>NC_092189.1:18643332-20088332 GCF_043641665.1 Enoplosus armatus
ATTTGACTATAAACAAAATTCTTTCAGCAGCACATAAATGTTAAAAATGACATGTGCAAAGACCCACGCACACACATACACACTGACCCTGTGTCTCGTAAAAGAGAAGAATAGATTATTTACTCGCTTCAGTTTCACCCCAAGAGACAGATTTAAAAAGACTTTACTTCGGTCACGGGCCGTGGAAGAGGAGGAGGAGGAGGAGGAGGACCACAATGTGGAGGGGGAGGAAGGGAGAAAAGGATGCTGCTGGTGGGTGTTCCCATCATCGGGGAGAGATGTAGGAGAGGTTAACTGTGGAAAGTTGAGGGGTTCAGTTTGAGGTTCTGCTCCTGTGATCCTCTGGGGAAGAAACTGGGGAAGTTGTGTGTGTGCAGATCTGAAAAGGGCAGGAGACCAGTAAATCACTCAAGAGGGAAAGAAGAGATACTGCACTGAGCGAAGAGGATGGTGTGAATGAGCGTGATGAAAGAGAAAAGAGAGAGCAAAATAGAGAGAGAGAGGAAAAGAGTGATGACAGGGAGGAAGAGAGGAGAGTAGGAGGTAGAGAGGGGAAGCGAGGGGTTAACAGCAAAAAAGAGAGAGGTAGCAGGGGAGTGGTAAGAGTTCAGGGCAATGAGATTTCAATCTGCTGGAGAAAGGAGGAAACAAAATAAAAAGAAAGAAAAAAAAAGGGACATTAAAGGACACAGTTTATATAGAGAAAGGAAAGAATATGTAGAAAAGAGAGTGAAAGTGGGACGAGAGAAAGAAAGAAACAGGAGTTAAAGTAAGAAAAGGAGAAAGGGGGATTATAGAGGCAGATATACTGTTTGTAAAAAGGAAATAGCAAAGAAGAAAAGAGAAAGAAGGTGGAGAAAAGGAAAAGGAGAAAGAGTGAGCTGTCGAGCCCCTGATGAGAAAGCCATGCAGCTGAGCGAACACATTCCCCGTCCAGGAATGAGAAGGATGGAGGGAGGAGAGGCTCCCGTGAATACCTCCGTGTGACTAATGTCTTTTTCACACATTTTACCTCCATCCATCCATCATCGTGTCCACCTCCTGCTCTCCTGTTAAAACAACAGCCCGTCGTGACAGCAAATACTGGAGGACTGCTGTAACTGTTCTCCTTTTATGTAATCGGATTTATGTATGCTACTCTACTTCACCTTATTTAAATCTACAGCTGCACGTCAGAGGAATAAATCAAGATCCTTGTTTTGTTTTGTTTTTAGTGACAGTTGACAGCTGGCCATTGCTGGCCGATGATGTGAAGTCTTTGTCTCTGAATTTTGTGAAGTTTGAGACCCTGTAGGAAGGCTGCCACTTCTCTGTGAAGCCATTGTGTTTACTGTTGCTCATACTAACTACATACATAGATACATATAAAACAAAGGCTAAATTAGGATTAAAGCCATATGTCACTCAAATTGTAAACATCCATCACATTTACAGATTAACTTCCAGGGTCAACTCTGACCTACTGTACTTGACGTATTTTTTTTATTTTATTTTAATTCTACTCAAACTGTTGTGGCTTGTTTACAACCAGTCTCAACACCTGAACACTCGTATCCCAGTTGGTTGTCTTTGTAGTGATGTAGCCATGTTTTGTCATGATGTTATAATCTATGGAAAGATCTCCATGACTACTGTGTGAAAAGAAGTTGTAACAAGCTGGAATTATCCTTTAAGCTTTGACAAAGTTGCTCTGGGGGTAGAGTGGGTCACCCAAAACATGTTTTCATTTCTATAAACATGCTGCAGATTGTTATTAAAAGCTCCATGGCGACTAAAATCTTACTTAAACATCGGATTACTCTTGACATCATCTACTGCTTTTGCCTCCCATCCATGTCTCCACAATCTGCTTCACATACATTGTTTTTTTAACTCCTTAAACTCCTTCTCCACTAGACAACATATTCTTCCCCTGTGACCACATCCCGACTTCTCTTCCCCTTCCTTCTACACAAACCACCAAAAGCTGACAAAAAACAACAGAGAATTCTACAACTGTTTATTAAATCCCTTTTCTCACAAGGGCAAATTAAAGGTCTCCATACTCAATGTCTGGCATCAGGCTGTGATAAGACACACATTAAATGTTTATATTTGAGGTGTGTTTACACGTTTCTAATCTTTATGAGACTATTCTTCCAGATAAGCCTCTATCAGGCACATTGTTCAAATCAAACCACCCTTTGTCCTTCCTTTAAATCCGTCTTAAACTACAGGACGTGGCCTGAGGTGAGCTGTTTTCTGACGATTGTCCGTACAATTGGCTTTTGTCTGTTAGGACACTTCGTTCGCTACATGGTGGCCTTATGTGTTTTTAGTACTATATTTGGAGGGTATTGTTTTAACCCAAAGGGAGTAATGAGAAGCCAAACAGAGATGTACAGTATGCTCTGAACCTTTCTAACTCCTACACGCCTCCTGCTTCCAACTCTCTATCCTCCTGTTTGTCTTTCTTTGTGCTACTCTCCTATTTGGCCATATTTCTTCCCCTTTCTCTTCTCAGGCTGACTCCCTTAAATTCCATCCTCCCTCATTCCCTCCCTTCTTCTCCTCTTACCTACCTTCCTTCCTTCCTCTCTTTCTCCTCCTCCTCACCCCTATTTGTTCTCCCCTCTTTCCCAGTCAGTCCTGAACCTACTCCTTCACCCCCTCTGTTTTTCTAGTGTGCAGTTACACAGTAGACCGGCTACTGAGCGGTCAAGGTCACGCCTGATTTCATGTCTTGACACGACATCTCAGTTGATATTAGCTTGGCTTTGTGTTTGCTCTCTGTGGATTCCATTGTTGTCTGAGTTAAAATGTCAATATTTTAGCTAAACTATTATAAACTTCTTAAAGGTCAAAGAAAAACGTGTGTTAGATACCATATTCGGAGGCTGCTTTGGTTCTGAAAATAGTGTTGAAAATGAGAGGTGTGTGGCTGTAAAGAGATGGTGGAGATGTCAGGAGAATGGTCATTACAAGAGGTCATCTTAACCTTAATCCTTCTCTAAAAATGCCTCTGTCGTTGCTTTGTTGATGCAGCCAGCCATACTTTGTGAAGCCACACATTTTGTGCATTAATCTGGTTATGGACACGTCCAGGCGATTAATAGTTGCAGTCATTTTTCAAGCAGAAATACTGAAAAAGTGCAAATCATTCTCTGGTTTAAGCTTCTTCAAATTGAGGTTTTGCTGCTTTTCTTTGTCATAAATTGTTGTAAACTGAACTGAAGTTTTGGGTTTTGAACAAAAAAAGATATTTAAAGAAGGCACTTTGGGCTCTGGGAGGTTTTAATGAGCATTTTTTCCCTTTTTTTATTATTTAATTGATTAAACTATGAATCTTAAAGCAATCATTAGTTGCAATTCTATATAACCTGAACCTGAATACAGGCTGGTATCTGGAATTTAATGCAAAGTTTTGTCTACCAAAGTGGGTCAGAATGACCTATTACGGGAAAGATCTGAACAGAGTGAACACTCATGAGACTACAGTAACCACTACTCAGTGAGTACCGGCTACCCAACTGGATTTTGCTGCTGCTGGAAACTAAAAACACAACCACTTTTTGTAAGAAAATGTGAAACGTTTCATTAGCTGGTTGTTGTGGTTTCCTACTTTGTGTAATTACTCTGAAGAGGGAGTAGAGTACTGGAGGGATAGTAAAAATATATATTTATATCATATAATCTCAATAACTCTCCTTTTGCTCTTCCACCATTAAGGTCCACCCAAGGTGTCAGAGCGGGTGGCCCACCGGCAGAGCATCCGTCTGGGTCGCACCATGAAGCTGCCCTGCCCCGTGGAGGGCGACCCCCCGCCGCTCATCATGTGGACCAAAGATGGCCGCAACATCCACAGTGGCTGGACGCGGTTCAGGGTGTTGCAGCACGCTCTGCGTATTAAAGAGGTGGAGACTGAGGACGCCGGGACTTACATCTGTAAGGCCACCAACGGGTTTGGCAGCGTGAACATCAACTACACACTCATCGTTATAGGTAAGTGATTTGTAAAAACAGACTTGATGTGTTACTTAAGAGCTATTAAATGACATTTTCCCCCCCAAAAAAACTTGGCATAAATGTACCAATGTCATCTCTTACACTGATGACTCCAACTTCTTTTGGAGGAAGACTTGTGATTGTACAGGAAAACTACATGATTCTTTTGTTGAAGTAGTGTAGAGTTGTGATTTTTGTTTTTTGCGAGAGTGTTTATGAGTGTGTTTGTATGATGACAGACCCATAAAAACCAGCCATGCATGAGCAAAGCACAAGATTTTGCTCTTTTATTTCTCTCATCCTCTCTGGCTTTCTTCCCTTTAATTTAACTTTGCATTTGGTCTTCTGTACTCGCATCTTCCAGTCTTTCTTTTTCTTTGTTATTCGCTTTTCTTGTTTGCTTCCATTGACTCTGCTGTGTGTGTTTCTAGGATATAATTAGCCAGGTTAGGTTGGTGGGGCCATTATACAGTTCTTCAGACAATGAAGCACTGCTTTTGTTTTGAGGTTTTATGCTTGTGTGTTTGTGACCACAATTGTTGTGCTTGTGTGTTCCTGTATGATTATGAATGAAAGTTTGTTAAAGAAGAAGCTTTTGTTTCTCCCCCAGTTGTGTCTGTGTGGAGGACGTTGCGTCAGTGTAGTATGGAATGTCACGTCTGTCTCAGTTTTGATGTCTCCATAAAAGACACATTGTTCTTTTTCTACACAATCATTTTCCAACTTTGCGTCCTGAAAGTTGAGTCGGTTGTCAGTGTGTCTGGGTGTGTACATCTTCATGTGTTTATCGCAGTTGTACAGACTGTGAGTTGTCATGTGGTGGCTGCAGTCTGTGACCCTGTGGATCTGTGGATCTGGATACAGGTGTGTTTCTTTCTATACTGAGACTCAAATAGCCGCTTCCCTCAACTCATGTCCATGTAAACAAAATACCTGATGATAAGACAGTGTGTCAGTGCACATTTAGACATGCAAGTTAGTGTGTGTCTGTGTGTGTGCATCCATGTTTGTCTACATGCCATTCTGTGTGTGTGTGTGTGTGTGTGTGTGTGTGTGTGTGTGTGTGTGTGTGTGTCAGGTTCCAGCGTTCCAGAGAATCTGACTAAACCATCTCTCTCTGACCAGCGTCAGCACTTCAAAGACGGGCTCGAGTACAATGCTCCGATACAGATATTACCAGACGATATTTTCGGAGTTTGAATGATTGTAGATGATAGATGATGTTTACAGTTTGTTAATACATTTTGGAATCAGTCGAACAAGATTCTTGCACCAAAGTGGGAAACTTAAAAGACTGCTGGCAGAAAACTGAATGGCGTTAGGGATAACCAGTGAAGTTGTTGTTGTTGTTGTTTATAAAACTGTTAAGAGTTTTAAAGAAATCTTTATTTCTGAGAGTTAATGATTTGAGACCAATTAACAAACAGTTATAAAAAGGAGTCTATGTTGGTTTTACATATTATTGTCGCTTAAACTACATTCATGAAACAGCTGATTTTACCCCCATTAATCCCTGAAATTACATTTTGTGTTTCTGTCAAGTTTGCATTCCAATTTTTCATGCTTGCTGGAACAATAAATTGGTATTTTGGCAGTAAATAAAATCCTTTTATTCTCCAGTAATCATTATCGGTATGTGATCCAAAGCTGTATCGGTCTTGACCTGAACTTCAAAGGCGAGCTGGCATACAGAGGGGGGGCAGCAGCTGCCACTGAGGTCATCCAAGCAGACAGCTGCTGTGTGTGTGTGTGTGTGTGTGTGTGTGTGTGTGTGTCTCTCTCTCTCTCTCTCTCATTCACTGTCCCTTTCATTCACTTTCACATTCACGTGCACACACACACACACACGCTTCCGAAACAATGGATTGGGTGAACCCACTCGAGCAAAGCAGGAGTCATTTAAGTTAGTGTCTTTTAATCTCATGTTAAAGTCCACTTGGTAGATGTTCTGGAGTTCAATCGTATCATGCAATCTTTCTTAGCATATGGAGTTTGCTGAGTGACAGATGTCAGATTTGAGATGTTTAAATGTAGATTTGTCTGAGTTCTCGTCCTTAAACTCAACTTTTTTTGAGTCTACACTTCAATGCCACCTGGGCAAACTCCATCTGCTGAGGAAGATTGTCTGATATGATCAAAAGCTACTAAATAGACGAGAGATTGTGACGTAAACGGCTGTTTCCAAGATCAAGAATGAACTTTGAAAGTCAATATAGAAGTACTAGAAGAACCATAAAGTGCTTAGTGGTTCGCTTAAAATCCAACACAGTCTGCAGACAACGTAACAAAACTTTTGCATATAAGCCACATCATATCCCCGGCAAACTGGAATCAAGAAAATTGTCACCAAAAACAAAATTCACATGCTGTACAAGCATAACATGGCGACGTTACTCAAATGGTACCCAGAGATACTTCCTGCTCTACCAGGTTAACCTTCAAAGATGACCCCTCCCTGTAATTCAAGCCAGGAATCATGCCACAGCATCTCCTTAGAGCGGCAGTTAGCGTGGAAAGCAGTGTTTTCATAGCTGGAACAATCTGCATAGGCAATGATGTTCAACAGTTTGGGGGGGGGGGGGGGGGGGGGGGGGTAGATGGATGCAATGCTGCAGTTGTCTCTGTCTAAGAAGTGATGGCCCGTGTTCATCAGCGTATATTATATGAAAATGCTAACACTGTAGTTTTGTTTTCTGCTGCTCTGTTCAGTGTTTTCCCTCCTCGCCTCCTCCCGTCTCTCCTCCTCCTCTCTGCTTTCATCTCCTCTCCTCTCCTGTGTGGTCCTGCTGTAATTATTCTATAACCGCTCAGTTTCACAGTAATGAGCCCACACCTGTGTCTTATTGTCTTTCCCTCTCAATTTCTAACCCAAAGTATCTTTAACACCTTTTTCCTATTAGCACTCAATCTCAACGCTCATTCCTCCTTCCTCAGTTCGGCCGGCTCATTTTTCTCCGACCACGTCTTAATTTGTATCAATATTTTCACAGTTTCCCATTTTCCCGGACGTAATAGCATTTGATTGCCGTAAAACATCCACTGTGCCGCTGCCCGGTGGTTGGAAGTGATGGAGAGGCGTTTTGTGAAGGCAGGCTTTTGTTGGCGGGGGAAATTAGAAGATTCCTTGAAGTGTTTGTTCTTTTATTGTGTGTAGGTTGGCAAATGTTTGCGCGAGTAAATATATGTGTGTGTGTGTGTGTGTGTAAACGTGCTTGTTTATCTGAGGGGTTGTGTATGCATGCGTTGGTGTGTGCAGATTTATGGGACCACCAGTAAAGTGAAACTGAGAAAGATATTTTTTCTGCTCAACAAACCTCAATGTCCTTCAAAAAGTGGACGCCAGGAGAGCTCTTGTTTCTTCCTCCCACTCTCTTTCTTTTTCTCTCTCTCTCTCTGCTGTCTGTCTCTCCTACTTGCTTGTATGAAATTCTGATATTGTTTCCCTCCTCCCAGAGGAGTGAATGATAGAAGATTTATAGTTTCAAACCAGATGTGATGACAATGGGAGCGTGTCTGGAGCAGAGTGGGGAGACCGTGCGTAAGAAGGAAGGAAGGAAGGAAGGAAGGAAGCGGTTTGGAGTCGTGTATGTGAGTGTGTTAGTGTGTGTTTTAGTGCACACTGAGAGTGTGTGTTTGTATGCGGGTCCATTGATATAAGTGACAGGTGTGATGATTTACGGTGATAAGAGCTCTGCCATAGCAGCTGGCATCTGGTCATAAAAGGCAGAGAAAAATATCAAACGTAGACGTGTTTGAACGTGTTTTAATAAATGAGCTTGTGTGTGATTTATGTTCATCAAGCGGCAGATTCATAATGAATATTGAAATAAGAAAAATTGAGGCGCAAGAGGAAACAAATGGAAAATATACCCAAAACAAGACTTGAAAGAGGATTGTTTTAGAAAAATGGTTCTGTTCTACATTTTCTCAAATTAAGGTCTGCGGTTTTACGTCAGGATTAGTTCACCAACTGCCAAAGTCAACTAAAATCTATTATCACTTAATACAGGCTGACATCCTGACGTCACACAGCTCAGCCCTGTGCGTCATGACAATTTAATGTGATGTTGCACGCAGACTAAAAGGTTTCAATTGTCTACTTTTATTTCACAATGAGCATCCAGTTCTTTGAAAGCAAGTCACGTTCCCTCATTCAGATTTATGCTCTCTCAGTTTAACTGTATCGCATGTGTGAGACTGCAGCTGTCTTCCGGCCAAAAACACATCAGATCAGGTTGCCGACCAACATCATCTCTCTATCCCTCAGTTCCTCCGCCCTGATACCTTCCTCTGTTTTTGTGCTCTCAAATTTCGGAGTTTTTAATTGAGATATCTGGTGCCTCGTCTGGAGAGGATGTAGAGGTGGCCAAGGTTTGCAGCCTAATTGGTATGAGTCATACAGTCATTGCACAGTGCCTAAAAACAATCTCAAATAACCCAGCCTCTTTCACACACACGCACACACACACACCCTCGCCCACCTACTTACAAACACACCAGGGCAGCTGTGCCTGTCTTGCTGTATTTTACTGAATGTGTGTGTGTGTGTGTTGTGGATTTAGTGTTTTTACCGCCAAATTCTTCTGCTCAGGTTACACACAGCGCTTTCTCACTAATGGCAGAAAAATGCATGGAGTGAACCTGGAGATGCAGCTCGCTGGTTTGCGGGAACTGCTCAGTTGGTGTTCAGTTGAGGGTTTTTTGGGGGTCTCAATCATGATTTACATAACATGAAAAAGATTTTATTTCAGAATGGAGCCCAGAAATCATTGAGTGGTTAAGTAGACCAGTGGCTCCCAAAACTCTTCTACTGCTCCAACAGCTGCTGTTTCTGACTGCTGTAGGTTTTCTAATACAGTGATTTCAATGTTTATTTCTTTTCCTTCGATATGCTTAAAAATGTAGTTAATGTATTTGTTCTGTATTTATTTTTGTTGTGAAACATTCTTATAAATGTGTGATTAAACATTTTTGCAGCACCTTTGGCCTGTCCTTAAGGCCTTAAGTCATCACAGTCGTTTCGTGCTGCTGTGCATCAGATCTGTTCAGTTCAGGTTGGTCCTCCTGTTGTAACAACATGCCGCCCTTACAGCGACGTAGACAAAGCCGTTACTCCGGAAATCAGGGTGGCACTGTGGAGAACAGAGATATGAACATGATGGTGTGTGTGTGTGTATGCTCATATGAAAAAGCATGGGGGTATTGTTGAGTTACAGGCAGAGAAAGAACGGAGTCGAGTTTCAAAATCTGTTTTCCACCTTGTTGTTGTGTCCAGCTGGGACAAACACACTCATGCTGATGCACAGAGATATACGTCCTGTATCTTTGTGCATGTTCAAATCAACAAGACAGGACAGGAAAACATTCAGTAATTTTTCCATGCACACACATCGCAGACAGATGTGAACAAACACACACAATCACACACTCCTCAGGGGCCCTGGCCTCCATTTCACGGCTGTCTGTCCCACATCCTCTCGTTCTGCCTCGTTTCACTTCCAGCAAAGAGACGGAAAGAAGATGGGCAGGAGGGAGACGCAGAGAAAAGAAAAGAATAAAGCTTCTGTTTTCTTTCTTGGCTTCAGTCTGAAGACGTCTGGAGAACAAAAAAGAATAGTAATGAAAGTTGTGGAAATCCATGTCCCAACAGGTTGAGATGTCACGCTTAAATCCAAAACATTGTAGGTGTATCTACTGTATCTATAGAAATTTCGTCGAGAGCAAAGAAAGGAAACACTTTACAGTATCTCCACACTGACTGCTTGACAGATATGTGGAAACACTGAGCATTTAGCATCCAAGATATGTAGAAACAACAAAATACAGAGGATGCCAATGGAAACAAATGTTTACAGGAAGTGATTTGTGTTGTAAAAAGCAATAATGACACAGTCCCTAAAAGGTTTATTAATTTGCAACATCTCCTTGTCACCTTTTCTCAGACGTGTCTCTCTCTTTGTCCTCTCTCTTTCCCACATCAACTCTGTCTTCTTCTTCTTCTCTTTCTCCTGAGGTCGTATTCCTGCCGCTCCACCAGCCGATAGAAGACGTCTTTTCTCTCGAGCGTCTTTCAGCTCCCTTCATTCTTCCCCCTTCTGTTTGCCTTCATGCTCCATTTATACTTGTGTATGTGCATTTATGTGTGTGTGTGAGTAAGTGAGTATGGCTTGCTTCAACTGATTGTATGCCAAGTCAAGCTCTCATAGGCCCCTAATGGGTCTTAAATACCCTCTGCAAGCTTTAACTTCAATTCTCCGTACGAGATGCCATCTGTCAGTCAGCGGGCCTTTGTCTCGAGGCCCGAGCAGTGAGTCAGTCTGAAGAGGAAATCCACCCTAAAACAGAAGTGATGCACACGTTTTCTATGATTTTGGAGAGTTTAAAGTGGTCTTGTCTCTCACTGAAGCCTGAAATCTTTTCAATTCAGCTTCCTGAATTACATTCCCTCTCTAAAATCTACCATCTCCTCTCACTCGAGTGTGCTCAGTCAGATTTACTGTGAACACAACATATCAACCAGCGAAAGCTGTTCACGTCTGTTTCCACTTTTTCCCACTGGGCACCACCTGTGTAGTTTTGAATTAATCAACAAAATTAGACATGGAAGCAGCAACAAGTTACGCGCATCGATTCTTCATTGTAACAAAAACATGTTCGTATTGTCCTCCTCATATCCACTTCATCCTGCTACCTACTCCTCGTTCTGTCTCTTCCTTCACCTCCATCCTTTGTAAATTCAGTTTTTGGGGTTGAATTTGCCTTTAATTTAATCTGCCAGCTGTTCTCAAAGTCTAAAGCAAACGTGTTTTCACTCTGGGTTTCCACAGCAACTCTCTCCTAGCTAATATGAGGTGTAACTTTACCTCTCTCTGTGTGTTTTGGCATAGCGGGCATCCTTTGAGTGAAAAAATACAAGTATATTAAGTACAAATGTAGCAGAATTTAACACGGGCCATTTGGTGCACTATTACTCATATCATGAAGTACTCTTTGTCCCCAAATATGAGTAAAAAATGTGAAGTGAAACTGAATATTTGAGGATGTGGGCTGCTTTAAAGTGTCTCAGTTCCTCAGTTTGTTTAATGTAATTAAGACCGAACTCCTCAGTGTGAGTCCAACAGTAACAAAAGATGGGAGACGAGGGGGAGGAAAGAGAAAATCATTGGTGATAACTAGGCGAGAGTGACGAGTGGAGATGTTGCTCTGCACCTTAGAAATATTGTAAACACTGATTACCAGAATATTAATTAGTTCTTAAAATAGTACATATGAATATTAGACATTAATGGCAAATGCTGATCAGTTACGAGCAGGTCACCCCTCAATAATACTAAATGTGTCGATAACATCAATTATCAAAAAGCTGCTTTAAGCTGGCATTACATTTCTGGCCATATAGTTCCTGATTTAAATCAAAATTTTGTTGTTTTAGAACATTTTATTTTGGTTCTTGTATGTCTCCTTCTGTTTAGACAACATTTAACATTTGGGAAACATGTTTTGTTTGTTGAGTAAAGAAAAGGGGATTTGTAGAAAAAAGCAAGTTGTCAAATAAAGTACTGTTTTTGTATCCATACTGAAAGTCAGATGTCATATTGGCACTAGAATCTATACGTTCAAAGATACTGAACCCAAGTTACCGTGAGCCAAAGTGAAATCTTAAAATGGGACTACTAACCTGCAAAAGAAAAAAAAGTATGAGAATTGAGTAAAATAAAGAAAAGAAAAACAATCTTGGGATCTGTAAAGCTGTATCAAGGTTGGTGTTAGTGCTTAATTAATGATGAATACCGTTCATTTTTAACTAATCACTTTTTGCAATGAGGTAAGTGAAGAAGCGCGTAAACGTGAGGTAGTGATCGAGCAGGGAGAGTTCAGACATGTGAAAGGCATCAACAAATCCTCTCAAGGAGGCACTCACTGCTCTTAAAGTGGTGCTTATAGGAGATGTGTCCTGCAACCCCCCCACCCACTTAACAACCACCCACCACCAGCCCAAGACCCCACCCCACCTCCAACTGAAAGGAAACGAGGTGCTTCAGCATCCTTCACTGCATAACTCCCGGTCCCCCACACGCAACAACGATGACTCCACATTCTCACGCACAAATGATTGGGAGGAGGAAGAAGTGGAGGGGGGGGGCGATGCAAGAAGAGGAGAGGAGGGATTAAGAAAGAGGAGGAGGAGGCAGGGAGCACGGCAGATGGAGGAACGCGGTCAAAACCTCATCAAACACCCAATCACCAACAGGAATGGGCAGATAAATCGATATAGAAAGCCAATTTTTAGGCCAGTATCAATATTTGAAAGTTAAATACATTTCTGATAGCTATGTGTTGGCCATTAATAGTTTTTTTTTTAACATAACAAACAAACAGAAGAAAACATTTAATTTGGATAGTACTGTAGAGAATTGTGACCAAGACAGATACAAAGCAGGATATTTTACAGTTGAAAAATACTGAAATTTCAATAGATCGATAGATAGATAGGATGGAATAAGGTGGTTGTAAAAGAGTAGGAATCGAAGGAAAAGGGATGGACTACAAGAGAAGTTAGAAGAAAAGGAGGAGTGAGACATTGAAGGGGAAGTCAGAAGAGACAGATGAGGAGAAAAAGAACAAGAGAGATTCAGAAACTATTAGAAGGAAAGAAGGAAGCAAAGGAGGTGTGAAAGGGTGAGTGTGGGTATTCGTGTCTGATCAGAGCAGTTAGCAGGGGAGCTGTGTACTTCTGAATAGACAGCTTAGTGGCCATTATGTGGTCCCGTTCACCATTGTTACTCTCAGGAGGTACCAGCACACACACACACACACTCATACACTCATGCAGACACACATAAACACACACACAAACACACCCTCTCTTCCTGTTTCTTTCTTTGATTTTACTTTATGTCTCCGTCACAGACATAGGCAGATGCATCCATGACTTAAACACCAAAAACACACACACACGCTATGCGCCCCCCCCCGTAACTCAATAATAGGCCAGTCTATTGACAGACCTGCTTGTTCGCTGAAGGAGTCTTTTCTCATTAGGGCTGGGATTTTGTCGCTGGCCCTGCAGGCTCTATTGTACCACTCAGAGCGGGTTATTATGCCCCCCCCCCCCCCCCCCCCCCCCCCACTCACTCCTGAATAGACCTGAGAGGAGTGGAGAGCCTACGAAGGACAGAACAGGGTCTGCAATTAGCAAAGACATGTTTGAAGAGAGGAGGGAGAGGGAAGAATGGAAGAATGAAAGAGAAAGAGAGAGCGGACCTGCGCTACAAAAAGGCTTCTTTTGAAGTTTTAGAAACTTTTGTCTGCTTTTTACTGCTTCGCTCTTGCGCCGTCATCAAAGCAAAATACTGGTTCTTCAACACGCAACGTCCCTCCTCCTCTTCCCTCTCTCTCCTTTTCTTTTCTTTTCTCTCCTGTTCTCCTCTCGTTCATTACTCCTCTCCCCGAGAATGCATTTGTGTCAGCGCTGAAAAGCCCTATATCTTCTGCAGCCGCTTTGATGTCTTAATGACGACGTGAAGAGCGAATTATGCTCAGAGACCCCCCCCCATTTTAGTCTCCTTTTGTCACTCTTCAGATTCCAGCAGTTACATCTGGCTTGTCTGATCTCACCTCACTGACAACAAGCAGGCGGGATGCAACGGGGACAATGTGCGCGTAGTGAGCGACAGAGAAATCAGAATAAAGCAGCAGGCATGGAGAAAAAAACTTGTTATCAAGCGGTTTATCACAGTTTCAGCTATGTATCCCAAAGCCAGTGTTTTATCTGCATTTGATAAAGCCTTGTTGCGGATCCAATGTTTTCTTGTCATGTGGTTGTAGAAGGCAGGTAGACTAAACTCGTTTTTTAAAGCTGCCACAGTGCCATATCTCAGCTCCAGGAAGTCTGATAAAATGCTTTTTATCAGTTGTATTTTTAAACATTTAACATAGCTGAGGTGAAAAAGGCAGACTGATTACAGAAAATGACTGCTGACTGAAATATCTTATGAAATTATATGTAATTTGAAACAGACAATGTCTCAAGAAATGAGGCCTAACAGAGCCGTCAGGTGTGTGTGTGTCTGCATGTACTTACTTGCATAATGTCGTTGCATTCCACTGCATTATATTTCACATAAATGCATGCACAATATGTTTTTGCTGTGTGAATGTGTGTGTAGTTTTTCCCCCATGGTTCTTAAGCAAACACAGCAATGGTTGTTCGGCGCCTCTGCTATCAGCCTGCAGTTTGATCAGTGTGACAGCATGCTGAAAACTGATACACACAAACACACACACACACGCACACACACGCACACTCTCTGTGGCCATACCCGTAATCTCTTCTCTACGTTCCTCTGTTTTGACTCTATGTTGCATTTGTTTATAAGCGTATATACTACATTTTTTGATTTCTTTTTATGTCTAAATTTCTGAATATTGATTTAATTCTGCGCACATCCCTTTGTGGCTCATTCTGTATCAATCACATTAAATTCACCTTTTGAATTCCCTTTTCAAAAGCTTTTGAGCTTTTATGAGATTGTCCACGCTTTCATTCAAGGATGACGTCTGTAGACACTTTCTCTGTATGCCAGCGTTGCTTTGACAGGCGTTTTGCGGCGCTTCACGCCAACATTCGTTGGATCTCTCTGCTGTAACTCTACTTGGGCCACAGACCAAAGCTCTCACAACAAGTGGAAAGAGAAGTAAGAAGACAGGAAGGGAGAGCGGAGGATGTGTAGATGCTGTCAGACACGTCGTTAAACGATGACATCAAGCCGCAGAGTTAAGGCCCCGTCAGCCCACACAGTCCCTTTTCCTCCTACTGTACTGCTGCTGCTTTTCTGCATCTATCCATCTGAGACTCTGAGCATGTGGTATCTTCACTGCCTCTGTGCCGCAAACTAAAAAATATGACATTGTTTTTGCTGTAAAAAGTGTTTTTCTTAATGTATCCAATAGGGATTTGAAAGGATTTTCTAAACCTAAAGGGCGTGAAATCCCCTTGACCTGTAGATGACCTTGTGGTGAAGAGATTTTCACCTGGCAGCAGCAGTGTGTGCTGCTTATTTACACAAGTACACTTCTGACCACATGAGCATACTGCAAACAACTGCCTGATGCATTGCGTTTCTTACCCAGTCTAAACTTGGAGCAGGCATGTACACATACGCTCCTTGACTACAAGACCACACATTTGCAAATATCTGCCCTTCTGAAATGTTCTCTAGCAAAACACTGACTAGTGGAGTGGACAAGCAGCGAGACAGCATCCCACTGGGTGCAGATAAAAAGTTGCATTATTATTAATCCACAAACAGCTCTGAGCAAATGAGTGTGGAACAAAGCAGGCACCGGGGTGAGTCATGTTGAAACGTCGCCCAGCGGCGCATCAAGATGAGTGGGGAAGTTTTACATTGTTGTAAAAAGTTGTTCATCAAAGACGGTCTGTCAGCATGTAGCCTCACACAGCAGAGTGTGCCAGCATCTTTGAAGTTAAACTAGACAACCGCGTATTCTCAACACACACACACATGAAACTAAACACGTACACGAGGGCCTGTAAACACATGTTGGCACACTTGTGAGCACGCATGCAGATCTATGCAGAAGCAATCACACACGTAAGTATGTGCAAAGCAAACAAGCTCATGCGCGCGCTTGTGTACATGCATATGACATAGCCACACTTAAGAGGTCCAGTAGTTGCTTTGAAGTGTGACTTGTTTTAAGGTCTCTCCGACATTCCTGCAGGGATCACAGTGGAGTTTAGTGCTCGGCACTGAGAAAAGCAGCGGTAGTCAGAGCTGGGTCATACATAGGAGCCACTCATAATTTAAGTGCAGTATTTTCCTAAGAATAACTCATATAAAAGAATAATCGCATCAGGATGACACCTTCATATCTCGAGAAACATATAAATATAATGTAAACCTGACCTTCCCCCGCAGGTGAATCCTCTAATGCTTGAAATCAGTATGTATTATAATTTCTTTCTACTTTACAACTGCAAATATTGCCTAATTGAATTGACTGTGTTGTTTTAGTTTAGTTGTTTTTACTTTTTTAAGGGCTTTTTATTTAGAAGTTGTTTGTTGTTTTATCGTTAATGAATTGTCGTGGTTTAACGGAAAAGGGAGTTAATTGGAATCTGACTGTAGAAGCCAAATGAAAGAACATCAGGAATCATGGATGGATAATCAGTAATAAAGAGCAGATGACTCTTGTGGGAATAGTGAAGTAGGTGAGATTTAAGAGGGAGAGCTTGTGCAGTTTGTAGGAAAGTAGAAATGTTCTTTTCAGTCCTCTCCACCTCAGGTGGCCCCACTGCGATCGTAAAAACTACTAAAGTACTAATGAGTAGATATTTAACTGGAGTATAATTTGATACATGAAGCGCGGGGTGGGCGAGGGAGAAAATGATTGAGAGTTCAAAGTCCTGAGCCGAGGCCGGCGGTGTGTGTTTCAAAGGCGGCGCGTGGCGATGGATGTGAGAGATTTGTTAATTCAGCAAAGCAAAGCGCCGCCTTGATGTTTACTAGAGTTACACAGGCACCAGCTGGAGCAGCACACACACACACACACACAGTATTTAATTTACAGTACACACACAAATGCATTTGGATGTGAAAGACAGTGCACGTGTCATCGCATGCACTCATACATGCAGGCAGATGCACTAATACACACTTAGGCAGTCAATAGAAAATACACATTGCAAACACATGCAGATACCTGCTCATTCACACACACACACACACACACACTTAACGGCGCACACACATTCAATAACAGAAACAACAAAGACAGAAGTACAAGCAGATACATGCACATATACATAAAAATGAATACAAATAAAGATAAACCCACATACATGATTTACGCGTACAAATACTTTACGCACAAATACACATTGCATTCAGGGACAAAGACACATCTTCATTAAATTAGCCAATTACAGCCCAGGATGTTTGAACAATGATATATGGGAGCCATGAGCACATTAGTAAGTTGTTTTACCGTCCATCATCCTTAAGGAATTACTGTAACATTTCTGCCTCCTGTTGTGCAGTGGACCCTCACACAGGAGAGAGGCTACACTTTGCTGATGGGGACATCGTCTATTTTTGGGATATGACAGTAGTTTTTACAAGCCAGGATGGTTTGAGGTTGGAGCAAATTACTAAATATATCCGACTTGCTGCATCTTAAACAGACAGTGCACCTTCTGCATCCCTTCAGAACATAACACACACTGGCTGTTAAAAGTCTTGGTTTGCACTCCCGAGACCTTTGTGACTAATTTTAGAGGCCTTAAAAAGTAAAACTGTCCAATATTTTGAAAGAAAAAACAAAGATTTGAACTGAAACTCTTTTCTTAATTCATATCCTTTTCGTCATCTTGCAGCCTCACAGAGTTTTTTTCGTGTGGTTCATCCCTCAGATAGTTTTTCATGGCATGGATTGCTATCATGAAGCTGACATAAGTGGACACAAGTAACTGGTGTTGTTTAGGGTGTAAGGAGAGTGTTTTAAGGAGAATGAGTCCATACATTTTGGGTTTTTTTAAACTTTGGTGATAGAATCTTTTAACATTGTTTTAGGGAACATTGTGTAATGCACACCTGGTGCGTAGGAGAAATGAAGTCATGCAAAAGAAGGTAGTGAACTCCTGCACACTGTCAGCTCTGAGTGGATTGAGAACATAAGGTTTTGGTCATTGACCTTCATCATATTATGAATTACAAATTACACAGATGTTGGCATTCCTTGCTTGTCTCATTTTATGTGTTTTATCATGATGATGTAATTGTCTCAGGTGTTTGTGATTTGACTTTTTTAAGTGGTGGTTACCATCTGTGGCTTGAGTATAAAAAGGCTGTTTCATGTGAGTTTAATATGTGACAAAGGTCTATGACAGAAACCACCTTATTAAACAGCCCCCCTCGGCTTTACTGAGTTTCAACTCATTGTTCCACTCTTCAACATAGTGGAGCATTTCCCCCAGGTGGAGACCAAACACTGAGCTAAAACAGAGTGAATATTGGACTTACATTCATCAGGTGGACACAAACACGACTCCAAATAAATGATAATGTTGCTCCGTAACTGCTGGATGTCGCAACTTGTTTCCGCTGCCCCCAAGTGATCGAAAATATCATTAATCATTATTGCAGGTAACATTTTTTTAGGGTGAAAATTTCCTATAAAATATCTGCATCGTTAATTTAGAGCATCTCCTTTGGGTCACACAAGACCATCTGCAGCTCTTCACTGTCTTTCGAGTTTGCATTCATGCCTTTGACTTTTTACAGCATCTGCGTAACCTACGTATTCTGTGACACCCACTCTGTTTCCACCTCTGTGATCTCAGAGCCCCCCTGTGAGCAGCGGAAGTGAAGTAATTCAGTAATTCCACTGAATCATTTCTGTCCTTGACTGGATCGCCTCCATCATGTTAATCTGCTGGGTGGAGGGTTCAAGACTTTAGGCTGCAGCTGCATGTGCATAGTGTCCATATCGTCTCCATTTTAGGCGAATTTCAGTCTGTGTTCCACAATTGACCCTGCTGCTCCACCAACGAAGTGTGAACAGTGATGTTAAACAGCTACGTGAATGAGCACACACACTGCACATGCATATGAAAAAGAGGCGGAAGACAAGGAGGCTACTTTACTTTTATACTGACGCTTGAAAAATAAAATGAAACAGATTCTTTTGTTTTACAAACACACACACACACACACACGTGTATATATCAACACACAGAAAACTTGATCCCTAACTGTATGTTTTCAGAACTCATAAACGCCATCACTGTGAGACGTTTATGAGCGAGTGTGTGGAACCACTTGTGCCTCGTGCCTGTATGTTATTTCATCGCTCTGTTGATATTTTACGCTCTGACACAGTCCATGTTCAGCGTTGGAGGAGGCCAGGGTGCTTCGCTCACCGTTGGTTTTCTCAACATTTTTCATGTCATAACCAAACCCAGGCCTTGTTGTTAACCTAAACCTGACCGCCAAGGCTAAATGGCCCGTGCCTGGCCGCAGCGTCTGAAAATATACCAGAGTTGAATCTAGGAGTCACTCTGCTGGAAAATGGATCTGGACTTATTAACGCCCCATAAAAATGTGGCGTGTTAATCACATATTGTGTATTTGGATAATATCAGATGGAGATTGAATGGGGCAGGATTTGTGCTTTGTCAGCTGGAAGCGACACAGTTGAACTCTCTCTTCCTTCCCCTCACTGCTACAGTGAGACAGCGGTTGCAAGAAGGTTCACTGAAACATTTGGAGTCAGAATCAATATATAATGTGGTACTTTATTGATCCCTGGTGGAAAAATGTCCTTATTTTTGCCTCTTTGCAGTGAGGCCAGGATCAGCAGAGGGAAAGCAGATAGGGATTTGGTTTCTCTCTCAAGGATACCTGAAGGAAAATCTGCCCTAAAAGTGAAAAAAGAAAACCTGTCAGTGATATACAGTACATTTCTTGGTGCATTTTGTTCAACGGTGCTAAAAGGTTTTCTCCTGTGGATAACTGGCCAGATGTAGACTTTATGTTTCCTACAGCGGAGTGTGGTCGCTACAGTAAGAATCTGTTAGCAATCTAAAGGTATAAAGGTTAGTCTTCCCAACATTTAGACTGTTTGAGTCTCTTCTGCCCTCACTCTGCTGCAGGTGGACAGCTGGACAACAAGCGAAACACACGTCCAGTAAAGGTTGAAAACAGGAGTTGGTTTTGAAACTGTGACAATAGTATTGGATATAACAACAACTTCAGTGATTACGATTTAGAAAAAGAGAAAAAGATGAGATACTATAAACAAGAGTTAGACCAGTGCAGTAACAGGATAACTGGATTCACAAAGTATAAACTACATTACAAGCAACCAAGTGGGGATAGCGGCAATGCCTATCTTAAGTGAATACAGCATAAAATCACAGATGTGTCCTCATTTAATCCAAGTAAGTGTGCATGTCAGCATCATCATAAGTTATGTTGTCTCCTTCCCGGTTGGAGTAACAATCAAGCCACTCAGAGGTTTGGAGGAAGGATTTGCAGGTTGATGTTGATTTGACTGCTCCTAGCAACTACAAAAGTGTTTGGACGAGAGCACTAACTACATTTAGGCACTGCAAAACACAATGTGAATTAACATAGAAAAGGACATGATTAGGGTGCGAAGGGAGAGAGCAGTACAATATAATACAGCTGTACAGTGGATCTATAAAAGTCGCAGTGCTGAGGGGTCTGGAACTATTTTCAGCCTGTAGGGGTGGTAGATTTTACTTCCTGGAACAGAATTTTATTGCTAGCAGTTTTAGCCAAAACTCGGCTCCCTGGCTTAAATTAGGTACCTGGAAGCGTTAGCTTATTGAGGATTTTGTCAAGAGGAACTGGAAACTTTGGGGGCTTTGCTGTTCTCAATGGCATTTTGTTTTTGTTATTCAACACTCAAACTACTGCCTGACCTTCATCCTAAGCCAATTGTACTCTCAAGGAGAAAATTAACAGTTACATTGTTGAGGAGTGAAACACCAGAGAAGCAGATGTTTTGAGCTGTGATCCTATTAATATTTACTACTTTTGCCACAAAAACTGCTGTTTTATCTATAAGGACGCTGTGTGCGTGTAGTTTGTAGCTTCCTGGTCAAACACACCAGTAGTCATCTGCTGTCCATCTTCATCATCTTCAGCTACACTAAAGGGTAGACACATACGAATACATACAAGAAAAAGACACAGAGAAAGACAAGCTGACGTAGTGACTGACACAAAGATGAACATGTAAGCTGAGTTTTTACCTTCTGCTGTTATTAAAAGATAAAGACAGGAAGTTGAAGATGATTACTTGAGTGAGTCAACCTTTATGGGTTAAACAGGTTACACAAGGGAAATCTATTTAATGGTATCTGATAGGTCTTTCTTGTGGAAAAAAAGCGTCAGTGTGGACAAACAGAAAAGTATGCGATGGCTGTGAAGATGGCAGCAAAAACAGCATTAGAAGTGAGGTGGTTAGTTTACCCTTATCATTATTATTATTGATGTCATATTTTCCCAATCTAGTGTCGGACTTTAAGATAATTTTTGTCCTCACATGCGTCATCAAGGCTTGTTGCACACATAGAAAACATAGCTTCAAAGGAAGCCGCTGCCAGAGTTGGAGAGAATTTCTGGTGAGCACAATGTCAGTGGTTTGACGGATCAATCAATCTGTCTCTCTCTCTCTGTCGCCAAACACGCCTGGCACTGACCAAATGCACACACACATTCTCACACACACACACACACACACACACTGAAGGTTATCCCAAGAGTGGAAAACAGCGCCTCTTCCTCCTCAAAGTATGATGCTACATTATTTTTCCTCTAAATGTGTGTGTGTGTGTGTGTGTGTGTGTGTGTGTGTGTGTGTGTGTGTGTGTGGACAGAGTGGAAACAGCAGGTCGCTTTTTTCATGGTCATACAGTCACCCTCCTCCCTCATGCAGCTACTCATACCTTACACACACACACATATATACACACACACTCACAAACACAGGTGGCTGTAATTAGTATGTTGAGCCCATTCATGGCACAAGATCAAACTGCGCTCTGCTCGGCTTCAGGAAATACAGAGCTCTGCTTAGAGTTAGACACACACACACACTTATACACACACAGATGCATACACCTTCACTCTTTATTTCTCTTGTTCTCTCTCTAACGTGAGGCTGGCGTACAAAAGGTTTCCCCTAAAAACTGTTTTTGTTTAGTCTGCAAGTGAAACAGCGCTCTGTTTGACTTTGCCGTAGAAACGTACACACTCAGTGTTTACTTCTGCAGGGGGAGAACACAGACAGCGAAGGTGGAGAGCAGGGGATTATGGGTTAGATAAGCCTGGACTGTTCAACATCTCCAATCTAATTTAAGAATATACACAGTTGGTTTTTGCTGCAGCGGTAAGCAGAACTTACACAGCCGGACCAGCTGGGCACAAGGTTATAAAAGCAGTAATAATGCTGCTGGAGGAAAAGCTTGTAGCTCCGAGTGGTCAGCTCTTCATATTGATGACCAGGCATGTTTCTCTGTGTGTATTCAAAATCAAAAGTATTTAAACACAAAAGAATGAGAGCGAGAATCCGCACAGTGACTATTGTTTAATTTGGCAATCTTTTCACAATCAAAGTCTTGGTCAGGTTTTTTTTATGCTGGTGAAGACCAGAAAACACTTGGGAGCTTGAAACATTCATTTTGAACACTACCTCCCTCTTTTCTATTTCTATGTATGCTGTTTGTCCTCCATCTGTATTTTACTGGGGTTGGATCTGCATCCACTCATTTTGTATTGGTTTTACTATATGACCAGTATATATATACTTTTTTTTTTTAAACTGTCTCATAGCGTGTCATTGGAGCTACGCCGGAGCAGCAACCATATTTTTCTGTTGAGGAATTCACATCCTTCATTAAAAAATCCTGGGGAGAAGGAATGTCTGTCCACTTTGATATGTGCTGTGTGTTTGTGATTGACTTATTAGTCGTGATTGATCAGCTGTAGATATTAGTCTTTGTCAAAGAGGTTATATTTTGTGCTTTGCGTCAGTTTGTCAGGTATTTAGCACAGTGTTTCAAAAACCTACTGAACCAACGTCAATGAAATTTGGTGGAACATTTGGCCATGGGTCGGTGGAAGAACACGATCTCAATCTACAGACTTCCATTCACTTTTGTCAGCTATCCAAAGCTTTTCTGCATCGCAACAAAGCTGCAGGGAATTGTAATATGACTTCAAACCTTTAATGCTTCTTATGCAACACTGCCTCGGCTGTTAGGGCTTGGAACAAACTCGGGTTCTGTCAGACCAGCAGACAGCTAACCTAATTCAATTGTGATTTAAACATTGCACATTTTGTTCCACTAAAAAACGTTTAAGGACTGATATGAATCGATGAGGAAAACCTTTTTGGATCCAGTGACTTTGGAAAAACTGAAACTAGTAAGACTTCAAGTCAAGTGCACTACTGATCAAAATTGTCAGCCATAGTTACAGGTCTTTCTTTAGAAACCTGTTAAAAGGCACATTTTAGTCACCAAGTGTTTATTGTGCATTATCCAACAAAACCTGAATGTCAGATTTTTGGATTTCAGTATACTGTACATATACGAAACTGACACACTCACTTAGTTCTTAACCTAAACCTGCAAAGCGAGGAATAAGACCCATGTAGTAACACACACACACACACACACACATCCTGTGCCTCCTTAAACTTGCCTTCACTCTGAAACTCTTGCCAGCAAAAAACCTTGGTTAATCAACCACATACCAAGATCACTATATGAAATAGTTTCTGTGTAAATATGTGTGTGTGTGTGTGTGTGTGTGTGAGTGTGTGCTCACACACACACATACACACAGGTTTGTACCAAATAGGTCAGAAAGCTGGAAGCTATTCCCGGCCGAACGTTGACGTGTGTTCATCATGTTTCAGAGGGCCTGCGGGAAATCTCATTTGTAAGTAACATCATAAAGTTGTGTGTGTGTGTGTGTGTGTGTGTGTGTGTGTGTGTGTGTGTGTGTGTGTGTGTGCTTCAGTGATATAATGAACATTGGGAAATGTCATCACCTCAAACACACGTCACCAATGTGATCACTGGCCACTAAATACTCCGGGCTTACACACACACAAGCTGTTAATCTGTCATGTAAGCCAGCGTTGTCGCTCATACAGAGGAGCAGTTAACTGTTAGTGTATGATTGTCTGTTCTGCGGTTACAGTTAATAAATCTCTCTCTGCACTTTTTCCTCTCCAACTCTGCCTTTTCATCTCTCTCCTGCTGCCTCTTGACCTCCTCTAAAAGTCAGTCAGTTCCCGTCTTGTTCCCTCTCTTTCTCCGTCGCAGCCGCTTTCAATGTCTCTCTCTCATGCTGTTAATGGATGACTGTGTAGCAGCACAAGCTATAATGATTTCCATAAGGCTACACAGCCTCTCCACAGGCGAGAGTGTAAATCACAGTGACGTGTGTGTGTGTGTGTGTGTGTGTGTGGAAAACGGGTGTGTGGAGTAGAGTACACGTGTGCACATGTGGACGTGTGTGTGCACAAACATCTCACTGTTTTCTCTTGGGAATATGACAACTAGCCATAGAGACTGTGACCTTCTCCTCTGGGCCATGTGTCAGAGCAATGGATGTATGTTTTTTTTGTCGTACATTTGCGTCTTGTTTTTGTGAAATGGCTTTTAAGAAGACAGTCCAATGGCCGAGTGATTAGAGGCGACAGGAAAAACTATTTTCTTGTGGGGAGTGACAAAGTTAAAATCACAGTAATATTGGGGTTGCAAATAATGATTATTTTTGTTGTCAATTAATCTTTTGCAGATTCATTCAGTTTAGAGGATTTAACCTTATCGATTAATGATCTAATCATTTCAGCCATAAATTATCCTCAAGCAGAAAAAGTTCATTCTTGTTTGAGAAAACATTCCCAACTCAGGGTCCACTCACTGCTTAACACAGTAGCTGTTATGATTTCATCAATATAACACTCTAAGGACTTCTCACCTTAAGACCTAACACATCCACCTCCATGACAACTGAGCTAATTCCATCTGTTGAAGATTGTTTGCTAAGGAAGCTCCAGAAAAAACGTAGTTCATTTGACCTGGAGTTTGGTTTGTTTAAATATTTTCCTTACTGTTAATAAATGTTCTGTATTATGACCCTGAACTGGCTGATTCACTGAAATATCATTAGTGTCTTGCAGATGCTTTGTCACTATAAAACATTTTATTCATTTATGTATTTTATGTTTTTGGTGAATGAAGAAAAGACTATTAATTTTCACATTGATATCCACGTCTGGTTTGGCTTGTTCTCAAGTTCATTAAACACCTACTGCCCACGGAGGATTACATGCTAATTATATATGAAACACGACCCACACTGCAGACAGAAAGTTTCCACAGAACGTCTGCAGTGTTACATTTTGGACATAAGTCTAACCATTTATTACAATGCCACTGTGTGTAATGTTGCAACTTGTGGCGACTAAATTCAAATAGGTATGTTTGGAACGTGGGGTCAAAATGCAGGACAACTGTGGTGTAATACTTTGTGAGAGAGAGAGAGAGAGAGAGTCAGACAAACAGAGAGGGAGAGATTTTGAATGTCTCTTTCTTTACCCACAAACAACAACCCCTCCAGTGAAGAAAATGTGTGTTATTCCAACAGCAGCAATAATGGGCTTATAACATACGAGAGAACCACATAACATGTGGTTTCATTGTTTCCAGAGTATCGTTGAACTGATGGAGTTATAATGACTGTGTGTTTTAGTAGGGGGTCAGCGCACTGACAGGCCAACAAACTGCTGAAGGACGAATGGTGTTTATTCTGCTGGTTGTTACAGTAGATGGGTTTGAAGGAGGATAGATCCTTGCGAAACAGTTTTGAAGGCTGGAGTTCCAAAGTTCATCTGTCTGACACCCAAATGCAACATTTATCATCTTATCCTGCTACCCAGACTTTTCTAAAACAGTAATTCAAGACTCTCTGCGGTACCTATCTCTGCACCTACCAGAGGTCACTGATTTGAATTGAGTTACTCTTCTTTCTCTTTTCAGTCACAGTGGCTATCAGTGCATCACTTCCTAAACTAAAGTAGCATTAAATAGTAATATTTAATAGTTTTTGTAAAACCTTTCATGTACAGGCTGAATATCGTTTTAATGAAGATTAGGTAAAGACAGGCATTCCTTTTTTTTTCAAAAAATTCAAAAAAACTATTTTACTTTAAACATGCATCAATATATCAACTCTGATTATTGTGATTACGACCCTCTTCTGGCAAGGTGGTAGTTTTTATTTACATTTTCTTGCTCTAAAAGTAGAAAAAAAGGAGAGTAGCAGAAAAAGATCCCAGTTTATAAACCAGCATGGATGAAAAGTGTTAACATGTACAATTCTGTGACAACTGGGCAAATTCTTTCTGCTGATGAAGATCATATGACACGATCGCAAAACTTCACATATGATTGAAAGCTTCAGCTACTAAACCTTGTGGTGAGATTGTTTTCTAAACTTTCCAAGGTCAACAATGAACTTTGAATCTCAGTGAAAGAATAAAGTCACTGTACAATAACTTATTTATCAGGTTAAAATTATTAAAATTAGAGCCAAAAGTCAAACTGCAATCTTATTTTATGCTATTTCTGATCACTTAAACAATATGCAGTTGCATTAAACTTCAACTTTGGTCAAAACTGTAATCCCCTGCAATATTTAAAGCAAGCTATTGTTGCTGAAGCAAAAATAAACCCAAAACATTTAACTGAACAATGCCTCTTCTTTCAATGTTATGTGAAACGTGTTCACTTGCGGTAGCTCCTGTCTGAATTATGAAGTGAAACATTAAATCTCTATGCAGTGTGAGGCAAGCTGTGCCTCTGTAAAGCCTGTAACTGTGACCATGGTCAGTTTTAGAGGACTAACAGTTGGTTTACTGGGTTTGTCAGATACACAAACCCACATCAGGCTGGTTTTGGCCCCCGATGCTGCAACAACCAGCGGTCAGTCGGAGCCGACACAGAAACATCTCTCTCCCTCACAGTCCACATATCCAGTGTCTCTATATTAAAACCTGGAAGGACATGACCCTTTATGAAAACACTGGACACACTCACACATAAAAACACACACACACTGGCCTGTTAGGACTCATATTTCTGAGCGTGCTCATGTCCAATTTCTGCCTTTTCTCTACAGACCTAAAAGTAAGTACATGAAGGGGTTACACAAATACACACACACACACTCACACAGGGGTACCGAGCCAGTGAATGTGTGAAATGTAGCACCCCTCTAGATCAAAAGAGAGGGGAATGAAAAGAAATTGTCGTGACGCGATCCGCTACAGAGAAGACTTATCACTCTGTTGGAGTTGTTGGAACTACAGAAACTCAGTAAACTCACGGTTGAACAGTGGTGTTGCAGACACAAACAATCTTTGGCTGAGTACAGACTGCAGAGAGCGCTTTAACCCAACAACAGACAAGTTTAATTTAGGCCTGTTATCAAGTTACTCTGGTATAATCTGCCACCGGCCAATTGATCATTTTATTGAAAGTGAAGATCAGAAAATGAGAAGCTGCTACCTGAATGTTTTGTACGCTGCTCTTTACGAATGATAATTAGCATCGGAGCCAATCCGTGTATTTTGCCAACCTCGATGTCCAAACTCACTCAGTCACTCACCAGTGCGTCCAAATAATTTTTCACACACTCTTATTTTCACTCGCAGTAGAGTCCAGCTGTGGTAAAAGAGAGCAGCACTGCAGCACTTGCAGGCTGAGGTGGACAAAACACAGTAGAGTACAGAAAGGATCCGATTTTGATCGTCTTCATTTTAGCCGATACCGATCCATTAAAATACGTCTGGATCGGCCCCCGTACCGATTCTTAGGATTGGCTTGGCACTCTTTTGAGTATATAGCTGCCTTTAGCTTATCTGAGCTCACTTATACAACTTGCCTTCATGTATGCACTATGTGTGTGTGTTTATCTGTAATAGCATGTGTGTATGTGGCCATGCGAGTGAGTGTGCGTGTGGATTAGTTGTAATCACCAAAGTATCTGGCCGAACATTACAAGGTGGAACGTGATCAGAAGAAAACATTTAGTTTATTGAAAACAGCTGAAGCAGAGTGGGAATATGTTTTCTACTCGGTGTGTGTTCAACTTGAAACAAACAGTGAAACGTTAACTCCACCCCCAACCTTGAACTCGTATAACGGAGCTGAATAAAGGTGTAAAACTGACTCTGAAGCCTGGATGTCTAACATGCTGACAGATGTGTGATTTCCAGGTTTGACACTGAAAGATACTGTTATATACTCACTGAAGGACCAGAAGGTTTTAAAAGGTGTCACATCCCAAACATTGATATATAAAGTCTTGACTAAGTTGTGTATAAGAGTATGGTGTTAATAACACTGTAGTTAGTAAGACACAGATTCAGTTTTCTCTCTCTGAACATCTTCGGATGAAAGCTTCCTCTTCAAGTCATGAGTGAAGTGACAATGGAGGAGTCGGCTGGTCGTGTGTGTGACATCATGTGTTTATAGTCAGACATGGACTCTATTGACATCAATTGCTTGGTCTCCACTGTTGGGCCAACTCTATATGATGTGTTTTATGTATTGTAATCTTTTTAAATACAGACACTTTATTTTACACAAGATAAATCACCACTAAACCGCTTCTGCCAGTACTGGTATCTAGAACATGTAACTTTTCATACTGTATGCATACTGCATGTTACTTCTATCTCAAATCTATTAGTGTACGTATAGTTTATATTGTTAATCAAAACACGTGTTTGTAGATTTTCTGTATATGTACTCTGTTTGTATATGTTTTGAATTTGGGAAAATACTTTGGTTGTATGGCTGCACAGTGTGGACAGTGGAAGCGGTCCGGCCCCCCTCTGTGAGTGGGTCTGTAGGAGGTCTGCCGAGTAAGGTTTACAGGCTCGCACCAGGGCTGGGGGAGGGTTTGCTAGCTGTTAAGAGTGCTAAACCATGTCCCCTCTTCAGACCCGACCCACATGCCGCTTGGCTTCAAACACGCTGCCCTTTCTCAGAACACGTCGTGCATGCAGCAGGAGGGAGGGATGAAGGGGGAGTCAGAGGGAAGGAGGAGTGAGGTGCAACGGGAATACCAGCACCTCAAGTTACCACTTAGTTAAATAACGCACGCCCCCACACATGCACTGACACACCCATATAGGAATCCATATCACACACACAAAGATACACACAAACAAACACATACAGGGTCTGCACCACACACCCTGCCAGTATGCTATTAATACCAGTCCCGAGGATGCCTAGATTTGCATTTTAAATGCGTTTTTCATTCCATCATCCAAATAGTGATTTAAAGACATTTGGCGCTGCATTTAAGACTCTGAGCTTTCAGGTGGTCTCCTAAAACCTACGCACAGATGCGTATATGTACCAACATGCACGATAAACATATCCATTTACAATTATACACACACACTCACGCAATTCCTACAGGTGGTCCAAGGCTGTTTGGTTCCTTTTTTTTCTTTCTTTCCATAACTACCATCAGGTTTATGTTGAAGTTTTAGGTTCAAGCCAAGTTAACCCCCCCCCCCGCGTGTATTTTGACAGACCTGATATTGCACTGTATCAGCCCTCCCCACCTCCTTGTTAAGGGGCCCCTCGGATACATTGGTTCCATCTTGAAGCGGTTCCTAGCGTGAAGGTCCAGACAGATGTTTGTATCTTTTTGATAATCAATGTGGGAAGACAAGCTGAGAGAGGGAATCTGATACACCAGCGTGAGAGTAAAAGCAATATGATACTGTAGAGTATGATACAGGCACATACAGCAAAAAATGCAATTTTCTTCCCTGAAAGGAAATTTTGGGAAAACTATTTTTCCCCATCAAATTAATGATTATGACTCAGATTATGGCATCAGTCAAGAATTAATCATTGTAGGGTTAAGGGCAGAGGCATGTTAGAGGATTTGTAGCATTAATTTCACAGCTTTCATCACCAATGAGTTGCAGAAGCAACAAGTCTCTGGCACAGTCACACTGATGGAATATCATATTATTTGTCATTTGGTTTTCTGGTTTGACAAGAAACGTGATGCTGGACCATTGCTGTGCAATTTGAAATGCATGGTGTGGTGTTGAGGGCAGAGTACTGGATGGAAAGTAAATGTTTTAAAGCTAGAAGTCTATATGTGGCTTCAGTCCTCTGAGCTGTAACACTTTCGGGGAATCGAATCGAACTAGTGTCCCTGTCATCAGCCTGCTTTTCTAACCACCTACGTTTTCCTACTTTTACTGTTTTACTGTGTGAGTTTTTATCTAAAAAATAACCTGTGCACTCAAGGTCTAAATATTTTAAAATGTTAAAGCGATAACAGTGATGCTTCTGCCTTCCACCTCCCTAACCTGTAACAATCTGCATCCAATTTGTGAGAGCAGACCAATGAATCACTTACATCTTGAATTCATGTTGAAGAAACAAAATCATACATCACGACGGCTGCATCATATAAAACAACTGTCAGATGCTGATAGAGAACAGAAAAAAACCTCTTTACTCCCTTACACTCACAAGGCTTCATGTCATAAATAATGTTTGACTGCAGTAACAAGTGGGTATTGAAATCCTGACTTCATCAGCTCTAGCAATTGAATATTCATTTGTCTGATGGTTGGAGTTTGCTGCATCATGTGTCTTTATAAAGTAAATTACTCATTCAGAAGTTGTCAAGTAACTAATGATGCTTCTCGTCTTTCTCTCTCACTCACCAGATGACTCCAGCTCAAGAGGTGGAGCAGGGACGGCCAACGGTGACTCCGAACATGCCCCAGAGCTGGCTGGGAAACTGGGTAACCACTCATAACTTCTCTGATCTTATCGCTACGGGCATATAAACATTTTGAAATGAGAAGGAAGCCTAGAGGTGACACTTAAAATAGCTGAGAGTGTGTAACATTTTTAAAAGTACAGTAGCAGAATGTAAAATAAACATCTTGCACCCTGTCAGAGGGGAGAAGGTGAGGCTATATGCCCACACACAGACACACTAATACACACAGGCACACATCAGGGTGGTTGTTTGCTCAGATAATTGGCTCTGACAGAGTGGAGAGCAGTCTATTTGTGTGAGGTGTGATTTGGTGGGACACATTCCTCCCTCCCTCCCTCCCAAGTCTTCCTGGTCCCCCTGTCATGTAACGTAACCCTTCTTTCTTTGCATGTTGTTATCCTTCTATCCAGCTCTCTCTCGTTCCCCGTCTCCCTCTCTTTCTCTCAGTCATAAACGTCCAACACTGAAATGTCGACAAACATTTACTCTTTTGCTGCTCTTTTTTTCACACACATTCTTTCTCTTTATCTATTTGCCTCGCACACAACCAAACATCCACACTCTCTGCTTTGGCTAAGGTCGCATTCAAACCGTCTTTTAGCCCTGCGTGAAAAACAGCCCCCTTACATATCTGAATGATGCCAGTCGGGCGACACAGCAGGGTTGCCAACGCTTGGTGCTCTGACAAAATAAATGCAGTTGCAAGTTCTAGAGAAGTAAAATCCTGGAAGTATTACATCGTACGGTGTTTGGGTGTTTGATAAGTCTTTAAACGCATTCATCAATTTGTCCAATCCTAATTCTAATGTTAATCCTAAACCCAAGTCACCCTCACCTAAACTACTCAAATCAAGATTAACAAAAATGACCTCCTCAATCTCAGAATACAAGTTCACTCCTCTCTCTCTCTCTCTCTCTCTCTGTCTCTCTCTCTCTCTCTCTCTCTGTCTGTCTGTCTGTCTGTCTCTGGCACACTGTCAGATCAAAGGCGGTCAGTCAGAGGGTCAGTTGTATTTTTACACTGTGAAGTGTGGCGTTGAAGTGGCCCCGGAGACCCAGAACAAGCCTGCCCTTTCTGCCCGTTCTGGCTCTCACCTTCTCCCCTCTTCCCCCTCTCTATCACCGCTTTCTCAGGTCGCCCTCGCTTCTCCTCTCTCTCTGTTTTTCTTTCTTTCTACCTCTTCGTGTGCCCTCTCTCTTACCTTTGCATTTTTATTGTTTTAACTCTCTCTCGTTCTCTTTGTTCTCAATTTATCTGCCGTCACCCCTGTTTTACTCATCTGTTTTTAGCAACCTGTCAGTCGCCTGTATGCGCTAACCTTAATTTGAACTTCACTCTCTCTCTTTCCATCTGTTTTCTCCTTAACTTCTGTTTGATTTGGTCCAGCTCAGACAATATAAATCAGTTCATTTGAATTGCACTTTGCTGTATTTTGTTCATTCTCTAGTTTCATCTTCATCCAGTTCAGCTGCACTGCTTTGGCTCTTCCCCCGCTGTTCAATTAATTTCAGTCTTTAGCCAGCGCAGTTGAATGTGTGGAATCATCAAAGAAGGTCTTTGCCAAAACATTAAACTATTAATCATTGTCTTCTACTTCTCCTCCGCTCTACTTTCCCCACTCTCTGTCAGATCTATTGACTCGGTCTGGTCACAGTTGAGCTGTAGTCCAGTAGCTTTTCTTAGACACAGAAGGGGGGGGGACAAAGGCGAGACTTAAAAGCCTTTCGAGTATGTTTGTTTTGTCACCCTGCCCAGCTTCCTGTCGGTCAGCAGAGAACTATATTCCGCTGAGTAATGCAGCCGTAGTGAAATCGCCGCATTTGAGCGCGCAAACCCGTCACATAACTCTCCCCCCTGTTTGTTTACCCAGAGCTAGAATAATAACTGTGTCCAAAGAAAGAGACACAACTGCAGTAGTTTGAGGGTGATTTATCGCCCCGGTTGATGGCTATCTGCTGTGGCTGGAACATGAGGGCTGTAAAATCAAGCGCTCCTGTGAATGATTTCCTCTACTCCCTCCCTACTGGATAGTGATTTTTCCTCTTTGATCTGTTCTCACTGCTCGCTGATTGTTGTGTTTTTAAAGAGGGATATGTGTGTGTGAATAGATGCATGGGTTTGGGTTAGGTTGGGTGACCGTCATAAGGAGGAATATGTATCTTTGAATGGCTGGATGGGGTTAAGTCATGCAACTGCATGGAGGAAGGGGATGTTTGAATAGGTGTATGGGGTTAACTGGCCATTTTATGTTTTGTAAGAAAGGATTTGCATGAATGAATGGATGTTTGATGTGATGCTAAGTCATTGTCTGGCTTTTTATGACTTGTGATTCATAACCTTATATTTACAGTGATGTTACATAGCTGTCTAGCGGGTTTCTGGGTTTTACGATGGGATGTCATGGATGCGTGATTTGAGGTAAAAACAAAACAAAAGTGGCTTTTTTAAGAGCCGCAGAGAGGTACAAACCTGGTGTGTGCATGTCAGTTTGTGTGTATGCATGTGTTGGTGTGTGTAGGTTCCCGGTCATATGAGTAAGTCTTTAGTTTCAGGGGAGAAGAGGAAGTGATTCAAGCATTTTTCTCAAACAAAACAATTAGGTTATTACAACAAATTGGGTTGTATATACCAAGAGGTATGCTGCCATATGTTTTTACAGCAGAGCATGGTAATCTTGGCGCTGCCTGTGGCGATGACTTCAGCCTGACGCTCCTTACACTGCAAAAAATGTCCATCTTAACAAGTTACCAAGTCCCAGGTTCAGTCCTTAAAAATCACTCAATCTAAAAAAGAAATTTCCGAGATGATTCAATTTGTTCCTAATTCCATTTTCTTGTTTTCTTGTATGTGGAAACACATGTCAGTGAGTTGTAATAATGAAAAACAGCCTTTTCACACCAGGCATGAATGTACTTGTGTGTAGTTATTATTGACTCCAAAGAAATTGATTTCACGGTGTGTGGTGGAAGGTTACGCACCAGTGCAGAATATTCATGGGGCACAAAAATGAATTTGCAATCATATTAGTTGCTGCAGATGTCTGTATGCATGAACAAGGGTTCAACCAACAAACATCGAACAGCTACAGAGACCCCTTTGGAGATTGTCGTCTCCATTCTGACATCTTGAATTTTTCTTAAATTCTTTTGCAGCTGCCTAATCTACTGCATACCCAAAGACTTATAATGGAGGAGGACAGTAGGTTAGCTATGAGGTTTTTAGAGCAAAAAAAACAAAGAAGAATACAGTAAAATCTTTAAATAAAATCAACGAAAGTTTGTCTTCAAAATTCTAATGTTTTTATTTCTTTAATAGCAAAAATAGTTACTTTTCTAGAGCTAATAAAAACTGTAGCTCATGAGGCTTAAAACATTTCTGAACCCTCCATCTGTGTCATAGCCTCTAACGTGGCTTTGATCGCCCTTTACGTCCTATAAAAGTTTTATATAAGACTGATGAATTCCACGATCTTTCCCAATCTGTTCTCTTTCCACTGGTCTGAAGAACAGAACACTGCTTGTAAATATAAAACTGCTCTGTAAACCGTTTATCTCTGCTAATAACTTCTTCTGTTCTCTCCTTTCCTTTCCTGCTTGTCTTTTTTCCCATCTGTAGCTGACTGAGAGGGAGAAAGAGAGTTTCTGTGTGTCATTTATCATAGAGTAACTCTACATTAAGGCCCGATGTTCTACAGGGAGCCAATAGCAATACAACTTGTTTTCCAATACTAGATCTCTTTCTAATCACTTTAAATTCTCCCTTTCACCCTCCCCTCGCAGTACGTCCACGATTCACCCAGCCGTCAAAGATGAGGAAGCGTGTCATCGCTCGTCCAGTGGGCAGCTCAGTGCGTCTGAAGTGTACAGCAAGCGGGAACCCTCGCCCCGACATTGTCTGGCTGAAGGACAGTCTGCCGCTGGTGGACGAGGACGGTGGAGGAGGGGAAGGGAAGAAGAAAAAGTGGACTCTGAGTCTGAAGAACCTGACGCCGGAGCACAGCGGGAAGTACACCTGCCACGTGTCCAACAGAGCAGGAGAGATCAATGCCACCTACAAAGTGGAAGTCATACGTGAGTCACCATCTAGAGAGAGAAACTGGATATAGATTAGTTATCAAAGCAGAAAAAGGTGATTTAGGTTATTCCACTTTTTTCAGCTTCGATACCATTAAGCATCTTTAGTGGTCGGAAGAATCTGCAACAGAGCAGGAGAGACTTTCAAAATGTACCAGCATCCTCCATAAAATAATTTCCACACAGAGATCAAATAAGTGGTAATATTATATAAAAAGGGCAAGGAAATAACTATTCACAAGACCTTTTCTTACTGTAATTAATTTCATCAATTCATCAGCTAATTGTTACTGTATTGCTACTTTTAAGAGATGTAGCATCCTAATAATGTGCCTGTAAAATGTTTAATCTATGTAAAAATATTGCTGCATTTCATGCCGAGAGAAATCAGAGAGCACATTTTTATAATTGTGATGTGTGAGTTGTTGAGCACTCCTGCTGGAATATGATACACTAGCAGGAATGTCTCTCACCAAAAACAATAATATACATTATGCTGTACAGTATGCGTATTATTGTTCGACTGAGAGGCCTGTCTAACTAAATAGTAGGGTTTGAAATGTGTTTCGTTTCCATTCTGACTCACAATACAGTGATTATATAGAACATCAAAGATCATATGATCAAGAACACCATAGTTAACTTTTCAACTATTTCAATGATTTGCTGGCAAAGAGTCTGATGCTTATTCTGCAGTGTAAAGGAGTACAGATTTCCATCTTGTTTTAAGAGAGAAAGACGTGAAGATGATCTGTCATCAGCAGGTTTCTGTTGTACCATTTAACATAGTATGTTGAAAGTATTAACCTACAGTCATAAGAATAAATTGAATGACATTGAATAAGATGTCGTTTTCATGGCAGATGTCTCATTCAGGTTGTTGTTACATAACACGTATAAACACTTACAACATAACAAATGTGTACCAGAGGGAGAGTTTCAGCCAAAATCTGAATGTCCAGTGTTGTGTTAATTAATTAAATGTAAGTTTTAGATATTGTGGTTGGTTGCAAAGTAGAGCCACAGTGCCCACATGCACCAGTGTGCTGGCTAATAAGTCGCACCACGAATATAAGTTTAAAATAGCTTCAGTGGCATTTATTGATCACCAGTCAAGCGAGCGAGGAATGCTCAGCAGGTTTGAGTGAGTCAGCTGCAGTTTTAGTCTAAAAAAAGGTCAAGTTTTACTGTTGAGAGCAGAATGTGTGTTATGATGAGTTGTGAGTGTTTTTTGATGTATTAGGTTGCGTGGGAAGGCTGCAAAAGCTGTTTTGGTGCTGGATGATTTAATGTTAAGCTGTTTGGTGGAGTTGTTTATGTGTGTGTCTGTGCACTGAACTGTATGTTACTGAATGTGATAGCTCTGTCGAGAGCCTCAGACGAGCTCCTCTCACTTCACTCGCCACATCTGTTGCACATTAAAGTACAGCTGTAGTCTTTCCTGAGAGACACTTGCACTCTCACACATGTGCGCGCACACACACAAGAGCAGAAAGGAAGTAAATCAAACTGCCGCTTGCTTATGTCAAATGTGACATTTTCTGAGATCCACTCAGCTGTCAGTCATTCACAGCTGTTAGAAAGAAAACTAGAAAAAAGGAGTTCAAGACGTACCCGCAAAGCTCTCACAAAACACATATAATCCATAAATAGAAATACTTGAGTTAATTCCTTATTGTGATATTAAATGTATCCATTTCAAGCATTACCTGATCACCTAAAAGAAAAATGAATTCACACAAAGCCTTTTTGTTTTTACTTTTCTTTTCATGTCAGCTGAATGAGTTCTGGCAGAGTTGTTTGCTTGTGTGGTTTCTTTGCATTTCATTGTAGGTAGCCAAGCTGACCAGATGCCTTTGGGACGTGCCTTGACTACATTAACACATTTAAAGTTTAAATAATTTAAGTTATAACCCCCCGAGCTCTTAATAAATCCTGTGCAGCACTGTCTGTAACTCTACACATGCACTGAAAACAACAAAGAAAATGAAGTTAGTACTGCAAGGTTAAACCTAAAGTAAAACTTGAGCCTCCCTGGAAGTCAGTGGAAGTTTGGAAACTATAGTACTTTCCAACTTCATGAATTAATCCAAAAACTGAGGATGCCTTTTAAATTCTGCTGAAGAATGGTTTCAAAACAGCTGATAAAAAAATCTAACTCATTTTCTCAGATTACATTCTCGTGAGATTACATTAACAGATACTAAAAAGGAGACTACTGAATGTCTCTGGCAGGTGTGTTTATTCTGCTGTATAAAAAGACAGGAGCTGAAGATAAGGGATCTGTTTGTGTATCTTCAACAGAGAGGGAGGATGTGAATACAGCAGATTCTGTGCAAATAATGCTTGCAAACCATATAATGTTCTCTCAGGGCTAATAAAAAGAGTACATACTCTTTCCTCACTGCTTTTCCCCTGATGTTAATTCTGATTACAGTTGAATTTGACAAGTTTACAAAATACAATTTCTTCTATTCACACTTTGTCAACTGAAAAGGAATTTAATATTAAATATACTTTCTCTTCCTATGTGTCTTCAGAGCGTACCAACTCGAAACCCATTCTGACTGGTACTCACCCTGTCAACACCACTGTGGACTACGGAGGAACCACGTCTTTCCAGTGTAAAGTCCGCAGTGATGTCAAGCCGGTTATTCAGTGGCTTAAAAGAGTTGAACCTGGTGACGAGAACAAATTTAACTCCACCATCGAGGTACAAACACACGTGCTGCCAAAACCATTTCTGTATATAAACACAATTCTCTGAGGAACATTATGGTGAATTAGTAATATTTGACAGAGTTGACCAATAAATTTGTACATTGTTGATTTTGTTCAAAGGTTGGAGACCACCGCTTTGTGGTCCTGCCTACAGGGGAGGTTTGGTCACGTCCTGACGGATCCTACCTCAACAAGCTGCTGATAACCAGAGCCAAGGAGGAGGATGCCGGCATGTACATCTGCCTGGGAGCCAATACTATGGGCTACAGCTTCAGGAGTGCCTACCTGACGGTGCTACCAGGTCAGAGGAAGAAAGAGAGAGAAACTGACATGCACACACAGAGAATTGTTTATGATCATGTGTAATTATCTCTCTGGTTTAACATACTGCAGAGGAAGATACTTGGCTGCTGATATCTACATTGTATCTACTTAGGCCAACCTACATTGCCTAGCCCCAGTGGCTTGACGAAGCATACACTTCTGTCTACAACATTACCAGCTAACAGCAGCCAGTTAACAGCACGTTAAGCTAACTAGCATGCTGCCTGAGCCCCCAAACAAACCAAACAATCTTCCTCAGCTACGTCGTCTTAGCAGGCAACAAAGTTAACGGCTCTGTCATTAATATCACCAGCTAACAACTGGCAGCCTGCTGCTCAACCCACCATACAAACCAACCAAGTGTGTTATTTTCACATCTAGACAGATGATTCTGGCATATTTTCTGTCCTTAATTTCCTCATTTGTTGCTCCTTTGCAGATCTGAAGCCCCAAGGCAACCCTGTCCCCACGGCAACGTCCCCGAGCCTCCCCTGGCCCGTCATTATTGGAATACCAGCAGGTGTAGCCTTCATCTTAGGCACAGCCCTCCTTTGGTTCTGCCAATCAAAGCGCACCTGCTCCTCTTCTTCTTCCTCCTCCTCTGCTCTTCCCACTCCCCAGCGCCTACCTGGGGCCAATCGTGACCGAGCCTGCCCAGCGCTGCCTCCTCAACCGGCCAACGGGGATAAAGATTGTCTTTCATATGAGGACTATATTGCCCATCAGCAGCTGCTCCTGGCTCAAGGAGGCGCTGGATTGGCTCCCAAGGTCTACCCGAAGATCTACACGGATATACACACACACACGCATTCACACGTGGACGGCAAAGTGCACCAGCACCAGCACATTCACTATCAGTGTTAGCAGCGAGGCTAACAGCAAGCTTTGGTGTTTCACATTCAACTCTTACATGAACACGTTCCTGTGCATGCAGATTCATTCACAACTGTCCATACTAACTGCTGACGTACAGAGCAAAGAACAAGGAAAGCCACATGCAAGAGACCATGCGGACTCATATACAGAAACGTGGGATCACGCACCTCTTCCTCATTCTGCTGCAGCCATGTTATTGTGTAAACACGGACTTATTCAAGACACAAACAATGAAGAATGTAAAGAAGATCCTTATTTTTAGCCAATCTGGAGGCGAATCCAGTACAATCTATGAGAGAAAAATCCCCAAATGTTTTATTCAAGCTTTTTTATACATGAAATATTTTCCGTAGATGTTTAAATCTCTCTTCTGAACTCTGCAGCTTCAAGGGAACTTTGGACCCAACTACAACCTCCTCAGTAACAATAGTAATACAGCTCGCCTACACTACAAGGCTCCAACGATAGCTACTCATGTATATAGTGGAATACAATTATATGGCATTTAGCATGCTAATTCATCCTGGGTAATCAATAAAGAACAATATAGCATGTATGTACTGTAATAGCTTAATTTCAGAGTATATCTCAGGCCTCAGCCCGAACTGAGCCATAAGAAACACAAATCAAGACAAACTCCCACTATAGGATGTAAGGATGAGGGCTGCTGGTTTTTGCTTCTGACAGCCGTTCTGATAAATGTCCAGCTGCTATCTGGGTACTGTGTGAAAAAGAGCTGATGTCAAACTAGTTTACTGAGTCCAGACAGCATGGATTTCTCTTAGTAGATTGATTTTAGCAGCAGCAACAGTGTGATTTACAACCAAGGAGCTTCTCCAGACGGCGAAGATGAAGCTGTCCCGACTCTGATAAGTACATCATCTACTGACAGTTTCTGCCTCTTTACTTCCTGGAGAAAGGTGGCATTTCGTGTTTCTCGTCTTCTCTTTTTCAGCTCTGTTTGACGCTCGCTGACTTTAGAAGAGAGTGATGAAGGATATCAGCTCACTTCATGTCATACGCTCAACCTCTTTAGCCGACAGCACAAAGGGATCATCAGCGATGCCTCCGTGTAAAATGGTGCCTTCTGACAGTTGTTTCCAGATTTCGTGGATCACTGCTGGATCATTGGATGTGTCACAGATTCTTGTTCATCTGTTATGAGATTTAGAGGGCTTTAAAGAGAGGAACTCTTCTTCTTAAAGCGCCTCACAATATGACCTAGAGTATAGTGGAGCAGGGTTTTCATGCGCTCTGTTCTCCGCACATGGTTCATTACAACGCAGAGGGTCTCATCTGTTGTCTCTTGTTTTCATCTAAAGAGGAAAGATTTTTGATAGAGGGCTTCCTTCTCACCTGCTTCAGAAAATGGAAGATAATAAGTTAAAACAATGGGATGCAGCTTAAAACTAAATCAAATATCAGTATGTTCATCACTAAAATTTTGAGCCATATATTCTGCAGAAAGTCATGTTAATTGCTATAGCAGTACCCACTGACTAGCTTCAAGTACATTAACTGCTCTTGGTGCTGTACAATGGAAATAAAATATATACTGACCACCTTAAAATAATGAGATCTACAAATGTGTTTTAAATGCATTTATGTGGGTTTTATGGATTTTCACGCTATTTGATTACAACTTGGTCTCATGTTAATGCCATTTGAAAGCCCCCACATACCCGTGGTGCACCTCCACAGATGTTTTCAATCCTTTTGGCTGTTTAGACCTGCTCTCGGGACAGTGTGGGTGTGTGCATTGATGCGTTGATTAATCTTTCCCTCACTCTCATGTAGTTTTGTTGCATCTTTTAGGGTGGGACAACTGAAACCTTTATCATTCTCATTCATACTCTGAGTTTGGTAAACGTAGGTCATTCCCAACATTGCTCCCCTGTGGCTTCATCCTGAGCGGAGGCCTAATCAGCCGGATTAACTGGAAACACCTGTGTTGGTGTTCGGGGGCCTTTAATTTGTAAACGAGGTCACCAACAGCTGTTATGAGTAAAGGAATTAGTACACTATATAAATGATCCTAGAATAAGCTGTTTTCAAAGCCAATGTAAGCTCAAGTTGGAGACCTTGGATATAAAGTTAAGGTCATAGTTTCCAGGTGATGATATTTTGTTTGGGATTATAAAACCCCATGAATCCCAATGATCATAATGAAAAAAGGTCCATAACATTTCTAAAAATCTAAAGATTACTTTTAAAACTGCAACTATTAAAGCATCAAAATCATCTGCAAAACTAGTAGCAGTAGATTATTGTTTTTTCACAGTGTTGGATTTCTTTCTTAGAGTTGAGACAAACTGTTACTTGGTTTGTTCATGTATTTGAATGACTGTTAGTTGTTCTTTTACTCTTATTGCATTTTTGCTTTCACTGCTCCTGGCAGCTGTTGGGAAGACAGCGTGATAAAAATCATTTAGATTGACCCCAAACCTCATTGGAAACCAGCCCCAACAAACTTTCTTCCTTTCTCTCTTTCTCAGGTGTCCATCTTGTTGTTCCTATGTGCGCTGATGAATCTGACCACTATGTAAAATCTTGTGTAAAATGATATACTGAGATAAGATTAAGATTTCAGCCGTTTTACATTACAGCACTCTGTGAAAGACACACTCAGCCATGTGTATGTGAGTGTAACAGTGGGGTGACTCTGTCCAGAGATGTTTAAACATAGAAAAATGCAGAAGTGTATATGCGAAATATGAAAGAGACTGTAGGCTTGCCATGTAGTTGATTGCATTTGCATTGAGTCAGTGTTTCTCTCTGCAGACATTCTTCAGGACAAAATCAAACAGTGAGAACTTTACAAGGGCGTGTCTAAACAGCCATGTGACAGGAAGTGATACATTGAAATCACCTGGTAACTTTAGTTACACATGTGGTCGTTGTTCAGCATGTATTTTTGCACATAAATCTTTAAACTCAAGTAGGAAAATGTCCAAATATATTCATATGGATAATTCATATATGCCCATTTTTGTGATACTCATTGGCCTGCAGACCAGAGCTTTGAAACCAACTACTTGTCAGGCCCCAGTTCTTTGTATATTTTGAATCCCTTTTAGAGATTCAGTTTTTTGGTATTGTTGTTGTATTGTAATTATAAGACTTTTAAGAAGGTGTTGCAGCCTTCAGATAAGATGCCACACCTGTATACCTGCACCAAGACGTGTTTAACGAAATTTATTAACAAAATGTGCATCTCATACCGCCAACAGAGACAGCTGGTGGTCATATTGTGCCCTCTCTCTTTTCCTGTACAAAACTTATAATACATCCAAAATTACAAAGTACAAATCAGAATTAAGTTGAAATTAAAGCACATCAGAACAGCAAGAATAAGCGTATATCAAAATGATTATGGTACAGTTCCAAATGGAGACACATGTTCATTTATTTTCCTCTAGAAACGGCTTTAACTGAAAAAAAATTATTGAAACATTGCATTAGTAGCTCTCCCTTTGACATGTTTTGAAACATCTGTTGATAGAGTCACCCTGAACAGCTGGAGTGTGTTCTTTTATTTTTAAATACTTCTTCCAATGTTGGAGGGATGGAAAAGTAAGTAACGGTAAAAGTTTCCTCAATCAGTGCTATGTTTTTCTGTGAAGACCGTCAACCCATTTACCTTTTTTCACTCATTTCACACGTTAAAAGTTTGGGGGGTTTTTGTCAAAGCTAATGGACTGCCAATAGAAATACTGTGTATATGTGCACTTACCACTAGCATGTACATGGAATGATATTAGTGTTGAAAGTATAGTAACTTTTAGATGATTTAGTGAGAATGCTTTGGACCGCACAGTAGCTCTAGCAACACATTGGCCCACTAAACATTGTAAATGCTAAATTGTCTCAAGATTCAAAAAGAAAGTGTGTTTCTAATTTATTTTGTTTTTTTTCTTCATATAATTGGGCATTATACTGCATGAGTGGATTTTGTGTTATAGTAGTAATGTAAGCTATGTAGCAAATACCATGCTCATGTCATTGTAAGATACTGTATTTATACACGCTGATGGAATATACAAAATTTTATTGATAATCTTTGAATCGACAATCTTGTACAGTCTATTGTCATTTAGGTTAAAAATGTGTTTTGTCTCATTGTAATCATTTTATTGGTGCCATTAAAAAAAGTGAAGTCTATGTATAATTGTCTTTGTTCTTAAATATTCAATCTAAGCATCTTACACCTGAGCAGTGCATTTGACAGTAGGAACAAGATACTTATTATCTATGAGTATCTATTAATTATCGATCAGATATTCTTTTTCGTTATTCTACCATGTCCATTCTGTCTCTCACTCCCTCCATTCTGCCTCTCTCCGTCACATCACAGGAAGAGATTCCAGTACAATACCTCACTGTACCATGGGACTGTCTTTAAGTGAATGTCCTTCTCTAAATAGTTGTAGCCCTTCAATTGTGAGAGCTGCAGCCGGCATTTCATCTGTCAACATGTCTGTCTGCAGAGATGACAGATGGACAAGCGGTGCGTGCGGATGGAGGGTGTGAAGGCCCAACATCTCTCTGACTCATTTAGGTGAAGATGATGATGAAAGAAAACACTGTTGAAAGGATGGGGCACTGCAACAGGATGGGACATGGGAACAGAATAATAATAATGAACAACTTTTTAGGTTTTTAGCTGCATGTTTGTGTTTTTGCGCTGCACTTCTGAGAGGCTGCTTGACTGTGAGACATGCTTTGACTTTGTGCTGATGAAGTTGAGTATCTGTAGGTGGCGCTCCTTAATTGGTCTGTTTAGTATCACCATCTTTTTTTTTGGTGTTGAGCAGGTAGTGTACAGCGGGTTTAGAGCCTTTTTGTTATAAACAGGGTTAATGAGAGCCGTGAGAGTGAACCAAAACAATAAAGTTACAGGAAGTAAAATCAAAACAATGAGCTGAAGGTGGCTAAAACGCTCCGTAGAGCTGAGGGTTACTGTTAGGAGCATAAAGCACATCACTTCCTGTGTGGCAGCCTATCAGACACCACATGTTTATAACAATATAGTTTCAATGAACTGGCTTTAACTTCAGTCAGTATCTTTAAGTTCAATGTATCAGTAAATTATGGTGAGTTAACAGGCATTTATTTTTATGACAATGTCATTATTACTTTGCTAGATTCCAAAGTTGAATTTGAACATAACGTTTCAACTATTAAACTATAGATAAACAATAAATAAGACACATTAAAATACATTCTGATAGACAGTCATACAGGAAAGGACAGCAAACATGTTCTGTAACTGCTTTGCTGTCCTTCTTTCCCCAAATGTCCTTTAAATTGGATCAGACGTCGCATATAAAATGGCCATGACTCATATGTATAGTTTCCTCTCATGTATTGGAGGTTTTGACCAAAATAGGATCATTAATACACATATACTGTTTCACAACTGATTGGATAGTGAGGTTGAAGATTGAGTAAGGGGTAGAGGGGCTCTGGAAAAGAAAAGAAGTTTGAGAAAATTAACAGTGAAAATATACAAAGAAGCAAAAGGAATCTGTGGTTTTGAAATTTTTTGCAAAGTCAACAGTTACTCATGACCATATGACCTAACCCAGGGATTTACAAATCCTGGCTCCCATGGATTTCAATACATCTGGTAGGCTTCACTGGTAATACATAAATAACAGAGGTAGTGATATGTAAGATTTAGAGCTATGGAAGACGTGTTACATTCTACATTTTTCTAAGTGTGAGATAAGAGCAACGGAAAACTAGCCTGATAAAAGATACTGTACAAGGCAAATATGTGACTTTCCCAGGTTGTTTTCATCCTTGACATTTTTCTTATCTCAGAGATTAGCCTTTTCCTGCTTTTTTTTGTGTTCCTGGTTATCTCCTGTGAATTTGATTGACTTGAAGAGTTGGGGGGAGGAAGACGGGGAGGACAGACAGAGGAGATAAAGAGAAGCGGGGAGGACGAGGATGACACGGAGCTGAGCTGCTGACAGATGTGTTGAGCTCACTGCTGCTCTGCACTGATGAGAGGAGATGAGAAAATGGAGAAGAGATCAGCGAAGAGAGTGGAAGTGTCGAATGAGAGGGGAAAGAAATGTGCAGAACAGGAAGGGAAGAGAAAACGTCACAGAGGCCCGATGCCTTCTGTCCCATCTGTCTTTACTTCTACTTACATTTGGATCAAATTCATTGTTTATTAATGTTGAAATTAAAAAGTTCTATAACTTTTCCAGGCATTAATAGTAATCTTAAAAAGAGTGACCTACACTTTCAAAGAATCTAACAGTGTAATAACTCTCAGTTTCTAAATATATAATTTAGTGTTATGATTCTGGTGCAGCACTCAGAAGTATCCACTGTGTACTTTTATTTAGCCTTTGCTTAACCAGGTGAAAGATGAGATTATAAGCTTTTCCAAGAGAGGTCAGGCCAAGAAGTCAACATACAGTAAAGGTTTCCCAACAATAAACACATAGAATATCAGGCCAAGGATCCTGTTACATAAAAGAGCCGAGATTATCCCGTTAAAACCTGCATGCAGGTATTTGAAGTCTCAAGTGACCATCCAAATCAATTAGAAACAATAACAAAAACATTGTTGACCAATCCACAATGTAATCAGTGTAACTAATGTGAACATTGTGAGCTGCCTTATTTTAAAGTCTACTGTGTGTAAGTTCACAAGGTGAACCAATTGTGAAAGAAAACATTCACAATTGGAACATTTATTTCATTGCTCAATATAAACCCTTTTTATGTAAACTGTCTCTATCGCAGATTATGAAATCCTTTTGCTGTGATTGAGATTTTCTTTGGACGGATGGTTGAATCCGTTTAGTGAAGTCTGCTGAAATTCTGTGAATCATGAAACTTTGTTACTTTGGCTTCTTATATCCTGATTATAAACAGTCCTGAGTGTACCATCCTTATTTATAAAGTTATGGAGGTTAGGTAGTAATTTGAGAAAAACATATAATAACTAACAAATTAAAAAAGGAAAACCATATACAGTTGGGTAGTAATATAAGGTACCTGTGAAGTATAAGAGATAAATACCAAGAGCAGTTAATAAAAGTATGTTTTTAAAGGAGTCTTGTATGAAGCTGACAGGTATCCTCAAACTGTTAAGTCTTGAAAGTGAATCTAGAGGCTCACATAAGTCCTGCTTTGTGAAAAGTTATTATCACAGTATTTACAGAGTTTACATGACAATTCAGAGTGTCTGTAGGTTAACCTGGATGAAACGTGTAGCCTTCATATGTTGTAATCTGATGAGTTCCAGTGGGCTGTTGTTGTTTAAGTAGACAAGCGTGAATCAACTGAAATCCACTGTCATAGAGATATTACGTAGTAATTTGAACATCCCTCACACAGAAAATATTTTGTTGTTTTACAGAGAGATAACTCAAAGGGGATACTTTAAAATATTGTTTATAAAGAAAAAATGACAACAGAAAAAAAGTCTGTGGCAGTGTTGTACATTTTCATTGAAACTTTTTGTGAATGAAACCTTCAGCCTTTTAGAGTTTGTGGTTTTTGCAGGCCTTTGGGCTCCCGTGTGTGTCACTGTATGGCTGGCTGAGCAGAAGGGTGTGAATTCACGGAGGACATTCCTGAGCTGGTGAGATGTAGGATGGGTCCTTTGTTGGGTTTCGATATTTTGACTTGAACCTTCAGTCAACATCAGTAGTTTCATATAGCAAAGTTTGTTTGTTTGTTTTTTACAATTGGTGGTGGTTTGACTCTATTTAAATAGTTTGACTTCAATCACCAGAAATAATGTGTCGTTGCCTCATACCAAAGAGACAGGAGGCCAAAAATGTAGGTTTTGCAAGTCCAGTTTCCTCTGGGTGTTGAGTATACTTTTACCAGACTTTATTTTTGAGAAAGTAAGTATCACAATTATGGATGAAGGTTTGTCCTTCTCTATTGCAGCCCCACTTCCTCTGGCCAATACGATGGCTGCATTTGGACTTTTAGACCTTGAGGTCTTGCAGGACTCACTCTCAGAGGGTTCTGGTGTGCGGTTGGCTGGTTTAAAAGGGTGTGAACCCATGGAGGAGATTCCTGGGCGCTTGAGTCAACAGCAGCTGTGGTTAGTGATGAAGAGAAGCTGTCCAAGGAGCTTTTTACCGGCAACTGTCTTTTCACGGTGAAAGGACGGCTCAGGTGAATGGAGTCAGTGACCATGAAGGACTCACACACAGACGCACAGCTGGGGGGAAAAAAAACACATCTACACATAGAAGCCAGAATGATACCTATACATACACACACTCACCTGGAAAAGAGACTGACACAGTTTAGTAAAATGCATATGCAACATGTGCACACAGCTACACATGGATGTTTGAACACACAAAAGCGCAGATGCATGCATCACACACACACACACACACTCACACTCATACATACACACAGACACCTGGCTGGCATTGAGGCGCTGTTCTGTTTGCATACCTCTCCCTCTCTCCACTCATCCTCCACACAGCCACAAAGCCGCCATTAAAACTAGGAAAACAAAAACACAAAAAGAGGCTAAAAGGGGGCAACAGGCGGCTTCCATCCTTCTTCCACCCATCCCTCCCTTCCACCCTTCCTCCCTCTCTGTGTCTCTCTGTACCAAATGTTTACCTTCCCCCCCCTGAAAAGAGAGGGATGTGGACAGACAGGGTGAGAAAAGAAAGAAATCTGGCAGAGGGGAAGGGAGCCAAGGCCTTTAAAGTCTGCCACAGAGCCGTGACAAAAGCCTCCTAATCTCGGTGTTGTCTTTCGGCCCCTTTTTCTCCCCGCACATCCTGCCAAGTGTGTGTCTCTGTGTGAGTGTGTGTGCGTAAGAGAGAAAAAGAGAGGAAGAAAGCCAGAGTCAGTGTGTGTTATGCAAGCAAACGTGTGTGTGTGTATATTTCTTAGAGAAAGTAGTAAAAAGGCAAGGCAAGTTGCTGTGCATTTGTGTGAAAAGATATTGTGTGTAATAATAATATTGTGTGCGTGTGTGTGTGTGTGTGTATGACAGGAAAGGAATCTTTCCACAGCCGTGCTGACATCACTCAAGCATGCATGGGACAGTTGGAGGAGGCCGGGCCCCTTCAAAGGCAACAGCCTGCCTGCCTTCACATGTGGGATGCCTGTTTAAGTGAGTGTGTGTGTATTGAAGAGAATACGAGTGGTCCAGGTCGCCCATCCTCACCTGTTCCTCTTTGATTCATAAACCACTCCTATTCAGCGCTCTTCTGCTAAAAGGTGTGTTTTCGTGTGTGTGTCCAACAGTTCCTCGATCTCATCCTTTACACCCTCTTCAAAACCAGCAGATGTGAACAGACGTGTGTGTGTGTGACCTCCTGAGCGTTCCTTCCTCATCCTGTCGATCTCTATCAGAGGCAGCTGTGGTCCAAAGGCCTTCACACACAGCAGAGGAATGCATACTGGAGCTATCGTGATATATACCAGACTGAGGTAGACTATAGTGCCATCTACAGACCGATCAATTTAACGTCAAGTCAGCGCAGCGTACAGTAACTCCAATTTACTTCCATATGTTCTATAAATGATTTCACTCAACCATTGGCAGAAGGAATGCAACATCACACATGATGAAACTGATCGTCAGAGCAATAAACCTTTTTGCATTAAATCAGAAACAATTTATTCAACAACTTTTGTTTGTTTTAAATGACAATTTTCACATTTTCATTGATGTAAAATTATGACACAATTTGATCATATCATCACAATGATAATGTTGAATTATTATCCAGTCCTACATGAAACCCACCAAAACAATTCAACTACTACCAGGGAAAGAACATTTTTGTGGGTCCTTAAAAGATGGATTTTGCTTTGTGTCGTTAGTTATGGAGATATGGAGGATTTTTGGAGGTATTCCACTATGTGATTGTTAATATTGGCAAAAAGAAAGGAAAGAGAAATACTTTGAAGCATGTTTAACAGTACATGCATTAAGAAAAATCCCAGCCAGGATGTCCCATGTAATGACGCACTAGGATGCTCAATCGTTTTGGCTTGTGACCCCTAAAAGGAAGACATACATACCTGCATACAAGATACATGATGAACCCTTCCCAGTTTCATCTTCATAGTTTTTTGATTCTTAAAACGTTTCTGCATGTCACAAGAAAATTATTTGAGAAAAAAAAACAATTTATAACCATCATTTTGTGCATCTTTCCTGCTTTGTTGATCATCTCATTACTCCTCAGATTTATCGTGCAAATCACTGAGGGGCACTGCTCTTGACCGTTAATTATAACTGATCTACATGAGGTAGACATGGTTTATGGTGGATCATCAAACAGCTGGACACTAAAAGTACAGAACCTTACATGCATACATTATAATAAAGGTTTGGTTTCAGAGAAAGGGTTAGGGTTAGGGTCTGAAATAAATCCTCCCTGGTGGCCTTTTGGGTATATTTTAAACAAAAACATCTTCATTAGATTATTTCCATTTTTTCAACCCCAATGTTAAACAGTAAAGACGATGGGGATCACAGATTATACACTGTAGGCTTAGACAGGAACACTTTCTGTTCACCTTAGAAAGACAAATAGCTTCAGTGTGAAATCATTTAGTTCATGTCGTGTCTTGCCTAGAGGGGATTACACGTACAGCACCAAAGGTACGAGACTGAAATACTGAGTGACAAAGTGTGAAATCTGGATCAGATTAAGAGAGAAGCTTCTCTCTCACACAGGAAGATGGAGATGGAGAGAGGGAGGGAGGGGTGGACAAGCTGTGGGAACACGCTGCTGAATAATTACCACTGACATCAGAATAGTTTTCTTTAGCTCTCTGAAGTGGCAGGGCTCATTTGTACTGCCTGGAGCCATGCAGAGGTGTGTGTGAGAGTGTGTATGCAGAGGAGAAAGTAGGAAGGGGAGAGAGATAAAGCGGTGAGACGGAGATGTCTTAAGTGCGTGAGAAAAGAATAATGTGACTTTAAAAGAAAAGTGCAATATTACTGTAATAGTGAGAGATACAGAGGTACAGAGATGACCCAATGTGTGTGTGCGTGTGTGCATAAGGGAGAGATTATTCTGATTTAGTCTTCTCCCTGTCAGTGTGTGACACCATGACAGCTTAGTCTGCCCCAGGGAGCCATTTCTCTCTAAGTGGACCTTAAAAAACAGGAAACGACTTCAATCCCAATGGAGCGCAGAGGAGGATCAGGCCTACTGACTCTGTACAATACCGTTTAACTTCACACGCACACGCACACACACACACACGCTAGTAAGTGCCTGAATATAGCGTGCACAAAAACCTGGAACACACACACACACACACACAGTCACACCTGAGCCCTCTTCAATAGACACCATTCACCACCCTGACAAGCAGGGACAATAGAGGCAAAAACGCAGGTCGACAAAGAGAGAATCGACCTGCCTGAACACATCTGGCCGCCCTTGCCACCCGCTTCAGTGCATCAGCTTTTCCTTGTTGTGATGACTTCAGGTGATATCATGTTTCTATTTGGCTACACTTTGCTTTGCCTTCACTTGCAGGTGTTTTGTAACAAGATTTGAGGGTGAAATCACGAGTCGAGTTACTGAACTTACATGCAGCAGGCCAAGAGTGCGGAAACTATTGTTGAGGGTGGTAGTTAACTATATAGCTGCCTGAAGGCTTTCTTGATGTTGCTGTAGCATTTGTCTGTCAGCCTTGAAGTTTAGTCTTGTAGAAACCAGTAAATGGACGTATTTTTTCGTGAAAATAATCCCGGTTTATCTTTGTAAATTGAGCAGGTGCTGGTGCAGCAGAGTGAGTGTCACGTCAAATTGTGCCTTCGGCTAGAGACTTGTAAGGCTCTGTGGGTTGAGGCCTGTAGGTCTCTCTGCTAGATTAGTGAAAGTAATTCACTTTCAAAACAACACGGCTAAACAACTCTTGGACCAAATCTTGGACCACATATCAGTCACCAACACAAAAACAAGCATTGTGTTTCATCTGGATAAATACAGTATGATGCCAGGATGATCAAAAGACAATACTGTATACCATATTTCATTCAACAGCAACAAGGCTCTGTTTAATTGATTGTGAGACAAAAAAACTTCAACAACAATTCGTACAGTACAGTACGACACATCCCGGCCCCGATTCAAGCCAAATACATTTAATTTCACCTGTCGATAAAACACGACACACAAACTGGCTGGTGACTCATTTCAGATTGTGAGAGACATAAATATGTCTATATACAGTACATATGTCATTGGCCAGGTGTATGTCCTCTAAAGGCTTCATGGCGTGTGTGTTTGTTAAGGAGGAGGGTAGACCAGGGAGGACATGGAGTGTCTGAAGGAGGAGAGAGGTTTGAAGATGGGAGACTTCCATCCAGAACTCTGGCCATATGAAATATCTGGCGTCACCGGTGATCCTTGAAAACGACTGGGAGGAGAGGAGAAGAGACGAGAGGAAAGGAGAGGAGAGGAGATGAGAGGAGAGGAGAGGAGACGAGATGAGAGGAGAGGAGAGGTAGTTGAAATAGAAACTGCCAGCCCATATTTACATGGCAAGCAACATGATCAACTAATGATAATTCCTTTTACTTCCTTTTGTTATTGTCAACAAATGCCATGAAATGACCAAAACCAACACTGCGTTAGTCTGTCTCCAAATACTTTCCAACTTTAAACATTTTATTTATTTAATTTTTATGTGTATAGGGACAAGTATGTAGCATAAATCAATGCCACACACCACAGCATTTATAGCCTAAGCTAATTTGCAATGCCCGTCCATAGATGGGCCTTTAAAATACATAAAACTCAACGACAAATACACAAGAGACAATACAAAACACAGATTGGTCAACAGTAGAGACAAAACAATACAAGACACAAACTAATAGAATAAAGCACCATAAAACAACATCTTTAAAATGATTATTTTTAAAAAGGAAATTCCTAAAACTAGAAAATGTCAATCAGGAATAAATAATGTATTTGTTGGAGACTATTTTCAGCCAAAGATTTGGTATGTTCTTGCATAGTGCCCATGTTCATGCTAATAAAGGTACATTTGACCCAGTGCAACAGTGTGGCTCACTGATGTGTTTTTAATAGTTGGAGCTCTACAGCGCAGAGGAATAAGCTCTATCAGGCTTTAGCCACACAGGCAATACTTGTTAGTGGGATCAATTCATTGTTAGTTTTGATATTTTCATGGGATTTGTTCACAATAAGAAAAATAGCAGGTTAATCAAGCTATTGAATGCAAAACTGATGCAGGTGGTTGGCTCAAAACTGTGTTGTTATTTAAGACAATTATATAGATGCATGTGCAGCCTCTTGTTAGACTCACAAACAGTCAAAAAAGTAGCTTACAGTGGAGTCGAAATAGCTTAACGTGTGAAAGTTAGGATATGTAAAATAATTAATCTGCATTGTTCTAATGTTATTAGGATAACATGAAATTAGTCACCTGACTGTGGCTGAGCGAGCTGAACGGTTGGCCAACGTGTTCTGATTGGACGATCTGTGAGGGACGGTTCCTAAACACCAGAGAGACCCAACGTTAATCCTTAATACAGGTCATACAGACTTCACACAACTCATAACGATTTTAAAAATTCATGAGATATTTCTGGGTCATTATAGGCTTATGTGTCTCTTCTTCCATCACATGGGTTTGCTGCAAGTTTCATTTGAAAAATCCTCCACGAAGATAAATGGGTGAGTCATCTCCCAGAGTAATTGGTATCTCACATTTTTTACTTCACACAGACTTAGATGTTGCTACCCAACCGGGTAAAACACCTACAGTGTGTACACAACCCTCAGCTACAGAGAGCTCTATAACAAATGGCACATGCCATCCTTATCCAGTAATAACAATAAATTAAATTGTCTGTTAAGCTTTTTGAATAGCCCAATAAATCTGCCACTGGTTAAATATTATGATTTCCTTCAATACAATATTGACTTAACCAAACACTCACAGAGACATAGTGAGGATCTAGACAATCCTAATAACATTTGAAGGCTGTCACTTGATTTATCTGCCACAATGGAGGTCAAATCCTTTAAGGGACTAAATTACGTAATCAAAGAGAAGGTGTAATCCTAAGCATAACAACAGCCCACATCTGTATTGGTTTAATCACTGTGGGTGGTAAACCGTAGAGTCCATAACCACCAAACAAGATTGGGTTGCAAGTTGGTGTTTGTCAGATGATTATGGTACAATTATGTCTGTGTCAATGTGACACCTTGTGTATAAATATGCAACTTTAGATGCATATCTTTGGCAGAGAGAGACACTGAGACTTAATTGTGTTTTATCCTAGGTAGCAAAACATTTTTCAAAGTGCCTTTAGTGCCATGCTTGAAATAAATTAAGCAAGGAGGGGTGTCAAACCACTAACCCTGAACTTACTGGTATAATGCTTTATGCATTCATGTAATGAAACAGATGCAGAGAGAAATCGCCCAAGCAGATCCAAAGTTATGAGCAAAAACCGACAACAGATCCTTCCTATGGTGAGTACCAAAAATCTAAAGTTTTATGAGAGGCAGAGGAAAGCACATACCCATTCGTCCATCTTGTGGAGGACTAATTAATGACAGTCTGGGGACAGTGTTAGGCTGAAAGACAGAGACACATCACAAATCTTGTCTTATCCTTAATGTACTAAAATCTTAAAGTGAATGTCAAGATGCTGTATAATCTTGACAGAGCTCATACATTATTACACAAACTGTGTAACACATACGGAAGGTGAAATAATAAAACTTACTTTCCTGAACAGATTCCTTTCATCTACCTCCATGTTTTCAGTGCTGCAAGACAAGAGAGCACACTTCATTAGTCTTGTAGAGTTCCTGAACTGTTTTTATTACAAGCCCAACATTTATGTAACAGCAACATTTATAGTTTTATTCAAATAAAGACAGATATTCACTATGTGAAATACTGACATTTACTTTTGAGGGGAATGTAAAACCAATTTCCCAACACACTTTTACAGCAGTAAATTACTAAAATTTTACAGAAAATGAAAAACAAAAAGACTTGTGTTACATAGTTGTTTATTCCATATTCAGTATTATACTTGTTTGTTTTTTACTGAAAACACTGAACCACTGCAAAATATCAAGAGGACTGGGGATTCTCTTTGCTTTACTGACTTTTTATTCAGATTTTTTATTCAATTCAGTGACAAAAATCTAAATATTTTGAAAAGCACTATATAATCTTTAAAATTATTTTAGCATTATATGTTCCAAATTAACTTTGCATGAGCAAACAAATCATCAATTTACTTTTAAAATCAAAACTGACCCTGCAGGCACCGCGGTAATACTGCAAATGGGGTTAATATCCGTCATCCATCATGTGTACTGCTTTCACTCAGTGGAAGAATCTAAAGTCTCAGTGGATAAAACAACATTTGTACTATTAAGCTCAAGCAGCCAATCAATCCTGTGTCAACGGTGTCTCGGAAACCCTATAGGGGATCCTGACTAAACCCAAGAGAAGCTTAGCTTATTCAGGTGTGTGTGTGTGTGTGTGTGTGTGTGTAGATAGCCGCAGGGCAGGGCAAAGCTATATAGCAGCTAAAGCTAACATAAGACATTGGGCTGAACCCAGGATATAATTTGTTTGCACTGTGAAATACCTCCTACATTCTCTCTCTTGCTTATATGGTGAGAGGTAATGAAGGGCAGAGTAAAAAGAAACAGGGATTGAGATGGGGTGAAAAGAGTGCAAATCAAAGATGAACGTAGAAGAAGGTTAAAGATGTTCAGAGATACAGTTAACGGTTAGAGAGAGAGACAACACTCACACATTAGTTGTCGAGGAGTGTCTTGAGAGGGACATGGGGGAGTTATATGGGATCTGTAGGACTGACACCAAACAAGAAACAGAAACACAACATTTACAACCACTGTATACTATTAATGATGATGAGACATTAGTGGTTAGGCAAGGAATGTATGAAAATACATGGTTCAGTGATATGACCACAAAGACGTGACTTGAGCCAGTATTATGGTCAGTCCTAATTGCAACCAGTGTCGCAAGAATTTCTGGTCTTGCTACATAAGCCTGCTAAGTGTGCCCTTTTCAGCCACTAGCCCATCCCACTTGGCTGAGAACTTTCTTATTAGTATTACTAAAAGAGTTTTGTGGAACACACATTACGCAACAATAAATACTCTTGACTGGTCAGCCTTTTTAAATAGATAAATTCTTAATGTTGAATCCTGATATGTACAATTTTGGGGATAATAATCATGATAATAATCTTTCTGTATCACTTAGTAATCGTTGTGAGTCTGGTCTGGTCCTTGAAAACACGGTCCTGACTTAGACTCAAGCCCATTTGGACTCAGTCAGACTTGGACTTAATGATATTAATGTTCATTATCTACATCATCACCATCAGCTTGGATCACGACACTGATGGCAGCAACAATGTACAGTATAATGATTGCATTGTATTTATGAAAATGTGAATGGCAGTTCAGGGTGTTTCAGATTAAATATGTGCCATACACAGAGACCAATACAATAGAGACATGAAATCATGAAATTGTTGTTTACCTGATTTATGTCCATGTGAAGTATGGGAACTGTGGCTCATCTGAGGCACTGATGAAACTTTGGCACTGCGTGAGAACAGTAAGAAAGAAGGTTAATCAGTTCCAACAAAACAGACATAGCTGCTTCCAAGCAGTATAAATTATAGGTGAAAAACTAAAACTAAATATGTTCTAACACTGTAGGCTGCAATATTTGTTGAAATTATTCTTCAGACACTTATTAATGTTTAATCCAGAACTTGCACTTGAATACAATAGGAAAGATAGCTTTTCTGGACTTTTCAAAGACCACGTCCCTTTAAACTAATTCAGTGTTGGTTGTGGTTGTAACAGGCCAGGAGCAGACGTGCCAGGAGTGACACCTACTGTAGCTGGAGGTGAGGCACAACAGCCAGCTGGTTGTAAATACCTTTATATGCTAAGATGCTGCCAAACTCAAAGAGCTACACACCACCACCATTTAATGCCAAATCATTACAGGTTTTACTACCTCCGTAGATCCTCATTTAGTCTTATATTTCATGAGAATCATGATGCATGACCATGCAGTGCAAAGACTTTTTTTGCGCAAATATTTTTCAGGATAGTCTGGTTTGTGGAACAGTTAAAGACTGGATAATTACACAACATAGTGGCTGTTAAAGTAGGCGAACTTACCAGCTGCAGATCAAATTTACGAGCATTAACAAACTGATTGCCCTATAAAAAATCTGAAGTTATATACAGTGCATCCGGAAAGTATTCACAGCGCTTCACTTTTTCCACATTTTGTTATGTTGCAGCCTTATACCAAAATGGATTAAATTCATTTTTTTCCTCAAAATTCTACACACAACACCCCATAATGACAACGTGAAAAAAGTTTTTTTGAGATTTTTGCAAATTTATTAAAAATAAAAAACCTGAGAAATCACATGTACATAAGTATTCACAGCCTTTGCTCAATACTTTGTTGATGCACCTTTGGCAGCAATTACAGCCTCAAGTCTTTTTGAATATGATGCCACAAGCTTGGCACACCTATCTTTGGGCAGTTTCACCCATTCCTCTTTGCAGCACCTCTCAAGCTCCATCAGGTTGGATGGGAAGCGTCGGTGCACAGCCATTTTCAGATCTCTCCAGAGATGTTCAATCGGATTCAAGTCTGGGCTCTGGCTGGGCCACTCAAGGACATTCACAGAGTTGTCCTGAAGCCACTCCTTTGATATCTTGGCTGTGTGCTTAGGGTCGTTGTCCTGCTGAAAGATAAACCGTTGCCCCAGTCTGAGGTCAAGAGCGCTCTGGAGCAGGTTTTCATCCAGGATGTCTCTGTACTTTGCTGCATTCATCTTTCCCTCTATCCTGACTAGTCTCCCAGTTCCTGCCGCTGAAAAACATCCCCACAGCATGATGCTGCCACCACCATGCTTCACTGTAGGGATGGTATTGGCCTGGTGATGAGCGGTACCTGGTTTCCTCCAAACGTGACGCCTGGCATTCACACCAAAGAGTTCAATCTTTGTCTCATCAGACCAGAGAATTTTGTTTCTCATGGTCTGAGAGTCCTTCAGGTGCCTTTTGGCAAACTCCAGGCGGGCTGCTATGTGCCTTTTACTAAGGAGTGGCTTCCGTCTGGCCACTCTACCATACAGGCCTGATTGGTGGATTGCTGCAGAGATGGTTGTCCTTCTGGAAGGTTCTCCTCTCTCCACAGAGGAACTCTGGAGCTCTGACAGAGTGACCATCGGGTTCTTGGTCACCTCCCTGACTAAGGCCCTTCTCCCCCGATTACTCAGTTTAGATGGCCGGCCAGCTCTAGGAAGAGTCCTGGTGGTTCCGAACTTCTTCCACTTACGGATGATGGAGGCCACTGTGCTCATTGGGACCTTCAAAGCAGCAGAAATTTTCCTGTAACCTTCCCCAGATTTGTGCCTCGAGACAATCCTGTCTCGGAGGTCTACAGACAATTCCTTTGACTTCATGCTTGGTTTGTGCTCTGACATGCACTGTCAACTGTGGGACCTTATATAGACAGGTGTGTGCCTTTCCAAATCATGTCCAATCAACTGAATTTACCACAGGTGGACTCCAATTAAGCTGCAGAAACATCTCAAGGATGATCAGTGGAAACAGGATGCACCTGAGCTCAATTTTGAGCTTCATGGCAAAGGCTGTGAATACTTATGTACATGTGATTTCTTAGTTTTTTATTTTTAATAAATTTGCAAAAATTTCAAAAAAACTTTTTTCACATTGTCAATATGGGGTGTTGTGTGTAGAATTTTGAGGAAAAAAATTAATTTAATCCATTTTGGAATAAGGGTGTAACATAACAAAATGTGGAAAAAGTGAAGCGCCGTGAATACTTTCCGGATGCACTGTATATTTAAGAGGTCTCGAATCTTGGAGAACGATAAAATTGTAACACATGAGCGATACTAGTAGTAAAAATGGCAGATGGGTTTTTAAGATGGATTACTCATCTTTTAATATCCCATCATCAGAACATCAGGGTGTATGTCTGAATCCAATATGATTATCTTCAATAAGTATCCACTTTATGCTGTACCTCTGATGCCGAAGAGAGTTTTCCAGCTTAGTAATGTAGTCGTTCTGTTCATGCAGCTTCCTTAAAGGGGAAAAAAATAAAAACTTTTCATAAACTTTAGAAATGTGTATGAAAATACATTTTAAACTTGTGGTTAAACTTACTTTGTCATCTGATGCATTTCTTGCTTCATCTTGACTAACATCTCTTCTAGTTTCTCATTCTGTAATAATGAGATAAAATTGTCAGTAATGCACTAGTACAGCAGGTGTGACTACATTATGCTGTAAGTAGTGTCTATATCTATTCTAGTAGGCAGCAAACAGGTTTTCTGCATAGCAAAATTAATGGAATGGAATAGGACTGAACCTCGAAAATATAGTCCATTACCAAATGAAGAAAAACAAACCCTCAAAGACATACACACACCAACAAATATCCACTGAAGCGACATAGATGTTTCTCACCCTTTGCTGGTAGTAAGTCAGTAGTCTCTTTTGATGTCTTGCCTGAAACATTAGGACCTGAGAAAAGGTAAGAAACAGTGCTATGTGAAGTCTACACAAATAAATAACATAAAAATAAACTTATGGCATAAATAACTCAACAAAACAGCTGTTTGAGTAAAGTATATTGAGTTGACTGAGACAGACTTAAATGGTGAACTGATATAGAGAAGATAAGAGAAAATGACCAAACCTTGCTGATTTCCGTGAAGTGTTTGGTTGCCACAACGTTGATATCGGAGAACAGGGCCTTCACCTCTGAGCTGCTCTGAAACAAAGAAATTTCACATCACTGCAATGACAGCAGAATTGTAAAATAATATCAGTCTGTTTCTAAAATTATAAAGTGGGATGTTATCCCAACCAAAGATGCCATCTAATAAGAAGAAAGATGCTTACTTTGTCAGAGAGAGGTGATATTTGGCATTTTGAGTTGCATATTAAACAATTGCTTTGTTTGCCTGAAAGAAAATGTTCAATTATAGAGACAAACAAGGAATGAATAAATTGCATAATCTTTCTAGGCTCATTCTGAATAGAGGACATGCAGACTCTAAATCCAATACAGGAACTGAACAAAAAGAGGTTCTCAAAATGCTTCCGCCTGAGACCCAGAATTAAGTGTAACCCATGGGTCTAACCCTGGAAACCAGAGCAAATTAAAATATAATCAAACTCTTGAGAGATTGAGATTAGACCCATCAGGAACAGACTAATTTCTTGTGAATATGATCAGTGGCTCCCAAAGTGGGACCAAGGGACCTCCAGGAGTACTTCAAGAGGTCCCAGATCCAATGTTGGATGGTGTAATTTCACACTTATTTAATTTGAGGATATGATGAGAAGCAACCACTGACATGCAAGACTGGATCAGAGACTTCACTGTCTGCTGTATCATAACAATGGCCAAGAACAATATAAAACTCAGTATGACAACAAATACTGTCTAAAATGTGGCTTCCTCGGGAAAAGTTTAGTTAATGGGGGACTCGTTTGTGTCCTTTGAGGGGGCGTAGGCATTTAAAAGTTTAGTTATAAGCTCCTGGTACACCTGCTTTAAAACTGAGTCATCAGCTCTGCAATGTCACTTGAAGTCCAACAGATGTCCCTGTCTAATCACGTTTTTACACGGCCTGGAGCAGCAGGCATGGTGCAACTGAAGTGAAGATTTACTTTACTTTGATTTGCTACATCTAAACAGACACAACGGCGATTGTTTTGACTGTTAGCATCATAAACCGTTTTCTACCTTTCTGATAACAGACACTACAGATGACATGGCCACAGGTTGTGACAGCCAGTTTACGGTCAGCACTGGGGGAAAGGAAGCAGGAGTTGCAGCACATCCAGTAAGACATTTGAACACCTGCAAGAAAATAAGACAAGCTAATTTATTTTACATAGTCATTGTTGCTAGGGGTTAGCTAGATTTGTTAACGCTATGTCAACAAACTAAGTTATATTACGGCTGTCACTTTCGTTAGGTTCTTTTCTGTACTTCTTTTAAGTTTAGGACAACTTTATAACACAGCTAGCCCCTTCTTACAGTTAAGTACATGTAGATAGATTACGTTACCTAGTTACGGCTAAATGCTAACTTGTAGCTAACCTAACTAGCGTTAACGGATCTATAGGAGCCAAGTTCAGAGGAGTAACGTTACCGTTGTGTTCCAACTGCGTAACGTTACGTACGTTACCCAGAGTCGTAACGTTTTGTCTGTGAATGAACCTTTACCTACTAACTGTCAGGCCAGCTTTACATTTCTTATATCGTTAACGTTACTACCACGTAACGTGTTTTTTTACACTAGCTAACTTAAAAGAATATCACCTCTAATATAACTAGCTAGCAAAGGTTAGCTAGCTAATTTAACGTCAGATGCCCATGTAAGGCTATCCTTGTTGGACGAAGTATTGAAACCTCTTTTCAAACTTTTTTATGAGGTAAGTTATGTATAAAAGCTATTGTTTAATTCATTTTGCTTATTGTTTTTAAAGGGAAATAATCACAAAACAATTCTGCGTCAAATAACTTTTATTATTTTTCCTTAGCATCCTGTGTTGTGTGTTCAGTCCTGATGAACATTAAGCATATTTGCTTTAAATGGGGCCAAACAGCATAAGGCCTGAGTTCACTGTAATCTTGGTTTGGGCTGATATCAACTGTTTATATTTCTGTTAAAATGATGATTATGGCAATGCAGAAGACAGAGTTTAAAGAGAGAGAGTTTACATCCATGTCTCACATCCATACACCTATTTTTCAAACATCATTATTTTAGCCAGACATAATTTTTAATCCTACATCCCATGTCACCAGCTGTTTGGCAGTAAGAGACCTTTTAATTTTTCAAAGTGTAAAGCAGCCTACAGTCTAGACGCTGGGACAGATATTGGCAGGAAACGCTATAAGGTCATCAGGCTTAGAGCTGACAGGTCAGAGGTCATCATCAGATGAGCTTCTTGGCGATGAAGAAGTCTTTGAGCCGTTTGATCTGCCAGAAACCGACCGACAGCAGAATAGAGGTCTGCACCACGGCCCACCATAGCACTTTACCGTTGGTGTCCTCACTGATCTGACGAAACGCCTCCTCTTTCTCCTGAATGAGAGAGGAGGCAATAAAAAAACATGGAGAAGAGAGACATGAAATCTGAAAGGTTTTTCAACAGCCAGATTATTTTTCAAATATAGTAAAATACTAATTTACCCTCTGGTACTCCTGCTGCCTGGTGATGTACATCATCTGATCTATGAGGTGGCTGAGGCTGTTCTCCAGAGCCTCCATGTTGTCTTTGGCCTTTTCAGTGTTGGGGTCAATCGAGTGCTCTCCCATCTGAACATCCAAATGTAGCTTCTGTGCAGCACAATGGAGGAAAGTCTATGATTAGTCTGCACACAACTGACAGACTTGACTCAGTGTGTGATATGATATTGTAATACTGCAAGACTGTATGTGTTGCTGCATTTTCCCCTCTGAGTTAAATTAATTTTGTGTTTGTGTCCATAGGTCTCACCAGCCTCTCTCCAGCAAAGACAGCAAACCTTGTGGAGTTGGTTTGGAAGCAAAGGTAGTGCTGACCAGAGGCGTGAGCTGTGAAGGTGAATTTACCAAATTTACCATAGCGTTTGGACATCAGAACCTAGAGAGCAGGAAAGACACTGTTAGGCCAAGTGGGCAAGCATATGAAAACGAGTCAAGTATAGCTGGTAGATTCTCTCATTGATGTTTGGTATTGCAAACATTTTCAAAAAGTTTAACTTGAAATGAAACGCTGAAGGATTTTTTTTTCTTATGTTGTCTTATGTAAAGTCTGTAAAGTCTTATGCTGTCAGACTTATTCATCAATAAAACCATGCAGTGCTAATCATCTCCTGTGAGTGCAGTACCTCATGGTTTGGGTCTCTGACTGTCACAGTGACGCCAAGGTGAGGGGAGTTGGTGAACGTCTTCAAATCCCAAGGCTCCAACAAGAAATAACCTGGAGGTAAGACACATGAGTGAATTCACATACACAATCACGTGCAGTAGTAGTCCAGGTCATTATCAAGCTTGTAACATTTGCAATAAGAATTAAAATTACATTAAAATTCATAATATTCAATGTTTGTACATAATAAAATATTTAATATATACATGCCTTGACATGTTACTGTTACAAATGTACACAAATGCTCTTATTTCTCTCATTGGACTAATTGTAGGAACTATTGAGTACTTCTGAGTACATTGTTGTTGAAGCACAGGAAAAATCAGTTTTTATGAAGTTGCTACTTAATGGGCAGTTTGGATGTAAAAATAAATGTTTTTTGCACTTGCTGAAATAAAAGACATACTATCATGGAAGTACATATAACAGTACTGTGTGATTCAACAATCACCTGGCAGTTCACAATACACTTTTCAAAATCTTATTCCACATTCATGATCTCTGTTGAGATTGTAAACGACACTCAGGAGGATTGTTCCCTCTCCAGGACTCACCGGTAACCAGCATGTCTTTAGGAATCTCCTCAATGATGCATTTTTCCTCCTGCTCTCCGAGATCAAAATACATGGCTGCTGCCAACATCAGGTAACACTGGAGGAGAAAGCCAATGCCTCGCAAACCCATTTTCAGTTAACAATAAGCTATTAAATTACAATACACTTGACAGTGACTAAATGTTTGGCCTGTAGCTCCAATTGACTTTTCTTTGGAGATCTGCAAATTTTAATTAAGATTGAGGTCTTTTTCAGCGACTATAGCCAAACACCCATGTCCTATAGTATATATTTAAAGTGGAGGGCTGTAAGGGAGACAGTTTGACTGTGGGAAACTCACAGGTGCTGCCTTGTGTGACGAGACATTGTGGTCATTTTGTGACTGGTTAACCTGGGAGCCAATAGCGAAGCTGGTAAGAATAGTGATTGACTGGGACTGACCACTTGCAACATACAAACATAATCCAACAGTGTGCTCATAATACACCAACATGAAAGTAGGAGTGGCACCATGACCGTTCAAACGCATCCCTGGCACATGCAATATTTTCTATTGCCATTACACAGAAAATATCTACCATTGAGTATAATAATATAAGTGCTTTGGGGCATGGTATTAAACATCTTAATGTTAATATTGCAGTAGACTTATTTCCACTGTCTGCTCTGCATTTACCACACATTTACCAAAAAGCTATGCCCTAAGGTATAAATCGCAAGCTATCAACAAGATGCAAGAAGGACAAGTTACATATCAAAGAAGGTGTTTATCTGCTTTGGTTGTCAATTTAGGGTACTATAGGGTGAGAATATGCATGAACACACTGTACTGTAGTATATAATGTTGACAAATTAGACAAATGCACTTTTCATTCTACTGATTTATTTCATATTTCTTGTGGATTTATAGTCTTTTTTTAAAATATGGTGTTCACCTTTCAACCTTTTAATCAGTAAGGATTACCACTGTCACCGCCTCTGTTACTACAGTATGACAGAGAGTGCCAATCTGTGAAAATTGTAATGCAAACCATTACATACAATAGTTGCCATATGTTTACGTTAGATGAGGTCACTTGTAGAGTAAACCCCCACACACAAAATAAACCCTTCTCATATTTAGCATCTGCAATAGTTGTTATTCCTCAAAGTAAGTAAAGAACCAGATTTCCTTCTCCCACTCTCATGTAGTTTTACAGAAAGTGTGAATACTGATACGTATCATAAATACTATCATTAATAATCTGCAATTCACTGTAAAACCACATAGTGCTGCTTATCACTCAGTTGGTTCATGCAGTGTTTCCTTCTGCCATTTTGAAAACATTTTAACAGACTTCTTGTAGACTTCCTGTAGCAACATTATTGATTTTGTTGTTTGTATATTATTACAGTATATGCTCATTTTCACTTTCTTCATGTATCCTGAGCATACCAAAACAAATTTACTAGAAACCTGGTTGGTATGGCAATAAAATCCCTTGTTGTGTATACACACCATAATGTATTTTTCATCATATACTGGATGTATACTTTATTCTTACCTCTCTCAGACTTAGCTGATGAAACTGCTGTTAAGAAAAGCAAGAAACTAGATCTGCTCCTCTCCTGTTTCTCCTGATTCTCTGTCTCAGTCATTTTCCTCTCCCACGTCATTCAAAACAGAAGGAGCTCCCTCATGCACCAGATATTTAGTTCTTATTGCTGTTCAATCTGTCATCTGCGGTTTCTATGTTGCTTAGTGAGAAAGTGGAGGTCACAAGTGATTTGATCTGTTTTACATATTTACGCCAATATCGTTCACTAAAGAAGCCATTTTTCGATCTGTTTCAAATTGAGATTTCTTCAACCTGCCCAGAAACCTCTTCTGAAAGAAAGAGCTCACTTTACGTGTAACTGGTGTCTGTTCTGCCTATTAAATGGGACTCCTGTTTCATACTGGGATGTGCCGCACTGGATGTCACAGTGAAGTGAGCTCTGAGAGGTTTCAGGCCTCGTGATCTAAATCAACATTTGGTGAACTGTTTTAAATAGTTGGTGAGCACATTCACTCGTTTTATGACCAACACTTCATCAGAGAGAATCCCAGCCAACACCGGGGCTTGAACTCAGGTCATCCAGTTAAAAGCATTTCTCTCTTCACTCAATTTGATCCTGCAGCCCCAGTGTTAGTAATATTACCTTGGGAGCCCAAATGTAAGTAAGCCCAAATGTGTGGTTGAGATTTAAAAGGTCAAACATTACACTGAGCAGAGGCACTAAAGAAGGATCTCAATCCATATCATGGAAAACAATTTTACTCACAATCGTTACTGTGATTATGTGATATGAAGTTAGGCAACCAGTCTACCAATGTACGTAATGCTGTATCATTCTTCAAAATAAACCATCCCTTTCTTGAAGAAGCAGTCACTGAGGACACAATATCTTAGATATATTTACATTTTATTGACCGTACGGAAAACATACATTTTTTTGTACATTTTTAGTATTATTCTTTTTTACAAAAAATGTATTTTCTTTATTGAACTAATATCTCAATAACATAAAGGAATACAAATTATTACTTTCAGATTTGATATACTGTACACTACAGGTTAAAATCCTGTCAATAAATATATTCTTTGTCTTCAGGAAAACAACCACAATGTCTCTGTAAACATTATGTTTTGAATGCGGCATAGGTTCGTACATTAATTTCTATGTCTGACTCACTTTTCTGCTAGTGCTACTTCTGCTAATGGAACTATTGTGGCATCGTGTTTTTCGCATTTTTCTGTTAAGTATTTCATAGACATAGGGATTTAAGTATCATATATATGGATTTGTTTCCAATTCTTGTTCTCTTCCCAGTCAATTTTGATAATCTGCCAAAACTGAACTGGTGTCTAATAGCTATTTTGCCAAACTACACCTCTCTAGTGCTATCAGATCTATCAATGTGACTTAAGGATGAGACTATTTTTGTGATGTGACTCTCCCAATTTAAGTGTCGGACAATCAATCAGTGCATTAGTTATTTCCACAGAAAGAGGGCACGGCCAGGGAGGAAAGAGGGGAGTTCGGTTCATCATATTTATGCCTTGTGACTACACCGCAGACCTTTTACTGTTGTTCCTCCGTCTTCTTCCTTTCCTCCCTTTCCTGGCTTTCTTCTCTTTCTTCTGTCTCCTCTCTTTCCTCTCTTTCTTCTCCCTCCTTTCCTGGCTTAGTCATAAACAGTTGTCTGGGAAGCACTTCCTCTCTTCCTCCAGCAGGGGGCAGGCTGCTCCGTTGTTGGCTGGGTGCATTAGGATGTAGCGTGTGCGGTGCTGCACGCCTGAGTCTCCACACTTGCCTTTGCACAAGCCCCAAGGAGACCACAGTGACACCTCGCAGTCCAGAGGGGTATCTGCAGTGAGAGGGGGGTATTATCATCACATTAACATTTAGGTTTGTAATTTGGCAGAGTTACTGCTGTCTAGCTCTTGCTCGGGAATGTCTTACCTCCTTTTTCAATATACTGTATTTATTGTGTGGAAGTGTCAAATGGTTGACTGGAAATTTGAGTTTACTTTTATAGGTTTGAATGGAAAGGAGAAGTATTAGTCATAATGGGGAAAATCACTGCTCTTTAACCCTTATTTGTCTTTAAAAAAGTGAATAAAATAATGAAAGGGAATTACTAGAAATGGTGGTGTGCTGTGCGTGTAGCTCTTTATGAACCCATAGCTTCTCGTTATGGATTCTTGGCAGTGGTTGTGCTGCTGGAGTTTTTTAACCCTCATTTATTGAGTGAGTTTTTGCTGACTGTGCTTATGCTTTGTCAGTATACCCCTTAATGAGTCAACTGCAGCAGATTTAGAGCCTTGCTAAAAGGCACCTCAACTGTAATGCAGGGAAAAGAGCTGCCTTTTTCATTCATTTCTTTCAGCTCCCTTTCTCCAACATTGTGAGCTTGCCAGGCTACCTCAGCCAACCTTGTTGTGAGCTTGCGTACAGCTGATATGTATCACAGACTTAGTTGTCAGTTAAAGAGTAGAAAAGCAGAAGGATGGGAGGCGGTACGGAAGCCACATGGATGGACGGTCAGATGGAGGGATGGAACAAGCAAGTCAAATCTCCCTTCATCTTGTGTGTCCATTATGGACAGAGGGAAGGGTAATGTGATAAAGAAGCAAAGCTGATTTCTCTCAGTTTACATCAGTGTTGTATTTCACAGATACAGCCTAGAGCAGATGATTGCTGAGCTGTAATGAAAGTTGTTGTTCAAGCCCTTGGGAGAAAGCATAAAAGAGTTGGGGGGATTAATGGAGGGAGGGAAACATAAACAGATGGAGTGGTAGGATGGAGCTTTGGGATCGAGGCAGGAAACCCCAACAGATTCTTGGAACCTCTCTGTTGTTTGTTGATGGGTTGTCAGGGGAACAGGCTTGTAGTGTGTGATGCTGAGTCAAACTTTTACAGTCACCCTGAAAACAGAATCTGATTACCGCACTGTCAGCTCTACTGCCAGGTTGACACGCTATCTGTTCCTTTTATACCTAAAAAAAACTGTACTGTTCCTGGTCAAGTCATCTGTTTAGTTTTTCTGTGGTGAATTGTGTGTTTATAAAAGGTTATTTTTCCTCTTTTTGTCATATTGGAGAACATCAGTCTCTTAGACAGGTTGTTTGACTTCTGCATTGTTGGCTTTACTTGTAGTTTGACACTCTCTTCATCTTTATTTTTCCAAGCTGTCTTCTATTCCTCCTTGCAGTTGGGCTTTTTTTTATTGTTACCACTAATCTGTACAACAGGGAGTCTTAAATTTTAACAGTCTGGGAACCAACATTAAGAAAATCCAGCTTCACCTTATGGATCCACATCTTGTTAAAACATGCGTGTCTACATCCTATTTTGGGTCACGACCCAAACGTTGCTGTAAATTATTTCTACGTAGTTTTCTTAAAATGCTTTTTCACTTTCTCAGTCTCTCATCTTTAGACTTTTCCACTGGCTGCCAGATGTGCCCCTGGCATTTTCTGATGCCCTGCCTTTACTTGGCTTCTCTGGTTTCTGGTTGGAAGTAATTGAGTTTGTGTGTGGCCTGTAATGGTTCCCAAATGCTTTCATCTGAGTCATCAATATAGTAAGGCCCAAGCTCCCAGTATTGTGTGAAATATGAAATCTTTGTTTTGTGCCTTTCCTGATGCATCGTTACGCTTCTCAAATGGGGACTCTTACTCTCACTCTAAAAACATTGCTCCATATCGCTACTAGTGGTCAACAACCCCACAGGATATCTTCAATTCTCAATAAAAAAGGTGGGAGATAACTTTGTTTGAACTGTGCAGCCCAACTCGTTCATTTGAATGGGGCCTCATCACTATACCACATTTTAGCCAGTATTTATGTTCCTCAGACTTACTTATGAGCGTGTCCTCAATCTCATTTCCTGTTGGCAGTTGGTTGGACTGGGTGGGCTCCACAGGCAGGCTGATGATTTGATTGGTCTTCTTTATCTTAGTCAGCATTACCTTGGCGATTGGTGGCAGATGCTTCAGGCGGGGGTAGAAAAAGGAGTTGGCAGGGTGGCTAGGGGTGGAAGAAGTGATCTATGGAGGGGAAATGGACAAGGAATAAAACTGAATATACGGTGATTCATTGGAGGTGAAAGGAGGCATCAACCTTTATAGCGACATCCTTTTAATTATGTCAAGGAAATAAGTGGTTTTTGGTAAATAATATCTTAGTGTGTTGAGTGTTGGGGGTGCTACAGTGCTTGTGCCCATGATGATAGTAATAGTTGTTTGCACTGTCCCCTATATACACAGTTTGCAAAAACATTGCATATCTAGGATGAAACAACATAGTAAACACAAAAGGTGAACAAAGCCTTCAAGGCATTCGTTTTATCTTCGGTTGTCAAATTGAGTTGATTGTGCATATTCTTTATACAACAAAAAGCTGATTTTATCAAGCAACTTTAAGCTCATGTCCCTGTTCACACGATTAGTGATTTTTGGCTTTGGTGGTGTTGCATTTGACTCAGGCTGACCCACCTGTGTGATTCTGTCTTGTGGGATGGTCTCAAAGTTGGGAGAAGAGAAGGTGAACCCGCTGTCAGTTCCTGCATCGTATGGGAAAAGCTCCAGAGACACGTTCTCTTTCCAGTGGTCGCCATCACACAGGTCAATGCTGTCCACGCCCACAAACCAGTCCGGGCTTGGAACGATACGCACGATAAACGACAGCTGCAGATAGAGAGGAGGAAGTAGGCCATGGAGAGGAGGTGGAGCGTAGAGAGAGAAAAAAGTGAAAGAGACGGAAATGAGGAGGTGGGAGATAGAGATAAGGAGAGAGAAGAGGAGAAAGATATGGGCGAGAAAGAGAAGAGTTAAATAAGAGAAATAATGCACAAAGGGCTCTATACAACTATTTTCACATATGATGTGTAAAATCGGCGGCGTTCCCCTTTAAATCAACCATTTGTGATATGTATACTATATGATAATGTATTTCACTGTGCTATAATGTGTTCGAATTTGAAGCATGTATCATCATAGTAGGGATTGGTAGTCCAATTGATGTTATTTCAGTACCAGAGTATAGTTTGTTTTGTTGGGAGAAGAAAAGGTGAAGGTGAACCCTTCTGTCTGAGCATCTTCTGTCTCCAACTGGCCCCTTTCCTTTTCTCACACCTCCAAGTCAAACCTTCCCTTCCTCCTCACACTGTCTCGTTTCTTTTCCAAGCCTAATATTGTGTTGGGTCAGATGTGTCCCCAAATTTATGACCTACCCAGAGACTCATCAATAGGAACAGCCAACTCTTGCAGAGCTTTACATAATTTGCAGAGACAAATTAGTGTTGCTACGTTTCGGAAGCTGGCAGCATTGGAAAAAAACAGTCTGCAGCTGGTTTTATTGTAGCTTTAACTGTTTTGCTGCATCAACCTAGTTAAAAAGGCATAATTTTATGATCAACAAGTACCAGGAGTATGGCAACTTATTACTTGGTTAAAAAGACACTTGGGGCATTCACTTAAATTGTTAGGTAATTTTAGTTTCTTTACAACCCTGGTGTAATTTTTATAGTTTTGGCTGTTGTTAATCACAATCGTAATGCTGGGACATGCAACAACCAGTTCACATGGGTAACCACACTCCTGCTTTAGTTTAACCCAGGTATGTTAAATACTTAGTTGGAAGTTAAACAACTGTGAATGCACGCAAAATGTCCATCGCACCACCTTGTCATTGACCCGTCAGAAAAAGGCCTCAGATATACTTAATGCCCAGACTCTGAAAGAAACCAGGTGCCGAGTGACTTACATAGGAGTGCCTGGCGAAGACCTCAAATTCAGTGTTCATCTGGCCTGTGCCTCCCACAACAGCGGGAGCAGAGAGGATTCCATAAACGCTCTGGATGCGTTCGCCGGCCGCCTCTACTTCCTTCATGAGCGTCCAGGCCTCGCCTTTCTCCGCAAACTCCCTCACTCCGTTGCTGGCAAACTCATTACGCTGCCAGATGTGGTAGTCGGAGCTGTGAGTCACCCCTAAGAGCAGAGAGAGAGGGAAAGGAAGTTAGTTGTTGAAACAGGTATTAGTCTGCAGTTAACAATCAGTGGCATTCAATGGGAAACATTTAATAGCATCCTTTCTTTCTTTTAACAAATAGGAGACATTTTTGCTATTTACTTCCTGTATACTGACCAATCAGGGCATTCTTCTCTGGATTTCTCTGTATGTCATTTTCTACATTAGCTTCCTGTTACTCATTCAATCAGTATACTGTTCCACATCTGCTGCCAAAACTGTGACCAATGAGAATACAGTTCAGCTTGCTGTGCGCTTACCAATAAGGTTTGACCACTGTGCAGGGGGACGGTAGACAGGATACTGTTTAGGGAAAGCCGCCTGTGTCCACTTGCCGGTAAACGTTAGCCTGTACTGGGCAGTTTCTGAGGCCGTGCACATGGGGACGTCAGTAGGAACAGGCATTGAATGAACGTCTCGGCCCAGAGTCAGCATCATGACGATTAGGTGGTAGAGGGCCTCAGACATGGAGAGGATGCTCCTTGTGGTGTCCATGATAATGAGGGCTGATGTGGGGGAGGATGAAGGACCTGGAGGGCAAAAGTCACCTTCAAAAATGTATGCAGGGGTGATCACCACATACTACACACTTTTTCATGCTTTCTGATCTGCTGTTGCTACACACCAAGAGGTAAATGTCTTTATTCTAAGGCTCAACTAATTTTATTCTGCCAAAGAGCATGTCTTCACTCTTTTTGTACACATGCACTGTCTCTGTTCCTGTGCATTTAAAGGCATTTGTCTTATTTATTTTGACATCTCTTCCTGTCAGATCTGGTACATGACAAGACTGACAAGGAGACTTGGTGAAAGGGTAACGCGTCTGGCTGCAGCATCAGTGTCGACTTTAACAAGTGGGGTCTGTGAGTCAGAGGGAAAGACTTTCACTTCAACTCCACTGTTTTTCCACTGTTTAGACTTGTAAACTCAGTTAAGCTGTGTAGGATTGGCAGAAGGAATTAATTTAGATGATAATACTGAATGTTTGGTCTTTTGTTGTTGCTGTGGTTACCGCCTGGTGAGCTCGACATTCCTGCCTCAAAGATATTCTTTAATAGAATAAAGCTATGTCAGATGACTGCAACATGGCGCTCATCCTGCCTGTCCTCCCTGAGCTCTTTCAGTGACTCTTGAATGGTATGGGTCTTTCTCAAGGCCTTCTCTTTTAACAGAATGATTTAAAACAATTTCATGAATATGTGTGGATAGTCCCTGATTAGTGAACAGTCCTGGTGCTAAGTGTTCTCCTGTGGGACAATCATACATTTTCTTTGAAGCACATCCTTGTTTCTAAGGGGATATATACATGAACAGCATGTTGTTTAATCAAATAGACTTAATATATCAAATGTTGCTTAATGCAGAGTTAATAAATGTGTAGACTTGCTATTCTTACAAAAAGTTGTTTTTAATTATTGTACATTTTGATGAAATATAATACGTTGCATCCATAACAAATCTATTGCATCCGCACTTCCTTGTCACGAGTTTGTTTACTCTATCTAAATTTGTTTAGGCTTTAATATGATTGCAAAATAATTGCCAGTAATTATGCATGCATTACTTGGTAGCATCCAATAATACAGCTGTCATTTCCATTAGTTTATGCTGACTGATGAATGCAGTCTTCCAGATGTAAGGATCTCTGTACTGTCATGTGGCGACAGGATGAAGATGCGTTGTAGAAACTACTCACAGGTTTTGCTCAGGGTTCCAGATGAATGGAGGGTTGCAGCAGATGAGTGGAGAGGAGGGCTGGAGGTGAGGAGAAGGGGAGAGGAGAGCGTTGGATGTGGCTGTCGGGAAGAGTGACTGCGAGGCTTCTAGTCCTCTTTCCTCTATTTATGTCTTCCAGGAGGTTCACCCCTCTCTCTCCTCTCCCTCTTTCCCTCCTTTCTCCCTTTCCTTCCCCCTCCTTCCCCCTCTTGCTCCACTCCCCTCTTCTACTTGATTTACTTTTCTTTCAATACTTTGTATCTGCTTGTCAATGACTTCCCTGCCCCCTCCATGCCCTTTGACTTTGGCTTTCCCTCCTCCACTGTCCTCCTCCTCTCTCTCCTACTCTTTTTAAGTAGCCCATTAACTGACTAATGTGTTCAGCAGTTCTGGATGCACAGCCAGGGGTTCTGTGCAGCTCCGTGGGTAGATTGTCATTTCACAGTGTGATACTGTAGGTCTCTATACCTACAGATATGACTAATGAGGCTAATAATGTATTTCTTGAATTCTCTAAATGTCTCTTGGTCAGGTTTTTATATTGCGGCTGAGCTGCTAGATCCAATCCCAGCACTGCTTTTTAACTCATGTAGGAAGCTATATTGCCTGTGTCACAGTCGATTTGCATAGCTCCTTTGATGTGTTTTTCAGGGCCTCATAAAGTCAAGCGAGTTTAGGTATCATACAGCAAGATGTTTAGGAACTATAGGCTTTAAGATACAAAGAGACGATGTGTTTGATGGCACTGGGTCAAGGTTTGCACCTTCCATTTTGTGTCAGGCTATTTCATGTGTGTATAGTACTAATAAATTTGGATTCATACAGGACCAGTATGTCATTATTCCATTTTCTTCAAATTGTGTATACGTCACTGCAGATGTTTTGATTTCCTGCCTTCCTGGCAGCAGTTCACTTTATTCAGTCAGTGTCTTACATTAGAATTACACAGCTGTCACATTGTAATGCAGTTAGTGACATCTTAAAATAGCTTGTTTTGTTTGACCAACAGTCCAAATCCCAAAGATTTCCAATTTCCAATTATATAAAACTCACGTTGGAGAAGCTGAAACAAGCAAATCTAGATGTCGATACATTTTCTGTTGTTGACCAATCAACTAATCACTCTACATCTTGCAGTTGAAGGAACAAATTTGGTGTTGATACAGTGGACACTCCCAACATTTGAGATTTGACAGTTGGTTCCCAAAAAGAGTTGTACTTATGAACTAAATTGTGAAAATCAAAAGTAAGATAAAGTTGCATATTGCAAAGTTGGATATTGTGAAAACATGAATGCGACTTTGGTCATTTCTTGTATTACAAAGGCTGCGTTCCAGCTTTGACTGTAAAGTATAACATTGAAGCTTCTGGTGAGTTCTGACTTGGATGGAGCGGTCTCTCACTGCTGTTTAGGAGACATTTTCACATTACTCTTTCAAGTTTTGATTTGTCACAATGGCAATACTTTGCAGTAATAGTATCATAATCCTTCATTTCGTGGAATTGAACACCTCTCTCTTTTGCAGCCCCACCTTGTGGCAGGTGTATTTTTACAAAATCTCTTTACTTTTTACAGCTGTTATCACAACAAAATGTCAGAGCCTCACTTTTAGATTCAAAGTAATGCATTCGATTATCATCACACAATCAACAGATTATCATTTTTTGGTTGTAATGTCTTGCAGTCTTCACGCAATTTCTACAAATAAACACAAGAAATACTGTAAACTAACTCACATAAACAAACATTGCTACAAAGTGTTTGTGGTCACATTTGAGGTAGAAAACTCTGGTTTAGACTGAACAGACGATGCTGTGTCTCTCAGAGTGTTTTACAGTGTGTGATGTGTGACTACCACACCTACAGGCAGCCATGATAACAGCTGCTGTTTTCTCCTGGATCCTGTGTTGTGTGTCTTTAGTCTCTCAGCCAGGTTATAGAGAGTGTGTGTGTGTGTGTGTGTGTGTGTGTGTGTGTGTGTGTGTGTGTGTGTGTGGAGGTCGGGGGTGTGGTGCTTGACTTTCTGAACCTGGAGGTGGCAGACAACACTCCACACACTCACTTGAAAACACACAAAAGTGCCAGCATGCTGAATCAGCCCACATCTAATCATTTCCATATGGTCACGTTTCTTACAAACAGAAACTAATACACCTACACACACACAGACTCACACACAGACCAGTTGCCCTCAATCAACCTCTCTCAATATCCAGGATTTATTGTTTGGACTTTAGAGTACAGTCTGCATTCAGGCAGTGGCATTTGAAAAGGGAAAGTTAACTCATCACCACCATCATAACTCTTGCACAGTGAACAGTGCTGTACTGTTTTATCGAAGTTAGTAGAGCAAAATGGGAGAAGAAAGAAGCACGAGCAACGTGACTGAAGTGGGTGGTTTTCAGTTTTGGTCCCTGGGAAATACTGCTGGCTTAACTCATGAGGTGGATTCACAGGTACCCCATGCACATGGTATGCACCTTAGCACATGCACTTGCGTCATCACTTCATTCCAACATGCATATGTATATTATCACACTTTAAGGCAGCAAGGTGCCATATTCATTGGAAAGACCATTCTTTATATCCCTATGTCTGAGACATCCACCCTGCTGCAGCGTCAAGCCCCTGAATCCCAACCAGCTCCTGCTTTGTTGCTCTGTTGCAGATCTCCGACCCTTGACCTCCCCAGAGAGCGGAATTGCCCCACAGGGATCAATAGAGTATCAAGTTATTATAAATGCTGATAGTAGGAGGTATTTTAATGACATATATATCGGTAAGTCTACTGGCAACCTGTTTGTAGGTTACTAGTAGACAAAACAGTCTCCACTCAAGGTCCATTTACACACTTCTGCTGGAACTTATAATTAGAATTAGAATGAAGTTTTGGCCTTAGCTTATGTTATGGCATTATTGCCTCCTCTGTTGCTGTGGTGATGGACAACCTCACAGGTGAACGGTGGCCTTTATGTTTTCAGCATATGAGTGATTGCTGGTCTTGATTTAAAAACACGCTGGCAACGGTCTGAGATGATAGTGTGTTTGTGTAGGAAAACGGCCAGACGTAGGTTGCTTGAAAGGAAGCTGTAAAAATCTAGGGAGAGGAGAGTCAAAGAGAATATAGGTCAGGAAACACCACGAGGGCCTGGAGCCAAAGAGGCGAGTCGGGCACGTGTCTGCTGCAGCCGTGGCGGGAGTTGAGGATGTGGGTACAAATTGTGGTGGGAAGGTGGGAGTACTGTCAGCATCTTAGATATTTCAGTGGTAATAACGATGATATGTCAGTAGAATAAGTCTCAAAGGAAAGGAAAGAGGTCAATATACACAACAGCTCACACATTTCTACATCTGGCTTTCAAACTGGCTTCCTTGTGATGCATAAAGGTTTTACCTCTTAGATGCTGTCATCATCACATTGTGGAAATTTGGTTACCAAGGGACAAAACTTACTTAACTAGCACAACTATAATCAATTTCTGACGCATACCTTCTGACATGACACGTTGATCAGTTCACATTTAATTCGTAAGGTAAATATGAAATTGATCTATTTATACAGTATAGTATTTAAACACACAATAAGACAGTTTGCTATAATGTTCAGTACGACACACACAAGCAATGATGCCATCGTGTTATAGTCCCAAGATGTCATTAAAACCCATAGTATTTGTCACAAGGAAACTGATGCATTTACAAAACAAGATTTTGTCATTTTCAGCCATTTTTGTCAGTTTGAGTTTTTGCAAGGGCAGAAAGGAATATAAAAATAAAAGTCATGGTGAGCAGCAGGCTCTTACTGCAGTTTGTGAGAACCAGCTCATCAGGGTAAAACTACTCGCGCTGTACACTTGCTTGCGATCGTGACTGCTAATGGAATGATGGAAAAAGGCCAATTATAATTGAAACAACATCACACGTTGTCGACACACGCGTCATTTCCAACAGAGCTCAGGGACCTGTGTTATTAAAACCCACTACGTTACCACCAGTGGCCACCGGTGCTGCCAGATCAACGAGAGCTGAAATCTCATTATAACTAACTAAATACAGTCCTGCTTACTGCTTTCTGTAGAAACATTTATGATGTAAACCAATCTGTCTAGATTTAGTTAGTTTATTAAAACATCTGTCAGTCTGGGAGCAGCTTCCGTGATGATGGGTTGGCAATGGGTTGAGATTTTGTTTACATTTGGATCACATATTGTGCCTTTATCAGTCATTACTAAATGTATACAAAGATCTAATCAGTGTTAACTTAAGTGTTAAGTTAAGTAATCTGCAATTACTACAGTTAATTGTGACACTATTGAGGCACTTGAAGGTTGAAAGCATGTCCTGAATTGGACATGCACTTTTGCAGAATGAAGGTCTGTGCACTGCCTTCCATTTGCAAGATTTGGAAAAGAAGGAACAAAATATTAGCTGCACTGGAGTCAACATAAACTAATCAAATTTGATTCGGTTCTGAGAAACTTTTAACACAATACAGGACAAACTGGACATAAGTTAAAAATGCAAATGCTGGTTGTAGTGTGCTGCTCATGGTTTTTCTTTGATGCTCAGAACCTGAATCAGCCGGTACAATATTTGCCCTTGGCTGCCCCCACTAGCCTCTCCGGTGTTTCGTATCAGCAAAGATTGTGGAACAGATTCAATCCTTTTTATATGCAGGCACAAACTTTCATTGCTAAGAAATATTATCCAAAACTAGTTTACAAGCTGGAATTGGCTTTGTTGCCAAGTAACATCATTGAACTTTCTAGCAGAAAGTAGGAAGTAAGGCTGAGCACATTGATTTCAGTGACCGGGTGAATGTCAAGATGCTGAAGGCCACCGAGAGGCCACCATATGTCAACCCAATGGACCGGATAGCCTGTAAACAAAACAACAGCGTTTGTTGATGTTAGGGCAATGGCTGGCATTGCTATGGTGACAGAAAGTGAGGTCATTGTTTTGACTGTCTGGCTTCGTTTAAGAATGGTTTAGCACTGACCACAGTGAATCTGGAAATACTGATAAACGGACATGCACACGTGGACCCAAAAAGAGGTTTAGTCATGTGTGTAAAGACACACACACATATGTATGCAGTGATTCACATAGGAGCTCACCCACAATAAATAAAACAAAAGACACACCAGTCACATGTCATTCATTACTCTGCTGGTCTTAACATTCAACTCTTTTCACACTGTTCTCTCCCCTGACCTCCACTCAGCGTCTCCCTGGGGCCTTGTTAGAGCAATAATCACCCCTGATTTCCGGGAATAATTTCCTCCACTGTGTGGGAGCAATCTGTGTGCATGTACATTCATTTGCACATTTCTGGATAAATTGTGTGTGTGTGTGTGTGTGTGTGTGTGTGTGTGTGTGCAGGGCCCCTCTAATGGAAGCTGCAGGCCGATGGTGATATTGTATATCCATGCAGCACATGACTCACTCTGGTTTGGCTGAAGCTTCACTCGTGTTTATGCTAGGATAGCGTTGCTGTGGTTGCTGTTGTTCAATGTTGAATGAATATTCTGTGCTGTGAAGATACTGTTGTTTTCACCCGTATAGGCTTTAATATTGGCTTCTTTTAATGTTGGCTGTACAGGAATTCAATCACATAAACTGTCTGACCTGCCTCAACCCTGTGATGATACGTTATCTGAGTCCTACTGTTTGATTCCACAAAAAACTGCTGGTATTGTAACAGACTTTGTTGAATGTTTGTGCCATCAATCATCAAAACCCACCACAGTCAGACAAGCCAATATTAGATGTCGAGACCGAAGCGATTTATATCTGAGAGTTATGGATGAACAGCTCAGGTCCAGGGTATTAGGTGACCGCAGATTATTAAAACAACGCATATAAATTCAACTTTATGAAATCACAGCTGCTGAGTCTGCTGTTCTCCCTCCCCCTCAATCGTTCTTGTGTCTGTCATGGCAAGTTTGCTGAGCAGTTGGCACCTGGATTGCATTGTTCAGTTTTAGTAGAAAGGCTTTTAAACGCAGCACAAAGCAGATTTGCACATGGGCAACTCCAAATGGCAGTGGGTCATGTGGAGAGGCAAAATATCTAATGGTGGTGACTGAGCCATAACTGCCATTCAGTTTTGAGTGGCCATAACCTTTGATTTCACTTTGGGAAAATAGGCTACTGGAGCAGAAAGGCTAATAGTTAGCGCATTTCTTATTTCTCAGGATCTAAGACTTCTTGGGAGGTTTTTCTTAGAGAGCTTGAGCTGGGTCAGGAACTGTTGCTAATATGGGCCTGTAAAGCTCATTGAGACATTACACTGTATGTGATTTTGGGCACTGCTCCTAACACTTGGGTTAAATGCAGAGAATGAATTTCCCTTCAGGGATCAAGAAAGGATGACGTTATTATTACCTGTGGAAAAGGGCATCAGCTAAATATATAAAGATGGTAGCGAGTTAAACTTCCAGGAGGGGAAGAAATATTGTGTACAGTACGTTTTTCAATAAAAATACTTGCAAAAGAAAAGGCATTCAATTGTCTTTAACAATCTATAAAATATCTGCAACTGCAGCCTTTCTCTTTTCTCTCCCTGTGCTAATAAGTGAAGGGGCCTGTCATTACTATCCTGTATTTATGTTTTTTTTATTACTGTTAATTCTGTTTTTATGCCCAATATGGAATTGGGTCTTAACCTTGCCGGTTACTTAAAAATGTTTTGGAATAGGGAGTCTTTTTTTATTGCTGTTACTGCGGTTTTATGTCTTCATATTCTTCTGTCTTTATTTCTTTTTCTCTGTCTGACCATATTTCACTATTTTACCCCCTGCTGTCTCTGTGTCTCTCGCTCATTCAGTGTAGACAGCTCCTCCTACCTCCTTCACAGCCCCTCACTTCTTCCTCTCTATGACCCACTAAAGCGAGATCCCATCATGTTTTTCCCATCATGCTCTCCTCCCACCCTGCGGTGAGGCGGTGAACCCCCGGCCGGAGGTATAAAGGACATGATTTACAGGGCCCCTTCGCAAACAGAAAAAGAAAGAAAAAAGCATTAAATGAGAGATCAGTTTTCCAGCACAGTAGTCTTGTGCTTCAGTGCAGGTTTCACTCTTCAAAGTTTTGACTTGAAATATGTTGCTCTGACCATGACACGGTGTGGTCCAATTTTGTCAGGTTGCTAAAGTGCCAAAATGTATTTCCACAGAAGGAGAAAACTGTGATAAAGCAGATTTCGGTTTTCTCCATGTGTGTGTTCCTTTGACATGTCTGGATGGAGCGACAGGGAGATCCAAATGAGGGAGGAAGTGGGAGCAACAGTTAAGCATTAAGGCACAAGGCTGCGGTATTGACACATTGTAATTCTCAGTTTTAAAAGAAAGCTTGGGATGTGAAGTCCCACTTAAATGAAGTCTGGCTTTTTCATCTTCTTAGCCAGTCGTTCATACAGTTTAAAGCTGAAACATGCAGCCTTCTGCATGTTGCTGCAGTGAGAAGTGCTTGAAGTGATATTTGATCTACAGAAAGATGGTGTTGTTGTTGTGGAAAGCTGCCTCTGCTGTTGATTTAAATTAGACTTCGCAGAGCTTGGAAGAGGCGACAGTTGGCAAAGTGTGATGCTGGTGGGCTGCTGTTGAATCTGCGAGAAAATCAGAAATATTTGGATTGCATCACTGCTAGTTTTGGGATGTTATTGGGACTGTCAACTTGAACAAGTGTGATGAGCATATCAACATTTCTCAAAGCAAGATTTACTGGACTGGATTTTACACAGATGGATGTTTTGACTGAAAAATATTGCACAATGGCTGCTCCAATCAAAAATGTTTTGACACCAGCAAATGTTTGATTTCTTATTACTCTTTTTTAACCGCTATTTTTTCTGAGAAAGGTTGGAAGCATGTCTGAATCTTTTTCAGAAACAGACTGCTTCATACTATTGACTAAGGCCAACAGAGCAGAGTCAAGTTGATTATACAAAACCACTAATTGCTATTAGTTTAGCTATTAATATGTAAGTTACTCAAAAGAATCAGTTAAGAGTTTGCCTAATGCAGCATTCACATGGATTCAGGCAAACGGTAGACGGACAACACCTGCTGGATGGCAAAACGAAACATACATGACAATATGTTGCTATGGTGATGTTGTATTGTTTACAAAGAATGTAATAATATAATTATTTTGTGTCTATTATCTTATGTAATTATTCTAGTAATGCATGTAGACATGAAATTCAGGTTTCTCTTAATATTCTATTGCAAACTTAAAATTAATGTTAAATTCCCTCCGAAGGTCATTCATTCATTTCCAACATGGATAGTGAAAGGAGACTTGTTGTATCCCTTGTTTATGAAAGATGTTTCTTTTCGTTGTCTAGATCTTTTTGTTGTTTTCTCCTTATGTGAGGGAGCTACGTAACATCCGGTTGTAAACTCTGTCACAGAAGACGGCAAAAAGTTACCATATTCTAACTTTGGACGGCAATGCCGTCTACCGTTACCGTTGCCAGTATTCTCTGCCGGCCTCACCTAATTTTACCATCCTGCTCTTGTCCACTAAAATGATATCCGGTTTGCCGTCTGTCTGAATCCATGTGAATGCAGCATAAGCCTCTCACTGATTCCACTAACTGCTATAAACCCAGTAGCCTGGAAGTTAGAGCATCAGACTTGTGGCTGGAAAGTCAGTAATTTACATCTTGGACAGAGTTAAGAAGTAAAATGAACAAATGTTTCCACTCCCTAAGCAATCGAGGTATTTTAGTCCCAACTGGTCTGGTGGAGCAGGTCCATAGTCAATATGAGATGACTGTGTTGACACTGGAAAGCTTTCAAGTATGAAGCAGGTTGTTTCTGGACATTTAAACGTTCCCTAGATTTTACTCTGTTATAACTAACTAATTGTAATATTGTGAAAATGATGTTGTATCGGGACTAAAATGAGGATCTAACCTCTAAATGCTGAATTTATTAAGTTTGGATATTTTGCCTGCTGCCACAAAACGGTGGCTGCACTTCATTGAGGCTTTTTACAAATGTTCCGTATCAAATTTACATCATCAAAACTGACCATCTGTCCTGCTGGGACAGCAGCTGCAGTGGTGACTGTTAAACTCGTCTTCAAATTAGGTGATTGATTCTGAGTAGGGAAGAGAAATAAGAAGTATTTGCATATCTGACTTTCCTCATGAAAATCTTTTTCATTGTCACTTTGGTACAAATCTGAAATGCTGCAAATGGCAACTGGTGTGTTCTTTGTCTCGTGTCTTTTTCTCTTTAGGAAGAGCATGTACTGTATGTGACTATGATGAAAATGGCACTATTGCTATTTTAAAATACCACAATATACATTTGAAGTAAACAAACCAGCAAGACTACATGTTTTTATTGCCAGCATTTCAAGCTCACCTACCACCTATAGTGTTGGTGTTGTAAATTCAGACTCATGTGCAGCTTATTGGGTACCAGTTGGTCTATCTGCCAGGCATGTCACCATGTGGCAACATAATCAGAAACACATTGAATCCTAGTCAACATCTCACCTCTCTTGTCAGTTGAAAACAACAGTGCCCAGACAGACACTCCTCCTGAACCAAAACACTGTTAGACAGAGACTAGCTAGGCCCATAAATTTCACCGCTGGATACACACCAGTACATCTGTGCTTCAGTGTCAAAACAAACCCCAAACACCCATAAAGAATTGTTATTACACTTGTGTAACCACAACTAAGAGTAAAGCTACAACAGTGTGCTCCTCTGAAGATATGCAGCACTGTCAAAATACTCCAGTTATTTTGAGAGTTTAGTTTGTGTTCTTTCCATGTTCATGCTCAGTTTTGACGTACAGGATTTCGATGAATAGGTGGCAACTTGACATCCTGTAATAAGTTCAGTTAATCTGACCTACTGTTGACATTGAGGATGGGTATGGATGCAGAGATGGACATTTTGATTCAAATGCTGTTCGACAACATACAGTCACCTTCAGTCACACCAAAAAAAAGAGGAATTTGAGGTTTGCATTCCTGAATTTGAAGTTTAGATTGTCATATATTTGCAAGAGCGCGATGACTGTTAAGTAACAGTCTAGCTGCTGTGTAATGCTGTACTTAAGCAGAGTGGTGAATGTCAGCATGCAGCAGGTGGTTGGTCACAAACCAACATATAAGATATTTGTCGACTTTTCAGTCTGGACCAACAATGTAACCCCCCATTTCGTTTTTTGCTATTTAAAAGCTCTGTTCAGTTATCAAATATTATAACATTTATATCCACCAATCTTGCAGAGAGTAAAGTGTTTTTTTCTGGCAACAACAAAACTGAACTAGTGGAGTGAAAGGAAGTTTGGTAAGTTTACAGATCAAGTAAACAGGCTCTCAGTTGGCACTGGACAGACTAAACAAATGCAAACCTGCCATTTTTAGTTTTACAACATTTTCTGGGTAATTTCTGTGTTTTTTTCTCATCAGTTCTGATTATGTAATCGAAGGATTACAGTTGGATGCTCCTTCTGAACATGATGTGGTAAAACAATCAGTGTGTGTATGTACTGTACACAGAGGCCTTGACTGGAGTTTGCCTCTACATGATGATTAAATGTTGGTTTGAGGATTGAGGCTAATTATTAACATCAAGGTCTGAACAAAACTATAAAGCAGAAGTTTGTGGCACCAAACAGGGAAGCTAATGGGTTAAACACTCAAACTCTGCACAGAGATTTCCATTCAGTATATTTAAAGATTTTCAATAAGCATCTCAATTATATCATCATATCGTTGTTTGGCTGTTGCAGTGTTTCCAGTGTGAGCTATTACAGATATTTGTCACCGCTGTGGACATACTAATAAATGTATGAGTCAATAACCTCTTGATGCTAACAGGCTAACAGAGTTAGTGAAAACTTGCCTGTCAGTTAGTTGTACTTGGATTGTCATCATACGGTTAGATAATGCTTACACTTTGTGATGGTGGATCCACTTATTCTATAGATGGATGGGAAGTTATGTTATATTTTGCTGTCATGTTCTCATGTACCTGTGTTGTCAAACCATCAGGGGTTACAAGTATAGACATCTGCAGGTCTTACCTTGTATTTGATGAGGACACAATATCAAGAGGCTTGAAGATTGTAATGAAACAGATCATAAAAATAATCTGTTGACTAAAGTAAGCCAATAGGGCTCAGGATAATCACAGGCCACTCTGTTATATAACTTCTTATTCACATAGTAACATAATAGACCAGATTTGTTTTCATCCAAGAAGAATATAAAACATGTTATTCCACACACAGGTCTTATTATATCAGCAATATGTCAGTTCACAGGAACTCCAGACTGGATCAAATCATCAGAGCTTGTGGGTTTAGTTTCCGTGCAAAAGGAAACCAAAATTAAATTGCCAAAGGCTAATAGCAGCTCACAATTTCCATGAAGTTGACTGGCTATAAGTTGACTGATATAATCATTAATATATTCATGTTGTGAAATATTTCACTGTATTTGGATGGGGCGCGTGCAGTGTAACAGTCTAACACAAGGAGAAAAAATGGAAGGTCATCCAAATAAATTGCTCTCACTTCCAGTTTTTATTCGGAAACATATCCAAAGGCTTTTACCACCTTTTTGGATGTTTGATAAGGAATTTGTAAGTGGTGGTCTGTCCTTGAAGTCCTTCCTTTTATGTATCTTGCTAACATGTAATACTTTGACATATATGCTTTGACAACAGCAGTTAAAACAGGGTTAAATTGTTAAATCCACATCAACAATGAAGGAGATTTAAAACATCTGTGATATTTATGCATTAACAATCTCCAAAACTGTGCAGCTCAATAACAGGAAGTTAATATTTTGAGTGGAGCCGCAGTATCAGACTGTAACAATGGCTTATGTTTAGACTCATCCATTTTTCTTCTTAAATATTAAATAAAAATTACATTTGTGTATTTTTACGAACAAGACATTTCACAAATAATCAGTGAAGTGCTATGAACATTTGTCCCTTAGTAATTCCACACATTAGAAAATGAAATGAAATACTTGATACTGAGGATACCCACAAGTGAAAAACAGGCCAATGTGAGGTCCTCTGTACGTGATTGTTGGAAGAGAAATCAGTTGGACACAAGTCTGTTAAGCTGTCAGGCTTCGATACAGATGAGTTACTAATAGTTTGGAAATGAAGAGACAGGGGAGGATATTAAATTATCACTGCAGTCAAAAGAAAACCTTGAATCTCTGAAGACGTATACTTTTCACCCCGCAAAAACATCCATCTTAAACTCCGGTCTTCCTGATGAAAATGTGCAAGATAATTTCACAGGTTCCTAATGCAGTTTTGAGAATTTTCTTCAAAAAAGCGATGACGTTGTGAAGTAGGGATAATATCGCTCCAGAGGTATCAAGATAACATCACTTGAAAATTGCTTAAACAAGCCGGTTTGCTTTAGTAAGAATGACCTCACCCCTCTGGCAGATTTTGACTCCCTCACTTTTGGAGAAATTAGATTTTGAGACTCGACACTACACTGAATGACTTGTCAAGATGGATCGTTTTTGCAGCACAGGAGAAAGTGAAAACAGATTCTCATTTTCCAGGTGACGCCAACAGATTTTTTAACTTTTATTTTTTTTATTCTACAATAGGCTTTGAATGGTTTCCACAGACATAAAGGTCACATCGCTCCTTCAGCATGTTGGAGGATGATGTCAGCTTTAAAGTCAAGGTGAAAATGAAGCAAAAGCCAAAAGTGAAAATGCAAGATTTCCACTCGACTGAGGCTTTACATAACGACACTTGGACAGTGATGCTTTGTCCTAAATCCCCTGGTGGCTCTGGTCAGTTCTGCAAATCAGTGCCTGATTGACGGGCTGTTGAAGTAACTGGGATACACACTCACACACACACACACACACACACACACTCTCAGATGACATTGGGCAAAGTACCATGCATGCAAAACAGTTTTCATGCACTCAAAGGGACACGACTCCGCTTATGAATAAAGAACAGGACAAATAAAAATGCAAGAACACATACAGAAACCTTCAGTGAAGATGTGGTTTGATATTAGACCAGATGGCTGCACAAAGAAGAATTTATAGACTTTCTGTTTTTGTTATTATGTGAAGGGAGAATTGCACTGCAGAAAAAGTTCAGACGCATTCACACACACTCATGAAGTCTCGTAAAAATACAGACAATTCTTCATGGCAATATTGCAGGACAAGACACAAGAGACTTTAATACACGCAACACATACATGCACACACCAGAAGTATACTGACACACGAGAAGCTGTCACACACACTCACACACCTTATCGGCTTTCAGTTAGCCAGCCAGGAAGATCATCTTGTGTTTCTGGTGACCTTCTCTGTTTGGGGATTTACTGTCCCTCTCTGAGGAACCATTAATGCTGCTCCGCTCGCCCAGAAAATCCTGTGATTCTTAAGAACACAGCCATACACCAAATACATAAAAAAAAACACAGCAGCACCTGCTGTTTCCATGAAACCGGCTGACCAGGTGAATCCAGGTGAAACCTCTGATTCCTCACTCAGCTCACCCAATAAATCGGCTTCTGCCGTAGAGGATTTGGACAGGTTAAAGCAGGTTGAGCCTTGAGACAATTGTGTCAAAGCAGGTGCAATTTAATATCACAGTCATCAAAACTACCAGGTGCAATGAATATGAGGGGATTTGTGTTGGTGATGTTTCTCGAGACATTCCAGTGTTTGTGGCATCACCTATAAGTATCTGAAGGAACCTTTTGAAGCCTCGACCATCATTTTTAAGGCGTGTTGTTCTTGACAGTTGTTTGGAAGATCAGAAATTTTGGCAACAGGGTGGCTTCTGGCAAAGAAGTGCCAGTGTTTGAGTGTGATAGGCTGAATCTTGTGAACAAACATACAGATCTTTGAGTCTTAATATTGATGCAATCTAAGCCCAAAATATGCCCATGAATGAACTGCACAAGAAAAGGTTTTATTCTATTGTTCTTGAGTTGTCATATACTGTAATTGCAGTGTGTGTGTGTGTGTGTGTGTGTGTGTTTGTGTGTGTGTGTTTGCTCCATTGATAGTTTTGAACTCTTGGCTCTTGGAACACTTTTTTTTTATCTAGATGGTGGTGGTGTCCCACCAGGATGAATTGTAATAACTTTGGTGATCCTCTAACTTTTCATCCAGTGCCATCATCAGGTCATTATTTTAAAGCGTCCTTTAATACTTTGGTTTATTCCCATCAGTCTTAGCTGTCCTTTAGTGCTTATTAGCAATGTCAGCACGCAAAACTAAAATAGTGAACATCGTAAACATTTTACCTGCTGAACATCATATTCATTGTGACCATGATGCCCGCTGGTGTTAGCATTTAGCTTAAGTACAGCCTCACAGAGCCCCTAGTGTGGCTGTAGACTCTTAGCCCTGTTACCTTATATCAAAAAAACTAGCATGCAGCCTAATGCTGAAATGTTTCTTGTTCATGTGAAAGGGGCAAAAAAGTCCACTGATAAACCTTAACTCCTTATTGGGGCTTACACTAACACATTAGTTCATTGTATTACATATTATAAATCTGTAATTCTTTGTGTCAGTGTAGATTAACAGGAGCACTGTGCAAGAAGCCACACAAGTAAGCCAGAGTGTGTTTGGGTGTCAAGGTTTGATCACTGATTTGATCACATGACCTTTTAGTAAAAAGGTTCTCCTCTTAACTCCAGAATGCCCCTGACAATTGAGGTAAATTTAATTTCTCATTTCAGTGCATGCAGCATTGCCAAAGTTGGTTCTGGCCAATTTCTTTTGTAACCTTTTTATGTATTACTGACACGTCGTTGTGCCAAAAATGCATTAGCCTTGATTCATGTTGACATTTGAGGAAAGTTCAAGGGAAAATGGAGATTAAATGTTTCTTTTCCCAAATGGAATACTTAATGTACTGTAAGACTTAACAACTCAGCTTTTGGTATATTTTAGAGCCACTTTGGTCAACAAATAAAATAGATTTGTTTGTTTTTCAACCTTTGCCCTACTCCATGCCTATCATGAAGTTTTGAGGCAATTATTTTGACTACATAGTGTGAGATTATATTGTATTTATGACACTGTACGCAAAATGAAGGTAACTCATTTCATTCAGTCCAAGTTACTGATGCAGTTATATACCTGGAATCTGTTCTTTTCCTCTTGTATCTGTGAAAGATTACAGTGAGATAAGCATTATTATTTTTTAATGAGATTACTGTAATACCTTAATCCGTTTCTTCCGACTCCTGATTTCCTGTGACGTCCTGACAGCGTAATAAGGTCCACACTTTGTTTTCATAGGTGTGAGTAGTTACTGCGCAATATTCGGTGTTAACGGCTTTTCCAGCCGATGTCTCTCAGGTTTCTCTTCTAATGAAATAATGATGATGGATGTGAGAACTGCTAACTAGAAATCTGACAGCTGAGAGGAGCGATTGAGAGGAAGACTCATTACCTGTGTTTCTGTACTTGTTTGCATCCTTGTCTGCCTGAGACATGCTGGGAGGTTAATGAAGGCAGAAATAAAAGATTTCACATTTAGGTGTATATGCACTAACTGTAGGTTTACTAAGATACAAATTTTGCTGGAGGATGCAGTTTGGATCTGACATATCTGACTGTCAATATCTTTGCAGACTTCCTCCAGATATCCTTAGTGTGTGTGTGTGTGTGTGTGTGTGTGTGTGTGTGTAGCAACATTTACAAACACTCATTTGAATATCATCCCCTGGAGCGCTCATTATCTGTATGATAGGAGGCCGAATGAATCACCGCTGTCTCTCCTTTCAAAGTACCTCATTATCTGCACATGACTCAATGCTGCAAATAACCTTGTCAAGGACAGTTGTGCTCTTTGCTGAGATGTTTTTAATTTTATTGTTATGGCGACAGAAAAATACTATAACTAAGTCTCATGACACACATGCGCATGATTTTTTACATCCCTATATGTGACAACAGTTGTTACTCTAAACATACCTCTAACTCAAGAAAACATTAGTCCTACCGTTATATGTACAAACCTTCACATAAAATGTGTAAAATGTCTGATAAATTGCACCACATAGTTTATCCTGATAAAGGACTATTTTCCTCAGCTCCCAGGCTTTCTCCAAGTAACTGGTTAACTAAAATGTTTTGCATATGAATATCCAACTCAAAAGCAAATTCACCCTCATACACAACACATGCAACGTATCTGCTGCATCGTTGCATCTGTGGATATTACAGCATCTCCCTGTTAGAGAAAATCAGAAACTTTTATTTCCATTTGATTCATTAAACCCTGAAGACTAAGCCAGATAGACACTTGGAAAAAGATGCCTTTTACACAGCGCTGTTGTACAAGAAGATGTGTACATCTGGCCTGCAGAGCAGCCGAGTAATTGGAAACCCTACATTAACTCAGAGGTTGTTGGTTTCATTCCCTGCAACAAGATTGCATCAATCTGTGCCCTTGTCTAAGCCAAATCATGCACTAGGTGAAATGTTGTCCTCTGCGACAGTGTTTTAATTACAGTCAACTCAAAAATAGTTCAAACGTAGCAGTTAGTGTTGACTTGAGGAATGAGACAGTCACAGCTCTTAATTTTAAATTGTGTTGACTCTGCAGTACAGTTGCAAGACAAATGCATAATCCTGGATCTCTATCTCTGTCTATCACTGACATGCTACCATTCATCCTGGCTTCATGCCTGTCTGTCTGTTTTGTATATCCTTGTGTCTATCGTATGTAACACTGTAAGTCAAGTGAAGCAGTCGTCTCTCAAAAAGCTTCCTGGATCAGCGTTCGGAAAACAGGCTGTTATTAATCTATGACGGAATGAAGCACTTTCATGTGATCTGGATTTATTCTCCACTCATTCCTAGAAAAATGCTCCTCTTGATTTGTTCAAACTAAATGTTTCTTGGAAATATCCCTGTTTGGATTAAGTTGAACAAGGCTGGTGTGGTTTTTACTCTGGAAAGACAATGCAAGGGAAACAAGATCCTGTTTTGAGGCATGGTTGCAAGTTGCAAGTCTGTAAAATGAGCCTCCAAAATGTCTTTGAATACATTTCTATACAGAAATGTAGTTTTAATAACCCCAGTCAGTGGCAGGAAGTTTGCTTTTACGAGTGGTTGGACTCCAGTTAACATATCTCTGCTCCAGAGTTTCAGAGTTATAGCTTATATTTCAGTTTGATCTACAAACAGAATTACATTGCTTTTAGACAAAACTTTGAACAAATCATCATAACATGTAAGAAGGCCACAGATTAGAAAACAACCTTACAGATCCCCTCTAGGAGGAGAAGTTTTTCCCAGTTGGATAAATCTTACTCCAATATATATTGTTATCGTTTCCAACATGTTGCTCCTGTTTTAGTTCAACTAGAACAACACAGAAAGGAAAAAAAAAACGTTCACAGATGACAATTTTCAACCAAATATTTCTGCAACCCTTTATGTATTTCAGTGCTACATCTGTGTTCAAAACAACTTTGTGTAGAATTTGTTTATGATTTTAACATCTTTCAAATTATTCTGATGGCATCAGATTTTGTTTGTAGAGAAATTAGACAATCATGGTGAAAACTGGCGCAGTCTGTAGGGGTCAGTTTGTTTCAAACAAAGTTGGATTGTCGAGGAGCACCTGAAAGCTGCTCCCCCACATCTTTCCATTGTAGGATTTTGGGGGGGCCTTATTGGGGAGTTTTGGTAACTTTCCTTAACCAACAATCCTACAAGCAAGCCCACTTCATGCAGCGTCAGGTGTGCTGAGGTGAGAAAGGGATTTGAACCTCTCTCTTGAGCTCGTCATTTGTCATTCTTCACACAGCTACACCATCTACAAACGAGTGCAACACCATGAATGCCTCTGAGAAGCGACTGACCGAAAGTGTGAGCTGTTTTCCCTGTTTGACCGATTATTACATCTCTGGCCCTCTCTATGATGGCAGGCTTTTCACACCTTTCTGTGTGGCAGTTCTAAACAGCTTTAAACACTTTTGCCGTCAGACGAGATTGGATGAGGCGTTGAACAGACCCCGGTCTTGTATGGGTTGATTTCAGCCCCCTCATCTCAGTGGGCTCTTGCCTACCACATTTGCTGAAGAACAAATTGATGTATGCAGCTATGTATTGAAATTGACGCGGTAGCTGTAATTAAGCATTGGTTTGTGTGTTTAAGCCCGTGCGGAGTGCCTTAAGATATAGTTCTACTCTTGACCCTGTTTCCATTTCTTCTCTCGCCTTTTCTTTGCATGCACACGGGTCCTTTTTATTTCTGAACTGGCAAAATACCAGAACCACCACAAGAAAAAGGATCTTACAGTACCTAGAAATACTAATAGTAATGAAAATAGTGCTTCTAGTATTTTGTTCACCACCCATCAATGTTTTATGTGTTCATGCATGTAGTCCTACGTCTCCATGTATGTGTTTATGTGAACCACATGGTTTCACATCTGTCAAGTGTCAGCTCCTCCCACCTCAGACACATGTGGTTCAGAAACCCCCCACAGAAAACCCCAGAAACCTGGCTGCAAAAAGTGGGTCACCTCCATCATAGACTTGATTGGGAAACACATGTAAACACACATACGACTCAACACGTTGAGGGAAAATCTGAAAACGTGACCAGGACTCCCGCTGAAAAATGTAAACAGAATGAAAAGTGTTTTTCTGCAATATTAGAACAAAAGACTTAAGTAGACAGGACTTTGTCTTTTCAACCATTCTCCATATTTTTCTCATTTTCATTCTTTTCTTTATCTGTCTTCTCTCCTTCCTATCTGTTTGTATCTTTAGCTGTCTTTCTCATAATCTTTTCCCTCTTATTCGATTCCTTGCGGTTTCTCCTGCAGCGCGATTTCTATCCAGCGGTCTATTTATTTTTCATATAAACTATTGCACAGTGTCTTCCAGCATTGTATGGGTCTTAATAAAACCCATTAGGCCAGAGATAACAATATAATCTGCTTTAACAGACCCAGTTCAGGAGTCAGAGCCAGTCTTCTTGACTTGTTAAAACCACAAGTATTGAATGGGGCATTCAGAGGCATAAAATCAACACGTTTAAATCTCTCTTCCAAATGAACAATCTCTTGCAGGAGCTTTCTGCTGTATCCCCATACCGTCATCCTGGTAACAGTTGCTGCAAAAACTAGTCAGTGCTGAAATGAAAGTGTATTTTCAAGCTAACCCCCATCTGTTGTTGACATTTTACAATCCATTTTAATGATGTAGCTTGGCTGTAATATCACATTTTCTGCATGTGTGACACAGTTGTGGCCAGTTATCATTGTAAGAATTTATTAATTGAGACAATATAGCAGACAATTTGGAAATGCACCATTTTTGCTTGCCACCAACAAAATAATGGTGACCTGCCAAAGCAGCCAATGAGGTTGGCACCTTTCAGGCAGCAGCCAACATTTACGAGCACGTGTCTGGTGTTTATTAACCACCAGACATTTTTCTTGGCAGGGTGGAAGGGCCCTATGAAACAGTATGTGGACCCATTGGACATTGAAACCCGCCATTGAAACAAATGCTAATGGAAATCCTGCATTTGGTGGGGAACTCATCTCAGCAGGGAGCCTCACCTTCTCAGTGTTAGGGCGGCCACTGTATTCCACCACATTCTTTAGGGATAATAATCCTCTGTTGGGCTTTATTTGGACTGCGCCCAGTCGAGGGGAGACGAGAACAGAATACATCAGGAGAAGCAACAACGGAGAGGTGAGAGGAGATGTTAGAGGAAAGGTGAGAAGAGCAGAGGGAGAGGAAAGGGAGATGCAAAGAGGAAGTGTGAAAGTCTACCCGTTTCCTCCATTTCAATCATCGACCAATTCATTTAAAGCCTGGACCCACCTCATGCAAACACACACTTAAGTCACTTAATGAATTAACATAAGTGATCTAAGTTAAAGCTGCTTTTTCATTATAGAACTTTGTATGAAACTCATTGAACTGGTAGCAGCTGCATTCAGAAGGCTGTGCTTAAAGAAATTCATCAGAGGTTGACAGGGAAATGTCAGACTGTCATTTTGCTTTATTGTTCCTTTTAAAAAGAAATCGAGGCATCTGCATCATTGTCACTCTTATCCATTGCACATAACAGCTTTGTCTAGGTCTATAAATAATAATAAAATATGTTATTGTCAATGTACTAATAGACAAGACATTTAGACTGCAGAATGATGTGAAAAATGAGATAAAACATTGAGAACATTTTTACTATAAAACGGTTACAAAATGTATCCTAAATGGCACTGACTTCATCATCGAGGCGACCTACTTTTAATAGACGTCAATGTATAAATTCATAAAAATGTAATAATGTTACTTTGAAGGAACGTCCATAGTTTAAGAGTCTGCCACAGGATGAATCTCATCGTATGCCACTCTTATGATAACTGTGCTGATTAAGGCTTCTGGTTGTATTTCCAACATTGATTTTATCACGAGGGCTGTTAAAAATGTAAATAAAAGGTGTAAAAGGTAATAGGCTCTAGGATGACAATAAATTAGTCTTAAAAGGATAAGGCTGGCAATATTCTGCATTTTTCTTATGGTCAAAAAATCTCATGAAAACACAGAAACCACCACATGTCTATGGCACAGACAGGACTTTTGTCTTTCATGGGATTTGATGACAATAATGAAATTATAGCATGACGCCAGCCTTTTCCTTTAACAAAGGTGTTGGGTACTGTGGCTGCAAGGGACGAAACCATAATTTATTAGGGTCAGCTGTGTCCGTCTGGGGTTGGGAGCAACATTAGCTTGCTTCTATCGTTGGGTCCTTGCCTGTAAATGAAGGGGATTTAAGGGGATAAAAGTGTTGCACAGATGTGATCTCCTGTCTCCTCTCCAATATAACTATTAATCCCAGTCTGCTAGTAGAAGTTGTAGGGGTCGTCGGACTGCTCATAAATGTGCTAATAGCCAACTTGCCTGTGTAATTAAGGCTTACTAATAATACATTGATGGTTAAAAATCATCTTTGTGTACAAAGCAGGCTTCTTCATCCTAGGTCCAGTTGCCTCCTCTGTTCCAAAGTACCTGTGAAATAACAAACTTACTTAACTTAAGTAATATGTGGCAGGTGTATGACGCATTTTGCATCATTGCAAGCATCTTGTAAGTCACATGCTGCAGAAAACGATTTACCGTCAGCCACTTTTTCCACCATCCATCAACTTTTCATATGTTTACTGTTTGGAAAAGGCCTCTCTTGTACTTGTCCATTTCTAAGACTAGACTATCTTGTCCAATATCCAAGGCATTAACAAGGAAAAAAAAGCCTCACTCTCCTACTTGAACCCTGTAAAACAGGATTATGCTTTAACATGGATTAATGTTAAGGACAGCTCGAAGGTATTTGCGGAAGCAGCGGAGAGCGTTAGTCATTCACCTGTCCTTTTCCCAAATTTTCCACAAATGTCAGCATCTCTTAAATCTTAAAGTTTAGTCAATATTCACAAACTGTTTAGAACATATTCAGGGTTTTGTCTCTAACCTTTGAATGTAAGTCTGATGGTGGTAAACACTTCTGGTCTTGAGGTTTAAGCAGACACTTATTTCCTCCCTAAACGTCCTGGCGGCCTCATGAAAATGTGACTTCCCCTTTGCACAGTGCCCGTTGGAGGTCCCCATGCTAGCTGAATAAAACGTGCCCTCTGCCTGTTTTCTGTTTTTTATTTTTTTTGCTACGTCTGGTTCCCATCCTGCTTCCTGAGGTTTAGATTAAACCATCTTGAGTTTCCAGCTGCTGGAGAGCCTGTTCCAGTGGCTGTAACCTTAAATTGGACGAACCAGAGAGGGAGAGAGGAAGAGAAAAAGAGAGTGTGATGGAGAGATTTGGGGTTATGTAGGGAGCAAAAGAGAGATAGATAAAGAGAAAAACAAAAGAAAAAGAGATGTAGTAGAGGTCTTCCCATGCTCCATGTCAGAAGTCAGCTATGGTCCGTTCAAGATGAGGCCACACATGATTGGCAGCTAACAACTATTTCTATTCCTCCAATAGACAAAGACAGCAGAAGAATGGATTTGGCCTCAAGTTTGAACTGTTGAATAGATTCTTGAATATTTATACTGTATCTTATTTTCTACAGAAAAACCTTTATTCCAATTTACTAATCCATAAAACGGTATAATCTAATCTATATTATTGATATCTCTCTCTAGTCTGTGTTGAATGGAAGTACATTTCATTATATAAGCAGGATACATCATTTTACTTCCTTTGTACAAGACATTTGCTTTTCTAACTAGAATCAGATCACTTCCAATTGATTTCCTGAAGAAGAAAACGTGAGTTCCAGTTGCTCTGTCCAACAATTTCCGTGTTTTGGATTTACATCTTGAAGCCTTAAAATCAGACAGTCAGTAAAATGCTGGTCATGTTGTTGATACCGAGCTCTCATCTAGATGATCCACAGTACAAACACAAGCAGTGTAAATGTATTTCATATATCATAATTTCATTTGACACCTTATTAATTAATATTCCATATTATGGATGATGTGCTTATTATATTATCTCTGATTTGATGACACTAGGCTTTATGTTTGACCAGTCAATAACTTAGAGAAGTGTTGACAACCACTGTAATGATGAGACGCAGGTGCACTGTATATGTCTTAAGGAACACACAAAGATCAATATAGATTTATTGCAGAAATAAATTAAACTGGAAAACAGATGCAAGCAGGAGAGCCATCGCAGATTCAGCTGTTACAGCTGGTTTGCACGTCTTTCTCCAGAATGTGACTGTTGCAGCTGTTCTAGTGACATCTATTGGATCCAGCTTGTAACTTTACATTCAGAGTTGATGGATGCAAACTCAAACTGTTCTTAGTAAAACACCACAACTTATTGCTCTTGTTTGTATAAAAGAGGAATTTATTGAAAAACATGTCTGTGATTTTTGAAGTTCGTCTAACCAGCTACATTTGAGCAACGTAGTAGTTTGCAGTCAGTATGCAACTAAATTTGCTGGATTTTTTGCAGTCTACAGGAGATGAGCTATTTTCTATTATCAATTATCTCAATAGTTGCTGATTCATTTTATGTCAATGGCCTAAGCAATATTAACTCGACTATTCACAGCTGGAAAATTTGTAAATAACTTGTGGTCCGAGGTGAGACAGCTCCAGAAACATCAGGAAAACCAAAACAAAGTATTAAATCTTCTGGTCTTTGTTAAACTGGCAGTCACAGTCATTGATATTTGTCCTTGTGTTCTTGTTTACTAAATAGATGAAGATCAATTTATACTTTTATTTATTTATTGTATACTTAAAGTAATTATTTTATAGTGTGTAATAGAGATGCAACACGCTCTGAAACTCTCATGTATACCTGCAGTTGGTTTGTAGCTTTGAAAGGACTCGAGTGCAGCTTTTGGTGATGAATTTTCTTATGAGTTCAAAATTCAGAGGAAGACATCGGCGAGGCTGTAGTATTAGAAACCAAAGGTCTAAAACAAACAAATCTAGATTAGAGATGACACAAACTTCACCTTTCCACAGTTTATTTCCTTTTAAAATAATTCATACAAATGCATACAGTCACAAACATATCTTTGTCAGGTTGTCAGGTTTTGACCAAAAATAATGATATTTACTGTAGAATATAGAATATGTATACTGTATATTGCTACGCCTACTACTTTACCATAAAGGGGACGAAGGTAGGCAACAGTGGACTGTGTGTTACTACCAGGGATGGAATTTCAAGGAGCACCTCAACACTTTAAAAGCGAGTCTGTTGTTTTTACTCGTGGCACCCATCGGTTTGAATGAGGAATGCTTGCAGTTTATATTAGGAAGTATTAGCAAGGAGTTTCTCCCCCACATAACGACAGGCATCTGGTGAGGAATTCAAAATATTCCAGCATTCATTTCAGGATTTTGGGGGCTCTAGTCTGACGGTGATATTTAAATGTCACCTCAGTACCTTCTGTGCTAGACACCCCCCTCAGATTCTGGCCAATAAGAACTCAGCCCTAGCCTGGGCTGTAAAACACTCATCAGTGGCTAGTGAAATTTCCATCCCTGATTGCTACTCTTACTACCTCACCATGAAGAAGACCAGGTAGGCAACAGTGAACTGTTTTTACTACTCAGCTGCTGGTAGAAGGGGATCCAAAAAGCACTGTCACTTAGCTGGCCTGCTAACATCAACAACACATGGACTCAGTAATAAATACTCCAGATAGGAAAAGTGGTTCAGATATTTTACTACTGACATAACAAGATTAGCATCTTGTTTACATTGTGGGAATGTAACCAGTAAAAGCATAGATTACTGGCTCAGTTTGCTAGCTTAGATTTGAAGTCTACTTCTAAGCTTCTCTTTTTAGTTTTTGACATAGTGTTTAGTTGTGTATTTAGATGGCAGTCTTTGTAATGATGCCTTGTGAAGAGTACTAGCCACCACCCCTCCTCCCAGTGCTGCTTTTTTAGACACAGATACAACCAAGTCACATTGACACAGGCAGGCAGAACACCATATGTACACATAGACACTGAGGCCACAGAGGGTGGCTAAACGGTACACTCAGGAAGGACCCATAATGAAATGTTAAAGGGATACTAGACTGGAGAAATCAGTACGTTCAGACATGCTTTACTTTGTTGTGCATATATGATGTTTCTCATGTTGTAAAACCATAGTTTGTTGAGCTCACAAGCAGGCCATTCCTCTCTTAGAAGGTTGGTTAAACTGACAAGCCATATAGTATTTTTTAAAGTCTTGACATGGCGATTTGGGAGCTGATCAAAAGAAAACAACTGTTCCTCATCAGTCCGTAACCATTAACTGTCCTCAACTGGATGTGATATCTGTACAAGTGAGTTAACTTCAAATAGGAACCAAAATGGTTTTTAGCAGAAAGCAGAACATAACGATATATTGAGTTTGTTGATGTAGTTTTTCACCAGTCTGTTGGCTGATTTGACAGGTCCGTAGCTAGAAGGGCAACTTCAGTAAAATACTGGTTTTGCGGCATGAAGCAACACACTGATTCACCAGTGTCGTGCATCATTTGTAAACCTTGGTGTGCTTGAACTGCTCATGCTGCATGACCTGGACAATTAATATGTGTAACAGTGGAAGTACTGGATCATTAGACATGAAGAAGACAAAGATAATAACCTTATATGAGACTGTTTCTCAAACTGTAAGCTGCTACAATTTCTCAGTGCATTGCTGCATCCACAACCTGCTTTGTCCTTCAAAGTAATTAACCCAACCGCTCTATTTTGTAAATTCACATCGCGACTTGGGATGAAGTCGTCCCAGCCAAGCATACCATTACGCCACCTCCCTACAGCCTTTCCTCCCAAAACCCCATTGATTTGGGTCAAACATTTACACAAGTCCCAAGAGCAAAGTCACATGCCCCTTAAACATAATAAACAAAAGCGAACATTAGATCAACTTTATCTCTTGTTAAAGTTATTTTTCTAATGTAGCGGGACACAAAAAGGCAAGCAGGTAGAAAAACAAAAGCACTAAGTGGCATAAAAAGGATTTTTTAAAATAATAATAAAAAAAATAACATACCAACTGCGGAAACTTAATTTCCTGAGATGGTGTGCAAAAAGCTGCCTCTTTTTTGGAGGGGGGGGGGGTAATTTGGGGACATTTAAAAAAGAAAACATTGTATTTTCAAACCAGTTTGGCTACATAGAGAGATCACATAACCCTTGTTTTTGTTAAGACTGGAATACAAATATCAGTATCTTCTTGCTGTAAGTTTAAAAACTGTACACAGACAGGTTACATTCATTTCATAACCTACTACTTTTGCTTGTACATCAAACTAAGGAAAGGACACAGAAAAAGAGAGAAAGACATGAAACAGGCCCCTCTTTGGACACACTACAGTCTAAGACAGCAGAATTGAATTCAGTATTTTTTCCCAAATCAACAGATAGTTATTGTGTTTTTTTTCTGGCAGAGAACTGGACTATACTGTAGATGTTATGTGAAGATAAACCTGTGGATCTTTACAGTCTTCAGAAGACCTCTGGTTGGAGCAGAGGACAATTGTCTTCCTCTTCGATCAGAGCATCTGACAGCTATCCACTCCTCCTCCTCATCTTCTTCTTTCTCTTCCTCTTTGGAGTGTGAACTGGCTGCTGGGAACCAGAGAGTTGTGGATGGATTGTTATTGGGACCTCAATCTGTCCATCTGACGCTCTGTGAACCTGTCTGATAACAACTTGTCACTAGGGAACTTATCGCTATGATCCCGGTTGCCATGCCTACCTCCTCCGGTCACCAGGGCAAGCGTGTGTGTGTGTATGTTTGTGTGTGTGTGTGTGTGTGTATGGCTACAGTTGGTCGTTGGGATGCTGCTCTCTGTCGCCCTCTGGTGGCTTGACTGTATTTTGTCCGGGGGATGGTGCATGAGGAGGGTGTGCGACAGCAGGCGGGAGGGTGTGTGTGATGGGCACGGCGCTGGGCACAATGCCTTCAACAGGAGGCGGGAGGCCGCCAGCTGGCAAGTTCACCACTCCTGGGGGATACCTGGAGAGGAGAGAAGGAGGTGGAGAGAGACGCAAAACTGAGTCATCAAAGCACAACTGAAACAACAATTACAAATATGTGACCTTGTTATGACCTCCACAATCAGTGCAGTAGACCTCCATTAAAATTAGACAAGCCTTTAAAGCTAAAAAGCTACATTAAGAGATTACTTTGGCGATGTAGTACTGTAGCACACATCAGTACCATAGAGTATTGCACCTCCATAAAGTTGGGCGACTCAGAACACAGACACATTTTTAAAAAATGAGCAGAGGGTACGATATTCTGACTTGTATTCCCAAGTATATAGCTCCAAAAATGTTTGATCCTACACTTCCCATAATGCAGCACAACAGTCTTTTCATAAAGACCGTCACTACTAAGTAAATGTTCACATCTCTCCAAGCCAATATCGAGATGACCTGATGACATTGTCCAGGGTTCTTTTCTCAGATTTTAGACGGCTCTCTCCAGAGCCGCAGAAAACATCACACAGCTGGCTTCCAATGTGTAAAGCCAGTGGAGTTCCCCTACATCACATGTGGCCATATTACTACAGTGGCCTGTAGTATTTTGTGTAATACTGGTGGGAAGAGAAGCAAAGTATTTTGGTAGGAAAGATGGGACTGGATTTGTGCAGCGTCACTTCATCCCCCACATCAACAAAGTAATGACGTTTAGGACAGAAAATAATGATTATTTTCATTGATGATTGATCTACCGATTCTTTTCTCAATCAATCAGTTAATCACTTGACTATTAAATCTCAGAAAACAGTGAACGATGGCTGTCACAAAGTCCCAGAGCCCACAGTGATGTTTTCAGACTGCTTATATTGTCCAATGACTATTCCATAACCCACAGACTTTCCATTTACTATCATATAAGATACAGGGAAAAGGCAAATCCTAACAGTTCACGAGATGGATTGAGTGAATGTTTGCCATTTCCCCTTGAAAAATGACAATTAATTAATTACCAATATAGCTGCATATTAACCATTAAATTGACTAATCATTTAAGCTGTACTGAAATTTAGAGAGTGGGGCTTTTTGACAGCTGGTTTACAAAGGGTTACAACAAACAAAGGATCAGCAATTAATCAAGCTTCATATTGCCAATACCAATCCATCAAAAAAGAAAAGCCTTGATCAGCCCTCATACAGGCCCTACAGATCAGCTGTGGACCGCCCTACTGACTGATTGACAGATGAAAGAACAAATGGTTAAATGTTAGACGGGGCTATATCACAGCCCGATGTGTTGTTGTAGCAGCTCTGTCGATTTCTGCGGGTTGTTGCTGCTAACAACACTAATCTGATGAACGCATTAGAGAAACAATGTCTACCCAACAGCGTAATTATAGACTGATGTGCTGCCTCTCTTATGCTGTGTAGTTCTGATGGCAGTAACATGCTCTATATATCAGTAATTACATTTAGGGAGAAATCTGCTGTCATTAGTACCTTTCTAACCGTGGCTGTTCACATTCTGTATTTTCAAAACATTTGGCAAACATTTTATCAATCAATCACTTTTCCAAGGTTTGGGGGGAAAAAATCAAACTGTACTGACCACTACAGGTTTCTTTATCCTGATGTCAGTTATTACCTATAAGCCCCGTTGAGCTCGGGGTGGACGGTAGCTGGGTCAACTCCTGCCCAGTGGTTGTTCTGGGAGAGGAACTCCTTATTCACACAGTTCTTCAGACTGTCTGGGATACGACCTGAAAAGTAGAGAGACGGAGGGCAAGAGAATTATGAAGTGCTAAAATATATTTAATAAAGGAAACAAATAAACAGTCCAATGTTCACACTGAACTTGTTTGTGTTCCTGCTCTACATTTCAAAGCAGGTGTGATTTTCCGCCGAGACACAAAAGTTAGAAGAGATTAAACAGGCCAATGGTAAAAAGACGCTGGGGAAACCACAAGACAACGGGAAAGAGAGAAAGAAGAAGAAAAAGAGGATAGAAAGAAGGCATTGATGTATAATAAGAGACATCTGTAAAACTGTTGACAGGACACCTCCAGCTATAAACATGGTTTATTACTCTTTGTATTGTGTATTTTTAAGCCATGGAGGTTTAATCGTCACACATCACCGCTGTGTACGAGCATGCTACGTGCATTTGGGTTGGTTCACATAGCCCGGCTGGGCCAGAGGCATGATGGGATCAATGCTATTGCGCATATTCAGTGGCTGAATACCATGAAAATAACCTGGAAGCTAAAAACTTTCTTGCTGTCAGGCGAGCAATTATTATTTGACTGAATAAGTGCCATCTTTGGGTCCAGTATCCAGCTCTTATAAAACAAAAACAAAGGCCTTAAAATCTCTGGGCTAAAAGAATAAGAAGGGCAGTTTATGCTGGACTGCAGCTGAACACCTGAAAATATCTCTTATTACACTTGTGTTTACTAGCAGAGGTCATGTTTTCCATAAATTCATATGTGTCTCCATTACTCTGTGTGTGTGTGTGTGTGTGTGTGTGTGTATATGCTACCTGTGATAGCCCTTCGGATCTCCCTGGCTGCCTCCTCTCTCATCTCCAGCGATGCCTGTTCACTGTACCAGGCAGCATGTGGGGTGCAGATCAGATTGGGAACGTCCTTCAGCGGGCCCTGACTGAAGCTGACACATGTACATACAGCGCAGTCAGTTACTGTCGACTAATTTCTAGATTATTTTTTCAAATTACATCTAATTCATCGCTGTCTGTAGAATAAATAATAAACGTTATGTCTTCAGATTGCTTGATTTGTGCGACCAACAGTCCAGTCAAAATTGTTGTACTACTAGAATTATACTAGTGAATTATACTAATTCACATTTTCTTGAGCTGAAAAGAATAAATGTATATATTATGTATATACATTTACAGATATATATTCACATGGAAATTATCCTTCAACAGCATTAATCTGAAATAAAAAGATTTAAAAAACAGAGAGTGTATTACCTGAAAGGCTCTGTCTCATGAACATCCAGAGCAGCTCCACGTATCCTCCCCTCCTTCAGGGCCTGAGCCAGGGCCTTCTCATCCACCAGACCCCCCCTGGCCGTGTTCACCAGGAACGCCCCCTGTCGCATCTTTAACACACACATACACACATATATTTACTTTGATCTAATAAGATAAAGCTATACACCTGATTTACATTTATATTTATATTGATCCAATTTGGTTTAAGGACATTAAACCAATTAGCCCATTAGCTAATTGTCTTTAAAATATGTGACAAAACAAATGTCAAGAAACATTACACACACATAAAAGCTTAGAAAGCACTTTTTTTCTCTGCTGTCGGTTCAGAGAGTCCTCGAGAAACCTAACCATAGTAATAAATATGTGATATTTAATTGATCCACGTGTTCTTGCCCTCCTCCAGCAAGGTCATAGTGTATCCTGTGTCAAGTTAGCTTTCGACTGTGCCGCACGACAAACATATTTCTTGAGTGTATCAGTCGTCGCATGTGATGCACACAGTAGAGAACATCATCTGTATGGAGGAAGAGGGTTCCCTGGGTATCCACGTCTTAAATATTCATGGCCATGGGATGAAGTTGTTGATGTAGGGATGAATAAATAATTCAAGTGTGTATATGTGTGTGTGTGTGTGTGTGTGTGTGTGTGTGTGTGTGTGTGTGTGCGTGCTGCTGTCCCTCTACCTGTTTGATGGTGAAGTCGTTGATCAGGTGGTGGTTGTGTTCGTTGAGGCTGCAGTGCAGAGAGACACAGTCGGAGTGGAAGAGCAGGTCCTGAGGAGAAATGCGGAAAAGATAAATCTTGATCCTCTGTTTACTTTATGCAGCTGCTCACTACTGCAGGGGCTTCACAGTCGCCATTTTATAAAACAGTAGATTTACACTGGAGTGAAAACTGTACTCACTGATTTTCAACCAGATCACACTTCACATCTTCCATAAACCAAATCAGTTTTACATTTCTGTTGTTATTCTGTTAGTCAGTAAATTGTACAACTGTTTATCTTTATAAGAAATACAAGAGTATATATTTGGTTTATTACTGATATTATCACAATTATAGTTAATGAACACAAGGGGGCGTCACTCCTTCCCCACATACAGAAGGCATGGCAACATAACCATAAATACACATTTGTCATGCTGTGTGGTGGAGAAAACAGTGTTTTGTCATCAAAAAGAAAAGGAGAAAATTGATTTTTTTCCTCAGTAAAAAGAAGATTTAGTCTGAATCGGTTTATATTCCATGCTAGTGCTGTGTCAGTCAGTTCTGTCGCTGTCATGGGGGACATACTTTGCTGATACTGGCTTTACATGCAGAGCAACTTAAAAAAACTGTCTGCATCCCCCTGAAACCAGTGAATGTCTGGAGCAAAAACAGGGCCTGGACTTCCCTCCCTGGTAGTAACACACAGTCCACTGTTGCTTTATAAAGTAGAAGGTGTAGCAATCCTTAATATCAGCATTTTTAAGTAAAACAGCTGTGGCAGTAAAGGTCATTGAAATGATCAGGACTTAAAGCTGTACAGCTGCAGGAAGGACCGCTTTTAAGTTAAATTTTCTTTCTTTTTTTTTTCATAATCTGAGTTCATATGAATATAACACAAGCGCTGGAAGTGGTTGGAAGGTTGCTGATTTCTCAGAAACAAAATGGCCCCACTCATACCCGAGTGTGTGTGTGCCTCTGTGTGTGTGTGTTAGCATGTGTGCTACCTGTAGTGTGGTGACTCTTTGTAGTCCCAGGGATCTCTCTACACCGTCAGCCAAATAAGGGTCATAGAAGATCACATTGAAGCCAAAGGCCTTTGCTCGCAGCGCGACAGCCTGGCCCACTCGACCTAGAAACACATGAATACACACAGGCATGGAGGTGCACACACATTAATACACACACAGGAGCATTTAGACAAATTACACACACATGAATTCACATTCAAATGGAACATAAAAAAACAAGTTAACATTTTTGTGCGTCTGATATTACCTTTTTTGACTTTTGCCTTTACAAATTAGATAATTCTCTCTCTACACACATCTGTTCATTATTACTGAAAAAGCTTCCAGACTGTACAGGGAAGAGATTTGCATTCTGCTTCTGGTTAATCCGCTTATATTTTATTGGCAGTAACTCCTTAGGAAGCCAATTTAGCTGAGCTAAGGACAAAACTTCCCAAAATGGAAAATAGACAAAAATCCTTTGATTAAAAACTTCAGCACTACTCCTCAGCAACAACCTCTTCAGTCTGACCACCCTGTATCAGACAAACTGAACAAGATAACAACCTTTTTATACGTAGCTCTATGGATGGTCTGTCGGTCGCTCAGTCCACCACTTTGGTCCAGACTGAAATATTTCAACTATTGTTGGTACAGACATTCATGGCCCCCAGAAGAGATGAATACTACTACTAATACGACTTTGGTGATCCCCTAATTTTTACTCTAGTGCCACCAGCTGGTTAAAATGTTTGTTTTAGAGTGAAATTTCTCAACCATGAAATTTAGTACAGACATAATCAGCAGGAGCAAAGTTTTTTTTTTTATGTCAAACTAAAACCATTTCTTTCAGCCTCAGCTGTACATTGTGTTTAGTGCTAAGTAACAAATGCTAGCATGCTAACAGGCTAAACTAAGATGGAATACAAGGTAAACATTATACCTGCTAAACATCAGCATGTTAGCATTCTCATTATGAGTACGTTAGCATGTTGATACGTTACAGGTTAGCTCAAAGCACTGCTGTGCCTACATAAAGCCTTACAGATGGCTGTAGACTCTCTTTTTCTCTTTACAGCTCTATGCTAAGTAGGTCTCACTGCAGAGGCTTTGTGCGTTGTTACTCACCAAGCCCTATAAGTCCCAGTGTCTCCCCCCTGATCCTCGCGGCTCCTGATGCCACCTCTCGGATCTGCTCCACGCTCTGAACCCGCGTGCCCTCCCGGAGAGCCTGATGTGAATTACAATTACTTATTACATGCAAATACCACACAGACAGCAAAAAACATTTACAGTTTAACACAATCCAGGTGTATTTCATAATGTCTGCACTTAAAGACCAAAGTCTAAATCCTTTTAGATATTGTGATCATAAAATATAAGTCTGTTACTTATAACTGATTTGAGGAACAAATCATTTTACTGTACCTTCTACATCTTACATCAACGTCTTTCAAATACAGCGACATTCTAAAGAAAATGAAATGTTTCAATTTTGCTGATTTGTCAGTAGACAATTATTAGTAATTGTCGAAACTAAAAAATTGTGATAACTGAGTGAACGCCTCCAATACATGTAGAATTAAATCCAATTTCATTTCAGTCCTTTTTATTGGCCACACAAGGATACAAACCTGGTGCAGCCAGGTGGTGCGTCGGTACAAGGTGAGGATGTGACACAGCGTGGAGTCCGCCGTCTCCTCCACTGAGGCTGCCGGCATATTACATACAGCTATGCCTGTTGGACCAGAGAGCAGATAAGGATTAGTAATAGCTTTTTTGTGGACATTTGAGGAGAGAGATGAAGTTCGGTGAAAGCTATTTTGGTGGAGAAGTGCAGACCCAAGATGTGGTGTCAGCAGTTTTCTCTACAAACGCTACTGGAAACTTGGTGGAGGAAGATAGGGGATGTTAGTAAAGGTCCAGGTGCTGCAGGACAGACATGAGCTTTAAGAAAAAGCTTTACTCACTCCACTTTCTTAATACAAATATTACTGACTTGTTGCAAACATGGCAACACCTATTGGCAGCAGAAAAAAAGTTTTTGGGAGATTGGCACTTTGGTCAAATTTGTTGCTGAGCAGTGGTGGAAGTTAACTAAGTACATTTACTCTCATTTCGTACATTTCATTCAGCACCTGAACACAGACGCACAAACAGTTTGAGTTATTTAAATAAAAGATAGATAGCAATGTGCGTTACCCAGCGATAACACAGTGGTGGAAAGTAACTAAGTACATATACTCAAGTACTGTACTTAAGTACAATTTTGAATTACTTGAACTTTACTTTTTTGCACTTTATACTTCTACTCTACTACATCTACTACAGTATTGTGCTTTTTACTTACATACATTTATTTGACAACATTAGTTACTTTGCAGATTAAATTATTATTTTTTAAATCCGAAATATAAATCGATTATCTTGTATTATTATTGATTAAGCTTCCTGGCAGTATGTAGAGTAGTTGAAATTAGCCCCACCTCTACCAGTTTCAACATTAATGATGCTTACATATTAATGTATCACTAATTATAATCTAGTGACATATGTTATTCTGAACGGCATAACAAGTTTATTTTGATGCTAATACTTGAGTAAGATTTGAATGCAGTTTTTATCAGTAGCTCTGGAGTTAAATGGTACTACTACTTTCCCTGTTTACATAGGAAGTAACTGTGGTGCAATAAGAGACTGGGTACAAGTTTGGGGGGAAATTATATACACACATATATATATACACACACACACACACACACAAACACACACATATATACATACATAACAATACATGGTTGTTCTCCTCTAAAGTACTGCCAAACATAAATATGGCTACAGTCTCTATGTTTTATTAATACTCGTGACCCATATTACCTAACACTGAGTAGGCTAAAGAAGTATGAGTGAATGGTGTTAATGGATGATGTTTATGTGCAGTAAGGATATTGATATTGGAACAGTTCAGCAGAACAGTGTGTGTGTGTGTGTGTGTGTGTGTGTGTGTGTGTGTTTGTTCTCACCCAGTTCCCCGGCAGATTTGATGTCAATGTTGTCATAACCGCTGCCGATGCGGACGATGATGCGCAGAGCTTTAAACTTTTCTAGGTCTTCTCTCATCAGAGTGATGGTGTGGTACATCAGAGCTCCTACAGCTTCATTCAGCACCTGCACACACAGACACAGAAACACTGTAGCTAGCAATATGTGTTTGTGTGTGTATATGTGAAATATGTAAATCTGTGCAGGGTTATTTAACCTCTGTGCCTACACACCCAGGTATAACACAGACAGTGGTGCAAACAATTTTGAATTACTTGTACTTTGAGTATTTTTCTGCTACTTTGTACTGCACTACATTTATATGACAACTTGTAGATTCAGATTAATGATACAAAACATAATCAACAAATACATTATGACTTCTCATTATTATTATAGGTGAAAATAAGACTTTATTGATCCCTGGAGGGAAATTCAAAAGCTACCCAGCAGTATATTAATTAATAAAAACTATCCACCTTTACCAGTTGCAACATTAAAGTGATGATAATGCATCAATAATTATAATCCAATAACATACAGTATTCTGAAATGGGCCATTCTGCATAAACAAATTGGACAAAGTGTACAGATCAAGGCATCAGCATGTGTTTGTGTGGGTGGCTTCGCAGAAATCACTTTGAATGTCAGCAACCAGAGTTCACCGAGTTCACCATGTTTCCATAAACTCAGTATCTTTTTTTCAGGATATGCTGTTTATATCGTTCTCATATCCTGTTATTTTAATATCCCTGCCTGCATGCAACGACTGCTTTTCCTGAATATTACCATGGAAACTAAGCTTGTATAAGCACAGGAATCGAGATAAGGTGTCTCTGCATCGAACACAACTGAGGAACTTGGGAACACATGGGACTCTCCCCGGCTCCTAATCAGGACGGCGGCTTATTGTCTTAATTGAAAGTGAAATATTACACCTCAAAAGCAGATAACTTGACAAGCATATAGAATGGGAATATACGGCTATGTGTGAAAACCAGTTCACTCACCTTTTAATTGGTTCTCAGTTAATCTTACAATCTCTTTCTAACGTTGCCAGCTCTTCTCTTCATGTGTGTGCGCGAGGATGAAAATGACATGCGGTTCAATTACAATAAAGAAGCCCTTTTAATTACACAATGAGGTGGCTGCTTACTCGAGAGCCAGAGAGGGAGAGAGAGAGAGAGCAGGAGATAGATAGTGAGCCATCTGTTTCTCCCACGCTGTGGCCTACTGAGCGCGCTCACAGAGAGAGTGTGCCTGGCAGACACCCAGAGCCAGACGTAACCCTGCCAGACATACAAACCCATTTACAATCCATAGTGGCTGTGGCAAGATCCGAGCCTGACCCACATTTTAAGTTTGCTCTCTGGACTCTTCTTTAATTTTATGTCCTTCTTTTCACTTTTTTCTTTTACTTCTCTTTTTTTTTGTCGTTTTTGTGTTCTTTTTTTTGATTTCTTTTTCATTTTTTGCACGTCCTTAACACACAGCCAAAACAGTTTTTATGTGCCAACTTCAGATTCTTCTTTTACGATGATATCTCAGGTGCTAATACTGCATTCACACGATGTAAGTGGACTGGCAAAAACAGGAAAAATTACTTGGGAGCATTCATGCATTATTGCAAGATGGTTACCCCCACTGTTGTTCTTGTAGCCATAATTTAAATCGCCGAAATTAGCTTTTTTATTGTGTTTTGCGATTTGATATTGTCGCAGTCATAAAGTTCCTGATATGTCCGACTCAGAGTTGCACTTGGAGGCTGACATGAACTGTTTTTTAAACTGTTCTAATTAATTATAATTTATACATCAGCAGGACCAGAGTCTATGATGTGTGTACATGATCTAGTTAAGTGTGTTACCTTCTCGTGGATCTCCTGCGTGGACTGGGCGTCACAGAAGGCCACGGTTGCTACGTCTTTCAGGATGGGCATCTCCACTGTGCAGTCACGCCCGTCCAGCAGCGCCACCAGGGGGCGTGGGTGCATAGGCCCGTTCATAATGGGTGGCCTGATGCCTACACACACACACAAACACACACAAAGAAAGAGAATGTGTCAGATGGGCAGAACAAAAGTGGCAACGAAGAGTAACCTGGAGAGAAAATCGTCTTTATTGTTTGAGGCGGTGTAGAATTACATTTAATCAGCATCATTTCTTATTGTTGTGATGAAACACCTACACAACTGCACTCGCCCTCAGAGAAATCAGAAGCTGTGAATTGGAAAAAAGGTCATTTTTTTCTCTGCTGTATATTATTGGAACTTCAGTCGTGCATTAATTTGTCGGGTCGTGTCTTCCAGCATTTCTTAAACGTGTCATTTATGAAATCTATAAGTGAAGATAAGCTGCTGTTCCTGGGCACAGATGAGGTCCTGCATCCCATAATGTTTCTGCTCCGAACTGATACAGTTGCTATGACAACTATGACAGTAAGCATGGGGGGGGGGGCTGTCCCGGAGCAGCTGTCTGTCTGCTGCAGAGCTAATTCCTGTTGTGAGAGGTCATGTTTCACAGCTGTTTTTCTCTTTATTACTTTTAAAGATTTTATTGTTTCTGATTAATTATTACTGACTTTTTAATGATAGTTATATAGTTTTATATATATTTATTTTAATGATAGTTATAATGATAGTTTGGTGACTCTTTGAAACAGGCAGTAATTGGGAGGATGGATGAGGTGGGTACTGTAGGTAGGCTGGTAGAAAATAGTACAGAGTTTAAAACAAATGCCCTCAAACATTCAGAATATCCCTGTAGCATAAAAATCCAGAGGCATAAAACACCATGATAATTAGGATCGTTTTGCATTTCATCCAGTTCACATCACTGAAGCTCTCATATATTGACAGTGCTCGCCCCTGCGGACCACTGAGAGTGACTCTTGGGAGCCACGGGGCGGTCTGGACCAGAAAACAGCTGAGCATGCAGCCTGAAACTCTAGATTATGTCTCTGTCTATTATCTAGCATATCTTGAATGTTAAGGTACAAATATGCAACAAAAAAATGTGATATTTCACAACTCAAAAAAACTCAAAATGTAACTGAAAATGATAAGGTGGGCTGAGAAGGTACAGCAGTTCATATGAGGTAGTGAGATATGTGTCATGAGAGACAGCCAGTTCTTGAAATCTGACTGTAATCTGTCAATAATGAGTAAGAGTGAGCCCCCGCTCCTTCAACCGTTCTACAGGATGTTTTATTAAATCATCTTTGCAGATTAAACCATTACCCTGAGAGTGCTGCCAGGCTTTTTGGGAGAATAATTGGCATTTTAAGGCAGACGTGGGCCGCTGTTCAGGTTTAATAGAAGCAGAGGTCGATGGGAGTTGCATTTCTTACTTTTCCTTAACTAGCTCCCCACTGCAATCTGCTTGGATCTCTTGGTTTGTCTCTCCTTTCAGGTAACTTAAGGGTTAATCATTCCAGACTGACTGAGGACCACGACATCTGAGAGACAGACAGATGTAGCTTCAGAGGAAAATCTAAGACAGTGTATGTAATTGGGTCTCTTTGACATGCAAAGTTTCGACAGCTCTCTAAAACACTGTAGATGAAATAAGTGCAGAGTTATGGCTGTTTCTGCTGATGCTGACTCTACCCGTCACTCATTCCTGACTTTTTTTCCCATCTGAGATGTGCAGGCTGACATCTCATATAAGCAGCCACCTCATTCATTCCACTCAAAATATTCCTACGAAAACTTTTTTGCGACCTCCAGATGGATACACAGTTGCAATTCACTCAGTTTGAGACTTTTTTCCAGTTGCATGGGCTAACATCATGAGAAAATAACCAAATCTTTAAACCATTCATTTCAAAAACAGCATTCTACAGTCTCTACAATGTTTTGAATGCCAAGGATCCCTGAGAATCAGATTTGTGGACAGAAGTTTGGCAGCTCCAAACCCACAAATTAGTTTGGAATATCTGGGCAGGGAAGCTGAGTAACCCTTCCCTCAGCACTTATCATGGCCTACGAGTGAAATGAATTAAAGGAAAAATCTCTGCCAGTAGGTATCATTCATCTCATCATTTCCAGTTGTGTTTTTTTTGTGTGATTCACCTGTTTTCTGGTACTTAAACTTGCTTCATATATTGTATATGTCGACTTCAGTTAGTGAGCTCACGTTTCCCAGAGTGCCTTATGACAATCTTCAGAAAAAAGGTGTGAACATGTTGCATTTTGGTTTTAGAATGATAGAAATGCAAAGTGACTTTCTGGTTTATTAAACCCCCAAACCCTTCTGTAAATACAACATGTCTTGTGGTTGCATTGCAGATGATCCTGTCGTTGGAGACATTTGTGTCTCTGTCTCTCCTGCAATCGATTGATTTCTTCTTGTATGACGGTTGCATGTGGCAAACATTTTTTTTACAGCTGATAAAACTCATTGTTGTGGCTTGGAAATGTGTTGTCATGGTGTCACATCATCCACATTTGGCCAGTTAGTAGTCGCTTGTATGTGCTCAGGCGGAGCAGCTCAATGACCAGAAGACGAGGACTGTGTTGTACTGGGCACCTCCCAGGAGTGAATAAGTATAACTGCATGAATAATATGAATAAGAAGCAGGGAGGTACTGGGAAAAAAATAAACCTGTAGTCCTGTAATGTAGTCGTGGTGTCAAATGCTGTCGTAGAATGCAAATATCTTATCTAAAAAGATCAAGTTCAGGTTTGCAAATGTGCTTTTCTATGACCGTTGAGTGAGCCAGTGTGCATGCACGAGGAAATAATGTATACAGTGCTTACATGCATTTCTGGTTCATGCTCCAGTGTGCTTCAGGGTTTGGCTATAACAGAAAACAAGTATTCATAATCTGTATTTAGAGAACAGAAATGATGAATCTGTCTTATGTCTGTCTTATGATGTTACATTTTAAAACATCAGTATTTAGTTCTGAGGTACATATTTTTAATACCTGACTGCTAATTTAATTTTTTTTCAAACAGCATGCTTATGAGCTATTTTTAAACCAGCACACTTCCTCCTGCATGTATCATGCAGCCGTAGAGCAGAGTGTGGGAGAGTATACCCAGAGCCATGTTACTGTAACCATAGAATACGTTTGAGCAAACGTATTAACTTCAGCAATTCAACACTGATATTTGCATTTACAGTAGCTTTTGTGGTTGGATGCAGTTGCATGTTGTTTTAGTTTTGGTTGCATGTGGTTTTAGGTTGCAGTGTGGCAAAAAAAAAGATTAGCAGTCCCGCAACCAGAAATGTACAACGTATCTGAAAATACTTATTGGTTGAGCTGAATGTCTAAAATCCCAGTTTCAGCCCTGGATTCGCTTACAGCATGCTGTAGCACTGACAACTTGTCTCAATTGAACCTTACTATAAGAAGATAAAAGCACTTCCTGTGTGCTTTGACTGTTAAAACAAAATTGAAGGATTGATTTTTCAGCACTTTGAAGCTGCAGAGAAGCAAAGGCAGCCCACAATTTAGCTCAATCCATCACTCAATATCTGTATTGTCTTCTTATCTGCATCGTCAGATTTCAGTATGAAACCTGATCTGGTGAAGCAGCTCCACAGCGCAGTAAGACCAATAAGGTGAAACTCAAATCCTGCTCACAATGCCTTATGTGAGCTGGTAAAACATTAGCTTTCCATAATAGGATTTGCCTGGAGGCCATTGCTCTTACACATCAATACAAAATCGATGGTGCATGGCTGAGAAATTGGAATTCAAAAACAGCAAAGAGTACTCTCAGGCTTCAACACAGCCTTCATTGTAACTCAGATGTAATCATAAGTAGCACACTTGCCTCTAGGCGCTCCACTCTACAGTATTTTGGCCTACAGTCGTCTTTTGTAGGATTTAATTTGAGCAGAAACACTTGGGAACAAAGCGTGATTCAGAGATGGCGAGTGTAATTAAGCAGGCATGATGTTCACTTGTACAAAATAATGAAAGCTGGCCAGTCTAATCAGTTGTGCAGCAGAGTGGCGTTTTTTGGAAAGTAACAAGAGATTCCAGACATTTCTCTGGCTCACACTTGGTCAGAGTGAGGGAGGAAATAGCTTTCATTCCAGCACCAAGCATGACCTTGGGAGGACCAGCACTACTGACTGCTGAGTAGTACTATACGATAAAACACCCGTCTATTCTCTCTCCGTCTCTCTCTCTCTCTCTCTCTCTCTCTCTCTCTCTCACACAGACCTCAGTACAACTGTAAATATTAATCCACTCTCTCTATGAATTCCTAAATCAAACAAACTCAAATGGCCAAATTATCTCCCGGTCGCTTTTATTTCATGTATTTTCTCGCTTTCTAGTGACATTAAACACTCATTAAATTCTTCATTTTATTAAATAATTGCACACTTTTCTAAACTTCAAAACCTCATCCATCTCTAACTCTTTCATTGTATTCAATACTCCAGTACACTCCGCTCTCTCTATGTCTCTCTACCCCCCATAGCCCCGGGGTTGGGTGACTGCTGGGAGCTTTCACAGTGCAAACAGGCCTCTTGACAGCCAATGGGGGCCACAGCTCCAGCTCTGCTCTTGCCATCTATCTGGGGTTTCTGTGCAACTATGGTTTGATTTAGATTCACTACTTGGTAAACACTGAATGAGGGAATGCAGTAGTAGTGATTTGCAGCCAAGGTAACATTAAAGATGGAAAAGAAGAAAGTTTTGTTGGTGGTAATTGCTCATTAGAATTAATGACCATCTGCATAGTAGCGACTCTGCTTTTGCAGTATGTGCTTAAGGGCCTGGGACACTAAATGACATCCCCCGATATGAAAATTGCGTCCCTTGGAAAATTTGTAATCAGACCAAAATGACGCTAAAACCGTCTGACTGACATTGAGAGATCGAAAAAGCATCTGCCAAAGACTGCTAGAACTGAATTATGTGAGCCAGTGGGAAAGCCATGCAGCCTCCCCATATTCAGCTGTCATTGACCAGCTCACAAGAACAGCTGGATTTTTGTCCCAGAGGAACGAGACATGTTTTTGGACTGTCAGTCAACAGAGACAATGTCAAAGATCAGCAATTTTCACATGTTTTTAAATGTGCAGGTCAACGGGAAGTCTGCCAGCCGTGATAGAGAGTGATCTGCCAAAACAAGCCGCAAGTCCCTGGTTCTGACCGACACCAAAGAACCACAGTGTGTCACAACACACACTCGTATTACAGAGGGTTTCATTTCCACAGCATCTGTGGGTCAGAACACAAATCTAGAGCTGAAATGATTCATTCATCGATTAGCCAATGGACATATAAATAATAATAATAAACTATTTTGGTAATCAGTTAAACGTTAAGTAATTTTTCAACCAAAAATGCTAAAAAAAAAAAGTTCCAGCTTCAGTTTTCAGAATTTGCCACTTTTCTCTGTTTTATATCATTGTGTACTGACTCTTTTTGGATTTTGGACGATTGGTTGGCCAAAACAAAAGATTTGAAATGTCACCATAGACTCTGAGAAATTGTAATGAATGAAAACAATAATTTTTTAAAACACTTATTAATCAATAATGAAAATAATTGTTAGTTGCAACTCTACATAAATCGTATTCAGTGTATGTTGTGTTGAATATGACACCCATAAACATCTCTCACTTTCACAGCCAACACATAGGCCTATCAGATATGTTAGGATCAAAGCGAGCGTCCATTCTCCTCATTTCAGTCGACTCAAACTACAAAACATTTTTGGTTTTTGCCGAATATACACAACAAGCTGCTGTTTTCTTTGGTTCTTCAGTTCTGAAACAAGCTTAGACTTCCTGAATTTAATTTCTTTTCAGTCCGACTGAACTGAAGGTGGACGCCGGGAAGATGGCACATTCACATTTCAGCTGCAGTGTTTGTGTGTTTCGCTGTGCACAGGGGAGAAGAGAGAGAAGACAGCAGATCTTTGCTGTCGGCACCTGTGATCAGTCAGCCGCCTGCGACTGTAGCAGCCAACCATTGAGCCTCAGCACGGCTGATTTATAACGTTACTGGCTCTTGTGGCATGCAGCAACATGGCGTGGTTAAAAAGCCCCTATATCCTCGTCTTTCAACCCCTCACTGTTGATCTCGCCATCCCTTCATCTCTTGTTGCCTCATTTTCAGATCTCCATCTCTCATTTCAGTCTCGTTTCCCCAGGCTTTCTTTATCTCCCTTGCCATTTCCTTTCTTCTCCTGTCCCAGCCATCTCTCTAGCAGTGAGAAAAGCCTCGCTTTATATCATCACTGTATTTATATGCTTATAAAACGCCTGAATATCCAGGTACAGAGTGTTCAGGCAGCTTGACATTTCTGCATGTCTTTCTTTCTTTCTTTCTTTCTTTTTGTCTTCTGTCTCTCTCTACCCACACTTCAGTTTCCAGGGAGGAAAGAGGAGAAGACAGACATATCCCTCGCCACCAGTCTCTCTTTCTCTTTCTCCCTCTCACACACAGTGTGTTTCCATCACTTCAGAGGACATTAAATTGAGTTATATCCATTTCCTGGAGACTTAACCTAACCCTAACCACTACTTGCTTAGCCCCAACCTATCGCTAACCTTAAACCACCTAAAATGTAATGATTTACCTTATGGGAACTTTTGGGCATTTTGTCCCCAAGAGGAAGGTCCCACAATTTGACTGTGTAAACAGATTTATGTCCCCACAACACGACTAACACACACACATTCTGCCCCCCCACATATACAGAAATACAGGTGCATACTCAGCACATCAATCCATGCAGGTTTACACGTCTAATATGCAGTGATATATGATACATACAACTGTTGACACATAGGAATCTCTCTCACACAAAGACTAGTTTACACACACACACACACACACACACACACACACACACATATGTAAGGTCTTAATTTGCAGGTACTGTATCAGCAAGCCAGTTCAGGTTTGTCAGCTTTTTGTTCCCATTACTAAAGACACCAGCAGCAAAACAGACAGACAGACATGGCGATACAACAATGTTTGGCTGCATCTTAGTTGTGGCAACTGATTCAGAGTCAAAGTTTGAATTTGTAGTTTTTAGTTCCAGTTGTACTGTTAGTTCACCTCTGTGAAAACCTCTAGTAAGCTTTCAATTTTATAGCAGTCCTACTTGCTTTTTTGTTAGCTAGAAGGTGAATAGGGACCAGCTATGGTTTGAAAGCACAATTCTCAGCTTTATAGTAACTACTGCATAGGTCTAGATCAAGTTATACAGTGATAGCCACAATATCAGTCCCCACACACCCCTGCACTGTATCAGAGACCAGAGGGTCACACAAACATTTTACAACATTAAAGGCTGGATATGCAGCCTTTCCATGTGATTAGAAAACGTAATTTAAATTGAAAAATGTGCTTATTTCATTAGATGTTGTAGCAACAAGTAATTTTCAACATTGTAAGCTTCTGAAGTCTGAAAAGAGGAAAATAGCTCTTCACCACTCTACATATCCAGTGTGATGGGTGTCACCTGTAGGCACTGCTGGTTTGTACGCCGTCATGAACCTAAAGGTTAAGAATTACTGGCTTAAGCAATACTTGTGCTACAGGAAATACTACATGTAAGTACAGGCTGTAACTGGATTATTGTATGGCCGTCGGCCTGTAATATTGGATTAAATGTTCATATGCAGAAGAAAGTCACAATCACTTTGAAGGTTCAATTGGATTGGGGTCAGTTTGGATACTCTGAAGCAAATGTGCCCCATTAATGGATTATTACGACTATGAGGCATTTATGTATTATAGATAAAGGGCTCACAAACTAACATCCAAGGACCCACAGGGGGTCTTTAAGTGGGTTCAAGGGTTTAACCAAAATGAAAAATACTTTAATTTCACGTATTTACTTTCTCCATTTATTAGTTGGTTTATTAGTCAGAATGGCTGTTTATTATGTCTAATTGAGAGCATTCAGTATGCCTAGATGAGTTCATACTCACGATATATTTGTGATCACAGTAGATTCACAGTTTGTCAGTAGCGGATGTACATACACATCAAGTCTACCACATTTCTATTTTTTCAGATCTTTTGATGAAAAAAAACAAGCTGCTGATTTTAAAAAATGAGATTACCAAAGTTACTGGGCGTTTGGCACTTTTTAAAATGAAAGTCACCTTATAAAATATTGGAGTACAAGCCTTTTAGTGCAGACAATATACATTTGTGTGTGATAACATCAAAAGCAAAACTGTGCCAGCTTGCAGGCTGCTATCTCTTTGAGTGTCTGCTGCACGGCTACCAGCTGAGTTCTTTCAGCTGCAGACTCACCTGACTCTGCTGACACATACATTTTTACCAACTGTTACACGTTTCTGAGTAATTTGTGCTTGTTGAGTTACAGCCTACCTACTAATTGTTGTTTTGGGCTGTTGCCTTGTTATCTTCTGTGTAAGTGATGGCATTGTTATTTAGCCACCTGTCTAGACTGTAACACTTCTCAATTACATTTCCCTTTTTGAATGGTGTTTCTAAATAAAATGCACAAGTTGTTTCCAAGTAGTTAAATGTAACTGGCAAGGATTATATTGGCTAACCACCACTACAAACTGCTCATGCCATAAAATGCCCACCTATTCAGTAACGGCAGGTAGATCTTTCACTGTCGCTTCCCTTTTATCTCAAGCACTTTCTTTGTATGCATTAGATATAATAGACTAAGCCTTTCAATGGTTGGTAGTGCACCCAGTCTCTTTGCAGAGCACTTCATGCTTTATAGATTTCTAAGTGCTGTCAATTATACCTACTTACTGTAGGTATCTTTTTTTTTTTTTACACTAAAAAAAAGTCCCTGCTTACATCAAATGCACAACTCAAAATACTCATTCCTGATGGTGGTGCAGTTAAAATTAAAGTTTGAATGCAATATGAAAGATGTATTTATTTACCATGTCTTTTGTGTGTAAAATGGTACAAATGAAATGGATATGTAAAGCTTAATAACGTATTAGTGGTAGTAAAGTTTTAATCTGGAATTTGTCTGTTCATTGCTGTTATAGCCTATATTTAGTCTGCGTCGTGCAGGTGTGTTTCATGACTTGTAAACTAATTGTACTTCCAAGTGACATCAGGTTGTGGTTTTTCTGTTAAGTTGGCAGCATGTCACAACATGAGCAGCTTGCTTGATTCTGTCCTTTGACTTAATCTATATGGGACCTCCTGGTGGGAAACTGCCTGGAGCTACAAAGCACATTCACGTCACTCTTCACCTTTTAATCAGCTTATGAGATCATTCTGTAAATTCAAATACAGTCAAGTCAAATTACCCAAACAGGTCTTCAACTTAACAATAAGATTACACTTAGTCTTTTGTGCTGTGACTGACGTGTGTCACTGATCGAGGCCTTTATAAATCAGATGAGACATGACTCAACACTCGTGGATCAGAGGACCCCTGCCTTCCAAATCATGAATCAACACATCCATCAGTCACCAGGCGACGACAAACTGATTATAAAGCAGCCCTCAAAGGTTCAGTGATCATCACCGTGGGCCGAAACAGATCCAATGACCGGATAAGTTTCACAATTATTGACTGATGGTGATTTGTGCACAAGCATCTTAAAAGGGAAATCCTCCCTGAACCATAATTCATAGTCGCTGTTCTTGTGACCTTGGATTCTCGAGCTTTTAGGGCGGATATGGAGATCTCTCCCAGAGCGAGGAGAAGAAGAAAAAAAAAAAAGGAAAAAGATCAGAGCTGCAACTTTAATCTTTGATGTCATCAAGAGACACTGCCCGCAGCGTGTTGATGACATCACAGATTACAATCTCTACGATCTATGTTTTCTTTTGGGAGAAACAGACTCACAAATTCAGATTTAGGTGACCACAAATACAATTATTCAGCTTTAGGGTGGATGATCATTTATCCTCACACCCTCCTCCTCCTGCTCCACACCCAGCCCTCCATCCACCCTCCACCTACCCTCCCACCCCCACCCCCCGACACCTTATTCTTTACCAATCTACCTTGATCCCATTTTCCAGAACAGTCTTTTCTAGCCCCTATCATGAGGTGCATCTGTCACCTGTGTGCGAAACCGGCTGTGTGCATGCATGTGTACACTTGAATGTGTGTGTGTCAGTTGAGTTCCCGAAATGTGTGTGTGTGTGTGTGTGTGTATGTGTGTGTGTGTGTGTGTGTGTGTGGGTGTGCATGTGTGTGATTTGTGTGTGCAAAGGCAACTGCTCTCCGTAAAAAAAAGAAGCACAATGAAAGGGAAATATGTGTCATGTCCTTGCTAGCCCTCGAAGGAGAGAGAGATCTATTTCTGTCGCCACAAATGGAGGTGTTCAAGCAGCCTTCAATAGCAGAGATTTGCCTCTTTACACACACACACACACACACACACACACACACACACACACACACACACACACACACACACACCGGGAGCTAGAGAAAAGGCTAACCATTCTTGTGTGGCAAGAGAGAGGCTGAGCGATAAAAAAAAAGATAATAGAGTGAGAGAGAGAGAATCAAGAAGAGAAGGAGGAGGACACGGAAAAAGGGAGAGGAAGAGAGAGAAGGGGGAGGGGAGGAGGAAGGCAGAATAATGTACACTGAGTTCATAAATATTGGCACACACACACATAGACACACACACTAACACACACACAGTTTCCACATTAAAGCAGAGTGCTAGTTGTTTACCTAGAGGCATGCCTTTGTTGAGGAGATGTGAGCTTCCCATGGTGTGTTCCCCAGCCGGCCAGCACACAACAGAAACCTACAGTCTTCACACAGCAGACATGAACAGGAATCCAGTCAGCATATGGCGGCTGTGGCCAGCTACCTCGCTTCCCTTAGTCCTCCTCCCAGCCCCTCAGTGACAAGCATACACATGTGCTCCCCCTCTTTTCTCTCTCTCTCTCTCCCTCCCCTCCCTTCCGTCCCCTTCGCTAGCCCGCTCTCTCTATCTGTCTTACCCCTCCCTCCTTCCCTCCCTGCCGTCTCTAGCTACCTCCCTCCCCTCCCTTTCTCACTTTCTATTACAGCAAGTCTTTCCGTCTCTCCCTCTGTCTCTGTCACCCAAAAAAAAAAAAATGTGCACACACACACACACACCGAATTCAAGCACTGCTGCATTTATGGGAACGGGAGGGCAAGAGGGTGTAAAAGAGATGGCGGGGGGAGACAGAGTGTGTGAGTGTGTGTTTGAGAGTGTGCGTGTGTGAGAGAGAGAGAGAGCAGGAATGGGGAGGAGCTAATGTTGGCCAAAATTCATCTTTTGTTTCCTGAAAGACGACAAGGAGAAAAAAAAAGAAAAGAAAGAAGAGTTATGCAATTACAAGGCTGTAGCAAGAGAGGAAAAACTTGTTCTTTCTCAGGGAAACAATTACAAAGCTCATAAAACATGTTATGACACTATAATCAGTGTGTGTTTTTAATAAATAATGACAAACCCTCCAAACCAAACTTAATTGCTGGTTTTGTTATTCTAATTTTACTTTATAAGTTTACTTGTGCCACTACACAAGTTCAGATCACAGTCCCAAGTGTGTCCGCGTTCATATTCAAACTTGAAAATAAGTCATTTCAATAACGTAAAGTTCCCACTTTTAATGACAGCGCTATATTGCCATGCATGAATACAGGTGTATTACTATTTTAAATTTAAAGTAAGGTGGGTGAATAATCTGATATTCTACTCCACCACCCAAGTAATTACGTAACATCTGCTTCTGATCACTTATTCTAGTTTGATGTTTAAATTCAACTCTTTGTGGTGCTTTGTGATATTATTGGAATGAAACGCAAAACTCTTATTACTAATGTTATTATTGTCACAGGACTGGACAAAACTGTTGCTGACTATACTGATTATTATTTGTGTGACAAACAACATGTGGAGTCCTTGATATGTCTTATCTTCTAGGAGCTTTTAAACACATTTAAAAAATCAGGCAATTCAAATTATTCAAAATACTGTTCCGGGTATTAAATATTTAAATATATTTTGAATGGTAAGGGATACATTTAAACTTAAGCCAGTTACAAATCATGGTACTACTGAAACTTTCATCAGTTAATTTGCCTCCATAAAACAAATGGACAAAATAGAATTAATTACATATTAAAAATTGTTATTAATTTCATTTTAGCATTTCTTCATTATTTACAGCAGTGTAAATAAAAAGTACGTTTATGAGGGATCCAACTAGTAAAAGCACACTCACACACCATCTCATTACTCCTGTACTTTGCAACAATTTATCTGTTTAATCTGCGACCCAAATTAATGTTTTATGATATGATATCCATGTCCTGTTGAATGTAGAACATGAACACCAGCCAACAGCATAGTGTTGTCTATGATGTCTTCTCCCCCGTTGTGGCTGTGTTGTTGTATAATTGTTCTTTTGATGCGCATGTAAATATGGCAGGCCGTGTTTTTAATCAGATACGTTTGCTCATGTAATCACTTCAATCTCTTAAACGTTCCATCTCTGTGCTTTGGTCTGGTTAACACCTATACACTTGCTCAGGCTCCTTCTGTTCCTGCAGTGGTGATTTTACAGTTACTCTCATCTATACTTGGCCATTTGATTACCACAATGATATAAGCAGCCTCAGACGCCCCCCCCTAACTGCCAGGGCCTAACCTAGTTTAACAGCAATGACGGTTGCATCACATCCTCACTATTGGTAAATGTCACAGACAGCCAGTGGGCGAGTTGTTCAAATCCAAAAAGAGGCAGAGGGTCAGAGAAACAGTTGTTTTCAACACTGTCGGTAGGCTGACTCATGACCTTTGTCATATGTTATCACTGCAACCATTCTCTTCAACCATTCCTGTCAGCTGCTGGCTTCATCCTAAACACAGTGATAAAACAGATTTAGCTTAAAAATTACTTTTCACCTTCAAAGGAAAATGAGCAATGTGCTCCTCGTTTTTTGCTTTATGTAGACGGTGGAGCAGGGCTCTACATTGGGATTCTGGCTCCTTTAAAAGGAGTAGATAGCTCCAAGGCCCTGTTTTTTCTTTGATAAAATAATCCAATTGGAATTTCACGGCCTCTCCTCTCCAGCTGTTCGTCACCATCTCTCACCCCACTGGGTCAGAGAGCAGAGACATTTGATGGGAATTATACCTAATCGAAAGTCAGCAAGGGTACATGTAGTGTAAGGTTCAAAGCAAAATTGCATTTGGCATGTTTTGTGACTGCTGCCTGCCAGGGTGCTGCAGGCAAATACCACCAACACCACGAGTCACTGTGACTGTAGGTGTGTTCATTTAATGACGTCCACACCAGATGGGGGAGTCATGGTGGGAGAAGAACATGACCCAATCATTCCTCAAAACAAGAAGTAAACATTGAAACTAATATAACTGTGGCAATAAAACAAAACATGTGGTCCAAAAAAACTATTGCATGACATTTTTGACCAGCTGCAGGTGACGGCATATTGGAGTTTCAGAGCCGACACACTTAAGATCAAAACCAAAGGATGTGCTTCTTTGTGGTCACAAACCCACCATTCTGTGTGCAAGAACATACCAAATTCAGCTTTGTATGGAGTTTACTGCTGGTCTGACCCATGACACCATCTCTAGAGACTCACCTTAATGCCCAGTTGACACTGCAGCACTGAACAGTGTCACAGTTTCAAATCCGTCTGTGGCAGCAGTGGAGTGGGTAAGTGGAAAACCCCTTATGTTTGTCATGCAAAAGTTGACTTGAATTGCATCTGACTATGGCAGCCACTCTAAATAGACCTAAGGCTGTCCCTGAGTTTCAGATGTGGCAGCTAGTTCCCCTTTTTTCACCTTAATACTATAAACAGTACAACAAAAAAAATCTGTTCCTGAAAAAGCTGATGTACTCAAGCGTAGATAATTTTCAAATCGCAACAGCTACTTTAATAGTTTGCTATGGGATTTAGGAGATTTGTGAGGCAGTAATACATCAAATTTTGCTCTACAAAGTATCAGCCACTTGCTGTTTGAAAAAGCAGCACTTGAGCTGTCTAATGTCTAACCATAATAACCATGATATATTAAACAGTGATCCATTTCTTAAATGACAAATATCTCTGTACTTGTCATCACACCCCACATGGATGGTATTACTATGGGGTCCTTGTCTTATAGCATTAAATGTAACAATGCCAGTTGCATGTATAACAAGGAATGTGCAGGTCCAGCTTCAGGTCTTATATCAAAGTCAAACTGAACTGAGTCAGTAACGTGAGAAGCTACAGACACATTTATCGTGTTGACAGGACCGATGGCAACTTCACTCCAACCACCTCTTACACGCAAGAGACAAATGTTCCCCGGGAGGTAGAGGAAACATGAAGCATACTCTAAATAAGGATGGATAGAGGAGAGGACAATGTCTGGACTCCTGTAGCTACACTGGGAAAAGGGATAGAGAGGATAGAAGAGAGTAAGACCAAATGCTCCTTAAATAGAGGAACAAGTAGTGATCAGCAGAATATTTAATGCTGCTCATGAGGAAATAGGAGGAATAATAGAAAGAAGTGAGAGGAGGAAAGAGGTGAAAGCACAGCTCAGTCTTTATTGTGTGCAAACCAAGCAGATATTCACACATATATTGTGTGAGGGTGGACATTAACAGTTACACCCTTTCCTCTCTTTATCACTCCACAAGCAACGTTTTCACTTCCTCCTCCTCTTTTTCCACTCCTCTCCTCCTCTGTCCCCTCTACCTCTCACTCCTCACCCTCTCTCCACTCTCCCTTTGCCATCTACCGTCCTCCCTCGCCTACCCCTCTGTCTGCCTTTCCCCTCCCTCCCTCTTCTCGATCTCTTTACCTCCTGCTATTCCATCTGTCCATCTTGCTTTCTATCTTTCATCCCTCCCAGTTTCTCTCTCGATTTCATTTGCACTCCATCACCCTCCACTCCTGAGTCCCACATCTTTTTCATTCTTTTTTCATCTCCGCCTTGCTCACCATACACCCCCCCCCCCACCTCCCACCCATTCTCTCTCTCTGTAGTCACTGCAGCGTGTCTAATGGTACAGCTCCTTCTCAGCAGATTCACCAAGCGGAGGCCAGGCGAGCAGCAGCCCCACTAACGCCTCCCAACCGCTGGCCTTATCAAGACTGACAGCCAGCTAGACCTAGAGCTATCGCTAACACACACATGTACACACAAACACAAATAATTACAAAGGTACATGCCCGCACGTGTACAAAGACACAGGCTTGTGCACAGAGAGACAAATGTACACTCGAACAAGCAGTTGCATGCAAAATAAATGCACTGACATACTGTGGCACAGGTTCAAACACAGATACACACGATGCAAAAAAAATGCAGCTGCAACCAAGCTTGTACACATACGCACACACACAAATGCATGACAAGAAATGTGGATGTATGTACACACACAGATGCACACTTACAGTATAGCTCTAAATGTGGCTTAAAAGAAACACAGTGGCCATCGTACTAGCTGTAAACCTACAGATGCAGGCACACACACACACAAACACACACACAATTTAGATTTATGCATACTGACAGCGAGCTGCAGAACAATGTGGGTGCCACTACAGAGGAGAGAGCAGATACCTGAGGAACTAGTAATCTTATCTACTATAGGAGGAGACGGGTACCGCAGGCATGAAGGATCTAACCCACGTGTAGAAGAGAAGGAGGGGAGGGAGGAAGAGGGAGGAACAGGTTGTCAGAAAGGAAGAGGGTTAGGAGGATGAACAGAAAAGAAAAGGGAAAGGATGACGGGTAAAGAAAGAGGAATCATAAATCTTACAGAAAGTTTGATGTAGAGAATTTACTGACAGGCTTAACTCCTCAATAAAATGTAACTGTACAAGATCTTAAGGTTAGAAATACTGTCTGATAGTTAGAAAGCTGTTACCTCCCACCACCAATGAAGAAAAGGAAAAAGTCTGTCAATATCTAATATCAACCATAGCCTGTGTTCCATTTATATAAAGTGTTCTTGAATTTTTACTTCAACATAAAAACATCATTTACCATGAAATATGATTCACTATCGCAGCAAATCTTCACATTTTAGAAGCTAAAACAAGGTCAATCAAAATAGTTGCCAATGGGGTGCTCCCGTAGCTTAGGGGTTGGGATGCCGGCAGCAACGCTGGTTCGGGTCTGACTGGAGACATTTGTTACGTGTCATTCCCCACCTCTTTCTCCCCTCATTTCCTGTTATCTCTCCACTGTTGTACTAATTGTTTCAGCTCTAGTATACTTATGTATTGGTTCTTAAAAAGTTGCTTAAGCTTGTTTAAAGAGGAATCACTGTATCTTAAACACCTGAATCTCAGATTGCCTTAACTTTTGACAGCATCTGTCTGTCATACATAATGAGTGAATTCATAGCATATCATTTAAATTTTTTAAATCCAAATCACTGTGTATTTGGCTCTTAATTGCTCACATCTTTAACAGATAATGTATGCTGATGAAGATGGTCATAAAAGGAGTGCACAGCCCACCTTGGGTCCAGAGGATGCAATATAAACAGCAGGAAATTGAAAGTCCAAAGTGTGTGATAAGATATGGTATTTCCACATCAGGGTAAGGTTTTACTTAAGAGGTAATTTGAGTCATTTTTAGTCCGCAGGTTTTGGTGTTGGTCCTTTAGAATTAAAGACTAATATCTTCTTTCTAGATTCAATGAATTGCACCAACATTCAGCAACCCCTCTGTGCGAAATCCGTCCCTAAAGAGGCAGAAGTATGCCTTTCTCTCCCAATTTATTCCTTGGATAATAATCTCCTTGTCACACATACTGCACACACACACACACAAACAAAAATAAATACTCGTATTCATATAGTCACAGAAAAGCAAGCCTTCATAGTGTAAGTATACACATGCACAGTAATTTCTCCCTTATGTGACTTGGCACGGAGTCATCTCTTCAAAACCTAAACACAGTGCTGAGCCAAGCTGTAAGCACAGCCACTACTATCACAAACGCACACATAGACACTGACACACATGCACACACAAGTTACACACAGGAAGCACTTGATGTGGGGCCAAAAATACATCACAAACCTTGCATCACCTTCCTCTCTGTGTGTCCACTGTTCCACTTTGTTCCAAAGCTGGGTGGGGGTGGGGCATGCAGCAGATAATGGGCCAATTGTAAGCGATTAGAGCTTGTGCCAGCCAATCAGCACAGCCTGGCACTGGACAGCGGCCAATGGCAATATGTTCACCGCGGCTGGGGGGAGGGTGCTCTCACTCACACAGGAAAAGAAATGTGGCCATGATATGGATCGAGTGCAGGCGGGATTCACTGGTTGTACTTATGGACTGTAACCTGTATTTTAAATATCTAAAAAGACCAGAAATTTCACAATATCTGTCCTAATGTGGTCTCTCTTTTTCAAGTTATTTCATTTCATCATTAGTGGAATAAAATATTGTGTTCACATCATAGGGTTTACACTTCACGTGGCTGTTTTGAACTATAACCCAGGCTGGGTTCCAAATGTACAAACATAATTCAGGATTCCTTAAAGGAAATTTGGGATTTCCCTCTCATGTTTGATCTTGAAAATATCTAATACCTTTTTTCGCTTTTCATTTGTAAATTCTAATAATGACTGTCAGCATGTCAAAAATGAGCCCTGCAATTTCCTCATATATTTCCTACTTAAAAAAAAAGAAAAAAGAAAGCAGCTCTTGCCATGCAACTGCCCATTTATTGACTTTAATCTCAACAGGATGTTTTTTTATGTTTGGATATGAATAATTGCACCTCTGGGCTACACTAGAACTGCAACTGTTATTTTCATTGTCAAGTGATATTTGATTACTCAATTATTATTATTTTTTTTAAATTTCATTTAAAAAAATTTAATGTCAAAATAATAAAAGAAAATACTGATCACAATTTCTTAGAGCCTGTGGTGATCTTCAGTTTCTTATTTTATCTTGATTTATACTTTAAATGTTTTTAATGAATTAAATGTTAAAATTTTTGTTTCATTTTTTGTGATTGATAAGGCTCAAACTCACCTCTGCTTGAGGTGGATGCTCAAATACAGCAGCCCTGAGGAATACAAGAACACATGATTAATGATGCTGTCTAATTCATTTTTTCATTATTTACTGCAGTCTTTGATTTAATTACAGAAACATTTTATCTGTGATTTTGGGTGCTCTCTCTCTCTCTCTGGACCATGTTGTGGATTGAAATGAGTTTGCAGGTAAAATTGCCCTCAGCTTATGTGCCAGTGTTGACGAGAGGTCCTTGAAGTTGTCAGAACAAATTGAAATTGGAAATTGGAACTACAATTCCTAGAAACTGACAACTGGGCAAACTGTTGGTGAAATCTGCTCATGCGATGTGAATGAGAGCTCCAGAACAGCTACTAAATGCTTCTTGTGGTGATATTGTTTTGTTGGCAACAGCATGACATTGGCTGTATGTAAATAACATGCTGTATTTCACCTCGAATCAACGAATACTTTCAGTTTGAGGCCACTGCAGATAAGAAAAGCCTCTAAAGAATCTTTAACAAAGCACAGTCAGTGCTGACACCGTCTCACCAGATGGCGGTAGTGAGCAGCCAAGGCCATTCTGAGTTGATAGAAAAAAAAAACACAAACAACCACAAGAAAACCACAAAACCAAGATGGCGGTGCAAGAGACAGCATCTCAACTGTCCATGGCTCTCAAAGTCCAAGAATATCCCACCCTGAAGGTAAACAAAAACTGAAACGGGTACATATTAATAGTATTATGATTCTGACGTGTCCACAATACACGATGTGTTTGATGCAATTCAGAAAATGGGGATTATTAGTTCATTTGATAGCGAGACCAGCGAACATGACAGGGAGGCTAACGTTAGCTGTACTAGCTTAGCCAGGTAGCAGCGTCCACTAACTACCTTTTGAAGAGCAATAGCAAAGATCAAGTAGCTCAATAAATAACATTAGCCAGTGGCTATAGTTACCTTGCTGTGTACCTTAATGAGTTCCTATTGTTGACGTCAAGAGTGTGGAGGGCCTCAGAGCTGCTAGCTTAACTTTAAGCCTGTTGTTTTTTACTAAATGGTGTTTTGACGTTAGTTATGACATGTCAGGGAACGCTAACGTACCTGCCTGTGTTAGCTAACGTTAACGTTGCATTAATTTAACGTTCGCTTGCTAACTTAATGTGGTATAACATTCATAAGTGTGCAGACGTTTAACGGCTAAGTTACGCTAGCCTGGGCACTTAACCGTTTGGCAGTTTAATTAAATTGGAGGATGATATAAACGTTATAATAAACACCACCACAGACAGAACATGTAACAACGTGGTTGCTCATCCCTTTAACAGCCAGACACGGCGTCAAAGAAATGGCTGGCAGGCCTGCTAGCTAGGTTACTGTGGCAAAACCAGTATTAGCCATCTTTTATCGTCGCAAAAGATGAATAGCCTACCAGATACGTAACGTCGAGCATTGAAATTCTAGCTGGAAGGATGGATCGGTTGAAATCACTAGGGGAGAGCCCGTAACGCTACGCTGTCAGACAGAGAATCAGTCCTGCGAGTTAGCGCAGTGTCATCAGATTGCTGCTGCCTCTCTGCACTTCAAAATGGCCAGCGAGAGAAATCACAGCCTGCTGCCGCACACACGCACCGTTCCTCCATTCCACATAACGTTACTGCGACACGACTGCTAAAAGACGAGCTGAAACAAGTCCGGGCTGCTTCCTCTGATCAGCCGTCTCACAGAGCAAGAAAGCGTCGTCATATAAAGCACGTTTGTGAGTAGCAATGTATTGACAGCTTTTGTGTGGTAACTAATGGCATGATGTTGTCATGATGAATATAACGTAGTGCTGTTGGCGATGTTAAGACTTAGGAAGCATGGCTGTGGTTTGGGGATATGTCTGTCTTTGCTTGGATGCTGCAGTAAGGATGATGGGCACCATTTTAAGACAGGAATGATAGTTATAATTGGCATCAAATGGGAGTCTACAGCTGGGGGAGAGCAGTGTTGATTACATTTAGAGCTATATTGAGCATAATTATAATGTCACAATGTTGCCTGACACAGACACTGAGAAATATGCAAATCTGCATCACCAACATAACACAGTATGTATTGGATATTGTGTCCTTGGGGATGTTTTTGGACATTTTCAGTCAGATCAGTCTAAGCCAAGCCTTTACCTCAAGCATTCTTAAAGGAAATAGAATCCCTAGTATATTTACTCATTTATGTGGGCAAATGGCTAGGCTTTGTGACCATGACCAAAACCCAATTTTAGTCAGTGGTTTGTTAGTTATTAACCTGAATGCTGAATTTACAGGCCCAATAGAGTCAAATGACATTGTAATGCTGCACGTTTAAGATGGTGTGTCTGCATCAAAGGCAAATCAAAATTATTATTCGGACTTGCTAAAATTACTTACGCCATTTAATTATTATATTATTCTGGTTATCATTAATGAGTACTTTTCACTGTTTGGAGTGGGCCTGTAGATGTCTCTTGCAATGAGCCACCTCCCAATAAATCATGAAATCATGAAAGACAACCACACACACACTGTCAGCCTAGCCATTATAATAGCTGTCTGGAATGTGATCTTGACAGAATTTCATCACTGTAAAAATAGTAGATTAATAGATTAATCAAAATAGTAAATAAAAGTTGAAAGAGTGATAAGATATAGTAGCCAGACATATTCAAAATGGGACTATTTCTATTTCCTTAAAATGCACAGAGGACTTAATCGTCAGAGAAACATCCGTTGCATTTGAAACAAACTATTTTGTGAACCAAATATATTTCTGGAAATTAATTTGAAAAATTTGTAGATAAAATATCCAGGTTTGAATCAGTTTTGACTTATCCTGTGAATTTAATACCTTAATATCAATCATCACATTCTGCCCATTGATTTATGACATTGCTTGCCATAGCCTTATACAAACAGAAACAATAAATGCATAGCTTCAGTAGGGAGTATAGCAAAATCTCTTCCAGTTGACATAATCTCTATGGGTCTTCGGTCTACAGCGTTATACTACTCAACCTTGCTTGTTTGCATACACTGGGGATTCATTTCATATTTTATGAATTGATGTGGCTTTCTCTACATCTCGCTGTAATCATCACCATCCACTGTATCTGGCTACAGAATCCTTCATTTCATGACCCAAGCTCAAGCCAAGTGTGTCACTAAAATCAAACACTGACCAATTGAATGTGTCAAACCCTGGTCTTGTTGAAGTCTTCAGGAGAAAAAAAAAAAGCTGGAGATCCAATGCTTTTTCCATCTTTTTCCTCTCATACAGCGGCCATACGCATTCCTGAGCAGAATAAGCCCTCTGTTTCTGTCAACGGGACACTAATGAATGTTTACCAGTGCATACAGAACTGTTCTGTGGTACAATTTAAATATCTGAATCATAGGGTCTCATTCTGGGCTTTATTTTGGCAAAATTGGAGCTGGATTCTAATTAATGACGATGATAATTCCAGGAGAGCAGCAACTTTCTCTATTCTATCATGTTTTGTTGCATGCTTGCGTATTTAATCTCTCCAATGTTAGTGATCTGTGAAATGAACTTGGCTCTAACTTAAAAGAGAAAAAACATTCTCTCAATGGATCAAAGCTCTCCTCTTGTTTTTTTACCCCAGAGAAGGAACCACAACGCTCATATTAATCTGGTTCACAGGTATCTGCAAAGCACAAGGGGAGAATCACTGTGCTGTTTAGTTTGAGCATATATAATGATCTGTAGATCTTTTTGAATACAGACCTTCTATCATACAGATATTGTAGTTCCAAGCTTCTCTGTGATGTTTTTTTTTTTTGAAAGTTCAACATGAATGTTTTGTTGCTCTTTTAAGATGTGTTTTCATTATACTTTATGTGCCACAACCACTGAACTATACTAACTGTCGCTATATGCCAGTGTTCTATAATAATTACTATTTAGCGTAAATCATAGAATTTCTAGCAGATGTTACAATCAAATATTATCAGTTTTTTCTACTTTACTAGAGTCAAATATACAAGCTTTGTCTGTGGATCATGTTCATTCAAGTTGGTACAGTACAAATTTGAGATGTACTGGAGATGCACGTTTTTACTAACATAATACTGTGTGAAATTAAATGTAGCAATGATCGAATATTCTGTAGATTGCAGTAGCAAAGGAGAAAGACAGGATTGTTTCAGTCCGCAAAAGTAAGCTGCAGTCATCTGCTTCCTGCTTTAATTTGTTTCCACTGAGGAGTTCATGGATTGCAGAAATGTCATGAAATTAGTCTGTTAGAAGGATGTCATAGAGCACACTGCCGATAGTGTTCATCTCATTCCAACTGGTGGTGACCTCAACATTAACAACAGGGGTAAAATTATATATAATAAGTATATTATTTTATACACTGGAAAGAAAAGTTTAAAAGTATTAATTTGGGTAGACTGTTCATTCCTACTTTTTATTTGATTGTTTGTGTGTGCTCCCGTCTCTTTAGTCGCTACAAGACAGGATATCTATGCAAACTACTTCTTTTTCTGCGGAGCAACTCAAACACTCAGTATGGCCGAACACATACAAGTTGTTTGTACAAGACCCATTATAGCTCAGCTATTTAAACAACCATTTACCCTTTTTCAAAATACAAATCTTAATCAGCTAAAGGTCATTTTCATCTGCGTTTGTTGGGCTGTTTGCTAATGATACTCCTGAGCTGCTTGCTTGCTCTTTGCCACTGCTAAACCTGAATACCTGATATACCGAGTTAAATGTCCCACGGCATTGTCGTTGCAGGTCCCCTACGAGACTCTGAACAAACGTTTCAGGGCGGCTCAGAAGAACATTGACCGGGAGACGAGTCACGTGACAATGGTTGTTGCAGAGCTGGAGAAGACGTTGAGCAGCTTCCCAGTGGTCGACTCCGTGGTGTCACTGCTGGATGGTGTGGTGGAGAAACTCAGCGCCCTGAAGAGGAAGGTGAGGGAAACAGATGCACACATACACACTTTTTGAAGCAGCAATTTCCTCTCTATCAACTTTCAAGAAGTATTTTATGAATAGATTTTGATTTGGTGTACAGTAAAAGCAGTAAAATATATTTTGGTACACACATAAAAACTACTGTATGTACAAACACACACAATCCCTGGTGAGTTTATTCCCTTCCAGACTGGCTAAGGACTTGCCACCATGGTAAGTTTTGTTCAAGGATTGCGATTTAAAACTTCAGCAGGCCACTTGTATACCAAACCAGTAGAATCCAGTCATTAGCAGTGTTTTTAGAAAGAAAACCCACAACACTTACATCCCCTCTTTTTATTTCTCTTATAGTTTAATTATGGTTGACAAACAAGTCAAATGGTTCATTACCACTACCTTTTGCTAAGAAATGTGGTTTGTTGTTAGGCACTTTTGACTAATGCAGCCAATTACCCGCTGCGCTTAATCACAGTTCTTTTGCCTCTGATTCTCTGAGTTTTATCACTTGTTTTGTGTTTCTTTAAAACTAATTTCATGATAGAGGTGTTGCCATTGTCATATATTGCCATTTTTGTTTTCAGAGGGCTGCTCTTACACAAAATAGTGATTACAGAGATAATCAGACGCAACAGAAAGTTGGCTTAACATAGCTTAGAAGTACAACTGAGGTTTATCACAACAATCATGTCTGTGTTTTAAGCTGTTTTCTCTCTTGATGCTACACTTCAAGACCATTTTTTTTCAATTGTAACAACCTTGGAGGTCATTTTTGAACTCTGTTTCTATTTAAAATCTATCCTCATAAAGCCAATACATCTCTATCTTGCTTGGCAGCCCATTGAGAAGCTCTAAGTAAGACAAAAACTTGTAATTTTTTCATATCATAATCACCAGATTACGTCAACTGGAAGTAATATACTGTAAATTTAGGAAAACCTTAGACATACCCATTCATTAGTAGTTAGAAAATACAAGCACTGCTATTGACCCTGGTACTTACACCACCAGCAGTAACTCATCTACAAATAAGATCTCCATTCAGCTAGAGCCAACTGTTAAAAGCCACGTTACCCCATCCTTTTGACAGAAGCACCGTATTGTGGCTGTGGTTTCTTTATAATGGTATAACTGTGGCCTTGGTGGGTTGTGTTTGTCAGCAGTGGAATGCGGCCTGGCTAGTTCTTCTATCAAGCCTTTCTAAAATGACAGAAAACAAGTGATCAAAACACACTTCTGCAGTTCTTTTGTCCTCTGTGCCAACTTGTTGTCCAGCAGGCACTTTGTGACATGTAAACCCTCAATCCATTGTGTTGAAGGTCATACTAAACACTACACTGACTTGCTAGGGGCATGGACCTGGATAACCAGTACGGTTACAACAAGTATGGATATTGACTGCTCATCAATTTGAACTTGTTCTGTTGTATACGATGCATGTTCAGCTTTTTTTAATATCTTGATTGCTCTTGGGTGTGTGTGTGTGTGTGTGTCCTGTAGGCTGCAGAGTCCATCCAAGCAGAAGACGAGAGTGCCAAGCTGTGTAAGCGTCGCATCGAGCACTTGAAGGAGCACAGCAGCGACCAGCTGGCCTCGGTCAACCTGTGGAAGAAGAAGCGCATGGACCGCATGATGGTGGAGCATCTGCTGCGCTGCGGCTACTACAACACAGCTGTTAAACTGGCCAGACAGAGCGGTATAGAGGTAATTGTCTGTGTTTTAATGATCTGTTTTGTCTCAAGGTCATTCAGAAGACTCTGGAGTTCTTTGAGGTTATAAAGTATTATGTATTTAAGAACACTGGGACAGAAATAAAAGACTCACTGACTGTTTGAAACACAAACTATCAGTTTAACTTAATACACACACACTACTGAATCTAAATGCTTTGTTCACCAATGTGCTTAACTTTTGTTTTTTTCTTTTCTATTCATACATCCACTCTCCCTGTATTTTTAGGATCTGGTGAACATTGAGATGTTCCTCACAGCTAAAGAGGTGGAGGAGTCTCTGGAGAGGCAGGAGACGGCCACTTGCCTAGCCTGGTGCCATGACAATAAGTCCCGCCTCCGCAAGATGAAGGTAGTTTATTTGTGGGTGTATATTTAAGAGTCGAATTTTACCTGATGAATCCAAGAGGGTTGAGTTAACGCCCGACAAATACTTAAAACACCTGCCCACGACAAACGAAAAATATTATTTTATAAGTCAAGCGAGCAGAAGTATATGGACAAATGCCTATTGGGTTTGTATTCCGAACAAGAATCAGCTCTGTAATGGTGCCCAGAAAGAGACTTGTTAAGATTTAATTACTCTTCCTGAGTGTTTTGCCCTTCTGGCAGTGGCAGCAAGTTAAAGTGTTAATCCTAAGATTATTGTATTAAACCAGAAAGTACTCAGTAGAGCACAGACCTCCGCCAAGGCATGATAATCTTCCCAGTTGTTACTTTGAGAGTCAACCTTGTACTGCATAGATGACCAAATATTCATATGGTTAGCCCGAGTTTGGGAAGCTGGTGCTATGAAAAATCATTTTGATTTTCTATCTCACGAGAGCATTTGTGAAATTTAGTTTGGTTTAGCTCCAGCTCAATGCTAAATGCAGGTACATTTGAGCTCCAGCTGGTATTATTTTAAGCTTGGCCAGCCACAGTGGTAGGATATGTGGGGGTTTTTTTCTGTTCCAAAAATCCATTTGGGTGGTAAAATATTGAAAGGCAGCACTGCAGCAGTTGTATTAAAGAGATCAGTTTCTTGCCTGAAGGTTCACGAAGGGCAAAATAGAAGATTTTGCAGCACTTCAGTGGTTTAAACTTACTGCCATCTTTTGTTTGTTTCTTTGGCAGAGTTGTCTTGAGTTCAGTCTGAGAATCCAGGAGTTCATTGAGCTCATCAGACAAAACAAACGCATGGATGCAGTCAGGTACTGGACAACCTCATCTAATTCCTTATTTTAACCATAATTGACGGCACTAAAACAAAAATATCATATCAACCACTGATCTTGTTTGCATGTGTCTCTGTGTATCTCAGACATGCAAGGAAGCACTTCAGCCAAGCAGAGGGTGGACAGCTGGATGAAGTTCGACAAGTGATGGGCATGCTGGCCTTCCCATCAGATACGCATATCTCCCCATACAAGGTAAAACCTGAGGTATTTGCTAGTGTAAATATGTACATGTATGAAATTGTATTTGGTCAGACCCAATTCACACAAATACAACCACACAATATTATGCTTATTAGTCATCTGGGTTTCTACCATTCTGAAAGTATTTCACACAAAACTTCACACATGGGAATGCCAATACCATCAATGACAGAGCCGAGACAGATCACTCTACTACTCTCTATCACTTTGCCTTATCATGTCATTAAATGCAGCTGTGTTTATATGCCTGTGCAAACTGTGGATACACCATAAACATAACAGATACTTGTTCACTTGCATCAACTATTTTTTCTTAATGAGAATATTCCACTAGAATTATATTATATATTCAAGTGTGGAACTTTATAGAGATCAAGCAGAGAACGTGCTATAGCAGTATATCAGCCACTAGAGGGCCCCTGTTGTCTTCTATAAAAAAAACAAACTCAATTCCCTCTTGTGCTACTTGTCCCTGGGTATTTGCTTTTAGTAGCAGTGTTGTTATTTTTAATTTTCACTTCCACTTAAAAGTCCTCTGAGAGACAGAGTTGTTCAATGGCACCAGAACAACAACGCTTAATCTCAAAAGGCATTTAGCTTTTTCTGCAAGCAAAGAAGATGGACCAAGCCAAACTAGTGTGACGACGTTTCTGCCAGCTTCTTGTGCCAGTGTGACAGAAGCACAACTGAGAATCTCTGTCCTCTGCCAATGTGTTTCTAGAGCTCCACATTTATATCTAAATTATCATCACAATTGTTTTCCTCAATGTTGAAACCACGATCAGTTATCAATCCATCTTTGGAAACAAATATAGAAAACTGCCCTTTCTTTCCTTTATATGATGTAAAATACATATTAATTAAATCAGGCTCATTAATAATGTTGCCACCATAGCTTACAGCAGAATCAAAAAGGTCGAGAAAATGCATTTACATTACTCTTGTAGAATATCTTTATAGTGAAATCACTAGTACTGCCTACAGCCTCAACTGTGTTTGGGAATCAGAGAGCCCTTAATCACAGTATGCTCAAAAAGAAACAAACAACACAAAGCCTTGGTATTCTTACTAATCACTTTTAATTAAAGAGTTTGAAATCATGCTCTACCCTGATGGTGTTGTTTCCGAAGGAATGGTGAAACAACTTCTTAAGGGCAAAATACACCGGCAGCATACGCCAGGTGTCAGTTTGCTCCTGGGGTTGGAACGTCCTGGCTACAGCACATTGATTACTTGACTGCTGTCTGTATGTCGTGTCCGGTGTGCTACAGATGATGCAACACTATGCGACAGGCCTGGTTTGTGTTGCAGTTTACACTACCTCAGTGAACGCAGTGTAGTCAAAAATGTCTGGAGAATAAAAAGCATGTTGCAGAGGAGTTGTGTGACACTGATCTGCACCTCGCTGTATGTGCATTCTCATAAGTAGTAATTACTGGGTCTGAAGTCTGTCTTGAAGTGGCTGTTAGTGTAAAACTCTCTTCTGTCTCTTGTTCTTTCTGTTCCATCAGGATCTTTTGGATCCAGCCCGCTGGAAGATGCTGATCCAGCAGTTCCGATATGACAACTACAGACTGCACCAGCTGGGAAACAACTCTGTGTTCACTATCACCCTACAGGCTGGTCTGTCTGCCATCAAGACACCGTATCCTACCATACCAGTAATAAGTTGCTTCTGCCCTTTTGATTTGATCCCCACAGCCAAACTTTCTAAGGATGCAAAAACATTTGTTAATTTATTTTCATTGTGAATAAAACAAAATGGTAAAAACTGACGTGAGCTTTTAAAAAAACAGCAAAATGAAGGGAGTGTTCCTGTAGCTCGGTGGTATGTGTATGTGGCTAGTGGTTAGTCACACGTAACTTTCTCATCTTTCTTCTCTTTGCACTTACTGTCTAATGACACTGGAATGTTACCCAATGAGCTTAATAAAACTTAAAGTGAGAGGATTCTCATGTCTGCTATGAGACCCATATAGAATTATATTTGGTCCTTAACCTCCATGCCCATTCCAGTCAGTGCTACAAGGAGGATGGTACCTCTAAGAACCCAGACTGCCCAGTGTGCAGTAAATCCCTCAACAAGTTGGCCCAACCGCTACCCATGGCCCACTGCGCCAACTCCAGACTAGTGTGTAAGATCTCCGGCGAGGTCATGAATGAAAACAACCCTCCAATGATGCTGCCTAATGGATATGTCTACGGCTATAACGTGAGTATGCAGCAAGATGAGCTACAGGGAGCTATTTCTGCCTGTGTTAAAGCACTTTAAAATGTTGTATGAAAGCAAGAAAGAGTCATACACAACTGTAATGTTTGTTTCTCTGTCTAATTGATTATCCTCTGCTTATTATCTCTTCCAGTCCCTTCTGTCCATCCGCCAAGATGACAAAGTGGTGTGTCCCAGAACCAAAGAAGTCTTCAACTTCTCTCAAGCTGAGAAGGTCTATATCATGTGATCACTCAGATAACCCATCTGAGTATTAACATGATTGAATAAGGCCAGTTATTCATCACCTGTGACCTGGCCTACTCAGAGAGCCACCCGTGGAGCTGTGATCCAGTGCCCTTCTACCCCCCACAGACACGCCCAACATTTATCACAAACCACCCCACCCAATACGTGATCAGCTCAAGTTTGCCCCCCCCCCCCCCACCCATTTTATCACATAGAAACTGGACTCCTCTCCTTTCAGACTCTGTTTTAGATGTGGCTAGATAACAAGAAGTTGTTTGATCTGATCCATTCAAGCACATGGACTATCAACATTGTTATTATTTTACACACCCTCACGCTGAGGATTAGAGACTACAGAAAAGGACTGAGGGGGTGAAAAACTGCTAGGTAGATATATGATTTTACTACAACAAATAAAAAACTTGTTGAGGTTACTTTGACTTTTTCCTTTCACTAGTGGTGTTCCTTTGTTACTTAAATAACGTGTGGAAGGACAGTGTTAACTTGCTCCACTAACCAGATTAACACATGAGATTTGGGCCTTTTTCAAACCAAACATGGCTGGCTTCCTGGTCACGTGGTAGCATCTCATTCTGTGATGCATGCTGTTGACATCCTTTTGCCTTCTAGCCATGTTTTTTTAGTGGGTTGTTTGGGGGGGGCGGGGGTGTATATGTTAAATGCCTCCTTTTAAACTGCCTACCTTTGTGCATTTCATCCCACCTTGGCTGTGAAACCAGAGCCGGATTTGGGCCGCAGCAGGCTCTTTTTCAAATGTAAATATTAGGTAGGAATTGATCATCCTCATGTATAAATTCAGTGGTTTTGGGGACAAGTAACGACAACGAAGAAGAACCTTCTACGAAGATTGCTGTGTGAACTGAACAAGTCTTTTCTTGAGTGTTGTTAAACTGATATAGCCCACAGTATCCTCAAGTTAACTGGTTCTTCAGTATAACTTCTCATTTCTGAGGATGCTGTTAGTTTCATAAACTTGATAATATTGATTATGGTTTATTTACTACCATAATGACATTTGGCAATATTGAAACAAAACAACCATCTCTGATGTTTTTTATTACAATTATTAAACAAATTGTCTTCCTTTTCTGTGTGAGGTTTGCCATTTTCAGGTCTCTTCATCTAATTTCTCTTTTTTCTTCAGCTTAAAGTAAGAGTACAGTTCAGTGAACTTAATAATTATTATTTATTCTGTTTAAAGATGAAACCCTGGGTGATTTTAGTTTGTAACACTGCCCAAATAGTTTTAATTTCATAGCTATTTTTCCAACAATGACTGATATTTTTCCTCAGTCTAATACTCTGCTTGTTAAAGCTGCTTGCGGTACCAACTCTACAAGGTTTCGGTATCATTAAAGTACTCCAGCTGCTTCAACGTTACATGTAGTTCCATGCACATGCCTGCCTTTATTTGAAAAATGCATTATGAGGCAGGATCAAAACCTTGACTAGGCTGTTGATTGAACAATCCTGCCTTTTCTTACAAAACTTTTGGTCATCTGACAACATGACTCATCCTCTATGACTTTGAAAACCTACTGTAAATGAAGGATGGACTGGGAATGTGATCAGAACAAGATATACACAAATCTGGAACGCTGACTTCAATGACAACTAGTGCACAAATAACCCTTAAATTGTGAAAATTTAAACACCCATGCTAAGCAATCCAAAAATGCAGTTTTATGTTAAACACATCAGTCTTGGGGTCAATAATTTCTTCAATTTGTTGTTTATTGACAAACCAAAAGTTGCCTCATGTGTCCATAAATGATTTGGAACTGTATCTGTAAATACACAGACCTGTCCTGTGTGTTTGTGTTGGTAGAATAGATAAAGGGATTGTTTCATGAGCAATATGCCTCATAAAGATTTCAGTGAACTTTGATTTCAGTGTTTCTTTATTTGCAATGTCTGCTTTCCTCTGTGGGCTCTAAAATCAACATTACCATAAGCTCTGGTAGGTGTGACAAGGTTAACGATTCACTGCAAGTCTGTTGTCATGGAAATGCAAACCAAGTTTTGTGTCTTTCACCTGAAACGACATCTCCATGGCCTGAGGAGGTCAGCAGTCTGTGTTGCCGATTTTTGGTCTAGCCGTGAAAAGCATGCTTACAGATGGTAATATACTGTAGTGTTGATCACTTATTTACAATGTGAATCTCATGGAAATACATGAGCAAGATAAAAACTAGGTAAATTTGACTAGATTTGGCAGTGCTATTGGCTTTGTGTTCTTTCATTGCTCTTTCCAAAAGCCAAACTCTGTAAAACAAAACCTTGATTTTGTGACATCACCAAGGTGCAAATTAAATTTGGCTCCAAAGACAATGACTGGGCCACCAGCAAGACTTATGTGTGTAAGTTTTGTTGAGGGAGCTCCAAGCAACTAACAATTATATTCATTTTTCGATTCAACCATTAATTGCTCAGTCCATAAAATGGCAGAAAATGCCCGTTAGATCCTAAAATTGTTTTGTTTGACTCAACTACCCCAAAATATTCAAATTACAGTGAAATAAAACAGAGAAAAGCAGCAAATCCTCAAATTGGAAAGCTGGAACCAATGAATGGTTGCCAAAAATTACTTAAACCACTGGTCAATTATCACATTTTTTGGCAATTAATTATCAATCGATTGACTACTCGATTAATTGTTTGGGCTCTAGATTTTTAAAAATAAATGAGAATAGACATCATTTAAAACACCAAAGTAAGTGGTGTTCTGCAAATGAAATGTTGAATTGTTACATTGCCTTTTCACTCACTGCCATAAACTTTTAATCTACTTAAATTGAAACATTTGAACCCAGTCCACTTATAGCCTGTATGGTACTAAACTTCCTGCACACTAACCACGCTGCTGTTTACTAGCATTATGATTTGAAGTTTCCCTTTTGTCTGATAAACTGGTATCAGCACCCATGTCTCAATGCCTTATGTGCAATCCTTGTGTTCCTTAGTGTGTGCCAGATTTCATTACATTTTTGGTTGAGAATGTGGTTTTGGTTTAAACCCCTGTATAACCCAACTCAGTAGCCAACGCACATTTTATTAACTCGGCCTTATGGACTTGTAAGCTTCATATCAGGACATATTAGAAGAATACAGCGTGAGTATCAGTAAAGTCAGTCATATAGCAATCACAAAATGTAGCTTTAGCGTTTATTTTTTTCGGATTCCATATGTATAAATATAAGAACATCTGCATTTGATCGATGCATTTTGTTACCATGGGATACAAAACCTGCAATTTCGGTAGCAACGATACTGCAGGTCATAACACAGAAACGTATTCTGTTAATATATTTTCTTATTTTATATTTATCTATGTGGTTTTATAGGGTCGTTTTATAAATTTTAAGCGTTATATGTTTTGTCTTTTGTACCACAAAAGAAAGAATAATGGACCGGAAGAGGTGTTACCGATATTGAAGCTGTCGTCACACCATTCCGGTATAAATACAGCTGCGTTCGTCACCCTCCGCCATCTTGAGGTTAGTGTACTGTTGAAGTTGTTGAGTGACTATCAGCTCGCCGTTGTTCAAAAATGAGTGATCAGCTTTGCAAACTTTTCGTCGGTGGACTCAACGTAGACACCGACGACGATGGCGTGCGCAAGCATTTCGAGCAGTACGGTACCCTCACCGACTGCGTCGTCGTCGTGAACAAGCAGCTGCAGCGGTCCCGCTGTTTCGGCTTTGTAACCTACTCTACACCAGAGGAGGCCGACGCAGCCATGGCGGCTAGGCCGCACAGCGTCGACGGCAACACGGTCGAGGTGAAGCGGGCCGTGGCGAGAGAAGACGCCAACAAGCCAGAGGCCCTTGCGAAAGTGAAGAAAATCTTCGTTGGTGGCCTGAAAGACGACATTGAAGAGGACCATCTGACCGAATACTTCTCCCACTACGGTGAAATCGAGAAGGCCGAAGTCATCTCCGAGAAGGAGACTGGGAAGAAGAGGGGCTTTGGCTTTGTTTACTTCACCGATCACGACGCAGCCGACAAGGCGGTTGTGGTGAAATTCCACACAGTCAATGGACACAAAGTTGAGGTAAAGAAAGCCCTGACTAAGCAGGAGATGCAGGCGGCTAACAGAACCGGTATGTCGCCGAGAGGAAGACCTGGTAGGGGCATGAGGGGAAATCAAAATGGCTACGGCAGCAGGGACTACGGCGGAAACTACAACTACGGAAATGGCGGAGGCTACAACTGTGGTGGCTATGGAGGAGGAGGGTACGGCGGACCTTATGGGGGAGGCTACGGAGACCAGGGAAGTGGCTATGGCGGTGGAAACGGCTACAACGAGTTTGGCAGCGGCTATGGCCAGCATTCTTCTGGTTATGGCCCCATGAAAGGGCCACCCTTTGGTGGTCAGAGGAGCGCTGCTCCCTACACCAGAGGCGGCGGCGGTGGCGGCGGCGGCTACCCAAGGGGGGGCTATGGCGGCGGCTACTAAATGAGACTGCACAATGGAAAACCAACCACCCCCACCCCCTACCATAAATTACCTCCTGCCAGGATTTGGACGCTCAACTCAAATTCAGTAACGGGGCGTCTGCCGTGAAATCCAACAACGGCAGAGATACGGACACAGAGACCCCCCCTAATCATAATGAAGACCTCAAAAACCCAAACAGGTAGGAAGGTCACTTCCCAGAAAACCTGATAATAACGGGCAGCGGTTGTTGCCCTTCATCTAGGACACGTAAATGAAGAATAAAACAGTGATCCCTTTTTATTATGTACCCACGCCAACGGCGTGTAGCTGTCGTTTAGAGTTCAGTATTTTTTTATTTGCGTTAACTCGTTTCAATTTCGATGTAGGATTGTTTTGCTGACAAGTTCTGATTATCCTAATATTTGCATTTTAAGCAATTAGATTTTGTTTTCTGGAGTAAACTTAGTGTGATTTCAATGTATGAGGATGAGAAAAGCATGTTTTGTGGTCTTGGATTTCATAGCTGTCTGATAACATCAATTTGTATAATTATTTACTTGGGTCATTCAGCAAAGGCGGCACGTGATACTGCAGGATCCAGTTTCCTTGTTTCCTCCTTCCCACATTGTACTCAAACTCTCCTCACGCATAGTAATAGTTTATAAATATTGTTCATTTTTCATTACCTGTAGCAATATCTAATGTATATTGTATACTTTCATGTCTGGAGAACAAAACCTACTGTTAAAACACCTTGGTATGCTTATGTATGTTCATTTTAAATAAAACGTTATACCACTTAGCTTAGTTATTTTACTTATTTAACCAGGCTTCCTCAAGTTCATCCACAGGTTTTATAAGTGACATCATCTTGCCTTTAGTTACATGGCATCTTCCCCACAGTTTATTCCCTTACACTCAGGTGGGTGAAATGGTTACAGAATGGTTGTAGTCTACCCACAGCCAATGCATGTAGGCTTTGTAGGGTTTGACCTTGTTTTTAAAATTATGTGGTTTTTAGACACTGCTAATATGACTTTTTTACATTTTTCTTTTTTACATATTTGAATACATATCAATATGTGGGCATGAGGGCTCTGATATTTAACTTTGATTATTCCTAATTTAGGTGTTCTTACTCGTATTCCAGTAGGCTATCCCAGCCAAAATAGCCGTAGCAGTTTGTTTGTAGGCTACATCAGGACCCTGTTGATTACCTGGGGTCGATTGTGATAGGAGTCTGAAATATCTCTTTAGGATATCCACATCCAGCAAACTAGGTATGTAAATCAACCTGTCTTCACTCTGTGTTGGTCAACCATGTATGGAATATCTTCATGAGATGGTGCACAAGTGTGCCATTATTTAATCTTAAACAACTTACTACAACTTATAACTCATAGCTCAATGCGTCTTATGTAGCTAATCTTAAAATAAAAAGGGGGGGGGTTTACTTAATTTGGTCTTTAATGGACTTTAAGTGGGTGGAAGGGGACCCAAATGTTGTTCCACCGTAAATCACATAATGGAACGAGTAAATTGGTGTCTCGTCAAGAAAACCTTGTTTTCGCCCAGTTTCTCACTCTGTTTCTCTCCCATCTCCTCCAGGTTGCTTCGGTAACCTGGGTTGCATCACCCTGAAAACGATGGGGTGTGTGTGTCTCCACGCCGACGGGGGGACCGGAGAGTGGTTGTGCCTTCTCCCCCTCAGGTGAAGTCAGTTTTCACAAAGGATGGTGTGGGCTAAATGCATTTCAACATGGTTTTAATCTGAAAGGTTTTATTGAAGATTTGATGGGTTTTTAAAGTTTAACTGAATTTTGATAACACAGTGCCCAAGTGTTCTTTTCCCAATGGCCAGCACTGACTGTTGATGATGGACCTGTGATATGATATATTGGACCAAACGATGCTAGTGGTTTCCAACCTTTTTGGTCTTTTTAAAAGTCTACTAATCTACTTGTTACCCTTCATCACAGGTTTAGGGTCTTTTGTGTGGACATGAGTTGTGAGTGATTGCTTCCTCTAGGGTTGTTTGACTTTTACAGGCCTGAAGAGGTAAAGTAGTAATGAAGGGAGATCTTCAGTATTAAACAAGAAGAAAAACACTTGGGAGAAAGAGTTTGCATTTTGGGCACTGTGGGTTTCAAAATATAATAAATCTTTGACTATAATATTTGTCTTGTGTTTTTAATAGTCTACAGGTTTTTTTAAATATAAATTCAGGCCATGTGTGAGCTTGGCCACAGTATGGTTGTATTTTTCCAATTTAGCAATACCTGAAATAAAATAGGTGGATAAAATGTGAACACAACTTTGGTAGTAATGTTTTTTTTTTTTTTCCTTCTCCTGTGGTACGTGTCAGTGAAATTATTTCTCCATAGGCCCCAAAAACCCAATACAATTGCAGTTGGAGTCTTAAGACACACCTGTATTGATTAACATTTGGCTGCAGACTTTCAAGATGAGGCACGCAGATGATGAAGTCATACAGGGTGATGCGATTCCCTTTTTTTACAATGTACTTCACCATTTGAAGACAATACGAGGTGTCACAGAATATCATACGTAAACAATAGGTTGGATCATACTGGTCAGAAGTTGATGTGGCATGAATCTGTAATACTAATCTGTTAATGCACCTGCTATATGTATTGTACAGGCTATGGAGGTATAAGTTAAGGCCCTGGCCTGAAATCTTTTAATGACTTGAGAAATTTGACAGTTCCAGAAGAGGTGCGTTGTTTTTTTGTTTTTTTTCCCCAGTTTAAAATTCAGAAGCCGATGGAAGCACAGTAGGCAGCATCCTTGAAGCAAATGTATGGTGCTATTGTGGTGTTTTAGGTCTTCAAGTCTGCTGACCAAAGTGATTTTTATTTTATTGGTAAATTGAAATGCTATGAATCGAGCAGCAAAGATCAATGCTTTAAGTGCTCTCAGTCATACTCTCACATCAGTTTTAAAAAATGAGCTGGAGTAACCAGAGAGCTTGAACTCTAGATGAGCAAACAATACATCTGACAATATAAACTGGACTTGCTTCTTTCATTTAGCAGTGGTGCCTTTTATTGCAGTGGTGGAATGTAACTACGTACATTTATTCAAGTACTGTTCTGAAGTAAAAATTTGAGGTACTTAAGCTTTGAGTGTTTTCCATTTTATTCAACTTTATATTTCTTCTCCACTACATCTCAGAGGTGAATATTGTACTTTTTACCCCACTACATTTGTCTGACAGCTTCAGTTACAATGTTTGGATACTTTGAATTAGAAACTGATGGATTAAGTGTTCGTTTGTGTTGAGAAACTACTTCACTATTACGATCTTATAGAATGTCTTGCATGGCTGTACCCAACAATATATGGAGTAGTTAAAATTAGCTCAACCATAAACTGCTACAGCAGTAAAGTGCAACATACACATTAATGCAGCAGTAATATTAATCCAAACACTGTAAATTTAGCTGATACTTACACACTCAAGTAAGGTTTTGAATTCAGGACTTGTACTACTTGTAGTGGTGAAGCTACACAACTTGGTATTAGAACCTTTAAGTAGATTATTTAGATCATTTTAAGTAAAGGATCTGAACACTTCCTCCACCACTGCAGTTAGAGAATATCTGAAAATAAAACTGCCATTGACGTGAGTAAAACAAGCTCCACTTCAACAGAGGAACGTTAAAGAAGTATTCCCTGTTTTATGAAGTTGGAGGAAAGGGCATTCCTAGAACTAAACCCCCGGAGACCTATCGTGACACATAAGTTGCAACGTTGTGTGTGACAAAAGTGCTGTGTGTTTTAAGTGATGCTTGACACAGTGATGGGAGTGTACATTTTACTTTTGTTCTCTCACCTTTTATAGGATAATGGTGCTTGACGATTTCTGACCATCCCATAGGAAAAGGAAACATCTGTTATGTTGGCCGTACTTTTTATGAATATACAATAAATCTATATATTTTTATACACCAAGAGACTTGTTATGTTACTTTTTGACATTGAGGATAGTTTGGTTGCATGTGTCCCTGGGAGTGAAACATGTCAAAGGGGTCAAAATAAGGTTGTGAACTCATTGTCGCACTGATTATTTCAATTCCGTTGGACAGATATGTTTTGCAGAGGTGTTGAGGCCAAAGATGAAAAGTTGGTGGATGCATTTGTGTTTCATTCAACCAGGTTGGAATCAAGTTCTGATCTGAGTACATTATCAGGTCTTAGGAGTACTATAACGTGTCCAATTCAATGCATTACATTTTTGGAGCTGGCAACAGGCTTGGCTGGGCTGTGGTAATGTCATAGTTTTTGCCTGAGTGAAACCAAAGGATCTACAAAGATACTTTTGTGACAGGTATCGCCTCAATGTGTGTCTCCCATTTACAGCCTAAATTACATGGTTTCTGCATCTTTAGATATAATTTTAAAGGTGCCATGTGGAGTTTTCATGTAAACAAACATTCAGTGTTACTCACCAAAATGCATTGTGTTTAACCTTGAGGTCTAACGAATGCATTTCCTTCCTCAAATAACATTTTCACAGCTGATATAAGTATTTTAAATCCTGCATTGTTTATATCTGTGTTAACCGGCTTGCCACTGCCTTCTTTGCCTTTGGGGGTGCATTACAGCCACCTGTATGTTAGTGGAATAGTTTGAAATCAATGGCAGGAGTGTGTATTGCATCATCTGTGTGTGCACAAGACTGACAAAACAGCGACCCACACAGAGAAAAAAAACTGCTCCATAGTGGTACTAGAAGTCAGAAACTCCACAGGGTGCCTTTAAAAGAATGTAGCATTTGATTTGGGGGTCAGACAAATCAAAAATAAAGAGCTGAGTGTAGCGCTAGTGCTAAATTTGAAAGAAATTACAAGAGAAAAACCTGGTTTAACAGTTGAATGGTTTCCCAAAACTGATACTGCAGTTTTCCTGGTGACAAGTCTGTGTCAAAAAAAAGCTGGTACTGGAACAAAACGTGTACATGTTGCAACATGCATTAATGCCCTTCAAATTCTTTTGAACTAGGTTGGAAAAACACCTTGAATAGTCTTTCAAGGGGGCTGAGACAAGTCTCACTTACTGTGAAAAGACTGACTCAGAAAAATGGCATAGATCTCAACGGTTTAGGCCGACACTAAGCCCCTTAAGGAAAAAAATCCCATAAATGGGTCAGCACTGTTAATCAAAAAAACTAAAATTGTGTTATGTGTAATTTGTAGTTGACTGAGTGTGTTGGCGCTTCAGTCTATGTCTTGGCCATGGGTTAAAGACCAGTGTGACCAGTTCTCCCTGTTTGAAGTCAAAAATAAATAGCTAGAAGACGACATTAACGTTGACACGTGATGTGCACATTTAGTTTGTCCGTACAGTAAGAGCGAAGAGAGACAGCCGTTATGTCCACAGCCATGATAGCACATATCAAAAATACAGTAGTATGAAGACGTAGAATTTTGTAAAGGAAAATCAAATATCTAAGTGAGTCAGCACTGTTCATCAAAAAGAAACCAAAACTGTTAAGCACAATCACAACAATTTGTTGTTTGCTCAGTGTGTTGATGCTTCTTTGTATTACAATAAGGCTGATGCACAGTGAAATGTTTGTTATGCAAGATAACTGGCATTTCAATAAAACAAGGCAAATATGTTTCTGCTCAAGCCCTCAATCAGTTAGATTATGCCACTTTCTAGGCAACACACTGTTCTCCATGTAGCCTATTGGAGATTCTGTTTGGATACCCTTCAAATTGGTGGTCTGCATATAAAAAGGTCATGATTAATTTAGCTTTAGACCAGGACTTTGTAACTGTCTTTCCTGGTCTAGAATTATTTGTAGTCATCTGTAGTTCTAGTAAAAAATCTAGTAATCTAGTAAAATGTCGATTTCCGGTGTATTTAAAGAACGCAAGGGCTTTACAGCGATGAAAGGCTGAAGTCTGGTATATTAAAATAGGCAGTATCTGTGCTGTCTAGCTTTGTTTGGTGGTTTTACAGTACCAATTATATACGCTAAGGGAATTAATTGGGACATAGCTTTATTAATGTGCTTTGTACGGTACTAGAACAAAACGAACGATCACAAAAGGTAGAAATCCACGCTTCCCTTTCTCCTCAGCAATTGAACGTAAGATTTCCGATATCACTTGAAGGCAGCAACAACGTGATTCGCCAGCGAGCCAATGGGGGTGATGATTTTTTCAAGATGACCAATCAGCGCCAAATACGTCTTACGAAGGCAAGTGACTCAAACGGCCCGCCCTGACGTTGTTCATTGAAGAAGAAGAAGAGGGACGGTCTCTGCATACCATCCTCACAAGAAATTCGATCATGTCGACCAAACTTTGCAAGCTTTTTGTCGGCGGTTTGAAGGTGGATACCACAGAAGATGGCGTCCGCAGTCATTTCGAACAGTTCGGTACGCTCAACGACTGCGTAGTGGTTATGAACCAGCAACTCGGACGGTCCCGCTGTTTCGGCTTTATCACCTACTCGACACCGGAGGAGGCCGGCGCAGCAATGGCGGCTAACCCACATGTCGTCGAAGGCCAAGACGTGGAAGTGAAAAGGGCCATAGCACGAGAGGATGCTAACAACCCAGACATCCTCGCTAATGTAAAGAAGATCTTCGTCGGCGGTGTGAAAGACCACATAGAGCCGGACAACTTGACCGAGTACTTCTCCCAGTTCGGCGTGGTGGAGAAGGCCGAGATCATCTCTGACAAGCAGACCGGCAGGAAGAGAGGCTTCGGCTTTGTCTTCTTTGAGGACACCGACTCCGCCACCAAAGCGGTGCTGACCAAATATCACACCATCAACGGGAACAAGGTGGAGGTGAAGAAAGCTTTGACCAAGCAGGAAATGTCCACCGGCGGCCGAGGGGGAAGAGGTCGGGGAAGAGGAATGCATAACTATGGCGGCGGAAGAGCAGGTGGCGGCTACGCAGGAGGCTACGGCGGCAACTACGGAGGCGGCTACGGCTGTGGCGGGGGTTACAACGGCGGCGGTGGAGGAGGAGGTTACGGGGGATATGGCGGGGGATACGACGATTACGACAACCAGATGGGGGGTGGATACAGTAATGGTGACTTTGGGGACGGCTATGGACAGCAGCACTCAAATTATGGTGCAGTGAAGGGGGGCAACTATTCCTACAGGAGCGGGGCTCCTTACAACAGAGGCGGCGGTGGCTACGGCAGGGGTGGTGGATTCAGCGGTGGTTATTAGTGGCCCCCTCAAGTTTTGAGATGTTCATGGGGAAAATTGATTACAACGAACTTGAATTTACATACACACACACATAACACAAGCCCAGTTGGAGTGAGGGGTCAGTTAAAGGGAGCAGTGCCCATCACCCACACGGAATGAATGAGACTGTCCTCTGAGTCCTGGCTCCCCCCACCCGGACCCCATCTGTCCTCTTATTCCACACATTATGTACTTTACTACTAAGAATTGTGAATTATTGAATTGTACTTTTGTTATGTTGGGGAAGGACTTGTTTTGAACCATTTGTAAAGCCGTAATCAATGTCAGTCACTGCTTCTCAACTCAGAATTGAGTTTGTTTGTCTTGCAAACCAGCCAGATGTGTGTTATTTTTGCATCATGAACTCAGGGTTTTAAGTAAAGTTGGTGGCAGTGTCGGGCAGCATGGGACTCGATTGCTTGAGTTTCTTGATCTTAAACGCACGTGGCAGAGTATTTCTTTTGGAGAAATGTCACGGACTGTTTCGTCATTTGTAAATTACTTTTTCCACTTTTCCCGTCCCATTACAGGCTTTTGTTTAGATTAAAACTGTTTTGAAACCCATGTGTTCAGTTCACCCCTATGTTTATTCTGCTTTTATTAAAGTTTTTAATGTTTTGAAAATCGATCTAATCTCGCAGTCTTGATTCAAGCCGCGTGGGCTACGTTTCAGGTGAGGCAATCTCCCTCTTAATGCCTTTTGTAACCTTGTGAAGCGACTTCATAAAGCTACCACCAGGAGGGAGTATTGCTTGTAAATTCCTGCATTTCCAGTCCATCGGCCATTTTATACCGGCAAAGATTTATCTGATCAGTAAAAGCAGCACCTTTGTAGCTGACTTGGTCCCGCAGTTAATTGACTTTAATTTATATGGCAGCTTTCAATAAAATGAACAAATAAGCATCAACTTTTAAGGATTGGCTCTATTCACTATTACCTACATGGATGCAGAGTGGAATACACGGATTTGTGTTTTTTGTTAAACCAGGTATTGCAGTCAATGTTTTTAAGCTTGCAGAGTGTTAAGTTACAGTTTGTAAACTGGTTTCACTTTCAGTTAATGTGAAAAAATGTTTGCCACTTTTTCCAGGCACGGGTTTGTTTACCTTCATAAACCCACACGTGCAGCCAGTTGATTGTAAATTACATCACTTTTCTTGTGGGATCCAATGTTCAATCTAAATTTTTAAGAAAAATCACAAAATATGCACCATCTTTCCAAATCTCAGCTAATACATTTATTTTTGGCGTTGTTGGGATGTCTAACTGCAGATCGTGAATGGAATTAAGGTCCGGAATTTTTGACGAATGCACCATCTTTAAGGGGAGATTGATTTTAAGGGTACGCCTTCAAGAATTGTTTTTGTAGAAAACAGTAGGACTCACTGGCAGCAGAGAGAGGGGAAAAAAGGACGAGCTGTCACTCTGACCCTATTTCTGGGTATGAAAACATCCAGAGCCAAGACTCTTCTGGAGCAAATCTTTCTCTTATCACACAGAAACTTTTACTACATGTTCTGATAAGTCTTCATTTTTGAAGTAAACTTCCGCTGCAGTATGTCATCACACTGTCAGTTTATGAATTTATCAGTTATGTTTTTCGTCTGAGAATCAGAATCAGAAACTGTTTATTGCCAAGTAACATACATTACAAGGAATTTGCTGTGGTCTGAAGGTGCTATTGTTTCGATAACAAATAAGTAGAATATAAAAGGTAAAATAAGAATAAAAAAAATAAATAAAAATAAGATAAATAACAAACAGTGCAGTGACCAGAATAAAGTAAAGTGTCCAGATAAAGTGTCCAGTAGGGGGTGGGTGCGTTAATGTAACGCAGGGGGGACAGGGGTGATGTACGTTAATATAACGTATAACTTGTGTTTGTGTTGGGGGGGGGGTCAGTGTGAGTTTGTCAGGTTGACTGCAGGTTTATTGCCCAATAGGTTTTGACATACAAGGAATTGGCTTTTATTTTGGTGCATAACGATCACAATAAACGTAAGAGAAAAGAAAAATAAACAACTACTGCAAGTCAAGAGTTAAATGTAAAATTGTTTGAAATTGAAATTAGCTGTACAGTGTGCAAAATATTGCGTGTGTGCAGTTATACTGAATCTTACCAAACATTCATTGGTTACAGATTCTTAATTGTGAGCATTTTCTGTGTTAAATCATTGTAAACTGAATATCTGTGGTTTTTGAACTGTTGGACAAAACAAATATCTTGAGCTTTAGTCGTTTTTCACTATTTTCATACATTTTATAGACCAAACGATTGATCTAAATCATAAAATAATCAGTAGTTGCAGGCCTATTTTGTATGTAACTTGGAAAATTCAACAAGGATAATCATTAAAAATATATATACATATAAATGAATACTCATTAAATAGACGAGATATTGCACCGAGTCAGACACAACAGAACAATTAACTGCATGTGTCTGTACACTTTTTTAAACTACGGAGTGATTCCTCTTGTTAATACACCATCTTTGTGCGGCTGTACAGCGCTCATGCCTGCTGTGGTGTCTGACTCCGTGAGGATGGACGGTGTGTCGTTGGGGTGAGTTGGCTCAGCGGTAGGGATTATTTGGTAAAGCTGTGATTCACGCTGCTTCTACATCTGTTGGATAACATTTTACCCCACATGATCCACCGGCCATAAATCCAACACAGACAGTCCAAGAGCTTTCTCCTAGCACACGAACTCAAGCTAGCCTTGTTGACTAGTTAGCTTCGGCAAGTTAGCTAGCATCGTTGGCTGCCCAGCTGATGCAGTTAAGTTGCTAACAAAACTCCCAAGTTAACATGTAGACATTTGAAACTGTTATCATGTCGTTGCTTACGGACAGTGAACTGAGTGTAGACTGGCTCCCAGAAGTGGTTCTTACTACGCAATGATTTATGGCAGTTAACGGTAGCTATCATAAGCTTATGTTAGCAATGAAGTTAAATGATTAGCAATGCTAAAAGCTAGCCAGCTTGCCAACTTGACGCTCAACAAACTCAAAACAAACATAATTTTCTAGTTAACTCTTTGATATTTGGACAAAAAAGACGATTTTTCTGTAATCTGTCAGAGTCATGACTTGTGCTACCTTGAGTTGACACAATGAGCCTGTGGCTTGTAAATGCTGTATCATTATTTCTTCAATCTGTTGAAGACGAGTCATTATGTATGTTATCTTGAGAGTCAAGATAAGATACAGTACATGCACAGTGGATAGTCATTAATTTTGTTACTAACAATGTGAAACATGAAAACAAATGCTCCGTTAGATCAGTTCTGGTTGATGTCACATATCTTGTTTTCTTCCTGCCACCTGCTCTCAGGTAAGTGCAGGTCACCTTTGGTGAAACGTTGAATTTAAAACTTAATTTACATGTTGTCAAAGGTGTTACCTCGGGTCAGTATTCCACATGGCTTCTTCTGTGTGGCCAGGCTGCTTTATGAAGCATTGGGTTAAGAAATATTTTTGTTTTTCCTCTTTTCTTTGTGTACCTTTTCTTGAGGAGGTCTAGGATAAGGCTGGCAATAATATGTATATTTCTTATTGTCAGCAAATCCAATGGGAAGACTAAAAACAAAAAAACAAAACTAAAAAAACAATAAATGTATCCCAGTTAAATATTTTCTGTGTAGTGTAAGCCTGATGTGGTGTATTCCTCTGTACCATGGACACCAGAGTTGAACTGGCATGTCATGTTCCTTCATTGTTATAAACACAACTACTGTAGTTTATTTTCAGTCCCATATACACCATCCTGTTGCTGTAAATACTCACTACTGTACCAAATGGGACACATGTATGCAATCTACTCCTGAGTAACATTTGTTAAAAACTGCAGTTTTTGGAAATTGTTTAAACTTTAAAAAAAATTTAATCTCATATTTGTGACTAGATTTCAATTATTTACAGTATAAATACATTTAGACAGGGTAGGGAAGTTAGAACATTTTCGCTTTTGTCTTTTCATGGTATTTGTTGGCCACAAGAAAAATATATAATACCAACAGCCTCATCCTTTACGTCACTATGACTTAAGAATACGATTGAAGGATATGGATCAAGGACTACTGTCATACCATTATGCTGAATACAACAGGGATCATCCGTCAAATACGCATGCTTGAATGGTTATTTAGTGCAGTTAGCACGTCAGGAAAATGACATCCATCAATTTAATACATTAGCTTTAAAAATAATTGATCTGGAGTTGGGCGATATGGATAAAATCTTGTATTTGTCTTATATAAGTATGAAGCAATAAAAACCGTCAGTGGTCTGCTGTGACTGAATAAACGTGACTGATTGAGAAAACAATGAATTTTACAATGACATTGACAAAGAAACTGCATTTGATTTAGATAGGACATGTCAGGGCTGATTCCTTGATTTGCTTCATAAGGTCAGTATCAGCACAGACACCAATATCGATCCAGCGTATTGGATTGGTGCATGGCCAACAACAATATATATATATTGTGATGTAGTAGATTTTCTGGGAATTCAGTTGAGACACTGTTAATAATTAAAATGGGAATATGTTTTTGTGAAATCTTGTGAACTAACCCAATCAGTCCTGTGCAACCAGAGATGTTAAAAGGATAGATATCTTGGTACAAACAGTACATTGAAATCTCTGGTTCTGTTGTATGTATAGCCCGACCCTATTTGCATCATCAAAAATAGCTACATTGAATCCCACAATTCAAGTTTGTTGAACATTTCCAAGGTTTCATGTACTGTCTTTTTTTAAGCTTTTTAAGCTTTTTGAGAAAGTTGTTTAGTATTTCAAAAAATTGCAGTTTGATGCTTTGTGCGCAATTGTCAGACATTACTGTATATCTGAAACAGTTACTTGAAGGACAGAAAATGAATCTGCAACAACATAATTAATTATTAAGCAATTTTCTGTGGTAAAGCACAATAATGACAAAACAAGTATATTTAAAGAACTTTAAATTTTCATTTAAAGATTCATTTTACCACAGTTATCCAGTCTAACTGTTGGGTCACCATCTATCTCCAATGATCCAGACACTGCCTCTCATGTCTTACCAGTCTGGTGGCCACACCGGCCTCACCACGTCCAAACTGTACCACGGATTCAGAGGAGGACACGGTGAATGGAGGGATGCACACCTTCAACCATACGCACATGAGGAAGGCTTTCCAGCTGATGAATGACCTGAGGAGGTGTGTTGCTGACAGTGTTGTTTGCTACAGTTATTGCTTTCACTTAAAACGCTGGAAAAACACATGCGATGTACTGAAGCTCATAGGTTGGTGATCGATATTTGTAGGTAGATTAATAGATATATTTGACAATAACAAAGGTACATGCAAGACTGCAATCACCCAGTCTTGCATACAACTACATTGTAGAGGATAAAGACACAATAAAGCTAAAGGCTTATTTTGTTTGTGGTCCTCGTTCGAAAGGGAAAAGGTTAAGTATAAAGTATAAGTAAGAAATAATGTATAATCTCTTAACCTTTATTTCTTTATTTCTGTGAATTTTTACATTTGTAAATTTTAGTTTTTTAGTTTTAGTAGCTTTTTTATAACAGTCTTTATTGTTTTTATTTATTGTATCTTGATTCTCTACTTATGTCTTAATTGCACTATCCTGTGTGCTGCAGCAACAATGCAAATCTCCCCACTGAGGGATTAATAAAGGATTATCTTATTTTGTCTTATTTTATGACTCTACATCCTACTCTTTCCTGATAATGATCTTAAAACATGGAACCTCCAACTGCATCAAACTCATATATTCCATATGATTTTTTGAGTAAACCCATGAAGATTTAACACCTTAACTGGCACATTTGCTGGCCGCCATCCTACCCATACTTGGCTTTAAAGATGCCCACTTTTCCTGGCTCCTGTATGCATATTTATTTTTTACACAGCAGTTATCACAAACACTTGAATAAACAAGATAAAAATTAGCACCTTCTTCTCTCTCTCTGTTGCTCCTCATACTTCAGTAAAAAGATGCTGTGTGACGTCCAGCTGGTGGCGGGCAGCGTTGAAGTGCCAGCTCACAGGGTGGTCCTGGCGTCCTGTAGCCCCTACTTCTGTGCCATGTTCACAGGTACACACACACTGTTGAGTTTGCTTGGCATTATATCTGTTGTGTGTGTTTGTGTGTGTGTGTGCTGGCATGTACTTAACTGTGTGTGTTTTGTAGGTGACATGAGTGAGAGCAAAGCCCATCAGGTGGAGATCAGAGAGGTGGATGGACAGACGCTAAGAAAACTGGTCGACTACATCTACACAGCTGAGATCGAGGTCACAGAGGACAACGTCCAGGTGAGAGTGTGTTGATGAAGAGGAGAGCGAGGAGGAAGGCAGTGAAAAAGTGTTTTCCTGTTTTTACTTGATGTTTTTTCTTTTCTCTTTTCTTCTGTTATGGTGGCTTTTACCTTGTTCCCAACTCTATATATTAGCAGCAGTAATAGAATTAGCGGGATATTAGCGACGTCTTCTCATCGTATATCCTGCAAGGCTTTTTGTGTGTTGGGTCCATGTATCCCTCTCAGCTCCTCTCCTCTGTTGAAGGATTCAGTTTTGAAGAAGTAATCATGTAGCTGCCCGGGGACCAGCGTTTTAAAACACTAGCTCAGTTCATTTTTCATAGTTTTATAGTTTCGGTAATTAAATCAAAGAGGCGCTGCTGCTCCCAGCAGAAAGATTACATGACAGATGACAGCATTAGACACACAGTTATAAAACTTCCTTTGGAGAAGAAGGCTTGTCTTGTAGCTGCTGTCTTGAAAAGCTTGGTCTTTTTCTGTGTGCAGTCCTGTATTTTGAGCAAATGTCAGAGTAACACCACAACAAGCTGGTATTTAACGCTAACAACCAACTCCTGCAGGATTCATAAGAGGGAAACTGCTAACAATCTTTATTTTCTACAATTTCAGAGGCGTTTGTAAGTTCTGTGTGCGGTGGATGCAGCAAATGTTTAAACCCCTTTTTATATACAGCATTTATTCAGAACACATTCATTTCAGGCTTTTGGTCTAATCTCTAGTGGTTGTCAATGTGGAGTGAACTTTTAGACAAAAAATACAACCAAAAGAAGACTAAAAATCTGTAAAGTCGGTATATCTGAGAGAAAATAAGGAAAAAAGTAAGAACCAAAAAGCTGCTAATTAATTAAAATTTGATTTTCAATTATTTTGAAGATGTCAGTGTTTTTGTTTGCCAAAAAGGGAAATTCTTCACTTTAACTATTTGTTTTTTCCGTTAAATTTCAGACTGGCCAAAATGAACCTGCCTGAGGGGCAGAAGTTTATTACAAGAGATGTAAGAGCTGGTAATGGTTGTGTTTTGCTGTGAAAGCACTGGACGGAGGCCTTGTTTACCTCAGTGGCATTAACTCTTGGAAGCTGCATGGCTCTGTCGTGGGGTTGAATAAATTCAGCAGGATCAAGCTGCAGGCAGGATACTTCCTCTGATTATTAGCACAGGAAGTGTGGATGGAGAGAGGCAGGAAATCCTCCCACTGTTAGCAGCGTGCCTGCCCGATTGGCTCACTCTTGAATGTGTGACGTGTGTGTTTTGACTATTGGCTCATATCCAGTAAAAGACTGCTTTTACTCTTCTTTTCTTGGATTTTGTTGTTGCTGTACAATATATGTGTTGTTTGTGCTGCCCTCAGTCCTGTGTGTGTGTGTGTGTGTGTGTGTGTGTGTGTGTGTGTGTGTGTGTGTGTGTGTGTGTGTGTGTGTGTGTGTGTGTGTGTGTGTGTGTGTGTGTGCTATGGTGTCACAGTTTCAGTGGGCCTCATGCTCCCCTTTACAAGACATAAGGCTTCAGGGCAGCTGTGCACAGAAAACAGAGGAGACAGTAACAATACACACTCAGAGGATGAGTGAGTGAGTGTGTAGACAGAGAGGTGTAGAGGCAGACAGAAGCTGTCTCACTGACCTAGTTAAGCTTATGTGTCAGGATGCAGCAAAGTGTATTTCTTTGAATGAGGCCAGTCGAGCCAATGGAAGGAAATGCAGGATTGTCCGTGAAAAAAGTTGAACCAGGCTCAACTTTTGCCACATCACAACATGATGTTGTCCAGTGAGGCGCTGCGTTGGCCAATCAAATACATAAAATCCCCAATTCCTGGCCTATTGCTTTGTAACACAAACAGTGACTGTTTTGGTGTTGTTTACCTCACGATCGCTGCGACAAAAGATAATACTTGATAACTTTCCAGAGTTGTAAAATCCTGTCTGTAAGTGTTAGACATGGCTGTCCAGTGTTTTTTCGTGGCTGATAAGCCCTCAAACTCATGGATCTCTTACTCAAACCGGCCTTGGACTGTATTTCAATGTTTCACCAGCACCTGAAACAACACGCCATCAACCTTCAACACAGCATGTTTTAACGCTTCATTATGGCTGCAGGACTGAGCAACAGTGACAGAATCGGATATCACAGTGCTTTTGACAAAATACCCTTTATAGATGCTTCTTGATGAAAATGTGGTAATATTTATTGGTATGATGTTATGTCCAAGTGACCTAAACATTTTGGTGTATTCTTGAGGGCTGTTGTTCTGCAGCAAACACATATCACTGTATTCATTGTGACTTCATGTCTGTCCATTTGGTGGTGTAAAGGTCAGATGGGGGAGCTTGCAAAGAGATGCAGTGGTAAAACTGGAGAACTATGGCCAAAGACACACAATTAGCTACATTACACATGTTACACATGCAGTTGCAGATGATCCTGTTTTAGGTTTTGTAAATGAACAAAGCTGCAATAAAACTGCAGCAAATTTGGTTGTTCAGCCAGTACACATTGCAGAGATTAAAGCCAAATCCAGGGCTTTATTTTGCTTGCAAACTCACTATTTTCCTAAAATATGACAAAAAATATGATTTCATTTAAAATATTCTGCTGGCCTTATAGACAGATTGACTGAGTGGGCACAAAGGTGACAGAGGTTAATGGCTAGCTTGTTTGGCCGCTCGCTGGACTGCTTGGCAGGTTGTTTGAGTGGCTGGTTAATTCATTAATAAACTAACTGACTGAGTAAGTAATGAGCTGTTTGCATGTAGAGTAGATGTCCGGATAAACAGCTACCTGACTTCCAGCTACCAAATGTTCCTAACTCTTTGGCTGTGGATGGTAAATAATTGTGCTTTTTCATGTTATTTTTAAAACACTTTTGGCAGGTTGATGTTGTTTGAATTTGTTCGATGACCCAGAATATGGATGCCCAACTCAGTTTCTTCCTGTAAAGTTCTTCCACCAATAAAATCCAGTTTGAGTTTTAAACTGACTTTATATGTGTGTGTCCTCGCTGCAGGTTCTGCTGCCAGCAGCCAGCCTCCTCCAGCTGATGGATGTTCGTCAGGTTTGTTGTGAGTTCCTGCAGTCTCAGCTTCACCCCACCAACTGTCTGGGCATCAGAGCCTTCGCTGACCTGCACACATGCACACAGCTTCTCAACCAGTCCCACGCGTACGCCGGTAAGCTTCTCGATGTTCACACCACTAAACCTGAGTCATCTTTGCCACTGTGTGTGTGTGTGTGTGTGTGTGTGTGTGTGTGTGTGTGTGTGTGTGTGTGTGTGTGTGTGTGTGTGTGTGTGTGGTGTGGTAGGTGGTGGTACTTTTATGTAACAGTTTCACCAGCCCTGAAAAATGCAGAACTCTGTTGCATGTCCAGAGAGTTTGAAAATGAGGTTAGATGTTGAAGAGATGTCTTTTCAGCGACATTTGAGCTTTGACAGATGTTTTTTTATGTCACAGAGCTTATTAGCTAAAATATTTAGTGTGTGGTGTGTGTAACCCTGCATGTTTGTGTCTTTCAGAGCAGCATTTCACTGACGTGGTGCAGGGAGAGGAGTTTCTGGGCCTTTCTCTGCAGCAGGTGTGCAGCCTCATCTCCAGTGACAAACTCACAGTTTCCACAGAGGAGAAGGTCAGACAGCACATTGTACACACACACACTTCAGCCCTTTTAATAAAAGCAGTTCGTGTTTTTCTTCGTGGGTGAAAAGATATGTGAGAATTACATTTATATGTAACACAAAATAACAGATCATGACAACAAGGAAAGGGACAAGATTAAGGAATTCTAGACATGGGAGTGGGAGCCGAGAAAGATCTATAGCTGTATTATAAAGACGTGTCCTCATCATACTCGCTGCGTCTGATAAGCTCGCCTTGACAGCGAACGCATTCCAGAGGATGCTGTGTCTGTCTGCTGTTAGTCTGTCAACAGGAAGAGTCTGAGGGAGCATCTGTGTGTCATCCTGCTGTCAGAGCAGCAGCAGTCATGATAACTGCTGGTTCAGTCAGATAGAGACGCAGAGGGAGCAGGACGCTGTCATACTGTTGATTCAATGTCAAACTGGTAGCATCTGGAGACACAAACTGTTACTGCAGAATGATCTGCTACAATTTATTGGTGGGTGGATCAATACAAAAGTAGACCCCCTCCCATATGTTTTTGCATTCACTTTTGTTGAAAGTTCTATGCATTGTACTACATTATACATGTCTATATTTTGGCCTGTGTATATCTGAAGTGGAAGTAGTTTATACTGTATGTTGGTAGATGGCTTGAGTTTAGAAGTTGGCTAGTTTGAACCCTGGAAGATGAGAAAGTGTGGGGAGCCGTTGAGTAATGATCCTCTTTTCCTCAACAACCATCGTTGCTGTCCCTTTGTGCACAGCGGGAGGGGCACTCAGTCCCTGGTTTGCCCTGGTTTGCCCTCCACAGGCCAACAGGAGATGATCAAGTGTGAATGTGTGTAAATCAATGAATTTGAAGCAGAGATGTTAGATCTCTCAATCTGCCATCTGTGTAAGTCTGCCACCTCTTTCGCGCTGTCATCCTGCTGGGAGCAACTGCGAGAGCAATCAATACTTGTATTTCACTATGAAAGGACACAGTGTCTACAGCCAGAACGATGCGGTTCACACAATCAGTGAGTTAAATCGTTAAAAATGTGCAGCTTTGGTCTTGCATCACCAATAAAACAACATTTTACACACACACACACACACACTCAAAAAGTGTGAAACAGGGCATCGACAAGTCATTGTATTTTTAAGTCAAAGTAGGACAAAGCAAAGTACTTTGTTTAAGAAATCTGAATCCATTTTAACAATTCAATGCCTGTCTTCATATTTGTCTCCATTTCTGCCTCACCCTGTCATGTTTTCTCCCTCACTGTTGTCTGACTCTCCTCTCCTTCTCTCTCTTAGGTGTTTGAGGCTATGATAGCTTGGATCAAGTACGATAAACCAGCTCGTCTGGAGTACATGCCCAAACTGATGGAGCATGTCAGACTTCCACTACTGTCCAGGGACTACCTGGTACAGGTAAAATAAACTCCCTGCTCGGCTTTCTCTACATTCTTCTTTTTCACCCCTCACTGCCCTCTGCAATGTTGGGAATGTCGCTCACATAAAATGTTAGTAGTAATAGAAAAATGTTGGCCCCTGAATGTTATTAAGGCTATGAGTAACTGTGTTTGTTCTTTTATATGCTGTACATTACTCAGTATGTTCTCTAGACAGCTGCCATTATCAGTGTGTTTATACACACTTCAGGGTTTGAACAAAGTCCTGAAAGTTAGGGTTAGCCAGGAAGCTGATTTCTTAAATGTCATGTGAATGAGAAATCAGGTTTCCGTAATCGGGGTAGGGGATTAGAGAAACCTGATTTCCATAAATAGATTTCTCCTGCAGGACGCAGATTTCTCTGCCATTTATACAGGAGGTATCCTGTCTCTCGGTTAGAGTTTCTAATCGGCTTTTTGCACGTATACATGTGCACAATAACAGATTGCAGACGGAAAGTCACAGCAGAGTGGTTGGATGAAAAGAGAGATCATCACGGCGATGTGTAATTAGAATAACTCCCTAATAACTGACTAAAGTCACACTAAAACTGAAGCTAATACAAAGTATCCTCTAGACATCTAAATAAGAAAAATAAAATTCAGGAAGTAGTGTCTTCTGTCTCAATCCCTGTTTCAGATTGTCGAGGAAGAGGCTTTGATAAAGAACAACAACACCTGTAAAGATTTTCTCATAGAAGCAATGAAGTATCACCTGCTGCCAGCTGACCAACGGCACCTCATTAAGACCGACAGGACCCGACCCCGAACTCCTATCAGCATCCCAAAAGTACACAAACACACACACATACATACTGTCACACACGCCAATCGACAAGGCAGATAGAACATGTAGTCATAGTAGTAGTTAATACAAGTTCAATGTGTGTTTACCTTGTGCAAACACACTTACTGTGATTCAAAGGGCTAACACTAACCGTGTGCATGTACAGGTGATGATTGTGGTGGGCGGCCAGGCTCCTAAGGCGATCCGCAGTGTGGAGTGTTACGACTTCCAGGAAGATCGATGGCACCAAGTAGCCGACTTGCCTTCAAGACGCTGCCGGGCAGGTCAGTGTGTGTTTTGTCTAGGGGCTGGACACAATAACATTCAAACACTTTACAGTGTTATACCACAACAGCACAAAACCTAAAAAATGTAATTAAGTTTAATCAACAATTCTCAGCTGACAAAGCCTTTTTAAAAATCATCCGTTATAAATATAAGGCAGCTTTCAAGCAGTGAGTGCAAGTAAATGTAAAAAATCTAGTTAAAATGTTCAAGAATTTAATACCTTGACTTGTCAGCAAAGTGTCTAATGTCTTAAATCTTTCTGATCAGATTTCATTCATGTAATTCAATAAAATCTTGATAGCGGAGTGTCCTCGAATGCACCAGAAATGACAGTCCCTCCTTGCACCTGCTTTACCAAACAACACAACTTGGACTCAATATAAAAGTAGATGAAATGTTTGGTGCTGGTTTACTGTGTCATACCAGATTGAAGTTTCTGGAAGTTGATTCTTACACAATACTGAAATAAGTCTGAAACTAATCTGGAAAACTAAGCTATGCTTTGTAATGTAACGTAAAGTATAAACAATATGTTGATTGGCTTAATTACGCTTTTACACATTTCATTGTGTGTGTGTGTGTGTGTGTGTGTGTGTGTGTGTGTGTGTGTGTGTGTGTGTGTGTGTGTGTGTGTGTGTGTGTGTGTGTGTGTGTGTGTGTGTGTGTGTGTGTGTGTGTGTGTGTGTGTGTGTGTCCAGGTGTGGTGTCCATGGCAGGTCGTGTGTATGCCGTTGGAGGTTTCAACAGTTCACTGCGGGAACGAACAGTCGACGTCTACGACGGAGTGAGAGACCAGTGGAGTGCGGTGGCGAGCATGCAGGAGAGACGCAGTACACTGGGAGCTGCTGTGTTGGCGGATTTACTGTACGCCGTGGGGGGCTTTAACGGAAGTATAGGTACACACACACACACACACACACACACACACACACACACACACACACACAGAAGGGCTGTGCAGTTGCAGCTAAAGTAGTTAATATGGTTCCTCCTGCAGGACTGGGAAAAAGCAAGTCTGGAAAAGTGCTCTAAATTTTGAACCTCTAGTCATTTCACATTCTCGTACAGTTGTTTTGCCAGGAAGTCAGTTTTATCCCCTGTCCAATCACGACTCATGGTTAAAAATATAAGTTTCATAATTCTGTATTTTGTGTGCAACCAAAACAAACCGGGAAAACTGAAGACTTTGAAACATGGAACTTGTAGTTTTACATTGTGCAATTTTGTAATTACACAGTACTTGCTAATGTTGAGGCCTTGATTGCATGAGGTAAATAATTTGGGCTGAAGAGCCTTTTTATGGGACACAGTGCTGACGGCTCTACTGGTGTCTATTGGTATCTCAATATGTGACTAGTATGGAGAGATAAGATAAAAATCTATTAAGTTCTCCTTTAATTTTTCACTCCTGCATTACTGTTACACATGATGAATTATGCAACACACTGCATTAGTTCCCACAGAGGTTAAAAAAAGTATTTCCAGCTGTAGAACAAATTGCAAAATTGAATTGAAAATGGAGAAAACTAAACAGAAGTTAACTGATTTAGTTTCCTGTCCAGTTTTTCAAACATATTTCCCATCTGGCGTCATTATCATCATTATCTGTTGATCACCACCTGAGGGTGAGTCGAATATAATTGCTTGCAGTAGCGCAACTGCCTACTACAGTGTTAACAGTAAACACAGGAGACATGGGAGCCATTTTCTTCTCTTAACACGTCTGTTTACACCTACAGACTGATTAACACGCTCGCACTCTTATTCTAACCTTTTAATGTTATTCGCTAATTTGTTTGCCTCTCCTCTTCTCTTCTCTCTTCTTCTCTTATCTCTTCTTCAGGTTTGTCGACAGTAGAAGCCTTCAATTACAAAACCGACGAGTGGATGTATGTAGCCCCCATGAACACCCGACGCAGCAGTGTGGGTGTCGGGGTCGTCGATGGTAAGACAGAAGTGTGATTACATCATATGTCATTTCAATGAAAAGCCAAAATTCACGTCACCTGTTTTAATGAACGTGTCTGTGTCTGTGTCTGTGTCTGTGTGTCTGTGTGTGTGTGTGTGTCTATAGGTAAGCTGTATGCAGTAGGAGGCTATGATGGAGCATCCCGTCAGTGTCTCAGTACAGTGGAAGAATACGACCCTGTCACTGATCAGTGGTGCTATGTAGCTGACATGAGCACACGGCGCAGTGGAGCAGGTACACACACACACACACACACACACACACACACACTATATTGCACCCTACTCTACATACATAATACACATGGGGCATCAAAACAATACAGATTTTACTCTGACTAGTGGTTCTCCAGAAAAGTTGTACACATGTTAACATGCTGGACAAAATCATTTTTAATCAGATAAAGTTTATTCAAATGATCTTAATATTATTTTTCTGTTATTTGTGATCATCTGTACCAGGTACAATGTATATCAGCCTGACACTGACCCTGTATATAGAACAAGATTACCCCAGTTGAATCGAAGAAGCCTTACACAGCACGTTACTGTATTATAGTTAATGATACAGTATACTTTTGCCAACTGTTTCCTGTGGAGCTACAGCACCACCTGGTGGACTGTGTCTGTAATTGCACCCTCAGAAGTCCTATAAAGAACACAACTATTACAATTCATCACAGTGACATGACTGTGCTCACCATGACAACATGAAGACAAGTTCCACCATCTTGCAAAAAGTATTTTATATATATATATATATTTTTAAATATTTATTCTGTATTGTAACACGCATTAAAATCTCAATTCTGGTGTCATGACAACGCTATAACACCGCTCACACTGATACCTTTGTGTGTTATTTTTTGTCCAGGTGTAGGTGTGTTGAGCGGTCAGCTGTATGCAGCAGGAGGACATGACGGTCCTCTGGTGAGGAAGAGCGTTGAGGTGTACGACTCGCAGACCAACTCCTGGAGGCTGGTCTGTGACATGAACATGTGCCGACGAAACGCAGGTCAGATAACGACCACAGACACACAGCATCCACCAACCACACACAGGAAGTTACTGAAAATGCTCGAAATGGCTCCTGTGGTTTCAAGACTTTTCCAACAGTCATATGATCACCTGTAAATATCTAGTCAGCTGCCATTCTTTAGGCAACAAAAGCTCTTTGATTAATAGCAGAGATATTCTTTGGTTGAAATTGATTGGTTCAAGCTTATGTAAGCACATGTCATATTTTGTTTTACAGGAAGAAAACATGATAGGATTTTGACATAATAATAAAAAGAAATAGATTTTTTTTTGTAAAGTTTTTGTGGTTGGTATGTATTGTTAGATAGGTGCGCAATATGACCGGGGAAGTGATCTAAAAGAGTTAAAAGGGAATTCTCAAGATAGTGATTAAATGGCCAGAGAATTGTGTATCAGGATTTGTTTAACTGTCTCCTCAAGGTGTCTGTGCCATAAACGGGCTGCTGTACGTGATTGGAGGAGACGACGGGTCGTGTAACCTCTCCTCTGTAGAGTTTTACAACCCGGCCACAGACAAGTGGAGCCTCATTCCCACAAACATGAGCAATGGACGCAGCTATGCTGGTGAGTCTGGTCACGCCGTCACGCCACAGGCTACATTTCTACGTCATATAGAGAGAAAGAAGTCTTCACATTTTACCTGTTTATGTGGCTGCTTCTCTCACTCACTCTTTCATTTTCTCACTCCTACAGGAGTCGCAGTGATTGACAAGCCGTTATGACCCGGGGCCTCCCACAGAATCAGCTCTGCGTCGGCAGCCGGTTTCACAGAGACTCACACTGACGTCTGAAGCTCAACAGGCAAATGCAGAAGCAACGCCTGAGATGAACACTGTCCAAATGGACGGGACGCCCTCGATCCTCAGCTGACTTAATATACAAGGATGCATCTTGAGGAATTTTTTTGGCGCTAAACCACAGCCTGATTTTGTTGCTATGTCCAAGCCATTTTCCATTAGCGAGATCCTGACTTTTAAGGACCCTGTTGCACTGGATAAGAAACAATAGCCTTGGTGGGAAGGTTTCAAATGCCAAGCACATAACAAGTGGCTGTATCAGCTGACAGAAGACTCACTCAGGCGCTGATGTTAGAAAGACTCGGACTTTGAAAGGAACATGGATGGGCCGAGCAGAGCGGAGTGCTTCAGATGCTCGGTGGTGTAATGGCGGCATTTGTGTGATGCACTGTATCAAACCTGGGAAACTGAATACTTTAAACCACCAGCTGAGAGAAACACTGATTAACTGAACCAGCTTTGCTATGTGCTGGTTTTAGGCAGACTGGCTGCCTACAGCGTTCACGGCTGCAATTATCAGGACATTGCAACATTGGCCCGTGATTGGCTGTTGCAAGAGCCGTATCCACAATCCTGGAACCCTGGGCACCCCCTGGGACCCTGTTTTTCTTTTTGTTGTTTTTTTAAATAATGACACTTGCCACAGTTCCCTATAATATAAATCAGCTCATGGCAACTATTTGCTCAGCTTGATTTTGAGAAATTCTGCTGTTGATTGCCGTGCCGACCGTCAGCAGGTCCCGCTGTTGGACTGAATGAAAACCAGCTTAACACAGTGTATTTGTTCTCAACCCCAGCGGCCTGGACCTGGAGAGCTGCAGCATAATTTAAAGAATGTAGAAAACACCTTATATGCAAATCCGCTATCATATTTAATATTTTTGAGATTGTTTTTAAAGAGGTTGAAAGACCACTGCTGTGGCTTTAGACCCAGGCCAGCTGATCTGATTCGACACAGTAGGACTTGATTCTGTTGTCGACACACTACTGAAGCACTGATCACTTGCACTGACTGATGCAGGCCGGCTGTCTGACTCACTGATTGGCCGGCCGTCTCTCTGACTGACCAACTGGATCACTGACCTGCTGGGTCTCCGTGGCTGATCGTTAGGCCAATAATTTCATCCGAAATTGTAAAAAAAAATGTGCCAGTTATGATGATCAGATTAATGCCGGAGTCACATGGTGTTTTTATCTCTTAGTGACAAATGGAAATGATTGAATTGTTTCTGTTCATTGTCTAAGGGAGTGTGTCAAAATGCACTGTAGAAATCCAACTGTAAAAGATGCAGGTTTAAGATTTTCTATTTATTGTTTTGAGACGATTGATCACATAGCATTTATTCATATCAAGGTGAGGTTCCCATTTCTTGTGCTCAACTCACAATCATTCAGAGGATGGTGGGTGATATATTTTACATGTAGTTATTCAGTTGACTGACTGGTGCCATAGCTTTGAAGAAAAGAGATTCGTAGAAGAAAGCCTTTCACTTCTGCCTACAATCTTCCAAAAATCATGCAATCAGCTGTCAATTCATTCAACGCCCTCTGACAAAAAAGTATAAAAGATATTTAAAAGACCATACTGTTGTTTTTGTATGTTTAGCCATGTGTTCTACGTTAGTCCCATCCATGTTACAAGTCATACATTTAGATGGAAAAAACGTTTTTTTCTCGTCTTCCCAGAAGTTAGTTAGTGTTTGTTTCAGTTACAGTATAAAAGTCCACTTGGAGTGACTTGAAATTCACTCGAGATCCTGTAAGTGATCACTGTGAATATTCAGATCTTTTGAGGGAATCTCCACAAATGGACAGACGGGACAATTAGGACGGGATCTGGAGTCCTGAAGTCTGCAGCATACAGTTATAGTTATTGCCACAACATTTTGACACACTTCATGATAAAGACGCACTTTACGTCGAAACATTAGTTGCTGCAGCTTACTGAAATACTTACTAAAACGTTCTAACTGTGCTCCTAATTCCCAGAGCACCACTCCAGATCCTGCTTAAAATTTCTGGCCGTTATCATCTACCTATAATGGAGGTAGATGATAATGGCTTTGTGTGGTGCGCTCATGTGTCTGCAGGTGGGAAGTGCATATAAGAGTCCACAAAAGATGTGATATTTACACATATATATACATATATACATATATATATATATATATATATATATACATATATACATATATATATATATATATATATATATATATATATATACATATATATATATATATATATGTGTGTGATATTAGCAGCTTCTTGTATCACAAGTTTGGCTGCCAAATTTCAGGAAACCTGTAATTATTCATTCACTATTATCTACATTATAGACACTGAATACTTACTCTAGTAACTAATAAAACATTTAGATTCCTTTCATGATGATGTAGTGTGGCATCAAAGGTGAAATGTGAACTTTTGAGGGCGCAATATGGAGCACAAATCGCACACTTAGAATTCAACACTTCAGTCATTTGAAACAATTGAATCAATTGAATCAAATTGACAATTCAAATGACTGAAGGTAAATAAATGCACTTGGCAGCAAATAAAGGGTGATTTCAAGCACAGCTTTGGATGTTGATGTTTGACCTACCAGAGGGAAACTTGACTTTATTCGCTGCTTAACTACCTTAAAATAACATCTCAGCTTCTCGGTTCACTGGCATAAGTCATCTATCTGAAGCAAATTCAGGTCTCTATTAGTTGATGTTCTTATTGTTCTGAAAATAAATGTAAAATGGAAACCAGTGGCTGCCTGGACTGCAGGAAAAATGTCTTAAAAACACAATAATTAACAGGAAGTTCGGACGCAGTTTGATGAAGATGGCCTAAAACATCCAAAAATCATCAGTATGGTTGAGGGTCAAAATTCAATCTTGACCTTTTAGAAACAGAAGTTTCAAAGCAATATCACCTCAAGGTCCATTTAGTAGCTGTTCATTAGCAGATTGAGTTTCCTTAGTTACCATGGAGATTTTGACGTTCAAACTTAGTTGAAAGCTCCAGAGCAGCTACTAAATGGACCTTGAAATGAGTTTGTTTTATTTTTTGTCAAGAGGAAGATTTAGATGAATAATGTTCTTACTAAGTGCAGATGTTATATTTTTAATATGAACTGTGGATGTTGATGTTGTGAGTTTGTTAAGTGACGTGTGTTTGGGAGATCTTGTGGTTTGTGCAGGTCGAACTTGTGGTGACATGTAAACCTTCAAACTTGAAATAATTTGGATCAACTCAAATACTAAGTCAGGCTTACTTAAAACGAAGAAAAAGGTGACTTGTGCTTCTGAAGTTGTAAAATGATGCATTTAGCACTTTAGATGTTTTATATGAAGTCTCTCGCTCAAAAGTTGACAGAATAACATGAACACGGGACAGATCCTGGATACACGTGTACGCAGAAAGGGGACTCGGACTCTGCTCCTGTTTGTTTACGTCTGCCTGTTGTGTCATCTGATGAGACGCTGCCGATTATAGCTCAAGTGAAGAAGATGTTGGTTTTACAGTTAACAATAGAGGAGGTTATTACACAAAATAATATCTGCCGTTAAAGTAAAAGTACACCGGATTTGTCGAGTTAATGATAGCGCAAAATAAAAATAAAAACATGGGGATATATTTTAAAGACAGTGAGAAACTTTATTTAAATCATAACTGCATCTTCTACTTATCCCATAACATTAGAAACTAACAGTGGTGGAAAGTACATTTAAGTACTGCACTTAAGTTAAGTACATGTACCTCAAAATTGTACTTGAGTATTTCCATTTTCTGCTACTTTATATTTCTACTTGCCTACGTTTCAGAGAGAAATATCGTACTTTGTACTGCTCTACATTTATCTGACAGCTGGAGTTACTTTTCATCATTCAGATTAATGATACAAAATATAATCAAATAAATTATGATGTTATTATAGGTTAAGACCTTATTGATCCCCACGGGGGGGAAAAAATGACAAGCTAACTAGCATTAATACGATTATATAATATACATTATTCTACTCTGGTATTGCTACTTTTACTAAAATATCTGAGTACTTCTTCCACTGCTGGAAATTTTTAATATTAGAATTTGTATTAGTATTGTAATTATTACCTTCAGGTGATGATCGATACTTGTCCAGTGAGTCCAACATTATCTGACAGGTTTTGCAGCTGGGTCTTCAGTAAGATGTTATAATACATTTGGAAACATCTCAGCAGCACTCAGTATGTAGGAGACTTAAAATCATAAATATCTGTTCATTGTATTGGTGGTCTCGTCATCAGTGTTTTGTTTGAACTTAAATGCCATAATTTTTATTTCCTCTGTCAGATTCTGTGTTTTAAAGAAAGTTATAAGTTGGTAAATATTTACAATCTGTTAAAACAAGTTTTAATGTTGTGTAGCCAGTCCTGCTCCTCTATGGGCGTGGTCTTTGCTGTTTGATTGACAGGTGCAATTAGTCTCATTAGTAACTGGCAGTCTTCTCTGTAGTGCTGAACAGTGCGACGACTGTTACAGGAAGAACGTGTCCTTTGGGCTGAAATGATCAATAAAGTTATTACAAGGATGTTTTCTGTTCGGCTGAGCTGGTGAAGCAACTGAAGAGCAGCAGGTGAGTTTCTGTACAAGCTGAGGTTTTAGCAGCTTGTTGGCGACACAGACTGACATCCTCGACTTTGAGACATTTATGGGACTGTTTGGTTGTAGTAGTCGGTGCACGTGACACAAGACGGTGTCATTTCTCAGGTGTTTTAAAAACATACCTTTAGGCGTCGTAGCAGCAGAAGCACAGACTGTGGTGGAGTGCAGGTATTTACTGAAATACTGCACTGAAGTACAAGTTGTCTGACAGCCTCAGGTACTTTTCAGATGACACTTGTTCACACCCTTCCTGTCCAGTGAAACCCATGTACCTCCAAATTTGTATTTTTATTTTTTTTTAACTAAATCCTACTTCTTAAACTAAATAAACTACTTAAACCCTGCCTTGGATCAGCAGTAATGTTAATCCACAAACATCATATATAATAAAACACTGACGGGGACCGTTACTGCAAAACTAACTGACACATAACATACTTTTATTTTAGTCAGGTTTTGAATGCTGGACTTTAACTCGTAGTGGAGTATTTTCAGTGTGGTATTAGTACTTTTACTTACGTAAAGGATCTGAGTACTTCTCTCAGCACTAGGCACGTGTATCTAATATTATTAATGAGGCCCTGTTGTCACATAGCCATTCAACCGTTGATGACGTGTGTGATTTTTCCCGCTCTGACGGTTCAAAATGTCCGCCGTGAAAAACTAATTCAGCACAAAACTATACGTTTGTTTTGAAGCGGAAATGGTGGCTCTGCTGTATTTTATTGGTCTGGGCTGTGAAAGGTTTCTAGGTTACGCTTTGCGTCATACGTTTGCACGTTGCCGCAGCAACCACAGGCACAATGTCGCTAAAACGGGATTTGAGGTCCTTCTGTGGGAAAAGTTAGAATAAACAAAAGTGAATTTTAACGTAATTGATGTTATTTGATGTTTTGTGTAATTTTAGATCACTTGATCTCAAGACTGGTTTCCTGTGGTGGTCTGAGGTCATACTGCTGATGATGTCTCTTATTATTATTATTAAGAAAATAGACACGTGGTTTAATAGGTACATCTGCACAATCTACCATAGCAATTCAATACAACAGCTCTGCCATAACATCTATCTTGATGAAGTTTATAATGTTCAGTTTTTGGTGACATTGATCTGAAACGTGTTTAGGTCATAGTTAAAGGTGGTGCTGTACAGTATATTGAGGCGTTGTCTATGTTTTTGTCTCTCTCATATACACACCAAACAAAAACTAAATATGAACACTTGCATTGGACTGCATCAGATTGTACAGGTGCACCTAATAAACACTGAGTTTATATTCAATCACATAAATCACATTATAAGTGAGCCTGTTTTGTAATTTCATCATGACTGGCAGATGTGTTTTTAAGCTTTTTTTTTCTTCCATAGAATAACATTTGTATTATTATGTCTTTGATTGGTGTTGTTCTCAGTTTCTTTACAGTTTTTAGTTTTGCCAAATGTGTCTTGTCATAGCAGGGAAATGTGACTGATGACAATAATGATGCAACTGGTTCACCAAAATAGACTGCAGCTATTAATGTTACTGCCTTTGCTTTTTGTACTGTGACATGTGTAAATGTAACAAGGGCTTGGCCAGTCAGTTAACAATATTAACTGTATTTTCAACAGCTTTTTCAGGATGTATGAAAAATGCTATACATAACATTTAAAAAAAGTTTAAAACATTTAAACATTAAATGGCAGGTGTTAACTTCGAGCTTGTACTGCTGTTGTCCACTAGAGGGTGCTGATTACTCATCACTGTGTTATACCACACAATTACAGGGAGTGAATAAAATAAAGAAGCTAAAGTTTGAAGCAGTATATTAAGTTCAATGCCAAGTAGCAGCATGTTTGCAATAGATGAGGTGTTAAAAACTAAAGAACAAAATTATAAAAATAAAATGTATGCCACAACATTGCAGATGTGTTAATATACAAACGTTAGATCCTCTGAAAAATCATATCAAATAATAATAATAATAATAATAATAGTATATCAAACAGCCAAACTGCAGTATTTTGTCTACCGTCCTACATTTGGTCAGAAAAACTGTCTACATTATCAGTGTTTGCTTGCTAAGTATTTATTACACTTACTATTATATAATACAAATGTTTTTCTCTGATTTTTAAAACATTTGGCCATAATATGTTGTGTTGAAATCAATACTCATTAGTTGTTTGAGTTGTCAGAGATTTAATTTGCTTATATATATATGTATATATTATATATCTTCATATTTAATTTATTGAGCCTTTTATTCATCCAGTTTAAATACCCACTTCCATACTTTAGTACATTTCACTCAAGAAGCGAGAGAACTGATGTGGCAAGCTTGCAAATTTTATTTTCATGTGTAAATGTCTGTTATTGATTGTATTTTCTCATCCTTTTTGTTAATGAAGAAACAGAAAAAAAAAGCATTCACAAAGTAAGAAAACATTTATAGATACATACGCACATACAATATATTGATGTGATAAAACACAGTATCACATGTAGACGACCGGGAGGAAGCAAAGAAACCTCTGTGGTCAAAGGAATTCACAGCAAAATTCAGTATCAAAGATGTCGCAAAGTATCTGAGTTCTAACTTTCTTGATTGCATCTGTAAGCAACACGAGCATTTGTCCTTTAAATTTTAAAGATTTAAAGACTCTCTTTACTCAAAAATCCCTTTACAGACTTGTAAAATATATATTTTATATCATCTGTTGCCGTTTTGACCAAAAAAACTGATCATTTCTTCCAACGTTTCCAGGAGGAGCGGTGACCTGCGACACATCTTTGACAGCGACTCCTGCCGTGAACTCCAGGTGTGTGAAAACAACCATGCGTGTTGGATGTGTGGGATGAGACATACTGTACACAGACAGACAGAATACAGTTTACAGTTTACGACGTATGAACCACATGTGAATTTTACCACGCTGTTGCAGGCACAATGAAAAACAAAGTGATTTTCTTTTTTTAGAAACAGAGGCGCCAAACAAATCAACTTCACCTTTTTTAGACAAACAAAAAAGATAAAAACTCAAAGAAAAGCCCTTCAGAGATTGAAGATGGATTGTTTCCACTTTTTGAATGATGATTAAAAACTGGAATGTTTTCAGATACGACGCATCTGTCATTGGCTTTTCAATCCCTGTCCACCCTCTTGCTTAATTTTATTCTTATTTTGGTTTTTCAGCAGCGCCAACATGAACATTATGCTGACAACAGTGGTAAAAACACACTGTCTAAGCAGAGTGTGTGTGTGAGACAATGTGTGTGTAAGGCTGAAAACAATTAGACCAGACTAAAGAAAAAAAGAAAAGATATTGTACCTCAAATATTCACACATAAAGTCGATCTCACCCAGCGTTACCCACGACCCGATACTGTAAAACCTCCACGCAAACTTTTATTATTGCTGCTTCTTCATGGCACAAATAATAGAAACAATACATCATGTTATTCATACTATTATGTTCTCTTTTGCCATGCAAGCTCACTACAGTACTGCTTCTATATTAGCTTATATTACACAGAGCGACAAAAGAAATCTGGAAACAGAGCAGGTTCATGTTCGATTAGCCACACACAGTGCCAGACTAACTTCTACAGCTGGTTTTACGGTTTGTGAGTAAAAAGGATTATTATTATTGTCATTATCACACAAAATAATGGTTATGATAGTAATAACAATATTTATAATAATAATAATTAAAAAAAACACATTCTCAGGGCATCACAAATATAATGAACCAAAGGGGGCCAAACGTAATGTTTGAAATAATTTAAACATTTCTGACATTCATTCCTTCGGGTGTTTTTTTTTTTTAATTTTATGTACAGTATATATTTATATTTATATAGAAGTAGTGCTTCATTTTTAGAAATACAAATGAAAAAAACACAAAAGGGCTGCATTCTGTGAATGCTGTGCAAATAACATCTTTTTACATCACCCCTCCCCCTCACACTCTTCACAAGCACTCACAAACAAAGAGACTTCTGCTCTCGACTCATTCAGAACTTTGATTTCAAACCATCACATCTGCCGTCCACTGACAGACAAAAGACTGCAGTCAACTTTGATTCTGGCAGGTACATTTACATCAGCTTATCTGCCTTAAACGAGCCGCTTCACCAGCCAAAGAAGCTCTGATAATAGAACTTCACCTGCCAAAACAGCCGGTTTACTAACTTTACAGCTAAACTTGGAAATTTCTTCGTCCCACATTTCAAATCACACTGTGACATCTTGACTCCAGTCTGATACAAGACAACATGGCCTCTATCGAGAAGAAAAATGAAGAGGCATGCATCAACTTTCTCCTCCTCACCTGCCCTCATTTTACCTGCCAGCAGGAAATGAAACTTTGCTGGGACTGCAGATTCGACAGCTGAATCTAAATCATGCTACATACTAATCAGACCCTCGGCACTGACTCAGCGGTTGGGGAAAAAAATCAGTTAACCACAGACGGAGTTGGCACCTCATCCATTCAAATACAGCCTTTTAAAGCTACAAACTTCAACCAAGGACCACCAGAGATAAACCGGTCGTTCAGTCACGTCAGCTGCACTGCAACTGCTGACTGACATTCAGCTAATACCGAACCTGTTCAGACGACCACTGCCTGTAGACAACATGCACCTGGCTTCAGAGAAGAAGCAGCAACGTGGACCAGATACTGGCTCCTCTCCTCAGCTTTTATTACCCATAATCCCTCTGAACCTGCCACACCTCCATGCAGCAAACTGAACAAGTGAAGAGAGACGAGTGGAAAAACAAAGAAAAAAGTCAACAGACATCTAGTGCAGAATTTTACCAGATGATTTCTGCAACAACCGTATGCATGTACACCTTAAAATCTCTTCTACTGTTTCCTATGAGCTTCTTCAGTCTAACGCTGCCTTTAAGTTCTGTCAGAAATATCAAAATCACAACATATGGCGTGACAAAACTGAGACGTCTGAGCTTGCAGCGACTTAAAAGCGGCATTGTTTTTGCAAGAAGCTCATGGGAAATGGAGTTCATTGCGAAGGAGAAATACAGCTAACACCACTGTATGCCAAGCTAGTGTACGTCTTGCTGACATATTGCCAAAATAGGAAAAAAAAATGCTGAAGAATAAAAATAAATAAAAGAAAATCAGAATCAGTCTTTCACAAGAGCTCCAAGGTCTCACTGGGAGTTAATACAATTATTTTCCCCCCATTTTTCCCTTGGAATACAACACGTATCTTTTTTCATTCAAGAAAAACGTGAACAGTGTCTCACAAACATGTATGTATACACTTCTTTTTTGAACAAGAATACACGCACAAACTTGTTTTTAAACTTGTGAATGAATTTAAAAAATCAGTCAGAAGGTGAAGCATCCAGGATGTTATATGGAGTTTAACTGACAGAATAAAATAACCTATCACCTCGCGCCAAGGAGGCCACTTTTTAAGAAATCGTGACTCCCTGAAGTGAAGCGAGAGAGAGACTTTTCACACAGTGCGACGTCCCAAAGAAAGAACGAGTGAAGAGCGTCTAAAATGCCAGTCCTCAAGCTGTCCGATAAGATTCCTCAAAACAACACGAAGAACAAAGATAGACAAAAGAAAAGTTCTTGAAATTAAAAAGTCAGTTGGATTTTTTTTTTCTCTGAAGACGACAATGAGACACGAGAAGACAAGTGCAAGCAAGAGTCACGTTGGTGGGTTGATGATGATGAAGACAAACACAGTGATGACGATTCCTTTTTCTCCACCCTTTTTATATGATGTGCAGTCAGACGAGGCAGCAGAGATCAGTTGTGGCTGACAGGAGTGATTTTAAGTTTAACTGGTGGTGGTGCTGCATTCATGTCATGGGAAAATATCTGTAAAAATGCACGTCTTATGTCACCTTTTTAAAGTGGTTAATTAAACTCTGAGACTGTAATGTCCACACTACTGAAATATGTGTAGATAATCACGTATTTATCAAACAAAATAAGTGGTTTTGTGTCAAAATGCTTAAAATTTGCTCAAAGATTTTTCAACGCCTATCGCTCACTAATGGGGCTTTTCAGCAAAATAACCCCTGGACCAAACTGTCAAGAACTAAATTAGCAGCTAAAAGTTCTTTTAGCACATTTGCCTTTACTTTTTCACCACAAGACTTGCAAAGATTTAGCAAATTAGACTTATTTAAGTATTAAAAACCATTTGAGATGTTGTACTGTACGCTATGAGACAACACAGCCATCATGTTGTTTTAATTTACAACTTACTTTTTTTTTTTTTTACTCATCAGAAGGAAATTCCCATCCCTAATCCTAATCCTGATAACTAGCAACAATTAGTGTTTGACCTGTCAGTGCTGGTTGAATAGTTTCTATGTCATTGGAAAGTACTACCTCAGAGAACCAAGAACCAAAACTTGACATTGGTTGCTGTAGTTAAAATGCAGGTTCAGTCTAGAAGTCCCTCAAAAAGGTTAAATCACAACATATTGACTTTAACGCTTAATATTTGACCTCATGAACGCACCCAAAGTATCCTGTAACTTTGAACCAGCAAGTCACTCTAACTTGTTTTCTCCGTGACATGAATGCAGCACACACGGTCATGAAGTCTCAACTTCCTGGGAAGTCATGTGATGTGGTGACCGTCGTTGGCTGGAGTGCTTGTTAAACCCTCCCAGGTGGGATGATGTCTGTCGGACATCCCGGGCGGGTCCTGGCAGCAGTGATGAGAGCCAATGTGTGCGGTGATAGCGGGGGTCTGAGGAGGGCGGGTCTAGATGGATTTGGAGGAATCCTGTTTGCTGATGAGAACCTCCAGGAGGCGGAGTTTGGCCTTGATCCTCTTGTACTCCCTGTACTCCTCCAGCATCGGCACCCGGTCCTCCTTCTGGACATTTCTACAACAGAGGAGGGACACAGAGGAGAATATTTATTCCTGAAGAAGCCCCCGCTTTGTCATCTAAATGACCCAGACTTACTTTCCCTACCCCGACACCTACTGATAAATTCTCTTGGAGGAAACTGAACCTGACATGGTCTCTGCGGGGCTGCTCGGAGGCTGTTTCACTGAAATATCAGCTCTCTCCAGACGCTGGGGTCAGACTACATGATATCCAAGTGACAAATGTGGTGTATTGGAAGCCAAAATGGGCGTCGTCATTAATCCTGTATTGTGTCTCATAGTCGAGGACAACCGACTCTGCAACTAGGATGCCTCACAAAGCTCAAAAGGACAAGCATTTATTTCAGCTTTGTCTCTAGGACCTGATCCACGATGCTTTCCATCATAGTATTCAACATTCCTGATACCAGAAGTCCGGGTCTTGTCCCTCCTGCTGATCACGTTTTCTTGCCATGTTACAGTAGGAATTTAAGGCACCATCATCACCTGATCTCTCATAGTGATTGCCTCGAAGACATATAGGTTTTCTAATCTTTACTTTTGAATCAGTAAGGAATTTAACTAAAAATAAAGGCCATTTCCAGGGATTATTTTTGGATTCAAGTCTGTGTTATATCAGATTGGATAACTGCCTATGGAAATACTACAGTCTCCTACAAAGTAACTTTACTGTACTGTGTAAATGAATCTAATGGCCTTCCTGGTTAGAAATGCTGGATTTCAGCCGACTTACTTGGATAAAAACAGAACAGATGATCTGCATGTGTATTCAAATAAAACTGAATTCATTATGCTGACAGTCTGGATTTTGTTTGTCTTCCACCTACCTTCCATTACGCTGATAAAAATCTTCCTCAAACTCTCGTATAGTCTTCCTCAGTTTCTTCTTCTCTGCTCTGGCCTTCCACAGCTGTTCCAGCAGCTCTGGCCTGGAGGATGATGGGATACATGACAACAGTTACACACACGGTCATGATAGTAATACTAACAGTTAAGTTCAATCCCAGTGACTGTGTAAGAATGAGTCTAATCAACACAAAATGCTTAAAATATGTATTATATATCTTTTAACAGCATCAACAATCAAGTCCAGGGGGAAAAGGAGGACAGGACGTGAGCAGGAAGTGAACTGTGGTGGCGTGAGGGATCAGCTGTCAGGATCATGTCCAGGTAAGACGCAAACCTGTACAAACCTGAGCTGATAAAGAAGGTTAGGTGTGTGTGTGTGTGTGTGTGTGTGTGTGTGTGTGTGTGTGTGTGTGTGTGTGTGTGTGTGTGTGTGTGTGTGTGTGTGTGTGTGTGTGTGTGTGTGTGTGTGTGTGTGTGTGTGTGTGTGTGTGTGTGAGCTACGAGCTCGGTGACACGTTAACCAGATTAGACTCGGCAGATTTCTTTCTGTCCCACATGATTCCTGCTGGTGTCTGCTCAGTCAGCAAAGTTGGAGATAACCAGAGCTGCTTTCCCTTCCACAAATGTATTAATTAATACAGTTCAAAACCCACTTCTACAAAATAGTTTGAGCTGGTTAATCCAACATTGTAAACACGAAGCCTAAATATGTGCTTTGGGCTCTGCTTACTGTCAATCACCGTCAAGTTTCAGTCAGATATAATCTTTTAAATATCTGTCTTCATCAAAAGTTACCATATCCTTGTCTTTTAATGTAGGCTGCCTTCTTTTAGTTGAAAATGTCCTTTTTGGCATTTAAACCTTTAAAGGACAGTTGATAGATGTGGAGACAGACTGGGAGAGCGAGAGGGTTATGACATACCATAAAGGTCCCCAGCTGGAATCAAACCAGGACACTGCAGTTATATGGTGGGTGTCTTAAATTAATGAAAACATTTTAATAGATGTGTCAAAATTGCCCATTTGTATAATGTATATTTTTCCACTAAGATTCCACTATGAGTCATGCTAAGTTTGCACTCGTCATCTCCGTTAGTTCCCCTGAGATTTGGGAAACATGGCTGCGGCAAAACAATGTATATTGGGGCAAGAAGCCTGAGCGCATTAATCATTCACAATAATTGTCTCTGAGTCTAAACAAAAGCAAACACAGAAAGCAGCTCATTGGTGAACTATTAATGAGGACGATCGTGAGTCATTTCACTTTGATGACCGGCCATGTTTATTAGAACCAGACAACACAGATGAGGAAGTAAATCAAATAAAAGAGGGGGGTACATTATTAATGTAAAACCTATTATTATTTTATTACATTTATATTATTTGGAGTCCACATTTCCAGAATCTCTATAACAGAGAAGTGAAAACTTGATCATATGTGACACAGGTGTAAGAGGATGTACAGGTATTGACGTATACTTCATGTATTAAATGTGTGTGTGTGTTCTTACATGGACGAGGCGTTGGAGCTGGACAGCCGCAGGTCCATCGCCAGCTTCCCCGACCCCTCCTCCATCTTGGCTCTCATTGGACAGTCGCTCTGTCTGTCAGGTTGGTTCTGGCTCCTCACTGGTCCGTCGGTCGGGGTCACCAGGTCGACGGCCATGATGACCTCAGAGCTCTGCATCTCCCCGCCGCTGCTCTCTCCCTCCTCCTCCTCCTCCTCCTCTTCTTCCTCCTCATCCTTCTCCTCCCCCCTCTCTTCTTCTTCTCCCCCTTCTTCTTTTTCTTTACGCTCGTCCTCCTCCTCCTCTTTGATCTCCTCCCAGAAATGAGCGGTTTCACCCTCTATGATTGGCTGGAGGGTCTGACTTCGCCTCTTACTGGAGGGGGACACCTGGGGGAGAGAGGGGGAGGTTAATGTGGGTGAAGAAGGATTTATTTCAGGCTGTTGTATTAGACTGAATGACTTTTAGCTACATGTGCCTAATAATCAGGAACCTGAGTATAATATAATATACACAGTGTACTACAAGAAGAGATACTGACTGTGATTTTATGAACAGATCTTTGTATCAGTGAGCATGTTGCTAACAGCGTAATAGATGTAATGTTGTGTTTATGTGTACGTACTGTGACAGGTGTGATGCTGACTCTGGTGAGCATCTGTTTGACCAATCTGTAGCGATCATAAAGAGGCTTCACCACCAGACGCTCCTCTCTGGTCACCTGAGAAACAAAGAGAGAAAAACTGGTTAGAAAAGCTCCAAAGAAACAAATGAAATCCAGGCAGCATTTATGAAACAATCTGTAACTTACTGGTCGACCATGCAGGCCCTCATAGTGCAGCAGGTTCTTCTGTAGGACCGTCTTCTCACAGGACAACTGCTCCTTAGTCATCTTCTGCAAATACAGACACAATTAATCATGTAATAGTGATACAACCTTAAAACCTATAAATTGATCACATTCTGGCCAAATGTTCCACTTTTTATTGTGACGCTGTGTGCAAGTTGCATGTACTAACACACACACACACACACACACACACACACACACATATATACATATATATATATATTATATATTATTGTCCCTTGTACGTACATTATATATATATAAATATATATATATATATACATACTGTTGCACAGCTGTGACCTGCCACTGGCTCTTTGTGCATCAATGAGCTGAGATCTGACAACGTCACATCTTATGCAATACAACCAAGTCAAACAGCTATTTTCAATGTAATGTCTACATGTTTTATGCCCAATCTAACAAAGTACTTTGTTGTTTTTGTAGTACAAAAAAAGTTTTTCCCCTTTTGTCTCAATAATTGCTGCATATTGTCTCCCCTCATATGTACTTTTTGTCTCACTTTCACTCACATATTTCTAATGTTGAAATGGGCACTTCTGTATGCCTATATAATGTGTATTTGCTTTATTATTCTAATTACTATTACATTTTTATATTTGCATTAAATTAATAACCCCAAGAGGATACATCATGAATGTTTTCTTATCTTTGAAGCAAGCAACGATTACTAAATGCCAGGCGAAATCGATCACGTGTTTCTTCTTTCTACTCTCTAAAACACTTCTCCTGTTCACTGTTTCAAAAATACAGTCATTATTTCAATGAATCCAGTGTCCCATCAGGTATTTCCCCTTATTGGTTTGATTAAACAGTTTCCCCTGTTAGGGACAACTTAATGTCTCCTATTAGTATATAGAGTTAATAGCTCCACCCACCTTCATCCTGAGCAGAGCTCTCATCAACAAGATTCACTGAAAACACCTGTGTGGGTGAACAGGACCTTTAACATGAGTCCTGTTCCAGTTACTGTTAAAAACATCTGCTCCTAACCTTGATGTCATCAGGCCAGCCGTCCTCCTGCCTTTTCCCTTTGACCCTGCGCTGGATCAGCTCCAGTGTTTCCTCCCTGGTGGGATGTTGACCCTTGACGTCCGCTGCTGTGTCATAAGCTCCTTGGTCCAGCGTGGAGCCGAAGCTCTTGGGCAAGGTGTTGCTCCGAGGACGAGTCTGGGGGCCGAGTTCGCTCTCTGCACGGTGTTTGGCATCTGAGAGAGAAGGAATACAGTGATGAGGAAGAGAGATGAAGGGGGGGAAAAAGAAGAGGAAGGAATAGAGAGGGTAAAGTATGAGAGGAGGAACCAGAAGAAAATCTTCTGTCTTCAGACAGCACATACAACATCTTTCACTGGACGATCAGACATGCAGGAGTCTGACAAACAGCTGCGGTGGTTTTAGTCAGCAGTCACAATATGAGGAGAAAGATAAACATGCTTTGACTCAACACACACCGCGAACAAAAACACAACACTGCACACAGTCAAAACCCAAACACAGCAAGCAAAAACCTTTTCCTGAACATTTTTCTAACAGTGTCTGATGGTTACAGACCGAGACGCACGGCTACCTGCTTGATGTTGCAGTATCTCTAGATAAAGCGTCACCTAACTCTGCAATGATCTATTCAAGTGTATTAACTTGCCCTGTGCAAAAGCAGTTATGGTTTGACAAAACACAATTGTACCTAAATTGTGCTGTTGTTTCCTTGTAATAACATTATATACTGTATAAAATGTTCAGGTGTTATTAATAGATTATTAACAGAAAATAATATATTTGTATTATGCGCCCATAGCACTTTCCCTATGTGACTACATTGGCATAATGTCCACAGTATGAAGTTTAGTCACAATTAAATAAAAACAGATTTTCAAAATCTGCAACACTTAAACATACATTTATTAACACCCCCATCAAAAAACAAAACAAAAACAAAAGTGACTGCAGAACTGCCATTCTCTTCCTCATGTTGCTTCACACTTTTGAGAGACAAAGAGTTAAATGTCCCATCCCAACATGCGGTTTCAACAGGAAATACACCAAAACAAAGCAGCAAGATGCTCTCACAATGCCGCCTCATTGTGACTGTCAGTAGTGTATGTATTGTCTACTTACTGAGGGGTTGGTACTTACTGAGGTGATACGGTCTAGAGCTCAGGCCTGAGTAGGGGTGGAGCGGGGGGGTGAGTGTGTGATGGGGAGGTGAGCAGATAGAGGAGGAGGAGGAGGAGGAAGGGAGGGAGGGAGCATGGTGGCGTCTGTATGAATGGAGCAAAGCCTGGTGCCTCAGCGTGCTTCTGGGTAAAAGGTGGTGCTGGCGTCCTGGTTGGCCGATGAGTCAATCAATCAATCAAACGGTCGTTGGGCGATAGGAGGAGGAGGGAGGAAAGTGGAGAGCGGGTGCTCGCGTTATTGTTGTTTTCAATTTTTGATTTGAAACAGAGAGAGAAATGTTTCGGCCACTGCGTTCTCCGAGGAGAGCCGTCACCTCACATAGAGAGGGTGGACGAGTGTCATGGGGTTTGTTCAGAATGGTGAAACGATGCTCGGGGAAGAGACACGTCAAAGTGTAGAAATCTCTAGACATCAGATACATCGTATTTCACATTCTAATACCTGACTTTGGGCTCACTTAGTGGCAAGGAAGTGAAAAACTCCTGCAGCCTCAATTTGAATTCTGATCAAAAGTTGATTATTTCTTAAGTCTTATCCACCGTTTCACCTTACCGAATTCACCGCAGACGTAATGAATGTGGGCTCACAAGGACGCACCAGCACACGGGAGGGTGGGAGCCATGTCAACCCCTGGCACGTGCGTGTGTGTGTGTGTGTGTGTTAGACCAGCATACATGCGATGTTGTTACAAAAGGTCAAAGGTTCGGAGTGGGGGGGGTCAAGCTGTCCAGCATGGAACAGGATGGCACACGGACACTCTAACCCCAACACACACACACACACACACACACAAATGCACATTCACAGGAGAAAGAGCGAGTGGTTCTACCTTTAATCTGCCTGCGGATCTTGGTGAGGTCGGTCATCCATTTGAGGACTTTGGGGTTAGCTGCCTTGTCTCCGTGAGAGGGCTGCGGAGAGAGAGGACAGAGTTAGTGTTTCACTGAAAAGGTCGTGATGTTACTGCAGAATTTACGACACAAATTTAAGCACTTCGCTGACGTTTTTTTACACACAGACTCGCATGAGGCCTTAAAAATGAAAAATATTAAGTTATCAGGATTTGTGACCCCATTCAGCACTTGGTATGGTTGGCCATAAAGGACTGCAGCAAAAATCTGGTTTGTTTCTGTGTAATAGCATGAAACAATGTTCAAGTTTGTCAGTAATTTTGGAATTAAGCAGCTCCTTTTTTTATTAAATCATACATGTTGATACATAAATGTCCTCTTTCTTTACTGCTCAATAATATAAAAAATCAGTATAACAAATTCCACCGTCATTTTATATTTCTGTTTTTACCTTATAGTTCCTCTCCTTCTCAAACTGCTCTTCAAACTGTTTAATTTTCTTCTTCAGGTGCTGAAGCTTTTTTGTGAGCTGGTGGGTGACTGAATCTCCTCCTCTCATCGCCTCTTTGGAGCCAAATGATGCTCGGCGCGGCCTGGGGATGGGAGGATACACAGGTATGAATGAACTGCAACAGAATACCAAAATAATCCAGCATGGGAAAAAAAAAATACAGTGGGTGTGTTATAACATTAAAATCCACAAGCAGAATCTAGTAGCAGTGCTGGACGCCATCGTACCTCTGTGCTTTGGTGGGCGAGGTGGCGTCCGGGTCCTGCTGGAGGAAGCGCTGAGCACCGTGCGCTCCGAAGTCGAGGAAGCGCCGTGCCAGGAGATGAGGGTGGGAGTGGGAAGAGGAGGGGGAGGCGTCCTGCCCTCCCTCCCCCTCGTCCTCCTCGCCGTCCTCCTCCAGGGGCAGCAGGGGGAGAGGAACCATACGACCGGCCAGCGGGGAGAGCTGCGCCTCTCCGCTCTCGTTGTCGTCCTGCCAGGATTTGAAAGCCGGTATGGGGTCTGGAGAGAGGAGCAAAGAAACACAGAGAGGAGGGAGTCAGAGCAAGTTAATGGAGAAGAGGAAAGGAGGGAGAGAAAAGACTCAGAGTATTACACATGAGGCAAATACTGTACATATCAATCAGATGCACACAAAAGCTGCCTGGGAGGGGGCCGTTGAGCTGATACATTCGACAACAAATTAATTTTCTTCTTCGGTACCCTGCTGACTCACTCTTCGCCTGATTAACGGTGTCTTGACTGTCAGCGTTATGCTAACGAGCTGAGGAGGGGTGGAAAAAAAAGGGGAAGGAGAGGGCGAAGGAGGGGCCGGAAAAAGATAACGAGACGGGGTGAGAAACGGAGAAGCAGAGTCAGGGGAAAAAAGGTGTTTAGGTGTCCTGATCTGCCCAGTGACCCTGCAGCAGGAGGGGGAGAAAAAGAGTCCACCAGCCATGTTATCAAGGAAGAGTTTCACATGCAGGGATTTATTCATGATCAGTATCACTCAAGCTCATTTTAAAATGTGAGAAAGTTTTAATAAAGTTTCTCGTATTGTGTCCAAACCAGCAAGCAACCGCCAAAAAAAAAATCAATGAGAAAGGATGAGAGGAGGGACAGGTAGACTGGTGGATGTGAAACTACTTACCTTGGCCTTCTTTTTGCAGGTGCATACATGAGAAGTCTATGGGAGGGAGGTGGAGATGGGAGGGGGGTGACGCTGCTTGGATGGAAGGAGGACGAGAAGGAGGAAGAAGAGGAGAAAAAGGAGGAGGAAGGACAGGGAGAGAGATAGCAGAGAAGAGGAGCATTGAGGTCATTCATCATTCACAACTTCACTCACCAACATTCATTCAGTAAACGTGTGTGTTGGGTTTAACTACAACAAAATGATGCCGAACATCAAAACGTCAGACTAGATATTTCACAGGATCATGTGGAAATGAAGGAGAATGACAGCTCACACGTTTTTGATGAATTCATAGAGATCTTAGAGTTTTAATAATTACATTTTCTGACGGCACCATATACAGACGATTAAACCTCTATGCGCTGACAGAAAAGAAGTTTTAAGAGATATTTCAACAACAATAACTTTACAAAAAACAAAAATGTCAGAATAACTGGATTTTACTAAACTGAGAGAATACAATAATTTGGGCACCATGTTGGAAAGAAATCTTCTCTCTTAAACAAGTTGCAGAAATCATGCTGTAATAACCGAGACAAGTGGGTACCTACCTTCCCATTGGTTGTCAGGAAAGAGCTGGAGGTGGGGGTTGTGGCCAGAGTTTGGTTGGCATGGCGACAGGTGGTTCCTGGTGTTGGCGTTCTGATCACAGCGGCATGAAACTGAGTCCTGGAGGAAGAGAGAGAAATTAAAGAAACAAATCAGGGATGGAAGGAATGAAAGAAAAAGGAATAATTGAAGAAAAAGAGGAAAGCATGGACAGACAGAAGAAGAGAAATGAAGTAAAAGGGAACAAAGGGAGGAAAGTACAGCAGGGAGACAGATACTGCAACAGAAATTTTAGTTAAATTACTCTCCTGTGCTCACAATTCGATAAAATTTAAATTTAAAATTTGAAGAATCAACACAGACACCATCACCAACATGAGATTTCCCCTCATGTTGCTACTTACACATCTTATGGTGTCGGTCTGAGTCTGCTCCATGGTGTCACAGGGCTCATTGTCCTGCCTGAAGACAAAGATAATATGTACTTGAAAAAATAAAGTGAACAAAATACTCCACATTCAATTATTTATTATAGGAGACACTTGTTGTTAATAGCAAGCCGAGTCACCTCACGGACGTGAGAAATCTTTGGCTCGGAGCAAAATCTAAATCATATCTGAACTAACCTTCCCCAGAACAATTTAAAGATGTCAAGTATTTTAGTCATAATCCTTTAACATTATTTGGAGTCTTCCTGTGACGTTGTTGGCGGATCTGAACAACAGCTCAAGAGTCACACTAAAAAGCCTTTACACATCATGAATGATTTCTTGTAGGAAAAGACTCACAAAGCTGCTGCTTCAACTGCTGGTAAATCTCACATTTGTTACAACTAAACTAATGTTGTGTCCATTTATGATTAACTTCATAATTTTTCATGAATAGGTATGAAACAGCATTTTAAGCACTGGCTGCCTAGACCATTTTTAATATTAAACACTGCATGCAACATGAACCACGGTACATTAACTATGTTTGTTAAAAATCACGAGCTGGAAGCGTGACACAGTATGACGTATGGGGGGTAAAACGAGGGAGTGTGCATAGTGTACAAGTTAATATGTGAGAGAGAGATAATAAAGGTCTGTTTCAGATGCAGCGTAAAATGAGCTCTGGCTGAGACAGCATGTCGAAGTGGAAAACCAGTGTAAACCTGAGGTGTCAAGTGATCTGTGCGAGACAACATCCTGCATGTGTTGAAGAAAATGAATTTCGCTCTCTCTCCACATCACTGAGACTCACTAGGCGACATAAAGCACACATATCTATCTACCTCGTTCAAGTTAAGCCTAAAGTTGTCCCAAATGTACCTTGACCTCTTGAACTCTTAATTCTGGTCTTGATACTCTAAAAACTCTGCTAGTATATTCTTGATGCAAAGTGACACTAAACTCAATAAAGGCTTGAAAGCAAACTGACAACCAACCCAGCCCACCTGGCAGTGTCGATGTTGTTCTCAGCATCTCTGTCAACCTCTGCATCCAGGTCCATTCCCGAGCTCTCCTCCAGGGCGTCACCAGAGTCCAAGGAATCCTGGGAGAAAGCAACAAGCAAGAATTTAACATTAATTTTATTGTTTTTATGAATGGAATTTAAAACAAAACTACTAGAACAGAGCAAGAAACATAAATGGGCAAGACTAGAAACAAGTAGGAATCTGACACAAACAGGTACATCCCTGCTCTTATAAACTACACACATCACTATGTTTCACTTCCTTTGAGTTTTAGGGACCACAGGTTTTTTTTCTTTGTCTTAAATGGTAGAAATACAGCACAAATAACTATTCAAATAAGGCCCCCTACAGATTACCACTCATAAAGATTATACCTACATGTATAAATTACTAAGGAAACATGGAGGTCATTGTTACATAAACATATACTGAGTTAATCTCATGATTATCTGTTATCTCTATTACCCTTTACAGTGTAAACCACTCAAAGTCAAGGCGAAGGGGCTTTTCCCATCACTTTTCCTAACAACTGCTAACCTTTATAATTCACTCAGCAAATATAAGTGGGTTTCATTATAATGGTCATAACTAATACTACAGAGTTATTGAAGATTTAAGGTTCCACACATCCACACTGGAGGTTAAACGTGTTTATGTGACCTACTGTACATAAAGCACATGTCACACTGGTTATTATTATACTAGTTACTATTATAACTATTGTGAAAAGAGAGTAAATGTGTGTGTGTGTGTGGGGGGGGGGGGAGGTGTTTTGTAGTTCGGCGCACAGGTGTTGCTGTCACTCTTGGCTGATCTATTTAAAGAACTGAATTGCCAGATAATTGTTAAAGAAGTGACAGGTTTCTCATCAGTCCCGGGACACGTCTCACTCTGTCTGCCATCTTGTCTGCTCCTCACCTCTCTCCAGCCGTCTGGACACTAAAATGGTTCTTGGGACAAGAGCCACTGAGCCTCAATGGGGGATTCAAGGGGGTAGTAGCATTGAGGGGATTTGATTTCCACTGTGACAAGGCTTACTAAAAACGTATGTGTCTCGCTGGTCAATCCTCATAAAGACACTGAGCAGCACTTCTTGTATTTCGCCGTTATGTTGTTCCCTCGTGACTGTCAAGTTAGTTAGATAAAACGCTGCCTGTATATATCAGCGTATTCATTCATCTGTGAGTGTATTTGTAAAACAGGTCTCTTGTTGTCTCCACTTGCTTCCCCAGTTGAATTCCAGCTATTGTAGCAATCAGAGCAGAACAAAGATGGACTGTGTTGATAACATCAAACATTCAGCCTTGGAATGAACTGACAGAGACAGGAAGGAGGTTAGCTATGGGAAACATGCTGCCAGCCCGCACAGCAACTGGCCAGCGTCTGTGGATTGTATCTGTTTCTGAGGGAAATCTCCACTTATGTGTGTGTGTGTTGTCATCTGATTTAACTTTCAATTTGTGTACATAGAGGAGATGTTTTTCTTACATTCACGTTAACATTTAGTTTGTGTGAGAAACATGGATGATTCTGTGCTGTTTCTCTGATGTGTGTTTGTGTGTGTGTGTGTGTGTGTTTGATATGTAGCTAGAAAACATTGAAAGTGTGTGTTTGAGCATGCGCAGGTACGTGTGTGTCTCTGCGTCTCCCACAGACCTGCGTGTCTTTCTGGCTTTGTCGTATGTGCTGCTCGGCCTGAGTGAGCGGGGTCTCCCCTTCTGTGTCGCAGGGACTGTCCTCAGGGTCAGTTTGTTGCTCCTCGTCTCCATGGCAACCATGGTCTGCAGGCTCACTGGGACTCACCCTGGGAAGACACAAATAAAGTTATTAAAATAATAAAACCTCCTAAATTTTATAGTTTTGAACAAAACTAATAGAATGATTCATATCTTTATGGTGGAAGTGCACGCTAACACAAAGCTGCTTGTTTTAGTATGTTTTAGTAAAACTCCAGGACATCTTGTTTTGTCTTAGAGGTGACTGACCAGCTGCTCCCCTCAACGGGTACAGTTTGCTAATTATGATCACAGCTGTCAACATATTTACTGGAAAACCTAACCATCTGGTTGGTTTCATGCCTTTGTCCACACACGTTGTGACAAATATGTCATCTGATGCCACTTTAAAACATTTGAAGAATCTGTGTAACGCATGTTTCTACCAGCAGGTGCATGGAGGAAAAACTGTTTGTCAGTGTGTATATGTTCTTACACTTGATTCAAGTATATTTGGTTTTCAGGTTAGTGTGTGAATGTCAATGTGCGTGAATGCGCTCTCACCCCTGGCTGTCGTAGTTGCTGAGGTCTTGGTCGATGGATGTTTTCAGCTCAAAGAAGTGCTGCTCCACTGCAGCCCGGATGGTTCGATGGATTATCCTGGGAAAACAAATTGATGTAATTTATCAAGATTTATATGTTTATTCACATGATTTGTACTGTTTGAGGTGTGTGATGATTCATTAAGTTTGACTAAAAAAGTTTTGCGCAGTGTCCTGCCTTCTGTTTGAACAAAGGCTGTCAGGTTTTTGTTGACACCTTAAATTCATTACTTAGTTTAGAGTGACCCCAGTGGACATCAAATCCTGAAAGTGTTAGTTTCATAATGTTGTCCACTGAGCTTCACAAGAAGACAGTTAGTCACTGTTCAACTGCAGTCAGTTTAAAACTGTGTCAAATACTGAGTAACGATACAGCTCATGTTTTCCTCCACTGGGATGAGTTAAGTTCAGCTGTAATGACTGTAAACTGTAACAGCTCAGTTTACCAGTGATTGTGTCTACGTGTGATGCCTGAAACCATTTTAATAACCAGACTGAAAATATAATTCTGTTAATTGCTAAACCATAAACGTATGGAGACGTACTAAATGGAGATTATCTATGAATGATTAATTATAGCTGCTAATAAATTAAACATAGATAAGTAACTCCCGCTTTCTGAAATAATGCATGCTATAAAATGAGTATTTTGTGCCAGAACTTTAGTAGCATTTTTCTAACTGTAACCTGCATTATAACATTCACCACCTAGAATCCAAAACTAAAAATATACTTTATCATTTTTAATATTTTGTAATCCTTCAAAGAATCCAATTTCCTCTTCAAACTGATCATCTTAATGTTTTAACACTTAAATAACTGTTATGTATCTCATCCTCTGTTCTACAAATAGGGTTCAATGATGTGTAATCCTCTCCATTGTGTTTAATTCCTGAATCGTCTCTACATGAGATTAATTTATGTGCTCTTTTGTTCAGTTACGTTGAATCCAATAAGCTCGGTGCATCGTTCACCCATTTAATGAAGATCTTTGTGTTCAGAATAAGGTTTAGCGGTACCCAGTAATGATATCTGGAACCACACGTAAGCCTCCCCACATAATCCTACCTGTCAGCAGCCCCTTTTAATGAACAGAAAGACCTCTACTAATCAATTAACAGACAAATGATTGCTGCTTTAAATGACACACTGATGTGTTTTCCTCCATGCCAAATACAAGAATGTATCAGGTATACAGAAAGAGACATTTATTAAAGGTTAATGATGAATCAAACATTTTGAGAGCCTAATAATCACTGAAGGGGTTTCTTTTCCATTCTGGGCTATTTAACAAGTCCTTATTAAGTCAATGACCTGGACCAGTTCTGAAAGGATTAATAATGCTTTAAGTAGAGCCAGAGAGGAGAGGACATCACGGCCTATAAAAGGTAACAGCAGCAGTCGCACTCTGACCTCTTCTACACTGACATGCGACGGCTGATCCGTAGGCTCTACTGAGACTTTATTTAACTTTTTTTACCACGTGTGTGTGTGTGTGTGTGTGTGTGTGTGTGTGTGTGTGTGTGATCATAATGTATCCCTCCCTCATTTACTCTGGCTTCTTGCAGGCTTTAGTTAGCTTTGTTTCTCCTCTAGCTTAGACAGCAGTAGAGGTTGAAGACCTGGTAGAGAAAGACATTAATTGGGAAAACTCCCAGCTCTCTTCACACTCCTCCACACCAGCTGCTGCTCCTGATGGATCATGCTTCTAGTTCCATCTATGTTCCCCCAACTCCTGTTATTTAACATCTCTACTCATTAATTACATGCGCTCTATGCCATTATACAGTATATAGTTAATAGTAAGATCACACTGGGTGTGTCTGGTGTATATATACACAAGATGTTTCCACCAACAAAGTTGTATGATTATAAATGGAAGACTTGGAGAATATAACTGTGTTTGGGCTTCACATCTATGACCATTTAAGGTAAAACTCATAAAGGTGTTGGGCCCGAGGTCAAATAAATGTGTGTGTGTGAGCTAGACACCCACACAACTGTGCACACTGCAAGCTCACCCTCACCTGCAGCAAAAGCAACTCCATCTCTCTAATAATAAGTATCCATCAAACACAGTTACTTCCACAAACAGACACATGAGCAGTAAAAGATGATGATGCTTGGAGTCATTCTCATTCACACACACACACAGTCAAGAGAAGCGTCATGTGATTTTGCTGCTGTCGTCTTAATTTTTGTCTAAATCCTGACATGCTTCTCAACAGAGGAGAGGCTATTTGAAAATGAAGATATTAATCACACTCAGAGACACAAGACTGTCTAGGCAACCAAGACACTTGCAGCAACCTAATGGAGATGGAAAAAGTTATGTGCTCACATGACACCTCGAAGATAGTCAAACATGTGGTGACTGAAACTCAAGTGACGTGTTTTTTGGTATTCTATAATGTAAGTATAACAATTCTTCATTATTGGTAGCTTTATTTTTAAAAGATTATGGTCAACAAGCTCTCATCTTTTCATGACGCATGTGCTTCATTAGGTTACTGAATAGCAGCGTCCTGTACAGCACACAGTATTTCTCACACTGTTCAGCACAGCTGAAACAACCCTCATCCATCATATCAATAGTTAAAAATGACTACAACTTGTTTGTCTTTTCATTTCTGTGGTATCTATCAGTCTACCCATCCATTTGCTTATTTATTTATGCTTGGTTGCTTTTGCTTTTTAACATTTATTTTGCAAAGGTAAGCCAAACAGGCTATTCTTGGCATATTGAAAGATATGAAGAAAGAGAAATGTTGTGCCAACGTTAGCTGTGCAACTACTTTGATTCAGTCCCTTTTTAAACAAAAGTAGTTCCAGCTTCTAAACTGAGAGGATTTGCCTCTTTTCTTCAGCTTGTGTGACAGTAAACTGATCATCTTTGGGTTCTGGAGTGCTGGTCGGCCAAAACATACGTCACCTTGAACTTTAGGAAACAACGAAGCATTTTTCACTATTTTCTGACGTTTTATAGAGATAACAATTTATTTAATAATTAAGAATATAATCAGGACATTAATTGATAATATGAAGATGTCAACAAATGCAAATGGTCAAACTGGTCAAGCCATTTTGTTCTCTTGTGTTATTAATATATTATGTGTTATTTCTAAGACATCTCCTGTTTGTGCCCTCAAGCCTCCAGGTCAGTAAACTCACTTTAATGTATAGCACCATAGAAAATGATTATATTCTGTTTTCATGTCATGCAGTGAAGAGGCAGAGGCCTGACAGTCATGTGATTGCTGAGTTCATGTCCTCGGGGCTCTAAAGACACCGTGCCATGCAAAATGCTTTGGTTTGGCTTCATAATCAAAAGACAAGACCGGCTTCCTCCTTATCATTTCCTCTTAACCGCTTACCTTTCTCCCAACACGGCTCTTGTCCGCACTGCCTGCACTTCTTCTTTCCTGATTCCTGTTATTTTATCTGCACCTTTAGCAGATGACCTTTCACTCCCTCTTCAAACTTCAGCTAACCTGGTTCTCTCTCTCTCCTCTTGTTTGCAGTCTTGTTTTCTGTCATTCTCTTAATATAATTTGCAGAATATAACTGTTTACACATTAGCTGGAATTTCAGGTATGTATGTATTTAGGTTGTAGAGTGTCTCTTTGAGTGTGTGTACACTGCTTATGTATGTTATTGTGAGTGGATAAAATTACTGGTGTGTGTACTTACTCTGCAGAGTCAGCAGGCAGGATGGATATAGGGGAGAGGTGGGAGCTGTAGAGAGAGAGAGAGAGGGAAAGGACAACATGGTTAGAACATCACGTACTCCTCGACTCCCTTCCCATACTGACATGAAATGACCTTGGAGGGTGTGGGTGTTGGGCAGTAAGAGTCACAACAGGGAAGAAGAATGATAATAACCATGAACACATCTACGTATACTGTGTGTGTGAGTGTGTTAGAGAAACAGAGCCAGAGATCAAGAGCCGAGTGTGTGTTGAAAAAGAATGAAACGAAGATGTGTGTAGGTCAGCATGATGAGTTTATGTTCTCACTCCTAATCCAAGATCCCTTGTGCTAAATGACATTCTCAAGAAATGCACCACACACACACACACACACACACACACACACACACACACACACACACACACACACACACACACACACACACACAAAAATACACAAAGTTTCAGTCACTGGCGCCACTCTGGGTGGGCAGATTGTTATTTAGGCTACAGAGCTCTGCTAAATCCTGCTGATCAGATAGAAGGGTGTGTGTCAAGTCAAATTTGTTCTTCGATGTTCCTCCATAAGCAAGGAAGTGTGTGTGTGTGTGTGTGTGTGTGTGGCATGAAACAGGGAGGCGGCTGAGATGTGTCGTTGATTCATCAGCCTGCCGCTGACCTCAAACACACAGAATCACTGACAGGCACGCCAGGACTCCAGATTTATATAAAACTCCTACACACACAACACAAGGTCATTCACATTATGCCCAAGTGCATGGGTACGTCTCATATATACTGTGTGTGTGTGTGTGTGTGTGTGTGTGTGTGTGTGTGTGTGTGTGTGTGTGTGTGTGTGAGAGAGAGAGAGAGACACTGGCGGCCAACCTCATCTCATTAGAAAAACAGCAGCTGACGTTATGCAAACTATTTGTGTGGATGTATGTTGGCTCTTTAACGCAACCCCACACGCACGCAAGCACACACACACACTCTTAATGCAACAAGAAGTCCTCAGGTAGATCGATACAGACTGAATTATTAATGACAGATAGGACACGATAATGCCCTCCATCTTTATTCTTCTGACTTTCTCCATCTTCTTTCCATTTTCCTTCAACTGCTTTATTTTCTGCCCTCCTCTCATTGTGTCTGCCCTTCTTTCTCTCTTCGTTAGGGTCCTTTTCTTCTTTATCAAACATTTTTTTATTAGATCTTTTTCTCTCAAGAAACATTCTCCCATTCTCTACCTCTTTTAACTATTCTTCCTCCCTTATTACATTTTTCTCTCATTGCACATGCTTTATACAAAAATGTTTTTTATATGATCTCTACCCTTTGCTTATCTTTTTCTCAGGTTCTCCTTTCTCCATCTTTCTCCACTGTGTTTCTTTCCTCTTTAATCTCCTCTCCTCCTGAACCCTCGGTACTTAGCATCGCGCATTCCCTTTCTGACACTGTAAGCTTGATCGTGAATGTGTGTGTGACAGAGAGACAAAAAGAGAAAGGGAAGGTACTAGCGTCGTGGAGATCAAACAATAAGCCTGCCAAACACTGCCAAAAAGGCCACAAAAAAAACAATGGTTGTGAAGGAAGAAAAAACAGGCAAAGTAAAGCTGACTGATTAAGTACTTGGATAATGTTAAAGTAGCTTCTGACTTTGTGTAAATCTCTCTGGACTGAGTTTACATCAGATCCTTTGTAATTTGAAGCTCTCCTCCCCTTCTTCTCCTGTTAGTCAACACAGAGACTGCCCTTTAAACAGGAACGCACCCTGCAGGCTATAGCAGCCACTGTCCCTTCGAAGCACCGATAACATCTGACAGCAGGTCGTCCTGCTGAGTTGTACCCTAAGGGGCCATGCTGGGTGGCTGCATCACTAACAATAGATTCCTGATAGGGTCCTCAAGGACATTACATAATCTCTGTGTGCCTTAAGTAGCAAAGATAAGATCTGACCTTACACCATTTTGCCCCTGAAGACTTGGACTAAAATCGTTGTTGCAGCCTTTGGGTTGTTCCTGCCCTCCTTGTAGCAGAGATAACATATCTAGCCCTAAAGGACCGTACATGACACCCTTTACAGGGCTCTTTTGGCATTTCTTCCCTGTTGAGGACACCATGAAGGGCAGATAGGATTGAGTATTCCCTGTCCCTGATATAGTAGAATGTGGTTTTGAAAAGGTTTTGATTATGTCTCAAGGTGGAAAGTTTCTTGCAGTTTTCTTTTACTTATCAAACAGCACAGCAGTCATACCGACAAACATGCTTCACACCACGAGGACAGAAGGGAACAATATAACTTTCAAAGTACTTTTGACACAATAGTCTCTATTCGTGCTTTTGTCTATTACACATGCTATCTGACACATGCTATCTGTTGCTTTTGCTCTTTAAATAGTAACTTAACAAGAAATAAACAACAAATGCTTTGCTTGTTTTCAAATCTGATTTAGCTGCAATGACTGATGCTATTTTTCACCTGATCACATCTGGGAACTGCCCATTATAATCGGTCTACCACTGTCGCCTTCTGATTTGATGAATTTGATTTAAAATGAGATTAAAACACATTTTGCTATATTGATTTCCCTAACCGCTTTATCATCTAAATCCTAAAGACACCTGAGGTGAGTGGCAGAGCAAAACCAATTCTTGCCAGATTCACTCAGATCACATCAAGTTAATCTGCAGTCTGCTAACCAGATCCCTCAGCAGGAAAAATCTCTCTAGTGGCAAGAGTGCATCACCTGGGTGCTGCTGACTAATGCACTTGTGAAAAATATATTCATAAAGTAAATGAACAGCATGTATCTGTTCTTCTAACCTGCGTTTGTCACATTTCACTTCATTTCATTATTACAGTGGAGAAGTAGTGATTCTCCAGAGGGTTTGTGACCTTCACATATTAGCAGATAAAATCATTGAGAAACATTATTATCCCTGGCCCTGTTGATAATATACTGAAGCAAAATTGAAAAAGTCTGTCCTGCTTATTTTATATTGTGTTCCAAGCTGAAGTTGTTATTTTAACAAAGCATGGTTCAGTCCAGCTCTCACAGTCTCTGCTGCACTTTGGTATTTGGCCAAGTTCATTTTAGTTGTTGTGTATGCAACTGGCCTACACATACTGTAGTACTACACATCACATATATAGGGCAAGAGTATCAGTTTCACACAGCTAAGAGTATATACTGCAGAGCTGAAACTCAGTGGCCTCATGTCAGCTGACAGAGTGATTAAACAACAGAAACCTCTCAGGGTGACTGTGGGTTTGTCTGCTGCAGTAAGTTGAGGAGCTCTGTGTTCTCAGTGCAGATGGTAATGAGGAAAAGGGCTGATCAAGGACATCCTTACATTATTTACAACAATTATTCAGATGGCGGGATATAAAGGAAACAAAGAGCTAGAGAGAGGAGAGAGAATGTGTGTGAATGAGCGAATGTGTGTGTAAGGTGAGTTCGAGGTTAGTTGCGATTCCACAGAGGTGCTGTTGTCAGCAAACCTGACTCTGCTCTGTTCTGCCTGGGAGGTCCGACAGACTGCTGCAGTCTACGCATCCACCCACATTTATACCACATATACACACATTATATTATATATATGTATAAGCATGGACAAAAGGACATATTTCACTTTGGCTAGTAACCCACTTAACAAACATTGACACACTTTCTCTTGTCTCTTTGAGCCTTCCCTTCCCTCTCACACACAGAACCAGCCTGTAAATCACACACACAGAATCATAAGCATCATCTTACATCTCATAAACAGCTCTTCTCGCTGCCTCTGAAACTCTGAAACATTTATAGTCCTTCATGTCAGGGCCAGGTCAAAGATAAACAAACACTGAGATCTGTGTATTCTGCATGGATGCTGCTCATTTGTTTGTTTCCATCGGTTGCTTTGCATTCAGCTATAAATGACCAGTGCAGCTCTGCTTCATTTGTTTACCTGAATCATCCCTCAGACATTTGGCCTTCTGAGACTGAAGATCTATTTTGTTAAGTTGACTCAACAAATCTTTCACAGCCCGTCTCTACTTCCTTTAATTAATCATTCCTCTTGCAGAGTCATGAGGAGCTGATGCAACATTGCTGATAGCTTGCACTTAAAATGTAATATATTTTTGGCAATGCCTGAGGATACATATAACTGTACACAATAATGTTTTGATGAATCGATTAATTATTTAGTCTATGAAATGTCTCAATTTCCTTGATGAATAGGTGAAGAAAAAAGAAAAAAATGCTAAAAATTCTCTGGTTCCAGCTTCTCCAGCGGGAGGACTTCCTGTTTTTCTCTGATTTATATTACAGTAAACTGAATATCTTTTTAGCATTTTGGACTGTTAGTTAGATGGAACAAGACATATGAAGACGTCACCTTGGACTCTGAGAAATTGTTAATTGGCAATTTTTTATATTGTTTGACATTTACTAAACAAAACAATTAATTGATTAAGAAACTAACCGGCAGAGTAATTGATAATGAAAATAATTGTTTGTTGAAGCCCTAAATAGATCCTCACATTTGAGAAATTGGCCAGTTTTTCTTGATAAACACCTTTAGTGATTGTTTTATTGCAATTGTTGTAAACAAATTTTCTCTCAATTAACTAATCAGTTAATTGACCAATCGTTTCAGCAATAGTACAGATTCATCATAACAGACACAAAAATGCAGATTGTTTATATTATTATTATAGATTATCTTTTATAGTTTTCAAATTGAATGCTAAGAGCTCCTTTAGGTACTTTGGTGCTCAATAATGTTATGAACAAACAGAATCTGACAACAACTGCGATTTCCTCCGAGTATTAGTGCAGCTACTTGCTAAACATATGTGCCTCAGATATATTTAATTAATGGAGCCTTAATTTGACAAAATGCTTATCAATAGGGGACGACTGCCATTTTCTGTCCCTCCATGCAGCAAAATGCTGACACATTCTCAGCCAGGCCTCCCTGCTTTCTCCATACTTAGATTGCACAGCGCAATATGAGCTCTTAAGTAATGCCATGACCCCTTTCTCTTCTTCTTCTGCTGTTTCTATTCCTGTGACAGAAAAGACAGACTTCCCCATGTCTCTCTATTCTCTTTCATCTCCCCCTGGTAACAAAACAATGAGCAAGAAACACAATCCAACCTCATTTCCCTCCATTCTTCCATTCATATTAAAAAAAAAAAGGTTTTAAATCACTCAATATGGTTTCCACTAATTCATTTCAGCATTTACAAGTTGATTAATTCTTCAAGCTTTTGTTAATCAGTCCATTCATCCAATGTCTCGCTCCCATTTCCTTCTCTTTCACCCTCCAGTGCTCGTTCATTCATTCATCTATCATCCAACCCCAGATTTGCTTTCTCGTCAATCCGTTCATTCATTCATCCCAGTCAGACTAGCGGAGTTACATAACCCCGATGTTTACCTCTGCAGCAGAATGTCACAGGCCATTCTCATTTTTCCAGCTGTGTTTTCTCTCACTGTGATCTGTCCTTTTTGTTTAGTTTTGGGTGTTTTATGTCAGTGGATCCAGTCTGTCTGTTTTTCAGAGTGACGGCTGTCTTGTACGTCTGGTAGGCTGTTTGTCAGTTTCTCTGTTGTGTCTCTTCTTCTTCTCTCCTGCGGTCAGCAAGCTAACACAAAGGTTATTAAAGACCTGTCTGTTTTTTATTTTTCAACTCCCGTAGAGAAGTCAGCTTCACTTTTAACCAAACTCAGCACGATTTCTGCCTCTTTCTTCTTCTTGCTTGGTAACCCTTGACACATCTCCTGCAGGAGCAGGATCCAGCTGTTCGGCTTGTTCTGACTCTCAGTCTCTCTTCTCTTTCAGTATCGGCTGGGTCTGCAGGTCGGCCTTGTATCCAGTGGGAAGGTTATCCCAGTTGTGCGCTTTGAGGCGTCAGCGTCAGTACCAGCAGGTTTAGCAGCAGAGCCAGGGTATCGCCTGGGTGCATTATGTGGTGTCTTCTGAACCGCTGTGTGTGTGTTCTTGAATGAGTGTGTGTTAGTGAGAGAGGTTGTCTCACTCTGCACTCTGTCTGTAAAAGTGCTGCAGTAAACATCCAGAGCTCTGCTCAAATATATGAGCTTCTGATGTAACCAGGCAACAACCCCAGGAGGACCAATAGGGTGGGAGGGGCTGAAGTTGGCAGCCAATCGTAAAAAGGGAAAGACTTCAGCGAGCCAATCATGAGGCAGACAGAGGGAGGGGGTTTGGTTTTTTTGCTCCACTCAGTGGTGACTATAAACTCAGCAGTTATTACAGCCAGCCCAGTGGGCTGTGTAATGGCGTGCACACACACACACACACACACACACACACACACACACACACACACACACACACACACACACACACACACACACACACACACACAGAAATGTACACGTAATCACAGACAGACACACACCTGTGAGCCCTTCCTCAGCTTCTTAGACAATCATGAACATTAATATATTTATCATATTATTGATCACAAAGGGATGAGAGGAGTGACAGTGAGATATAAAGATCTGATCGGAGAGAGGGAGAGAAAGAGAGGGAGGAGGGTATGACGGGACACAGGGACAAATATGGACACAAACAAAAGGGGGAGGAAAGGAGGGAGGAAGACAGCAACAGAGAAAGGAGTATTCAAACGCTATCAATGTGCATTTCACAGTTATATCTGAGTCTACACTGTATGTGTGATGACGCTGGGCAACACTGATAATCATGACTGAATGAAAGCACTCACATATCACTATCAAGGAAAGTAGGTTATTTCCTTTTGTCTTCATGATGTTTGTGTGTGTCAGGACGAGACTTCAGATGAGTGACTAAAGAATACTTGACTGAAAGATGAGCTGTTCCAATCTAAACCAAATCAACCTTTTAACTAATAAGTCTGTTTTTTTCACAAAAATTACAACACAATACCATTTTAAAATGCAAGTCATGGCTTTCAGAAATGCTTTGCATCTCACTGTGGAAGAGCAATGGACAAGATTTGTTATGTGCAGTTAAAGAAATCTTTGCCCGAGAGCCTTAGTGGCATGGAGCCCACTAAACCACCAGTCTAAATGCCCAAACTCATACGTCATGTTAAACAAATATTTGAACAGTGAATTCACATAAGAAATGGGATGAATTGCCGAGTAAAAGTCAATATTATACATAAAAATAAGTCAATATTATACAAACAACCGCACAATGGCTCGATTTGGCTGGACTTTGATTCAAGACAATGTGACTCTTTTTAAGCAAAACATACCAAGAAAAATGACTACACGTACAAAATTACAGTTTGGGCTGATCAGATGCCACACTGGGAGGAAGATACAATGCGCTGCTGTTCTTTTGTTTTTCAAAAATTAAACCGTAAGGTAAAAAACATCCACAAAATGTATTGATGTTATGTTGGCATGTTATATCTATAGTGGAACATAGTTTCCAGAAGAGGCTCTGGTTTCTCAGTAAGCGATAATACACGAGGAGGTGTCCTGATACAGTGTACAGTTTATTTGTAGACAACCCATGTTAGTTCTGTTTTACCCATAAGAGATAGTTTAACTGTGAGCAAGAACTGTTGCTAATGTAGCCAAAATGATTAATCCATTGGGCAGAAAATTAATTGCCAACAATTTATAATAATTATAATAATCGAGTTGTTTATCAAGCAAAAACATAGAGCATTTTGCCAGTTCCAGCGATTATAATATGAGGATTTGCTGCTTTAATCCATTTTTCATAGTTGCAAATTAAATATCTTTGGACTGTTAATCGGACAAAACAAGCAATCTGAAGACTTCACCCCTTGAGATCTGGAATCTTGGGATGGGCATTTCTTGACAATTGTTTTTATATTTCTTTGCTAGAAAATAATCGACAGAAATTATAATGAAAAACATTGTTAGTTGCAGCCCCAGCTGCAGTAGATACCTGCGATTTAATGTACCTTGTGCACTTATTTATTGCAGTTGTTCAACCACTGACCTGTTAGACCATTTTTGACACCTGCCAATGATCAGAAACAAGTACTTTCCATGAACATGGTACATTATAAAAATAACAATGTAATACAACAAACAACTGAAACTAACTAAAATCCACTGCGGGACAATGTGTGGTTGAAAGTGACTGATTTGTAAAATTCCCCAATAGTCCCCGACTTCCTCAAGTAGTTTCATTTTGAATTCTGTTACTTTTTAGTCTAAAAGTTACTGTCTGCACTCCAGAAATCCCTCGAGGAAATTAAGTTAAAAATGTTTTCAACTTTGCTCATGAATTATTAACTAGATTTGGCCATGGTTTGGTGTTGATTTGTCGTCCCTGGTATCATTATTGATTCTGCCAAACTCTAATGTCAAAGTTTACCTTCTGTGACTAAAACAAAGCTACAACTACAGTGGGATCATGTTGACACAAAGAGGCTTCAGCAGCAGCGTGTGGAGTGACAATCAAAATAAATATTTTTTTCCGTGACGATTTAGGAACGTGACCGCTCCTTAGAAAGCCAGACAGGACATCTGTACCAGGACTGTGGGTGAGAACTGATAGTGCACATGGTGAGTGGTGCTATCTAGGTCAGTTAGCATATCATATTACATTACGGCCAGGCCTCGACACAATCAGGGAGTGAAGGGTGAGGAAAGCAGGGAAAGGAGGGCATGAAGTAAGACAAACTGCAGGAAAGTTTTCAACAGTAATTACTGATGAATCCAATTGTATTGACGACTTTATATATCTAATCGCAATAAATAAGAATTAATGCTTTGAGTTTTGGATGGACCATACAATGGTTAATTATTGAAGTAAGCCGTTTGTAATCTTTCCTATACACATTATTATGCAGTGTTAACATATAAAGTAGACAGGGACTGTTTTAAAAACTCTCCCTGCAGGTGCATTCAGGGACACATTATTCAATCAGCTTCCAGCTGTGGGGTTTGAGCTACCTTGCTTGCTTCAGAAACTGTTTCATATTATAATCCTAAATCTTTGATTTATCACTTCCTGTGTGCATAGAACTACCTACACTATAGAACAGGATTTAAATTGGGCAAATTAAGTGGATGTACAGGTTTATTTAGGCAAATTATAGAGATCTAATCAAATACTGTACAATAAAAAGGTTTCATTGTGTAACTTTTAATATTTTGCACAATATTTTGGTCAGAATATATAAAACTAAAACAAAACACTTGGTCCACCAGTTTTTGTGCCAGTATTATTTCCACAAGAAAAAGTGGATCAATGAACTAGGTCAAAACTCCAAAATATGCACACAACAGCTGATACTTGTGTACTGGCCTATATACTGTATATATGTCCATGTGTAGGTCATGCAGACCTGTTACACACGTCATACACTTGCCATGAATATGTAAAGTATGGGACAGGGCACTGCTCAGCTGCATGCAAGTTACAACACTAAAGAAAAACCAAAAGGAGAATAGGGTCACCACAAGGTGGGGGGCCAACATGCTCTGAGTACCAAGAAAGCGCTGGAAAGACTACTTCTGTTAAAATATGTGTTCCTTTTTCCACAAAAGAAGGCACTAAATTATCCTCCTCTGGAGAAGAAGACAAGTAAGAACGCAGCGATCAAGGACAGTTTGGATGCCAGACAGCTTTTTCTTTCTTTTTGTCCATCACAAGCTGCTCTCATCTTACGTTTTGGACAGTTGACTTTGCATTGGTTGCTCATTGAAAGGTCGTTTGGAGCTTTGGCAACCAATCAAACACGACATGAAATGACGCAGAATACACTGGCCAGAGTGACATTTTGTGATGCCCAAGTTTAGGAGGTTCACACAACCCTCTTCTTTTGAGGTTTGTCGATGCATAGAAGTGTCAGAACTATGGCCAAAGTTTTTTGTCTTGTTTATTTTCAAAACATAAGAGCGGCGCAGATGGGTGACGAGAACTGTTGGCATGCCTCCGCTCTCATATCTGACAAGCCTCAAATTAACGAGTGACCAAGAGTTTATTAGATATACTTCCATAATCTTTTGTCAAATAGCCAAAAGGCTTCTTTACAAAGACGCCTACTGGGATATAAATCATTTCCACAGCCACATAAAAATAACAGGAACAAAATCCTACAGGGGGATTCACAGAGAGCCTCTTTAAGAAGTACAACACTGGTTATCTGCAACACGAGACGCTACATACGTCAGTCATGCTAGGATGGTATGATGTTTGTAACAGTGAGGAATGACTGGCAAGAATGAAGGCAGGAAGGCTCTAACTGGAGGACAAAACTGAAGACAAGTGTTTTATAATGTGTTTAGATGCTATCTTCTGGTTTGACCTTTTCCCTCCTGAGGTCGGATATTGCGTTTTCACCCAGACTGAAAATCAATAAATCGTTCACAAGCAGGGACACTTTTCAATTCTCCCAGCCTCTCAATGGCCTCCTCTGCCCTCTGATTCTCCGTTCCCTCCATTAATCCATCCCTCCCTCCCGCTCTGCTCCTCCTCACCGGGGCCAGGAGTGCATGGCGGGAGCCCTCTTCAGCAGCCTGCCAGGATACTTCAGTGGCCTCAAGAAAAATACTTTCGACAGGGTGAGAGAGGATATAAGCAGAGTAGAGAAGGAGGGAAGTAGTGACGGGGGAAGAAGAGAGATCAGAGGAGAAATACCAGGGATTATATATATAGATTTAAAATGAGCAGAGGCTGTCAGCATGTACGGTGTGTGTATGTGAGTGTGTTGGCTGCCAGAGTCTATTAAGGGAGCACTGCAACAGCCACAGAGGACAGACTTCCCTGTCTGTCAAGTGCTAGACAAACAACTCACCCACAGTTAATGTTGAGTCACTAGACGGGAACTTTCTCTCTTTCAGAGCTGTCACAACCAGTTATGTGTCAAAGAATAACTGATGTACACATGAGACAGTGAGCTATTCTCAAAACAGTCAAGTCATTTTGAGTAAAACATGCACATGTACACTGACTCATCAAAATCTTCAATACAGTACTGAAGGTTATAATTACTTTAGTGACATTTTGAGACGATACGTTCTGTAGGAATGAACAGGAAGATTGACAACCTGAGATACAAGACACAAAATGATAAAAATCAAAACACCCCCAACTGATTTTCCATGACACGGTCTTTGTATTTAAACTGACAATCACACGTTATTCAACATTTTGAAACGGTGGGTTTGTAAAATGTTTCAGAAATTAACAGGATGTGACACAAAGAGGCAAAATTATCTTCAACTAAAATCTTTAATATGGCTAAAACAATTAATAAACAACAATTCTGATAATTTCCCACTATTCAAATGGATTTTCTTAAACTTGTGTTCTATTGTAATGTACTGAGTATGTGTTGGTATTGGATTGTTGGTTGGACCAAAGAAGCAGTTTGAATATTTCAACTCGGACTTCAGAGCATTTTCTCAGGATGATCAATATTGAAAATAAGCAAAAAACATGACCAGGTATCATTATTGTTGGTCATTATGTGTCTATGTGTCCGGACCTAAAAAAATCTGAGAATAAAATACAATTCCTTAAGCCAGCCTCTTTTTTTGTACGTTCACAGGATCAGAACGGTGATCCATTATCGGTGCAATTCTTCTACAAATGTTGTTAATAACTCTCCGTAGTTTGTGCTGGAATAAGGTTTGTTGCATGTGTGTATGTGTTACATGAACTAAAATAAGTTTCCACATAAAACACAGAAAGTAATCATATTTATTTTTTATTTCTTATAATTTTAGGCCAGTTGAGCAATGAGGGGGTGGTTGGCTTTAAAAGAAGTCAGAGTGCCATACTTTTAGCAATTTAAACAGATGTATTCCCTAAAACTCTGGTTCTACATTATTCAAATGGCTTCGTGGTATAGGCTGCCGACTCCAGGGTCTACAGATGCAGCAATAATCCCCCAGACCAGACACTGAGGTTAGACAAGGTCACAGGGACGATGGCTGCAGGCTAGCCACAACTAAAAGAGAATTAACACCAACTAAAACAATCACATGAGACTTTTAAATAATTTGCTGCATGTAACCCCCCGTGCACCTTCATCAGTAATGATTAAAGCTTCGAGTGCACGCTGAGTACCAATGGACAATAGCTGCCGCCTAAAGCCTTCCTCCAGTGAAACACACACACACCAACACACAAACACACACAGAGGAATCCTTTTGTGTTGCCCCACAAACAATGTATTAACTACTTAGACACACAGATGACACACATAGCAGCCTGAACTTTTCTGTTATCTACGACCTTATGTATCATAACATAGATTGTTGAACCTTGGCAGTCGGCTTAAAATGGGACGGCAGCATCCCGGCAGCATGTTAAAAATGTTAACAGGTCGACTATGGGGCCAACATTTGTGTATGCCTTTGTCTCTGTGTTACAGTGAGTGACATAGTGCTGTGTGTTTAGTGTAAGAAACTGTGAGTGTGTGTGTGTGGATTATGGATTACTGTCTGTAATCATCTTAAAGGCCAGTAGGACAAGACGAGCAGCATGACCCTGACACACACGCACACACACACACACGCCCAGTGAGTGCTGTAAAGAATCACAGTAGACTGATTTATTGTCCTACGCTGCTTTACAACTTTGTCTTTATCTACCAGGTAGTGAGCTACTGAGAAACTAGGGCAACGCAGTGAACACAGAGCTGAATGAACACAGGTTTTTACAAAATGCCTGGTTTAAAAGACCATGAGTCTAGATCCGAAACAAACTGAGGTCTCCACATCAAGTCTCTGTCAATGGGACAGGAGACAAACTGCAGTTTGCAGACTCACACTGTGTACTTCAAACACAACTGATATTACAGAGTAGTTGAAACAAATTGGACACATAAAGTGGCCTCTTATATGGCAATAATAATAACGATGTCACCATAATAGAGTGCAGCAGCATGGCTGTAATACAGAGCATAAACCACTGTGTAGTCTGGAGACCGTTATCCATGCCAATTTAAATGATAAAAAGAACATTTTGCAAAAAGTAGATGGTTTAAGAGTTGAGATTATTCGTTTTCACATGAAAATGAATCGTTCATTTGGGAAATAACAAGCCCATTTGCAATATAAATAATAACTCTATCTTAATTTATTGTGAACAAACTTGAGATGTACACACTGCCAGCGAGGAATTTGTTATAAGGTCACTATCAGATCATCCTATTCAATTGACAGACTCACTGTTATTCCTCAGCCTTTCTTAACTGATGTTTCTTTCGTTGATGTTATTTGTTTAGTTAATCCTATTTTGTTGCTCTTGTGTTTGTTACTGTCCTGCCTCTTTCATATTCCATGCTAAATGGTTTAATAGTAAAGCAGCTAGTTTTGAAAAGTCCTTTATAAACAAATCTTTACTTGCTCACACCCCTGATAAAGACTTAGTCAAAATACTGTCGTTCTGTGCTCTGTACTGAAGACATAATAAAGTGATAGTTTGATTCAAACAGGACTAACTGTTCAAAACTGTGCTTCCCGTCCCGGGGTTAAAGAGTTTTATATTTTTTTGTTTGGTCTACGCTCCCATTAAATCTAACATGTGAGTGACTCTACACATATTTATAATAAGCACTATCATCTTCTTTGTGCACTACTAACCAATACACCCTCTCTGTTCCTGTACGCTAGATGATTAAGAGTACAAGGTGTAAAATGTGCAGGTGTCTATATACAGTAATCTGGGTGCTCAGTGGTCAATTTAAAAGGAGATCAGCAGATCAGAAGAACCTGAGAGGATCTTCATGTCCCTGTGGGGGGATTGAACTCTCGTCCTTCAGTCCGCAGGGAGACTCATTATCCCGTGTACGTGAGCGTCTGCATGTGTCCTTGTCAAGACCTTTTTCTTCTGATTGGTTACCAGCTACAGAACATCAACAGGTCAGAACACAAGCTCAGCATCTTTTAGTGTGACCAAATGGAAACTGCTGCAACTGTGACCGTGGAAACTGAGCAGATGACGTTCTAGTGTGAATGTTTGTATCAAGTATTAATGTAAAGTTTACATTTATTACAACATTTACATTATTTTGCAGCTAACTAACACAATACTAATATGTGGTCAGATTGCCTAGTGTTGCTCTCACTACTTCCCATCACCTTCTGGAGATTACAGTATTTATAATTTGACAAAAGGCACAGTTAAAGACAACACTTAAAGTTCAATATCTAATCAGGTGAGGTGACCCTAGCAGACAAACTTATTTGGGGCTGCACAGCTTTATAGTCTGCCCAATGACATAAGCAGTACTAAGAGAGCAGTGTAATGTACTTCCCTGACCTCTCCTATGCCAAGAAACACCAAGCATAAGTCACTTTTATGTGTCTGCCATTAGCCAGTAATGAATGTCCACTTATATTTTAATCATTTACTTATTTTGCTTTATTGAAAAGGGTACTTTGTAACCATAGCCCTGAGCTAAACTACTGAAAAAGTGTTCAAAATGATCAAAATTCATCATTGCGAAAATTAGCTCTAAATGTATGAAACATCCTAACAAGTTTAGAGATATATGAATGCCACAAGACAGTGATGGGATGTTATCATAACTCAATAATACACCAAACATGAGCTGTGTAAATCAGACAGAGAAAAACAGCAGATGACAAACCAACCAAATCACTGATTGCCCTGATGAACTACTGGAAAATACCATACCACTGCAATGCCCTGGTTTTTAAGTCTAGTTTGAGATGTCATCCCCTCTCTCAATATGTCAGCCCCATTCTAGGAAGACCCAAGAAAGAACATCTAATTGGCTGTCTGTTATCTAATAATACAAGATAGAGTAGTTATGTCTCACCTGGCTGGGGGGCTGTCTTCAGTGTGTGTGTGTTGTGGTGAGTCAGAGGAGGCAGGACCCTCCTCTCCATCCTGAGGCAGCTCCTCACATTCTGCCTCACACCTCTCGTCATCCAACAGTTCTGTGATCTGAAGACAGAAATATAAAGGACAAAAAGGGTTACCACTAAAAAGGATTCAGTTATTGAGATGAAAAAGCACGTGAAGACATTGTTAGTTATAGCACAAAAGGTAATACACATTGATTTCTCTTGGGCAAATCTAATGTGAAATTGTTATTTCTAATCTGAAACAGGGTAATGTGATTCATGCTAATATTCAAATAATAATAATAAGAAGAAATAATGTGAAACAATTATATTACTTTATCTGATTTTAAGAAAGAATAAAAAGGCTCAGATAAAAATCCTATATTCTCTGCAGATACTCGCATGCCAAAAGTAAAAATAAACTATGCTAGTTAAAGAATATAAGTAGTAAGAGAACATTTAGTTAGCAATGGAGTAGGAGCAAATATTATAAATGTATGTGCCCTTTATTCACACTGACATTTAACAGCCCCATGAAGAAGTCCAGTCCAAGAGGATAATAGTATCTGTTCCAGGGCTTCAGTTCTATGAATTAACAAGAGTAAGATTGCGTTCACGCGGACAAAAGGTCATAGTAAACTTAATTTAACCAATTTGGTACTAAAGTTGTCGTATCGAGCAGATTTATAAGATCAACTTATGCTCGTAAAGTCTTTGAGTAAAAAAAAAAAGAAGGACATTCGCAATTGATTCTGACCTTCTGAATTTGTAGAGATTACATGTAACCGGTAATAACTCCCATTCACCACACTATGTAAATATGTAAAGATCATATTGATAAAAAAATTACCCTCTTGGTCACCATTTTATTTAGTTTAGTTGTGACTTTTAGTGTCTGGAGACGGAAAAAAAATTTGGGTTAGAGAGATTCAAAGAAAGATGTTGATAGTCTAAGTTCGCATATACAACGTGTGTGTGTGCATGAGAGGAACAAGACATTAAAGTGTGTTCCATAAGACATCTAAATATAGATGAAGCTAATGAGGAACACATTGACACCACAGATAGAGTGGTAAGCAGAGCGATAAAAACAGAATTAAAAATAACGAGACGAGGGAGGGAGGGTTATGGAGGGTTATGGAGGGTTTAAAGTGGGGTTAAGTGATGTATCATTTTCATGTTGACTTAGCAATGTACCCATGTGTGACAGTCACATTACAAATTATGCAATAAGGCAAAGTAAGCCCACAATGATACACTGTTACAGCTATTTTACTGCTTAACATAAAATCAAAAACATTTACTAATTAATCAATTAGCCTGATATAAATGCACGTTGGTGACAATCACTCTCAGAGTAGAGAAAGGGAAGTATCTCGTATTGATTTTTTGCATCTGTAACTTTGTTGTGAGGAGTTAAGAAGATCAAAGAAATAAGACTTGTTGCTGGAAAAAATGCTTCATTTGCTATTTTGAAGTACTTTGTTTTTAAAGAATATGGGGTGAATCAGGAACAGTTACTCTTTCTTTGCAACTGAAGCCACAGAAGTTAAAACCTTAATATATCTAGTGAAATTATGCACCTTTTTCTGTAACTTTAACATAATATATATTTTTCCAGTTTTAAAAGGCCAATTCAATAGATAGAGGGAGTGAAGAAGAGGAAGGTAGAGAGAGCCAGAGAGAAGAGAAGGAGGGAGCAATGGAGGGCAGGATATAATGAATCTGACAGTAAATGTGAGATGGAAGACAGGAAGGAGAAAAAGGGAAGAGAGATAGATTCTGGAGAGAAGAAAGGGAGGGTGGTAAATATGTAGACAGAAATAACTCCTCATAGTACAGATAGCTGACAGCATGAGAACAAGACGCAAACAGAAATCCTTAAGCAGCAGTTTACAATAAACAGCTCCTTTCTTTTTGTTTTTGTTGATGTTATTTCAAGTAATATGTGCTTTTTTCTAAATAAATGTCATATTTGTTCTGTAGCATAATCAACAAACTGGTGATTCAAGGTATACCCTGGTGACAAAAGCTTTGTCATGTGCTGTTTTATGCAACAAGCGTCAGTTTAAACTTAACAGGGAAAAACCCTGGAAGGAACATGAGACTTTCTTTCCCTCCATCTCTCTGTTGGTACCACGGTTTCTTTTCTCTTTCTTCCTCTCTCCTTCACTCTCCTCAATAGCAACCCCATCTGCTGCTGTCACTGTGTCGTTGCTACGGCAACACCTCTGTTCCAAGAGCTCCGATTGGCTGTCAGGGAATTCTTGCATCGTCACATGTGCAGATCAGGGAGGATGACTCACAAGACTCCTCTGTGTGTGTGTGTGTGTGTGTGTGTGTGTGTGTGTGATTAGGTAAAGAAAGCCTACGTTTAGACAGCTTCAGTCCCATTTTATATATTTTCTTTATGACCAGTACATTAAAGAGCTTCTAAAATTAAACTCAGAAGTGAAAATGTCCTTTGTGTGGGTGTGCAGCCAAGCAAAGCTGCAACTGTGAGGTGCATCTTTATGTGTAGGTGTCTGTAAAATATTAACTAAATGACTAAATGGTGAAAAAAGCTGAGAAATAATTATCTATCACCACACCCTCTCACTCTCACACAACCCCTTTGCACCTAGTGTGCTGTGTGTATATGAACAAAAGTGCACTCTGATGCTGCTGTCATACAGTACAAACACTGGCAGTAATAACTCAAATTTAAATCCCCAGTTTATAACTTAAGTTAAGATATATACAATTCAACGTTGAAGAGTAATATTTTGAATTTCAGATATCCAAATAGACAAATAAATGGGCCATAACTGTGGATATAATAGACATTCCACCCTTACAACTAATACACAAAAATAAAGGTTAAAATTAAATCATGGGGCGTTCAAGTGGCTTAGTGGTTTTAGACAAGTATCATATAACCGCAACATCGCAGGTTAAAAAATAAATCCAAAAGAAATTTTAATCATAGTTTTAATCAATTATTCAGCATTTATTCAAATGCACCCAACTGAACAACAGACGATTATCAGTTGGGGACATCACCTCTCCATTAAATCAAACAGAGCACCACAGAAATAATCTAAAGAGAGTCATTAAACAAACAGCTTCTTGCCATCATCATCCACATCAATTTTCTTTCTGTGTAAAATTGTTCTGGATTTCATAGGCAGAATAAAAATGTTCAGGATTCTGGGACCTGATGACCTTCACTGATAGTCTGGTCTACATTATCATCATGTAAAATTCATTCAAAGCTATTCACCAGTAATATGAATGAACAATGCCATGAATATAACCTTGGATTAAACACCAACTACAAAGAGCATATACTGTCAAGGCTGCTGAACTGCAATATGGAAAAATGAGTGTGGATATCTCCGTAAATATAAACGTCCTCCCGTGTATACCCATTAAAATGCATGAGTTGACATAATGAGCGATGTATAACTGTCCCCTGGGAGGCGTTCATTCAAACAGTGTGAACAGTGTGATAATTATGATCAAGGCTCTGCTGAGTAAGTTATCAGAAGGCCTTTGAGGTGACGTAACAATATTAAAGGATAAGAGTTGTTAAATCCCCTGTCAGGATGACCTGGAATGGTCATTCATAGAGCCGAAAATATTATCCCCTTATTTAAAACTGTGGAGCATTTTAAATCATGTTAACTCACAAATTAGTGTTAAAAAAGACGTTGGTGAGTGTTTCTGTGTATTACGTAGGCTTCTGATACACGAGTACATCTCTGTATAGTGTGTGTGTGTGTGTGTGTGTGCCTGAGTGGGTGAAAAGACAGGGCAGAGAGCGCCCTGGAACAAAAGGTCTTGATCTTGGCCCTGGTTTAGCGGTCCGGTCCAGAGTTTCGGGATAGAAAACGGAGAAAACAACAAGCCCCACTGACATCATTAGTTAAAGTGTTGGTGGGCCAAGAACACTGAACAATGACAACTGACTGGGACTGACATTACAAGTCTCAAACTGTGGCCTACATCTGTGGTTCTCAAGGCTCTTTTGTGTGCCTCCTTCGTTCTGATGTTAGATAAACATCAATACAGCCAATACATTGTCCTTCTATGTTTTTCACAGGTTTCATGTTTGACATTGAGAAAAACACCAAGCAGACAAACAGCTTTTTCTTGTTTAGAAAGCTTAGCAATTGTGGAGGGGATGCTGAAATATCAGGGAGCATGAGTTGACTCACGGTTTCTCTTATGATATCAACTCTCATGTGAAAGTTTAATTTGAAATTATGGATTTTTCCTTTTTTATTTTTGACTGCTATTGCTGTTGGTTTCTTTTTCCTTTTTTTTTTTAAAGAAAACCTTGCATGGGAAGGATCTGACTGTTGCTGGACTATTCAGGAATTATGTATCTATAAGTGCAGGGTTCTAATTTTTTCCTTCGTTGTTTACAATAGAAACACGAGGTCCCAGCCTTGGTTCTGTGGTTTTGTGTACAAGGGGAAATACAGAAGAAGCAATGCATTCACTACAAGTTTTACAATCGAATCACTGTGATCAATATGTTTATTTGTTCTCTGACAGAGTGGACCGGGGACATGTGCTGGCTGATGCAGAAAAGCTGACCTACTGTAGTTTTGCTTGACAGCCATTCAGTCAATAAGCCTGTCCACCATCATATATGATGATTAACGCTTCAATAATCTAATCACTACCTGCCCTGCTGCACCATTAATCACACTGAGTTTGTGTGATGAAGGAATGTCACTAAAAAAGGCTGATGAGGATAACTAACTACAACAGCTAACTAATTAAGCTGAAATAAACACCACTATCTAAGCTTGGGAGGAGATCATATTTTAGACCAGAAAGCACTCTTCTTGGGAGTTTTTAAAAGGAACATCTTAGCATTTGAGGGGCAGAATTTGAGCACTGAAAAAAGGCTCTTAGTCTAAAGGTCCAAACTGTTAAATTTCTTCTCCTCTCAGTGTGTTCTCGCTCATTCTTGCCTGTGTGACTGTACTATTTACTTCCAGCTGTACCACAGGAGAAAAGCCCTCTGGCCTAATGTTCCTGCAGTGAGTGGGCTGTGTAATCTCTCTCTCATCCTTACCTCCAAATGTGTTAGAAACTGATTTACAGACATATTCTCTCCGACCACTCATAAAGCGCAGTCAAAGTAAATAAATCATAAGCGCGGTTGTTTATTTCTAAACACTGTGAAGAATGTGTAAATGTGTATTCACACTACATGAGATATTATACATCTCCCCGAGTGTCCAACTAGGCCATCACCTCCTCCTTAAATGATTCCAACGTAAATAGGTTATTACTCAACAGCTTATCACTGTGTCACAGGATCATATAAGTGTATATACTCCAACCTATATAGGCTGTTCCCCGCTGCTGGACGTTGTGACAACCTCTGGTATTTGTAACATTACTCCATTCACCCTGTTCTACTTAATGTCCATACTCCAGGGTACATATATACATCCACAGTGGCATCTGAAACATGGCTCCGCTCCAGAAGCACTTGACTATGTCAGCAGAGGTGAAGAAATAGGACACGCCCTGATTCATTTATCTGGTAAGGTTAAACTAACAGACCTGGAAAAAATAAGGCTGTCATTAAGAGATTAATTAATCTAGTAGACAGACAACAGATAGTCTATCCAACACTGTGCCAGCAGGCTTGAGACATTGCTACTTAAGCCCTTTTCAAACATGATATATGTAACACTGCTGGCTTCATGCAGACATGGGTGTCCATTATGTTAATAGTCCTTATGGATTAATTCAGACATGACAGGATCTTTACAGAATGAGGTGCATGAAGTAAGGAGTGTTTACAGGCTGCATCACTGATGGATGTGAAAACCTATTTTGTCATTGAACCCTTAATTAATGTCCGTCATGAGCAAGAGGGACACTAGATGAGAATCCAACATATAGGGAGAGAATATAGGGTATGCTGCGCTGATTATGACTGTGGCCTTTATGTTAACACAATGGCTCTCAGGCTTCAGACTTGTGAATGCTGGGAATTTCACAGAAATGTTCCGAGACCCGAACTAGTAAGAACACCGTGGTGACTTATTTAGACATGACAACGACGTGTGAAATTTCCATTACATTGATGCAACGTTTGAAAGGGGCTTCAGAAGCAAAGGCCTGTGATTCAGTGGAAAGTTAAATCAAGCCTACAAGCCATGTTTTCTCTACAGAAAAGCCAACCGTGGCCTCGAAAACACAAAGATACAAGATTATTAAGATGGGATGGTCTGCTTATTTTTCATTTTCACTACACACTGGTACTGCCTTGTTGCTCCATTTCTAAGAGGTATGAGTCAAAACAAAACATGTTGCTTTCTCATGCCACAGGATGCAATGTGGTTGATTATAACCGCTATGTTTTCTGGCAGGTGTGCATTTGAAAAAAATGTGTGTGACTCTCCAACAGCCTTTGCGCCAAGATAGGCCAACAATTCAGGAGTTCTGATTTTAATTATTTTTTCCCTACTCTGTCCAGATACCCTGGCACTACGAAACATCTTCAAACACTGAATCAAAACAAACACACCCACTGGTTTCATCATAGCAACAACAAGCCTCAGCACAGCCTCTATCTCACCTAAACAGTAATTGAACTTACTCCCATTTTGCCGACAAACGAGCCAAAATTCAGCTTACTGTAGCACTTCTTATTGTTAGATCCATCATTGAGTTTCAAAGTTATGCCCAAACATGCCACAACACAACAACTGTCTTCTTCTTTCTCATTCCCTCCATCTGTCATGTGCTTCTCTGTTGAACTTTTACGTCTGTCCATTTCTCAACGTTTGCATTGTCCATTATTACTGTACTGTAGTTTATCTGAATTGTAAACTAACCTCTGTGAGGCATTTTGAACTTACTCTTAAATCAGCTACCAGGCTTAACTCAAAGCATGAAGTATGTGTGTTTCCTGTGTGAAAGCATTTTGTGTGTGTGTGTGTGTGTGTGTGTGTGTGTGTGGGAGATAATCCCCTTCATGAGGGTTTGTTCGCACAGAGAGCCATCCCCGGTGTAGTGCAGGGGCTGGAGCTGCGAGTTGCATGGTTACATCATCACCAGCTTCTTTTCTTATCCTTCCCCTCCCTCGCCATCTCTCCCTCCCTTTGTTTCTTTTTTCTTCTTCTTCTCTCTGCACTCTCGCCATTTCTCCCCCATCTCCCTGGCTGCTTTTCCTCCCTCTACCTCTCTAAACCACCCACTTTTTTTGCCCTATCTCTTACATAAGACACAGTGATCTTTACAGTTTTTTCTCGCTGTCCCGGTCTGCTCCTTCTTCTTCTTCTGCTCTTTCTCTCATTTTGTCTCTTGGTAATGTTATATCTTCGTTCATCTGACAAGCCAGGCAATAAAATTAAAGTTAAAGTTAAAATTTTAATTTTCATTCACAATCCAATTAGCTTTCTTTTACAAGCCAGAGCTTTTTGTAAAATCTTAGATTTTTTTCTTGAATAAAGGATATGACAGATAATGGACTCAAGTTTACAGCAGCAGTGCGGAGAAATCAGATAAGAATACACTAAAAAAGAGATAGGAACGACAACAAAGAAGAAATCAAAAAAGGAGGGAATCAGTGAAGTAAGAAGGAAGGAAACAAAGAACTAAAGCAGGCAGTTGAGACAAATTGAATAGGTGACCTACTGTAGATACTGTAGTTGCTCTTTTGCTCTGGGCCAGACTTTCAACATGACTGTCTGTAGCCTTAAACATGATCTTTACAGTGTCCCTGCTGTGTTGGACAATGTACTCTTAAATGTGACAGGAATTACGGTACAAAGGCAAAGTGAGATACCAATCAAGGGTTGTTACTGTGTTAGTGTGTATGTTATCATATAATAACACAATGTAATCAAGCCACTGTAAAATTAAATGTTAACTACGCCACTCTTCGTACAGTTGTCCCAGTAGTGAGGTTGTGCCGAAATGCCTTTGAGTTTGTTTAGTCTGCCAGTCACATTCGGTGTGTTCAGTGTAGGTGTAAGACAACCAATGGGATGTAGTTATACACAGTCAAAAAAATGTTGGGCTTGCGCTCATTAAACCATATTCATTTTTTTAGTGTGATCTCGACTCTGAACATACCTCAGAGTTTATTCAACGCTCTGAGTGAAGGTGTGTTTGGGTGGGGTTCTTCTAGATTGTTCTTCTTTGACGGAAGAACTTTCTGTTCAGTAATACTATGTACAGTACAAAAATAGCTAGAGGAAGTGAGTACGTTCCTACACAGCACAGGTTCTTCCAGCTAATTAATAATTCTCACCGTGGTTTGTTTCACTGAAACAGATTTTTGTTCCTAGGAACTGGGTGTAGTCATTTAATTCTTGTCAATGTGTATCCTAATGTAGCCTGGTCTTTATGACAAGATTTACAAACTCATATGGAGCCCAAACAACCACTTGTAGTAGAGCCTTGTGATAATTCTTATAGTCTCTTTAATATTTTGAGCCTTTCTTGCATCTTAAATTGGCGGTGTCAACAATTACAATTATGATTTATAAACTAAAAACCTAATTTCAAGATTCTTGAGCATATCATGAATCATTCAAACGGAAACGGGAAAACGATATGATCATATCATCGTAACATGTAAGTCCATAAACAATAATACTGTACATACAACGAATGTATTGAACACTGAAGTTATATCAATACTCAAGCAGTGGAAACTCATCAAATCATAACAATGTTGACTAATCCATAAATTCACATCTTACTAAAAAACTATATAAACACAAACCGATTTCAAAACTTCACTCCAGGTTTTCCAATGTAAACAAATACTCTTCCAGAATTACATCTTTTTCCTCAAAGCAGGTGTGAGCCTGATGGCACACTAAAACTTTCTTGAAATCTTTCACTTTTCATAGAAGGATTTGTCTGTTTTCTCTGTGTCAACCCAGAAAGAATCTCACCCCTGACCCTGGCAGAGTTAAATGCCACATTCAAATGTCTCAGTGCCATTAAAGAGACAGAAAAAAGACCAAGAGGAGAAGACAAAGAGGATTTTGATGGGTTTTGTGGTTGGACTTATTCCCTATTATGTCAGGAATGTTGACGGTGAATTCATGTATTCATAACGTTTTTTTACGCAAAGAGCCTTACAACAATGCTTAGATTATGCTTTGTTCTCTATTGTGGTGTTTATTGTACTTTGTTCTATGTTTTTATTTGCAAATTCCAAGTTAATATATCACCAAGTCCTGTACAGTAGATTTATACACTGATTATATGGGAGAAAAGAATATCTACAAAGACTCCTTTGGGTGGATGGAAGGATGAACTAAAATAGATAAAACATACTTTATTTATCCCTGAGGGGAAACCATTACAGCAGCAGGGGGGAGATGTGTAGGCTTGAGACCAAAGACTAAAATAAGGAATACGCTGAATAAAGGACAGCCTCTGTGATTTCTGATAAAATGCTTCTCTTCACCATTCACATACTGACACATTTGGAGATTAATAAATCAAAAGCCTTTGCATAAAAGTGTGCCATGTTTACTATTCTTATATCACCAGATACACAAGCGGATACTGATACATTATAAAGGAGAGATAGAGAAGATGAAGAAGTTAGAAACAAATGTGATGGGCAGCACCTGTTCATTGATGGAGCTGTAGTCATTGGTGGTGGAGACGTCATCATCCTCGGAGTCAAAGAGGCCCTCCTGGTTGTCCAACAGCTCTGCTAGGACTCTGCTGACAGACTCCTGATCTCGTAGGTCCTCTCCTTCTGTTGATAGACTGCAGATCAAAGATGAAAGAAGTGTGTGTTGTGTTGGTTGGTTAAATAATTACAATAGCTGAATAAATGCATGTGTAAGTGCCAATGGGAGCCTCTGTGTGTATGTTTATGTGCATGCCACATATATCAATCAGTTACTCCCTGTACAGCAATCCTTTTCTCATGTTCCCACTTTCCGAGGATTTAATGGTATGGGCCAGTTTGCACTTGATGATTTTACTCCCAGTAAAGATTTGTAACTTAACAGTTTTGACACTCAAAATTTAAATACATACTAGACTCCACACCATCTACTGCTGCAGGTGCAGCAATAAGCAAGCAAACAAGGATGCAAGATTGTATATAACAATATAACTAATAACAATTATTAGATGACCCTATACAGGCATCTTACTGGAAGATGTCTGGCCCGAAGACGGCAGCCAGCGTCCCGATGTTCCAGCTCTCCTGCTGAAGCGATGCCACGCTGGCAAGGAAGCGGCACAGGAACCGCAGGAGGCCATAGTTCAGTAGGGGAAGCTGCTGTAGCAGGTACTTCAAGTTTCTACACAACTCCTCTTCATTGCTGTAATCTGGGGATGTTTAAGAAGTTATGATTACAAGTGACTATTAACATTTCATTGCAGTCAATAGCTCTTACACACTGTAATTATTTTTACTGGAAAAGGGTGTTGGTTTATAATCATCATCACCATTATAACTTGTATGCTTTATACACGCTGCACTCAGCTCCTTTTCATTACTGTATTTGGATATACTGTGTTCCTTCACAGTTGACCTTAAACATTCTTAACTTTGGAAAATATGCAGACACAGATAAGATTAATGTACAATCCTCTGGGAGAGGTGAAATTAGGTGAAACAGGAGATGGCATTAGGGAGGAAAAAAGGTGCAAAAAGGGTAATCCTTGATGTAGTATAGTAGTGCTATTATAGGATTTAATAGAATGAAAAATTAATGACATGACATGGAGAGTCCCTGCAACTCCCCCACAGCTGCAATCTGCAGGACAGCAACAGGAACAACCATCATCATGACAAGGGGATTAGAATAGATTATCTGTGATAGTAACAGAGGCAAAAGAGGACAGGCGAAACAGAAAAAGAGCAAATGTGGAAGTGAGAGATTTGTGGAACTGATTATATATTGTCCATTAAATGTATTATTCCACCTCTCCATTTGTTGTCTGGATTGGTCTGACTTTGGCCAATATCATAAATGATGTATTCCAAGAGGAAACCTGGCTCTTAATTCCTCCTTAAAACAACAAATAAAATGTGTGCATGTATCTGCATCACATTTGAATATTTTGTATATCCTATATAAACTTCCAACAATCACATGATCATGTTTTCCTTGTTTTTCCAAATTTTGCAAAAACATCTCAATGGAAAAATTATAATATGAGTGAGAACATAGTTCTGAATAACAAGGGGGCAATATAAACACAACCTTTGCCATTAGAGGATAGATTCACAATCCACGTTTTGAAGTCTATCTTTATACAATACTCACATGCCCATGTATGTACATTGAAAGCATTATTGGTGGCTGAAATAATTTCTCATGTCCATATTGGGCATGAGGAGGACCCTTCCTAACCCTTCTTAAAGCAATTTCAATGCAAGTGATGTAGGAAATCCACAATCCTCCTTCAGTGCATAAATTTGTTCTAAAGTTCAACTGAAAGCAATATGCCTGAGTTAGACAAATCAAATGGGGAACGTCCAAGATATGATCTTTTTGGTACCAAATTCCCTTTGTGTTGGTATCTCTTTGCTGTGACTGTAACCAATACCAACTTGATTTGTCAGACAGCTGAACTTGTTAACTTCAGTAAAACATTAGGAAGCATTTTTGTACAGAAGGAGAACTGTGGATTTTGTCCCCCATAACTTCCACTGAAATTGCTCAGGAGGATTAATTACAGCTACCAGTCACCTTTTCAATGTACACATGTCCATTATCAGTACTGTTTTAAGATAATATGAAGCTATCTTTTAAGTAGTTAGAAAAATGTGGGGTGAAGAGGCAGAGATAAACACAAAACATGAAGAAATGAAAGTTCAATGGCTGACAATCAATGCAGAAAATAAACACATCATTTAGGTACTTGATGCAGTACAGCTAACCACCTGGTTTCATGAAAGCCTCGACGTTTGCTAGTTTCTGCTTCATTAAGTGATCTTACCATAGCACTGTGAATTCACAGCTTCGATAACCAAGTACCAAGTACATGGCCACAGTCACTCTTTTTGTGCCCTGATATTAGGTAAGCATAGGCGTCACAACACCACATTGGGATTCAAGAGGAAGAGAAAAAAGTTCAAAAAGGTAGAGGAAAAAAAGGCTCAACTTTCTGCAACAAGCAAAAATAACTGCATGAACTAACCTAAGAAAACATGAGTTGTTGGTTTCACAGTGGATACAAAGAGAGAGGAGGTGAGTGAGTGGAGAGAAGAAATAAAATAAAATGGCATGAGAAGAGGAAACTGTCACACACCTTGGTGTAGCTGTAGTATGTGTCCCTGTATCGCTGTTGGGATAACGGGCTCAGGAAGCTCCTGCAGGAAGAGTCGGAGCAAACTGACCGCTGATGCCAAGTCCGCCTCCTTCTCTAGCTCCACCTCCTCACCACTGTCGTAACGCTGACGCAGCCAATCCACACGCTCTGCGTTGCCATTAACCAGGAAGAGCCCCTCCAGGTCCAGATGACCTGATGACACAGACAGTAATAATAACTTACTAATAGTCAGTTATAACAAATATATAATTTCTGTATTTTAATGTTGGTTTGGTTATTGAGCCAACGTCCTGGATTTTGAACCACCTAACCGCCTGTACCGGGACACACCGTCAGTGAAGCTATGAGTTACATCTGGGGTGCACACAATTAATAACAATTGACAAGTCACAAGCATCTATGCTTTAATCTCTAAGTGGAAGGTTGGGTTGTAGCTGAGGCTGGACATTAATAGCAGCTGAAGATTTATGAAATTCAGTTGTCTTGTAAAAGTGATATATCGGGTAGACAAGCCAGCTGGTTCCGCAACTATAGTATCTGACTGGTGTACAATCTTTTCTGGTGTAAGAACTCCTTATCTGCTGATGAATTAAAAACAAACTGAACAAACAAACAAACGCAGGTCCTTCAGAGAACCTGATGGCCTGAGCTCCCTTCCCAAATGACAAAGTCCAGCCTCACAAAACTTCAGTCTAAAACAAAAAGTGCATTTAAGTGCTTCTCATGAACTTGTAAAGTCAGAAATGTTCAGGGTTATCACCAGGAATCTGCCCTCATATGACCATCAATACATAAATACCAGTGGTACACTGGGGGAAGATGATATCAGTGTACAATGTGAGCATGCGCTTTTGAATCATGATGGACAAACAATTTACCATCTGATTATCATCATGTCCACAAAGGTGCAAACAAGAACAAAAAGTGGAGTTTATGCCTGTCGTCCATTACTTACATCTTTCAGTGGCATTTTCATTGGTCTAGTTCTCGAGTAATAACAACCAGGAACTACATGAATGCAAATACCTGGTAAATACAGTGTGGTCGTGTGATATTTCCAAACTTGGGAGTCTCAAATAAATAACTGATTGACATGTTGATGTCATGGGAAACTGAAGGCTGCAAGAAATAAACCGGTGGAGTCCTCCAACTTCAGGCACAGGAAGGCTGCATTTCTCAGCCACATTTGGAAGAGCCTTTGAGCTGGGACAGACCTTGTAAAGCCTGTATAACTTAGTTGGTCTTGAAATGCGGACTTAGTGTGATCCCGGCTACTGAACTTGATACCCAACTTAAATGAGGTCAAGATAAGAATAGAAGTACAAGGATCTGTGTGTATACAAATACATTTGTTTACGTGACTCCTCCCTTATCAGTATAAAAAATTAGAGGCATGACAACACTGACTGTTATCATTCCTGTGTGACAACATCACTCAGCGTTTGTGATTAAAAGGACAAACCGATAGCATCAGCAACTCCTATCAGGGCTTGAGTCAGTTTTGTAACATTTTTTTAAATTATCATGCCTTTCCTCCTTTACATAATAAGCTATCTGTTCATCTTGTATGATGTTATGTACTGTCTTGTCACGTCTTGTCTGCAGCTAAAACTACGACTGCTGGTGACTTCTATAACAACTACTGGTGGTATTTGCACAAATTAAAATCAGGATGATGTTGGCAGATTTTCACCACACACTGAAAGTATGTGTGCAACCATATTTCTTTAGATGGACAACAACACATGCTTATCTACATTCAAGCCCTATTCCATTAACTCCATTGACATTGGCTTGCCTTAGTCCTGCAAATGCTTCATGTAACAATGGAGTCTAATCTACCACAGTGTGAAGTAAAAATGAGAATGCTGATCAGCCTGTTTGAGTATATTTTTGTTTGGTTCCAGAAGAAAATGGTTAACCAGTGGAGCCTAAAGGGCAAAGTATGCTTCAAACAAACCAGTTTGTGTTGTGTGTTTGACGGCTGCTGTTATAGAGAGGGGAAAGATGAATCATACGGTTGTTGCACTTGGATGTACGCAAGAAAAGATACGGAAATAGTTGTGTGAAGAAAAATGAATTGTCTGCATACTGTCTCACCTCCAAACATCTGGCCAATCGCTGTAGGAAGGTGGTGTGCTTGTCAGATTGTAGGATTCAGGAAGTTACAAAAATTGTCGGACAAATAGCTTTACTACAACACAACAAGCACTTTGTTTTAAGCATACTGCATCTTAAGCGGGGCGTAAAGTGATCTTTTTCTTCACTCCCACAGTGCTGTCACTTTTCGCTAATCATTTGTCATGATGACTATTGCAGAAGTCCCACATAAAGAACCTGTGGAGGTTTGAACACAATGGGCAATGCTTTGAGATGTTTAAATGATAATGTTGTGGCTTGCGGACTATGAAATGAAATGAAATGACTGCCTGGTGAGTCCTCCTGACTCTTGTTCACTCCCTGGTCTCTCATCTGTTAACAAGCCAGGCAACACAATGTTTTAGTCCAAATGTTCCACTGGAGTCCTGTGGGACCTATTCCCAATTTACATCTCCACAAAATAGCGTACATGCAGAACAGCTTTCAGTGACAACAGGGTCCGCAGTACAATCAGTGCAGCTAAAAGAAAAAATCTAATAAAATACCTTTTGACATCACAATGTCAAGCACATCACTGATGTCCTCACACACTGTTGATTAATGACTGAATTAACGCATTGTTCAGCCCTGTAACACTGTAAAATATCTAACAAAGCAAACTTGTTCAAATTGTATGAGCAATTGAATCTGTCACAGCTTTGGTCCTAAGTGCTTTCCATTTTCAATCTCTGTTTTACATCAGATTACCTTTATACTTCATATTTTCAACACCCTGCTCCTACTAAAACCTCAGACATCACACAAATCAATTAAGAGAGATTAAGGCCTTTTCACTGGCTGGATAACTTCTGGACTGGCAGCACCACTCTAATTAATGCACCAGCAGAGGCCCGGGAGGATTAAAGACTTATTACATAACCTCATATGGGTGAGCAGCCCCCAGGCCACACAAACCAACCTGCTTCACAGGTCACTTGAGGAGACTTGAGGCGAAGCTTCATTCCAATAGTTAATATCCACTGACTTGACGGGTTTTTCAAGAAAATGTCTTTCTCTCGTGCCTGACAGTGCTCACTCCACAATACCAGAGGAAACTAGAAAAGGAAGCCTTTTCTATTGTTTAACTTGTCACTGCAGATAGTGTTCCACTTCCTTTCCCGATGTACTGATAAGGCTTTCCAAGGGCCAATTAAATCGCCTATCCAACACACTTGTATTCTATCTATTATTAATATGTAGATATATCCAGTATACCTGGTAGCTAGTAGGCCTGCCTTGTCTAAATCTAAACATAAATTCCATATTTCAATTTAAACAACTTTTCAGCATTCCCTTCATTCTATGGGCGGCATTTTTACAGCCATCTAATTGCTTCTACTGTGACATACAAAGTAAACCGATTCTACACATTAATTTTATCTAATATGAGAGATGCAGTCAGTTTACACAGACCAGAGATAATGAGATTTTGGTAAACCAGTTAAACAAATGTAAATTACCCCATTTTGTCCATTGTTCACACCACCAATACATCTTTAGGACAAAGAGGATTGTTAGGTGTAGCTGTATGGGCTTGGTAACACTACAAAACTGGGACTGATGGTGTTATGTTGCCAGTACCATTACCTGGTTAGTTTAAAATGTTATATTTGGCTGGTGAAATAGTCAAAGTCTCCATTTTTTATCCCTCTCATCCTCCAGAGCAGGAAGTCTGAACTGCCAACCTGCTTTTATAAAGATAATGACATAAGACTGAAGTTCCTGCTCTGCGAGGCTTGAAGAGAAATGTTCCAGGGGGGACATGGGAAAGGCCCAGGGCCAGGACTCTGGTAGGTTCCTCTCTTCACTGTTAAGCTCTTCTGTTTTCACAGGTGGAGCTGCAGTCGACAGAACTGTTATGTAATGAAGAAGGAAGCGGACCATGGAGCTGCCTGCCGGTGCATTCAGAGTTCATCTTATCACATAAAATGGATCTCCGCTACCGACATATTTTGCTTTATCATGATGCAAGAGCAGTCAACAGCAGCAGGGCGTGCTTGGGAGACTGAAATATTACAGAAGGCAATCAGATGCAACTGAGTACTCAGAAGTATGTACTTAGAAGTGATAAGTGGGACACAAATAGTGGAATTTGAATTATAAATGTGCAGCGGTGCAATGACAGTGGGCTGAAACCGGTATTAGTAATATTATTCCTGTTTTCCCATTTCAATCTGAAGTCATGTGAAATGTCACAATGGTTCTGCATTTTCAGTCAAATAAGTAGAATTTGCAATGCCTTGTGCTACTCTACTGAATGAGGTATTAAAGAATTTAAATACATTTAAAACGTACATTTCTTCATTCAAAAGTTGCATACATTCGCTTTGATTAGCAGCTGCTGACAGAGCAAGTGTAATTTTAATGCTGTAAAACTACACAGATCAACATCAATGAAACATAATCCAGTGTTACTATAATATAGTAAATTAAACTGAGGACAATCACAAGACGATGTAAGCTCTTAATACCTGGAGGAGACATAGATGCTAAGGCAATACAAGAAATTATAAATGTTACATACAAAGACAGAATTCTGCTCGATTAAATATAAAAGTCTATCACAACAGATTTAGAGTTTCTGGACTTTAAGGATTTTTGTAGAACCATTCTGCTTCTATTTTTTACACTAAAAGTATGAGCTATCTTATTCCGAGTGTAGCCACTTCAGTCATTTTCATGAGGAAGCGAAGCAATTTAATAAAAGACGCCTAGTTAAAGCATAAATATGAGCATAAGTCAAATGAAAAATGGTGTTTCATTCAGTATTTGGTAAATTACTGTGAATACATTTCGCATTTAGTAGAGTTTTCAGTTATCCTTTTCCATTAATCCATTAAATCATAACAACTCCTTTACTGTTGATTTTTCGGTTATATTTAAGAAGTAACAACGAGGACGAAAACTATAACACTTGACTGACTCAAACACATTTAATCAAATTCCTGCAAACAAATGCATCACCACAAACATGTGGGTGTGTATGAGTCATGTAAATATACCGTATCAAGACACTGATTTTATTTGTTTATTAGGAATTCAAATTTACTGAGATTGATAAGCCAGATATTTTAGGTTTGTGAATATTGATTCCCATATGAATCATATATTGGACATGACATGATCTGAAACTAAGATCTTGATTGATCTTAAGCATCACTGTATGTGTGAGTGTGTTTCTCTATCACTCACCATGCTCCTCAATGTAGTCGACGATGTGTTTCACCAGTGCAGGAACCTCGTGGCCACTGATCGTGTGTGTGCGTGTCACCTCCTCCAATGGGACGCCAAAAACCCGCATGGTGCCGGCTGAGCTCCCGCCCTCATCGCCTGGCAACGGAGACACGCTCTTCCTCATGGCCTCCTCCTCACCACAACCCCGCCAAGACCTCACGTCTTCAGAAGGGAAAAGGAAAAGCAGGAGGAGGGAGATTAGACAAAAAAAGTGAGAAGGAATGATTTTCAAAATAAGAGCCTCTGTGAAGGATAGAGCATGGCGTAAAACATCACTTTTCATCTTCAGTCATACTCACACTGAGTGGACAAAACATAATCCAGAGACTGACAGAGAGATCCAAGGAGATAACAAGTACAGTGATTAAGGGACATCAGCAGTCTCTCTACCTCTGCTGTCCACAAACAAACAAAATGAGCACACTGCCCTAAAACATTTAGGAGTGGCTGGTTTACACATTGTTGCATGTTTGTGAGGCTCCCCTCCTGGCATCTAACTTAGAAAGAAGAGGAGGAGGAGGAGTGGGAGGAGAGAGGGGAGAATGGGCAGCAGTAATAGGCCACTGGCCACCATTTACACCTGGTGCTTCGGGCGGGGAGGAGGAGCATAGCAAGAGCATATGTTGAGGTGCATTCTGTGCCTGGGACTGGGGAAAGTCTACTGTCCCATGACTACTGCATACGTATATGAACTACCAGTGTGGGTCAAATTACATTTTACAACGAGCCCCAATGATGACCAGTACTTCTTTATAAACTATTTGCTCCCACAGGGAATGTTTTGTATTACATAAACATGATTCAGTGTGGGCGAGTGTCAGCTTTTTTTTTAACTTTTTTTTTTTTCTTTTTTTTTTACATTTGTCTGGTTGTCTGTTACATAATCATTTAAAAGGTCATTACTTAATAATCACTCCTTAGTTCCCATGCAAAGGCGTGCTGTCACTGGCTGAGTCTGACAATGGAATGGAAATCAATGCAAAGCAAGCCAGAATCTGCAACAATAATTTGAGCTTAAAGTTTGACTTTGATGATGGTCGGTCGGTAGGTAATCTGAATGCAAACAGTGGCAGATGGTGTCCATTCTACTCAGGGGAGGAGGAAGCATCACCAAATGTTTTTCAGAAAATGTTATCCTGCTTTTGTTCAAATTAAATTGAGCTAAAAGTACATCTCAAATGATATTGGTCTTTTAAAGATATACTATCATTAATTATAACAACAACAACAACAACAGACATGCAGTGTAGGCTTCTCCTCTCAATCCACTGATAACCAGTTCAAAACCAGTTTGTTGTTGTATTTATGTTCAGCTTGTTATAAGATTACATAACAAAACAGCTAAGGATTTTTTTTCACATTAGGTTTTAGTAAGTAAGTTGTCTAAGTTAGTGTGCAGGTTGCATTTTATTCTATACATTAATAACAAAGATATTTGTACATTTTGAAAGGTGAAAATTGTACACAGGAAATAACATTCCCTGGCAGATTTTATCAGTTGTCGCTAATTAACGTTGATTAAACGGGAGTTGCCCAAAGGACACAATGAAACTCTTGGCTGTTCTCTATTAAGTATGCTCTCTGTATGTTGTTGCTGTATGAGTTTGTCCTTCTGAAGTTTGATCAAAGATGGTTTCCTCAACAAAGAAGCATCGACTCTATCAGTTTGAAATATGAAAAGACAGAGAGGACTGTGATTTTTTTGCTAGATAGGTGAACAGAGTGGTGAATCATACTCTATTGATTGCAATTTGTCAAACAGGTAGTTAGCAGCTAACAAGGTCATTGGTGAGGATAAATTAATTTTCTAAGAAGGAAAAAGCTCTGAATGGCAACCTTCAGGATTCAAGGCTGCAAAATTGCTTTTAAATATTTTAAATATTCATGCAAACTTATATATACGGTATGTTTGCTTAAAGCATTTTTGTACAGATTGCCTAAAATACACTTGTCTGTATTACAGAGTACAAATTATTCTCTATTAGGAGGAGGAAGTGGGAACTCTTACCATAAAGAGACAGTAAGTTCTGCCAGGCTATGGCTGTTGAAGCTAGAGTTGAACATGGATTGGCAGACGAGAACTTTCTAAGAACTTTGAACAAAGTTGTCTTATGTAGTGTTACAGCTCGTCATTTCAGTGTGTGAAGCTAATGTTAGCTCATGCACCTAAAGTGTCAAGCTCTACATAACAAGTCATATCTATCCACTGTTTAGAAGTGAGGTGGGTCCATTCCTTCCTCCAGCGATGGATGTGCCTCCATGAATGTCTGTGTGTGTGTGTGTGTGTTTGTACTCACCGTGTAGCAGTGAAAGTGTTATCCTCTCCTCCCCTGACCAGTGAACCACTGAACCATCTATGGCTGCTTTAGGTTGTGGCAGAAGATGAGCCGGTAGTTCCTCATTGACGGACCGCTAATCCTTCTTGCAGGATTCCCTAGCTACACTGAGGAGAGACAGGGAGGAAAGAAAGAGGAGGGAGGAAAAAAGAAAAGATAATGAAAGAAGTAAGGGTGAGGGTGGACACAGAGGTGAGGAGAGAGAAAAAAGATGGAAAGTCTTTAGTAACAATCTCTGGTATGTTGATAAACATCTGATTTGCTACTTTATATTGTAATATAATGCAGCAGTCATATATTTCAGTATGAAAATGAAATAAAAAGCTGCAGTTTGAATGCCAAAAGATTTCTTGGAGTTGAAGTGCACTGCTTAATAATAATTAATATAATTAAAAATACACCATTACATATGTTGCTGTACTTCACACTAATCTAATAGAATTAAAATTCATCATGTTAAGATGTCAATGCTAAATGACCACTTTCAATGCCTCTTTCTTATAATGACTACAGGCTGTTTACACAAGGTCAATACTCAGCAAACCCATATTCAATGCAATTAATTGGAACAGTAACAAAAGGAATTAATGCGATAAATCAAGCAAATGTTTACTAAACCACATGCAAAATACCTTTTCACAAATTGGATGCAGACTATGACCAGTGACACAAACAATGAAGGCAAAGGACTGCACTACAAATAAAATAATGCTAATATCACAGAATAACCATTCTCAACCTTTTTATTCTAATACCATGTAGTTATGGTGAGACATGATTTAGTAGCGAAACATGCATTTGGCCCGACTGTGACTGACCACAGGACCCCCACCTTGACATTAAAAAAACATAATAAAACAGAGAAAAAACAACCTGACTGAGACACAGTTCTCTATACCAAGCTTCACACTAAACTCTATATCACAATCAAACCAATTAAAACCTTTGAATGTGTCTCTGGCTGAGGACTGGTTGAGGAAAACTAAAGCCAGTTTCATTCAGAAACCAAGCTCTATCTTTCTTCTCAGTTAGTGTTTTAGGTGCTAAAGATTTCAGTAATTCTCTCCTCTTTTTGTTTTCGGCACTCTCTCTATTTTCAACACCCCTTTTCCCTCCTTCGTTTCTTTTCACCTTCCTTCCTTGTCCTTCCTCTCTCCCCTTTTATTTCACTCCTCTTATCTTCCTTCTTCGAGGCTTGAGATGTGGAGATGTTGTCCAAGACTCTGCTGGAGGCGAGGACCGAACACAATAATTATACTGACACCAGTTAGGTTAAAAAGCTGTGCCAGTGTGTGTGTGTGTGTGTCCTGCATGTCCCTACATGCCCATGTGAAGTACAATGTGAGCAAACTGTCACTTTGAATCTGTGTGTGCTAATGCGTGTGTGCCTGTATGTGTGTGTGCCATGTCTTAAAGTTGCTATACATGTGCCAGGTCAATAGTGTGTGTGTGTGTGTGTGTGTGTGTGTGTGTGTGTGTGTGTGTGTGTGTGTGTTAGGATAGTATAGTGAGTATATGAGAGATGGGAAGAAAGGGTAAATTTGTGTTGGTGTGTACATGAAGAGAGAAACTGTCCTTTGAGGCTGTCCCTGTCGACTTGGTCTATATGGGAATATGGTAAACACAGTTCTACCTTTGAGAGAGAGTTATGAGTCAGACAGACACTGAAAAATAAAAGAGATGGAGAAGGCAGGAAGAGAGAGCGTGAGGAAGAAGGAAAAATCCATTTGCTGGAGACACAAAATCATTTTTGTTTACTTCTTAAATATTAAGTCATTTCTAACTCATTTTTAAGTTATTTAAAAATGTTGAAAGATAAAATTAGTGCCCACAAAAAATGAATGAATCAATTAATTAAATGAATAAATGGTCACACAATCACACACTCAGACTGTCTGAGTGTTGTAACTTGACGAAGCAGAGTGCCTTGACCTTTTTGAGAGTTTATTCCCCTTTTTTGGGGATATTGATTGACTACCTGTGCATCAGCAGCAACTGTTTTGTGTTACATCTCTGTCAGATCCAATTTCCTCATTTGTTCTTTATCTTAAAATAGAGAGGTTTGATAAGGTACTCAAAGTACTTCAGTATTTAAAAGGGGGATTTGATGCCAAATCCAACCCCTACCCTGCTTACAGTAGTTTTGGCTTTAAAATATGTATATTCATTTGTCCAAAACATTGCAACAGTGCTCAATAATGTTCAGAGTCAGTTTTTCACTAGTTTGTTCAAATCTGAGCACATTTATTTAAGACTGTTTAGTCTAAATATTTGTTTTAATGAATTCTTTTGCAAAGTAATTAGTCAAATTTAACAATACTGACACGTTTTAGCCATGGCGCCCATCTCTGTCACACAAATTCTGCAGTACTGAGCTCTTTTATAGCGTCTTTAATATGCACACATGCACCTGGTTGAACCTTGAGAGGATTTGTGTCCATTCTCCTTCTAGAACAACTCTCTCATTCTTGCTTTTCTGCTGGAATACACTCTGTACTATTACTCCTTTCTTCTTCTCGAGTCCCTTCTTTCCTTACATTCATCCTTAAGCTGCAAGTTACACAAGCTATCCGACCTACTTAGTCGGTCAGCATCACTTCTACGTCAAGAGGAGCAGAGATGAGCAGGAATAAGGATTGTCATCGAGTTACGAGATATATCTATTCCTTAACTTTCCCTGTCCGTGCTTTTTCCTTCTCGAAAGGTGTGTATCTCTCACCAACACTAGCGAATTACTTTCAAAAGGATAAAGGATTTTCTCTAACAAGTTGGAAGCATCTATCTTTGAAGAGTGATATCAGCAAACCATAACCGTACCAAAGACTCAATCAGAAACTATATTCAAGTAACAGATTCCTGCCTATAACAAACATTTTCTTTAGAGTTTTGGCAACTACTGCATGCAAATAAAATCCTGTGTATGAAAGCTGTAAACCAAACTAAAACTGCAGTGCAATCTCCCGATAATTAACTTTTTTGGTTAGTATAAAACCTAAATCCTTGTCAAGACCTTTTAAGTACACTAAATGTTGTTACTGTGTTTGGTGGGACGGCGATGAATCGGCGTTACAGCTTGTATTGGATGCCATGTTTCTATGGTTCTAGAGCCAAATGTTTTTTAAAGCTCCTTAAGTAATATAGGACATATAATTAGAAGCAGATGTAAAATGTTTCTTATAAATCGGTACATTTCTATAATGGGTAGCTCCAAAGAGGATTGAAATTTCAAAAGTGCTGGTGCCACGCAGAAGTCACTATCTTAAATGGTCGTACCAAAAGTATTACACTAAGCTTCACATTGTTTCCACCTGCAAACTACATTCTTCCTTGAGAGGTTTTCTTGGCACAGTTTATATTAGTTCAAATTGAACCTATAAATTTGTATGAGTCACTTGTACACAAACAATATGACAGTAGGAGTAGGCAGGATAGACTGTTTTGGCAACATGGAGGAAGCTTTCACTTAAGACGAGTCATCGCATCACAGTATTTTATCAGCAAGATAGCTAACAGAGCTTCTTTTTGGTATGATTCACATTCATCAGGGCTCGCAAATAATTAATGTAACTCACTGCTAATAACTAAACCTGAGCAGCAAACTGCACCTCCCACTGATACAGGTGGTTTTCTTTTACCTTTTCAACCTCTGAGATACATTTTTCTCTTATGCCATAGTGCCCTTTTAGGGACTAATACGGTAAATCCTTTGAGTGAATACCTGAAGTTTTGTGTTTGATATGGCCCTCTTTGAGATCATATTAAGTCTTTTTTTCTGTCACACAATGGAAATTATATCCAAATCCTCCAAATCTTATAATATATAATAAATGTATATGATGTATTGGTACAAAACTGGTTTTCCCCTCTTACCGAACGCTTGACAGCAAAAATGAAGAAAGGGTATTCAACTTCAAAATTTTATGTGTGTTGCTGGCTGAAGAGCTGAACCTTTTTCAGGTTTTTCTATTACTTAAGCTTATTAAATGGGGCTTTCAGAAGTCTTATGTTTGCACATAAAGATTGCGGAGTCCTCTAAAGGCATTCTTCAGCCTCTATTCTTTCCAAAACCAACTGAACTGGCACTGCTTGGTCCTAAGCCTCTTTAAAAGCTAGACAAAATCCCACTATTGGACCTGAAATTCTTGTATTGGGCGTTACTATTGAAACCAAACAAGGTACCACCATGCAGCAAGCTGAGTGAATATTAAAACCCTAACTACTGCATATTGTTGAATATAATGATAATTACTGTCAACAATTAGAGGGCCTAAATAGCACAGTACCATAGTGCATACACCCTTTAAGTAAGGGTGGCCCTGTTACAGCCAGGCTCAACACATTTGAGCTTTTACAGACAGATGAGGACAATGACACTTGGAGATTAGGGAACTCAATGTTCCCAAACCAGTGCCTTGTCTGCCATGTAAACGGACCCTAAAAAGGTCTCTGTAGTGAGGATTTGATCAGTAATGGAACAGTCTAGAAAGGCTCTGTCTGTGTTTCTTTCTTTCTGTCTGTGTGTCTTAATCCCAGATATCATGCTTGACAACCTCCTGCTCAACAATGGGGGACATTGTTAGAAGGGAAACAGAGAAAGTTAAGGCAGTAAGGCACTAAGAGAGAGAAAGAAAACGTAAGTGAGAGGGAGAAAGAGAAAGCTAAAGGAACAGAAGGGAAAGGGGCCAACGGATAATATGAGAACAACACAGAGAAAAGTATATAAAGGGAGGAACGACTAAAGACCAAGACAGTATGAAGCCAAGTTAAGACATTAGCAAAAAAACAGTCAGCAACCTCATTAATTTCAATGAGGCCTCTGCGTTGACACAGCAGTGGGACAGGCGCAGAGGATTTTACCCAAAATATGTTGTGTCATCCATCAAAGATGCACATTTCTGGTAGATTCATTTGTAACGTGAAATGCGTCATTCTGCTGTTTAAATAGCGATCGTCTAAACTACATTAATGGTTGCATAACTTTCCAGAGATGTAAAATCCTTCCTCATAGTTATAATGTACATATTTTTTTACATTTTTTATATTTTGTTATATCTTATATTTTTACATACTTCTCATTTCTCGTTCTACACTAGTTCTTCTAGTCTTGAGTGGGAGCACCTGTAACCTGTAACTACGCAGTGTTTTGTAAATTTGAGTGTTTTAGGCGCCTGATAAGACTTCAACTCATCAATATACTAGCCAAACTGGCATTTTTTGATTATATTATCATTGTCTCACTGGTGCCTAAAGCAATACGCCCACACCAAAACGGCCTGTTGCATTTTTCTTAGTGAGTGCTGTTTTCAGTCTGAACACCCAGACAGACTTTAGCTACATTCCTGATGCTGACGGTGTCAAACGTCTGGTTTTCTACTCCTAACAAGTGTTGAAGACACAAAGATGAGTCCATGCTATTCTCAACAGTCTTGAGTTGAGCTAAATGCTTTGTTTTATTCTTTAATAGTCAACTACAACAAAAGTAAATAATATTTTACTATGAGAAAATCATCTCTTTTATTTTTTTAAGAGACAGAAGGGACAAAGATAAACGTATGTAAAAAAACATGGCCAATATGATTTGTCTCCTTGTACCTAAAATGTTTTTTTCCTTGTATCTGAAATGTTTAAAGCGCTGCACAGACTGCAGTTTTCAAAATTTACAGCTTTCATACCATGGCACAGGATTTTGTTTCCACGTAGTAGTTTCCAAAACTATATAAAAGGCTAATGGATAAACGTAATACATTTATAAATGCATGGTATGGAAACAGACCTATTTGGAAATCTGTACCTATCTTAATTCACACAAGTTTTCAGTAACAGTTCTATCACAGTGGTGGCAGCAGTACATTTAAATAAGCCTACTGTATATCAGATTTCAGTTTGTTTCTAAAAGTGGCACACATCCAGAGATGAAGCCTGAACAGCAGTCTGCAGGGTGGCAGCAGTTAAAGCAAATGTCCTTTAACAGAAAGGTCACAGGTTCAATACCTGCAACACTGTTTGACCTTGTGAGACATTTAACCTGAAAACCGATTCATTTTGAGTCAGTGAGTTAAATACATTTAATATGAATATCAAAAAAATAATATCAAAGAACATACTCACACGTTTAATACTAATTATTGAAATAACCACTGCGGCCTATGCATCAACAAATGGAAGAGTACATTCATATTTCATAAAGACAATTTTATGTGCATCACATATGAGAACAAAAACCCTGGTGTGATTAATCTGTGATCTGCCAAATAGCCTTGGTTCCATCAAAACAAAGTGTGCTACCAAAAAGAAGATAAAATATTCAAAAGAGGTGATAAATAAGTCAGCAAATTTCCTCCAACTTGCATCATGTTGTGAAATCCCAAAAATAAAAGAGATCAAAGCAGTTAAACTCTGTATAGTCTATCACCACTGGCAAAGCGGTCATGGTCAACCAAAGTCAGGGAAGTAGAAAGTGACAGACAGAAAGGTCGGACAGCAGGAAGTCTCTTCAGAAGCTAAGATCGATTACATTTCTGCATCAAAGCCTTAAACCCCCAGGAGGTAAAAGATTTATCAAAGTTTATAACATTTCACTTGCACAAGTTAAAACCAAAAAAGAAAACAAACCGATCTCTAGACTAGAGAGTCAATCGAGTCTGTTGACTTAAAATCTTTAAAGGTAAAACAAGCAGAAACCCAGAGAAACCCACTGAACTCTGCTCTCTGGCCTGAATCTCCACAAAACAATCAGCGACAGAATGAATGTCTGGTATTTCTGTATTTGACTGCTGTGTTGGGTTACTGGGTCTATTCCTAAAACATACATCCCGTGACCCTGACACAACGCATAACTTCCTTGTACTCTCCAGTATGAGCATGACTTGTCACACCCTAACAAGACAAAAAAAACCACAAGGAAATAAACACAGTATGTAGAGGTGTTAGAGTGGGTTTGTGTCTGCAGGAGCACAAACAGGTACAAATCTCTTCCATCAATCTTTAAACATGTGACTGAGACAAATGGAATGAAAACGAGCTGTCACACACAGATACCCAGTCAGATGTCTCACCTGCTTAAACAAAATAATACAAATATAAACCTAACCAGAGAAAGTACCTGATAAATGTGTACACTGTATTGACCCCAATATTAGATTATAGTTCCTTCTGGATATTACGTTTGAAAAAGTGGGGTTCGTATTGTATGTGAGGACTAGATAATTACATACTCACATCATCAGACATTCTTTTTGAAAGAGTAACGGTGCAACACCGACTCCTACAGCAAGTGTTGCATTGTTTGCAGCATTTGTAGCAATTGTGATTTATAATTTGCAACCTGCTCATTTACTCATACATAGTACTCATAATGTGTCACCTCATGGAAATTATGTTAATTTAAACATTGGGTCAGTTAAGCCATCCAGGATGTTTAACTTCTTTGCAAGAAACTGCATAACAGGAAGTCTATCAATAACCTGCTTAATATGAAGCAGGTGTTTTATGTTGCCGAGTTTTCGCAGCACACCTAATCTATACAGTAGCCTCAGTCAACTGTGTACAAAACACTAATAGAGGGGTGTTCAAAGAATAAAACGTTTCAAAATGAAAGCCTGTGGTGTACAGCATACCTAAACAAAGTGAGGAAATCTAACTTACACCTACTAAAAGCCACAAACCCACATACACACACCTAAGGTTAGGTGTTGTTGACCTAAAACCTGCTTGTGCACATTTTAAGCTGTCTGCCGTGAGCACTGAGCCCTCCTGTTTGACTTGTGGCAGAGACACTAAGGTGAACGGTAAATACACAATGTGTAATCAATATGCACAATAAAACAACTCAGTGCCTAATTTACTGCATCCTTTTGTATCTGTTTCTCTAACTATGAGTTTGACTGTGTCTTTCTATATTTCACTATGGCTCTTAACCACATTTTAGACACGCATGCATAATCGGGATTAATCTGCAAAAATGTGCAGGTCAGCGTTCAGTCGTCAGCCTTATTCATACATTGAAGCTTTTGTGGGCGATTTACTACACATGCAAACATGTTTCTCCAAAAAGCACTTTAACCCAACATCTCTGAGATTCTGACTCTTTCCTTCTAAGTAATGGTTGCTCTGGAGAAAACATGGAACAAAGAAAGACACCGTGAGTGTTTTTTGATCGAGGATATTGTAATATACTTAACAATTTCAGAAAGGTTATTTAATTGGAAACAAAAACCAGCTTTCAGGCCAAAAGATCTATGCTGTATTTGTTGAGGCCTACTGGCTTTTCAGTTATCGCAAATACTTTTGGGTTGAATCCTGGCAGCCCTGTGGGCAGAAGCAACACAAGGCTAGTTTGAATAGTTATATAATATAACTCTAGTAACCCGACCCAACCGCATGGCAAGAGTCAGAATTCAAGAATCTTTTCTAATGAATTTTGAAGCATGTAGGGGCATAACTTAACATGTGCCAACTAGGCTTGACGCGGTAGTCTGTATTAACGGTGTTCGGGCATACACCGGTTACATTACTTGGCCACTGCCACTACTGTCGTTTCATAGAAATAAAGTAATTTAGTTCATTTTCACGTATCGGCGCCCACGTTCATCACTCATCACGTGGGAGAATTTCCTCACCGTGGCATCCCTCGTGCCAACTCTGAATCTGAGCCAACCTGCCTCTTTGTCTGTCTGGCTGTCAACCTATTTACCTACAGTAAGTCTTCAGTTTACTTAAACAAAGGAGAGGTCGAGCACACACACAGAGATTTTCAAGCTCCAAAATGTTTTTACTGATGCAACATTTTGACTGACGAGGTGCTCATCATGCAAACATCCACGTGAACAGCAAACTACATACATGTATACGTGTATCTATCTGTACCATTACATGCGACCTCATTAGTGCTGTGTCACCTTCCAATAATCGGTTGGGGGGGGTGTAAACAGCATGTATGGTAACAGCAGACAGAGAGTGTGTAAGTAAGCCGGGTAAAAACTTTAATAATTCATACTCTAAAATGTATATTTTATTCGCATGAATTATTTTGATCCCTCAAATTATTCATTTCAACTTGGATTACTTTTACCCCAAAAACACATTCAAGGGTAAAATATTAGTAAATAACAAGTCATAACACAACGTTGTGTTCAACAGACTAAACTTTAAGCATAACCACATAACATCCAATGCAGCATCACAACTGCAATAATATATATTTTAATATATATAATAAAGTCAAAATGAGGGAATAAATACAGTGATTTGTAGACATCATTGAAATACAGTTTCTATCCCGCCATTAACAATCTACAAAGCACACTACAGCAATTTCTAGCATAATGTTAATTATTTCAGGGAAATAAATCAGTAATATTTAGGCACGATTAGTATAAATTTAGTCATTTAGTAATAGAAAATGAAATAGTCTGAGGTCAGGAGTTTGTGCAAGGATATCAAACAACTCATTAGTGCTGAATACATTTTTAATTTGAGGGTAAAAATTATCCAAAGTTGTACTTTTGATACCCTCCAGACTTTGGAGGATATAGTGGGTCAGCATTTGCTTGCTTACAGTTTTGAAATCATGGTCCTGTGTCTCACAGGCAGATATGAGCAAATCAAGTGAGGCTGGGAGGCGTGGACGCAGACGGATGAAAGGAAAAATGAAAGGAGAGGCAGCGTTATGGAGACTGAAAGAGCATCAGAAAGAGGATGGCAGAGAAAGATTAGAGGAGAGAAAGCAGCGGAGAGAAAGAAAGTTATGGGGAAAAAAAGGAGTAAGTGAGGTGAAGAGAGACAGCAGGAGAAAAGAAATAGGAGGCAGTAAAGCCAGTGTTTGCCCTTGAATAAGTAGCAGCAGTTCGCTGCCCTAGCCTAGTTTAGCTGCTCCTCCCAGGCTAGCCCTGTCAGTAATAAATTAATAAGCACATGTCTTTGGGGGGACATGGGCTTTTTCAGGCTTGTTATCTCTCTCTCTCTCTAGCAGCAGAATCTTCCCTTTATTTATTTTGAAGATGTAGTCCAACAAAAACAATGATCCTTGTGCTGATATTATACTGTGTAAAAAAAGGGAGTGAACAGGCTTAAATAAATCTATCAAACTATTATTTCATCCTGAATTTTCTTAGACTGGATTTTCTTTGAAGCCTGAGGATCTGATGAATATGCCTGCCCGAGGGGATGAACAGAGCTATGGCTTGTTCCATATACTCAGGCCAATCCAGACTACCATATAGTTATGGTTGTATATAGTTGTTATAGAGCTGAAATAAAGAGTCGATTTGCAGAAAAAATGTCAGTCTCTGTTTCCAGGTTCTCAAAGGTGAAGATTTGCTGCTTTTCTTTAGTTTTTATGATAGTAAATTAAATATGTTCGGGTTTTGGAAAGTCTGTGAAATTTCAGTGTTTTCATTTATTAATAAAATAATCTGCAGATTCGATGATAATGAAAATAATCATTAGTTGTAGTCCTAACTTGTTGCATATCAGTCTCTCTCTCTCTCTGTATTCATCTAAATATAGATGCCAGGGCACTCTAATTAGCAACATCCCACTTCCTATACGTAATGTACAGTTTCACCCCAGTACAACCAAAGCCTTCGGCAGCTAGCGGTTAATTGCCACTGTGCACTTCCACTGCCAGGGTTAAGTGCCCTGCTTAATAGCGTTTTCTGAAGGAAGAGGGAGTTTCTCTGAACTGGTGATTTTCCAGTCTTAAGCCTTCTTCACTACACTCCAGGTTATCATAGTCTCCAACCTTTCATTTCACTCTCCACTGCATTTCATAGAATGGCTGACATGCCGTACAAGTGCTCTTTAGGGGAAACAGTAAAATAAGACCCATTCTTTGCAGGTCCGAGGGGCTGTGACACTGCAAAAAGCTTCATCAACTACAGTGGAAACAAGTGCAGCTCTGTGTTGGCAACTGTGGGAGTGGAGCATTTTGTTCGGGTCATTTGCATGAAGTTTGCTTGCTTGCCATCTGGATGAACAGCCATACATGTTCTTCTGTTTTTATGCGTTTATCTGCTTGTTGACTTACTTTTTTCTGAATACCCAAAGAAAAGCTTTACATCACACCTACTCCTTACACAAACAATTGTTTTGCATGTGGGTTTCACAATTTGCCAAAGAGCTCATGTTTTATCTTTAAACCCATACCCTTGTGTGAATAACACTTCATTAGCAATGTTTATGTGCAACACAGTAAAACGTCTAATATAAAGAGGTTTTTAAGCCTTATGTACATTCAGTGCAGCTCCTTTATCAGGAGAGTTCCTCTAGAATAAGAGACTTTTCTTTATAGGACTTCTATAAACTTCTGTTGGCCCCTCAGAGGTCACTTTAACTAAAATAATTGTGTCCCTGGCGCTGGTACTTATTAATGCTCACTGGCTTAAGTAATAAACCTGAGTTTTCGGGTCAAAGGATGGTTTCTCCACCCATAAAGAAATGTGGAGTTTGTGGGTTTCAAATAATGAATATAAATAAGAGCTTCATTTAATAAAGTTTCGTTCCACCCTGTTGCAAAGGAGCTCGGTTACCATCATTTTTAACACTCGGGCTGGGATCACACTGAATGTGTTGAATCCATTATCTATGCATAAATTAAGGGTGGGGGTATGAATAAAATCCTCAGCATCATTTAAACCCTCCATGTCATTTTTAGATTACAACATTGATATCTATTGCGATAAAGTATATATTCTGGAATATTAATGGGGAAATGGTTAATGGATTGAAAGTCTGTTTTGTCTAATTCAGCAAATTGGCAGAGGGTTCCCTTCTCTGTCTCTTCCTGAGGTTTCTTCCACTTTTTCAATGTTAACATGTTTTTTAGGGAGATTTTTCCTCATCTGAATCAAGGGTCTAAGGACAGAGGGTGTTGTAAGTCCCCTCAGGCATAATTGTAATTTGTGATATAAAAATAAAACTGATTAATACCTATCAAAGCAAAGTACCTCATCACATGACAGTTAAATCTTTTTTTTTATTTCTCCGTAGGCATTAAATGTGCACAAAGTGTTTCACTGTGATCCACAACACAGAACTACAATTAACAGCCACATCAGTCCATCGTGGATCAAGTGTGATCCAAACCTCAGCAGAGCTTGCCGGAATCACTGGGCGCAGCCTAGTCTGAGACAATGACATTGAGCTTTATTGATTTAGTATTGATCTATATCACCTCTCTCTCTTGCTCCGTCTCATGCTGATGGAAATTTCCAGACCACTGCACACTAAAATAGCAGCCAGTATGCTTCTGCCTTTGCTGCATTAAAAAAAGATCCCTCTCCATCTGTTGTCTTTATATTGTACATGGCTGACAGCTCTATGAAAGCAGTGACGGAGCAATGAGGAAGTGAGACTACAGTGAATCAATGAGGAAATCCCAAGGCTGTTGTTAAATATCATCAAATAAACAGTCTTTGCTCTATTATACGAGGACTGAATGAGACTCAATTAACACAGAACAAATAGCTCGTGCAGGATAGTACAAGTCTTGTCATTTCCATCTGTGTGTGAGTGTGTGTGCCTGTGTGTAAACAATAGATCAAAACACCGGCTGTGAGAGTACGCTGACAAATGAGCAGACAGAAGAGCAAACAGTGACCAAGCAAACCGACAGTGTCATTCGAAGGATTTTCTCACACAGCATACAGGAAGTGAAAAGTTCTTTCTGTAATGTTTTCTTTTGCTCTTTTCAATATTTTTGTTGAGAATTTTTATAATAACGTTTGATAGAAATGTATCTGATTGTGAGTAAATGGGCACTTGTTATTAAATATATAGTGACCAACGTGCAAAGACATATTCAGTACTTCTGATCACAAGTAAAATATCCTAAAACAGAAAACCACAGGCTTAATCTAACACAAAGGGACACCAACCAGTGTAGAAAATGGTGCCAAAGGTTATAGATATAGGCTATGACAGTTTGTTGCCCTGTATTTCCAGTCATGTGAGTTTTATCACTGTGCAATCTCTCGTGGGTTGACACATTCAGCAGATGCTGTGCAGTTAGAGCACTGCCCTTAAACCTACTGACAACATGTTCTCACCCCCAGATTACTTCAGCCCAACCAGCCGCCCGGCACAGAGTTTCTCCATCTGCCTTCTTGGATGCTCAAGCTGTGGCCTTCTGCTTCTCAGGTCTTTGTTTTGGTACGGTGTAGTACAAAAAATGTCCAATTATACAGCAACGTACAGGCATAATACAGATTAAGCTCTTCTGGCTGATACCTACAGTAAAATTAAGCGCTTGTCTCACCAAATCCACTTCCATTACCTACTGACATCCTTCTGGCAAAAACCAGCCCCAAGAACCCCACTTATCTGCTAATACACTACAGATTAGGAACTTATTCAAACAACTAGATGTAAATATCTATTTTGGAGGGAGTAATGGATGGAATTTCTATCAATCTATATGTAAGTTTATATTGTGATATAGAACAGTATCTGGACATTCAATTCAAGAACAATTTATAGATAGAATAAACAGATGGCAATGTCTGTTTTGGGTAATCCAGTGAATTAAATTCCTGACAAACTGATGCCAAATCCTGTAAATCCAATATTGCCAAAAAGCAATAACCTAATACAACTAGAGAAAATAAAGGAATAGCTTCCTTGACAGAACGGGTATAGCAACACCTTAACCGGCTGACAAATCTCTAAAAATCTCTCTGCCCATATATACCACGGCAAGAAATAATAAAATAAATCACTTCCGTGATTAATCAATGATCACAATAGCTGCCGATTAACTTTCTGTTGATCAACTAATGGACTGATAGTTTCAGCCCTACTCTCATGACAAATTCCTGAATACATAAAATTGAGTATGAGAAATCCAGTCTCGACACTGTAGTAAGTGTTTTGGTTTCAAAAGTTGGTACATCCAGGTAACAAATTCATGCTTATGACCTATTGCAAGGAAAAGATTTGATTCACGAGGGAAAAAATGAAATGAATGAAAATGATTAAAGTGTCAACAAGTCACATGAATTATTTTCTACATTTCTGTCGCATGGGAAATATTACATCAATACAACATCTTCAAGTCTCTATTTTACTTTGTTTAAATGAACATGCATCTGAATGATGGATTGCAGTATTTCTTTAGTATAGTTATAGTCAAGATCTGAAAGTAAAATGCTCTTGTGGGCCTTTTCTCTGATATTCAGAGGGAAAGGTAACAACACATGAATAAAAGATGTTTTTCCCTGTAGAAGCTTTTGTTATTTCAGCTGCCTAATGGACTATCTCCATTTACACAATCTTTGGGCCAGGTCAGTGCCACACTGCGGGAAACTGCCTTTGGCCCATTTTGGCTTAATGTACACCAGAAGATAATGCTCCAAGGCTTCTTCTTAGATGTTTCCATATCTATTTTCCTTTGTAGTCTGCATCATTGCATTTCTATCAGACTGCACTCCTTTAAATGAGTAATGAATGAATATCAGCTTATTCTTTCATTTGTTCTGTCTTATTCAGCAAAAGAGCAATTGTTAAATGCTTAATTATAAAAGCTTATTATATTATAACCAATAAAAAGTGATGTTATGAAACATATTTCCATACAGGTGTGAACACAAGCAGACGGATTAAATCTGGTGAATTTCTGGCAGTGTGGGTCCAGCTTTAGAGAGATTTGGACCACATTCGGTTTAGCTTGGCCCCTGTCCACAAAGTCTAAAACAACCGCTCACTGACCTGGCAACAACAATCCCACACTGCAGGCAGCTGTGTGGTTATGACACTGCTGTGACTGCTGTGTGTGCGCGTGTTTTCCTTCCATATAAAAACTATGGGTCATCTTACGTACACAGTCTTATCTCACACGGCAGGAGGTTGGAAGGTTTTGACACTGTTGGTATGTGCATACGTGAGATCCTGCACATTAAAGGCTACAGGTTCAGCTGAGGTACACTTATGACAATGAATGCTAATCATGACAATGCCAAGCGTCTCACTTAGCTAAAACGAATGCAGTGTAATACAACAGCCCTGCAGTACATCCTACCTTTATGAACTTTGTCTGTTGTACAGTATTACATTGAGAGGTATTTATAATGTCTAGCCTAACCTCACTGATATATGGAGAGGACTAAATATTAAAAAATACTACAAAATAACAAAATACAATTCAACAGCAACACAAGTTCTAAAATGACCATGAAGTTGAATCCTCTCTAAACAAAAACTGAACATTATAACCTTCATGGAGGTCGGATTTATGGCAGAACTGTTAGACAGCATTAGTTTAACTAGGTGGACGTAATTAACTGGCAACTTGAGCGTATTACACCATCAATCCAAAGTGTATTACAGCAGCTGACTCACCATTTTCCAACATCAGCATCACTGCGAAGTTGACCTTTACTCCGGTTTGTCTATAGTCGTATCTGCTGTCTCTTACACAATAACCGGACTGTTTTGCTAACAGGTTAAACTTTACTGAGCTATAGGACAGATTTTGCATAAGTCCCTCAGATAAGACCATAGACCATGTATATTCTGCAAAGTAGCTGACGCTTAAATTCAACATGTTTGTGTTATTGCTGAGATACTGAAGTCAGGAACCTAAAAACACATGAATACAGAATACAGTGAATAAGACCAACCGTTCTTCACAAGGAATGCAAAGTATATGTACTGGTAACTGCAGTATTAATATACAGTTATTTACAGTACATAAATAGCTTCCTTCATATCAGTTTTATAATACTGGCTTTGTTTTCCTTATATTTCTTTCTACCTTTTCATACAAAATGTTATATTATTTCTGAATTCCATTTCATGTTTCAATCAGTTTGTACTTCAGCAATGCAATATAAATAAAGATATTGTTATAAAAAAAAGTGCAATCATCATCATTAGGTTTGCTGATACTGACAATGTTGTATGACTGCAATTAACAATTATTGTTAATGTGCCGATTATTGTCCCAATTAAAGGATTATGTCAAGAAAATAGGGAAAACCTACCTGTAATGATTTCCTTAAGCCCAAGTTATTAATTTAGTATCACACACTGGTTTATTTATAACCCATATTACATATGTACTGTATGTGTGAACATGCACAATAATGTAAGCTATAGTGCACCATATGGAGAGCCCAATCCGCACTAATTCAGGGCAATGGCCGGATACGATTATGCAATGTGCAAAGGATTTCAGAGAGCCCAGAAATGAAAGTCAGCCGTCCACATCCTTAAATCCAGACGTTGCTGAATCTGTTATTACGCATGAAAATACATCCAGGATCCGGGATCAGCACAGGCAAAATCGATTAATGGCAAGCACTGTGCCACAAAACACCAGAACATTCCAGCACAGACAGATTAATCTAACCGAGCTGGATCGTCTGTGTTAACGGTGAAGCTTTCCAGAAACAGGCAGAGCAGAAAACGAAACTACCGGCTACAGTTCAGAAGAACAAGAACTCCAGACACCCGAAACACAGGATGTACGTGTTTCTATAAACGGTTGAGTACAATAACCGTCAAAACCAGGTGATTCTCAATTACCCACTACATCTCACATTATTGACACACAACTACTGACTATCGTTATAAACAACTACGGTGTCACATGTCTGTAAAACAAGCGGCATTGTTCAGTTTTGCTCGTGGCATCCCAAAACCCTCAAATATTTAATTATTTATGACAGTTTTTCTTTTTCTGTCTCCGAGTTAGCTTGCTGTGCCTGCGGAGGAGCCACAGATGTGATGGAACTGCCTCCGCTGCTAGCCGTTAGCCGTTAGCTCCCAATGAACACAAATGAAGCCATAAACGGTTTAACACCCACTGTGCACCTCAGTGTTAGCCTCTAAATGAAGATACAACTGCGGCCGATACATTCATAAACTACCTGTAAGCCACAATTAATAAAACAGATAATACAAAGCGACAGACACAGTTAGCTTAGCTGGCTAGCATTAGCTTCTAAGATGCTGTGTGAACCAGAAGAAGCGCTGTTAGCAAAGCAAGCTAATAAGTCGCTACGGGGTACCTTACCAGGTCAAAACAAACAGGAACGCGGAGCAAGATGCATTAATTTCTTGTTTGGTTTCTGTAGCCGACGTCTGGAGAGACGGCAACTTCGATGAGATCAAAGCAGACGGCGTAGAAATATCGTCGGGAACATTGCAGACACTCGAAAATAATGTGGTTCCTGTTTTTTGCTCGGACTGGCTCGGATGCCCGTTTGCAGGTCGTTGCTTAGCGAGTCTCTCTCACACACACACATACGCACACCCTCGAGGGACGAACCTGCCAAATACTGACCCCGCCTCTCTCACTCTGAACACAGCGGGAGACAGCTGCCAAATACTGACCCCGCCTTGAAGGCAGCAGGCACGCAGAGACTGCAAACTTAAAACATACAAAGATAATTGTCAGCTCTTTGATTTTTTGTCTCTTTTTTATGACAGTTTAACCTAGTTTATTTGATCATTGCTTACCACCTCAGTTTTGGTACCCATTCATTACTCCTTTTTAATTTAGTCTTAATTGATTATATATAGGTAGTAGGAATATTTACAAGCCACTGTTTGATATTACTGTCCATTTCCAATACATGCCATCATTCTGAATAACCTAAGGTTACACTCTTGGTATTTATGGGTTTTTTTTCCCCATTTTTTAATATTTTGTATTGTAAATCTTTCTATTTTATATTCATGATTCTTGACTTTTAGAGTGCTTGTTTTTAATTTTTTTCCTTTCTCTGACGATGTTTATTGTTATGCACGAAAACCTACTTGGGAATAAACCTGATTCTGATTCTAAATCAAGCTTCCTAAGGTCCAATAACCTGCTTTTTTGGAGTTTCCACTCGCATCTCACTGTCTTCATCTGCAGATATAGTTTGCTCTACAGGTTAATGTATCAATAGTATCCTGAAAAGTGACATTTCTTCACAGTAAGTACTTTTACCTTTGAATGTTAAGTACATCAACTAGTAATTGCAGTTCTACACATTATTTGTATAAAGGATCGGGGGTGATTTTCCACCTCTGCCTATATTATATTAGTATATCTTTATACCTGATGAGATCTATCAAGTCTACATGTAGACACAAGCATCAGAGGCCCCGGGAGGACCATTTTGTGTAGATTAAATTTATTAGATACATTAAAGTTTATGTCAATCTTAAACACACTTTGTCAGGCATAAACATTTATTTTTCATATATATTTATTAATATTATTTGTGAAACCACTGTCCTGTGTGTACCAGTCTATAACTTCAAATGCAATTTACTCTAAATAAGGATATTGTTATAATATTTATAATTATCATCACTGGGTTTCTTGATATTGTCAACTTTTTGCCTTTACCTCAATATGCATGTGTGAATTAGTGTCCTTCTGTGTATACGAGTATGCAAAACCATTTCATATATGTCAAAACTCCAATCACTGAAGTATTTATCCCTGTATTGTTAACTGTTAACATCCATTATATTACCGTCTCCTGCACCTGCCTGATAAAAAACAGTTGGTATATACTGCCACCTGGTGGACTGCTTGTCTCACAGCATTTTAATTTGAAAGAGCTCTTATCTTTGTTCTCCTTCCCTATCTGCGACAGCATTGTTTCTCCTCTGTTTCAATTACAATAGTTAATTCATCGAATCAAATGCAAACACGAGCTGCTCTACAGACACTTTATTGCTGTTTTTATTGTTTTACACTCACTGGAATGTTTAACTGTGTTGGTGGGCCGGTCCAAACACTCACCCTCCAAATATCTGTTACCAAACCAAGATTTAAATAGCAAAAACAACTATAATGCAGTAATACAATATACATGACACTATAAAGTCTTAAGGTGAATTCATTCTCACTAACATATAGGCTATACTGCTCCATTTACAAAATGCTTCTTTATATATATTTATATATAAGATATAAAACAAGAGTAATGCACATTCTTCAAAAGGTAAAGAAAATGTGTTGTTTTTGTATATAGGCAGATATGTTTGTGTGTGAATTCTGTTTGGTGGCAACAAAACAACACCCAACAGTCATTGTTACAAAGTGTATCCACAGCATACAAAGTAATAACACGTTTGACAGTATCCTTCAGGAGAGATAAGATCGTAAAAGAGCAGAGTATCACCGCCCACATAGGACTGTAGGAGACAGTGAAATGATCATCAGCAGTAGAAATGAAATGCCTGCCATATACTTCAATAGATGCTGTAATGTAATTAATGAGTGTTGTTTTGTATGTGCACAGTAAGTATGATTCAGAGCTGGAGTTTTCAGCCAAATTGTTCCATTTTAATGCTAAACAAAAGTAGAATTTTGAAATCTCAAGCACTGCTCCGATGCTTATTCTCATAAGAACACAACACAGTCCGTAGCCCATTTTATAAAGATAAGTTTGATAATATTCTGTATTTTTCTTACTGCCAACATATCCCATGAAAAAAAACAAAACCAACACTGAATCATTCCAACTAAGTATTCTCTGTGTATCCAAGGCCTGAAATATCTCATTCCTCTGCACTGTGGAGCTCCATTGTTGTCAAAATTACTATTAGTTTTTATCTTCAGTTCTTATCTTCAGTAGGAATGAACAGGCTTGAGTGCCACAGACAGGTTGACAGACGGAGTAACGCAATGTTGATTTGGATATTTTCATGGGATATTGATCCATATTGACGAAAAACTAGAATATCATGAGCCTTATCTTTTAATGACTTTATCATACGTAGCTTAATTAAGTGGTTATATAGGCTCTTATATATGAGATATTGCTACATTACACATTTATTTCAAGAGGTGGAATTAAAAAATCTTTCAACCAGTGAAAAAATATAACAGATGGTCCGTTGTTGATGTAAACTTTTCTTTCTTAGTGTGTTATCATTTTTATGAACTCCAATCCACAGACTGTACTGTATGTAGCAATGGCACAAATGAACTATTTGTATACTTTAATATCTATTGAAACTACCCCCTGCCAGTTAATTAGGTAATATTTTACAAAATGGGTGCTGCAAAGTAGTGTGTTTGACACATAGGACTAGCATGGACATGGTAAAAACACACAGTGGTAGATCTCCTCTATCTGACTGAACAACAGCAACTTCTGTATTATATGTAACCGCACACTGACTCTCCTCTACAAATACAGAGAATCAGATTAGTTGTGAACCTTTATCGCAGTTAAATGTTGTACTAATGTCCTACCTGTCATACTGAATACAGAGTAGTGAAAATCTTAACAATTGAAACACCCACACTGTATTTTTCAAAGGAAGGTTTCCCTGTTTCTTCAGAATTACACATTCTTACACATTCTTCACGTTGAAAGAAGCCTAAAAGCAAAAGAGAAGTCCCTTTAAGTAATCACTGAACAAACCTACAACTGTTTGATCACAGATGGTGGTGTCTCGTCCACTATTTGACAAGTATAACTACAGTTGTAAAGACTGGAGCGGTGAGTGACTGTAACTAGATTGATGGCCGACTAAAACGAGCCCACCAGCTTTTATATATACGAACTAAAGATATCTCTTAATGTGCTTGACAGATCTCAGGCAGAAGAGGGAGAAGTACAGTTTGATTGTAGATTACATCTTGCACTTCGCAAAAACAGTCCTGGTGGTATTGTTGTTGTCTCTTTTTTTTTTTGTCTCACTTGATCCACGTGTGCTGGGTAGCCGAGGTTTTAGGCTTCATACACCCTGAAGAAGAAACAAAAATAACAGTTAGTTTCTCTGTGATTTTGTACAATTCTCTTTTAAAGATTCTTTCACATGTTAGAGCCTCCTCCACCAGCTGTTTTCATTTAGTCTCTGGACGAATAGAGATCAAAGGTTTCTTGTATTTAATTTGCTGGCCTTGTGGATGTAAGTGGAAGGACAGGTTTAATCACCCTGTAAGCCACAGAGTCCCTGTGGAAATGTCCTACTCAGCAAAATACTGAATCTCAGCCCTCTCCACAGGGCTTTTGTCTGTGGCTGACCTCTGACCTCTGACCTCTGACCTCCACGTGGTGGAGGGAAGGGGAGAGGAGAAATTTAAAAAAAAAGAAAATCAATAAAGCTTCACAGGGAAGCCACTGGACATGGACTACAACTCAGTGATAACAGAGGTTTCTGTATAGCAGGAAATAGTATGTAAGAATGCATATAGGAAGCGAGCATCAATTATGAGCCTTTTAGTGTTGTGTCTTACTAAATGTGTCTATTTACAAACTCATCATTAAACCTGCAGTAACTAATGTTTGGCCATATGGGGGCAGCAGAAGCAATCTGTGAACACAACATTGGTATGGTTTTATGTTGATATGGTGAACGTATTAGCAAACAGTTGCCTTTTTATGCATCCAGTTGACATGGAGCAACATTAGCATTCATTTAGAGGCGTGTTTCTGGCCATCTGATGAATGTAAGACCAATTTTAACTCTCGTTTCAGCTCCGGTTTCTCTCTGAGAGAAACATCTGGCTCTTTAGCTGCTAAATGCTCCACTATGTTCACCAGCAGCTAAAAACTATACGCTATAACACTATAAAGCTCTTTAGAGCTGAGGGGACCTGCACAGTCGGGTGATAATTGTTTGGGGGTTTGACACCTTTTACATTACACAAAGTCATTTGATCTATTGTAAATACTGACTATGGCATGATGAGGTTAAATTGCATACTGAGTAGAGCAAACTAGAACAGCCACAACAATATTTATGAGAATATTGGTGCAACAATGCCACCCTTTTGGCCTAATTTTATGACAAAGTTTAAAATATTTAAATATAGAAGTGTGCAACATACGACAGGTCCATGGTCAGAATTGAACGGGGACGTTGCCGCTATACAGCATGCGTCTTAATCACTCAGCCACAAAGACAATCAACAAAATAAAATGACAAATGTAAATTAAAATGCCAGAATTAAAATTCGAGTAAAACAAATCCATTGTCTGATTTTGACAAGGCTTTATAAAATTCATTACCTGTGCTTGTCCTTCCAGATGCGGAACCACTTGACCAGATTCTTGGTGCTCTGAAGTTTGGGATGAAGACAATACTCCTGCCCTTTGAACCGAGCCACGTTCTCCATCGTCACACTGAGCGGACAGGCAAAGAGGAAGAAAAGAGAGAGAGGAAAAAAACATAGATATTAGGAAGTAAAAGAATCTACTGTTATTAACAAAACATAAGAATAACAATTCATTCACTATCTTTTGCACTCCCTTGTCAGTTAAATCAAAGTTTGTAAGGTAATAGTTCCTTTTGCTTCATGTTATCTGTCTTCTAAGCGAGTTTTACAGCTTCAAACATAACATCATAATACACACTGATTTTCTCCACATAACAGGATAGCCGGCCTAAATGTCAAATATTCACTCACAACATGGCGCCAGAATCTGCGGGCTACTGTAGAATGACTTAGAGAAGAAAATGTAGAGATTCAACAATAAATATTTGACATTTAGACGGCCCAGTGCAATAACATGGCTCCAAAATGGTTTAATTAGGCTGCACAGTATGTTTGGAGGAATAGACAACTGTGTTATCTTCAATAGTTTGAGAGAAGGTTCAGTTCAACTACAGGAGCCAACTTGCAGTATGTTTTGTTTTTATGAACTTCAATGGAGATGAAAGTAAAAATACTGATTTGGGAGTATTTCAAATCGTCTGAAAGCCAATCTGAGTCATTTGAATGGAGACTGGTCAAGTTCTAGCTGCTATTCTACACTGTCCTCAATAACATTTCCGCAGTTAAATGCCCTCTCAATTCAAAACAGCAGCTTGCACAGAGCGGCCAGTTACTTGGCAATGGGGTAATATTATGGAGCTGCCACTAAAAAATGTGACATCTGAGCTCATTGAATCAGTTGGTCTGTCTGTAACCCTCTGCTTAAGGCAACGGTAGAGACAGTCTGCCCGCATGTGGCATATTCAGGCCGAACAAGAGAAATGTGGGAACAAACACCCACCATGCCATGGGGCCTCTCCATCCAGTGACACACTCAAAGGCTCACCAAACCATGAATGTTAAATGAGTTGACTAGAAGAGAAAAGACTTGATTCTCAATAAAAATGCTGCATTCAGTCGTTATAAAGATTAGATTAAATAGTTTTGCATCTATTTTCCTGCCCATTCAGTTGTCACCTTGTTTGGCTATTGAGGTTTGTTTGGGCAGCTGTACATGCTTTGTTATGGAAGAGCTGAGCTTTGAGTGTGTGTGTGTGTGTTTGATAGCGAGAACATGAAAGTGTCTTTATATGCGTGAATGCCAGCGGACTCATATCTGCAAAGGCTGTAATAAACACAGCCTGAATGTTTATTCATGGCTGCTCAGCAGAGGTGAAATTTAACCTAATTATTGTGTTAATTTGAGCTTTAGTTCCTCCTCATTATAATTCACCTGGGCAGCTGAAGTGTAGCCACTGGCTCTAACGGCTAATATGGTTAACAAAATGTTTCATAAACACAGGGGGAGGAAGGACAGAGCTAAAAGAAGAATGTAAGAGCAAAGCAGAGAAAAAGAAAGGAAGTGAAGTGCACTAGAATGAGAGGTAGCAAGAAAAAACAGAAAAAGACACAAAGGACACAGAGTGATGGGAATAAGAAGAGGGTGAAAAATGAATAAGATAAAGTGGAAAAAAAGACTGAATTGAAGAAGAAATAGAGAGAAAGAAAACAAATAAGGAGAAAACAGGGACATTTCGGGGCTCCTAGCTTGTGTGTTGGGTTAGGAGTGGTCGCTATGAATGCCAAACTGAGCGCCGTAAGCCAAACGGCCACAACAAAGGCCAGAGGGGGACTCTCGCGCTCATTTCTTTCCTGCTCTCTTTCTTTCGGGTGGCTTTCCGGAGCCCGCTGAGGCTCATTTTTCACTGGGCACCAGTGGCTGGTGCCCCCATCTCATGCTAATAGAGCAGCCTTAAATAAAATGCTGTGTGGCGGACAACACACACTCACACAGAAACAGACCTGTGAGTTGACGTAGACCAGTTCTAGTACTTTGAGTGTTTTTTGCATTTATACTTGATTTCCTAAACTCCACTGCATGGTCTTTGAAAACACAGAATATTTATTTTCCTATATTCCTATATATTTATATAATTTTAGACACATACACAGATTAACACACACTGTACACACATTATCATGCACTGTCACTATTTTGTAAACCTTTACTTACTTTTATAATACAGCCCATTATAGGGTATCAACTTTAAAAACAATAGTAGGGCTGCAACTAATGATTTGTTTTCATTATTATTATGACTAATCGATTATTCATTTCACAATAAAATGTCAATAAAATAGTGGAAAATGCCCATTACAAGTTCCTAAAGCACAACAATCCACAATCCAAAGATATTTAATTTAAAATGCTATAAAATGGAGAAAAGTTAGAGCAGCTCGAATCAGCAGATTGTAAATTTTTAAACGATAAATCTGTTAATGTAATTGTTGCGGATTCATTTTCTATCCACTGACTAATTGAGTAACAAAAGTTTCAGCACTGACAATATTGAAACATATGGGATCCATGTACTCTGATTAATCCCATTTCAATTTGGAAAAGTGCAATTTATGTGGTGCTATTGTCACTATATACTACATATCGGTACTGGGAGGAATCTGAATCCAATCCAATCATATAATATATTCATCACTATCATATGTTCATGTAGAATTTGAGTAAAAACAGTTTTGTTTATTGTAGAGTAAATATTTTAGTTTTAACCCTAAAATGTAATGATTTACATTGAATGGACACAATGTGACTGTGTAACCAGATTTATGCCATCTGTCACATCCACATCATCAGTTTCTCAGTGCGGTTAAATTGTGTTGCCTGTGTGATATATTAATTTGCCAGCAGGTGGCAGCAGAGTTTGCGCCTTGGACACGAAACTGACTCCAGGGAGGCTGACATAACATCCCCATCTGTTGTCCCTTCATGTAGCTTTGACGTGAAACTTCAAATGAATTCCACACAGAAATCGCAGCTCAGATTTCCAGCTACGTATAAGACTTCATCCCCAAGAGTTCCAAGATCATAGTAAAAATAAATATACTACATACTGCTTATATAACGTAGGTTTATTCATTTAAAGTTGTCTGTCTATCTGAGCGCCACAGACTGAGTGTGTTTTGACTCTTTTAGAAAGAAAGGCCTAGTTATCGTCAGAGAGGTTCATGCTGCACTCCACGATGGCTCAAGCTGAACATAATAGCCGTCTGTCTGCTCGAGCTGTGATTTTATGGGTCAAAGGTCAGATGGCAGAGAGACAGAGTAGGTGGACGGGTCAAACAATCTGTCTATAACTCACAAATCAAGCTAAAACACACTGCAGTTTGTGATGTAACAACACATTGTTTTGTATGAAATAATGTATTTTGTATTTTTTGTATGAAATAATGTAATAAATATGTTATATACATTACAACCTAAGATATTGTATGTTATCATCAAATGACTGGAAATTAAGCTTAACCCTTTATTAGACTCTCATGTAGAAAGTATTTGAAAGTTCTGGAAAGTGTTTTTTCGTCTCCCCACCTTTCCAACTAATTAATCTAAAAATGTCCTCGCTCGTGACTGCGGGTGTAATTAAATCATCCATTTATTATCATGCTGTAAATCCTCCAAAGTGCTTTAAGCACAGACGACAGGATGTTTTGATAATGCTCGTACAGCTGCCAATTATTTTTATGGTATTTTGGAGGACAGTCATGGCACAGTTACAGTTGTATATCTGTGTGTCAAGCACGTACAAATACTGTGATATTATGACTTGTAGTGCAGGCCAGCACAGGGAGAAAGAAGCAGGAGAAAAAGGGACGAGGAGAGACAGAGATGGGCAGAAAAAGGTCAAGGGATGAAAGAAAAGAAGCATACATAGAATGAGAAGGGTAAAGACAACGAGGAAGAGGAAGAAGAGGTGGAAGGCCAGCAAGGAAAGAATGAAGAAAAAGAGAGAAAGAGAATAAAAGTCTCACTCACAATATCATCTTCTCTTGGCAGTACGGGTGTTTGGGTTTGATCTCCAGCTTCTGTACATCCTTGTATCTGATTTTCGGTCCTTTTCTGGTGCACCTGCACTTGTAGGCTGTCGAGAAGTCAAAATCGCACGAGTCATCAAACACAAACACGATGAACTTGTAATGCTGGGAATTTCAAGAATAATGGAAACTGATCATGTGGAAACTGAATTGTGTGACAGATTATTGAAATGAGTCTCAGAATTACTTCCAGCGATGAAACTGACACAAAAGTGACGGAAAAGTTAATTCTTTGTGATTTGACAGCAAATTGGCTCTAAATAAATCCCCGGTTTATCTTTAATACACACTGACAAGTTAGGATTACCAGTGGCAATATTTAAGTCTGGTACCTCACTGTTGAAATATCACTTCACAAACACTGTTTCTTTCAGTCAACTCATTAATACATGTACTTATACAAACAGAACAGTCGATGTTTTAATTAAAGATGAAGAAGTCAGACATAAAAATGTTACGTTTTTTTCCATTTACACAGTTATTACCCTGCAAACATCAAATATTAGTAAAATGGAAACTTTTGAGTTAAGAAAAATGTTCCTTCACATCAGCAAAAAGAGCAAATTCAGCACATTGTATTAAATGCAGCTCAGATGACTTATGATTTCACACTGGACGGATTCAAGTTAGGCAGAGAGACCCTCTGGCTTCAACAGAAAACCACGAATGCAGTGCTGTAATTGGGACTACATGCAGTCATACTTCTTAAGTATCTTTTCAGTCCAGCATCTTCTTGATCTCTCTTTGTTGTGACTTTATGCTGCTGAATAAAGGCAGAGGAAATGAGTTTTGCCGGGTTGTATATTTGTGATGGGAGGTGATGACCTGGATAGTCCAAGGTTTCCTTCATCCATCACCTGCTATCTGTCCTCACCGCCGGCCACTAAATCTGTCACCAGCCCCACACATATGCCAGCGCTCTGCACAAACACACTGGACAACAGAGGCCAATAAAACCAGGGAGACACTGAGGTTAACATATTCATATATACTGTGTTCTGGGGGTTTCGATGGGGTAAATGGCTTCAACATTTCAGTCTATGTGAATAGATGTTGTCTCCTTCCTAAAGACATGTACCTGCATGTATATCCTGCCAACAATAACAAACAAGTTGATGGTTCCCCCTCTTTTTGCCCCAAACTATGATGCTATGCAGGTACATTTAAGCAATATGTGCTTTCCAAAGAGCTGACAAAGACTCATAATGCCCCTGGTAAAAACATAGACATATAGTTTTTCCTAAAAAGTTTTCGTTTGCAGATATAAGTCTTCCACCGAGTGTATTTAGACTACATTTTGGATTTACAGATTGTTTTGGCTGCATTAAATCTATTATTCACAAAGACAATGACATTTCATTCCATCAATGTTCTCCACTCCTCAACCCCCCCCCTCCACATGGCCCCATGAATATTGGCTTTAAATCATTTCAGCTACATATGGTGAGCTTCACTTGTCTTGCCAAACACACAGAGTGGTGATCATGGTGTAAAAAAGGCTTGTGAATGCCAACTTAAGGATCAGACTTTCACACCATAATCATATTCATCATTACACTCTAGTTTTGAAAAGGTCTCAATGTTTGTTAAAGTGCTTAGATTGAGAGTAACATGCATGCAGCAGGTGGCATATTGGTGATGTATAAACATGCAGGGAAACACACCACTGAGACACTTTAACTAAGTTGTTGTTTTCACAATCTGTGCTGGAGATTCAGGGATTTTTGGCTTCAACTTTACTCACATTTCAAACAAACTCTGGACAGGAGGACTGATTTTGCATTTAATTTCCCTATCCGTCCCTTCATACACACACACATAACAAAGCAAATGAGGTGTCCACCTATTGTTTGTTACTCAGTTACATCACCACAGCTTCACTGCAAAACATCCCCTTCTCAAAAATTACCAACTTAAACCTAAAACTGAACGAATAAAAAAGGAAAAAATAAGTTTACCTTCTGCACTCAGGAAGTATAAGGCCACCACTAACAAAAGTAGCACCGCTGTGCACCGATGCATGTCTTCACAAGTGGAAAAAGATGTTTTTTTTAAAACAAGCTCCTCAAAATCCGAGCTCTCCAAACGGTCTCTGAGTAAACTCACAAACACAAAAACAAAAGTCTGTCGAAGTGCAAATAATATCCACTTGCAGTGACTGTTGGATGGCAGGACTGAAGCAGCGCTGAGGGTTTTCTGCCTTTTGGAGTCCCTTTGGAGCGCAGATTGTGCAACTTCGTCTGTGCGTCCTGAGCGCTTGGATGAACCTCCAAGCACTCGTTTAGGTCTCTCTCCCTTTCTCTCTCTCGCTTGCTGCGGAGAGGCAGGCAGCAGCTCTTTTAAAAAGCAGCCCGCTGTCCCAACCTCATTAATATGCACGGCCAGGCAGCGAATCAAACACTTGTGGTCTGCGAGGGAGAAGTGGAGAACATGGAAAAGGGAGGGAGGGAGCGGAAAAAAAACAAAAAAAATCACTCATATAACGAGGGTGGAGTGGCGTCTGATTTGATAGACGGAGCTGGCTAGTTTATGTTGGGCTCCCGCTGTCCTGATTATGACTGACAGGAAACTTCAGTTGCGCTCAGTGTTCAGTGTAGCACGTTTGAACGTTACAACAGATATTTCTATGAGGTTCTGTGGTGACTTTTGTGCGTCCAGTAATGTGGGTCAACACTTACTTGGCAGAGTCTTATATGTCTAAGCACTTCGCAATAATAGGGTTATATTGGGTTGCCATGGCTACGGAAGAAATCGTTTCTGATTAGCTCATGACCTCAAACATATGGTAGCTACGAAACAATCTAAGCTCAAAGATTCTGCTCCATTCGCTGAATGAAGACTCAGTTGAAAGCCCCATAGAGCTAGTAAGGGGACCTTTAGCTTATCTTTTTTTTTTTTTTAATTAAATTTAGTTCCCAAGGGTAAAGAATTAACGTAGGTGCTCAAACCGCAAACATAGTTCCGGTCAACAAGGGTTCGAAATCAGTGCGCAGGTATCCATAGCAACAGCACTTGTTTCTGTTGCTGCTTGCTAACTCTAATTGGAAATCGACCTAGCCAGGCTAAACAGACTAAAAAAACTTTAAAAAAAGAAGATACAGGTAAACAATGGTCCTTTTGCTACTGGCTAGAGGACTAGAGGACTATTACTACACTACAGTGTCCTGATATATGAAAACAATGAATAAGACAGAGGCAAAGAACGCCACAATACGAAGCAGAGTGTTATTTCCTCTGCTTTTAAGATGATTTATTTGGACATTTTGCCGTCATTGGTTGGGGACAGCTGAGAGAGACAGGAAAGGTGGGTGAGAGAGAGGGGATGACATGCAGCAAAGGGCCCGGGCCGCTGTACTCGCTGTACCAGGTGAGCTACTGGGGCGCCCAGTTTTATGTATAGTTTTAAGACAACAGCGAATGGTCCTTGGAAATTACTGAAACTGAAAAACAAAACAAAAAGTAGATTAAGCCACATCAAGAAGTCTTCTGAAATTAAAAATATTTTCCCCATAGAAAATCAACATATATGTCCATGGCAGCATATTTGTGTGGACTTCTTTGATCAAAAGATTAGGTTATTGTGAAAATAAGTTCAACAGAAGTAGTATCATCATAGGCCTACTTTATGTGTCCTTAAGCCTACACAAAAAGTGGGGACAATTACATTTTTTGTTCGACTTAAACATTAATCTTTCTTCCTAAAACATAAATTCAACCTTCTATTAATGACCAGCTTCATGAACAGATTCAGGACAGTGTCACTGTTCACCAATAAATGCAGCCATTGTGTCTGGGGATGCCATCAGGCTGAACCATTGGCCTGTAAGAGATAGCCCTGAGAAGAAGGCCTGACCCCTCCCACCTGGGACGCTCTGACCACAGGATTAAACAGAATTCATCACCGTCCTGCATCATAAGGGATTTGTGTGTGTGTGTGTGTGTGTGTGTTCACTCTGTCCTCTCTCTATGTGTGTGTTTGTGTTCACCTCTCCGCCCTGAACACTGATGCAATCAACTCCTGTCATCACTCAAACCAGTGGCCATGAAATGTCTGCACCATGGACCTGTATGTGTGTGCGTGTGTGTGTGTATACACTTTGCTCATGCTTGCATAGCCATATTTGTGAGTCTACGTGAGTACTAGCATGTACATCTGTAAAATGCTGCTTAATAGACTTTGCAGTTTACATGTATGTGCAGCCTGAACAAATGTTGTTTTCAGCCTAAACATGGAAAACCCTGAAGTCTGGGTCACATACAGATGGAAATTAAAATTTTTGCCAATCCTTCCTTTGGTCCTCTGGGTATAAACGACAGTAGGACGTGATCCTAGCTACAATTTACAGCAAACTGTGACAGATTGAGACGCGACCCCTGCAGAATATTGATGCTATGTGAATCCATCTCAAGTTTTTGATCTCAGGATAAAAGACATCGGTGGGCTGTCTGTTCCAGTCTTCGGCTGAAGTGACCGATAATCAGTCGGACATCTGATGTCTTCAAACGTTAGATCACTGCAGCTTCACTGAATACTAAAGGAAAGAAAGAAATTGAAAGCAGTTAAAACATACAGGATTTCAGCCAAAAGAAATCTGTCTTGAAATGATGATGAAAATTACATCATTATTTGTCATTCTTAATCCGTCAAAGAAGATGGTGGATAAGAGTTTATTTCATGATCACTAACCAGAACCTCATTGAGGACATTGAGAATATCTCACCACACTGGTCGAGCATGAAATATCTCAACAACTACTGGATGGATTGCCATGACATTTTTTACAGACCTTCATGGTGCCCAGAGGATGAAGCCTAATGTTGGTGAGCCCCTTACTTTTCCTCTAGCGTCACCATGAAGTTCACATTTGTGGTTTTGAGTGAAATTGCCACAAAAATGAATGTCCCCTTCAGGATGAATTGTAATAACTGGTGAACCTCTCATTTTTCCACTAGCGCCATCAACAGGTCAATATTTCGATTTGTCCATTACTTTGGTTTATGACTAAATACCTGCAAAACTGATCACATTATATAATATAATAACAAAAATGCAATATAATATCCTTTTGCCAGCCTCGGGCAACACCATCACTTTCATCATTGTCATTTTGGCGATGAACACTTCATATTCTGAAACTTTGCAGAATAAAAAGATCTTTCCTTTACTTGATGGAGTACGACGGCTGTTTTGTGAGAGTGACTGTCAGAATATTTCGGCTACGCTGCCAGCCCCTCTGGCCAGCTCTCTGATTCTTTCAACATGACTGAATTCATCACAAAGAGAAGGCCTACGTCTAGTTACACAAACCTGGACTGCTTGCTAGATTGTAAACTCCATTTGTGTCGGCCATCTAACCTGCACTGTGTCTAATGGCTTTTAGTGGACTTGGCAGCGGCGTAAGTGTCGACCTAATTCTCAGGGAAATTGTAAAGTTTACCCCAAAGTCAAACATGGCAGAGGGTGTGTGGCGTGTGTTGGGGCTGTTTAGCTTTTAGGAATGATATGTGGTAAAAGTGTGAGAGGAGACAGAGAGAAGAGCGAGATAGTATATCTGTGAGTGATGTGTGTTGGCAGGCAGACTGAGTGTCTTGATATTTAAATACAGGCTGCAGTCTGTAACTAAAACACACAGAAAGGTGGTCGTCAGGTTGATTATACCCATCAGTGCATAAACTCTCTCTGCATGCAACTACAACTGCTTAAAAACAGCTCAATATGGCCTCAAATTAAGTGTGATGATATTTATATAGATGGCTTTAATAGTTTCTGCACATATCAGACTATTGTTGACATGCAGACAGCTTGTACATGATGTCAAAGATACTGTAATGACTTTAGTCAAAGGGTTACTAACATGTTGGAGGTGATGTCTCTGTTACTGACAAACTTTATTACCACTGGATGAACAGCACCAGCGTCCTCTTTTAAGCCAAAAAGCAATCCAACTGATTTGTTCTGATTTATTAAAATCTTGGTAGCACACAGTTTCCTGGCATGAAACACCTATCTTTTGAAAACAGTGATGCGTCTTCATGTAAAAATGTTAAATCAAAATGTTAAGTGAAAGAAAATCTATAGTCGCTTTGAGGAATGATGGAAAACCTTCGTCCTTGCTTTGAAAAGTGATATTTCAGTCATTTTAATGATGATATATTCGTACTATAAGTAATGATCGGCATTCCAAATAGTCCTGAATGAATAACATGATTTGTTTTATATGACAAAATAATATAATTGAATAGATAATCAATTTTAAACATAAATATACAGTTTCTTTGGTTTAAGTAGTAAATTCCAAATCATCCAAACCAGCAACAGTTGAACATTAGACATAAATTAACAACACTTTCATTAGAATGATGATAAAAAAGGCAAAACTGAACCAAGACTTCTAAGACCCTAAATATGTGTAGTGTAGAAGCCTAAACTTCTCATGTTGGATATAATTATATAATAACTGTGGATGGATCAACTGTGTCTGCTCGACATTCTCTTTTGTCACAATAACAGCACTTATTAAAAAAATAATCTTCTCTGTTTTCATTAAATATGGATTTCCTCTGTCTGAGGACATCGAGGCCTGAACCTCGGGGGGTCGACACCTGTTATTACTGTCTGTCCACTGTGGGACTGACTGTCTTTTGAAGTCAGGTAATTTCAGCTAATCCTCACTTCTGAGGGTATTTTGGGGTTAAGATCAGAGGTGTAGCCGTGAGGGAAGTGATTGTAGATGGTGCCCCTGTTCCCAACAACAGTTCAGAGACATAAAGACAGTGAGAGAAAGACATGAAGATAGACAGGTAGGCAGTTGCTGACGCTAATTGCATGAAATAATGATGCTTTCTACGTGTTTAGGTAATGCAGACATGTAGGGACAGACACACAGACACACAGACAGGTGTGCAGATGCTGGGAAGTAATTACTGGTAATAATGGGATACTGTTTCCCTGCGATTACTCCAGAAGCCACGAGTAAACCAGTGAAACCAGAATATTCCTGTATGTACAGCTTTCCATCACTGATTCTGTGGACATTAAAATGTCTGAGTTTGAGTAGCTGTGCAGCTGGCGGACAGATAGAAAATGGACAGACAGACAGAGAGGTATGCAAAAAGGTGCGTACAGGCAGGGGAGGATAATCCCTCTCAGGTGACTGGGATGGGGTGGAGGGTGAGGCTAACTGCCCTGGGCAGAGATGTAATTGCTGTTTAAACTGTCATGTTCACATCATGCTGTTTTCATAAGTTTACAGCCATCAGGCTAAAGAGTTGTGGCAGGATGGCTTTGTAGAGAGGGGAGGACTGGAGGTCTTTTTCTTTTTTTTCCTCGAGGGTGCAATTTTCCTTCCTCTTGTAGTAATTTCTTAAAACCATTTAACTCAAAATCGGCTCAGTATTTACAGATATTTACAATATATTTTGTCTATCTAAGTCAATTAAAGAATCAACAATAACTACACTATGCCTCAATTTATTCCTGCACGTTTTCCCACTGGACTGTTTGTGAGGCAATTACTGAACTGTACTGTACTGACTGTACAGATGTTAGCTGTAGCAAGCTGGGTTCCATTCACATCTGTTTGCGTTCAAGTATATAATGCACTTACATACATACATAAAAGACTAGACTTTCAAATTTTTGATTCAAAATAATGTGGAAGTGAAAAACTGATTCTAGATCAGTACTCTGTGAGGCCTGACATAAAACAGCCTTCTCACACCATAGATACTTTCAAAATAAAATTACTTTTTACTTATTACTTGAAATAATGCTCACGTAGACCCCAAACTGAAAGAGACTATCCCTCCTTATACAGTCCTGAGTCGGAGTGAATATTACACCCGGGCTACTGACATGAAATTACCTGCTTGGACATGAAAAGAACAGAAAAGACAAACATACCATCAGTTGTAGCTTGTTTGGATTTGCATGGCTTCTACAAGAGAAAGGTTTCATAAATCTAACCCAGCCTCCAGACAGTAAATAGTTTTACAGAGAGAGAGAGATCATGTATGTGTGTGTGTATGCAGAGATTCCTACTTGAAATCCCTTATAACCACGTCAGTCAGCGCATAAACAGACAGGCTATTAGTGGTTAGCAGAGAGAATCAATGTCCATGTGTTTTGACATATATCTCTGTAGAAAAGTATATGAGTGCACATAAAGTCCACAGGGCCTCGAGGTACATGAGAGCTCACCATGGTGAGACAACAGACACGTAGTGTATAAATACATTATATACAGGGCCAGGATAGGTAGGGGCTACAACTACTGAAAACTGGGAACCTCTTACATTGATATAAAAGGTGTATTAATGTACAGTAAGTTGAACAAAATAGACTATTAGAACAGAAAGAAAGAAAAACAGTAGGACTGTTTCTAATGCAAAGGAGATTTTAAGCACAACGAAGGAGTAAAACTGGTTAATTATACTCTGTGAACAGGGCCGAGGTGTAGAGTCTGTTTGTATTCAACTATAAAGAGTGGATGGAAAATAAGGAGCAAAACTGGATTAAAAAACATGAGAAGGAATAGAGAATAAAGTGCAAAACAAACAAAACCCTCCTACCAGCACCTCTATAGCTCACTGATTAACACGTTATATCTTGTTTGTTCAATCCGTACAAAAAAACGCCATCTAACTTGCAGCAAGGAAGCGAATAAGCGTATCTTCCTTTAAAGAATGAGCTGTTAATGTCAAATCCTGTTATGCAACAATCAGATCTAAAAGACACCTTTATACACCCACGTGTTTAAATGTGTTAATGTGTGTAAAGGTCTCTGATGACAGAGATGTTAGGTCAACAGGAAAAAAACCTACCACACCATCATGCTCCGGCTCACAAACTCACCATGAAGGCAGCATATGTTCAGTCCCGGGACACGTCCTATTTTGGGGTATTTTATGACATTGATCCTGGCTTATGTTGATGTTATGTAATTTTTTTACACCATATTAAGGCCGCTTCTAAAAACGGACTGCTCATTCCAGTCACATCTAGGTTACGTTGGACACAGCTGATGGAGCACGGAAAATCTTGGAAGGGAGGGAGGGGAAAATAGTACAGTGGAAACACAACTAAATAAGGACAATAATAAATATAAAAAAGCTGCATAGCATTGTCAATAAAATGGTTTGAAAAGATAATCTTTCTAAATTAACCTTTAATTTAAATATGTATAGAAAATTGCAAACAAAGTGCTCCCTAGTGGCACCAAGAGACTGCAGTGTTTATTACAACCCACAACATGGATGTTTGGTGAAAGAAAAAACATTAATTTTGATCCTTTGAGTAACAACTGACTTATCTGAGGTCAGTTTCCATTAACACAGGAGATGTGGTCGAGGTTATTTGGAGCAGTTAACGTTTATCACAAAGATTAAAGACTTTTGCTGATTGAAGAGTTGTAAGTCTGTAAATCATCTACCAAAACATGTACAGCTGTAATGGTCTCATCCACAATCTATGACGTTCATAGCTGCTGTAGAAAGCTGACGGCCCCATTCTTAATCCTGCCCACTAACCTCGCTACCTTGTCAGTAGTAGGCTAAATATTGAAAGTGTGTCCTTTATCCTAATATCCACAGCAAATGTTATGGTTAGTCCTTCATTTAGGCTTTAACAATACCTTCTCACGAATCAACGTTTTCACCTCACAGCAGTATTGGACATTTTGACCAATAGACCACCACCTCAGGCACCGTCACTAGTGACGAGGACAAGCAACAAGAAACAAGTCTTTATTTCTTTATTTGACCTGCAGTTTGAATATGGCTTTTTAGCACAAACTGTGTTTTTGTGCAGCATGAGTTTGTGTGTGTGTGTGTGTGTGTGTGTGTGTATGTGTGTGTCAATGTTCATAACTCACAGTCAGAACATGTAAAGTAACATTTGGGAGAGCCTGAACACACATACACACACACAGAACATGAGGAGTGTATCACTTGGCAATATTTTTCAGAATGATTTGGTGTTACTATCCCAGTCATTACTTTATAAACCCAGAGTGGTCATATTTCATCTGTTAGCTTGCAGCTGATTTGGAATTTGTTCAGGTTTGACGTGTTCCAGGTTTCTGTCAGGACTCCAGAAGGACTTCCAACAAAAGAGACAAATAAATAATAGAAACAAGTCTTTTACCCCAGGCACAATCACAACAGAACAATGATTTATCCTGAGCTGAGCTGTGGAAGAAGAGAGATATTTCATTTACTTAACAGAGCTGCACCATTGTTGGCTGAACTGAGCTGAATCTATATTAAACCAGTCTTAGTTTTGGTCATAGCTGAATGTGAGTTAGACAGATAAAAAAAGGTAACCTCAGAACCTTCAGCTGTTTTTCCATTTTAGTAATCACAACTTCCTTACAGCTTAGGAAACCAGAGCTTGGTTTGTGGTTTGCTAACAATGTTGAGGAGCGAGCACTGAGAAAGGAAGCGTTTTAGAGACTGCAGACAGTAAAGGTCCATTTACAATGCAATTTTGGGCTGTCCCAGACAAACATTGACAATAATGAGAGAAATGTGGTCAAAATATGCCGTGAAATGATGCAGAACCCACTGGTGAGCCTCAAAATCACTTTTCAAACTATTTTCGGTGGCCACAACCTTTCGATGTATAAAAAGTGTCAGCGCTGCAGCCGAAGCTTGCCTATTGTTTTGCTACAAGTTCAAGAGTTGATGACACGTCTCTGCTTGCATGCGTTTTCTTTTCTGATCAGACTATAGTGCTACGATTCACCGGGATTTCATCACACAATCTGACATGCATCAAAACTGACATCTGACAGTCATGACACAGATATACTTTATTAGACCCATCTTGCACAGTGGGACACGCAATGAACTTGTAAAACAGTCTATAGGCTCGCAGTGAGAACTGTCATGATCTACGGCAGCTGAAATAACATGTTTTTATTTAGATTGCCTGTTACTCAGTGTTGTAAAACATGAAAAGATGACCCTCTCCTCCTCTTAACGAATAGAGAACACAAACTGTACAGTATTTTGTTTCCTGACCCAGCACCTGCCTCATCGTCTGCTTGCCTGCTTTGAGAAACAACGATGTTTGGGGTCCGGAGAGGCAAAAACAAAAGTGTCTAAAACAACAACTTTTCAGACCTAAAAGTTTTGCATATTGAATTATATTTCTTCAGAAATTCTATGGTGCCTCAGTTGGAAAGATACATGGAATATATAGTTTATTCAATAAGACAGATGCAATTTATTCTGCTATAGCAATTAGAGAAAAGGTACACCTTGTTATAGGGTTTGCAGGTCCCCCTTGAAATTTACCACTCGCACTTCACTAAGGCTGATGAAAGTAAAGAGGATTTCGCTTTTGACAGTGTCTTATATTAATTTAGAAATATGGCCAGTTGTAAGCCTCAAAGTAATCACTAAATTAACGGCATAAATATTAAAGCTCCAGTCTGAGCATGTACATCCATAGAAACACACTTTCTTTGTCTACCTTTGTGTCCCTTCCCTCCCCGACTCTGTTGTTGCCAAGGCAGATGGAAGGTTTCAGTGAACAGATGCAGCAGAGATGTTATCCATGTGTTGTTCCCTGTGAAATAAAAAACAAAAAAGAAGCCCAGAGTTAGACTCTATGGTCCTAACATGAATCATGTTGCTCAACAAAACACATGGACAAGACATTGACTGACGAGACAAAAATGTGTTTTGTGTGATTGAGATATAACGTGATAATTAAGTGAGCTTTAGAGGTATTGGTAGGCGGATTTAGTCATCGGTGCCTCATCTGACACTTTGTGCTGAATTAGGCTAAAAGGTTTTCTATTTGATGCAGAAACTGATATGAATCTTCTTGTTTGACAGTGGATAATAAACTGGACTTTTAAAATGGGTTTCTGTTCTTTACTAAGCTGAGGAAAAGTTCTGCATAGTGAGAGAGAGAAGAGGAGAGATCGAACATCCAGACAAATACAGGCAGGTAAAAATAAAGAGGACACACCAAACGACCCAAAAAATGTAAATGGTTGAAATTGGAGCAGAAGCAGCAGTAATCCAGAGTGCATGTGTAGCAAGATTAACAACACTCATTTGCAGAGATAAAACACACACACACACACACACACAGATATGAATGAGGGTGCCTGCCTCTGGCCAGAACACTATACAGTCCAGCTCCTCTTTAAATAAACAGCAGTTAGAGTCTCATGCTAATGACGCTACAGAGCTGCATTTCTGCTAATGTTCTCTCGAATGATGGAATATCAACAAACTTTTTTCAGACAGGATCTAAAACATTTCCTCTTCCCAACAGAGCCACAACTTTTCATCTCCTGTTCTCTTTTCTATTCGCCCTGTTCAGTTCCTCATGAGAACATTTTAAAAAGGGGTATTAAGTGACCGATGGCTTTTATTAACCTCTGCTGGTGCCCAGTAGGTATTACAACAGCATAAACAAAACATGCCTCCTTTATGGCTCAAGCAGCATTACTTGAAATAGAGATTGCAAATCTCCTTGTGTACCGTTAGCACTAAGATGTCCATAAATGTATTTAGTCTTTTGTCTCTGAGGATTATGACGATGTCTCTGCTGATAAGACGTCTGTGGAAAACATCTTCTTCTCTCCAATTTGCACAAAAACCTTCCTACATACTGTACAGTTGATAATAAAGCAGCAACATGGCTTCTTTTTCATATTTTTTTAAGAATTCTTCTAAAATTTCCCATGACACAATGGAAGACATAGTGGCTCAAATTGAACAGATTGTCACTGAGAACTTCCATTTGCCCTCACCACTGCAGTCCATCACTAAGGTCTCAAGTTTCCAATCACTAATGACATCAATCACTGCAGACTGGAGGCCAGTTCAAACACCATCTGTGTTGCTTTAATTGTCCTGTCTTTATTTCCTTTCCAGTAACAACCACATGCGTCTGTCTTTGGCTCAAGATTCACCAAAACAACATGATTATTGCTGATTAGAAAGTGGTTTTGCTGAGATCATTTCAATCATATAAAATCAAATACAATTATTTCATGTTTTCTCTGTGAGTCAGTGAGGAAAAACAGCAGCTGTGTCAGCTTCCCTCACGACAGTTAATAAAAAGGTCACATATAATTCTCGAGCACTATCGTTACATAAGAATAAAACTTTGGGTCAGTCCCTTTATCTACTAATAATAATATTATTATACATTTTACATACATAACATTACATTTCCTCTTTGTCAGAGGAAAAGCACAAATAATATGGAGACTTTTATTCTTTCTTTATTCTCAACAAACAGAGTTACACAAATAATCATTTATTTATTTATATCAGTCATTTACAATGACCTGAAACCTGAAAGTGTGACAGAACAATTTCACTTGCCATGTTTGTAGCTAAATGGAGAGTTGCATTTGGGACTATAACGTCTAAAAGTTCATTTCCAAATGATTTAGAAGCACAAGTGTCAAATGTGCACTTCTAGGCAGAGACGTTTTCTTCTGCTGAGAGTGTACTTAGACCTTGTTAGGTCAGCAGACTCTTGATTTGTTATTATGAACATAAACAGATGAGACACTGCCTGATTCTGAGGTTTCTGGAGCAGCAGTGTGAAAGAAAAAAGATGACATGACGAAGTGTTCCTCATAACTGTTGCTGTGGATGATAAAACACATTTTGAGGAGTGGCCAGTTACCATGAAAGTTATTGTCAAAGAAAACTTTATGTTTACGATTGCTTGTGCTTCCTTAGATAGTTTATTAACTTTGAAAATGTCTAAATTCAACTGATCGCCTTTTTTTTAAGTTTGCTTTCTTGCAGAAAATGAGATGAAAAGATTGATACCGCTCTCATGTTGGTGAACGTGGAGCTTCAGCCAGCAGTCTGTTTAGCATAGCTTAGCACAAAGACTGGAAGCAGGGGGAAATAGCTAGCCTGGTTCTATCTGAAGGTAACAAAATGCAAGAAAGTAAACAAAATGTCAAACTGTTCCTTTAAGGCATATTTTAAGTTACTCCCAGAAGAAAACAACCTCATTCAACTGTCAGGTGTTTCTTTATTAAACAAGTTAGACTTCTCAAAGAAAACAGGCTACACTTCTGAGCTGCACTGAACACAGCAGGCGAAGGACAAAAGTCTGATGTGTATAGTAATTATGGAGCTTGTTGGTACGTCGTCCACAGCCTCCATACTGTCATTCACTGACTTAACCTAAAATCCTCAGCACGCAACTCACAAGAGCTTAGAGTTAAGCCAGAAAGACAGGTGTCATCTTGGAAATTACATCTCCAACCATTTGTTACTTTCCGGACTTTCAAGAAACAAACAGCTTTAAGCTGACTGTCAGTCTCAGGTACCCTCCCTGAAAACCATTATCATCATAAAAGGCAGTCAAGAGGCCTCAGATACACAAACATGTAGGAGTTATGTACATGTCACAAAATATTTCCTCTGATCCAACCTGTACAGTGATTTTTATTTGTGATGTTTTCTGAGTGAACAACAGTGACAGATGTATTTTCAGCCGAGGCTGTGCATGTTAACATAAAGGCTGAGAACATGATATAGGTCACCAAGCTAATGCAGGCACGAGACAAGGTGCACACCCAGGGAAACGTGACCACACTCCTGAATAATTCACATGTCATGTAAAGGGATAGCTCGGAGACCTCACGCGCAGAAAGGGCCTCTCAATCTGAAGAACGAGGACATACGTTGGGGCGTTGGCGAAGACGAGGACATAGAAACTGAATAAATAGAGAGGATTATCTCTCATGTATTGCAGGTCTACAATCATCTACTGCACATGTAAATATCTGATGTCCTGACATAGGACATAGAAAGACACATGACCATAGTGGTGTTAACAACCGCAGTAAGGGAAAAAGACCTCATCATGTATTAAAACAGCTTCCTTAGATTCTCAGTTACATTACTATTAGCATCAATATTGTGAAGATTACTTTCTTTCATAGGAGGACTAAATAATCATGTGAAAAGGTTAGCTAATAGCTCATTTATGACAAGTCGAACAATGTGAATTATAGGTTCGATGTAGACAACTTAAAACAACTTGGCTGAGGTTGAGATAAGATTTTAGTGTGAAGGTTCATTCTTTTACCCTGGAAACACTCACTAGTTGTTTTTTTTAACACAGATTTCAATGTCACAGGCTTTCTCATATACCACCACTTGTAATCACATGACTGGAAAACAGTGAAAATTGTTTGTTTAAAATTCTGGAAAAATAACGGTAAGATTTTTATAATTTTGGTTTGAGTCAAATTTAACAAATCAGACGTTTTGGAAACTTAGCCATCATAAGAAACAGATCTATATGAAATGGAAATGTGATTTTAAGTAAGAAAAATGTTTTTTTCCTCTGTGGATTTGACTGTCTTGTCTAGATGTCTATGCCTCTGTGGCCGAGGGACATATGGCCGCTTTGCATGTTCATTAGGTATTGATGAGGTCGATCAATTATTTATTTGTCCTCGTTAACTCTGACCACAGTGACCTTTAGGTATATGAGTCACACTTCAGAATGATGTCACCCAGGGCCTATTTAACACGTGTGTCACACACACAATATGAGTGCACAGGTAAGCAGACTCGCTTACCTGTGTGTTAGGATGCAAGTACACACACTGACACCTGAGACTTCCTGTTATTGTGATAGGACAAAGACAGCTTCTCAACTCTCACGGCAACAAGTGATTAACTCTGTCGTCCAGATACTCAAAACTTCAACTCTGAACTCGATGAGACCCACGACAACGACCAGCAGAGGAGAGGAGAGAGGGAGCGTCACAGCCTCCAAATGGAAACCATGCAACTGAGCTGCAGCTGCAACCTGCAGTGACGTATCAGAGACAGTATCTGTTTTCACCCACACACTCAGTAACCTTCTTCCATTCACACTTGTTCACCTCTTTCCATTCACACAAACACATACACATACAGACAAGAATTAACTGGTTCACACAGGCCAGAAAAGCAGGACAGGGGAGGAAGAGGAGGAGGAGGCGGAGGTAGTATTAAATCCCTTCCAGGAATGTGGGTTATATAGACTGAATTTTAATAATATTTAATATATGTTATTTATTGATTTTCTTTTCTTTTCATCACTTTATCTATTCAGTGAAGATGGGATTATAAAAACACATTTCCAAAAGTCATTTCTATTACTTCATGCTTGCTGCGATGTGTGGTCAACACACTCAACAGACCAACTTTTTTGTTTTTAATAACTACATTTGAAAACTCTGGGTGATAATTGGTAAAAGATCAATGACCCTCAACTACAAGATATTGCAAAATTCATAAACAAAAATGTTTTTGCTGAAATACTACAAAAGCAGCTGTACTGAACTGCAGGAGGTTACGAAAGAGACAAAACTCACACTCACCTCCCACTGACCCAGAGCAAGGAGCTGAATTTGAATATCAAACACACACACACACACACACACACACACACACACACACACACACACACACACACTAATGAAATTCTACACAGTTGTACAAATATACAGACAGATATGCATGCATGCACTCACATGCAACAAAAACGCACACTTGCTCAGAACTTTACTTTTGCAGCAAGCCTAATACCCCTTGCTGTGCTGAGATTTCTACTTTAGCATGAAAACACAGTCATCTTCAGCCTGGGCTGTGTGTGTGTGTGTGTGTGTGTGTGTGCGCGTGTGTGTGTGATAGACAGAGAGAGAGAAAGAGAGAGAGAGAGAGAGCGAGAGAGAGAGTGTGTGTCCACTGGCATACAAACTCGACCGGCATCCAAGCAACTGCTATTGACCGACGGTGGAAACTATTTGTGAATGAGACGCAGAGTCCTAAGACACACACACACACACACACACACACACACACGCACGCACACACACACACACACACACACATATACAAATGTGAGCATGCAGAAATACCTGCAGGAATATACAAATATATACACATACATGAGCAGCAGCAGCATGAACACATTCAAATGGCTGGTTTGTGCAGACATTATGTTTTAAGTGCACACACACACACACACACACACACACACACACGCACATACAGACCCTTGTCTTGAGACATCCCTCTTAGTGGGGAATGGGACAATTTCGTTCTGTCTATAAAGGCTGCTTTGTGTCCTGACTATCTGATAAACACACACACACACACCTAATGACTGCTTTGTGTCCACATTTTAAGACGGACACACACATCAACGCAGAGACCAGCTGCTTTGTACCCTCATTATGTAGCTGTTAGGCTCAGGCTACTTGGGATTGCAAACACGGGCCAAGCAGATGTCCACTGGCCAAACAGTGCTGACGGCAGTCACACACAGACGCACACACGCAGATGGATGTGTGTACAGACACACTCTCCTCTCTCTCCTGTACAAACTGAGGAGTCAGCCTGGTGTCAGGTAGGTTTTTACATGCGTCCCCTCGTTCACGAGAAGCGATGCGCTTCACACTTCCAGAGTGGAGCGAGACTCTGAAACAGGAGAAAGAGGAGCTGGGTAGTTATCAGCAGCAATAATATCCATCATGAAATCCAACATGTGGCAGTACTACAGACTCTGTGAAGCTGTAATGCTCATTGTGAAGAAAACCAAGCTGTTAGACAGATAAACCAAAGTGTGGGACAGAGTTAAATTGTGACCTGATGATTGCGCTGGATGGGAAAGTCGGGGGGGTCATCAAAGTTCACAAAGAACATGAATTTCTACATCAAACTGCATAACCCATCCAACAGTTGGGGAGACATTTTACTTTAAACCTCAAATGTCAACCTCTTGGTGGCGCTATATGAGAAGTCACCAAAGTCATTATAAGATTCGTCATCTGGGAAAATGTCACGGCAATCCATCCAATATTTGCTGAGATATTTCACACTGGACCGATGTGGTCGACTCACCGAGCGACCAACATTGTCACTCATAGAGACACGTCACTATCACGGCTAAAGACGCTGCAGTAACGATACCTTTGCTCCCAGATTGTCACAAGTTAACTGAATTGAGTATAAACCATGTACATTACAATCGTGCTCAATCTTCACTAATTCTTGTCAACAGCACTTTCACATTCAGACTGTGGTGGTCGGACAGAAGCGGTACGTTAATGTTGTTTTTTTCCCCAAAGCTTGAGTCATAACCAATCTCAGACTAGTGCTTCGAGACTGAATAACTGTCCGAAGAGGCGACTGCTGACTGTGATTAACCCAAACCCACATTTACGCTCATCCTGAGGCTATATGACTGCACAGAGATGTGGAAAAAGAAGCAAGTTTAGAGGAAAATAAAACAAAGAAGTGGAGTTCAGTGGAAGAGGCAAGAATTAGCCTCATGTTTTGGTTGCATCTTAATAATGGGAATTAGATTTTCTAATTAAGAAAATAAGAAAAAACATAATTTACATTCTCTTTTCTCTTTGACATGTCAAGTTTCTCATTATTGCTCTGTCTTTGCTTCATTAAATATAAGTTTGACACGCTGATAAGATGACGTGACGTGTTGCCTGACGTTAGCGCTCCTTTGCTGAACTCTGAGTCACACAGAATATAGAGGGATGTAGGCAGCACTGGAGGTAGAAAAACCATCAATGAAATGCAGCATTGCGCATTAGATGCACAAGAGCGTCAACAACAATGCTTTACTTTCGGCCACCGCTGACGCTCATGATCGTGTTTGTTCATGAGTCACGAGAGGGCAAAGACGGAACACAAAAAGGTTGAGAAGGAAGTACAAAAGATTGAGCTTCTGTGTTGAGTCGGGGCTCTGTTGTTTCTTCTTCAGGATGGCTATGATGACTGAATGTGAATCTCTATTAAATCTGAGTCACTCTGATGCTTTCATGTGGCTTCTGGCTGGATGGAAAACAATTTGACGTCGAACAAAGCGTCCTTTTCTTTACTCCCGCGACGACTGAAAAACGATTGACGTACTTCAGAATGGGCCCCCGCCTGCTCGGCACGCAGAGCTTTTCATGACACACTTTTAGCTGCTCGTCGAGTCTGAGTGGGTCTCATGGCAGTTCAGCCATTCACCATCTTATCTCTGTCATCATCTTCGCGACACATTTGCATGTAGACAGTCAAGGAATTGACTGAAGGAAGGAAGTTGAGTAAGTCAGCCCACATGAGCATGTGGTTTTGACAAAACCAGAAAGAACCCTGCAGAGAATTCGTGTATTTGAGAGTTTTATGGCAGGGTGGGATGTGAAATACCACATATGGGCCAGATTCAGCCCACAGAGGCCATGAGATCAGGGTTAAAAATCCTGGAAACCAGAATGGGAGTGTGTCCTCAAAATCTCAGCGTCATAATGGGATGCTGCTTTTCTCTGCTAGTACGGCAAAAGGAGGAAACATTTCAAGTGTGTGAGAATAAGTCTGACACATTTTCGGGTGTTTCAACCACCCACAGGATGAGTTCAACCACCGCACCATGAATCCCAACAGAAGGCACACTAGATGCATCACTACCACGATTGCCTCTGGGGAGAAGAGACAAGGTGAATGGAGTCGCCAGGTAGTGAGGAGACAACTCGATCCATCCTGCGCTGCCGTCCTGTGAAAGGGCACCACGGGCTGCTGCTGGAGCCAGACGGGACCTGATGTGCTGTTCCCTGAGTCGCCTCAGGGAGCTGCAGCATGGACGGACTCTTTGATGAGGAGAGGATTACCTTGCTGTTCAAAGTTGTGTGTTTTTTCCCCCATATGATTTGAGATTATGATGATTTTGTTTTGTTTTAGTTGTTTGTGGTATTTTAGCTTATTTTAAGCGCATTTTAAGTGATTAAATCAGAGTTTGTGTGTGCGTTCTCTAGTTTAACGTGTAATTTAAGAGACTGGCTCAGTTATATTGATATTGTGTTTACCTCAGCCACATTATTTATCATACAAAATCAAATATGCAGTCATATTTGTAATTGCAGTTGTTCTTCAGAATAATATTCTTGTCTCGGTTAAATAAACAAATGACTGATCATAGTTTTGTTTTTTGTCCTCTTTTAATAATCTAAAAGGAAACGAATGTCAATGTAGTAATAATGACTTTGATATTAATAAAAACAAATGTTACTATAATACTATTAGGTATACTAATAGAAGCCCACCCCATTATTCTTACATATTGTAGAACTATAATAAATATGCTACAGCTGATTGCCAGGAAAATAACTGGCAACTATTTTGATAATCAATAAATCCATTTCTCAAGCAAAAATGCAAAATATTTGCTGGCTCTTTTTTTGTGGGAATCTGCTGCGTCTCATGGCGTCTCACTGGACTTCAGGAAAGTTTTCCTGAAATGTATAGACCAAGCAGTTAATCAATTAATTGATCAAATAATTGGCAGATTAAGCAATAACGAAAACAGGCTATGCTAATAGATGGTTTTAAATATAGCACATGCAAGCATTATGGGGTGGCTCTTTGGAAGTGTAGTTGCAGTATTAATGTGACAGTGTGCGTTCATGAGGTGCAGAGGAACTGAGTTTATACTGTGTGCAATGTTTACGTGCTTTGAAGTGCCTCATTGAATCCACGTGCTTTTCATTTCAGCGCTTAGAAAAAGAATTACTGGAGGAAACATCCTGGAAGTGATCTTGTGCCCTCAGGAGATGAATGACAGAGGGATTAATGAGCATACTGTACATTCCCCCGACAGTGTTCCCCAGATATCCCAGAGTCTTCTTCTCCCAAGTTAATCCTCTTAGCGATGAGATCTGAGGTTTCATTTCCTAACAGAGAATCAGGGATTTCAACATCTCGCACACACTGTGTATACCTGACAGCCTGAGCTCTGCGTCTGAACTACATGGTACTTTTCATATATTTCACATTCGACTAAGCATTTGGTTATTTGAAACGATTTTGAAATAGAGGCACATCATTTACTTTGGCTGCACTGAAGATTACAGTCAGAAGTCGACAACGTGCGACAAAGAATGACTCAGTTGTGTTTATTCTGCCACCAGCAGCTGGTTTCAGTTCTGTTGCTAGTAGCAACCGCTACTGTCAAAGTTCCATAGCAGTTTAACTGACATTGTTACGTCGGCCATTTTGTTACATCTTTTAACAAGCAAATGTTGACAGGCATCTTTCATCAATGCACTTGGAACATTATCTGTGTTTTGTGCTTGTTGATTCATAATGTGTGAATGTAGTTTTTCTGCGATCAGTTTACGGCTAACCAAGCTAGCCGTGATACTAGCTGGTTACTAGTCTGAGGCTAAAGGCCGGGTTATGCTTGATCAGAACTAGTTTGTAAGTGTTTATAGTTGTTCAGCTTACTTTTTCGCATACTGGCCCCTGAATGTGTTGCTAATACAACATTATTTTCCTGTTGATTTACTGTTGTCGATGTAGTCACTTTTTTACATTTACTCTTGTTTACTTAGTTTCCTCCTGGAGGGACAACTAATTCAACAGTAATTCTGTACTTTTGGGAATTTTGCTTCCTTGTTAATTTAATTCATTTTTGCAAAATCTTTCGTCCAGCCTACGTTCATGATATCTTATTTTTTCCCGATTCATAATCACTATCATTGAATTTGTTGTGTGTGGGTGTGGAGTAAGACTGATTACGGTGGTTTTTATTGTTCCTGTTTGTTATGCTGCTGGTTGTATGTTTCATGACTGGTGGTTTTATGTGTGCTACCGGTTGTATGTCATGTGTTTTCTTATTGCCAGAGTTGTTTCTCTGCAGTGTATTTGTTAATTTTAAATGGAACTGCAATGCGGAGTCCAAAACAATTTTCCCCAAGGAGACAAATACCTTGATCTTGTCCAACACTGTTTTCCCAGTATCCACTGCTATCCTCAGCATTTGTTGGAAGAGTCTTTGGTTTGCTGCACAGCTGTGCATCGACACACACAGTGAAGGCAGAGGAATGTTTCTTCTGGGAGCCAAATCCAGACTGATACTTCCTGACAATAGCTTCACTGTAGTTAAATGCATCTTGCTGGTCCAGGTGCGCGGCTCTAAAAATTGCATAAATGTCTCACTACAGTGGAAAATGTTGGAAAAATACGGCTGAGGTCTGAGACCTTTATTGCACAGTATATTCAGAATGAATGGGTTTTCATAAACATTTAAAGTCAGATCAATAGTTCTGAGTCAACAGATTCAAAGGATTTCATACGTCACTTTGAAACCGTGCATGACCATCTGCGACCCGAAAGAAAAAGGCCGATGAATACTTGGAATAAAATGGAGGACATGTGAGGGACAGCCACACGGAGAGAAGCCACCGCACTTTTTCCAAAAAACAAACAAATATTGATTCAAAATAGAAGATGGAAAACATGATCATAACTTAAAGCACAATTCAGTGTTATATCTTCATATTCAAACAACACAATTGGTGAACAACTTGGATTTGACTAATATTAATAACCTGAGAAATAGGTACACTCATGTAAACAATCAAATAATGTTAAATATGGAACCTCAATGTTGATCAGACTGAGTGCAGGAAGGGCCTCACGTAGAAAACCAGACACATTTTTTTCAAAAAGTAAAAACACTGTTTGCACAGCATCGCCCATGTAAACAGCAACTACAATGTTTGCTTTCGCAATGGAAAATATCCACCCAGCAGTCAGGGTGTCTGTGAGGAAATGTGACATTATGGAGGTGATGATAGTGATTAACATGATTTTCACTTTGTTTTTCTTTTGCAGGTGGAGACTTCTAGACACGAAGGAACAAAGTGAAAATTCATTCAGGATGCAACCCATATAAGAGCAAACATGCAGTGGGTTATGCAATATTCTGAGTGCAACATGCTATTAAAGGTCGATAAAAATGTCTGAAGGTGCTCATCACTTTAATATTCGCACATTATAACCTTCATGAAGGTAAGATTAAGGATTTATTGCAAGACTGTTGTATTAAACTGAATTAGTTTTAGCAAGGTGAAATATATATAATTTATATATTTCAGGTCAAATTGTTTGACATATCCTGTGTAAAATCTTGCTGTGAGTGAACATTCACAGTGCTGATGTGTGAATGACCTCACCTGAAAGGCTAAATCAATGGAAAGTGTTAAGACCAAGGAACGGATTAGATTGGATTATTTGGTCTGTCGATATTGTTTGACAAAATAGAGAAAAACTCCTTTTTACATAGAAGGACATAATAAATAACACAAACAATAATAAATAATAATACACACATTACAATATGAGAATCATGTTGAATAAACTGCAACCAGAATGCTTCTGCATCTTCAAGTTGCCGACCTTTATAAACTTTCCATCATGATGAGAAGCTGCTGAAGGTTTCACCACCAAGTATTTCATCTTTAAACAGCTGTCTGTCCTGAGGTAAAGTGTGTTATCAATTTATTCGTTTTGTTTATTTATAACTGTGTGTGTCTACCTGAGTGCTTAAATGTCAGTCAAGTCACGTGTTTGTTTGGGTTATTTTCAAAAATGTCCAAACCAAAGAAACTCAAGTTTCAGGAGATAATCATCTACTGTGCTATTTCCTAAGGCGGTTTTCCTGAAAAGACCAAGGAGTCTTACACAAGAGGACATGTCTCTGACGCACACACATAGATTACTACCTGCAGCTTATACTCCATCCACCTTCTCATTTACTGTAATATCACTTGGTATGTTACAACACTACATGTCTTCTATGAGGGCGTGTTGCCAATGTTTTTGTTGTTGTCAAGTTGTCCCAGTTCTTATCAAAGCTTCCAGGTTACAGAAAGAAGAGCATGAGCCTGTATGAGGAAAAACTCCATCTAATGGCGTTTTTCATCAAAATGCCATGTGTGATTCCTAAGACAGTCTATAATTTTGAGAAGAAATGGTAAATAAAGTGTCTTTTCATGTGCAGTGGATTTGCAGAGCATTAAGCTTTATTGTATTATAGATTTAATTCCAAATGGTGCTGAGAGTCCCCCCCATCCTTGTCCGGACCTTCTTGCCAGATGGCCAACCCTAAAAAAACCCTGTTTACAGGTGGTTACAAACTTCTTCCATTTGACTGCGATGGAGCCACCTTGTCAGGTGCAACAAAGCTAACAGGACAGTGAGACGAACGTCAACCAAACACAGAGCTCTGATCTTAAGTCAAATCACCTGTGTGGGTGTACCAGGGTTGTGAAGGGCCTTTACTGTAATACATTCTAATAAACATTTCTAGAAACATGTTTTTGCTTTGTCATTACAGGTTAATGTGTGTAGATTGACGGCCAACAAAGTAAATAAAAAGTGAAGACTGAACACGTTCCAGCACATATCTCCATATACAGCACATCATACATAAATCTTTGCAGCCTGCTGAGTCTTAGTCTTTCCCACTTTCTTCCAGCAGGAAGTAGAGCAGGGCTCTCTTTTTTTCCTCGTCTCCCTTTCTACATATTTTTCTCTCTTTCACACACACATTCACACACCAAGTCGACCTCACGTGCATCCACACTCATCAGCTCCTCTTCCGTCCTGGGAGAACTCGGCTTTGCGTGCACGATCATCAGGCTCACATGCTCATGCGGTCCACTTCCCTGCCTGAACACACAGCTTATAGATTATTGCCTGCAAGCGTGCTCATTATCTCTAAGCGCACCCCACGCAGTCTCACGTGCACTGCACTGAGCCTGTCCTCTCCTGTACCCCGTATCCCCCTCCATCCCCCTCAGGGAATCTTGGCATCGCCGCAATATTTCTGTACTGCTTCATACTGCTATCATTTTCTTCTGTTGTTTTTCTGTCCTCTCGCAGCCTGTTCAGACACTCATAGCTTCTTTGCTTTCTTTTGCTGTCTCTTTTTTTACTAATTTCTCTCCTCTCCTATTTTAAAATCATCTCAACAACACGCAGTAGATAAGGATCACAAAAGTGCCCACCAAAGTGCTGGCAAATAATATTGTGGCATGCATTTCATCATCTGGGATTTGGTATCTTTGTTTTGTTCTGGTTTTGTGGCATTTCCCGTCTTTATTTGCTTGCGTGGTTTGTTTTGCCCGCAGGCCTGTGTTACCAGTTGTTTGACCACCTGGTAAAAATGATGTGTGTTGTGTTGGCGAGCTCAGGGAGAAACCAGACCTGTGCATTCAACAAAGGGATGGATATTGTTTGAAATGTCTCAATAATATTTCCAATACAGCGCCTGAGTTGAAGTACTAATACCAAAGTTATTCTTTTTTCAAAACTTTACTTTGAGGAATATAAACATTTCTTATTTAAACAAAGGAAGCCACATTTCTCTAAAGCTAAAACGTAAGCAGCCATACAAGAACTGATGATTTAAAGCAGGAATTACAATTATTATTACAATGACTAATAATACACATAGATACTGGGAGCAAGGACACGGCGACTGGTCCGTCACACAGATCTCTCTATGCAAGGGTTTTCTTTATCGTGGTGATTATTTGTATACGTCAATATGTTGTGAGAGTGAACAAATTGAAAGAGAACACAGAGAAGCAATTACAATATTGTCTCAGCTTGGGTGAATAACAGAAGCATTGAAGCTGGTTGCCTTCATCTCTTTTAGATTAGACAGAGGTGATATCTGAACTGAAGACTGAGTTTTCCAAGTAACCACAGAAAGTCTTTGAACAAACTATCTTGGAATCAGACCGTTCTGCTTCAAAGCATCTGGACCACGTTCAGATCAGGCTCATGTGGAGCATGAAGACTGTCAGTTTGTCCCTGTCTTAAAAGGAGTCTGCCCTCTGTGATGTATAGTTAATATGGACAAAATATTGTTAATAGTATCACAAGTTACCCTCAATACTCTAGTTTTAACTTTGAATGAATCACTCCCTCTGATATTCACTCAACAGCTATTTTAAATAGCCAGAAAAAGTGTAATAACAAGTAAAGAAGCAAAGAAATTCAAAGGAAAACTGTGGGAAACATTGATGGGTGCTGGTGATCTGTGTTCAGTTTGTATCTTGATTTTAACTGGAGTCACAAAACAATTGGTGGTCATGTCAAACAAAATGGAAAACATGATTTTCAACCAGCTGAAACATTAAATGCCAGATGGTCTGACAGTAAAATAATATGCCTGCTGTTTGGAAAACACAGGCTTGCTACTTTTTCAAAAAGACACACAAGTCATATTGTTGTATTTGTATCATTTAAGAGATGTACTGTATTGTATGTACTGCACAGTATGCAGCTATTAGAGGCAGATAGAGACTGTAAACAAATATTACAGCTGAGCTGGACAGATAAAAAAGATGTGGTGAGAGACTCATAATTTACAAATCAAGCAATTTTCATTGTGGTTTATATGCAACTGTTGTGACTGATTTTTAAAAAGTGACATTACAAAAATACTGAATTAAACTATAAATCTGACCGAGACATGCAGGCAAATCAACAGCCAGAGAGAAAAACGTATTGGGATAAACAGACACAGAGACAGATGCAGGGCAAATGAGTGAGAGCGAAAAAAACAAAGACAGGGGAGAGACGGATAAACTGTAGTTATGCAACATATCGTGCAAACAGACCATCACTAGTCAGTCAGGTTAGACAAAAGCACAAGTAAGACACATAAACACACAAAAACAAGTCCGAATACAGATTCCAGCGAGGCCAGAGGTCAGTAGGAATGAATATGCCTTTTTGTCTGTTTTCTTTTAAATCTTTGTTGCCATTTTACTGTAGGTGCAGTTTCTTCCATTTAAACATCATGGACCTGAGCTGAAGTAGTAATGACCTGAAGAATGAAGCAATGTTAACGGGAAGAAACCACTCATCTGCAACTTCAATGGATGAGATTGGTATGTGTGACAAAATAATCTCAACTCAACGTCCACTGAACAGCATTTTTTTGAGCTTTCAACCACATCTCACAGTTTTCATCAGCCAGACACATGAGCCAGAACTGTGGTACGAAATCTTAATGTGAATTAATCAAATAATTATTTTCAAAATTAATGCAAAACTGAATTCTTGTATGGGTACGTTCCATTGAAAAAGTGCCAAATAGTGACAGCAAGACAGAGTGCAATGGACTGTACAATGATAGGAAGCTGCAGTTCAAACTCGACAAACAGGCTGAAACCATCAACGTTCCTCCAGATAAGAGGATCACATTCCTGTTAGATTAAAAGTGAATTTTTTTGCACGCTAGGAGGATGTTTGCCTGAGGCCTACTCAATCATCATGCCAGTAACCAGGAGCCTTCGAGCCGTCACAGCTTCTAGAAAATAACCCCAAACTGTTGTGAAATGAATGAAAGCAGCTCTGATAAGCAAGAGGAGGAAGGAGGTGTTTGTGATGATCTGAAATTCATCACTCTTTATTGAAGGTGGTGGCAGGTCCATATAAACTATGTGAGTTTATCTTTTTCCCACTGGGTGGCTTGTTGAAAATGACAGGGAGACTCTGACTCTGATTCTCAATCTCAGCCTTTTATTTTCTTTTTCCTCTCGGAGACACGCTGTGTGGTCAAGCTGTCCAGCTGCCAGAGTGTCCAGAGGGAACCCATGCAAATAGACTACACATGCAAACTACTCTAGAAAAAATATTGCAAATGAAGGTGGAGGTGGATTCGTCAGCTTTTGAGTCTTGGACAAATAGAAAGGTCTCAGCAGAGCCTTGACAGCAGCTCTGTAATCCATCAGCTAACTTCAAAGGTATTCCTGTAGTTATAAAAACCTTCTCCTCTTCCCTTTTCCTCTACTGGGCAAGAAATACAAGCCTGACCTTTTCCCAAAGTGAATAAACACGACCTGGAGTAGGCGCACAGAGGCCAAAACAGGAGCTCAGTAACACTTCTGCATGTCTTAGTTTTCCCCAGCTTCCTCATTTGCATCAACAAATCCTGGTGGATTCAGTGTCACTCATGACAGGATGCAAACACACACGAGACAAAAGATGAAAGATATACATGTAGTAATACAGAGTAAAAAGCAGTGCAGATAAACGTGGGGATTTGTGTCATCATTTGGCTATAAATCCCCATGCAGATAGTGACAACAGCCTGTTAATGGAATAAAAACACGTATAAAGAGCCAGAGCAGCAGTTACGTAATTCATCATCTAACTTCAAAGTAGGTTGTTTGATGTGACACTAACCCTCTCTCCTGCAGAGTAAACGTTAACCTTCATGTGATGTCAAGCATCTGGGAAAAAGAAAATTAGAGTCTTCCTGGATCTATTGTTGCTCTTCAAATCCTGAATGAGTAAACTTTCTATAATGGGTTATAATGTGTGCATGGCAGCAGAAAAGTGCATAATTCATATTTGAGATAGAGAGCTGAAGTCCTGACATCCCTTACAGGCTTCTGTAACTCAGTTCAATCTCTCACTGCGGATTCCGTTCATCTTTCTTTGTGAAAACAAGAATCCTGTTCCTGATGTTCTGGGATCAATAAGTATCTGCTACTGCAGTTTGCCTGAACTGTATTACAAAACTGTTCCACAAATCTGGTGAAAAGCCTGAAACCAGAGAAGTGGAGGCAGATTTTGGAATGAGACATTCAACAATCACAAATGGGTGCAATATTTTGGGAGTTTTGTAGGTTTTCTTACTTACCGGAAATTCCAGTTTCACTTCAGCTCTCTATGAAGCTTGTAAGTTCATGATTGAGGGTATAAATGAGGCAGGCGAAACAGTTTCCCAAAAACAATACCAACATTGTGATTTGTTCTTACACTTTTGAAATACATTCAAAAGCTATTTAATCCTGGTACAATGAGAAGGTCGTAACTTTTATCCAACCTTTCCACTGGGATTACAGCCAACTAGGCAGTAACACACACACACACACACACACCCATCATCGCCCTCCATCACTGACGGGAACAGAGCAGTGGTTCTGTGCTTTGGGGGCCACTGGCACACATTAAAAATAATGTACTCTGGTTTCACAATTCAGATCCATGCTCAAATACACACACACACACACACACACACACACACACACACACACACACACACACACACAAAGCTCTTGTCCGGGCCACACAGCAGCGTAATTAGGTCTGTTTTGTGCTGATAGAGAAACAGTAATGTGATACACACACATGCTTCTGTGATTACAGACAGAGCCTACAGCAAAAAGAGAGAACACACTACAAGAAGACAAGCAAAACTGAGAGGGAACAGGGAACCTAAAAAAAAAACCCAAAAAACCAAGCACTTGATGCCGCATCTGATGTTGCATGAGAAAAGACAAAAAAACTGAGAAGAACATTTGATACTACAACATGAAACGTGGATTTAAAGTCACCTTTGAGATGTTAGAGATGATGGATTCTTTTGATAAAATGTAACATGGACACAAAATGCAAGAAAGGCCAATACATACATACATACATAATCTATGTGTGTGTGTGTGTGTGTGTGTGTGTGTGAACGCTGAAGTGGTGGCAGGGCCAGATGGCAGTGCCCTGGGGTGGAGGGAAGAGAGAGAGAGAGAGCTGTCATGTCACTTCATGCTGTTGACTTCTGTTATCGCTCCTCAGATCGTCTCCTCTCCACATTCCCTCCAATTATTGTGTAACTGATATAACGCAAATTAACAAAAATAATTTGGTATTTTAAAAGTATTTAAATATGGAGAAGAGAAGGCTCTGAACATATCACCTACAAACTTCAAACACATCATTAAGTCCATACATAAAATCCATATTTAAACCCACAGGATGTAAAGAGCTTCATTTGTGTGTCCAATAAAGTTTTGTTTGACAAAGTTTTCAGGGATGACCAAATACGAGCAAAACTAATCCCATTCCCATCAGCTAACACGCGAACCTAAGGTTGTGAACATAGTTAACCTTATACCTGCTAAACATCAGCATGATAGCATTGTCATTTTGAGCATGCTAGCATTTAGCTCATAGCACCACTGTGTGTGCAGCCTGGCAGAGCAGCTAGCATGGCTGTAGACTGTGTGTGTGTGTGTGTGTGTGTGTGTGTGTGTGTGTGTGTGTGTGTGTGTTTTTTTTTTTTTTTTTTAAATCCAGTAAATGTGGCCTGCAGAGTTATTGCTCCCTTCTTGGATTTTGTTGCTTTTTTACAGAAAGTGTCTTATTCAAGGTCACTTAAACAGTTGGCTATTAAAAGGGTCCAACTCATGACTTTCCACTGAGAAAGACACTTGAACGGCAAAACGTCTTCAGATTTTAGAACTGTACTCTACACAGTCCTGACATACTTTCCAGTGAATATCTGTGTTTGTATACGCAATTGGATTTACATTGTACATGCATGCTTACACGTGTGTGTGTCTGACTTTGTGCCTGTGCATGTGTGTGAAACTGATTATTCTGACTCATCAAAGAGGAAAAACTAAATGGCTGTTCATTTTCTCACATCCAACCCCCTGAGGATGTCTTTGGTAACCAGTATGCACTCCATCAATCATAATGATTTTACAAACCGCTTTAAAGCACACAGAAGACAGCTGCATGTCCGGACTGACAGAAACATGAACACCAAAAGCAGAAGGGAATGTAGGGTAAACTGAGCTGAAAGGCAATTTAGGGTGTTTTCACACCGAGTATGTCTGTGGTGGTTTTTTTGTCATCAAATATCAACATAGGTTTTTCTTGGCAGCCTTTAAAACTTTGTAAGTAGCATGCCAAGGATGTTGATGACAGAGCAATTAAAGTATTTTCTAAATTATATTAAATTAAATTAATACTGAAAAATTCACGATAAATATTTTTACCTTTACTTGTACTGTAGCACCAAGCTACATGGTGATATTTAAAACTGCCATAAAATATTCTGAAATAAACTTTATGAGAAGTAACAACCAAGACAAGTTTTCAATTGGTAAACACTTACTTATGGTTAAGCAGAAAAGTAAAGCCTGATGTTCAGTTTCAGCTACTGTGTTTCATTATATTTGTTTTTAACTGATACGAATACCAGGCAAGGTCAAATTAAAGTCCAGACGCTCAAGTCTGATCGTATATAAAGTTTTAGTGACTGGAGCACAACTTCTTTAAGACTGACCTACTAAAACATTTCTTTTTAACCCTGCCAAATAAATAAGAGAAGTGCGACAGATCAAAGCCCTGGCTAGGTTGTAACTGCACAGTGTGAACCTCAATGAACCAAACGCTCAAAACTGTGGTGTGGTCCACACTGACCAATGAAAAACCACCTCAATAAATGATGTCAAATAATTACCAGAGTGTCTGGTTTAGATGTTTTAGATCATTTGCTTGGTGGTAGCTGTCCTGTATGTCCCTCTGCTCAATATTATGTGAAATGTAAATCGTTTTTCCCTATTGAATATATATTATATATATATTATAAGCAGGTGATGATGGTGATGTGTGTTTACTGGTGATAAGACAAACCTCCTCTCACTGCAACGAGAGCTCAACAGCCAAATGCAACCGATGTGAACTACTGAAACCACATCTGAGCAATAAACAAAATGACGCAAAGTTATGTCAGACAAAACACATACAAAATAAATTATACGATATTTATAAAGCAACACAGTTACATTAAAATATACAACTGATGAATGACTCAGTCACAGATTAAATCCTTTAACTCTTGGAACTAGTTTGTATAGTTTATTTACTATCAGCAGTTGATGTGAGTACTGTACATGTGTGTGTTTGTGTGTGTGCGTGTCTGTGACGGTTTTCCGCACCTCAAAAATCCAGGTTTAAACCTGGAAGTAAACAATATTTTTTTTTCCCACCATGTAATCATTACACAACAAGACTTTTCACGTTCACACAATCACACAGGCATGTGAACATGAACATCAGCATACAAACACACACAAACCCTTGACTACCACTGATGAGTAAAACCCTCGACCACATACTCATACTACATAAATACTGGAGAGCTCAATTCAGTTTAAACTATTAAGTCATAAACCACCCTGACAATTTATCTAACCTTATATTGGCAGAGGGAGAGCCTCAGCCTCAAGACATGTAACATCATTATCAGCTCTGTGCTTGTAAATTAATATAAAGCTGGCTTGTTTCAGGGGAATTATACCAAGGCGTCACCATGAACGATAATGTTTTAAGGTTAATATATTATTTGTTACTGAAGCCTGAACATAACAATAGTGTCTGTTAAAATGGTGGGGGTCTTCCTTTTCTTCTGATGTCATTTTTTCTAACTTCTTCTAAAAAAAAAAAAAGCATTCAAACTTTCAGAGTGAGGAATCATCTTGACTTTCCCCTGGAAAGAAAACAGGAAGTCCATCTGTTCCCAGTGAGACGAATCAGGGCAGAGAATTGGCTGTGGTGTCATAGTTGCCCCAAGTAACCAAGGTCGACAGATGACAGCAGCTAATTGGAAAACTAATGAGGTCCAGAAACCCAGCCTGGACACACTGGTGTGTGTGTGTGTGAAGACAGAGAGTAATGAGGTCCAGAAAGAAGGACAGAGCGAGGGGTCTGCCTTGTCAAGAGCAGATGCTCATGAAACAAACAAAAACCCTGTAGAAGAACAACTTCTATTCGTATAAAAGGAGAAACTTCTAGATTGATACGCACGGCTCATTATGACACAGTTTATCGGTTCTTTATCACTCTGAAAGATGTCTGTCATCAGCTGCCAACTAACACAATTTCACACACAGTTTGAGACTTTTCTTTACGCAACCAGCTGAGATGAGAGATAAGAAATAATTCAGCTTTCACCATTGAGGTTGCTTTGCTTTGACACACACATAAATTAAGAAAGAGGCGTTACAAGTGTTGCAACCATTTCAGGAAATAGATTTTGGGGAGGCTATTATTTTCATAGATTACGCCATGAATCAGAAATGTTCTGTTTTATGGACTCTCATGGTGTAGTAAAAACTTCACCTCCCACGAACAAGAGAGTAAATACCCATTTTCTTCAGGAGAAATGTGTTTTCATCACTAATCCCAGACAGTCAGATAGAGAGAAACAGAGACAGAGAGGTAATCTGATGCACCTGGCTGATTAAATAACTAATGTGATACTGTCATAATTCTCGTAACTGCTAACAGTGTGTCTATGTGTGCATAATTCAAAGGATTATCGGCTGGACAGCTCTATTAATGACTTTGACACTACTGAGAAACTTGGCAATTCCTAACATCCAAGAGAGCTATTACTTGATTTAGTTTATGTTTACTTTAACAATCTCTTTTAAAAAATAAATAATAAATAAATCTCAACAGAAAGATGCATTGGCTGCGTTTGCCAAGGTCAGCAAGGTCATGATAGACTTTCTTCAAGCTCAGCACAGCATGTAACATCTGATTTAGATTTAGAGACAATCTATATGTCATCGTGCATGTGCATCTGTTTATGATCACTATAAATTCAGGATGCCATTAGTAGACATGTGTTTAGACTGTAGACTGTCTATTTCTTGGCCGTGACCTTGAGGAGGGAGAATTGGAGAAAAGAAAAGTCCACAGTCCAGTGGGATAAAAGACAAAAGATGGAAAGAGGGAGACATGGAAGCAGGAGTAGGTGGGCAGCAGCTGTAAAGAGGAAAATGGAGGGATGAGGGCAAGAGATATGGCCCTGACCTTGACGCTGACAAGTCAACTGACATGTTATATTCTAGATTTATTATTGGAGGTAAAACTGTGACATGGTGTAATAAAAAAGTGAGCATCTCTTCATGCAGAATGTCACACTCAGACACACTAACACAAGCTTAGTCTTTCACACACACACACACACACACACACACGAAGAAAGAGTTATCTGAGGGCCATCAAAAGGCCTACAGCCACTTGCCTCTTAAAAGTGTTAAGATTAAACCACCCCAGAAAGAGGATTATAGAAAACACAAAGAGCACAGTTGAGAGAGAGACAGAGAGAAGATGGAGAGAATCTGAAATGGAAGAAAAGGGGGAGACTGAGCAGGAAGATGGTGGTACAGAAATAGAGAAAGAGAGGGAGAAGAGGACAATGGGAGAGATGAGAAGTGGGGAGGAAAAGCCATCACATGCACAAGAGAGACGGAGGGAGGGGAGACTGACATAAAGGGCAGAGAGGATTTACATGATAGGAATCGTTATTATTTGCATTACAATGGTGATGGAGGGAGGGTGTGAGAAAAAAGGAGACACTGAATTAAAGGATCCATAAAGGAAGAACGGTTTTAAACACTGCATGAAGGATATTGTCACAGTCGTAACGGGAACCTTCAGACACAAGGCCACATGCAGGGTTTCATCTCAACACGTGATGATGAAAAAGACGCATGTCAACAGCTAACATTTCAAAATCGCATATGTTGTTTTTCTCTCATACTGGTGATTTGTCCTTGAAACGTGGGCATGAATTTGAACAAACAAATGTTCAGTTTGCCTATAATGAGTCTGCTGCTATTTTGTATGCTGCTTAACAACTTCTTGGCAAAGTTGTATTAGACAATTACATTTTTTTTTCACAGTTTTTATGCCTTTAATGGCAATTCTGACTTCACTTTACAGGCACATCCATGACTCCCTCTGTGAATGAGAGGCTACAGAGTAAAGCTGGAAAATAAACTGCATTTATTGATGAATCTCTTCCCTACTTTAATTTATTCTCATGGCAGTTTTCGCTAAATGAATAAAAGTTTAATCAAACTCAGAATAGGTACAGCCAATCATATCTTAGCAGACTACCTACCAAAGAAGTCAAGTGCAGAAGTTCATTAATTTACTTTCCCCTTGAAGGAAAATTCCCTTTTATTTCCAGTAAGTGTGGCCATTGGCGCTCTATGGACCGTTCTGAGAGAGTTGGGAAACCAAAGGAGGATGTAGATCCCCATGCAATTAGCCATAACGGCTGTTCCAGGCGACTAATTTCTGTGTTTACTTTCGGTCAGGCTCAGTGCTTAAAATGATTCATGTAAAAATCATGTTCATTTGGGAACTACTCCGGGTTAAAATAAACAATTATAATCTCTATTACCTCCCATCTTTAAAAAATGCAATATTCAGTAGATATTTAGAAGTATAATTGAACAGAAAGATCAGTATTTTGTTATTTTAGTCATGAAAGCCCAATGATTGGTGTACAGCACCACTGGCTCGTGTTGGTACTGGAGTAGAGCTCAGACTCACCGACATGATCCACCGTGTAAAATCAATCATCCGGTGACAGTTGGTTTGATGGGACACTAAACCAGTTACAGATTAAGGCTTTAAAGATACACTAACTATTTAATTCCCCTCTGTACGTATCATGAGACACATTAAGCCAGCGATTGAATGAAACTATTTCCTCTCTATTGGGTATTCGACCTCCGTAATATCCTGCTTCAAGGTCACAGAGCTGGTGCTGGTACAAGGTTAATCTTCTCTCCATCAGTCTGTGACTCTTTCTCTCTGCTCTCTTTGTGTTTCTCACTTATTCTTGTTGGAAATCTAACCTTCACTGAAAATTGAAATGAAAAAAAAAAAAAATACATATATACAGGATCTTTAAGAGATGCCCATTCTAGTCGATGCAAAAAACTTCCCATCCACCACTTGGGTTTGATTCCTGGTGGTAGTATCCCCAGCTCGGTCTTGCATTACATGATCAGCAGAGTTTGCTGGTAGAAAGCAGAGGTGTTGCCTCACTAACGACTCTCATTGGTTGGTCATGACACCCCAAATGAATGATGGTACCTATACCAGTGTTCCCCCGAAAAAACACAAGCCAGCAGGTCTGCAGGTCCGTACATGCCAGTTGTGATATTAAAGAAGGGTCTGCATTTTTAAGGCTGAGACTGTTGGTACTTGTGCAACAATAGACATACAAAATAGAACTCAGCTAGCAAGCTAACAAGTTACCAAGTAAGGTAGCGAGCTAACTAGATAGAAAGGAGCTAGCGAGCTAATTTGCTCACTAGATATTTAGCTTGCTAGATTCTTCTCGTGAGTAGCTCAGCTAAGTGGCTACTTTTTTTTTTTTAGCAAATTAGCTGGACTTTCGGGAAGAAAAGAACTCAAAATGTGTCAACAAATCGATGTTTTATATTTATATTTCAAATATATTGAAAAAATATGGACTCCAATTCAATTCAATGTAACTCAATTTATTTATATAGCGCCAAATCATAACATAAGCTATCTCAGGTCTAGACCGTACTTGTTGTAATATTGATTCAGTTGATTTAGCCTGTTTATGTTTGGTTTTGGTGTCACTTGTTAACGAACCGCTAACACCATAAAATGTATATGGTGTAACTGCAGGCTAGAAATAGTGGTTTCCCATTGGAACTTCCTTAGGGACAAATTTGGAAAAGAACATAAAAATAACACTAAACAATATAAAAAAGGTTTTCTTTTTACAGTGGTCCCTAAACAGCAACCAAAGTGTACAGTTCCCTACCGAGAGCCACATGCACCTTGTACACAGGTGACTTTTGTACAGGAAGTCCTGTGACTCTGGTCAGACTCTTCACCTCCGTCTCTCCTCTGTCTGTTAATCTTGTTTGGAGAGACAACAATGCTGCTAATTTACAACACATTTATGAGGGAGCAAACATAATTATAAAAGACAAAGTCACAAGAAAAAAAAAAGATTTAGAAGTAAAACATTTTTAAGGAGTCACTGAAGGAGTCACTACATTAAATCTCTTTTGATCTGTGGGAATCTGCCCAGCTAATCAATCACATGTGTCACAGTTCTGCAGCCTTTTGTCACTGTCAACAGGAGTTACCATGAATACAAAAAACACACTTCAAAACACTCTGTTAGCCATTGAAGCTCAATGTGCTGCTGGCAGTAAGTGTGTGTTTGAGCTTGTGTGTGCATTACTTTGCCTGTGAGAGGGCATGAGTGTGTGTGTGTGTGTGTGTGTGTGTGTGTGTGTGTGTGTGGGTGGGTTCATGCAGAGTGTCACACAGAGCGTGGGACTCTCTTCTATATGACAATAACATCAAAACCACTCAGGCTAACTCTTTGATTTCACACACACACACACACACACACACACACACACACACACACACACACAAACACACACTCCTCTTCTTCCTTTTTTTTCTCATCAAAGTTGACTCTGCATGTGTGGCTGTCAAAGCCTTCCTCTGTGCTTTAATCAGTGACAGGGACTAGTTCGGTAAATGATGAAAGAGGCCCAGCCCCTTTTTTGTCTGTATTATGTTCATGTAACAAAAAAAACCCAAAACGGAGCACCGAGAACCTGTTTTACACCAACAGTTTTGTTGGATCTCTGCCTCTAATTAGCTGACTTACTCATCTCTTTTATCAAAATTGCCAATTACAGGACACCACAGTTAAAGATCACTAGACTGTGCATGTGTTTGAGGGTTGTGGAGACGTATGTAAGAAATGTTTGTCCCAATTTCACGTTCGCCTGCACGTCTTTGGGCTGTGGGAGGAAACTGGAACTGCTGGAGGAACACCACGCAGGCAACATGCAAAGAACATGCAAAGCTGTGAGGTGACAGTGCACACCTACCCACTAAAAATACGTCTTTCAGATAAAGAGAAACAGGAAGTGTTTATGATGTCATTATTTTCAACATTTGCAAATTTCATGGTGGAGCAGGTGACATTAGCATCTTACTCACTAAGACACCTGTCCAGCTTGAACAAAAAAACTAACTATGTCTTGATGTATACAATTATTTCTCCTCACTGCTGCAGTCGTGCACATGCTATATTTTGAAATTCATCATCTGAATTTGCTGAAAGATGTTTTTCACTTTTCTGGAGAGCGACAGAGTAGTGACTTGTGATTACGACCTCTCAGTCTGTTGGCCTGTACATGGTGTGTGACTGTGTGACTCTGTGTGTGTGTGTGTGTGTGTGTGTGTGTGTGTGGGGGAGAGAGAGAGAGAGAGAGAGAGAGAGAGAGAGAGAGAGAGAGTCATTGATTGTGTCCCAGGCCTGAGGGGCCGCCAAGACAGCTTGACTGGTGAGAACAGATGGCAGCCCACTGTGAGGGCGTGAGGGTGTGTGTGAGTGTGTGTGTGTGTGTGTGTGTGTGTGTGTGTGTGCACTACAGAAAGTCTTGCTTTGCAAGTGTGTGAGGGTGAATATGTGTAGAAGTGAAAGTGGTTATACTATACATATGTACTCCGTGTGTGTATATATGTGTGTACATGTACATGTTTCTGATTAAAATAACATGTAAACACTCACACTCCAACTTCACACACACACACACACACACACACACACACACACACACAAGCGTAAGGACCCACATGATGCAACCCACGCTGGGACTAGCTTCACACTCATCAAAGCTTGAAATTACAAACTCTGCCTCTCTTCCTCATCCTCTCTGCTTCATCACACACACACACACGCACACACACATGCGCACACACACACACACACACGCACGCGCGCGCACACACACACACACACAGGTGTCATGGGAACACGGTACAATTCAGCTAAATCTGGGTCACTGATGGTAAAATAAAACTACATTTACACTGAGTGGACATATAAGAACTGCTTCAAAGGTGGATCATACTGTTAATCTAAAGTATTTCTCAACTTCATATCTACTGTACTGTCCATCTGCAGCATGCGCATCCACACCCACTCTTTTCCAGATAAGCTGTTGCACCTTCACATGTCATCCAAGTGTGAAGTGTAAAGAAATCGTGATAACCTGCCTCTATATCATAAAGGCAAAAAAAGACAAAAAACAATCTTTAAAAAGATCCTTCCTTATGTCTTCATCCGTATGTAGTTTAAGTCAACTTAGGCTACAGTCATTATTTCTTGATATCTAGACAAAGTCTGTTTTTCCATGCACTCTGTCAGGTCAAAGGTCAACCACATAACAGTATTCTCGGAGCTGGTAGAGACGGAAGGAAGTGAGTTTGAGTTTTTGTTCAAGAGGACAACGTGTTGTCAGGGAAAAGGAGAACGTTTTATATTTTGTTTAGCAGTGAAAATACTATGGTAACTTCCCCTCAGCTTGTGAAATAAACAAATAAAAGATTGTACATGTGATAGTATTCTAATTATTATTATGTATTACACCTTTTGTTGTTTCAATCTACATGTGACCCCATAAAAACACCTTCTGTGTCTGTCATGTCCCTCCTCTGTTCCTCTCCTTGCGTGTCTCTCTTGTTTCCGTCTCTTTCTAGCTGTTTCTCTTTCTCTCTGTGTGTCTGTTATTCCACAGTCTGACCCAGTACGTTTGGCCAAATCAATTGCCACACTTCTGGAGCCAAAGCCCAGAGGCTCAGCTGTGGCTCTGTCCTCTCTTGCACATCAAACGCACAGACACAGAATTATGCAATGGTCTTATAGGCAGCGGTTTAGAGTTACCAATATGCATATTTTACCAGGAGTCATTTCAAAATTAAACCTGAGATTTCTACTGCGTGACGATAAACAAAGATGCACAAATCTCGAGTGTCAACAACAGCCCCATGACTGACGATCACATAAAGCAAAAAAGCATTTATAAAAAGCCCTCAGAGGATTAATAAAGGTTAATACAAAAGTCTTTTCGATTCAGAGAAAAAAGTACATTTTTATCAAGCTCACTTAATGTTAAAACAAGAGGGTTCCCATCTGTACAGGAGGACCATTGTGCATGTACTGTATATAAGAACTCCCTGCTCTTTCTTGGATTTTGGACTTCAAGACAAAACATATTAAAACTGGATCTAAACAACTGAAACACTAAATTGTGGGAAGTTGTCGCTGCACAACCTGCAGCAGCATAAGTACCTGTTGCTCTAAGGAACCACAACCTTCACTGTTGGTGCCAAACAGACGTAGATGGACAGAGGCCAGATTGTTTTCTTTGAAATCTTGTTCACTCGAATTCGATGTTTCATGTTTGAACTCATCACCTGTCAGAGAACACCGCGCCTAGATTAATAGAAAGCACAACATGCAGTTCCACAGAAAAACATTAGTATAAAACACATCACATATAACAAGTCTTTACCATGCACTCAGAGTTATCATGTGTGCGTGTGTGCGTGTGTGTGTGTTGTCCAAGCACCATTTGGGCACCATCTGCCTCTGTTGGTTCTCATGGCAACCGTCACCAGCTGTGTGGTGGGAAATGTTCACTTCCCACACTGCCTGTCATGCTCTTCCACACACACACACACACACACACACACACACACACACACACACACACACACACACACACACACACACACACACACGCCTGTTCTCTCACTTTCTCCCTCACACACTCCCCTAATCCCACGACTCTCGTACCAAATCACTTCAAGGCTCATTAGTGTGGTTTTCCTGGTTGATCATTCAGGTCAGTTTGTGATTCACCTCTGCTGAAACTTCCAAGGTCGGGTACTTCGTAGTCCCATGGCCACATTGTGTGTGTTTGTGTGTGTGTGTGTACTTGTTTTTCCTGTGTTGAGACCTGAGATGTTTCCAAATATAAGTTAATGTGACACACAACAGTTTTGTCTTTATCTCTAATCCCTTTCGTCTAAGTCCCAACTGCAACAGTTACTGAGTTACTGTACTGATGACATCACTCTCAGCACGTCTCACATGTCTGCTTCACCACTGAACCCCGATGGGTGGGCTCAGGAGGACTCAGGACAGGAGATGTTAGCTTGTTTACAAACAAACTATAACTTCAAGACCATGGTGGTTTGTTCGCTGTGACTAGTCTACTAAGAAGTTGACTATCGCAACACAAATTGTCACTTCATTATAAATGTCCATAAATTCCAAATGATTAAGAACCATGTGACACTAAATATGGGGAAAATAGAGAGTGACCATTTGGTACACTTGTAATTAATTCCAATTGTTAAGCTAGCTACCTAGTTTGACTGAACATGCAAATATTTGAAATTTGTCTACAGGCAGAACTAACAATGAAGTAACTAAAGTAACTAAACTTTGTCTCATTACCAAATTACAGAGCTCTTTTCAGGACACTTTAACGAAATTATTAGGAAATAAAAGACCTGCAAAATAAAGCATGAACCACAAGAATAGACCATGTCAATTAAGCACTGTTAAATAATAAGCCTCTGCTGCTAAGGAGCTGTGAGTCTCTAACATGACCACCAGAGGGAGTAATGCTTCACCTGAGAGCCATTTATTTATGTAAAATGCACAAATTCATCTTCTTTTACTTCTTCTTCTTAACAGCAGTAAACGATGGCCTGTGTATCTCTGTCTACACACACACACACACACACACACACACACACACAATCCATCTCTTTCTGCCAGTTTGTCTCCATATTTCTACTTTCCTTTGACAGGAGAAGGAATTATATGGAAATGGCATCTATTCCATTTGAACACAAATTATTAACCACTCCTTCTGTGTCAAGTGAAAAATGTAATGGCTTCTTCCCCTGCCTTATGGCCTTTCACATGTATTAAAGCTAATCAATAATTTGTATGTCAATGGTGACCTCTGTAGGTTGCACTTTGCACATGCACTGCATACACAACCACAAACTGTAGGCAGATACACAAGTTGTCCACACACCAGCATGATGTACATAGATTCACTGCTCATTTGTGTATGTGCAACAGAATTGGATGAAATTATAGGCTTTCCTGCTCTAATTAATTTGCACTCTTCAACTGACATCCTCAGTACGTCTTTCGTTTTACTTTTCATAATCTTAGTGTATGTTATCAAAACCATTTTAAACAAACTATGGCAGAAGTGGCTAAAATCTGTTAACTACAGCTTGGAATAATGAGAGTCAATAAAGGTTACTCGAAGAACACACCTAAAATATCAATAACGCTGGTGATACATATCAGTCAATCTTCCAAAACATTTCCGAAAGCAAATTAAAGTATGAAAAGGCCTCGAAACAACAACATCCAGGCAGAAACCACTAGAAAGTCCAGTAAAACATGAGAAGAAGTCAAAGAAACAGGCAGAGGGGAACATAAGTTCAACCTGGGCGGCTTGTAATTATTGGATGAGCCATGAAACCCGCTCTGGAGAGAATGATACTGATTCTCTCACAGCAGAATATGCAGCCATCTTTCTCCGGCTGCTGCTGAGGTGTAAATGGGTCATGTGGCAAGAAAATGATCCGAGGCATACAACCGACTTCAGTGTGACTGAAGAAGAAGAATTTAAAGTTTTGAAATGGCCTTGACTTGTCACTGTCCAGACCTAAATCACATTGGAATGTGATGGGTTTCTAAAACAAGAATTTCACGCCTGCTGAGTTTAAGCAGTTCTGTATGAATGGCCGGGGCAAAATTAATCCCATCCACTATTACCGCTTATTGCGTCTATATGTTTTTTTAAATAATGGATGTGAAAGGAAACGGACATTCTTTTGAATCTACTATTTTTTTTTTCATATGTGGAAATTTGTTGGGTGCAGTGGTGTGTGTCTAAACTGCACCTTCTGCTGTTGCAATGAAGTCTCCTCTGAAAGTACAAACATGATTTTAAAATGGTATGAAACTACTGCAGATGTAGGAACACGTGCTTTATAGGGTCATACAGGTTATTGTTTTGGTTTTATAGCCTAAAACATTACTGTGTGTTTCTCTCTCATCGACCCTGTTTCCAGCCGCAGGCAGCTGTATTCAGCTCTGATGAACCCACTGTACGCTACTTACACACAAGTCAGTGACTAGCTGGTGAACATAGACGATCATTTAGCAGCTGCAGGGCCAGATATTTCCCTCAGGTGTTGAGAGTGAATATTGGACTTACAGTAGATTCATCAGGCAGACAGAAACAGGACTCCAAATGAAGTACAAAAGTATCGGGATTTGCAGAATGGTCCCAGTCAAAGTGTTAAATTATTACATAATTGGATTATTGTAAGTGACACATGTAAACAGCATTTCATGTTGTAGCTGGAAGCTAATTTCATCTGCTTTATATACTGTTGGGTAGCTTCATCTATTACAAAGCATCATTTATACGATGGTCATATTCTTTACTAAAATCGTAAAAGGAGTATTCCAGTTATTTAGTATTTCACTCCCATAAAGTTGGGTTCAGGCAGTGACTAAGATACCCTGAAAAACCAAAACCACTGAATCCTACATTTCCCATAATGCAAACATTTCGTTTGACCCTCCCTGTCTGGTTAATGTAGCACATGCTTTGTGTGATAGACTTTTAGTTTCCAAGATAGCCCTGATGATAGTATAGTGTGGAGAGGACTTTATCACAGGCTGAGTTGTAGTACGGTTCATGACAAGTAAATTGAAGTAAGAATTAAAAGTAAGAATAAAAGTACTTTCCCCACTGGTTTCCAGAATAAATCACAGCACAGTATTCTTTATATCTATTATGATTACCAAAATATAAATGCTGCTGTTTTGACAACTAATTAAACTATTCTCATTAATTGATTTAGATCTTTATCTTATTGTGACTGGCTTCATTTTTTCACTTTGTTTTTCCTCATAAAATGACTGAGAACATACAACACTTAGAGAGGTTGTTAAAGTAGAAGAAAATCTTTCTTATTTACTTTCCCCATCCAGTCTGAGATGAAACATCAAGCCTCTACACTCCTCTATATCCTTTTGGCTACATGTCAAGCTCAAGGGATGAATCAAAGGATCTTAGATTAAAGAAAATGACGTTCATAGTGCAGATGAAAAAAACTGGCAGCAGAAGAACAGTTTAATAACATCGCTGTGTATCTGCCGAGTGCCTTTTCCGTCTCAGACCAAGCTGGAAATAACACCCACATCACACTTGAAGAGGCCTCTACCTTCTGTTGTGCCGCTGCGCCACTGAGACTCTCAGATCTCCTCCGCAAATTATGCATTCTCCTAAATACATGTGACTGGAGCTGTTAAAGCTAATGTGCTGGTTGTGTTTTTTTATCCACATAACTAGAGGCTTAATTTAAGCTGGCACGTATATATATTGTACTTAATGTGGCAGTTCAAAGCCAGCTCATGTCATCTTTATACTTTACTTGAGGCTGCTGCAGAAACACAGATGAGATGAGGAGTGAGCTGAAATTACAAAACTGCCAAACATGATTAACCTTTAGTACATATGCAAATTAAATTGTGGTAATGAACAAAATAACTAATTAAATTAATGTATGATTCATAAGAGTGGCTGATTCACAATAAGTGATTCATCTAAGTAATTTGCAGCAACGTGTGATATGAACTTTATGGACTAGAGAAAAAGAAAACACAGGTTATCATTCATTTAATTAAAATAGCACTCATCCTTTAAAAAGAAGCATTGCAATGGAAGACTTTGATGAATCGACTTTGTACAAAGCAGACAAGTCATTAATCTTATTTGTCTGTTTCTGCTTTAAATACCCTTATAGTCATTTTCATACACAGACAGGACTCATGACATTATATATATATATTGTACATCCATGAAAACGTACTCAGTTAACTTTTGGACTATTTGTCACTGTGATGGGATTTATTTAAGACTGATGAACAGACATAAGTCAATATTATATAATTAACATTTGGTCACTTTTTGGTCTATTTTTAATATAGACCATACCCAACATAGTTATTAGTTGCAATTATAATAATAATTAATATATAATAATTGTATTTATGTACTGGGTTGCACATCTAAATGATACTAGAGCTGAAACGATTAGTATTGAGAAGAAAAAATAACTCATTGCCAACAATTTCAATAATTGACTGATCGTCAAAGGTCATTTTTAAAGCAAAAATGGCAAAACTTTACTGGTCTGAGCCTCTCAAATGTACATACCTGCTGATTTTCTCCATCAAATCATGCTATGACAGTAAACTGAATATCATGTCAGTCTTTAGGACTGTTGGTCTGACAAAGCGAGGCGCTTGAAGGCATAACTGTGGCTTTTGGAACTTTTGGAAGTAATCAGGAAATTAATCGATAATGAAAATAATTTGCAGATACACTTGAGTTACGATACAGATTTACACAAGGCAGACTTTCCAATTTTACCGCACAGTGGACTCTCATTGTGCAGATTTGTAATTTGTATACTTGATTATTTTCTATACTTGTCTAATTACTTATTTACTGACAAAAAGTGTTTTTACCTAGAGAGGAGATAAATAAAAATAACAACAAATATTTGAATCTTTAAAATTTAGTTTTCTTACTTACCTGGGTTTCATTTCAGTGATATTTCCATTCATATAACTTTCTCTGAAAATTGTGTGCGTGTTGGAAATTCATTCAATAATAAACTCTTCCTCTACTTATTTTGCAAAGAAATCAAACGGCTCTGGTTTGTTTTGAAAGCGTAAAAGTCAGAGAGGAACCTTTTGAATGCTGAGCCTTTCAAAAGGTGCTCCCTCACTTGAACTCATCACTGGGGATTCTGCACACATATCTCTTTGTGTTAAAGGGTACAGTGGGGGAAAGTGTCAGTGCTGTGCCTCTCTTCGTCTGTGTCGTAATTATTAATTTCTGTAAGTTTTGTCACTAAGGTTTTCCTCACCCCAACAGATGGCTTTGAGCTCATCACAGGAGGCTTTGTGCATAATCTTCCTCACTGTGCTGCCGTCTTCGCCTGCCACGTCTGTCTAGCCACCGTGGCAATCAGAGTGTATGCTGATCATATTTACCTGTATGGGAATTTCAAGGTGGTAGTAGAGGGGAGGGGCTTTGAGAGCAGAGTGAGTCTGAACACCAAGACGCGACCCAGACAGAAGCAGCACATTTGCTCAGCAGAAGGCATACAGAGGATTGTACATCTGTCAGCTCGTATGTGTAAACAGACAAGCAAAGCTGCTGTGAGATTTACACTTGTAGCTAAGTGCTCTACAGTGACAGTATTCATTTATTAACCTTGACATGTACAACGAAGTCATGCTGCGCATTTTCATTTTGCAGGAGCATCGCGCTGTTTACACATTTCACTGAACATTACACTAGAGCTTCAGCATTACAGATCATCCGTCCCATATGATCTAATATGACTAATACTTCAGTGACTAATACCCTGACCTTTCTTGATTTGTCTTCGTTTGATGCATTTGGAAACTTCAATTAATGAACACATGAGATTCTATCTGACATTAGCTTCATTAGACATTTAGGCTTCAGCTGTGTCATCAAATTGCAAACAAGCGCTTTGAGTAATTAATGCATGAGTAATTTTTTTGTGCGTTAAATGATTCGTGATACTCATGGCAGAATTTTGGCCAAAGGACAACTATGAGTTGTTTTTTTTTATCCTTGACTGAACTTTGAAACTGCCATCAAGAGAGAGTAGCAGCTTACATTTCATCCCAGAGCAGCTGAAGATCTTTGCAGCAAGTCAAGTCATGTCAGTTTTATTTATATAGCCCAATATCACAAATCTCCTCAAGAGGTTTTACAATTTGTACAGAGTATGACACCCTCTGTCCTTAGACCCTCTATTCAGATAAGAAAAAAATCCCCCAAAAAACCCTTTAGCAGGGAAAAATGGAAGAGGAGGGATCCCTCTACAAGGTCGGACAGACATTCAATAGATGTCGTGTTTACAGAATAGACCACCATAATAAATAGATTGTAACATACAGTATATGAAGAATGGCATCCGGGAGGACGTCGAGCAACTTCAGGTGACACCAAACAGATCAGACGTGAGCGACACAACCTCCTCTCCACCATGGAGACCTGGAAGAGGACAGTCTACACAAACACACATGAGGCAAAAACTCAAGCACACTATTCACACAGATAGGAGAAAGAAACAGAGAGAGAGAGAGAGAGAGAGAGAGAGAGAGGCTGAATCTCCTGGAGGACGAGGATCCAGATCCAAAACATCTGGAGAGAGGCACCGACAGCTGGGGGAGAGAGAGGGGGGGGTCCCAGGACGGCCGATGGTCCAGCACAGAGAAGGCTGAGTGAAAAGAGTCAAGGAGGAGAAACTAGGGAGGGAGAAAGAGAGAAGAGAGAGAGAGAGGTAGGCACACAGCTGTGCTTGTGGCAAACTAACAGAGTTTAAGAGATGCAGTGGTTGCAGCACATTATGACTTCCTTCAGTCAGTCTTGTTGTCCCTTTATGACTGTATTGTCTTTAACATGTGAAATATATATGGGATCACATCTTTCAGGAATCATCTGGTCGGTTTGCTTGAATGAAATGGTCACATTGTTAACCGTTTCACAACATTAACCACGTAGTAGAAAGCCTTTGGTTAGGTTTAGGAAAAGATTGTGGGTTGGTTTCACACAGGACGCCAGCAGCAGTCTCCTGGGTGAAAGTCCGGTGTTTGACCCATCCATCCACCCCAACCTGCTCCCTACCTGGACTTTGTTGCTTTTCATACAACATCACCTGACTTCCTATACTGCCAGAAGGCTTTCTGCCAGAAAAGTACGAAGGCAAACTTCAAATAAGACAGGGCAGTAGAAGCAGAGAAGAAAGTCTGGAAGAATCTCGAGGGAAAAGTGAACATCTTACTTGCTGAACCTGACTTGCTGTACATTTTTATGTAAGATAGTTGTAGCATGGCTGCTGCTTATATACATTGCAAGGATCAACCAAATGTGATTGACTCCTTATAATTAGGTAATTCTTTTGAAAACTAAGTATTCTATTAGTGTACAAAATGGTACAAAATTGATGTCCTTATGTTGACATTTGCTTCTGAGGATTATATATTGAGTGAAATTATTATATGATATATGTGTTGAAAGAATTTGAAGCAATGTTAAGAAAATCATGACCATGGTAAGGGGTGAAAAGGAGCACTGTAGAAAAGCAAGAGCTCCGACCAAATAAACTACTACAGGCAATGAACAGACTGAACAGAAATGACCCTTTTATATACTGTAAGTGAAGCTCCAACAGCCAGAAGGAAAATGGAACAAATAGGAGAAAATGAGGCACCGACCAAAGAAATTCTCAATAAAGAAAAAGTCCAAAATGAAAAGTGTGAAAATAAGGATGAACTCAACTGAGAGGAATGGGGAACTACTGAGGAAGAAATGCTGAATGAAGTGAGAAAAAGAGAGAGGATTGGTTGGAGGAAAGAAGCGAACACTTGAAGAAGTTTCTTGATGACCTCAAGACTTCAAAAATCTTTGCAAGCGAACAAGTGAACTAGAGAGGAAGATGAAAGAAGAGAGGGATGAAAAGAATAATAAAACAGCTGAAACAGGAGCTAAGGAAGGCGTCTGAGCAAATGGAGGAGATGGAGGGCGAGGCTGGGATGGTCTTGAAAGACAAGAGAGGGAGGAGACACATCGACAGGAAATGAGGGAGATCTGTGAAGGAGAGGCCAGAGATGAAGAAGAAAGAAACCCTGATGAAGGCGATTCCCCACATCATCTCAGAGACAGATGAAGAAAAACTTTGAAAGATAGGTGGAGGAGAGGGACAGATAGAAAGCAAACCAGGAGAAAGAAGTTAGAGGAGATCTGTGAATGTTTTCAGTGCTGGAGGAAACCAAACTGAAACTGCTGACGAACAAAACGGAAACAGCAGGCAGAAATGGAGAGGGATGAATACCAACGAAGAACGGGTCAATAATGTTTTAATGTCCATGCCTATGATTTCCATAATAATAACGACTCCTCCTCTTGGAGATTAATTGTAAAATCACAAGACTGTACACCAGTTCTCCTATTTAATAGAGAGGACAACTCGCCATTTCAGTAATGTAATGCTTAAACCTTCAAACATTTATTCCTTTTGATGATCCTTTACACCCCCAGACAGACACATTTGTATTATGTGTGTTTGAGGATGAATGTCAATGTACTTCTTTTTGATTAATCTGACAAGTTTGGATGAAACAGAGGGAGAGGTTGTTTGAAAAAGGAGTGGTGGCAATTAGGTATTCTTCTGGGCACAGAGGTGGAACTAGATGGACAGTTTTATCAGGATTTATAAGTGCAGTTGAGTCGTTGATAAAGACTTGCTGAATAATATATTTTACTGGCAATGAGAGTGTCAAAATCGTAGAAAGTGATGGTGAGATTCTTAAATATTGTTTGACTTGTTTTGGGTATTGAATTTAGTTATTTTACATCTATAAATGATAGTAATGGCTGAGTTTTTCCTGTTGCTTCGGTTTAGAGTTTCACGTGTTATATTCTCAGTTAACCGCAGCAGATTTAGTGAGAAGGGGAAGTGATCTTTAGTCGTTATTTGACATTTTCTAAGGAGTGAAGCTTCACACTGGCCAAAGCAGAGGGGTGTATGAACGAGTCGAGGAAGAAGAGCATTTTTTGTCCTATGCTGTGCTGTGCTGGAGTAAATGTGAACATATTCATCTTTACCCCTGAAGGCCCAAGACACTCTGTACCATCATGGGAAAGGGGTGGAAGCCAATCCGACTAACAAAAACAAATTTATTGACCACATAAATGAAACTTCACGATATCAAGTATATTATACATGTATTATCCATCTCTCCATTAATGCTGACTACTGTCAAAGTGCCCACAAGGTCAGAGGAGCTGCTCTCTGGACTGATCTCTTGATTGGATAAATATAAAAGTGAATTTTACTTTAGCTATAAAAAGAGATTAGATTCAATGAGTTCAGAGATATTGTTAATTAAGACTGGACATACCCCAATTCATGAATAACATTTTATAGCCTGCTTAATGCAAGCAAAAAATTACACATTTGCAGAAGTCATAAATAATACTGAAATGATTAATTATCACCTTGGCCACAAAAAAGCTTCACTTTAATTTAAAATTAGGGGATTTCTTTTAGCATCTACTAGTACTGGTTGTGTGTTCTTTATAGTCACTAATTTCAAACTTTTAAAATTCTTTTAAACTTTTACACAGTTCCAATATAGCCGTCATTGCTCTTAAACCAATGCACTTGATTAGAAACACTAGATGGCAGCAATGTATCAGAGTAGTATACCAGGATATTTAAGTAGATCACTCCGACTCGTTCACTGAAATTCTGTTTGCATCAGCCAGTGCCAAAACACACAGGTACAGTACATATTTTACTGGATAGTAAATAGTTGAGTCCTGCAAGATATGTACTGCTGAAAGATTAACAGAGAAAAGGAGAAACGAACTGCTGCTGTCGCTCTCAACGCCATTATTTATTGCCTATTGGTTTCTCTAATCAATAGGCCTAATATTTCCTCGGTGACCAGAGAACAGGATGGAAGGTTACTCCTTGGCACGAACACTGACCCCCCGCTGATCTGGAACAGATTGAATTAGAAACTCCATCAGTTGGGGGCTCAACCACTTCCTGAGCACCATGCTGTGACACTGGATTGGATCTCCCTCAAAGGAAATCATCTCCCAAAGTCTGTATTAACACCATCTTGCCCCCCTGCCAAGTTAGGCCAACCTGTTCCACTTGTCTCTTGCCAGTGTTACCACTGGCACAGACGGCAGCAGGTACCTTTAAATGCAGGCCAGGGCACAATTCTCCAAAGGTGGGCTTCTGATTAATTGAGCCTCAGGATATACGGCCTAGCCACTGACAGATACTAAGTGCGGGTGCCATGTTGAGGGAACGAGCTCTCCATCTTGCCCCTGGTGACTCATTCTGTGCTGAGGAATTGAGTGGGAACTCCCTTGGAGCTCCATCTCGAGGAGCTGACCAGATGCACCAACATGTGAACACTGCCAGCGTACAGGGAGATGTCTCCCTTGTGATCGATATCAACTTTTTTCAATTTAAATTCCATTTAATTGAAAAATGATTCATATTGGCTGATCATTGTCCATACACCCAATTAAATATCACTTTTCCCGTTCAGTGAAGATCAGTGATAAATGAAATAGGTTCCTATACAATGGTAATGGTCTACTAGCCCTGCAGTCAATTTCAATCTACTGTCTACAAGCCTGCTATTTCATTCTGTAAACAAGTCATGCTTTTGCCTCTTTGTCCCATGCTGTTGACGGTTAACGATGTTTGATGTCATAGCGGGTGTGACACAGCGACTGTGTGAGAGGTAATTATTGTGAATTTGCAAACATACACTTTACATATACATACCTACAGTTTCTCAAGCAGATGTAAACATATAGAGACACATACACAGAGGACATGTTCACTGTGTGTAAATAAAGACGCTAACTACCGCAGTAAGACTATAAGCAGACAGTTAGACAGAGCTCTTCTCCCTGGAGACAGAGAAAGCCTCTCTGTAGTGCTGCATAAATGATCTCTAACTGCCTTCTGTTGTAAACACGCTCATGTTTATGGCATTTTAACAACAACTGGCATGCAAAATGAAGTACCTGGAGAGTGGGCGTGTGCATATTTGTGTGTGTGTACGTGTGTTTGTGAGTGCATCTTGTGTGGATTGTGCGCTGGCATTTACAGATGTGCCTGGATATCATGAGAATACATCGGTCTCTGTAGCTCAGGCAGCTCAAGCAGCTGAACCAGTCACTTATGATTATACTTATCACCCTCTTCCGAGAGCACAGGAAGCTGGAGGGAGAAGAGTGGGAAGAGCGAGAAACAGGGAAGGAGAGAAAAGTGGGGGGGTGGAGGGAGGAAGAGGATGTGTGTGTGGTTAAGTGAGTTGTAAAAATTTACAGCTAAAATGGGATTTCTCTTCACGACGAGCCACACTTGAAATGATATGAGCCTTACAGAACAGATAAGGCAAATATTTAATAGTGCAGCCAACAGAATAAAAAAGTGCAGCTGGCTCCATGTGAACCTGCATGCCTTCCAGGACACACTGCAGGTTGAACATTCACACTGATTGAGCTTTAAGTAGTACAGAGTTATTACAGCCAAGAGGTCTGGACGGCTGCCTTTTGGTGCACATGTTCGCCTCAGGATAAGTTTATGCAAAAATGTAGTAATATTATTATTTTTTGCTAAATCTACGTTTATTCTTCTGTAGGTGATACTGAGGTCTCTGTCTCCCCTCGGGCATTTTTTTTCCTCCATGCAGCTCCTTGCCATTTTTAAATTATTCTAAAGCTTAATTCATTTTAGAGAGATATCTTGGCAGCAGACAACTATCCTCTATGTGGTCTTCATTATACATGGGGATTTTCATCTGAAAATGATGGAGGAAGCAAACGTGTAGGCGAAGAGACCAGGGATTCAAGAATACCCATGAAGATCACAATGTTACCCTTTTATCATCTAACCTCTCCTATTATCTTTAACCTAGCAAAGTTTTATCTTATTATAGCTTTCTTTGAATTTTTAAAGTTTACACATTAATTGCCCTCTCATTTTTCCTCTTTAGTAGCACCTGATCCTCAGAGAGATCGAAACTACAGCATTTGACAATAAATAGGCATCCTGCAATAACACTTTCTAAGAATTCTCTAAGAAGATTAAAAATATGTTGGAGAAAATCAGCTCATCTGGCTTGTATTATCCCCAGTCACAGTTCATGTTTGTTAATGGAGCAAGTTGTAACAGGTTTCGGTGGCAGACAAGAATCTTATGGCTAAGGATCCTTTAAGATCATCCAAGACTTAAACTAACTGGTTCTTTGAATTACACATAGTGGCCCTGCTATAACCACCAATGATTTTAATTAGTAAAACCTGACAGTTGTGGAAGAAGCATTCCTGTCAATGGTTTCACACTATTCCACTGATCTAACACAATAACACGCCACGCAGCAATGTGCTAGCAAAGGCAGTGAAGAAGAAGAAGGCTGCTAGCTAGTAATCATGGACGTAAACAATGCAGGAATTATGCATTCAACACATTTGTCAGACCTTAAGGATACCTTTGAGTAAAAATAGCAACACCAAATACCAAATACTCAGTTACAAGTCCTGCATTTTATTTAAGTATAAGTACAAAAATATTAGGAAAAATGTATGTATCAAAAGTAAAAGTACTCATTAGGCAGTAGAACACTTCCTGTCAGACTGTTGTAGTATATTATTAATGATGCTTTACTGTGTAAGCAGCAGTTTATTATACAAGATTATTAGTTATTAATATCAATAATAGTCTCTAACAACACATTATATAAACTGATCATGTTTTGTATGTAAAATCTTGCTCTTCAAAGTAACAGTAACTTTAGTTGACGAATAATTGCAATAGAAAAACATTTCTACTAAAACAACTACTGAAGTGCAGTTAGGTATAAGTGAATGATGCAGCATAAAATGGAAGCATTCAAGACAAAATTGTACTTAAGTACAGCACAATGTAAATGTACTTGGTTACTTTCCACATCTGCCTGATAATTGGAATGAAATAGTAATACATTTGTGCACATGTATGTACATACTGTATGTTAGGCTCATTCAGAAATTGTATGCAAATTATGTGAATGTTATTATTAATATAATATTATTATGTGAATTAGCCAATGAAAAACCAAGCACTCCTTTCCACCACTGAAAGCTCAGTATTATGATGACAATGTTCCACATTTTTGCCCACGTGTGTTCTTTGCAACTGCAATTATCTTCTTCCCCTGAGAATAAATAAAGTTCATCGAACTTGTAAAGCTCTTGTTTATGGAAAGTGACTCACGGCTCAGTGTCAACAACTACGTTGTTGTATTCTGGGATCTAACAATGCTAATGACATTGTTATCAACTCTGTTGATGGCCCTACATCTTGTTTGCGGAGTACTCAGATGAATTGTTGCTCCCAATTCACAAGCTGTTCCCAAGTCAGTGGATTAGATCAAATGAACCAAGTATCAGCAGTAAACATTTCATTTTACTCCACGTAAAATGAAGAGGTGATGATTTATAAATGAAAATCATTAATAGGATAGAAATGTAGTGGACAAAATCAAGCCATATAAGCAACTGATTTCAAAAACAACTGATGAATTATTTATCAAAGTTTGTGTTGCCAACTTTAGACACACGATACATCATGCAAAGATGAGCTACATTCAGAATGTATATCAGATACAGTATTGTATGTTGCAAGTAAATTAGGTTCTCTTTGAAATGGAAATGCACAAGAAAATCTGAAATGCCACTGTGTTAAATTATACATCTCATTTGTATACTTATTTATAATGTATTATATATGGTTGACAGTATATTTAGTGACTGTCTACTGTGTGTGTGTGTGTGTGTGTGCTTCATCTCTCGGGTTTCCCTCTTCCCGTCTGTCCTATGACAGTGTGGGCTGGCTGAGTTTTGTGGGAGAGCTTAACTCTTATCAGCTCTTCATTATATATCATATCAAAACTCTGCCATGGATCGCCAGCAATTGGAGGGCTGTTCATAAGATTTTTTCCAAATGGAAACTTTCATTCCCATCTAACGCTATAATGCTTATCTTCCAGTGTGAAAACAGATTCATTCAGCTTCCATTGCAGACTGATTTACCATGTTCAATTCACACTTTGCGATAAGTGGAGATACAATGGAAGCTATTCAGCTCCGACACTGTGTCAGGATGTCAAGACTCCAAGTAGCAGTTTCTCTGACAGAAGAAGAGGGAATGCCTTGGATTGTACTCATTTGTATCACAACTGTATGAAGTAGAATACATGAAACAGTTCTACCAATATGAGAGAGCACAGCTGACAAGGAAAGCTGGATCAATAAACAGAGTCTATTTTATCTTTCAAAAGCCACATTTCAGGAGCAGGACAGACTCTGTAGGAACAGCAGCCTCTCTGGTTCCTCTGCACAATCATCTTACACCTGCTGGTCTATTTTCTCCTCTAAAACTCCTCTATGAACTAACACAGCTTCAAGCTCAACAGGACCTCACATATTTGCAATGATACTCATACAATGTTCAATGATCTAAGTAATCTATAACTTCTTTCCACTTCTGTGAACAACCAAGAAATGCAAGATCATCAACAGTCCAGACTAGCACATACAGTAATTGATGCCTTGTGTTATAAAAGTGTATAGGTGTACAGGTCAGAGAGTGAACCTAAATGGCAGTTATTTGATTTCAAGGTTATGTTTAGGCACTCACGGCATGTGATTAATGTAATGTTAAATAAAGTCAACAGCAACACGGGACAGGACATGTTTACTTTTTCTGTATTCACCCAAATCACAATCTTCCCAAATATAACCTTAACCAAAGTGCTTTCGTAGCCTAAACTAAACCACACGCAGAAATGCGGGACACAAACCCAATTGTCCAGTCTCAAAGTCACTTTGTATGCTCATCATCCACCCCAACCACCACCCTACGACTATATGCAGTATATGAACATAGCGCTTTGTGGACTGAATTGTCAGTGAACATAATCCATGCAGCAATTACAGTTTTGACAAAACCATTTAGCAGTAATAGGAGATAGAGTTGAGAGTCAAGTGTGGAGTTTTTCTAAGCTAAAGTGGAGCCATTAGTGTTTATCAATAACTTCTTACCCACAGTACATTAGACAAAAAAATGGTACTACTGCAGCACTGTTTAAATTACAGTACAGCTCACACTTCGCTTCAGATGGAGAATAAACATAACTCAATTCACTTGCCAGCTGTTTATGAATTGCATCTTATATTTATAGAATTAATTAACAACCATGAAGTGAAATATTTCTTTTTATACACCTGGAGTGATACCAACCAATTTTAGTCAACATCGCAACAGAGAGTTTTGAGTGCACTGTGCATCAGGTTTTGCCAATGGACAGAATTCTTCAAGGCACCATCACAAATACTGGCAGCCATTTAATACGTCATTACACTGCCTTACTATCCCTGTCGAAATGCATTAAAAAAATAATCCAACAGGACAAGTGACCCAGTCATAATGGTTCTCTTCAGATGCCTATTCTATTCAACATGTGACTAATTTGTTCATGGACATCCCACTAATTTGGCTAATTGCACTTTCTTTGGATTAATATTCGTAAATATGACATTTCTGCATCACTACCGATCTGGGAACAAGGGTAAAATAACACCATTCAGTAAATATTCCAATGCATTACAAAGAGCTTTTCTTTCTGCTGTGTGTGTGTTTAAATGGCCAGAAAAGTGTGATCATACTGGGTACCGTCTATGTGTGAGTGCTGTGTGCAAGAGTCAGCAGTTGATTTGGTTAGATAAAATCATTTGAATGACCTATTCAAATGAGAATTATGTCAAACACACGCAAGTTGAGAGATATGTGGTACATCCCTCACACATAGTACTATACATTGACGACGTTTCTTTAAAATAAATATCTAAAGTGTTGGCTTGATAATAAGCATTCTCTGTTGGTGATTTTTCGTTTAAAAGCACCTGACAGATGAGTTAATGTCAGAGAATCTGTAACCCACCCACACTAGCAGAAACTCGCCTTGCTTGTTTCTTCAAATACCTTTTTATGTAGGAGTTAGAAAGGCGTGAATGCATAATTTCTGTCTTTTAAACGTTGTGATCACATACATTTTCTGATCTCTGTTTGGGGATTGTTGTCAGAGATGATTGGGAAAGTCTGTGTTACAGCATAAAAAGAACAGGAATACAAAAGAAAGACAGATTTGAGTGAAACCCCGCAATTATCACAACAGCGTAGAGCCATGTGGAAAACTGTTGAGATACTCAAACAGGAGTTTGCACAAATTCTTTCAGTAGCTTCTATGGTATGTTCACTGTCGAGATAACACGGTTCATTTGTTTTGCCATTCACTCACTGAAATACAGTATGTTAATTATATGTATACTGCTGCTCTTCTGCAATGAGACTTCATCCATTCTAGGGTCATTTTCTTATGTTGCACAGGAGCTCCTGCAAGCTGAATGTAAATGTTAAAGGATACTAAGATTGAGGGTCACTGCAGTCTCACAACAGACTTGCACGTTCCCAGTTGCAAGGCTGCAGATTGTTCACACTGCAGGTCTGGTTTCCAATGCTTTGCATCATTTACACTGTCCTCATTCAATCAAATACCACATCTACAATGTGGCCTGGAATGACATACCTGTCTCTAGCTTCTTAATTGAGCAGAAACATCATCTCAACAACAGGGATTTCTCCAGTTACTTCGCTGCTGAACCATGGGTAATGAAGGCACTGCCAGCTGCGAATTCATTCATAGATCATCTGGTGATTTTATTAATGCATGGAGACTTGCTGGGTAGACCCCCACCTCACCCCGCCCCCCAGGAGAGCATGATTAATGGTGTTCCCCCCAAACTGCATCAGTTAGCCAGTGCTATCTGGTATTTGTCTTTACAAGATCGTATCGACTTTTGGGAGATCATGCAGAAAATGAACTGTCATGTGCGCAGGAGCTTGCTGAACGAAGGGTGGTAATACCTTCGTTCTGCGGGCAAACAGAAACAAGCCTCAGCATGGAAATAGATACCACAGAAGGGTTGTGTCGATGATAGTGCACAGACACCTCCCTGGTCTCTTTCTGAGAAGAGAAATCTTGTTCTGCCTTTAATAAGCGTAGCTTCTTTTATGGAAATGGGTTTTAACAGAGGTCTCAGCGAGGATATTACAACATATCAAGCTGTTCCACTGTTTGGTTACACCACATAATGGCATCATTATTTCTTCCTTTGCATGCAGATGGTAAATTTACCAGTGAACACTGACAGCAGGCTTTGTCTTTGTACTTTGTAAAAGGCTACTTATAGTCAGATTAACATCTAAGACCAAACTTCTAACACCCTTTGATTTCAAAGAGGTTTTTCTCTCCCCTTCTTTGTGGCTTTTATACATTTGCATGGACTTTGGAACGCCATTATAACTACATATTACAAGATTCACTTTACATAATGACATGTTTGTTGTTTATATGCACTTCTTCTTCAAAGACATTGTAACTGTCACATTTTTAAGTTTGATAAAGAGGGAAACTTTGATCTTCCAAATCCAATATGACAATGACTTGCATGGAAATCACAAATGATAATTGAAGCAAAATGTTTTTCTTTCGCAAGAAGTTAGTGGGCATGAGGTGCACTTTAACTTGTGGTTCAAGAACTCAAAAGCTTTATGCAGTGAGTTAGACTCAAATATAGACATTTAGAATTTCCAAAATAGAGACAGTATCAGTACATCTATTATCACTTTAGTTATCTTTCTGCAGTGTACTCATCCTTAAACACAATTTTACAATTTGGTGGTTATTTTTCAGACCCTTTCCCCTTCAAAATCAACTCTTAAAGGGTTAAATTTTTTTGTAATTCACAGTCAAATCTCAAAATCTAAAGTCACTGCCAGGTCCCAGAAGTCATCCACCAGCCATTTTGGGGCAATCTGGAAGAAAGAGATTGCATCAACCAGGCTGATAATGCATGTTAAGCCTGAGGCTGATTTTCTGACAGACCGGAGTTGAGGCCATAAGGGAGATCAGCAACCAACAACCAGTGGAGGGAGGGGAAAAGGATGGCAGCCCTCTTACTGAGGCAATTCACATCTGCCCGAGAGAGGGTAGAATGACTGCTTTGGGAAGATAATTGTGCCTGGAGAAAATCCAGCGACAGGAACACTAGGAATTTTATCAGCAAACCAGCTTTCGCCGATATGGTGGGATATGAAAACTGGCATGGTGCAGGTGGGGAGGCAGGGAGTGTCATTACTGGAGGGTCACTGCACACATGATAACCCTACCCGCTCTTTTATTCCTTTCATTTTGTTTATGCTCTCCACTTGGTTGCGTGCTTGATGAGGTAAACACATTGGTCCCTTGGCTTTTGAAATCTATTTGATTCTGGATTTGTCTCCACAGACACTTGATGGACCCTGTGGTGCAGCTCTGTTATAGGGCCTAGAGGAGTGCTCCGGCTGCCCTCCTTCCCTTCAAACAGTGAAAGAGGAGCTGGTGATTAACCATGAAACAACAGGACTCCTCACTAACTCACAGGCACTAGCAGAGATGCCACCAGTCTCTCCTCACCCTGCCTCTCTCTGCTCTCCAACTGTGTTGCAGTCTTGGGTAGAGGCCAGAACTATGCAGTTTTTGGATGAGCCTTGTTCCTGTGAGAGACTGTAAAGTAGGTTGAGAGGACAGCCATACCCACAAGTCTCTTCCTAAGCTAATGAACATTCTGGAAAATAATTAGTGGCACACAGCCAAGTGTTGTCTTTGACCGTAGCAACCTTCATCTGTCTCCTACTTAACAAACAGCTCCAGTTTACTGCTCATGATAGCTTACTTATCCATTAGTTTTATTGTATTAGTAGATTAATATAACCAGTATTACATCCTATCAAATAGTGTTGTTAGAAATATTGGGGGAAGCTGATATCTTCAGTTAACCAAAAATCTATGTTATTGATTTATTGATATATACAGTACGTTTTTTATTTGCTTCATTTGATGCCCCTAACAGGTAGAAGTCTAAAGTCATGATGAACGGCTGCTGAACTGGAAGACAACCCGGACTTAAAATAGAGTTCACAGGCATGGTGGGATGGGTATGGTAGGAGTTCAGGTATTCTCTATTTATTGTTAAATGGTCATCAGATAAAGGATGAATTTTGATGTATAGAAGCACTGTATCAGTCACTAGATTAGGGCTGCAACTTACCATTATTTTCTCTATCAATTGATCTGTTGATTAGCCAATACTTATATTTGAATGTTTAAAATAGAGCTGTGACCAAGCGAATTTTGACAGGCATCTTTTGTCTAATCCCCAAATGTCAGATATTATTGCTTGATTGTGAGATTGTTCATTTGTGATCTGCAATCAGTTTACTGCCAAACAAGCTAGTTATGATTCTAGCTGTGAGGCTAATGTGTTGCATTCTAAGTGTTACGTATTTTACTCCTTTTAGTTCTTCTCTAGGTGATGGTTTAACTTTTTTAACTAGCCGCTGTGGCTCGCTGTGTGGTCATGGTGATCACAAAACAATACAGGAGGTTTTACTGGTATTTGGTAGTTCCTAGATTTATATACCTCTTCTACAGCAGTGAGCAAACATGCTGAGAAATGGTATTGGAGCAACAACTTCAAAGTCTGATTATCCAGTCTGGACCAATAAACAATGTTTTTGGTTTGAGTTATCTAAACTTGGTATTATCAATTGGGTCATATTGCTACCCATTTCCTCTGTTTTAGCCCACTCTATTTAGCTGTGTGATGGATTAAAGTATGTGGAAAGTGGCAGTCTGTGATGTATGGTAGAGTATCGGAGGTAGCAGGTAGCTGCCAATGAGCCGCCCATTCAAAACACTGCTGGCCAACGGACACAGCAGCAACCGCTCGATGTCTGAAACTGCAAAGACTTCAAAGGGCCAACTGTTCTCTTCAACCTTTATTGGAAGTGTGTTTAGCTCACTGCTAGTAGATTAAGAAGTATTTAATGCTGATACTGTTTCTGAAATACCCCAAACATATCTTTGGAATTGCCATGCTGTAATTTCTTGTTACTTGATGGCCAGCATTTACACCAACACAAATATCGACATAACAGCCCGGCCAATTTACTGGTTGGGCTCTAACACAAATGTCTTGCTTTATCTAACCAACAAACCCAACAGATTTTCAATTCATAATGATATGAAACAGTGAAAGGCAGCATATACTCACATTTGAGAAGCTGGAGAGAATATTTTATATTTAATTTATCTACTAATAGATTAAATGATTATCCAAATTATAATCACAGTGATTATGCTTACTTTTTAAAAGTTCCATTAAAAAAAAGACAATTAATTTCCCTCATGAATGAATTGTGTTCGTGATATGCTACAGTAATATTTTATTAATCCTCAAAGCAGACACCGTCTTCTCATTTGGGGGTCGGACTGTAATGTCAGCACTGTACCTGACATCATTAGCAAAAGGACTCTTCAGCAGGTTGCCGTCAGAGGGGTCTGAACCCAATCCTCCTGGCTGAAGGATCATCTCCTTAATTACCAGGTCACCCTGACACTGAGATGAGATATGATTTATAAGGGACATTACATTTTAAGTGTTCATAACAGTAATAAGAATCCAGGACACTCAAGGATGATTACGTTTATTTCTGTCATTAGATTGTTCGGAGAGAGAGAGAGAGAGAGAGAGAGAGAGAGAGAGAGAGAGTGAGTGAGAGAGAGAGAGACGTGCACTTTTTATCAGCTCTAAGGTGATTAGTAGTTGTAAATAATTGCTAATATTTATGTTAACCTACTTGAGGCTATTTTGGGAGTAAAGGCATTCTGGGAAATTAAAGAAATCAGTTACTGACGCATGTAGAGTGCATACTGTATGTCCGGTTGAAAGGAGACTGTCGTCCCAAGAAAAACGACTGCATAAGTAGTGTCAGCAAATGCCTGCTTGCAGTTCACTTCCCGTTCCCTACTGACAAAAGTCAACACTGCTTTCTTTAAATCATGACTACAATCTTTACACAATCTTAACCATGAAGACAAAGGTCCCCTAATCTTAACAATGCAGTTATTTGAACCAAATCTTTCCCTAACCCTAACCAAGTTATTTCTGTACCTAAACCCAACCCAACCTTAACCATAGCATTCACATCATAAAACGATTTTTAATTTTTTTTTTGCAATGATGATTTGTAAACATTCAGAAAAATGGTAAATTGCAACACTGCATATCAAAAGAGCACTTTCACAACTAAGATTAAAGATGTATGTTATGTAACAGTATAAGAACATCTGAGGGTTGTATTTTTCTTGAAACCAAAGAAAAAATTATTTGCAAACTCTATCTGACCCAGGTTTATTGTCTGGATTTGAAAATACATGACCTTATTTAATTTGCCTTTCTGTTTCCTCCTCCAGCTTCTTTGGTAGAAGTCCAAGACACCCAAATTAGCCTGATTACTCCAAACACTGAAATAAAGACCTTCACCGGATAGTCCAACAGCGAGCTGACACACGGTTTTTCTCACCGCGAGCTGAATAACTCAAGGTGAGATCAATAGGCGAGGCCCTTTCTACATGAGGCAAGTCTCCTGCGAACTACCCCTAAAGAGCCATTATTTACTGCTTGCTCACACTGCGACAAATGAACTCAGCATGGGCCCATTAATGTGTAATTAGAGAGAAGAACGAGACAAATATTTAACAACACAAGTGTTTCTGCTCATTAGATTAGCTTTGATGGGGGATTATTAATAGTTTCCAGGTTTAAGTTGTGGTGATGAGGTCAGGTTACAGGAGAAAGTTCAACTGTGATTTATTATATAGTGCTACACTGTTGAACCGTGCTAGATACAGATTTATTTTTTTACTATTACTTTCTAATAGTATTTCTATAGGACGTTTTATAGTAGTGATAAATATATTTAATTGATTTTTGTTGGGAAATGCAATGCAAGCAAAATGTCTTCTCAAGATGATGTCATTGATGTCAAGACATTTATCCGGTAAAAATACCAACTTTATGTCAGTAACAGTTCCTCAAATGTGAGAATTTAGTTCCACATCATTGTCATTTACATAAACATGGATTTGTCTGTTGGTCAAAATGTAGCAAACTCAAGGCATGACTTTGGTCTCCAGGAACTTGAAATGAGCATTTGTCATCATTTTGACATTTTATAATTAATTGAAAAAACAAACCAGTCGATTAATCCATAATAAAGATGCAGCTCTAGTGGTTTGCTGAAAATGACTCACTTTTTCACTGTTAATCCTGCATTAATTGGCCAAAAAATGGCCACTTTGGGGCAGAGACAAAGCTGTCAACACAACACTGACACACTGTTATGACCGTTTGAGTTGACATGGCAAACTAGTTAACAAACAGTTGCTTATTTGCACACCTAACAGATACTGAGTCATGTCTCTGGCCACGTAATGAATGTAAATCCAATATTCACCTTTTAGCTCTGTTTTTGGACTCCACCAACACCTGAGAAAAGCATCTGGTCATCAAAAAAATGAGCAGAGTTGAGGGGAACTGCAGAGCCGAGTGATAATTCTCTGCTTCTCAGTTCCAAAATCTGAAATTCCATTCGTCACAATGTATGAACATTAGAAATTAAACTTGAGTGGTGTTTGAGCTAACTTTATCATCAATAGTCGAACATCTTTATCCCTGTAAACACAGACAGAAAAAAAAGCTCAGTTCACACTGAAATACTGTTCGATGTGAAACAAGAAAACTTGGTTTCACAGGGACTGCATTAAAGAAGATGATATCTGGCACGCTCCAGGATTTAACAGAGGTAGTGGAGTTAGAACTGTCTGAATTAGGCACACACTGTAGGGACTGGCTGCAGTGGGAAAACTTTCTACCCTTAACTCGCTCATGTTGGTCTGATTAAAATTAATGCATTTGTCTGGTTGGTTTGGCAGTGGTGAAGCTTTCCCATGTCTTCTAATGGTTAATTCATACGCTGGTTGTGGTTTTTTTTCCTTCATTCCACTCTTTAGTATTTTTGGGGTTAGTTTGCACTCACCTGAGGAGGAATCCCTCCTATCCATCCAGTTCTCACTGCCAGTTGATCATGCTCCACAACAACCCCCATAATCCCTTGCTCTGCTTCCATTTGATGTCATCTTTTCCTGGGGATTAACACGGGTGCCCAGAGGGCTCACGATAAGCACATCTTCTTAGAACAGCCCAGTCAATGAAAACCAGAATCAGGATTCTTAAAAGTTTCACTTACATACACGCAAGAACACACACACATGCAGCCAAGCACACAAATGTAGCTAGTATATCTAGAAAACTGAAAAACATGGCCACAAGATGGAGTCTATTTATTTAGAGCTATAACAAACCCATGGCAATTATACAATGAGAATAAGGGAAACTTGCCGCTCAATTAAAGAAATTAGTTGAAGGAATTTTGCCTTTAAATAAAATTTGAATAAATAAAATTGCATTTTTCTCAACAGCAGTTGTATCTGTCAGTAGTCGAACAGTGAGCCCTGTGGCTAGAGGGTGACTGCTGTGTATGCAGCAGTGTTTGGATAAGAACAATATTCAGTCAATTACACAATGTGGGCTTTTGCTATGGTCCCAGTGGACTGTGGATTTTTAGCATTTGCCAGCTTGTCCTGAAAAGGTACTTATTTCAGAAGCCGGCTGTACCACGGCATTTAGGTATTGGAATAATATTTGGCTTACAGCCTTTTTTCCCCCCAAAATGTGGATTAAGCGTGTAAGCCTCGACAAAAAATACCAATGCTTGGTTTAGAAGTTTATCTCTTCACATATGTAAATGGTAAACCCCAGAAAGAATAGAGCTAAAACACATATTTGTACAGGTGAGATGAATTAATAGAAACAGGCAAGCTGACAACAAAACCCACGAGGAGGTAAAATTTGTAAAATGACATCACAAAAGCGAAATGCATAAATGACAAGTAAGAGAAGTAAACTGAAGATTTTGATGCGGGCTGTTCAATTATGTGAAAAATGACGCTTTTATTCTCAGACAAAGCCAAGTGCTTGAAAACCAAAACATATGTTTAATGCTATTCAGAGTTACAAAATGGGATTTTATTCAGACAGTTTTCAATTGTGCGTCACTGTCGGCTGAAAATGAACTTTTAGATAAAACACACGTACAGTCAAACCACTTGTACACTCCTGTCAGACAACAATGGAACCAGAGGCAGAGAGGACTGAAGTTAATCTTAATGAGCAAAAAACAAAACCACATTAATACAGTACCCTCATGTTTTCCCAATTGAATCTGACACCTTGGTCTTCATTCAATACCCACTGATCAATACTTGGACCATGCTGAAACCAACATTTTCAGATGATGCCAAGCATAAATCATTTATGTCATGGCTGAGTTATTGACCTCAAGATGGGAAAAACAAAAACAAAGTACACACACACACACACACAAACACCACTGCCTATAGAGACTAAGATCTCTGTGTGTATTTAGGGTCGTCGTTACTCATGAAATGCAACCACCATTCATCGTCCTGTCTCTTTCTCTCATTCTTTTGCCATTTATGCGCAGAAAAACAGGATTGTTTGCATTTCTCTTGGGGATATCCCAGCTGGGTTTTGTGTGGGTTACATTGCCCATGTTGGTCTGATATCTGAAAACCGTCCTCATTGCACTGCTAATCATTCAGCAGATAAGGGCAGGCTGTTCTCTGGGAAAAAAAAAAATAATGAGGGACACACAAAAAGAGTTAATGAGGTTTTTCCTGTACTACACCTCTAGAGGCAGGGGTCGGCTTAGCAGCAATGTCATTAGGCAGGAATTAAACTGGGACTGTTGTTTTGCTGTGCTATCAATTTACATGCTTTAATTGCATAACCAAACTGGTTCAGACAAAACAAGGCAAGCAGAAGATGCAGCAGTGTGAGTGAGAACGGGTGTATTTTGTATCAGTGAAAAACCCTGCCGTCTTGTTTTGTAGGTGCATTTGTTGCAAACTTTTAAACTAGAGCAGACACAAACTCAGTCCCAAGAGAAGCAATACATTAGCAAACACCCTTTAGCAAGCAGGGGACTATGTCCTAATAGTATTTTAAAGCAGCTGCACTTGGCAATCCATCATGGAGATAGCAATCTCAGTCTGTCCCCCTCAGACTGCAGTAGACTTACCGTCATAACATACACAGGCGTCCACATATACATTTATGCAGCAAGTAATTTGGGACTGCATGGAAATACAGCATGACGCAACAAAATAATATAAAATGTGTTCAATCTCGATTTGATTACAAGTAACATTAAACTTTATCAGGACATTTTATCAGCCTGCTACGAAATTGGAGAGAAATCTGTGCCCTGCAGACCAGGTAGGCAGAATGGACTCAAGATAATGTCATTCAAAAAGGAAGCTGCCCCACTTCTTTCACACACAACTCATGTCCCCAAAACTGAAAGTGGGAAAATAGGCTGCTGCTACTTCTCTGGGAAATGTTATGTGTTGTAAGGTTAAGATATTTTTTTGGGGGGTGGCACTCATTTCAATTCCACCCGCTGAATAAGAGCAAGTATATTTACATGTCGGACCAATAATACAGAGTGAAACAAAATTGAAAAGTGCTATATAAGGTTGACTTATTTTGGAATATAGTTTACTATATTTACACGTGATACAATCTGGAAACTGCAAACTCAAAGTGTGGAAATGAGTCTAATGCCTAATCATGCCTGCAAAGCCTACTGAACTGAATGTAATTGATCTAAACAGAAGGGGAGTGTGTCAGGGAGAACATGCACAGCCAGACACACAGATATAAACAGGGCACCGACAAGATGACAGAAGATATGTCAAAATGAAAAATAGTGCAATTTATTTTGATCTGTATTTTCTTATTGTCTTTTTGTTTTTGTATGGGAGAGTAGCAACGTTTTTTTCTGCCTTTCCTTTCTTTTGATATGCTGGCATGATGAAGGCATCCTTTATTCTCACACTGCTGCCTGGACTGAGTGATGTTTTGTTCAAAAGCGTGTTAATATTTTAACTTGCCTGATTGCATTGTGAGGAAACGCTTTCAACTCTGGGGAACAGAAAGTGGAGAGCACAGTCTGGGAGAGTTTCACACATCCATCCTTAGCCCACACACCTCAGCCCCTCATCACTGCTACCGCACCAAACCTTTGTAATTGAACCTGAGATATCAGGATGGGCGGCGCTGATGCCAGGTGCATACTAAAAATAGTGCTCTCTCATTGGACCCTCTCCTAGGGATGCCATTTTGTCATGCATTATGCATATATGCAAATATGGGACAAGGAAATGGATTACTTGAAAGGGCACCTGTGGTTCCCAGCTCAAAGATATACGCAACAGGGGAAATGAAGCGAACGGAGCTCTCATTTAGCGGGTGCACAGCTGTATGGAGAGTGGAGAAACACTCTCTCAGACTGTAATTTAAAAGTGGGTGATGACTGATAAGTGGGGATGAAATCACAAACATACTTCAGGGTATATGCTGGTATGTGGACGGCACTCATCTTTTTCTCTGTGTCTGTGTACAAGACCATTAGCTTAATTACCTCAGAAATATAAATGAAAGTTGGAGCACAGAATAGCTGAGTATACCATCAATCCTCACCTCTTTTATCACTTTCATAACAACTTGATGAATTGCATCAGTATGGGGAAAGTATGGGGAAAATACAGGAAAAGAGAGGGAGAGCAACTTGCCGCTGTCGCCAAGTGCTTGCTCATGGTGGGAACTGTTGGTTCTCTGTAATAATGTTATAAAGAGTACAGTCTAGACCTGCTGTGTCATGAGATAACTTTTCTTGTGATTTGCCGCTATGTAAATAAAATTGAATTTAATCTATAGTCTTACAAGCACATAAAAGAGTTGTGAATTGGGAGGAGCTGCTGTTTTTTTTAACCATTATGAATTCCCATCTAAATGTTTTTCATCTTTTAGGATATCCTCAATATTTCTCAATATAGAAACATAACAGTCTTCTGGATAATTTAACAACACTACAGGTTTATGTTATGGCCAGCAGTTTAAATTAAATTCTGTTTCATACTACAATACCCATAATGCTAAGACATTGTTGCTATAGAGAGGAAGCCAGTCAAAAGCACAAAGCAGAGCTCTAGCAAATTCCAAACACTTTGTTGTTGCAACTGGTGATAAAACATTACACCATATATGGTACCAGGAACACAACAGCAATAACCGTTAAGAGGCGAGAGAACACCTTCACTTCCCCTGTTCATCCAGGATTGTCAAGCCTATTTAAGAGTCAAAGTGGTAATTTATCTCACCTCTAAAAAGTAAAATGCCTCTAAAATGCCATCCAACCAGATGCCATGGTGAAAGTCATCACACACACACATCCATTGTTCTACACACACGAGAGATAGCGACAGCAAGAGGTGAGGAGAGGAAGTCGAGCTGCCACGGGATCAGAGGAGAAGAGCTGCTACAGGAGCCAGGATGTACAAGCAGGGAGCGAGTGGGGTTTATTTATCAAATGTTTGCCTTGAAGATACAGGCATAAGTGAAATAGTTAAAACTACAGTGATAAAAGAAAATAGTAAATAATGCCTGTAGTTGGGCCTGCATTGTATTGAAGTACATGAGGAGGGGAGGCTGGAAATAGAACACTGGCGTGCACCTAGCCGCTGCCGGTGTGGGCTTGTACATAGAAAATGATAGGGGCAGCTGTTTTGATGCTGTGTATTTCAGCCTTCTACTTCATCAAGTTATGGATAACTGTGTTCCACTGTTGAGGCTCTTACACTACATAAACCCACCTCTGAAGTAGAAATATATGTGCCCTGCTTTATTCAATCCCAAGGCAGCAGATAGAAAAACCTACCTTACCCAGCATTTCTCTGCCAGCTTCCCTCTGAATCCAGTTCTTTAAATACTACCATTTCCTGTCTCCTACTCATGTATAACATCCACATGGTACACCGCTGCTCACTGTCGTCATCCTGCTCTGTAGATGCAGCATGTTGTCAAACAAGAATGCAAATGCAATCATTTACATTCTTGTCTGACAACATGCTGATTAATTGTTAAAATGTGGATGTACAGTATGCAAATTGCATTACACATAGAGTTTTCAAGATTTATGTACAGCTGAATGCATATTTCACGTCCCGCTCTACACCTTTCACTAAATGCTAAGTTATTTTATGCCTGTGCCGAACACGTTCATATGAACAGTGAAACTCTGTATCTTAACAATTCCATTTAAATAAATTATGTTACTGGGTAAATTCAAAATTTTCAAACACCTGCTACCTCTTCTTCTTAAAAAGAAGCAATTCTAGAATTGCATCAAGAAATTTGTAGCTTTAGAAGGGCCCAGGGGAGAATGAGGTCCGGCCTCCTACTGTGAAGTAATCCCTCTCCTTCCTGACGAGGATTCATCCTATACAAAGCAAACTGAGGCACACTTTCTTTTATCCTTTAATGTGGGCACAAGAGAGCCACACACAGCCTCCTATGGAGTGTCAAAAGCAGACGGATGCACTGTTAGCTCTGAACAAAGGTGATAGCTCTCAGTCATCCACTCACTGTAGGTGAAATTGGGGTCTCAAGTCTTGACTCTGGCAGGGACCCTTGTGACTGGTGCTCAGATTCAAAAAGCCTGAATGGCAGCTACACATGTGAAGTGCAAGAACAGGGAAGCATGAAGTCAAGGAACCAGGGTAATATCCTTAGTCACAGGCGTGTGTCTGTGTGCCTGCATGTGCGGATATGTGAACTTCATGCACTGATGGCGTGAATAAAAATTGATTCTATTGTCTCTGAAGAAACAGTGCAATTATCCTCCGTGTCTCCCTCCCATCTGCTGCTTCTTTGTGCTCAGGATGCGTAAGCTATATACTGTATGAGTGCTGCCTAGCAAAGAAGTGTTTAGCCCATAAGCTTCTATCTCATCAGTACAAGCTATAGAAGCTGATTTCCCCAGCGACCCCTGCATGTGTGATGCAGAGCACACCCACACGTTACGGTATGTTTGTTTGTATGAAACACAATGAACCTCAATTAGTTGCACTATGAAGATCTTTTAGTCCCTGTGTAAACTCTGTACACAAACAACACATTGTTTTTCAGTCATGCAAACACATTATTGTATGTTGAGGCTGATATTGCTATCAATATTTGAGATTGCCGATATTCTTTTATTTTTTTAACATAAACACAATTTTGAATTTTGACCAAGATATTTACAAACGTATCAGTGCTCTCTGGTAGACAAACTATGTAATGTGGACACTGTTTTTAAATGACCTCAAACACATCTTTGGCAAATGCCAAAAACTCACTGCTTCCAGCCTCTCAAATGTGAATATTTGCTGGTCTTCCTCCTCTTCTTCTACGATAGTTAATTCAATATCTTTTTGGTCGGACAAAACAAGCAATTTGAATATGTCAATTTGGACAAAACAATTAATTAATAGAGAAAATAATCAGGCTGCGAGAACAATCACTATTGTATTTGTGGATCCGTGTCTGTGCATGCCTTTAAACAGATGTAATTGTGATGATGTGAGTGTATGTCCTTAAAGGTGTGTATTTGTACATGTAGGTGCTTGTGTCTATGAGTATGTGTTTGTGTCCACCTGATCTCCAGCCAGCTTTGGCCATTAGCTAGAGGCTGAGCCTGTTCAGACGTGCAGGTCAGGGTTCTGATCTAATCTGGAGGATCTGTGTCTGATGAGGTCTCCACTGTAAACAGAGTGGCCAGCCGGAGCCAGTGGGCAGTGGGGATGGAGTGGGCAAGCAGACATTAGCACAAGGGTAATTGCTCTCCCCACGGCAGCCCACTGAATGACATCTAATATTGCTGCGGAGGGCAGCTAACCATTACCTGGTGCAGAATAAGAGCTTTTTCTGATGGCCACTGAAGTCCAATTGGGCTCGAAAATGGTTCATCATACACCCCGGTCGACCAATTTAGCCCCCTATGCTGCTGTGTCTGAGATGGTACGGCAACTAGATTATTGATTGTCCTTGAGATTTTTCATACATTGATGTTTTTCCGTAGACTTTGAACTGACAGGACGGTTGTTGAAGTGAAGAGGGTGACTGCTGCATTTATGGATGTGGTGCATTGCAGAGGCACACAAGCCTGATAATTGGGGGCCTTTGGCGACTTAATCTAACTGTAGACTCCCTCAGCTGTGCGGGATTTGAATTCACTAGAATAATGTGCTCTATAAGCAAAATGTGGTCTCAAATGTGCTTTGTGTTTGTTTGCAGCCAGTTTCATCATTCTGTGGTGATTCATTTTGACATATTAAACATGCTTTGATCACTCTTTGAAGAAAAAAGACTTTGTTTTCAGAAAAATATATTTTGCAAAAGCACTGTCACAACTTGTGCTTGCATAGCTAAAAGTTTTGCATGAAGAAAAAAAGTCTGTCTCATGAATATATCCCCACAGGGAATGCACGGGATTATGGTTCAGTGATAAACAGATGCTGTAAAAGAAAAGAGTAAATCAATGAAGCCATATATTGGAATGATGAAATTGTTACTTCACAGCTACTGTTTGCAGAAGCCATCCGGCTGTCTCTTTTTATTCGTTTTATTACATTGAGAATCTCTTATGTCCCAGAAGACCTTAAAAGCACTGGATTAAGTGCACCTTTTGCTCATTTTGTTGTCGCCAGGTAGTTAAGTTTAGCATTTTTTCCCTTGTCGACATAGCTCTGATTGCTCTGTTGCAGGCCTAATTGCTGCAATTCATTTCTGAACACAGTCTCTCCTTTCCTGCTTGCCAAAAAGCTTGAAATCAGGCTAGAACCCATCTGCCTCATAGCTTCCAGATCAGCTCTACAGCTGGTCTTCAGGACCTGGTTGATGTGCAGATGTGGGGTTTCATTTATAAAGTTTAACTCGGCCAAGAATTCCTCCTAAAACTTGGCAATTTAATTTCTAAAAAGGTCAGAAGTTCACTCATGCTGGACATTTTAAACATGATTGTGATATATACTTAAAAGCCTGCAGTTGCAGTTCATGAAATCTTTACTAGTGTGTGTAATTTCCCACTGCCTGTGCATACAATGCATGTGGCTCCTTGTGTGCTACACCTGAAGAAATGGTCCCTCCTTGCTAACCAGCAAGTTATTCAAAATGTACAACTCTGTTCCTCTCATCAGTGCAGTGCAGTTAGTCGTGCTCCTCACAGATTCAACCAGCAGCCGGACTGGCCTCAGCGGCAGAATTGGTTTATCTTGCACCGGCCACCAGTTTAACCACTGTCTCAAAAACGTGCATAGTTTCAACACAGTGCGAATGAGTGAGTGCTATGCTGTTAACACTGCAGTAACTCTCCAGGGCTGGAGGTCATTTCGGGCCAACTGCTGCCAGTTGTTTTGTTTGATAAAAGCCGCATCTTTATAACGGCACATCACTTTAAATTAAAGTTAAAACAGAAAACTTTTGTTTATTCATTATTTCATAGGTTTAGTCATCATTTTGGCGTTTTAATCAACTTCATCGTTCATTTGCCTTTGTCTCTCACTTCTGGTCAACTTCTATGGGCAGAATTAAATGATCCTCATCACATTATTGTGTAAGGAGACTGGCATCACTCAAGATCATTTCCTGTCAAGTTAGAGAAAGAGGCTCCTGCAGTATGCTTATAAACAAACCAATCAGTCAGTCATTCAGTCTGTCAGGAGCCAGCTGGTCCAGCCAGCAACCAGGCGGCAACCCAGCGCTGGAGGGGAATTGGAGGCGAGGAAGACACGGTGTAAGATTATCAAAGAGAGCAGAGGGCTGTGTGTCTAAAGGCTTAGCAGAGGCACACCAAACACCAACAAGAAGTAAGGAGGTGGGGTGTGTGGGGGGTCATTTTGGTGGCAGAATGAGTGGGAGAAATACAGAGAGAGAGAGACGGAGACTGAGAGAAACGCAGATAAAGAGATGTGGGTCTGAAATGATTGAGAATGAAACCACCTCTGCTGACAACCGCATGGGAATTGCATGTCTGTGTGATTAGGTGTGTGTGCGAGTGGAAGGGAGAGAGACAGTGCGTGTGAGAGGGTGTGTGTGCGTGTCTTTGCATGAGTATCCGCACAGCAAGGCGCTCACATGGGAAGTTTCTCCGGGGGCTGTTTGTTTCCTATCTGTCAAATCGTATACAGGAAATATTCAAAACATATTCCGACAGACACCTAGTTGGTGATGGTGAACCTCAGAGGTCACACAATCTCCTGGGGAAAACAATGTTTACTGTGCCAAAGATTTTATGCTAAGTAGTTAATTATTTATGAGTTTATATATGTCAGGTATTTTTATTCAATTGTATTCTGTTTTTTTGATTATAGAGGCAGCAACGCATAAACAGACATACTGATAAATCATAGGTTTGATCAGCAGCCAAAAACCGGTCCATCTACCCGTCTATACATGTGGTCCAGGGCAACAGATACCACTAGTTCTGGATGAGCAGTATCCTCTCCTTTCTACAGTTACTGTTTGGGGATCTCAGCAGACGTGTATAGCATACAAATTGGACTTTTGGTTCACAGCATTTTATTATCTCATACCCTCTCTGAATGAGAATCAGGTTCACTTCATTCATCATGTACAATGAGTGAGCAATACTTCCTGTCCTGCAGTCGTATTAACAACAAACTTAATAACATTACTGACGGTTATCAGTATGCAGCAGTCGCATACTAACAAATGTGTTTAGAGGTAAAAGACTGACAACAATTTTGATAACCAATCTTTTAATACATTGAGTACTTTTACTTTTGATACTTTGTTCTTATAATTCTTGGACTTTTTTCAGTAATGGAGTTTTTTTACAGTGTGGTATTGATGTATTTCATTAAGTAGTACTAGATATGTTTGTATTTATAGAGGTTCTGTTCGAGGCGTTTGCATTTACATGGTGCAATGGCTTTAAAAACTGGTACCCCATAAGATTAAGTCCCCACCTCTGGATCAAAGCTTTTGTTGGAGATTTTTCTCCTGTGCTTCCCCCCTCTTCTCTTCAACTACTGATGTGAAATGAATAATTAAATAAAATAAACAGTAAAGTTAAGTGGGCAGCCCGCCCCCTTCATAAAAAGCTAGAGACATTTTCTGGTATCAGTTAAATTTAGTCTGCCAAACCTGTCTGGCTGCTTACCCTGTAAGTAATACAGTGTTTTCCAATCATGTATTTTTTTCAAAGGATATTTCCAAGTTACCTGAGGAAATTGGAGGATATTTTAAGAAAAGAAAAATCTGTGTTGTGGTAGAAAAAGACTTAAACTGGGACAAATCTGGTTTCCATGTGAGAGTCTGTGAAGCAAAGCTAGAATAATCTGAACTTTCACTGCAGCTCTCTTTGCTTGCAGTCACTGTTAGGACATCAGAATTTACCATCAACTCTCATTGAAAATTAATGCTATTCAGTTTGTTGCCTACTGCCCAAATCTAAATGTAGCAGGAGATGAGTCAAATGGTTAGAGGAGAAAGATGTCTCGTCTTCACTGAATGAGCTGCCCTGTAGCTTAGTCATCCTTCAAATGTCACACACACACACACACACACACACACAGAGGAAAAGTGTTGTTCATTATCATTGCCGGTGCATGTAAATATGATAATTAACACTGCAAAAATAAATAATTACCATGACCACCATCAAAGCATCTCAAAGCCATTTTTATCTCCACTGACACGCAAAGAGGAGATTATGTCAGATGTCACGTTTTCAGATTTGTTTGTGCACACTTTCACATTTGCATGACATCTAAAGCTTGTAAAGTTTTGACTCCCAGTTCAGTACAGCATCTACAGTATTTCACGTTACCTTAGCTAATATGACAGCTAGCTAATAACAATAATAATAATAATAATGTTATTCATAGAGCACTTTTCAAGCAAAATGCTTTCCAAGATGAGGAAATTCATAAACATAAGCAACTCTAGGGACAATTGCAAGAGGTAAATAATGAAGCATATGCATATAGATACATACATACACATACATTCATACATATATATATATACATACACACACATAAAAGATAAAAAAAAAACTCTCAATGAAAGAAATAAAAAAACAGCAGCTCATAACCACAGAAGTGTAGTCTGTCAGCTGTTTGGAAAAGCCATTCTGTAAAAGTAAGTTTTAAGACGAAATTTAAAAGCAGCATCAGAGTCAGCTGATCTGATGCTCAGTGGAAGGCTGTTCCAGAGCCGAGGAGCCTTTGTTTTTAACCTGGACTCTGCAATAGTTAGAAGACCCAGACTGGCAGACCTGAGGGGCCTGTTCAGACAGTACGGTGTGAGGAGCTCAGTTATATACTCCGGCGCCAGAGATCAAATAATAGAGATCAAAAGCAATTCAACAGTGTCTAATTCCAGTTCACATATTCACTACACATAGTTTTGTCAAGCTGGAATCAATTTCCACAGCGTCAGCATTCACCTCTTACCTCCGGGATAGCTCTATTTCCTTGGAGGCCCCCTCTACGCCTTGTTAGCCAGAAAGCTTAGCGTTCTGCAAACCCTGCAACACTGTCAACCTCTTCACAGCTGTCTAAAAATCCCCACAAATCACCTCAAGCATCTTCTGCCACTTTGGTCCTAAATTCAACCCCTGACAAATTTCCAGCCCATTTTACTTCATGTGCACACAAGAATGACGGCCTGTTGTTGGTGTGGTTCCCCTGTCAACCAAGTGGGGGCACTGTTGCATTTCTGAGCTTGTTTTCCCTTTCAGGACACCAAGGTGCTGAGGTGAAGTGCCACAAATATATCCTGTGTTATTCATGGTTGCAGGCAGAGCCCCAATGTTTAGGGAGACTTTGGTCAAAGGTTTGGGCACAATTTTCTGTTCACACACTTGCCAAAGACCTTTTAAGGTGCAAGTCAGCATGCCACCTCACACCAGAAACATAGAGAAAAGGAGACAGCGTGGAACAGAGAGAGAGAGAGAGAGAGAGAGAGAGAGAGACTTGAATTCAGGAGCTGTGGGTGCTGCACTGTGTTGTCTCCTGAAGCAAATGAATATGACAAGTTCCTGCCGACTCAGTTTGCAGACAAATACCGAATCAGTCGTCACTAAGCCAGGACTTTGCGTTGGAGGTGCACCTCTTCTCCCTTCGCTAATATCACCCACAAACAAGGCAAGGAAAATGTGTTTGCACCTTTCAACAACAAGGCAATTCACAGTGCTTTACATAAGACATTAAGACAAGATATGAGAGAAACACAAGGCAATATAAAAAGATACAAATACACAGGATTTAAAATTCTTAAAACAAGGTAAAACAGAAGATTGAAATATACTAAAATAGAATAAAAACAGATAGAATATAAATCATTTTCCCTAGGCATCGACCATTGAGACAGAAAAAAAACTGAAAATGTTGAAAGAGAAAAAGACAGTTTTGTTTTCTTAGCCTTATCTCACCACAGATGTACAAAAGTACAAAAACTATTTTTCAAAGATAGATTGCTGCTGTAAAATTGTTTTGCAATCATTATAATAGCAGTCTTATTCATATCATAACATTCATGTCTAAAAAATCAATAATCCAAGAATCATTTTTGTAGGTGATATTTAGAAAACTCAAATTGCAGGTAAAATGTCACTAGTGGTGTCCCTCTTATAATTGCTTATTTACGTAGCAGCAACAATTAATTGTCCATCTCTTCAATATTAAGATGATGATTTTCACATAATTATGCTGAAATGTAAGCATACACTCACCACTTATTTCTGGTGAACATTGAGTAATTGGTATTTTTGTTGCAGTCCCCAATGAGGACTCTGCAAAATGTCCCTAAATCATATCATGTTACAACTATTCAACCAGTTCAATGCATTTTCCTATCATTCGGGACATAAACACTATGTCTCCATTTCTCCAGATCTCCTGACCAGATATATGACAGTCATATGGTGATGTATTACAGAACACAACGAAAGAAGACAAGCATGACACTAATACAAAATTACCTGACGTGTTCATACAGAATTAAGTGGTTTAAGATGCATGTAGATGACACTGCGCCAAACTACCAACCATGTTGGTGCTGAATTTGTATTACAAATGGCACGCTAAACACTTTCCCCACGTCCTGCGGTGTACTGACGGATAGCCAGCGCCATCAATCAGAAAATCCCATGATAGTAATTTCCTTTTTGTCTGATCAAACCATCAAACTTGAATGTCTCTGAGGGAGGTGGTTGGCAAGGTGATGACTGGATGTGAGTGACAGTGAGAAAGAGGGATAGAGAAGGAAGGAAGGAAAACTAATTTAGAGCTTACCATTATTTATTTACGCAATATAAAAGGGCAAACATTAAGTGTTAAAAAATCCTAATCATCCCAATCCTCATCATCAGCTGGTCACCATGACTTGTCCAGGGACAGCTACAAAATAAAAAATTATTAGTGGTCTAAAATAAAGTCACTTTTCTGTTGATGCTGTGATATTGACTCCCAAATGGACCATCATTACCACCATAAATTGTGACCTTGTGACCTTTATCCTGAACCTTCCCATTAAGATAACTGCTCATGTCTCCTTTCACAGAGCGTAGACTTTAAGAATAATGACCATGATGTTCCTGTCAATAGACTATAATCATAAACAGCAAAATGTGCAATGCACCATACAAACACCACACAATCAGTATTTAATGGAAGTTGATGCTAGATATTAACATGCTCACTTGTTGCATGGATTGATTGACCAAATCCATGTTCTGATGTCAACTTCACTGTACAACAAGAGATCATGATTTAACTTAACTGAAGGCCAATTAAAATGCCTGTCATACTGTATGTTGTGCCATCACTTTTATTAATTGTGTCAGGATGGATGAGGGGAAATTTCATTGTTTGCCCACTGACACAATTTATTTTTGTAAGATTATCTTATCTGCTCAGTCAACAGGAACAACAACAGGAATCTCCTGAAGCTGAAGTATTTTGGAATAGAGCTGAAACAATTGTTGATTATTCAATTAGTCCATCTAAAGAAAATTAACCTATTATACTAGTTTGATAATTTTTTAAGCAAAAGTGCCAAACCTTTCACAGGTTCCAGCTTCTCAAATGTGAAGATTTCCTGCTTTTCTCTGATTTATAGGAGTGTAATCTGAATATATTTGGGTTTTGGACTATTAGATGGACAAAACAAGACATGTGAAGAGATCATCTTGGGATCTGAAAACATTCTTTCCATTATTTTGTGATTGAGAAAATAATTGGCAGAATAATGGAACATGAAAATAATCAGAATCAGAAAAAATAAGAAAACAAATGAGCGACTGTAACAGATGGTGTGGCCCAATTCTGCAGTAAAAATGCATCAATACAGTATGTGTCTTCAGCATGAATTGTCTATCTGAAATAAAGATTATATTATATAAAGACTATATTCTCTTCAGTCTCCTAAAAAAATATTTGAAACAGCTGCTCTGTGTTGCATTGTCTGCCATTATGGTGGAATGGCATTTTAAGAGTCAATTTGGTGCTGAAGATAGTCAGAGCGAAGATGGCAGCATCAAAATTACACTGGCATCACTGCAAGTCATGAACTGAGACTGTGCAGCTGTGTCCCAAATCTCCCTAGCAACCACAGATGGCATTGTCAGGAAGGTCCACAAGCCGTGGACAAATAAAGGTTTAACACGTAACAGCCAGGCAAGAAAACAGGACTTAACTGCAAAAACAGATGTGATGTGGGTGCACTTGTTTGGATAGGAATGTGGAACCATCTTTCCTTTAATTCCATATCTGCACCAAAACACTGTATATGGCATCTTAGTTTATCTGAATAGTTAGTTGACTAACAAGCTGACATTATTAAAACACAAAATCATCAGTGGTGAAATTACCCTTTTCCAAAAATGCCAAAATAACCATAGTTCACTGTATTTGTTCAGTTTAACTGTAGGCTATGTAATAAGAGCTGCTATGCCACTGTTTCCAAAGAGGTGGGGACCTTCAATATGGCTTCTAGTGTTTTCAACACAGGGACTTGAAACTGGGTCTTCCTGTTGAAGGCAAAAGTCCCTAGTCGTCACACTAAACTACTGTTCAAGTTTTCATATGATTAAACTTTTTTCTGTTTTCAACCATATGAAATATAATTGTATCATGCAGATAAAGCCCACTCTAAGTGAGAGGGCCTTTCTGTGTTGTGCCCCAAGGCATCTTCATGGAAGAAACATCCACTTCCTTTTTTCTTGTTGTTCAGGAGTCCTTGGATTTTCTTTTGGACATGCGATGTGAGATTCAAGGGAATTCAAAGCAAAACACAGTAGTCCATCACTGTAAGGCAACATGTGCTCAAACATGATACATAGCATGATTATATTCATGTTTATATGTGTCTAGTGTATGAGTGGTACATTGAATACACCTATCATCAAAGTCCCTAGTTTCCAAAGTAAATGCAGAATTTTTGTGGGACTAAACTCAGTAAGATGACTTACTGAACACTTCCATCTCTTGGAGTTGTGGAAGATAAAAGGGCCACAATTGCTGTTTTGTGTTCCTTTATTAAATAGCAAAATGGCACTGTCCATAGCAGCTAATACAATACATTTAGTTAAATGCCTTCACAGAACAAACATTACCAGTGTTTTTCTATGCAAAAACAATATTCAAAATGTTTATCATTCAACCTGAATGATTTTATGTATATATTTTCAGGGCCATGAGCAGGTACACAGTGGATGGGGGTGGTTCTGGGATGCAATGATTCATTGTTGAGAGTCCTGGAGGTGTTATACTGTACGTGCCTAACTGAACAAAACAGAACTTGTTATAGGAGATGCCTACTTGATGCACACAATAACATACCTGCACTCACAACAGAATTGTATTCCCTGCACTGATACAGAGAGCGTAAAGTACTGTTTACTCCCCTTACTATCCTTTATAATCATGTTTTATTCACTTTTTTCCTTTGTATTAGTGATGAAATATCCCACATTTGGGTGGCTGAGATCACATTTGTTTCTCTTTATGATTCACAATGACTGGCACATTCTCTCCTAACCCAGACACTTAGCCTCTTGTGGACTTACAGCCTTCGGATCTCAGAAATGTGTCATCCAAGACCGTAAGCGTTCAGCCCTGTAGTCCAGAGTCCACACAATGGGATTCAGCCTTGGTGTGAGTGACTCACTGCTCGACATTATGCATACTCAACTGACTGCAACTGCTCATCTTTATTTTGTGGGCCTGAATCCATAAGCAGAAGCAGTGGCTGAAAATTGTAGTTTGTGGATTAAAGGGGCAGCCTTTGTAAATAATAATGTAAAAAATATTGCTACCAATAAAAACTGATAACAATGACAACAACACTATAAACTAAGATGCAAAATAAGCCTATACTGCTGCACAAAGGTGGATGTAATGTTTCTCTGCTACAAGCAGAACTCAATTAAATTTAAGCAGTACAGTCAGTCAGAAGGTACACATTTTAAAACATGATGTGAAACACAAATTAATTTATTCTTGTAAACAGCACTGCATAAACAGGCACGCTAATTTGTTTCATGTTATAAAAGCATTAATTGTATGTCAACAACCACATGCCCTAAAGTATAGACAGAAATACTGCATACCAAATTAATTCAATAATTCCCTACCTGTGTACCAGTGTTAAAAAAAGATGAACACAACTGCATATAGTATATAGGCTAAACAATACGTACTATAGTTGTGTTCTGATTGGTCCAATCAGTAGACAGTAGGCAATGTCATTTCTCTACAACAGCATGGCGCATAATGGTTTTCTTGAGGCCAAGAAGTATTGATATTTGAGATAGTAAATAGATAACAATCCTCTGTCTTCTTTAACATTAACACATAACAATAATAAACATTTATGATAAGGATCCCTTAAATTTGGCAATCAAACTGGCAATAACAGATTTTTTTGGCGACTTGGGGGCAGAACATAACATTGAAATCACCTTTTAAGTTAATATGGCCAACTTGTTAGCAAACACTTGCTTATTTATACAACCAGCATTTACTGAGCAACACTAATATTCTGTTGTAATCGTGTTTGTGTCCAACACAATTTAATTGTGAATGTAAGTCCAATAATCACTCTCTTTTAGCTCTGCTTTTGGTCTCTACCAACTCCTGAGGGAAATCCGGCTCTTTAGCTGAGAAATGCTCCACTATGTTCACCAGCTAGTCTCTAACTGTGTCTGTCTGCTGTTTGGTGCTCAGCAGGTAGCATACTGTACAGTGGGTTTTTCATAGCTTTTGTGCTGCCTGCTGTGGCTGAAAACGACATTAAAAGAGACGTGAGAGTGAACCAAAACAGTAAAGTGGGCTGACATAGATACACTGAAACCAATGTATCTGTGATCTGTTAATATCAGCCGATGTAAAGGCCTGGTCGATTTATCTGTTGGCCAATCTAGTACTAGTGCTTGTTCACATAAACAAACATGCAGGCTTGCCCTGTGACCAAGCTTAGTAGAAGATTCCTCAGTGCTTTAAACACTTAATGTGAGCAGACTACATTGAGAGACCAATGAGACAACCAGCTACTGCTGAGTCATTGGCTGTGTTTTCCCACTATCAAAAACAACTGAACAACTGTATTAATTCAAGGAATATTCCACATACAGGCAGTGGCATAAATAAAAAAATTAGTGTAATTTCTTAGGTCAAAGGGCTGTTTAAATACATTTACAACTTGGATAGTGTTGTATGTGTTGTCTTTTTATGTTGTTTCCCAATTCCATGCCAGATTTGCTGCCTGTAATCAAGCGTGACTAAACCAACAAGGCATGTGTAATGCCAATAGTCACTTACAGCAATTAATGAGAAATGTGTACTCTAGATAGTCACAGAATGATCCGTCTGTTTTTGTGGTTCAAAGCAAAGTTGTCAATCAGTGTTTATTTCCCATCCTTTTGTGCAAGTAAAAGCATACAACAGGTTTTAATTAGTTTAAAACAAACCAAACAAAAAAAGGTGCTTAGGAGGAGCTAGGCTCATCCTACAGGCAGCCAAAGCACCCCTTGTACCATCATCCCAGTGGTATAGACTATAGGTAGGTATGGGTTAGGTATAAAATACTTTGACGGATATAAAGTAGTAGCTGTAGCAACATAATGCCTGTACTTGCAGTTGTTGTAGCATTATACTTTATAAGTTACTCCATACAAATAAAAATCTACATGGATATAAGACATAAGCAGACAAAACTTAAATAATAATACTGTACAGATTGTATTGACTGCACTACTTACAAACATTAAATGACAGAGAAGGGCATGTTGTCATGGACTTTTGACTGTGGCGCATTACCAATAAAAGCCTTTGGCATTTTAATTTTGAAAGACATCCAAAGCTATTATTTTCATTGTCAACAAAGTCTCCTGGAAGCAACAGAGATCATCTCTGACACCTCTTAAATATACTCCAGAGGTAGAGCAGTCATCTTTGCTGACAAGAACAATCATTGGATTTCAATTGAGACTACAATTACTGCAACATTTAACCCTCTATCCACTCAATGTACCATTCACCAGAAGCAGACTCACTGTTATTGCCATGCACATGAAAAGTCTTGGTGACATTTCTGACATACTGACGACTGACAGTTTGGATACTGACGCATATTAAGTTACACAGTACATAGAGTACACACTGACTCACATAGTGTTAATGCAAGAGCACAAATACCTCACATACAGAGCAAAGGCACTGTGAAACATATGCTTTGAAAATACAGGCCCTACATATCACTCTCCAAACATACAGTCAGACTATTTGTCAGCAAACAAATTGAAAGCTATCATTTCATGCAGTTCCTCCTTTATTCTCTTTCTACAGTCGGGCTGTATGTATAATGCAAAGGGCTGTCACTCCACTGCTGGAAAAAAAAACACACAGTGATGGACCCTGGATGTGAAATTCACTTTGAACTTTAAGCAACATGCTGGTGGTGTCCTGCACAGAACTCAGCACTAACTGTGAATGTAAACTAGGTTTAGAGTATGGTTTTGTTACAGTACACGTCTCGTGGCTAAAACACTGTAAACATCGCTGCCTACAAGCCCTGAGGGATGCAGGTCAGCAGGTTGCACAGTATGATGATACTCTACTCATGGATGTTTACTTTTGAACATACACTTCAATTGAGTGTATGATCTATGTTTCAACAATTCTGTGTCCAAATGCCCCCATCAAGGTACTTTTTTCAGATTTTAGAGGGTTTATTTTCTACATCTATCTTATGTCTATGTCTTATATTCTTGGGGTTACATTTTTATAATCATTAGTGTAGATGAAGCTGAAATTATTTTGGCACAAATGTAGACTGCTACAAATCCTCAAAATATCTGCAAGCCAGTTTAACACTGCCATTAAAGATTTCTTTTTTGTCCTTGGTGTAAGGCCACAGTGAATCTGCTCAGCTAACTTTCCTGAGTCATCTTCCACCCACACCTGCTTGTACTGGGTGCAGTTGTATTGCCTGTCTCAGCCAGTGGAAGGATCAACACAGGCTGGGCGGGATAATCCCCATTGTGCTAATCTGAGACACTGTAGCCTCTGGGATGCCACAAATTTGACTCGCTGAAAAGGTGAGCTTTGCTGCTCAGCATGAACCCCCCCACCACCACCACAAAACATAAACAAACTGGCTTTTAGTTATCTTGCCATTTAGAATTAACCTGACACGACAGATGGTTTGTTACACAGAACCATCTGAGACGTCGTCCTTGGAAACTGTTTGGAAAAGGGCAGGCACTTTTTAATACTGGTGGTTGGATGAACCATCTGTCTGTCACCGTTTATCCAGGGCTAACTTCAACCAATCACATCAGCTAACATATGAAGCAGTAGGAGAGCAGCCAAGTAAATCAAATTCCTTCCGAAGACAGTTTGGAGAAGTGCAAAAACATCTTTTCAATCATAAAAAGCCTTCAGTGCCGTTCTTTGCTCTTCTTTCAATTAAAAAAATACTCTCCAATTCTAATATAAATGATGCTTTAGCAGCTACGCTACACTAACCTCTTTAGGAGCTACCATTGTTGTTTTTTGAACGAACAGTCGCTTCTCGTTGTCGTCACACCTAAACCAGTAGCTGCCAGTAGTTCCTCATAGGACACTGATTGGTCCGAACCACTGTGGTATGGCCACAAGCGCATAACTGTAGCCTAGCAAGATGGATTATCTCGTGATCTCGCGAATCCAGCTACCTCGCAAGGTAACGTCAGAATGGCCTCACCTCAATGAAGCAGCCAAGATTCAAGTTCAAAGGACAACCTTAGGCCGGGAAAAAGGTGAGTCATCTGAGCTTTGTCCATATTCTTCCCTCAAGGTATCAACATGACACACTAGCTTTAGGAGACATTAAGCTGACAAAATAACTTAAGAAACAGAAAATGCAAGAGTAATGAATTTATAGCACCACATCAGTGTGTAGATTTGATTTTGATGGATGAAACTAATCTGCAGCAGGCAACAGGAAACATTCAGGTTTAGACAGGTTTGGACTTGCTTACAAAAATATTAATATTTAACAAGCTTACATAAGCTTAGCAAAAATGCAAACTAAATAATTGTCATATGCAGACAACTGTGTTTCTTAGTATGACTGAATATCAGCCATAGGCTGGTAAGCACGACCATTTCTCCCTTTGTGATGATGTTATTCATAAATTCAATAGTCTTGCTTATTTTGCATTAATTAACACGCAGCACAAAGCCCGCACCACCACAAATTAATCACGACCTAAAAATAAGAACAGACTGTAATTTTGTTTTTGGCACCACACAGCAAACTAGTCTGCATTGCATTTTTAACATGGCTTCCAACACCCAAGTGTAAGCACTCAGTAATCCTTCATTATCGCTTTGGTTCTTAACAACACTCAATTAACGAGGGGAGACTTTATTTTACAACAATTCAGGGGGTCTTTACAGGGGTCCCTGGGAGGTTCACAACCTCACACATGCTGCCCTTCTGGCAGACAGCAGGCAGATTTTCATAAGGAGGGTGTTTGTCTGCTTTTGTCACCAGAATGCTGTGCAGTATTTCATCATGGGGTTATGAGAAAATATGACTTCGTTCTCACAGCCTCACACAAAGACATATGTAGATATAGACTTATTTATTTTCTACTGCTTAGAGAACAAAGAAATTCGAAATCTCACCTCTGTAACTGATTTGTACTTCACAGTCAACCTCCATTTGACTGCGAGTTCTTCCTTTTTTCTACCCCTTCCAATTCATCTACACTAATCACTGTATTAAAACCACTATGGGCCTCACAGTAACTATAATCCTTAGCAGTTATACTGGAAAAAGGCTTCCAGTTTGGCACCATCACAATTTACTCTGGCTCCCCTCTGCTACTTTTAATTTGCAAAAGATACATTTTAAGTGAAGAGGGAAAAACCCTTATTTTCTATTTTCATCAAACAAATGTTTTCTAGGTAAATGACCATGTGCACTCAGGTAAGAAAAGAGAGAAAAAACAGTGACCACCAAAGAACGCTGACATTTGTGCTACTCCATCTTGTCTGACCTGTTTCATTTAACTGACAGCTAAACTTTCCATTCTGAATCAATATGCAATGCTGTTATGGTATTCTCTACTGCTGCAAAGTGCATGCTGAGCTTGTAGTGTTTCATTTACAGTACAGTCCATTTTTCTTTGCCATTTGTGTGACACATTTGTGTGGCTGTGTAGTTAAACATCAAGTCCAACTATGTTGCACTTGGTGGAAAGATGTGTCTTTGAGCCAGATTTTGCCATGTACAAAAACAACACACACAAACACACTTCTCTTTACAGGAAGCTGCTGGGTGTCCCACGGGATGATTATTGTTTCGAGAGGTTGGAAGGTTTTTGACTTTTTGACTCAGAAAGGCATTCCTCCTAGGACTGAACGTTGAGAAAACACTTTGCTGCCAATCCCCCATGCCAGCCAATCATTTGACCACTACGGCATCCTACTGAAAATCAATGGCAACAAGGAAAAAAATCCTATCATGGGAAAAATCACATTCACAATATCACAAAAAGCATTTAGTCTACCTATTTTTCCCCAGCGGTGACAATACATAAGATGGTTTTTGCAGTGGGAAATAAACTACAAATTCAGGCAGAGAGTTTTTTCCAGTTTAAAATTTATCCTGGGAGATAAAACAAGTTTGTCTCTGTTATGATATAAGGTGGCACATGATGCAGGGAGGAATACATTTACTAAGGCATACATCATTATTCAACCCCTTTTTTGAATCCTGCAGATAAGCACCCACAAGAGAGATATAAATTCTGTTTAGGCAGACACTAGTCACTAAAGGTGTTTCATGCCTCACTGTGGATAACATAAGTGCAATAATGCCAGAGCATAGTTCTGAAACCAACTCATTTTCCCTCGGAGATTGGGTATCCCTCATTCAGGCGATGATTGGATTTGTGACATGCTCTCCACTTAGGTAAAAGGAGTGTAATTATGGGCTTGACCTTTTGGGGCATTTTATGCATCGAATCCTCTTAACAGCATTCAGAAGTGAGAATAAAGCTGTGATTGGTTGGGTTTTGTACATTTCATGGTCTGCACTTCTATTTCCTAGGGTTAACTCATCTTGTGCTGGTGTACCAGCACATGCAGAGGTTTTGGGTTTTTTCTTATTTAACCAAGTTTTTTGGGTGGAAAGGGAGAGGTGGATACCTAGGATAAGAGGGGTGTTTTTATCTCTGGGCTTCTGAAAAACAAGACAACAACTGTACTATCTTTTGAAGGAATGAAAATGCATTAATAAGAAAAGACTTGGAATCAATATAGATTGCAAACATCACCATTAGTAGAAAGGTAATTTCATGGGTAAAAAATTGTAAAATCTATTTACCTGATCAACAACAATGTCATGGCAAAAAGTATGTTCCTGAGGTTTCTCCAATTATTTTCTTTTGAATTTTTTTGTCATCCTTACATTTTCTTGCATTTAAAACATTATATTCTCTGTAGATGTTACTTGTTTCTTAATAAAATTTCATGTAAAGCAAATTGACTCTCCCTGTCATGATATGTGATATACATGAAAATGCCGGGCCTTGCCTTACATGAATTAAGCATGTAAGGATAAAGGGAGTCGCATGCTGAACAGATTGTAAAGCCTTCTTAAACAAACTTATTTGGTTTATCAAGCACACTTTGGTACTTTCATCCACTTACTGTACATATGTACAGCATTGATCACATTGATCAACTGCAGCAACCAAAGATAATGAAAGGATAATATGAAATACTAAAATGTAGAATAACAGAAGCACAAGTGGCAAAGAGTCATAATGTCAGTAATGTCGATGGAAGTGTAATGTAACCGGACCAAGTAAGGCTGTAGCAGCAAAAAAAGTGTATTGAGTTAAGCTATGGTGAGTTACATTTCTTATGACTTGAACTTTTCAATTGTACGAGGAAGACCTTGTCGTTTCTTCTTTCAAAATCACAGTGTCACTTTAAACACTACTTCTGTAAAATCCTTTTATGTGCATGACAAATCTGTAAAACTGAGTTTTAAATGGGGTTCATTGTTTTCTGTAAAATGTTTAATCTCACAGATCTCTGTCAACAAGAGAAGTCATTGTTTCCAGGATTACAGTTATCCAGTTTCAAAAAATTGTAAATTGTTCATGTGTAATCAGATAAGGAAAAATGCATGGATATACAGTAACAATCATATTACTCTTGGATAATTCAACACCAAGCATAAGTACAAAGAAAACTGAGACACAAAAGGTAATTGTTGCTGTAGATACAACCCTTCATATTAGAGGCTGTAAATTGGACTTAATTGGAGCTTGATGACAATTGTGAAGATGTCTGAGACTGCTTTGCCTTAAATAGTATTTGACATCAGTTACAGTGTTAAAATTGTTGCAGTGTTGTTCATTGCTTTGACAGAGACAATTTGCGTAAGAAGCAGAGCCCGTCACACACTGGATGTACAAGAGAGATGCTCAATTGAGTGACGGTTTATTGTTTCTGACAACACAGTGCTTAAATATGTCTTTGTCACAGTGCACTATTTACTGGCAAGTCAGGCATGCCATTTATAGTTCACTGTGATTGGATTTTGTAGCACTAGCCGTACTAAATGTGAATAAACTTCCAAAAAGAATCCATGTTTCATCATCTGAATGTATTCAAATCAAAAGGGAAACTGGTACCTTTGCACCAGCAGCTGCTACCATAGTGATAGCAAAATCAATGCAGGTAAGTATTTTCAGTTATTAGAGAAAGATGAAATTGCATGCTTGCATGCAGAGAGCACTTGACTCTCAGATGCAGTCAGACATCATTTAAGTGTAAAGTGTCTCTTTCTTTGACAGCCTCTTTTCTGGGGGCCCTGTTGGCAGGGGTCACTGTCCTCCCAGTACACCACACTCACTGCCTGCGTGACTGATTCTGAGCCGCGGATCTGCACGGAAAGCTGTTTGGATAACTGTCAGCTCTCCCTCTCTCTCATTGCCATCAAAGATGAAGGGTCATTTTTCTCCATCTCACCGTGACTCCCCTCAAGACGTCTCCTTCCAAAATGCAGAGGGATGGCTTCCTCGCCTCCCTCCCACCAGCACATAATAGATGGCTCATTTTTGAGTGACAGTCAATTCAGTGTTTATACTGTATTTATACATGGTGGACTCATTCTATATAATGGGCTTTGTGTTGAATGAAGTTCAAAGGCATTAAAACCATGTTTTTGTATGAGACACAATATTTTTAAATGACAGGAGAGTTTGTTTAAGGCCAGATTATGTCATTTCATTTTAGATGTGCACCAAAAACACTACCTTCTGACGTAGATTTCTTTTTCTGCCGTGCTTTGATGTACAAACAGTTAAACTCGAAATCCCACTGCATAAGCAGCTGAGCAGACATTGAGGATTTCATAGCTGTGCCCGCTGGCTTGTGAACATACTGAAACTTGTCTCCAACGTGGAGTTACAGAGCGCCCCAGACAATGCCAAATATTATAGCAGCTTCCTCTCCCCCAGTAGCCACCATTCATCATCCTCAGCCAGAGGACTCCTAAGCATCTCTCCCTTTGGGTGAGAGATTGATGGTGACCTCAGCTCAGTTTATCGAGCGTCCACCTACTCTTCTTGCCTTGCGAGCACTAACCACGCAGCCTCGCTCTCCTCCGGTCCACCTCCTTCCTCTAGCTGCTGTGAGGCGGACAGATATCTGCTGCTTCGACAGGTAGCCTGGACCACAACGATATGAAGAGATGTCAGCTCCTTATAATTCCAAGGATGCACCGTGTGACCGTTTGCCCCTGACAGATAGGGTGATGGGACCCTGTCTGATATACTCTGGTGACCTGTTTGTCTAAGAAACCATCATTTCAAATCCACAGTGAACAAGGTTCAGAGTGTACCATGGGTTGAAAACTTCAAATTGTATCTCGATGGAGCAACAACATAAACATTTTAAAATTTCACAACAAAATCTTCTCTATTTTGCTTAATTTTCTCATATTTGCAATCACTTGAAAAAAACACACTATCAATTGTAACACACCTCAAACAATCACACAAGTCAGCCATGCTGACAAGGAATGATTGATTTTTAAATGGAGACGTTATTGATCCTTATCCTGGATGTAAATGAAAGCCTCCTCGACATTCCTCCTGACAGCCGGCACTGGTTCTATTAGGGAGATGAGAGGGAACGTGTGGAAAAATGAAGGCCATCTGTCTTGATGGTGCCATGTCCTCTGTATGCTGTGTCTGATGTAAACAGCTCCATTTGTCAAGATATGACAAACCTTGGACTGTCACAACACGCACTACACCCACTGAGACCCCCAGCCGCCACGAAGCAAATCTCAGCAACCTCTGACTGATTTGTGCTCAGTCAAATCTTTTTGAAGACACGACTGCATTCATCTTTAATGCACCGGTCGCTCTCAGATATCAAAAGTTCCAAAGGTTGGTGTACTCTGACTTCACAAATTACAGTGGCAGAGAACCATGCTTGACTTGAAGTGTACGTTCAGTTAATAATATCCTATATTGTATGAGAGTGTGGCGAGACTGAGCACATGCCCTTATTATCCCACTTGGGGCACAAGGGCAACTCCTCCTTCACACATACACACATGCAGCCAGCGTTCAACCCTATCTGTTCCATCAAGTGCCCACTCACACAGTCAATTGCCCACCCATTCAGATAGGTTAGGAAAATATAACTAAAATTACTCAATATACTATTACTGAAGAAAACTGTCTTTCTATGAGGGTTTGAGTACACACCGATGGAAACTATTTCAACAGGAAGTGGAGTCATTAGAAAATAATCAAGTAAAGATGGGAGTTCAAGAGTATTAGGAGCATAAATTGCCTGATAATATATTAGGGATACTCCACAACAAGCCTTGTGGAAAAATAACACATGATGGGAAGGCTAATAATCTTACTACTGTGTTAAATACGAAGCCTTACTAACTACTTGCCAGCAACCTGATAAGCAACTATGATTAGATTCAGACTCATTTAGTTCGGGCTTTCAGCTGGTATTAGCTTATCGCAGATACTATATTGACTTCAGACAGCCAATAAGTACAGTAGTCACTCATTTTTGTCTGGTGCTTTGCTGTAATGAAAGACACAAAGTGTATGTGAGAAGAGGAGACACCATAGGGAAGCAGACTGTCAGCATAGTACCAGCGGTTTCTGCAACCAAGCATAGATCGTAGTGATCATGACGTCCATGTCCAGAGCAGTAATGACATTGTATTGCTTAAATCTTAAATCTGATCTTGGGGCTTGAAGAAGTCATCCCGATGTACCGCACAACAGTTGTGCTGGTTCTTGAGTTCCCCTTTATAGGTTATGCTGCTTATTATAGGCTATATGTACAGTATATTTACTATTTACCATGACTACATTCTTTCTCTAACCTTAACAAGTGGTTTTAGTTGCCTTAATTTAACCATATTGGCTGCACAAATAAAATAATGTGAGATGAGAAATTAAAAACCAAGTGAAACAGAAGAGTCATGTTTCAGTTTTTGACCTGAGGTTTTTTTAAATGTATTTATTTGTAGCCAAACATCCATAAAGACAGTAACTCTGCAACTCTGAAAGGCTTCAGAAAAAGTTTTAAGCTAATTAAAACTGAGCTAACAACCTACACTGCTTCCAGTTTTTGTGAGTGTTGGTGGGCTGACGGTGGAGGAGAAGAGGAGACGCTGTAATGAGAACATAGCTTGTCCTCACAGCTGGAATGTGTCTGAATTTTTCTAAATGTTCAGTGATGGAAACTCATAGAGGCTACTTCATGTTGATTTCAGTTTTAGGCTGACTATTCAATTAAAGTTCAAAGGGTAACCTTACTCCATGGCTGGATCAGTGTTTTGGAGGCAATATCTGTCAAAAGCCAGTCAGAACTCTGGAGAGCTTCAGATGGGGAGAGAGGAGACTATCACCGCCTCTAATACCAAATATTAAATTAATAAAATGACACGTGCCACTAGGTGATAGATTTGGGCCTGTTTCTAAATAACCAATTCTCCTTGGAAAAATTCTATTCGGAAATTTAGTTTTTGTGGGTGATATAAAGGGGAAGCCTTCACAAAGATGTGTGATCAGGAAGGGCAGTAAAGTCTTCAGTGCATGCTGATGGACAGAGGGGATACTCAGTGTTAATGCACGGCAGAAATGATGAGAGGTTGCGCTGGCAGGAGGTGTGCTCTAGTAGCCAACACTGCACGGACCAGTCGTTGAAAATCGCCAATCTTACACCAAATCCACACATAATAATTACACACAGAGTACAAAACAAAGTTACCCATGAGACATGATACATTAAAAAACACGCTGCACGTGTCCAGATCTGCAATATTGACACAAGATAAAGGCAGATGCACTGACCAGGGCAAAGAGCTGCACGCACACATTTAAAATGATAAAAGATGGATTTTAGTTAGATATGATGTATTTTTTATATAATTAATTGCTGCATTAGAAATGCTAATGTACTGGTCATAAGACTCTCAAGACGATTGTGTCTGCAGTGCGTGTTGTCCAATTCTTACTCAAACCTGTATAACCTGTAGATGGAGACCCCCTCCTCCTCTGGATATCACACTATGCTACAGTGGAGCCCAGACATCGTTAGCATTAGAGTGCATCTTTTTGTTCGCACTTAATGGGCAATCAGCGAGGCCTCCTGACAAGCTTCCGACACTGCACAAAACTGACTTCAGGGCTTTTCTAAACACAAATCTCCAATCCTCATTTTGTATGTTTGTTTAATGATATACAGACTGCTTAAGCACTTTTAACTTTATGTTGGATAAATAAGGACTCATGTTTATTGGTCTTTAAATACATAAATGTGTCTTTTCAACGCAGTGTTTTATATTAATCCTTTATATATCCTATATCACACACACATACACAAATATACATATACATATATATATATATATATATATACACACACACACACACACACACATACATATACATATATGTGTGTGTGTGTATAATTGCACAACTATAACTGGCAGCACCGGCATGCCAGCAGCTGCAGCACCAATATGCACAGCAGTCTGTCTGCCCCACACATTTCGACTGTTGTTGATTTCGATTAAGATTATACTGTGGACACATTAACATCCATTTTGTTACATTTCAATAAAAACACAGTTTATTGTGTGATTGGCTGTATTACCACTCAAAACAAGATAGCAGAGACACAGTCTAAAATATATGTCTTACCTGCCAAGATAAGCAGCAGAAGTTTGTGATGGTAAACGTGTCAAATTTTACAAATACAGTAAACAGTAACCACAATGTACCTCATAGTCGCCCAGGGAGAAAGTCCCCAGACTCCCTTCAGAAATCATCAAAATGTATCGATACATGCATTGGCATGTATACAAGAGATTGCGATGCACTGCAATCTACTACTTTCGCCTATATGAATACATGTTCTAGCTGAAATCAATTAACATTTCAGGAATATTTGGAAGTAATAATGGTAATTCAACCAATCCCTGTTTGCGAGAACTTGACCTTTTGTAAAATTACTGCAATTTTCCACTTTCATTGGCCGTGAGTATTTCCATCATTACACTTTTTGAGATATATTGGTCCACTGAAACCATCAATAAATAGCCCGCCTTGGTCTTCACCAACCGCAGAGAAAATATGAGGATAATTCAATGGACTATAAACTTTATTTTTATGTTGCATGGAAGAAGTTACAGTTTGATTTCCTGGACAACCCAAATTTATAAAAGGTGAAAACCTTCAAGCACTTTTAAAATGAAACTAAACTGTTTTATGATCATGACACATGTCAAAATGGACAGATTTTATGTGGTGCTTAATGTACTGATGCTGACTTCAAGGTATATTTATAAGCTGGAATCCAAGCACAGTTTTTTCCTTTGTTGTAACCTAAAGCCCATGCTTACAGCAATTTTTAGCGATGTGCTGTGAGTGAGACTATATGCTCAGTATCACAAGAAGTAATTACATACATTTTCATAATGATTCAAATTATATAGAAAATTACTATACTGTCACTCCAGTATGATTGTTATTCGCGAGTGAGATGTAATTTTAAGCCATTGCAATAACTTCACTCAAAAATTAAGTAAAAACTACAGTTTTTGTAAAAAATGGCCACAAAATGTTATTCTTAAACTGTTTAATATTCTCATTCAGACCAGCTTTGAACTGCAAGTGAACCACATCTAAATATACAGTTTGCATGTTACAATGTTAGTTTTACATGCAGATGCTCACAGTCAGTCAGACAGACTGCTGTCTGCACCCAGATGGTTTATGTGTGTTTATTAACTACTTGCATGGGTCAGCCAACACATTTGAATGCATAGGGACATCAATGGCAACTGAAACCTTTCGATTATAGCTGAGATGTCCCATCTGAAACGACAAGGGAGCTAATTTATAGAATGGGTTGGTTTTCACTGCCAATAGAAAACTGTACTCTTGCACTGCATTCTCTGTCTCTCTTTTACAGCATATTAACACAATATTTTGTTTTTTTAATATAATTGAGTTGCACAATCCACATTTTAGGCATGTCACTTCTTGTTGACTTACATTTTACTTCACCTCATCAGTGTGCCTCATAAAAAGAGTAAATGTCTGCAATGCTTTGCACATTCAATGCACTTAAAGACCTTGAATCATCACTCTATCTGAATGCTTGAAATGTAAAAGGTGTACTTTTGCTTATCATATATACTGCTGAAAATCCTTACAGCAATACAAAAAGTGTCTTTTTTTAAACTACAACTTCTTACAAATGGCAGAGCTGGAGGTTTTGCCGCATGAGCTGAGGTTGTCTTCCCTTTGGTAGGGCAGTAACTGTAAAAGTACTGTCACTAAGAGGGTATCAGTTGAACAATTTCCATCTTAATTGTGTGAAAATTAAACAATTTCTTCCCTCAGAACTGGGGAAGTGTTTGTATTTTACAAGTCAGTCATCATCCGATTGAATAACTTCACTTGGTAACTCCTCACTGGATTGGATGGCCTATTTTTGAGCATGCAACGCTCTTACTCCTCCCCTCAAAAACATGTGATACGATCACATAGCCTCAAGCGTGTTTTAATGAGTTGCTGAACAAAAATAACTCCTCTTTTTGCTCTCCATGGTGTGTGTAGATTTATTAACTGAAAAAATAAACTGCCTTGACTCCGTTTCGCTCTCTGTCTCACAAACATCTTTCTCAGAGACATTTCAATAGACTAAACTAACACAAGTTTACACCAGGCTTTCAATCCTTTAAACCCATGGGTAAACTAAGAAGGAAATCACCTTGTCTGCTCTTCAGCCCCAAGCAATGCGAATTAGCAGTGCTTCCTTTCCACACTGGATCTCTGTTGCTTTTGATCAAGTTCCCAATCACATCTATGTCTGATCTGCTCACACTCCAGCCGTCTGTCGACATTCCGCTGGAAATGTATACCGTCTGACAAATCAGTGGATTGAATGTGCAAGACAGTATCCAACTGGTTACTACCAGAAAAGACCGGCTCCATCAATAGCCCAACTTTTGTTCCAGCTTTTGGGTAGCAAATTGCCACATATTCATCAGTGCAGCGCAGTTTTACTGCTTTGGCGGCAATATTGCCCAATGTCCAAATGAGGAATCGCCAAATGTTTTCCCATGAAGAAAACCTATTTCGACACACATTAGACCAAAGACTCCCATTTCATTAGCGCTTGTTCCAAAGCACCCCATCTGATATGATCTTTTTAGAGTTTTGGTACAGAATTATTGAACTGTGTGTACTGTGCAGGGAGTAGGAAATTATGTGGGCAGTTATACTTATGATCTGAACCATCATCATTTTGCAGGATCATTTCCATGATTTTAGGAGCACTGAATAATTATCAAATGGAACTATTTTTCTTGGGTTTTCTTTTATATTGGTACCACCAGAATCCTCTTGAAGACCCCTGATAGTATCATATATTTAAAAATATATGACTTTGATAATCTCCCATTTAGATTAATTCAGCTGAAACATTTTCCTTAAAAATATTTAGCAGATTTCAGATTATGGGAAAAAAAACTTGATGAAAAACTTAATGCGTCTGTTTACATTTGTGTTAATGTTAGTGTCAAGTTACTGAGTTTTTGGAAGAAAATATTTATCCAAGAAGCAGTATTGGTTCTAGTCCATTTGGATTGGACAAGTCCTTTACTCATTTTACTCATTTTACAAACAAAGCGATTACATTCAGATTTGTAGTGCTGTTGCACGGTGGAATACAACAAACTACATAGAGTACATGATCACATTTTGAAAACCAATTTACCATATGTTCACATCAAAAAGAAACTATATATGTCATAGACACATGGCTTACACACGTCATCTATCCTCTTGGTATACACAAATAAAAACAGCATTGCCGAATTTACTTGAATATAAAGTACACATCAACAAAGTACAAAAGACTACCCAAAATCCATTCATGGATAACTTCAAAAAGTCTGCTATGTATCAAAAAGCATTGCATGTATCAAATACATGACTTACATCCCCTTCTTACCTACTGTATGCTGCTTGGCATACAAAACAATCTTCCATAAGTACATTAATTACTCAATTGCTAATTACACAGCACAGCTTAAAAACAATAACGTATTACAAAATTTGAATAACCAAGCGTCAGACCTTCCCTACAGGACACAAATCACTCTCAACAACAAGTTGACTAGACTCAGCAGCCTGTGCACTTCTGTACACAGCAATAACAGAACAAATACAATCTCCAGGCAAACAAGGTACAACCATATTATAGTATATCTTATTTAATATGACCTCCATATCAACAGCTAGCGTTACACAGCAAGTAAAACACAAAGCCACCACAGGGGAAACGTAGCCAGTAAGCAAAGCCATGGAAGAGGCAGACACAGAGATAGAAAGACAGACAGAAAGTGTGAATCTGACTCACGCTATTTGAAGATGAAGGCCTTTCTTTTTTCCTGCATGGAGGCGAAGGGGTCAATATCCATATTCCAAAGAACGCACAGTAACGTTAGCTGTTATCATTAGCAACACTGGAAAACTAGCTAGCTAACTGCCAGCCTGGGTTCTTTCATTTGAATGACCGTTGGTATCCTTAACTTTCTAATTATTTAGTTATTTGGTTTGAGGCCACTGACTTAACTTCACAGTGCCTCCATGAGTTCTTGTCCAGAGTTGTAAGTATTCTTGCAGTGACGTGAGTTGACAGCAAATAACTGGTACACAACATTAGCGAGTTAATATTTAAGTTAGCTAATCAGAGGGTGACAACTTCACCCTGGTTGCTCTCTGTAACGTACACTCGGCGTGATTGCCTCAACTATGTAAGTGCAATTCTCCGTTTCACCGCGCATTCTGACGTTTACCACGCGTTGCAGTCCAGAGGGGCGCTGTTTCACCAATTTGAAGAAACTCACTGAAAACTGGGGAAAAGATGGCGGTATTACAATACATTACAGTAATACATAGAGTGACTGTTATATGAAGTAAATTTACTAATATTAATTATGAACGTACATTTTGTAATACGGAGCCAAACTCAGTTATGTATTTATTTTATTTTATGATTGCCCCTCATTAAGTATACGGACATACAAGAATTTATTTTCACTAAAACTGAAATAATAATAACTCTTTGACAGTTGTGGGGAAAGACTTTACAACTAAATGTGAATTAATTAACTCTTCGTGTTTGAATCTCATACTTTTAATGGATAAATTTCACATACACAAAGCAAAAGAAAACAATAAAAAAAATCTCTTCCACTAATATAAATGGCTTTGTGATATTGTTTATTTAATTGATATGTTTACTATTATTGTTAAATATTATAATCATAATAATAAGTGATGAAGTAAATTATGTATTTTATTAACATTACAATATATGATAACCACAGCCTTAAGTGTAATGAAATGGCTTAAAGACAAATAGTAATAAAATCAACCAAGTGCTTCATAGTGAAATGTAACTCACCCAATTGTATTAATGCAACAATTATGTAATCAATACCACAATAATGGCAAGAAAAGCGATAATGACCATTTTTAACTTGTATTGATCTATTCAGTGTTATATTTTTGCCTTTCTTTCTCTGTCTGAAAACTGATGGGCCATTGTGCTCAGTGCATTCGGCCAAATCAATAGTGTAATGTATAAGCACAGTGAGTTTTTAACCTTATTAGAATCAATACGCATTACAATACTTTGATATTTTTTCAGGGTACAAATGTAAGGGCAGGTGCAGACGTTTTACGAAACTACAGGGGGTGTATGTGAATCAGCACTGTTAATCAATTTTTCATCTGTTGATCCAAACAGTCAGTGTGGTGGCAGCATTACAGTGGCGGGGTGCTGTTTTTCAGGCTGAAAATTTGGTATCTCTCATTCTCTGTTAAGCAAGGCAGTAAATCCCACATCCCCCTTTTAGCACTTGGGGATCCAACAAAAGAGTTTCTTTGTTACACTAGAACATTTGAACAGAACTAATTATTCAAAACAACTCAGGGAAATTATGAAAAACAGTATACATGGCCAGCAAGGATTCTCTATAACATTTAATGAAAAAAACCTCAACCTGTAAATGGGCTACGTTGTTAGAATTCCCTCACTGTTAATCAAAAGCATCAAAAGTGCAAATAATACTCAACTATACTTCATAATTTAATATAAAGCATATACTCCTGGTAATTCAACTTTCTTTGTAACAAAAACATACTGACACACATGATAATCCCGATGACCTCCCTTGCAGTGTAAGGAAGCTGCGTAGTATACATTAAGCAGCATGTGTTCATATGGTATTACTCTAAAAATATAAATATTGTGTGTTCTTCCATATACCATTCTCCTGAATCAATTTCCATCTTTTGCCGCTCTCTTCTCTCAGATGGCTTAAGGGTAAAAGACTTCCTATTTCATAGTGACCCACTGTAACAGCAGAGTGATTGGAAAGGCTGATTTGACAGTAATCGGCTGATTAACATACACCATGCTCTATACCATACCACTTAAAGTGAGTTATTAAAAATTTCCAGATCGCCTCCTGCCAACAATATGTCACCTACTGCTGTAGCAATTACACCCAACATTGCAGCAAACTACCATTTTTCAGCCGGAAAGCAGTCATTATCTTCCATTACGCACAAAGGCTACTCAGCGAGCTTAGCCTGAAAACCCATAAAAACAGGACCATCTTCGAGGGGGGAAAAAAAGAAAATAAAAACAAAAAAAGAAGAAGGTCTTGCATTCATTGTTTCTCCAAAATGGACGTTATTGTCCCATTGTCGATAAGAGTGTCTGGTAGACAGAATGTGAATGTATCTTTGGTGATATTTTGAGCAAGGAAGAGTGTCTTTCAAAGGGGATTGCGGTTACTAGGCAACAAGCAGCAGAACCAATTGAGAACTAAAGTGAAAAAAAAGTTTCCCCCGCTCTCTCTCTCAATCATACAGTCTGTCTGTCTCTCTCTCTCTCATACATGCTCCCTTACACATGTATAAGTCAGTGCCTGCAACCAAAATCCCCTCTGAATGGGGTTTGACCACAGATAGGGGACTTAACCCATTTCTTACGCTCACGTGTAGGATTTATGTCCAATTGAAACTGAAAGGGAAAGCTTAGATAGCAGAGAGGGTACACAAGTGTTGGTGAATATCCGTGTTGGTATGCTTCTGATAGTACCCTGGTTCTCTCTCTCCATCCCCTTTTATAAGGCGTTTGGGGCCAAAAAAGCAAAAAGCACACATGATGTAGAGGCAACCTTCCACCAAAAAAGAAAACTACTAAGGAAAAAAAGACCAACAACAAAACCTCCTTCATCAAAAAAAGAACAACACACCAGAAGTTTGCATGAGTCTTATCAATACCAGATTTCCAGTATGTCTTGTTTTTCTTTCAGCTCCTGCTGAAACACTTCTGTTTTTTTGCCTTTGCCAGCACATAGTCAATTATCCACGCAATATGGGCACAGTAATTGAACACAGTGCTGTGATGACACAGTCTCCAGTCATTCGAATCTGGACATTGTTTTTCTGTTGTCTCACCTGTCATGGGATGATATGTAAGAATTTAAATATAAGCTGATGATCATCTTGAACAAAACTGCTTACATCAGAATCATTTGAATAACCAACGCTGTACATGGAGGGAATTTTACCCCACGACCAATTATTACTAACACTCCCTTACATGGCTGATGCTCAACATCCATTAAGGGAGAAGGTATACACCAAATTGTTTTTTTTTAGACAGAGAAAGGGTTGGTCTAATTTCTGCACTGGAGTCACAATGCTGCTGATGAACCGTGTGGAAACCTACTCTGTTGAGTGTTAGAGAATATCTCTGCTTGGTTTTCAGTTAATTTCCTGCTTTTGTTGTGTTTGCACATCCTCTCTGAGCAAGTCACACCGGGTACACCGACAGCGACAAGTATCGACTGGTGGAAGAATAAACACTGACTGACTGCTGGGAATGGATAATAACTCCCGGAGCCTCCTGTAAGCATTTTCTCCACTAGCTGCAGATGCTTCAGCTGCCACAGCTGCCGGTGTAACAATAGCAAAACCTGCAATCACAGTTTTCTTAGGTGGGGACCTAAGCCCACATCATCTACCTATTCAGGTTTTCGACGTTTGATTTTTGTTATCTCCTCTGAAAATGTTTTGTTGGTGGCTCCATTTGACACTTTAGAAAGATATGGAAATGTAATTTTGTCAAAGAATGTAGAATAGACCTTAATCCAATTCAAAGTCTTATCAAAGCGAGGGGTCTCTGTTAAAAAGAATGGGAAGCAATTGGCTGTAGAGCACACACATACAGAAAAAAAAAATGATTTAAAGAAGTCTTGTGCCAGCAAAGAGAAGTCCTCTCTATTGGCTGGAATCAAACAACAAAGGAGGCTGAAAAAATATGTGGTCTTAAAATGGATGCATGACTCATAGCAGATTGAATACTTATGATCCAGGTTTCATTGGCTGTTTGACATCAAGGGGGCTCTAGCGGAAATCTTACATGTTGCTGCTGTTTACAAAAAGACAGAACAAGAAACATAAAGTGTGTCTTTCATTTTGCCAAAAGCTTGAAGGAGCAGGTATATTTTTAACCTCCGTCAAGTCATATAGTGTTCTGATTTAGATATTTGTTGACACTGCTTTGCAGCTCTACATCCAAGCACTTGAATATAAAACTGAGTTTTTTAAATGAAATACTACAATTAGGCTTATATGATCAGACTTGTAAGACTGAGTCAGATCATGCCTAAGGTTAAAGGAGTGAGTCACGATTCCAGACACTATTTTGTTAAATGTCAGGAATTTGGGTTGAATAACTGCTGTTTTTTCATAAAAATGCCAAAGAATTTAGCTTTGTCCCATTGGTCTAATCAGAAGGTCTACCTTTTTAACAAACACACAGTTTGTTAAAAAGGTAGACCTTCTGATTACAATGGGACACAGTATATTAGAGGAGACTCCAGTGTTCACAACACCCCTGGGAGTCAGTTAGAGAGCCTGGCCTTTCAAGTCCTGTACGCTACAGTTAAAAGGCATCTGTCTGATTTATAATGCACGATGGCCTAAGAAAAGCAAAGAGAAAATAAAATGAATACTGATACACATAGCATTGTTCTACGTATCTGTGCTTTAAAAAAGGGCTTCAAATAATGCCAGGGCAAAAACTGTTGTTCACATGTTGACATGACTGTTGACATTTCTTGTTTTTTTCAGCTCTTCCAGACCCAGTTTGCTCAGCACTAGAGCACATGTTGTGCACTACCCTCCCCACACTTGCACACATTCCCATCCAGGAGGCACAGTCTTTCCTCTTGATTTCACTTTATTATCAGAATACTTTCCTGAAATGTGTCATGTGCCTCGAGGTGTACACTGTTTCACATACATAACAAAACACAACATTTAACCAAAAAACAAAACAACTACTACAAATATATATTTCATACTAACAACATTACATTACCAACAAGTAGCTGCACTGGAATCAATGTAATCGTTCACTTTCACATTCAGTACTTAGTCTACACAGGTACACTGAGGCCCACTACCAACCCAAACTCTGATTTAACAGTTTGACAGACTGAGGAACAAAACTGAAAAACAAAATTCCTTTTTGCTTGCAGTCAGATGAACAGCCTCCTACTCTGTTATTTTGTGCCATGTCTGGGGGCACAACAGAGGTAGAACATAGACCGCAGAATTCTGTGAGACTCAACCCACTGACATCTGAGTTCACAATATCTCTCTCTGGGCAGGTTGTTCCAATTCTTCCCATGTAGCCATCTGACCATACAGACTAAGTATTTCAGATCCATGTAAGGGCTGGGGCCACCATTACACACTAGAGGCTCTAGCCTATTATGAATTGAATGTATCATGTTCGTATATCAAATTTGTATTCATAAAATGTTAGTATGCATAGGTTCTATTTTTCTGTTTTCACTGCAGACCAATGACCCTCTGTGCTACCCAGGAGACAATTTTAGTACTGGAGATTTGTTGTATGCCAAAGCTTATTTCGTGTCATTGCAATCCAGCTGTGCACTGCAATTTGGTTTCAAGGATGTCCATGATATGCATTGTCTTCTAGTCAGTCAGTCAGAGCAGATCAACAAGTGCATAGTGCGAGGCACATTGATGTTTCTGTTGTTATTTTGATCAGTTTAGGTGGAGGAGGTGCACCCAAAATACCCCCCAAGATTCCTACCTACTGTATCTTGTTTTACTTTGATAGTGTATTGCTTTTTATTTGAAATGCAGTACATTGTCAAAGCATATAACAAATATGTATGCTTTATCCTGTGTAGGTACTTAACAGGTTGGTTATACAAAAACGGGCAGCAGGTGTTACCAGTATTTCATCTGCGTGCATAGAAGTGGTCAAACAAGATCTTTTTTTTTTTATGTAAAAACATTTGCCAGAAAAATAATTACAGTCAGCAGGAGGGTCATCTTTGCAACAGGTGGGCCATCCACTTTGGACCAACCACCTGTCTGATATGGTAATACATATTTATAATATGAGGATATTTCTCATCAACACACTGTGACACTAAATGATATGCTCCACCTTGAAAAGTAGTTGAAAGTGTCTTCTGACTAAAACCACAAGTTTTCAGTTCAAAAAGCTCTCTGTAAAGGCATTCCACATGTAATGAATGCCTCACATCCTCCATCAAGAAGCATCCATTCACATGTAAATGAAAGTCTCATTGTTGACTTTTAAATTACCATCAGTTTGGTTATAATTCAGTACAAGTATTCAGAACATGTATTCAGAATACAGAAATGACGTATTATGTATGCAGTCTATGAAACTACAAACCTTACCTTACTCCTAATTTTGTCCTTTTAATTTTATTTTTGTAATAAGCTAAGATTCAGGTCCACACAGTCTGAGATCATGGCACAGAGATCATAACAACATTTCATATACAAACCATGGAATTGGAAAAATAATTTCATGCTGGTTCACACAGTGCAACTTAGACTTTGTCAATTGGTTTTACTTTTTGCTTTATTTCTGATCTAAACAGACACTTTTTTGTTGCCTGCTTCTGCAAAAGTTAGTTGGTTGGAGGAATTCACTGCTGAAGCATCATTTTGCTTTTTTACTGTAACAATTACATAACATAATTACATACATGAAATATTCAGTACTCAAGTACTAAATAGTCCTTCTAAGTAATCTGCCCAACACTGGTAAGGTCCATAAAGAGCCATGTGGTTTTCATAAAAAAGCTGTGTTGGTTTCATAAATCAGAGCAGATTATTATGACTGCTTGCCAGCAATCACAATATAAGTAAAGTATTGTTTATTAATTTGGTGCAATATTCTTGATGGAAGCTAAGTGTTGGCGCTGTTGTCAACCTAAATATGTGACTTTACTGGGTAACTAGAATAGTGATGAGGCTACTGCATCAGAACTGAGTTGTTATCTGAAAATAATGCACACCATCTGGCCAGTCAGAATCAACAGTGATAGAACATGTCCTTTCTCAACTGCTGAAAGTTTTAATATGAATTATGAAAAAGTTGAAAAAGTCTGAGATCAGTCTTCAGTGCTGCTGCCACCGTGTTGAAATTTTCTGGTTACCTGATGTTGTTTGAGAGAAAAACATCATAAACATGTTGCAGCAAAATATAAACAAATAACATGTAGATTAAATATAATCCATAAATCCCAACCCCTCAAGTCAGTGAACTCTAAACATTTTTAATGCACAGGATAAAAATAATCTCTCTCCTCCCCGCCCCACCTCCTCTGCTGTGGAGAGAGAAATAAAAAGTCCTTAAGGTATTCTTGTTTGCCAAATCCTTATTTTGCCAAAATCAGGCTCGATTTGTGTGCAGCATGTGTGGGGAATAAGCCCTCCCTAATCATGAGGCGTCGTCAGTCACGCTGTCAATCTTGAGGATATAAAAGGTATCCCAGATAAAGCCACAGAGGCTGCATACAGGAAATGCTTTAGCATGCACCATTATCTTCATTTTCAAGTTCCCTGCAACTGAAATACAGTCAGACGAGTAAAATTGATTTCAGAGGAAAAAAAGATGCAATAGATGTCAAACACTGATGAGGCATGAACATAATTGCTGTACTGTTGTTTGATAACTTCTGATACTTGGCTTTTCCAGGCGAAACATCCTCAGTTCAGACTGTGAAATAACTCCAGTGATGATTTTAATCAGTCCGTTGAGATTTTTCTGCCTGTCTTTGCAATAACCATCTCAAACACACCTGCAGCTCCTGATTGAGACCTGTCTCGCTTGCCAAAGTAGCCATTTCCTTAATTTGTCTTCAGCCAGTGTTCAGCCATAGACTAATGGATCAGAATCAGATTGAGCAGTGTGCTAATGCCTTTGCAAGTGGACTGCGAGCCGAGAATGAAAGAGGAGGGAGCCAGTGGATATTGGCTCGTCTGTATTCTCCTCTAACGTGACTGCTTTCATGTTGAAGGCTAAAGGAGGATTTTGGGAATATCTATGAACGTTCCTGGTGCTCAGGAGAGTTGCATGATAGCACCAATAGTTCTGAGAGATCGCATACTGTGGTGAATCTGTTGAGTATTCCTTTTGGAAAACAAACAGTTGCCCTTGAAATTTGTGGCGCAGATCAAAGTAACACGTCTTACTGTAGAGGTTTTGTCACTGTGCAGATCTGAGCCCAGCCCTCATCTAATGAGGACAGTTTGGCTTAATACCCGGAAAACAAACTATTAACTTCTCATAATATGTGTGTGTGTGAGAGAGAGAAAATGTGTAGAGTGACTAGAAACAAGTTCATAAAAAGGAACCTAATCACTGTTCATGTAGCTGTGATTACACAAGGTACAATAAGTGGGTGAAAAGTGATTATGTTCCTGGTGATGTTCCTTTCTTTTGTATTCACAGGCTGTAAGTGTTGGTTGTGTGAAATAAATAAATAACATAATGCAGTGTTACCACAGCTCAGCAATAGACATGTTGTGTTATTATCCATCACATTACCTGTAAAGAAGCTGCAGTATGTCGTCTTTGAAACCTTTCTCTTCCACCATGCAAAGACTCCTGAACTAATATTCACCCTCATATTTGAGTGATTTCCGACTCTCTCCGTTTTGTCATCTTTGCTACCTGCTTATCTGTTTCTTTTATACATCTGGTGCAGAAGATTACATCCAAGCGTAGTAAGTCGTTTGTTTCAATCAGCCACTGTGAAAGTTGAAAAGTTTATATATTTCTCGCATTTGATGTTGATTTCAACGCATGAAACTACAAAAATGCCGTGAGGGACCAAGTCACCTCATTTGTATTGTCGGTCCAAAAGCGGGCTGCAAAGAGCAATGAGACTAATTGACAGCACCGAGTACAGAGTAGAAGGTAAGTCCAGTAAATGTGCAATTCATCAACACTGACATAAAATTACTATATTTTAAGTACAAGAGGTTACGGATTTCAGTCATTTTAGTCACCACAGAATATTATAGAACTTGAAAAAAAGGAAGGAAATATCAAGGAAAAAACAAAAGCACATGCAAATGCAAATACAATCATTTCATGAATCATTTATACATGCATCTACTGTATGTATAAACACATTCATGTCATACATGTACATAGAGGTATAGACAAAATCAAAGGAAACTGAATTCCTACTCAAAGCCTCGGCAGTAAAATGTGGATTTTTCATTTGAAATGAATGCCCTTTCATCAGAGGGTGACGCATTTGATGCATTAAGTGTGATTGAAGGGTCAGCCATGGGCTGTTGCCTGCAGCATTAGCTGCTTCTGGCTACAGCCAGCATGAGTTGGCTTTTCCTCATCAATGATTTCATAGCAGTAAGGAAACTGGGGCAGAGACAAGACTGTTTTCCATACTGGCAAGATTCCTGAATTAGATTTTGTAGGCATCTGCTTGCTGGGATAGCTCAATATGTCTCCAAGCTGGGGCACAGTGTATGGACAGCCACCCTCCACCCAAGCACAGCAGCCTGTGCATGTTTAGAAGGAAATGATGATCAATGCATCATGAAAATCAAACAGCTCAATGAAAGAAAAGAGCTCTACAGCAGAAAGGTGACGAAAGAGCCGGCTTCTGATGATGAATCAGTGCAAGCATGTGGTAGCCGCACCTGCTGCGGTGCGCTTTGATGAATATCTGGCTGTCACTGCAGCAGCCCCACAGGAGAACATAATTACAACTCTTTAATTTCCTCCATCTTGAGTGTACCAATGTGTCCCAGAGAAGCCCAGTGTTGGTCCGGATTCATCACATGCATATTACCACAGGTCATAGCTCTGCACATGCTGCTCTGCCCTCTCCCACCCCCCTTCCTCCCTCTCTAACCCTCAAAAGAATCAACGGCAAAGACTGCTGGAATTCATTATTCGTTATTCTCTGGCAGATTGCAGTTTTGATTATAATGAAGCGATTGGAGTAACTGATATCTGTGGCTTAGAATCATGATATGTAGCCTTGTTTTTTAATGTTTGGTGTCTTTCGCAGCTGAGTCAAATCAGCGGAAGCAGCAACGTAGAATTAGGAAAGGTCTCTGGGGTCATTAAGCAGGATGTGATGGAAAAAACCTGCAGGAGACCGCTGTTTACTAATAATTTCAGATCATACTACTAATGTTCTACTTTAATGAAACCTCTATTGACTGTTAGCTTTCAAAATTCCATTAAATCTGTTTTGGGTTTTTCTCAAATGGCCTCTGGCAAAGTGAAACAGTTGTTTTCAAATGTATCTCTACAACCAGTGACGTTGTAGATACATGAAAAAATAGTTTTAGGTCATCATTTGTCCATTTAACCTTACTGATTAATACAGGATGTTTGAAGACTCTCTGGAAAGTTTTGAAAGTTAATCTTGCATACAGGACTTCTTGGTGGTATATGAGTCCTCTGGATGCTGTAAACTCCAACCATCTGGGACTTTATGCACGTTGACGTAAACACAAGTACATACAGTATGCACATGCAAATACCCTCGTTAAAGAGTGATTTAGCTTTTAATACCTCTGCTTTAATAGTGTTCATATGTCATTGATTGAAAAGGCGCACACTTACAAGCTCTGCCAAACATATTGGTGTAATCGATGCAGCGAATCCTTGGGGTGTGAGAAACTTGTAACCAAGACTCAGACCATCTGCTTCCTCAACAGTAAATGTCAAATGAATGAATTAATATGCTAAATGGCATAAGAACACTGTTTATCAACATGACAACACCCACACAACCAGTGCAGGAGTTATGAGCCAAAGTCTCTCTGTGTGAGAATCACACTCAGTTGACCAGTGAAATCATTATTAGGGCTGCTTGTTAGTGAGCTACTTAACATGCATGAGGGTAAATACAGTTTAGGTAGAGTTGAACAGAATATTAACAAAAAATGACTTTCACTTTTGCAGCACATTGGTACCAACTACCTCATTTGAATTTAAACAAAGTAAAATACAGTTGGTACACATGCTGTATTTACAGTATATACTGTGGAAAACTGCAAAATTCTTATAGAATAATCCTGGAACAAATACTACTCGGTTTGTAGTTAATCAATATCTGTTGAAACTGTGTCACAGGCACAGTCGTGGAAGAAGTACAGGTCGAGGTGGAACTAGTTTTAACTACTTTATATACAGTTTGGTGGTTTAATCGAATGTTTCCCAACATAGGGGTCGGGCCTCCTCTGAAGCATCACGAGATAAATCAGAGTGGTCATGAGATAATTAATGGGAGAGGAAAGAAAAATAACAAAGTTCTGCTACACAAATCTACATTTATTTTTCAGACTTTTTTTTTTATCCTTGTTTTTTTGTGAAATATTGGATCATTTTACCTCTTTGTACCTTGAACAGTTATTTAAATGAAACCAGCTAAGAAGTTTAGAGGGAAAATTTAACTCATAGACATCTAAAACAACACAAGGATCCCCAACTAGACCCTGCTCTTTTGTAAGGTGGGAAACCACTAAAGTAATCTTTAGCAATGCATTGTATATCATAACCTTATATGTATTTTAACGCAAAAACGTAAACTCAAAAGTAACTAATAATGATAGCTGTTAGCTATCAATGTAGTGGAGTAAAAAGTACAATATTTCCCTATGAACTGTATTGGAGTAGTAGTAGCATAAAATGGATACAAGTATTTGAGTAAATTGAGTTACTTTCCACCATTGCACATAGGTATTCATTCAACACATGTGAAATTGTAGCCAGTTTGGTCAGCCCAGTACCCTAGAGTTTACCTTCATATTGGACAAATCTGCGCTTCATAATTTACATCCAATGCTAACTTCCAGTGCCAACACAGGAAGTAGTGTGTCCTTTATGTCGTGAGGTAGAAAGTGACTTTCATGCAGGAAAGAGTTTGTGTCCTGTTACAGACTTTTAACAATTAACGTTCGCCTTTCATTACATTACTATGATCTTTCCCTTACCTCAAACAAGTGTTCTAGCTGCTAGCTGGACATAAGTACTGATCATGAAATAAAGTCACATTAGGTGAGGAACAAAGAAGCACAGACATGTGAGTGTGACCAACAAGTCTGGACAGACAATCTATTATCTATCAACACATTTGTCAATCTCTCCGGCTGCTCTGAAAATAAATTAAAATCACAATTTAATTATATAGTGTGTTTTCAGTGTAAATGCATGATTTATCCTCTCACGTTAAAACAAAAGGTCCTTTTATTTATTCCAGCTATGGCTTGAACAGACTGCACATTGTCAGCTAGAGAAGTGGTGTCCAGATCATGACTAGTAGGTTAACCAAAACACTTAACTTAGTCACAAATCTAGTTCACTTTAAACTGGGATAGATCGCCATGGTAACCCGCTCCAGAGGAGATTCAGTTCAGAGGATTGCATCAAACGTGTAAACAGCCTGTGATTGGTTCAGTGTAGCCGGCCTTTGTTGTTCCTTCAGGTCCTTCAGTGCAGCAAGAGGAACATGAGATGACTTTTTATAGACTCAGTGAGATGATGAATGTAAAGTAGGAATGAATCAGAGAGTGTATAACGTCATCAAGGCACAATCCTCAAAATTTTGAATAATTGATTATTTAATTAAGTTTAGTAATGAATTTTAATAATAGAAATAGTGTTTAGACTCGTTCTTAATTGCATCTGGCTCAGAAATCAACTCCCTGGCTTCAGCAGCCGAAACAGCATTTCTTTTAACTGATAATATTCGGTATCGATTACTGTACATAATCATTATAATGGGGCGCTCACCTGGAACATACCAGTAGAAAAGACGGCAGTTTATTTCTTTCTCGTAGTCACTCAGCTGCTAAAAGATGTACAATTTTTTATATTAACAGGACATAAATAATCAAAAATAAAGAATAATAATGACAATCTATCATTCATTTTGCACTCATATTCTAGATATTTTACCTATTAAATGTAATTTTAATGTCTCTATGGGTGTCACCATCATAATCATGCCTAATCAAATACAAATGACATGATCTTAATATTTACAAATGATGTTTGTATTATCTTTCACTCTTATTATAATAATGTTCACGACCATTTCCCTTTATAATAATAATAATAATAATATAATGTAATATTATTAAATAATAAAGGAAAATGGTCGTTTATAACATATTACTGTGGTGTTTTATTGTTACATTTTTGTTTGTTGGTTTTATTTTTGTATATATTATTTTGTCTTTATGACATAAACATTTATACATTTTATACATCTGTCGACATGATCTGTCAGTGATTTAGTGTGATTTTCTTTTTTTATATAACCTTTATTTAACCAGTAAAGCCCTGGGAAACCACTTTTGCAAGGGAGCTCTGGCCAAGACGCCAACATTAAAGGTTGCAAACCTAAAATATAAAATCAGACAACAGATAAAACAATACTAAAAACAGATAATAATATCAAAATAAGATTAAAGTATAAGAGCAGAGCAGACCTAAGAGCAGAGACAATTAACAATTTACTGTACATTTATTATAATAACGTTTACTATAATCTTGAGTTCTGTCAGAGATTTCAGAAGTCCTTTTTTTTGATAAACATCAGAGCACACTTACAACTGCATAATAAAGCGGGGGTCAACAGCCACTTGATAACCTGGTTATCCAACATCATCAAGGCTCGGCTTTGTGAAGCCAGATAACTGAAACAAAGAGAGTCCAATGGGGATGAACTCACTACGATAGAGGAACCTGCACGTGCACAGAAGGAGCTTTCAACCATAAGTCAGTTTCCTACCTTTGTGCTCAACTCCTGATTGCTTCCTTTGAATGACATCTCGCAGCTTGGTTCATCTACACTTACTGAAGGGTGTCAGCTGGCCCTCATTTAAAATCATCTGGCAATTCTCCTGAAGCATGGGAGATGAGGGTGTCAGGGAGTAGAGATCAGTGCCTTTCCTCGATGAAAGGAGCACTTCCTATCAAACGCACTCTGAGATTATTGCTGATGACACATCAGCAGGGTCAATAGGAGGAAAGTGTCCTCCCTGGGCCAATTGACTCACTTAATCAAGGGCTGTGTCGGAGCGCCACTCTACACGTCGCAGACTCTGATGATGTGAGGACGGTTCACCTTGGATTTTTGTGTTTGAGAGGTGAACATACTCTTGACGTAAACTAATTTGAGTATCTCAGAGGGGAGGCTGTGAGCAGATTATTTCAGATGGATGTGATAAGATCAAATCATCATATATATTCATACTCTGTTCCCAGTGAATGTGTGTGACAGTCACGGTACACACAAATATGCGCTTGTGTACCAGACATATTGTGCCTCTCTAAATCTAAATCTAATCTTTAAATAATTCTTCTTAACAGGAGATTAGAATTTACATATCAAGATAAGAAACATGGCTGCCTTAACAAAAGATTTTTCTTTAACATAACACATTTTTTTCCATGGCTGTCTAAACAGTTTGGAAAAATCACTTTACAAAAGATTTCTCTCTCCTTATAAGCAGACATAAGAAGGTAAAATCCATGTGCCTCAAAGAGTGATAAAATAAACAGGTTTCTGAGTCTTAATGCAGCCAAAACAGGGACATGACTAAGAGCTTGGAGGGGGTTTGTGGGTGTTGGCCAGTATGCAGGAGGGATGAGTCAGCTAAAGGTCATGCAGATCAAGGATGTTGACACCTGTGCTCCCTTTAAAAGTTAAAGCTGAATTACGCAACTTTCAATATGTTGAAATGATGAAATGCCTTTTGAACTAAAAGCATCAAACTCAGACACATAATTGGTTTACATTGCTAGTGCAGCTTCCATTACACTTCCACACAATCTGCAAAATACAGTATATTCACCAGCACAAGGCCTACACAGGGTACACATAATGTACTTTATCAAAAGGACCTCTGCTAAGTGATCTCATGTAACGTTACTTGTTGTCAGTAAACCTGAGTGGCTATTGAAACAAAATGTATGTAATGTACACACACAAATAGTTACAGTTTATTCCAAGATTTAGCACACTCGTTTGTTTCTAATGTAACGTCATCCCAACTTCAGGGGTCGGGACTTACAAGATAAAGCTGGGTTGTCATGTGATGATTAACAAGACAGGAAAAGCTACAAGAATAGTGCGTTTTTTCCTGACGTTTCTCAAATTGTTGCTTTTTTGTCTCATGAAAAACTGGAGATTTTGCACAGCTCATCGACATTTGCAACCTGTGTCATGAAGCAGACTTAGTGCCATTGCTTGGCTATAGTATAAATGGTTGAAAACTAAAAATGTTGGGAACCAGTGTTCTAGGTTACCTGAAAATATGAGGAATCAAGGCCAATGTAATCCCACAATTAGGGTAAATGGTAAATGATCTCACTTATATAGCGCTTTTCAACCTTCACGGTTCCCAAAGCGCTTTACAGCTAAGTCTCATTCACCCATTCACTCACACATTCACACACCAACGGCGACCGAGCTGCCATGCAAGGTGCTGGTCTCCATCGGGAGCAACTTAGGGTTCAGTGTCTTGCTCAAGGACACTTCGACATGACGGGGGCAGCCGGGGATCGAACCCCCAACCCGCTCTAACCAGCTTCACCTCCCGTGCGACAGTGCTAACCACTGCACCACCATGCAGGGCTGTTTATAACCTGTGTCCTTTATTCTTTATTTCATAATATCCTGCTATTTCTAGCACACTCTACCAGGTGTGTGTATATAGCACTGCATTGCCCAGCTACCCCACATGGATCAATAGTGTTACTTCCTATTCAGTTTAATGTTGTTTAATGCTGCATGTGATTGGCTAGCTATTAGCCTTGCTAGACTTTCTGAGATTACGATATTCAAAGCTAGGTCCTGGCGAAAGATACATAAAATACACATGCATGTATTGTATATAAACAGTAAGCTGTGAGATCTTCAGTGTCTCAGGAAGAATCAGAATAGCCGTCGTGTCTTCCTGATTAACAGAGAGACCTGGAATGAAAGGAGAGGTGCAGGAGGAAAGTTAAATAATTTCAAAAGGAAATCTGTAAAAGATAAAAATGGACAGAGACAATCACACAAGAAGCAAGATTGCAAGTCGTTGGTCTCAAGAAGTTCTCTGTTAGCTAATTATTTTTGTGACTGATATTTTCCATCTTGCCGGAGGCACAACAATGATGGAATTCACAATGATGTGAAATGCCTGGCACGACAAATGGCTTGGCTGTGCTGGTCTCCCCGCGTGCAAACGCCTGCCAGATCTCTTCACTGTAGTGATAGGACCTCTCCAATGAAAGCCTATCCCTCAATTACATTGGCAATAAAGCCAGAACAAGGCCAAACATGTATACATCCTCTCCTCACAGCGTGAAAAGACAGAATTACTTCCCAGAGAAACAATCTGGTGGGATGTTTAGTTGGATTTGCATCTTTTATTCACTGCAGGTTTTTGTTGTTTAGCTTTAATGACTCTTTATAAATTGGGTTGAGATTAAAAGGATATAAAGCATGAATATAATAAAGAATCATATAATAGGACTGGCCTTAATTGGCAAACTGGCAAAGGGTTTGCACTGGACCTAAATACTTGGAGATCACACCAATGTACATTCCCACAGCAACATCGGTATCAGAAGTGACACTGCAGCGATTAAAACACATGGTGGCTGGAGGGAGTAATTCCCTAACATTGATTCCTGCGCCAAAGGAAAACCACCTGGACAATGACCAGTTTTCTGGGGTTTCTCCTGTGGGCAACACTATTTATTACAGGGGAGAGTTGTGTATATGAGAGCTTTGCTCTCTTTCCCTCCCTACATCCAGCACCTAAAAATGTAATTATCATTACATCCATTCATCTGCTGCTTTAGGAAACAAACCTTTATGTTACTTTCCAAGCAGAAGGTTGTTTTTATGATGTCACTGATGACTCTGAGTGCATCCAGTGCATCACAATGGCACCAAAAGAGTGTCAGAATGTGTCAGAATGTGTCAGTTATGTGCTAGTGAAGAGTCTTAAATAAATCCATATGTCAGTAACTACACATAATGATAAGACACATCATATGCAACTATTGTGCATTAGCAATTCATGTTCAAAGGCTATGTTCAGTTCCACTGCAGGAAATGATGAGTCAGTCATATATTGAAGCAGAAAGTAGCCTGAGGGTGTGGATGGATGTATGAAGCATCTGCAGCAAATCTCATACTAGTAGTCAGAGTGACCAGGAAAGTATCCTATATATTGTATACAGTATATATGACGATTCTGCTCATTAGGACTTATGTGCAATGCCAATCTTAAGTGCCAATGCTGGAAATAGGGTGCTCTTTATGAGGACGATTGTAGGTTGTGTAGGTCAGGGCTTTCATGCAGGTGACCATAGTTCACCAATGTTCACTTTTTTACCATAACCACAATCTTTTCCTAACATTTAACTAACTATAACCACACCTTAGCCACAATTTATTTACCATAACCACAATTATACTGTTTCCACACACAGATATTGTTGAAAGCAAGAATTTAAATTAAAGAAAACTGTCACTGAACATTATCCAAAGTTTTGCAGAATCATCCAATACTGAATTCTTGTCTCGCGGTTAGGTTGGAGTTGACAGAGTTAATTATTTAACCATGATGACTACCTTCCCCTAACCTTCACCACTTGTTTTTCGTTCCCAAAACCCAAAATGCTTACATTCAGTGATACTCACCAAAACACATTGTGTGTATCCTTGAGGTCTAATTTTAAATCCACTCTTCTTCTTCCCTGTCTTTGTTGGTGCATTGCAGTATATCCTGAAGTGTCTCCACCACCGGTTGATCAGAAGAATAGGGTGAAACCATTAGCAGGTGGATATTTTGTTATATTTTGTGACAGTGAATAGGAATAATTTTTAGTGACACATCACACTGTCTTGCTAATTATTATTATTATTATATACGTCTAATGAAATTCAGTAAAAAAATTCAGTTTTCGGTACATTTCTTATTTTTTTGTCAGACAGAAATGTACTCAACTCTGTGGTCGTTGATATCATCTCTAATACCCTAATAACATGATTGAATGACAGACAATCAAGTCTCTTTAGGTTTCAGGTAGAATGTATTTAAACATACACATGCAGCACATAACAACAACGCAGACAGTATGAATATTCTCAGTGATAAAAAACAAAGCAAAATTATACAAGAAAATGGTGTATCGTAACATATACAGTAAACTTGTACAGCTTGTATGATTCCATTATTCAAAGTGATGGATTTATTTCAGGTCAGTAGAAATGTCAAGATGATTTTCTATGTAACAAGTACCCGTTACATTTACAGAGAAATATAGAGGTGATTCAATCAGCACCATTGTTTTTCACAAACAAAGGTTAAATGAGTGCATGGGATACAATTTAAACACTCAGTACATGTCTGACTATTATTCGTCTCATGTTTCTTTACTTATCTTTGTAATTATAGCTAGTTCTGCTTGCAACAATAGCTACATAATGATCAGTCAAGTAGGCAGGTGACACATCTTGCTTTTCTTGCCTTTCATGGTGCTTGCCGGCTGGTCAAACCTTTATCCCATCTGTGTTTTTATGATTTGATTTGAAGGGCCAAACCACTTCTTTGCCGTCTTTATCAAGTTTCATCACACAAAAGCAAACCTCTTTGTTCATTTTAAGACGATTTGCCAAAAGAAAGGTTGGTTCACATGTCTTCATCAGGGCATTGCAGCACAATGACATAAGTTAAACACCCCCAAAATCCTTTCACTTACATAACCATCAACAATGAGGGAAGGCCTTGAGCAAGCAAGAAAGCAAGGTCGTCAAGTGCAAGCCGAAAAACTCAATTAAATGTAATTTGTGAAAAAAAAAATTCCTTTGTAAATGATTGTGACTAAATATTGTGAATCATTTGTTAAATGTGTCGATGACATAAAACCACTTGAAACTTTTTGGAAGCTCTGAAAATAGAATCAGAAGCATTGAGCGTTAACAACAAGACTTCTATCTATGGTTAATTGATCAGATAGAGCTTAATCACAAAATCTGTCCGATGGACAGTATGGATCTGTGGCAAGATTGTGTGTTCTCAGGAAAACTCAGCAGTAAATGTGTGGGTGTGTTATGTCACCTGAACTGTGACTAAGAGTCTCTGCAATAGATGTACGTCAGTGCTCTTTATGTGTCAGACTTTGAGTCTCCCACAGTGCCAGAACAATATATAATTAATTATATTTTTTTCACCAACCTTGATTTTACAATTACAAACAGCTGGTTCAGTGTTTTCTTACAGATGTTTAAAGATAAATATCAGAAGTTAGACAATCATACAGGTTTTAAACAAACCACCAGGTGAACAAACCACCAGAAAACAAAGGCAAACTTAGAACCCATACTGTCCAAATTTGACCTGCTGTACTTACCGTAGTGGTGCATGCACACAGGGATTATTACCAACATTGTGAGTGCACTCTGGAAGGTTTTTCCTCCCAATAAAGTGGTTTAGACAATCTGTCTGAACTGATGGCTTGTTTACAATCTCTGTTATATTGTAAGTCTGTTATGGTCTGTCTTTTTCTCTCCCTTCATTGTAGTGTTCTCACCATGTTTCCAGATTTCAGCAAATACTTTGGTGATTTCAGTGTTATCATAAATGATAGAACAATGACCAAAACTAGTTGTAATAAACCAACCTTTCACCAACTTTAGAAATAAAGGATCACAAGTAAGTACTGTGCATGTGAGCAAGAAGTCTGTCTGGAGGATTTGTATGAATGTGTGGATCTTCATGATTTCCAGTCTTTCTGTCCATGTTGGACCATTTCTTTTGTTTTAAGGAGAGACAATCCACTCCTGCATTCTGTTCTGTGTCTCTTCGTGTGTTGGATTTGATTTTACAATACAGGTACTTAATACAGTTGGATGATGAGTAGTTGGGCTTGTGGTGGGAAGGACACTAGAGATACTTAATGGGGCAGAAAGCAACCTTATCACGACTCTGAGACTTACTGGTGTTGGCAGTTACCAGTGATTTTCCCTCCAAATTATCTCCATGTTTTCTCATTGGTCTGTGGTGAAATCTGTGCCAGGATAGCCAGATGTGTTTGTTTGCTTGAGCACAGTGTGATGTCGACTTCCAGTGTTGCAGTGTTTTACATCTGCCCATGCATGAATTACGAGTCATTGGGCCCCTGGGCACAGACATGTAAAAGGCCTCCCACCGCTCCAACATAGGAGCAAGACATCAGACTGAAAGAGAGTCACATGTGCCTGTTTGTGTCTCTTTGTGGTTGTTTTGTATCTTTGTTGTTGTCTTGTGTCTCTTTGCCTGGGTTTTGCATGCTGTTGTTTTGCTTCCCTTTGTAGTCTTCAAGTGTTTTTGTGGTCATTTTGCATCTCTTTGTTGTTGCTTTGTGTCTCTTTGTTGTCGTTTCATTCACCTTCCAACAAGAAATGTTCAAACTTCCAGGGAGTGTTGGTGTTCACACCATAAGCACAGGAGCTTTGGACCATTGGGAGGAGAAGATTTAATAAAGCTTTATTTAAGCTTTCAAGAAAATAGACCACTAACTGCACGACTAACTTGGCTAATTAGCTAACGGCAGCTACAGTTAGCGGTTACTTTAGCAACAAGTAAAGCTATCTGTCAATCAGAAAACGCTGTAAATCACCAAGAGTTGAGGCAGAGCAGCTGGCGGACATCATAGGGAAAACAGAAAATATTTTCTCCATAAAATATGATCCAGTTTCATCAAAATTTGTGACTAAAGTTACAAAGCTGTGTTGTTGTACAGTAATCAGTGAGGCACGGCCCCCAGAAACACTCTCATTTGTAGTCTGATAAATAGTAAATTCATAAAATTCAGCTTTAAAACAACAACGCATTTGGGCATTGCGAATGGAAATGATGTGTATTATTTGCATATAGATTGGGGAAGTGAGATCCGATCACAAGTGGTCACTTGATACGCATGTTAATGCCGGTACTATAAGGGCCATTGTTAAAAGCTGTACATTTTCCCTGGGCAGCAGTACTTACATTCAGTACATTCATTCAACGCCAAGTTATCTCATGACACTATAAATAGAGCAGGTCTAGGCTTGTACTATTATTACAGAGACCCAACAGTTCCCACCATGAGCAAGCACTATGGCGACAGTTTAAGAGGCAGAAACCTCGAGCAGAACCAGACTCTAGGTGGGCGGTCATCTACTTTGACCGGTTGGGTTGGAGAGAGACAGAGACACCGACACAGACAGACGGACAGATAGACAGATAGCAGCACCAGTAATAGCAGTAGCAACTATAATAATAATGGAAATACGACTAATAATAGCAATAACAGCTTAATAGCAGAACTATGACTAATAATAATAATTGTAGCGTTGAGAGTCATGCTGCCTGGCTCAATCCCACGAACTAGTGTACGTTTAAGTGGTTAGCGGGTGATTAGCTTCCTTAATGAAATATATAACAAACAAATTTAACGTGTTTGAGCTAGAGCAGCCAAACACGCTACCAGTGACACAGAAACCCGAAATGAAGCAATACACTTACCTCAGTACGTCAGCCAGATAATCGGTGGGTGGATTATCTGTCAGTCATCTGTTATCTGTGTGTTACTTCTACGTCATTTACTACTTATCCATTCTACCACCCCTTATAAATCAAAGCATAACAAGTAAAACAGCATGCTGTCCCTACACATATTTTATGGCATAGCAAAGAAATCTTAACAAGTGATGCCAAGGAGTTGGAAGTCCTTTCCCTTGGCAGACAGTTAGACTCCATCTCTGCCACATGCTGGGTGTCTTTTTGAGATCTTAATGGCCCAATTATCACAGCTCTGAAGCAGATCAATGGAGACCTGCCAGCCAGTGCTCCCTTCACAATGTGGGTTGGGAAAGGTGTGACAAGATGCACGAAGACCCTTTGAAGAAGGTGACAGGTGCAGCCACTTTGCCAGAAGTCTGTCTTTTTCCAAAAAGGTACGGCTGTGACAGGAAGCCGTCTATAAAATGGCAGCGCTCCTCTTTTATATATGAGACACAATGGCTGTATTACATGCAGTAAATCTCCCAAGCAACAGTTATATGGCAGTATGTAGCTGTATTTCTTGCTGTCAGTGAGGATGCCTGGAAGAGAGTTTACAATATCAAAACCTGGTGGCAAGTTGTAGATAAACTTGGTCTTCTTCTCTATCGCTCACTACGGAAAAAAATAAAGCTTCATCTTGGTCTCGCTGACAGTAACAGAACCTAGCAGGGAGTTTGGCTGCTGTAAGTTCAGACATAAGCACTTGTGCTGGGATCAGGCTTCACAATATCGGCCTGATAGTGACTTGACCCGACTGACATGCTTCAGGACCTAAAAGTAATATTGAATGCAGTTACTGAAACAGTTACTTACCATGCATCATCTGGTTGGTACACTTTGGGACAGACATTTATGATGAAGCCTCAAGATTTTTCCTCTAGTGCCACGACAAGGTTCACAATTGTGGTTTTGAGTTAAATGTCTTCACAACTGTTATGGCTGACATTCCCATCATCCTCAGCTGTACTTTGTTGCAGCATGTTAACATTGTCATTGTGACCATGTTAGCATTTAGCTCAAAGCTCAGTGCACAGTGCTGCTACCATGGCTGTAGACTTTTAGTCTTAATTTGGCTTTTCTTGCCAAGTGTAAAAGCGTTATGTTACGCTGACCCACAGGAGCACGGAGCTCTCTACCGTGCAAATTATGTTGTTGGTGCTGTCAGGTGGAACAGTTTTGCCCCCAAACCTGACCTCCTCTCTTTATGTTTATCTTTCCATTTTCTGTAAACTCTTAACACTTGAAAATCCCAGGAGGGCAGCCATTTCTGCCAGAACTGTACCATATTTAATTCACATAATTAATGGTTTTCACTTTGCTTATGGAAGTTGTTTTTTTCACCAATATATTTTTAGTCTCATTAACATGCTATTCTGTTCTTTGGTTGAGAGCATAAAAGCTGTCTTAAAGTCTCCATCATGTGATCTATTGTTGAAATTCTGTTTGAACCAGGTGTCAATTAACATGTTGGCTCTGATTTAGCTGTGCTGAGCAGGGAGGGAAGAAAACAGTGAATAAGAAAACATGTTACAAGAAGGCCTCTGTTCCCCAATGTCTGCCATCAATGCACTTTTTGCATGTTTAATGAAATGAAAAATAGCAACCGGAAGCGAAACCTGTTCAACACTCAAACGGCCTCCTCAATCCCATTTAATTTCACTGTGATATCTGGCTGCTAAGCTCATAGTGTGATCATGCAAATTACCCAAGTGCATTGTCTGTTTTTTGCTCACACACAAGCTCTTTGTTAGCGATGCACTACTTCACAGTCCTACAGTTAGTACTAGCCCAAGGCCTTAGGTGTGCTCTGCACTTAGTACTGGGAAATCAATATTCACTGTGAATCTTATACCTGAGCGCAGAGGAGCCAGTCAGAACTGTGGATTGCTGCTTTACTGGAGCTGTGATCACACAGTGAGGACCTCTATCACTGTCTTCTCTCACATTTGGCTCCAGTCCATCAGCAGATGAGTTACCCAGGGCTGTATTAGTTGGTATCACATGTTATCACAAAATTCTGGGCCTACTGATTAGTATTATTGGTAGAAGATAAAAAAAGGTATAAAGCTACGATTACAACCTACTTGCTCATTTAATGTTTTAATGTGAGTGCAGTTTCCTGCAGAAATTTCTCTCCCCACCGTTTGTCCCGAGGGATTATTCATCACCACGAACTCTTTTGCTCTCTATTTTTTTCTCCTAATTTAATGACGTGCTGACTAATGAAGGCTGTCATCACAGTTTTTCACCCATCATGACTCAGAACCACTTGAGACCAGCAAGTTTCCCCCTGTTTTTTTTTCAATTTTACATATTTTAAGTGGAGGACAACAATGGCAGACTGGCAGATTTTTTAAAAAGAAAACACTAAACGCATGATGTGATTTTGAGAATGCACTGGTAACCTTCAGTAGATGAAAACATGTTAAAAGAGGTCTCCACCGATTTAGCATTGCACTCCTGACTCAAGATGGAAAAAGGATCTACATCGATGCAGCAGATACCGTCTTTTTATCCCACACATTCTTCTTCCTTGTCAAAACATGGCGCCTACATTACCCACATTGCAACTCAACTACAGACAGTTCAGTCGGACATTCTGGTGTGTTATGCTAGTAGTGGTTAGACTTGCAGAGCTCTGGTAAACTGACATCTTTCTAACTCCCATACACTCCCCCAGATTTTTTACATTTTCAGCCTCAACCGACGCTTACTCAAGTGACATCACTTGAGGCAATTTATCAGGTTTGGCACGGCTTCAGCCACAAAAGGCATTTTTTCATATATGTACTCCCAAAACCTGTAAACAGAGTTTGTGTGAAATCAATCAGAGTGCCCCTTTTTTAGAGTATCTAAAATGCTTAAACATTATTATAATTTCTTGTCTTGGGTTGGTTTGGATTAGAATTTAAATGCAGATTTTCTATGCAGTAGAACTTTTATCATGTGCGGTATGAGCAACAATAATTATTCATACAGCACAGAAAGCAATGTTCCATATAGTGAGAGCCTTCACAGCCGTTTCATTAGCTGCATATCTTTAGGTGTCTTCAGAGCAACAATGAGCACATTGGAGCGAACAACTAGTTTTGCCCCCAGGCTTTGTCAGAGTCATTCCTCCCATAAGAAGGCTGTTACTGAGTCAAACCTCGGTGAAACGTTTCCATTCTCAGCAAATACAGAATACTGCAAATCTCTGGAGGCTCAAACCACCCTTAGACGGCTGATTATAACTATTGGATTTTGAGTAAAAGATCAATCTGATTTAGCTTTGTGTTGATCTCACTCTCCCAAAACATCCACGAGGGACCCAACAGTGTTATAGCTCGAATCTGGAGATTGCTGCCTACTGTTTTCCTGATTCTCCCTAAATGGGATGATGTTGCAAATTAAAACATAATAAAAACATTATTCATTATTATGTTCAGAACTTAGAGCATCTACTAACACCCACAGTGACAGTTTGCGATGCCTCGTGGGCGCTAAAGGGGTCAAGAGTGAGGAAAGGAGGGCTAAAAAGGAATAAAGGCATTTCTAAATGTTGCCTGTCCTCAATGCTAATTTGGCCTTTGTGGCAGAAGAAAACAATGGGGTGAAAATAATTTAACTGGCTGTCTTCAGCCAGAGGAGATGAGAAATAATGAGCAAATAGCAACAATAAAAGTGGAATAATACCAGGATTAGCAGTGGCCTCACAGGCTTCTGTCCAGCTTGGTTTATTATTTACAAGTTGTGTGCTCTGAGGCCTGCAGCTGGAGATAATAATATTGTCTTCGGCAGCAAAAGCAATAAGGGTAAGCAGAAAACTTCAGGCACACCCCACATCACTCTCCCTCTCCCTGGTGGAATATGTGGAGGAAGAAGAGGAGGATCATGGGTAGTCATTAGTGAGCTGGAGGTGATGCTTTTTATTGTTTATTGCTAATTCGTCTAGTTTCTGTGGAAGATGTATCCTGATGTGATCCTGGGGGGCGGGGATATAAGTGGGACTTCCCTGAACAATTTGAAGATAGAAGAATGTTGTTAATTTCTGCATAACTTTATTAAGTTTATTCCAAAATGTTCTTGAGGATTTTGGACAGATGGAAACTATTTGGAAATACCCTAAGATCTGCCTTTTCACAGCTCAACAAAAGAGAAGCTTTTGTGCTCACTTCAAAAATGCACAATACGCCCTGTGAGACTTAAAGTTTGATAGCGTATGTTTGCTTCGTCATCTGGTCTTTTATACTTTACAGAACACTTTGGACCCATCAATCAACTGCCTGCTTTGTTCTTTGGAGTAATGTACTCACACATATTCCCAGGACAGTGATGTGAAAGTTAAAAAACGTTGATATAAGCTGTTTCAGTATTTTAGAACACAACAATGCTTCAAAAAGCAGGTCATACACAGATCTTGGATGAGTGTGTTGCATTGATTTATGCTCCCTTAAGATAGTTTTTAGCTCCATGGTGAAGTCTGGCAACTTCGGTCTGGAGGAGCCCATGAGTGTGTTGATTAGTCTCGCAGCACACAGAGCTGCTCTTCTTCTTCTTCTTCTTCTTCTTCTTCTTCGACTGAACCATCGTCAAAAATCCCTTTGTGTTAGAGGAGTTCATTGGCTGGCCAGTCCTCAGGGGTCACATAGACATTGCTGGCTGCTGAGGGGATTGCTGCAGGGCAGTAGGATTGGGGAGAGATCACAGACAAAGTGGGAGTTGCTGGTGGGTTCTCACAGCTCTGTAGCAAGCAAAATTAGCTACATGGTGACCCCTTTCTTTCTGGTTCCTATACCTGTGAGGAGTGCCTGAAAGCTCCTTTGAAAGGCAGAAAAGTTAGAACAAACACAGCACTTTATTATTATCATTATTATTATTAGTAATAGTAGTACCAATCGTCTGTCAATACAAGTCAAATGAGTGCTGTAAGTAGCAGAAACTGTGTGCATCTTGTAACAGAGTAGATAAACAGCAACAAACTTAGCTGATGTTTGTAGGGACTGTAATGAGATGTTGACTTTCCCTGCAGGATGTCAGGTTAATAAAAAGTATCAGGTAAACACATTTCTAATAAATCCATTGTTCCCAAGCAGTGTCTCATTAGTAATTTCACAGCTTGAACCAAACAAGAAAAAAAAGCACTCAAGTAATATTTTTGGAGAAATCATGGAAACATGCTTTTATTTTTGCCTCCGACTGCGTCACTTAGGTGCATGCTGATTTGTAATTTGCTCACAGTCGACAAAGTTTTAGAAAAATTATTCATCAGTAAATAGTGAAGAAATTCTTGCTTTGTCTGACCAACAGTCCACATGAAACTTGAAATGCAGCAAATCCTCACAATTGATAAACTGGAGTGTTTAATAGCTTCTCAAAGTTGCTCAGTGATTTTCTTTCTACTAATCTACAAATTGATGAATCATTTCAGCTCTAATGGCAACCTTTAAGTAATTTGGGTAACAGTAGCTATGGTGATAAAGCAGGTCGCTAGTTCAATTCTCAGTGTGTCTGTGACCAAGACAATAATGCCATTTTCATGTCATGTTGGAGTTATAACGTAATTGCCACTTTCTGACTTCCATCTTGCCACTAATAAAGTTGTAGTGCCTGAAAAACAAACAAACATGGACATTTCACGTCAGACAATGTCCCTCGTTAAAGATATAAAATTCCAATTTTTAATGAATATAGTGTTAATATATTGTCAATTCTTCCCATGCAACTTGATGTGGCCCAAATGATAAGTTCAGTTCTTAGCATGGCAGCTCTGCCATAAAGCACTGTACTGTATAAATGCAGCCTTTTTTTTTTTTTTACCATCATGCACTTCTTGTATGAAACTTTTACATCAAGGTCAGAATCAGATTGCTGTTTTTCTACTGAGGTCAATTAAAGAGCACTAATTTTTCTTTGTGACATTCGTGCTGTGAAAAAAAAAAAAAATACAACCAAGACCGTAACTAATACACGTGTTACAGGGACTGCAATATTTCACGTTTAGTGCATGGTGACTATGATAAACAGCAGGGTACATATATTACTCAAGTATACATTCAGCAAGGTCTTACGTCACCTTGGGAATAGATATAACTTTATCTTTCCATAACTCTTCCCTTAACAACTGTATGTAAAGAAGTGGGTTTTTTTTTTTATCAGGCATTTCACAATTCGCATATTTGATTCAGTGTGTCTCAAAAGAACACAATGTTTCTTATCCCTCATCACAACTGACAGACAAAGCAAAAATGCATCTCAGTGAAGCAATCCACTCTTGACTGGCTATGGCTCCCATGAGAGAACATTCTCCCCACAACAATGAGCTACTTAGACTGCCAGAGGACACAATGCCTGTGCAAAGAACAGAGATAAAAAGACAAGCTAGATGTGGGGAGGATAGATGAGGAAAGGGAGGTTATGAATTTAACACAGAACAGATGTGAGACGTATTGCGCCCCGGAACGAATGAAGAGATCATCTATAGCATCCAAATGTTGAATCAAAGCGCACATGATGGGAATTAAACCCAGCAATTAAAGAGATGATCAGTGCCATGCTACCATATGTAACGGGGGACACATGGATCACTGGGCTGATTTAAAGCACAGGCAGGTAGATTAAAGATGTGATGACTTACTCTGGCGTTCAAGGAGAAGCGAAAAATGAATAGCTGACGTCAAAAGATAAAATGAAATTTAAAAAAAGGGCTATTACACACAACAGATCCTCCACCATGAAATGTTGTCTTGATGAGATCTTTACTATGGTGGGAAGGAACAGAGTACATTCACTCAAGTTCTGTACTTACTGAGCCTGTTTTATTTACTGTGACATAACTATTTATATATATCACATAGAAACAAGCTGAGAAAACCAATTGAAAGCACTTATGCAGGGCTTTTACACAGTATCTCATTGACTGAAGGAAGAAAACAACAACTTCACCTTTGCTCCCGTCGTAATTACTACTGCCTCAGGAGGGCTTCGTCACATGAACATAAACATATGCCGTTTTGGGGCACTTGCTGAACTGACAGATGTTGTCGTTCTTCTTGGGAGGACAGTCGTTCAAATAGGTCAAACTCTTCAATATTTCACAAATAATTAAATATTAGAGAAAAGTACAAAAAAATAAAACAGATTTGTGTAGCAGAACTTTGTTTTTTCTTCTTTCCTCTCCTTTTAATCACATGGGGACCCCTCAGATTTATCTTGTGACACTTTAAGGGGGTCTAACCCCTACATCTGAACTACCAAACTGTATGTAAAGTAGTTAACACTGGCTCGCTGTTTACACATTAACTCATCAGTATTAGCAACCTAATAATGTCATGCAATAAGTCAGTCACAGGGGACATTTTACTGCAGAATCAGTACTTTTGATACTTTAAGTACATTTTGCTGACCAATACTTCTTTACTTTTACTTAAGTAGGATTTAGGAGCTTAGAAAAGGATCTGAATACTTCTTCCACCACTGAAACTTCAGTCTTTAAATGAAAACCCCCGAGAGTCAAATCTTTAGTCATTTCAAGCCGACCGTACCGAGATCAGTCGCATGGAAATATTTGAATGAATCAGTGGATTGGAAATAAAGGCAAGATGCAAAGTCAAAAATGTTTTAGTGAGACATCAAAACCTTATCATTAAATATGATTCTCCACTGAGCCACACAAGGAGACTCTCCTTGCTTGTCTGAACTGAAGATCTATAGTGACCTTGCGAAGGACTAAGCAAGCAGAAAAATTTAATGAATTCATACAGAAACTCTTGTGAGAGGTTGAATCAGCATTTTGTCATATTATATTAATGTAAATGTTTAATCTCCTTCCACATTATATTTTATCCTCCCCTTCCTGGACAGCACATCTACACATGGAAAACAATGACAGTTATCTCCTCAGGCCGGTTTCTGTTGACCCTCTCATCTGGCCGCATATATATTTCATTGGGTCCATTAAAGAACTTCAATTACACAGTCATTTCAATGACCTTGACAGAGTGAGGTAAAAATCAATAGATGCCTTCGTTTTTATTTTTTTTCCAATCCATACAGGTCACTCCCGTCCCGTGCCCTAATTCTTTGACAAAGGATTACTGAGCTTCATCATCTCGCTGACAAAAAAAAGAGAGATGCCCATAAAAGCAAAAGAACAGATTTATTTAATCTCCTCCTTGATAATTTGGTCTATATATCAACCTTTCTGGACACCAGAGCTCCATGTTACACAGACATATTGACGAATGGAGGGTTATTGTCAACTGCACATTTAGGAGTTTCATTGTTATTGCCTTGCTCAAAGCAATACATGTTAGTGTTGATGCAATATCGCCACCGTACTGCGATTTTTGGGGCGAACCACTCATTGAGCTTAAACAAGGTTGTTGGATTTTTTTACTATAAAGCCACTGACTGCGTGGGCAGACGTTCTGAATACTGGTGTAAATTTGTCCGGGTGAGTTAAAAGTTAGAACAGAATACAACACCATGGAAACAGGCACCATAACGAGCACACAATCTTCATCACAACAGCAACAATCCAGAAGCATCTGTCTGCCAAACCAAACTGCTTTCATTAAAGAGATGCAAAATACACGACTTGGCCCCATTCAGCAGGACAAGTTTCTTCTCTCCGGTGAACATGTGCCAGTATTAAGAGATTGGCATTTTCAGACTCATTATCGAAGTCATTACAGAGTTCCACCACAAGACAAACTAACTACACTGTGACAAAAACTACCAGCTGCCAAAAGTCTGTTCGATGTTCCCGGTGGCTTCACCTCCAAGGAATCATTACAGTTTTGTGTATTTGTGCCCATTTAAATGTCTCCATTTTTTGAGACTGTCCTCGCCAGAGAAACAGCGCTGGTCATTTGCTCAAAACTGCCTGTTTAAAATGAGGCATGTGACCTAGTTTCCTGACAAGTGCCCTCTTGTGACCTCTTGTAATTGTGCGAATAATGACTATCCTGTCCAAGCAGCGAAGGCGAAAGAAGCTGTAAAAAGTCTCAGGGTGGAAGACGAGGAGGATGGTTGGTTGCACAAAGTACATGACTTTTACACTGGAGACCACAGTTTGTGTTAGTTTTACTTTCTTTTAACCTTTTTCTAACCTTTATCAATTAGTTTTAGTGTCATTTTGAAACCTGAATTAATCATTTTTTTTTAGATTTTTGTGCAAAAATCATCCAACTCAGCAGCTTTAAGGAGCATTTTAGCCTCTCAGTGTAGTTCAGTCTGACAGCTGTTTCCAGTGAAATAGCCTTAATAAACCTACTGTACGCTGCCTGCCTAGCACCAAACTGCAGGCACACATAATTAGCAGCTAGCTGGTGAAAAAAGTTTAATCTAACAAGCTAAAGTTGTAGATATTTTTGTTGGTGGAGACTAAAACAGAGCTAAAAAAGTATGAACTGGAGAAAAATACATCTCCTAATGAATGAGAATGTTTTGGGGATCTACTGGATGTGTAAGTAGGCTATATAGCTATAAAAGCTGGTGATACGGTGGTTGCTATCAGCTTGTTTTGATGTTTTTCTGCCCCCTTGAGGCCAAAAATTGTTTAATGCAGCTTTATCTGTTCATAATACCAGGAGCATAAAGAGCTGATGCATGTGAATGGCATCACCGCAAACCAAAATCAGACACTGAAGCTAAACATTTTAATATGGTGTGTGGATGCTTTCCTGTTCATTTTCAATTCATCTCACACATAGACGATCTCACTTGGGCCAAAAATGAAAATCCCAACTAACTTAATAAATAAGTAACTGTAACACATATTTGGAGTTGCATTGACATATTTAACTTGTGCACCACGTCAAAAAGCGTCTCCTAGTACCTTTTCAACATGGCCAGAAGATCTCAGCTAAAAGTAAATGTGAATATTTTGTCCTCATGTAACTCTGAAGTAACTCTGAAGTTACATGAGGACATGGACTGTGCTTCACCACTTGTTTATGTTAAGCGCTGAGAAAAACATCCTGTGAGAGAGACGGAAGGAGAAAATTCACCTGCATTCATGAAAGATAATACTGTATAGAGTTAGTGCATATTCATTATCATGATCGTAGGTATTTGCAGTGTCCACCTGAGGATGTAATTTAACGTGATACAAATGGTGTGTTTTGTCATTTTCTTTTCTTCCATTTGTTTGCAAAATCAGAGCAGCATCTGTAAAATTAGCAAACAATATTAGATCATTTGACATGTGGGAACACCAGTTTTCAATGTATGCCGTTGTCTACAGAGTTCACCTGCAGATTAGTTTGATTTTGCTCTCTAACTGCTGTAATTGTACAAAGATGTCAAATATTTTGGGGTGTTTGTTTTCTTGTTATTAATGTTTGTATATATATTTGTAAGCCATTACAGCAGTTCACGTACAAAAGCTTCTGCTCCGAGTCTTAAATTTCATGGGACGCCGCTGTTGACTTCCCCATTTAGTATTCATCTATCTGATGCTCCTTTCATTTGAATACTAGGTGCCAAGTGCAGTTCCTCTGTTCATGAATAACTCATGCTTTACCCAGGGGTTTTTTGTCTAATCTTAGACATTTAAGGGGAACACAGAGATACAAATGGAATACGTGGATTTAGTCCAATTTAAATGAGAAGCCTCATTCCTGCGTCTGTTTCAAATAAAATTAAATTTACAGCTTTTAACCACAAATAGCTTTCTTCAACGCAGAACAGAAATAAGAACCAACCAGTTTATTGTTTGTCACTGGACACCGTTACATGCAATATATGGAGGTGTATTCTTTCTTTCTTTTTATGATACAAGTTACAGTTACCTAGTTTATATAGCGGGGGAGGACTTAACCATTAGCTAAAGTGGGCAACTGCCTGGGGCCTCTAATAGCTACAGATATAATATGACGTTTAGATAAAATAAATATAAAATTATCTTCCCCTCTTCCCATCCCATCTTCTTCTCTGTTCTTCCTCTTGTGTGTAGAGTCCAGCCCAGGTTTTTGCTGTAGAGAGGAGGTCATACAGCTCAGGTCCTCGACGTTTTGACAGCATCGGGAAGTAGCACAACATTTTCCCAGATCGCTTCATTTATATATATATATATATATATATATATATATATATATATATATATATATATATATTTGTATTCTGTCTACCTATACTGTCATTCTTTACTGTTGTTTTTGTCTACTCTGTACACACAACATCAATTGCTGCTCTGTCCATCCATGAAGAGGGACCCCTCCTCTGATTCACTTGAAGTTTATCCCTTTTTTTCCCTTTAAAAGTTGTTCTGGAAGTTTCACCTTAACCAAATCGAGGGTGTAAGAATGGAGGGTGTCATAGGATGTACAGATTGTAAAGCCCTTAGAGAAAAAAATTATGATTCAATTGACTTCACTTACAGTATTTTTAAAACACATATAATCTAGAAACACTAGCGGAGGAACAAGCTGGTTCAGGGAGCAGTTTTGTGTAGGAATAGATAATAAAACATCCATCTATGCATCCATGGCAATCAGTAACCTCCTTAACGTTATCAATTAGAAATGCTGATAATGAGGCATGCACAAGGCCTCTGGGGGTTGCCTGGGGACCTCAAATTAATACATTTAATCAAATCATTTTTTTTGAATATCTTTAGGGAGCTCTAGTGTGAAAATAACTTATGGAAATTTGGAACTTTTGTGGAGACAAGTAATCCACCACAATGTGCTTTTAGTCACTTTAAAATGATTTTGAATCATCGTGTTGCACTACTGTGGTGCATTTAACAATGTTCTTATATCCGACATCTGAGAGTCAGCTGGTCAGAAGCATTGCATTAATTATTTGACAGAACATCAAACTAAGACAAACAATAAAACAGACTTTGTAAAGGGGAAAATAAAAAGTTGTTCAAAGTGTTTGGCAGCTGACCTTTAATGTACAAACAGATTTTTTTCTTTTCATTTTCTACTACATTACCATGTAAACAGAGCTTTGTCAAACAGCTAAAGGCTACAATGTGTTCACTGTGATGGATTAACTAAAAAAAATAAGGGTTTTCATACTGTTATAAAATTGAATTGAAACCACTGGCAGCCCAGAAACCAGGAAAATCAATCTTAAACTTGCTGTTAGCTTGCTGCATGTTTCAGAAAATGGTCAACAATAAGGTGGAACATTTTTTAATTGTAGTAAAACAGCTACAAACAGGCAACACCAGCAGTATGATGCTTTGTGACAGGTGCATTAGAGGATTTACCAGCCACTGCACCTGAAGGAGAACAGGGTTTGTTTCCTGCCCTTGTTGACCGTAAGGTAGCTTCTGTCACCATCTCCTGTAAACAGGCAGTGGTCTCCTCTCTCTGTGCCCATCTGTGCCTCTTCCTGCTTCATCTCTCAGGTTAGGCAGCGATATCCATGCATCAGACGCTCCTCTGAGGCGCCTCATGGCTGTGGCTGCAAGTCTTCCAAAATGGGTGCAGCTGTCCTGGCTGGATGCCGGAAAGTTAAGCTCTGATCTGGCTACACAAGAGGCCTTTCTCTCTGCAGTCGGTTCCTTAGGTTTCTGCTCACATGACGCGACACAGTGCTGCTTATTGTCCGTGGGGAAATTCAGTTTGAAAAGACTCAGAAGTTGTTTGGCACTGAAACAGTATAGTGCATGTCATACATTAATAGTGGGCAACAGATAAAGGAACACAGATGAGTTAGCATCTGTGCACTTGTTATATCGTTATCTCTTCATCATATAATAAGGCAATGATTCACAAAATACAGAGAAAGTTTTTTAACTGTGATCTCATGGTTTCTAATCTATTATTAATATAGTTACAGAAAATACTACCTCAAAATGCACAAAACGTTTTCAAAGTTTTCTCAGTTTGAAGTAATTTCCTGAATTATTCCCACATATTATATTCAAGGTAGTGTACTAAACCGGCAGTTCATGCAAAAATATATTATAACTGTTTCACAATTTCATCTCACACACACACAAAAAAGGACATTTGAACTTCTCTGCAGGTTGTAAGTGAGTGTTGAAGCAGATGTTGCATCGGTACATTTAAATCTGTGACATTCCTGGAGCTATTGTTCATCATTTGAATAAATCTAATATTTGAACTAGTTTCATGTATTTGTTTGGCAGCCTCTTTTGATTGTTTTCCTTTTTAGAAAATGAGTGCATTACATGTACTAACAAGAACAGGAGGAAGGAAATAATTAAAACCTTCTTTTCACAGACATGCAGCTTCTTAAGAGAATATATTTCTCAATCATTACAGATCACCTACAGCTCTCTTTTGTGGATAATATAGTTACACTCTTAAAAAAACAGTGATAGCTTTGTGTAAGATCGTTACCATTGTCACCTAAGTGACGGTATGAACTGATTTTGTTTAAAGTCATTTACACACAAAGTTATCAAGAAAAGGATAAAACTCTTTTATTGTTTGACTTTCAAAGTATGTGAATAAACTTGATGAAAAGTCATTTTTGCACCCAGACATTTATTGTTGTTATAAAATGCTGCTTCAGAAAGCACTTGAGATGGCAGTAAAACAAGCTGTGCAGTGACAGCTGTCAGATGATTTCTAGTATACAGATGGTTCATGGTGGCTGAAAAGTACTCAAGGTGTCATCAAGTCTCTCCAAACTTTCTTTTCGTTTTTAGATTTGGGACAAAAAAAAAACATTCTTTTTTTGCCATGACATTCAACAGTGTGGTCCCACAAAACAATAAAATGGATACATGTATTCATGTGTATGATTTTATAAACATTTCAAATTTGATGGCATAAAAGAGAGTTTTTTTTGTACATTCTGGCCCATTTTGTAAAGCTTCACTAAAAAGACGACACTACAGGTTATTGAATCACAATATACTACACTACCCATTTAAGTACAAATGTCACTGATTTGGTGCTCCTGCTCTCCAATATCCTGCTTATCTGCATGTAGTGCAATCTTCCATCATTATGCAAAAGCATTTTCATTGGCACTTGACCTTACAGCGCAGACAGCACATGATAATGAAAGGCATTTATATGAGCTACTGAAATATAAATAGATTATGTGTGAGACGGTGTAAGAAACTGTTGAAATACCCCTACAGATGTGTTAATCTCACTTTATTTATCCTGCCTCCTGTGTGCACAAGTTTGGTATGTATGCACTACAGTGACGTGGCGTGACTTTTCCACTAGGTGGAGCTACTAAATCTTGGCATGCTATCCGCCATACTGTCACGTAAAAATACTATGCTGAGAGTCTCTACCGCGTTTTGGTGTCATTTACGGGCGCGCTGCTTCTGTCCTCTGTTCGCATGTTTCTGTTATAAGTATGATTTATGTAGTAACAACTTAAATGTATACACACACAACAATAACATTGACGATTTTTCATTAAAATATGTATTTCACAATTGGAATTGCAGGGCGCCCCAACGCCCTTAATGGACCACACCCCACTGATGCACCATCTTGGACATATTGTGACATAAAGAAAGGAAGGCCTTTACTCAGTGGGAAAGGGGATACCCAAAAAACTGCAAAATCACAGCAGTCACCAAAAACAGACAATTATTAGATGTTTAAACGTGCATCACATGTTGCCAGTGTCAATGGAGGGTGGCCCATCGTCAGCCACACCCTGCTCCAGGAACTAGACTAATATACAAGATTTCTACAACAAGAAATAAATGACACTAATACAAGCATACAAATGCTCCAGAAAAAAACTATATCAAATAAATCAAAAGGGGGACAAAACAGCAGCAGGTATCCTGCAATAACAAATACTATTTATTGATACATAATCAATTGAAAGGGACAATCCTGGGTTATTCAAACAGTCTGTATTATGTAAAACAAAACAGCTCAGCGTCTATGATGACCTGATCATTTGTGTATAGGAAGAGATGCTATTTATAAGCTTACCAATCCTCAACGTTGACGTTATGTTGGTAAATTTGAACAGACCAGAGAAGATTTGCACATTAGTATATGTGGAGAGCTTTCTGCAAGTAAGAAGTTTTTTGCATTTCACTGCAGTCAGAAAAGAGTAAAAGAAAATACAACTAATTTGTGTTTCTTGAAGTGACATTTACATGGTCACTTATATGTAACACCCCCCCCCCCCCCCCCGAAAATGAGAAAATAGTCTCTCTTTTCTCGAAAAACATTCTGCAGATTCATAGCTTTTACTGGGCAGTAATTCCTTCTTAAACAGATGCCCTGAAACACAGAAACACACATTCGCAGAGTTAAATAAATATTGCCTTATGGTAAACACTTAGTGCGTTGGATGCAGGTGGAGATTATAGAGGGATTAAACCTCAAAACATCCTGGCAGACGCTCTGTGCCTTTAAAATAGCACATGTTCCCATAAATTCTTGGGTCAAACCACTTCAATGAAATGGGGGGGGGGGGGGGGGGGGACTCATTTAAAAAAAAAGGCATCTGATCTCATAATTCATCCCCTTTAATGAATGAACTGCCCTGATAAAAACCCATGGATAAGATCAGCTGGTTTTACAGCGCAGCACGCGTAACTTGACACGAATGAATTCAACTGCTCCTCATAAATCACTACACCGTGCACCGGTCTTGTTGAATATTACAATGGAGTGCTCCGGATGCTCAGTGCTCCCACAGATTGGAAGCATACACAAGTGTGCTATTAAACATCAAGGCCTTTGCATTTAGTTGAGAGGAGAGCGACCATCTAAATATTTAACACAGGACTTTAAATTAACTACAGCAAGCAATTTGAAGAGGAAAAGCTCAGAGTGCCTACAAGCATTACTGTTTTGGGCTTTGTGCAAAACTGCTGTACAAATATTTAGTACTGAACTGGAGAATTGTTGGAAATATAAAGTATTAGCTTGTTTCAGCGCTTCAGAGCAGTAACATAGTCTTGCTGCAAGTTTCTACGTTATGGCTTCTGTGTTTCAGATGTGTTGGAACAGATACGTTCCCATTTTACACAGGCCACGTTTTTTGTGCTTTGAGTCTATTTTCTTTTATTTAATGCTTTAATACTGTTCCTGAATGCATCATGTGTAGACACAGAGGACTGGAGCTGCTGCTGCTCACGCTACGCCTTCTGTGTGGACAGTGTCAGTTTTAAATGTTTCTGCGAGTAAATATGAGATAGTTGAAAGTAAAAGGTATCAGTTCATGTCAATGTGAGTGTTTTGATTCATTGCTACTGATCGATGGGTCAACAAAAAGACTTGAGATGAGAGTCCTGTTTCCTACTGACAGTCAACATTGGTTAGTTTAACCATGACCAAGATGTTTTAAAACAACACTTGCATGCTCCATACTGTGCGTACTTTAAAAGAATTGCTCAATTGTACCTCCTTTCCATACTGGCTGCTAAAAGATCCCTTTTTTAAAGTATTTCAATGTAAATGATGGTGGATAAAAGGTAGTACGTTTTTGTTGTCATTTCTAGTTTTCAGCAGTATCTGAGCCTTCGAAAACCAGCACCAATCAAACGATGTTCTCCTGCTGAAAGCGTCAGATCAGATAACACATAGATATTATTCTGCAGGGAAATAACGTCTCGTATTTTGTGTTTATTAGTTGAAACGATGCTGTTGGTTGCGTGTTCTTGAGGTTGACCCACACAAGGGACTACAAGACAGATCTCAGCCTCTGGAGTTATTCAAGTACAACACTGAATTGCTTGAGTAGCCCTTTAAATGTGATTCGCAGAGTTGTTGCTCTGTTTTATGTAACCTCTTAGTGGATTGTGCACACTGACAACACAGTTAAAATTATATCCAACAGTAAAATATGAAAAATAAGGGGGTAGTCAGCAACAACACAGGTGGTAAAGGTGGTCAAACCTTGTGCTCTAATCCTGATCCATGTCATGAACTGGCTCAGACTCAAAGAAGGGAGATCACACGTGTGGTTACAGTAAAAATAAAACAGATTTGTTAATAACAATAAAACAAAAAAAATTAATTGAGTGTAGCAATGAAGGAGCAGAACAAGGAAGAAACGCAATGTGCTGAGGCTCCAGGTCATGAAGCACAGGTGATCCTCATCCGACTAATGAGCCTCCGCTCTGCCGGGTCGTTACGGGTGAGGGGAAGGAAAAAATACAGTGATCAAAAGAACAAGGAAGGAAGAACAAATAGTAAAAATAAGCATATAAATGTGCTGAATAGACGTGAATAGACGATATCTGATTCATTTAATACTATAATTGATTTATCAGTTTTAAAAGGATGAATAAGGTCGGTATTTTATAAATTATTCTGTGGATACTTTCACTTCAGCTGATGATGAAGGCCAAAATCTTGCCATCATTTTGCAACAGGAATCAATAGTATCGCTTTAGGAGCAACGTCTGAAAAGCTGTGTGGTGAAAATTAAAAACAGGACTTTAAAAAATCAATCACAGTATTACTTTTATTGTGCTCAAGGTTTAAAAATGGAGCGGAAGCTGAACTGAGTCCATCTGGAAACAGTTTGAAATGCAGAGGAAGATTTTACTAATGATCTGTCGCACAGTTTGTTTTTTAAAATGAGCGTAACGATTCTTCACCCCTTCACTGTGGAGCATTCAAACCATCAAAGACAACATAAGTACAGAATGAACTGAGTTCAGCTTTCTGCTCTTTGTAATTCAAGTGCTTTTCATTCATTTTGAAAAGCACATTTGTACAGCGTGTTTCAATATCACCTCAGATTACCGTGTATGCAAATCATTTTGAGAATAAACTTTTAATCAAAAGCTAATATTTCTTATTAAATTACTATTGCGCTTTCCACTTTCACTTTTCTGTTCTCTGAAATTGGTTTTATCTTGTTCATCTATATTTACTGGACTATTAACCTACAATCAGCCTGCCAATTAACTTTGAACAAATGTAATTCTAAAGTGGTATTTACAACCAGTGAATCTTAACATAAATTAGCAGTTTACCAAAAGATTACACAGGAAGATTACTTCAGTTGTTTTCTCCACTACTCGTTCATTAATCGCTCAAACCTTTTGGTTCCCTTTCATTCATATATCATAAGGAACAGCGACACCAAACTTCACTACCAGTTAATTTCAATGACGATCAAGCCTGGTTCCATAAACAATTCAATCTGATTGAACTTTGGCCAACAAAATGTCTAAAGTCTCCAATACATCATTGTTTTATATAACTGAAGCGTGAATAAAAAAAGCAGCAAAATAGGTTGCTTATCAGTATCTTCCACTGACTCATATGAGCGTTTTCTGATCTGCTTCCTCCGTGGTCAATGTACTGCGGGGTTCATGGTTAAAGCCCCCACTGTATGTGTAAGATTTAAAAATAATGTGACTTTGTGACTCCAGTTGGTAGTGTAAAAAAACAAATTGTGCTCGCTGCCTACTCCAAGAACCTGCAGGATGGCATACAACTACTTGATACCTAAAGAGAAAAATACAAAATCACATGTCTGGGCCAGGTTTTAATTAACCTGGAAACAGCACATTTGTTTAGGATGTAATTGTATTTAAAAGCAGGACACAAAGATTTGTAAACAAATTCTGAGCTCACCTTTTCATCTGAATCTGCTCGTCAGGTTATTACATGAAGGCCTCAGTATGCTTTAAGCAAACTAGGTCATCCGACGGGTCATCTGATGACATCTAGGGGCAAGAAAAAACACACTTCCGGACACAGTGTTGTTCTTGTTTGTATGCAGGAAAAAGACATTCTGGATGCAGATTTAGAAGCTGCTCATTCAGGTTGTAAACAAACCAACCATTCTGACAGATTAGCCAACACTTCATTTGAAAGTAAAACCGAAAGCTCTGCTGGTCCAGGTTAAGAAGAAGGTGATGACTTAATCTTTATTGTCAACTGATGTGTGTCTCTCTCTCACAGCATGTGAGCTGTCATCTCAGCCAGGCATCAGCAGCTGCAGACAAAAAATGCTATTCATAACTTGGTGAAAGTCCATGAATTTCTGAATGCTGGCACAAATAAACAGGACATTCAGATGAGTGAAACACTTATTTTGGATGCAGTACTCTTCAAGTACTCTTGATGGTAGATTGCGGCACGTATAGGCTTTATTTTTGTGAATTTCAGCGTGGCCGCATTTTGTGAAATGAGAAATGTTTTTCCAGCACAAATATGCAGGAGACAAATAGGAGCAGGCAGCAGTTTGACACTGAAATGGCGCAGTGGAAAGTGGGAGTGGGGAGGTACAAAGGGCAGCTGGAGAGATACATTTACTTTTAACTACAGCAGCTCAGGTTAAATGTCAGTGTGGTGCTCTGTGGTTTGCTCTGTCACCTCGCAGCCAGCAGGTTTCATGTTCTCCCCGTGTCTGCGTGGGTTTCGTCCCACAGTCCAAAGACATGCAGGTTAAGTGACATGGAGACTCACAAATTGCCTGTGGGTGTGAATGTGTTTGTCTGTCTCTATGTGTTTGTCTGTTGCTCCTGTGATAGACTGGTGCCTGCCGTCTCACCCAACACATGATGAAAGTGGATTAGAGAATGAATAGATAGGTCTGAGTTTTGTGGCTCCAGGAGGAAAAGTCTGACAAATTGCCTCAAGTGATGTCACATGCTAAGCTGTCAGTGCTCGAGCTGCATTGTGGGTAATGTAGCCATCAGGTTTTGACAAGGAAGAAGGATAAAAAAGACCACGGGCCCTATTTTTACACCCGGCGCAAAGCGGTGCACGGCGCAGCCCATGGGCGTGTGGGTCTTAAAATGAGGTGTGGTGCATCGTTGTCTTGAGGCAGCAGAAAGTGATAGCGCCATTGACCGTCAAAAACCTGGTCTAAAGTCTGGCGCGGTATTTTCCTGCTAATTAAAGGACGCATTATCCAGATATTCGGATGCGCCTACATAGGCAGGTTCACAATGCACATACACTCTAAATATCCGCAGGAGCACCTGGTGTTTAAAGAGAATGGGAGATGACAGTCTGATTGGTTTAATACATGTTATGCCAATAACACACCTATGAATAATCAAGAGACTAAATACGACCCCTTTGCGCCTTGCGCTGTACATTGTGCCCAGATTATGTGCCGTTTAGCTAGCAAAGGGGAGTAGGACACGCCCACTTGCACCACGTGCATTGGATCGTTTAAATAAGGCCCTAAATCTCTTGTTCTGCTGCATCGATTTTGATCCTTGTTTTTTAGACTGTCCATTCTGAGTCAGGCATGAGTGCAATGCTAATTCAGTATACTCTTTGAAGTACATTTTGGAGGTACTTGTACTGGACTTTGATTGTTTCCATTTCTCCTCTACATTTCAGAGGGAAATTATACTTTTTACTCCTCTGCAGTACATTTATCTGACAGCTACAGTTACTAATTATTTTCAGATTAAGATCTTACATAAAAAGACATATAATAAACTGAAAAATAAATACAATTTACATACATTTTAAACGATTAAATCAGTGGTTGAGTTGTCAGCAGTTTCCTAAAGAGGTAAGATCATCCAATAATTAACAAAAAGTCCAACAAATTAATACAGATGTGTGCAGCAGAACTTTTTCTTCATTTAATATCTATTAATTATCTCACGACCACTCAGATTTATCTAAAACTAGCTCCACCTCGACCTGCTGCAACGGTAAAATACGACTTAAACATTAATGTATCAGTATCAACGATCAAATCATGTAATATTTAATAACAATAATAATATATATAACACAGGGGACATTTTTACTTTTGATACTTAATGTACATTTTACTGATAATACTGTGTACTTTTACTTGGGTAATAATACTTCTTCTCACCAGTGAGAGACTTAAAGCTCTGTTTCTCTGTGTATTAGTTGCACAAGACAATTTCCAATTATAATAATTGGCAATTAAAGGGATGTTGATTCAGAATTGTTTGGGCACAAGCCAAGCATTTCAGCCAACTTCAAAAAGCACTTAACAGCATATTATAGTTCTTTAGTTCTACGGCAAATCCTGTGCTGCAATACTGACCATGCAAAGACAATTCAAGGAGGCAGAGACTCAAGACAATGAAGGGCACCTTCACCTCTTAAAAGCTTTAAGTTAAGAATGAAAGTTTTACCTGGTGTCCTGTTGTTTTATTTTTATACTACCCGAGAGATGACAGATAAAAAATTAACCTATTTTAAGAGGGCTCTTGGTGAGAGGCAGACAGGAGTGTAAGTATCGCTGAGGCAGTTTGTTTACGTGAGGCTTTGTTTTCAATTTTCACCAAAACAGCCCGATTTACTTTCACAAAATATTTCTGTGCCCACACATCCAAGAGTTACTGTTTTTCTTGCTGCAAGAATAAACTGATCACTGCAGTAAGCAACGTCTCCTGTAAAGTTCACTGTTGCAGAAAATGCTCCTGCTGATAGAAAGTGAAGAGAAAAATGAAAAAGCACCAATGAGCTGCTGATTATGCACCAGACACTCACGGAGTAAAAAGAACAATAGACAGTTAAACTGCTGTGCACAGTGCTTGTGCTGCAGATAAAAAAGTATGTTGAATTTAGATTTTTTATTATTTTTATTTTAATAATCAAGGTTAAAAATAATGAGTAACTGCACTATGATATTCTAGTAGTTTAATACTCATTATGCTATCAGTCTCAACATAATACTGATAGTTCATCTGTGTGTGCACAACAAACATTGTAAAAACAAGAAACTATCTTGTCTTGTGTATGTTTTGTACTTTGCACTTGAGTCCAAAATGTGTAAATGACATCTCTGAAAAGCCTCGCAACACAGTCAAACGCTCCCTGAAGGGTTTTTAATCTATTCCATGAAAGAAAAACAACAGTTTGAGCCCAAACTACCCAAAACTTCATCAGGTGTAAAATCACCAAGGATCAAATTCAGGTGTGTATCGTTGAAGTGATTTGTCACATCACCGGTCGCAGGTTCGTGAATCTGCAGCAAGACAACTTATAGTCAAATGACAAAAAGTAGATTCCTGTTGCTATTTTGTTCTCTGGGTATAAAAATGGTAAAATATATCCACTGTGGAATCCATTTGAGTAATATCTCTTTTGATGACACAAATTATTATATGTGTCTTTATATAATAATCATATTCTCCTGATTGCTCTATATCCCTGTCATTATTTGCAGAACACCATATTGAGTTTGTGATACTGCAGTTGACATTGACTACGTTTACATGCACACTAATTTTCCACTATTATTCAGAATATGAATTCTGAATTTGATACGGGTCATGTCAACAGCATATTGATATATTGAATTAGGCCTTGTTCCGAATGTAGCATTTTCCAATTAAGACGTAGGATATGCAGATCTTCGGAAAATGCGTCTCACTCAGGGTTTTTATGGCAGTTTGCGACACACGGCCTCTTGTCTGTTTGCGGTCAGCTCTGTGCATTGTAAACAAACTAACTAGCAAACAGTCTGCCAGGCTGCGGTAGAGATGCACACATTTTTGGTTTTGGTTGGCTTTTTCAGAATGAGGGCAAAAACTGGAATATTTTGTGCACGTAAACGCAGTCAATGATCCAGAGGTCGCATTTGTGCAATAAATTACTGTTTGTTTGTTGCTCACAACCAAGCAATCAATTTCCCTGGAAAATAAAACTCATTAGTATCTGACTGACTCAGAAAATAAGTCTATGTATGGTGTTGACCAGATGTGACATACATCAGCAGTTTGACAGCAGTTCCACATCAGGTGGGTATTAATCAAATTTTGATGACATATTAAGTGGATATTCAAATTCTGTGACGTGGTTTAAACTTGTTTTTGTACCAAAAATACATGCAAGTCAATGAAACCAATGAATTTTGGGTGGATTGTCACTCCTTTTTGCATTTGACTTGTGGGATCTTTGTCTCTGCCAGGATGATTCAGTTTACTCCTCCATGTCAGGCAAGCGAAATTAATCAAAGAGAAGTTTACATGAAAGAGTTATAACTGTATAATTTATATGGAATAATCTGACCTTCAGGACATGATGGAAAGGGTTCGACACACATCATGTACCAACAGAAAAAAAAATGCACGAGGACGTGGCACTCGTCTTCACTTTTGCTTTGCTTTCTCCTCCTCTACCAGCGTGACAAATCCATCGCTGAAAAGAGGTGATGTCGTCAGAGACCTTGAAAACTAAGCAACAGCCCTGGCGGTATGACAAGCTGTGAGGCAGGCTGTGTCGCTTGGTTTCAGCTCACAATGCAGTAACAACTGGCTCTGACGCACTAACAAATGAAGACGGATTGCGTATGATGACACAAGTCGACTTGAATTCGCTCTTTTGCCAAAAGGAGAAAGAGCTGAGGGAGAGAGAGATGCATCGTGAGCGTTGGAAGTTAATTCTCTAACAAAGCCCAGAGGTGTGGCTTTGATCTTCTCTTGCCGGGAGTTGTGACATTGCTCGTACCAGCATATACGAACTCAGGTGGCCAGGCATTCACACAATAGCACGGGAAAATAACTTCATCTCACAGACTAAATAAGGAGCTCTAGAAGTCCCTCTAGAATCTGGAAAAGGAAGAGGATGAAACAACCGTATAAAACTGTATTATTCTTCCCTGATGTTGTATTCATTTTACATGGTAAAAGAGCAGTGTGCTGCTGACTGAGACCTGCGTGCATTGTAAATCTCTTATCTCTCCGCAGCACAGGTGGGGTCAGCTCGTTTTCAGTGCAATCAATTCAAAATGTCAGCAGAAATTCTGGTTTATTTTCCACCGTTGGAACATTCAGCCTCATTTACTTGTCAGCAGGCTGGATATATGTTGAGCAGGGATTCCTGTCGCCCTGCAAACTACACAACCACTCCTTCCTGCTGAGCACGTTTTTGTCAACAAGCCTGATTCCTGATCTATATTGGCCTTGCTGCACGTTTCACAAGACCTAGCTCTCAGCAGTACAAAGAAACCACCGCCATTTTTACATTTTCCATCATTTTAACTCTTAATGTAATCTCCCTATTCTGTATGCACCTCGTGTCCTTCTGGTCAAAAATGACCTGCCCTATCCTTCCCAAGATGACAAATCCTCTACATTGAATTTTAAATACAAAATCTATTTTGCATGAAGACACAGTCTGTCACTCATCAGCAACCTCTGCGAATGAATGTGTGTTTTTCTAGCAGCCTATACACACCTCATTTTCACACCAAACACACTTTTTTGTTTGCCTGTTTTATTCTGTTGTTTGCTCAAGACTCCTCTGAGCCGCTTCCTTTGGCAATCTCTGTCTCTCTCTGTGTTCAGGAGGGAGAATGAGAAAAACAGTGGCTCTCCAGCTGATGCTTCCTGTATGTGAGTGCACATTAAATAGCCTCAGGTTATCATCTATGCTCCATAGTCACTATAGATTCAACAACTGCTGGATCACTAAAACTCAGAATCTGTGTACCATGATGATGGTTTTAGAAAAGTCAGTCTCAGACATGGTCTTTCTTTTGACTCGATTGAAGATATTTTAAAGTCAGTTTCTTTGTCAGACTCGTTCACTCTGATCAATTCCAAATGCTGCAGAAAACAATCAATTTGATTGTCTATCACTGTAAATGAAAAGCAGACAAATGTGTTTTTGAACTTTGCAGCAGCACTAATGTAATGCAAACTTTTTGAAGTTCAAGTGACTCACTCATTCATGTTCTACATCACTTTTTGTACCACTCTCGTCCTTTCTAGGAGCGCTGCACGGTTCTGTGTGGGGCTTCGAGTGGTTGAGGTCAGGGTTTGATGGAGAAAATTGAATGCAAACAGAAAGCTGTTGACAGTTTGAGGTGCTTGAGGTGAGGACATCGAGGGCACTGACAGCGATCATTGCCAGGTGATGTTGGGCAGGAGGAGGGCTGAAGAGTTGGCACCTGTTTCACAAAAGCTATTTGAAAGCACTGTTTAAACGGAAATGGTGGCAGCATCACGTTTCGGAATTATTATCACTCACAAATTGCTGATTAATTTGTGAGTCCTACAGGGCTCTTGCATACTCATTCATTAGTCACAAGTGTAGCATTTGTTTGATTAGTGAAAAGTGTCAAAATTAAATAAAAGAGAGGGAATGTTGCAAATTTGGTGAAACTGGTCCCTGAATAGCAGGAGTAATTTGGGCCACAGGTAGAACAGGGACATCATGGAGAGAGTGGAAATCTCATGAAGTGGGTGATTCAACCTGCAATTTCCTCTCTACTAATCAAAACTCACGGCAGTTGCATGATCATGCGAGAGCCCCTCTAAGACGCAGAAATGTATCTGCAATTTGTGAGCGACAGTCATCTGTGAAACATGAAAACATGCACAAGCAGCGCTCGCAAATTGCTTTTGTGAAATGATCCCCAGGTTGGCAGTAGAGACCTGTCCATTACAACTGACGGCAGTGATGTCAACTCGGGCAGCGAGGAACCTGGGTGTGACCTTCGGCGACGAGCTGCAGATCTCACCAAACACATCTGGAGGATTTGCACCTTCCTCACTGCTTATCACCACCTGTGTGGACTACTGCACCTCCCTCTTTGCTGGAGCCCCTGTGTCTGCCACCAGATCTCTGCAGCTAGTCCAGATTGCTCCTGCCTGTCTGATGTTCAACCTCCCCAAGTTCTCCCATGCTAAGTCTCCTCTCTGTTCACTACACTAGCTTCCTGTTGCAGTTCAAGACTCTGGTGCTGGCCTACAGGGCACTGAAGGGAACTGCTCCTTCCTACAGTGCATCCAACCTCACACTCCAGCTCAACCCTTGTGCTGCTATGCCTCAGGATGACGGCCCACCCGCCACTCAGAGGACCCTTTGGTTGCTCATCTCTGTTCTGGCCCCACACTGGATGAATGAACTCCCCATTGAAGTCAGAACAGCGGAGTCACTGCCCATCTACCGCTGCAGGCTGAAAATCCACCTTTTCAGAAACAACACCTACACATCAGGCTAGCACTTCTTCTTAAAAACTGTGAGTCAAAATCTCGCTCTAGTTCCTGTCTTTGTAAGTTGCTTTGGACAAAAGCATCCCCTAAACTAATGATCAACGGCAAGGTGAAGTGAGGACTCCTTAACTTCTCCTTATAGCTAAAGATATATGTTAATGAAAGAGACCGATCTTGAATGCTGCTGGGGCAGTGATCATGGTCTACATAGAATCCACTATGGAAGCAAAGTTACAAAGCAGTGATCTAAAATAACCCAAGGCATCTATTGAAAGTTAGGGATGAGAAAAATGCTCAAGGGAAGGGAAACCAGAATCCACCAGATCTAGTCCAGATCAGATATAGTGTGTGGGAAGGGGACAGAGGGCAAAGAGAAGGTGTTGATGACTTATGTTCAGTAGGCAGAGTTACTTTGAAGATACCAGAATGTTGTTGTGACGTCTTGGAGGTCTGTTTGGTTTAACTGGGTGCTTTGCTGCAGATTGTTGGTGGATTCTTCAAGGTCTGAGACCGTCTAATGATCTAGCTAGCATGGCACAGTGCTGAAATGAAGTGTGGAGATCTGGCTATGTGAGCCTAAACAAAAACAAAAGTTTGACAATACCTGCTGAGGGAAGTAGCACAGAAGGGAGTCGGAACTTGAATGGACAGTGTAAGTGACAGAGAACGAGAAAAAGGGTTTAAGAAGGGGGGTAGATACGGAAGGACAGAGTGGTTCAGACTGAGGTGTTCAAGGTTATTATGACTACTCGAGTTATTTTGCAACCTATTTATTTACCCCAAACACCCAATGTTACTTCATGTATAGATGTTAGCTATAGCTAGCTAGCTGTGGAGGGTATCAGTCATGAATTGGCCTCCTAAGGCCTTCGGATGACCAAAAACGTTTGACTTAAGTTGCAACACTTTAAACTCACATTGCATCTAATCCTGTCTTGTCCATATTGACATTTTATGCAGTCATGCCACCTCTAGAATACAATTCACGTTCAGTCTAAACAGACCCTTAATCTACCAGCAACACAGGCCTCATATTCTTATTTTAAACTTCGCTTATTCCTCCCCATGAGGTTTGCTTATACGATTGTTCCAAACTGGGCAAACTTGTCGTAAATTGCTAGTTAGAACCGGATGAATGTCACCTGTTCATAAAAGTTTCACCCAAGAGTAAAGAAGAAGACAAAGACAGTGCAAAGTTTGAAGACCTGCTGTAAGAAAAAACAGAAAAAATGCAGCAGTGTCAGTAATCGTACACTTACCAACAATGTGTCATTAGAGCACGTACTGTGGCAGAAAATGAAGAGAGAAGACGAGACAATCAACAATACTGACCTGTAAGCACTGATTGTTAACAATGTGATTACATTAATTAATTCATTATCTATATCAACATTTTCATTATCTTTATCTGACACATATGACTTTGTCCTTTGTGAATTTAGTGATTAATTTCAGATGAATTAACTGTAACAAGAGCTACTTCGTGGCCTGTACATTGATAGGCCACCTTTTTGTGGGTCACGACTAATTTCCTTGGTTTTCTTTTAGGTTTTTACCCTCATTTCAATTTACTCGGTCTGGTGTTCCAGAGACTTCAGAGTATCAGCTTACGTGATATCATGAAACATGAACATGGACTTTTTAAGGCCACTTTTTAATTACCTTGGTTCCACGGAGAGTGTCTGGCTGAACCCATGTTCTAATTAAATCATTGTGCAGGTATTCAAAGCATGATATGCCTCTCAGCTGGAGCAACTGCACTATAAGAACTAAAGCAAGACCAATTATCTATACTGTACCTTCCTCTGAAAACCTCAGTAGGTAAATGTTTATGTGACATTTAAGCATTTATGAGGATGAATGTGAGAAAGTGTTTCTTAAGGGCTGAACCTCAACAGAGTTCATATCACACTTGGATTCAGGATGTGAGAAAGACGCCTGCCCACACCTCTAAATAGGATCCTATCTGCTCTGCTTCAGCCATGTATTCATATTGTTTAATAAATCATCAAAATATACTGCTGGTAATAAAATGCTACTTGGGGACGATGGTGCCACAAAATAAGCAGAGTAAATAATTATTTTATTTCACTGAGAAGAAATATTGCATTCACTTCTGGAGGGGAGGAATGTAAAATTTTCCATCCCTTTGCTCCAATTTATGGGTCCATTCGTCATTAAACAATTACATAGGCAAAGAATTAAATTTCCCTCCTCTCATTTCTTCTTTCATGACCGTGTTTCCCAGAAAGGGCAAAACCATAATTACAGAATGCAGCAACACGCTAACAAAGAAATATCGACTGTTGGCTTACAGGAGACCATTCGGTGTGAATTGTGAAGGCGTTTTTGCTGCTAATAATGTTTTCCCCTCCATTATCCAGGAAGACGTTTTTCAGAGCTGCCTTGCAGTGTGAGAGAGGTTTATATTGAAAAAGGAGGGAATAACTCTTTTTCAATCCCATAAATCTACCTTTGTTTTGTGAGCAAAGACAAAAGAAGCTGTCTTAACTTGCAGATCAACAATGACGCGATGTGCAGGAGGCAGTGTGTGTGGATGCCTTTTAACATGTGCCAAAGGATTGGAGCATTGTGTGTTGTCTCTCACCAGACGCAAGCGGTTTATTTTATGTTAGTGAATGTTTGAATGTGTGTAAAAGACGCATAGCAGCACATGCATGTCTTCCTCTTTTGCAGCCAGCCACAATTTCTGGACGTCGGCTTGGAACTGGAGTCGGCTCACATGGGAGCTCATTTGGCAGATCAGCCTGTCACCGGGGAGCGTATGAAAGCTAAACCTAATGAAAGCACACACAGCCAAAACCTGCCGGCTAACATCTGCCCCAGACTTCAGCTACAACCAGCTCCTCTCTCTCGTCAAAGCAAAACCACACAACTCCCGTTTGCTCAAGCTTCCTTTTCCTCACTCGAAATGCAGGTCTATCTGATCTTTTATGTGTTGCAGGGGCTCCGTCGCCCGTGGGGCTTGGAAATCTATCAAAAACGTGGCGTGTAGTTTCAAAACTACAGGGATCTCAGTGAGCAAGTGTGGACTTTTTTTTTCCATTCCTGGGAGTTGTTTTGCAGATGTGTATTTACACAGACTAGCTGACAATCTTTTTTTTATGAGACAGCTTATTCATTCATTCATTCACAGCCAATCTGCCATTTTCATGTGATCTTGTGGTGGGTGTGTGTAGGGGTGCACTTTGTTTTGTATCCTTACAGCATCTTAAAGGATTCTTTTGAGGTACTGAAGGAAGCTTTTCAGACTTCTACTATTACTACCACTACTGCTGCTGTTGTGTGTCTGCTGGCGGTGGGGCTGTAGGGGTAGTGATGTCTTTTGTTCACTCGATCCGTTCACAGCTTTAGTCCAGAGTCAATAATAATTTGCCATGAAATTCTATGCAGACATTAGTGACACATCTACTGGTCGGACTGGCACAAAATCTGGTACACATGTTTATGATTTTCATCTAGTGCCACCAGTAGGTCAATATTTAAATGTGTCTAATACTTTGTTTTATCACCAAATACCTGCAAAACTAATAGCATTCCCATCAACCACAGCTGTGCTTGTCTTTAATGCTGAATATCTAATATTAGCATGCTAACACTCTAAATTAACATTACACTTACTGAACATCAGCATGTTAGCATTGTCATTGTGAGCATTTAGCTCAAAGCCCTGCTGTGTCTAAGTGCAGCCTCACAGAGCTGCTAGTGTGTGTGTGTAGCGTGAACTACAACTTTCATTTCATTGTGCAGCCCTGTGTTGGAGAATGACAAATAAATATACCTTGAACTTTACACCTTAGTCTTGTTCTCTTCTTCTCAGTTGAATTTCACATTTATATTGTCATGTACACTTTTGTTTTTTGTAGTATTTATTTAAAAAAAAGAAAATCTAAATCACAGGTATATACCAGATGTTCCCAAACTGGGGGGCTGTGGGGCGTTTGACTCTACTCTTTACAACGTGTAAAAACATTGTGACTTGTGGCTGCTTTCATGACTTACCACAAAAAACAGCATTAGTTTGTAGCGATACTTTCATGGAATTTACAAAAGTGTTTTATGTTTCTGACCTTTTAAAAACTGTATGTCATTTTCAGTTTTAATGACTGAAGTATTAATGATCTATTTGATTGATTGAACATGGTGATAGTGATATGTCAGACATTTAAATTTTTCCTGTGCAGCTTGAGCCAAGAACTGTTCTATTTTAATAGAAACTGCATTAGTCATTTTAGGCTGAGAGACTCCCATCTGCTTTGCAAAATTATCCTCACTCATTAGTCTGAAAAAAAGAGTGGTCAGATCAGTCAATAACTGATAAGAGGAGGACAAACAGCCACATAGCGCTAACAGCTTTTCAGATACAATCCAAATGCACCAGTCCAATCAAAATGCAGTCAATTAGTATAAAGAAGTCTGCATGACACAAAATGATGATTCTGAATATCACCATGGAAACGCAGTTTACACAGACTCGAAAATCCAACAGCTTTGAACACACCTCAGTACCCAGAATAATGCTAGTCTATTGCAGCTGTCTATTGCAGCAACTATTTCCCATAATCTATGATGAAAGGCTGAAATTTATATCTCTTGAAAAACTACCACACCGTGGTGGGCAGAATGTTTCTTTTAGAGCTATTTTGGGCATACAATGTACCCTATGTATACGAGTGCCACTCTAGCAACCAAAGGCCTCATTATACAAGAGGAGAGAAAAGAGGTTCTACTTTAGGGGCCTCATTTGTACAGGAATGCAAAGTCGTTCTCCCAGGTTCAGCGAGGAAAACATTTTTCATGTAATTTGACTAAATGAACACACTGGACGTGGGCATCGCTGACCTACAAAGTTAACCTTGTTTCTTTTGTATTTTTGGAGGAGCTGTAGCATTTGGCGCTCTGATTTCTGAAGCAGCCCGGGGGACCGCAGGCTCAGAAACTAAAGATAATGAGACTGTACAAATGAGGGACAGCACAAGAGAAACATGCTTTGGAACAAAATGGAAAAAAAAGTTTAAAAGAAGCCAATCATTTCTGACGTGTCATACAAGTAGATTCAGTTGTTAATGTCAGCAGAAAGCAATTACTGTATATTATAACTCCAGTTCTTATGCAAGTATTTCTTGATGTAATAACACCATATAGTTGGATCATAATCCGTTCATCAGCAGTTGAAGCAGAGCAGTTTATATACTGCAGTTTAAAAAACATTATGTCAGTGGGTGCACAATTCATTTTGAGGAACAATATAACAAAGTGATGGGAGTAATGAAGGTCTACATTTGCAGTACATCATGCATATTTTAAGAAATATGGGCATATTTTCTTAAAAACACATCATCAGGTTTTAAGCGAAAGTTAAATTATCAAAATTTAAATATTGGTTTCTTTTGGGGTCCAGTTTCAACAAGCATGTATTTCTTTTGTACTCACTGAAAATTAGTTGGGAGAAATACAATGTAAATTCAATACACTGGTAAAGGATGTGGTCTACAATCAGTACAAGTCACTGGAGCTTCATGTGCGGCCATCTTCATAAATCTTCAAAATTTAACACTGTCATGACCTGTGCCTAACTTTTGATGTGCATTCACCGGACAACTCATGCTGTTTCAGAAACATAAAGCATAAAGTTAAGAGTAGCTTCTAGTACAGTTTTAGTTTCCTTGATTGTTTCACACACTGCTTTAGAGAAGATACCATTTATTACAATATTATTTATTCACAGTCAATTTTCGATGTATTTTTAGAGAAAACTGTAATGTAATTGCGAGTAATACGCTGAAATATGATTGTAGTCATTCGACAATTAACATCAGCATACAAAAATGATGTTGACTTGTACCCACTATGCAAGTCAGATGATATCAGTGGGTGGTTCACCAAAGTTTGTGAGAGGTCATTGCTGATTTAATCGCCAAAGAATACATCAAAACTATTTAAAGGTTCTTGGGTAACACCTTTTCTTTTGAGAAATTGTAGCATAATATACAGTTTTACTGTGGCTGTTACCAATGACAACTAGGCCTTTTACATTTATGGTAACTGAAGTGAAATGTAATGGATGTTTGTAATTCAGCTGTGGTGTATATAGGTTATGTATATATGCAGCACAACAGTAAATGCTTAGTAGTTTACTATGTATGTTATGTACTGTCATGGGATTGTCCTGATTATCAAAAACTCTTAATATGAATTTTTGGTAATAATTAGAAACAGTTTTCTGACACATTACGTTATCAAAGTGAATGAGTTGTATAGTGTAGTACTACAGCTGTACATCACTGTACAATGTTAGCAATCTTTAATGTATTGCTATTAAAGTATGGTATATGTAAGTAATAACATAGCTTCTATTTTTTGTTTCATGTCGTACGAAATGGTGGATAATTGTCACTTCGCATGAGAGTGTTTCTGGAGACATAAATAATACGCTTCATGAATAATGTGCAAATTCCTTATTTCATTGTTGTGATGTTAATACAATAATGCTGTTTACTTAATACTCAAAAGAAGTCTGTGATCCGTCAGTGAGGCTGAGGAGAAGAACATTTCACTATGTATTTAGTCAGACTCATTGGTACAAATACATCTTCATTTATTTCACATACATTTTTTTTACTTTTACTTTGAAGTTTTCACAATCTAAATGATTCAACAACAAAATGAAGAACTACCACAACAAAGTCCAAATTTCCTATTGGGGAAAACTATGCAAATGTCACTGTAGTAAAATTGACACATGTATTTTGCCAACCAGCAAAGGTACAGGTAAAGTAATAAAAAGAGACAAAAATAGGACAAAAAGGTGGTTCATGTAGGTACTTTGACCAATACTGGGTCATCTTGATGATGAGCCAAGTGTTATGTTAGATCCTGAACAGTGTTTGAGGACTGTTTTTGCAAAATGCTCAACATTTTTCATAAATAAAATCTTTTTTATTTTATTTTTGTTGATAAATAATATATATTTGTTACTATCTAGGATTCAATTGGGGGATCAGGGACAGATAATCACCCATAAAAGCCCTTCCTTAATCCATGGAAACTTCAAAAGTCTGAAGAATGTTCTTGCTGAACATATGGGGTATATCAATTTTGGCTAATGCATCCCATGAATATTGCTATGAATAGTTCTTTTGAATGAATATGTACATACATGTACATAATGAAGCATTAAGTACACATATGCAATGTATTGAACATAGGAAATTATGGTCTGTTTCATTGATTTGTTCAGTGAATAAGCATGGCGCAAGACTAAACAAAGAAGGTTAATAGCTTAGATACAAATTGGTACTGTACATGGTTGAGCAGAGTCTGTAGATCCAACCCAAAACTGAAATGTCCTTTTTGGGCATATAAATTTCAAAAAGCTGATAGATGACACCTATTCCATTCAGGTCCCCGTGGCGGCAGTTTTCACTCCTCATCCATAAAGAAGTTTGCCCACTGGCAATTATGTAAGGATGTCCTACTACGATATTCGGTATTTGAAACACAGTATCCAAGCATTATGTCAAGATCCAGCGATTTAAAGTACTGCTCATCTTGTTATGATTCCCCAAATCTTTTCACTACCACTCTCCCTGCAGCAGTGGGAAGTTCAGTAGTCCAATTTCCAAAAAAATACATTGTACTTTGGGCATTTCCACAATCCAGAATCTTGGTTCTATGTAAGAAGTCACATCATTTTCATGTTAAAACGACGAGGACCAGCTTGTCCCTCTGCCGAGTCAACGTTAGTGCCGTTAGACTTTGACCGAGGCACATATTCAACATCAATGTTGTTTTTATGTTTTCCTTTCCCTCTGCTCCAAACGAAAAGGAGCAGGAAACAAAACAAGACCACTCCCAGGAATGTGAAACAACCCATAGCTGTTGACACTAAAATAGTCTTTAGGTCTAAACCGAGGGTCACGCCGGCCGTGCCATTGGCAGTGGTATTGTTGGGATCTGTGTAGTACTGGGTCCTGTTAGCATACAGCGATCCCAGACTTTTCACCGCCAATGAAGTCATCAGGGTGTCATTCCCAGCAGTGTTAGAGGCAAGGCAAAGGTACACTCCGCTGTCTTGTACCTCTGCTGACTTTATCTCCAGTGTACCATTGTTGTGGACGGTAACTCTACCATGGCTCCTACTTGTCAGAACTCGTCGACGTGGGGACAACCAGGACACAATGGGCCTTGGTGTCCCCTCAGCACTGCAGCGCAACATCGCCTGCTGGCCCTCATCAACAGTGATCGTTTGAGTTTTATTCTCACGAATTTTTGGCTTGGTACATGTCACGTAATAAGACAGGAGAGTCTCTTTAAACTCCTTAAAAGGCCTGCCACGAATACCTTCAGGTGTGCTGCACTCCGGCTGTGACTCCCCAAAGAAGATGGAGTGCCTTTTCTGTAGGATCCACATGAGACGACAGTCGCACACCAAGGGGTTGTTGTCAATCAGAAGAACCTCCAGAGCCTCAGGAGACTGAAAAACACCCTTCTCCAGTGTATCCAGTCGGTTGTAAGAGACATTGAGGACTTTTAGCCCCCGCAGGCCCTGGAAGGCATATGGTTCAATGGTGGTTAGCTGAGCTCCAACCAGATGGAGCTCTTGAAGCCGAACCAGTTCCATCAGCATTCCCCCTTCAATGTGCCGAATGCGGTTGTAGGACAGGTTGAGGTGTGTCAGGTAGGGCAGATGCTTCAGGGCTTGGTAAGGGAAGGAGGACAAGTTGGTGTTGGTTATGAACAGCGTGGTCAGGTTGAGGCCATGCAGGGTATTGGCTGGCACATGGTCAAGTGAAGGCCAATTATCAATTTCTAAATTCCGCAGCCGGAACAGCTTTTTGAATGAGTAAGGATGCAAAGTGCTGATGCTGAGGTATCGTAGATGGAGGCTGACCAGGTTGTGCAGGTGGGAAAGGGCCTCGGTGGGTACAACTGTAAGGTTGCATCTTTCTAAGGTTAGTATCTCCAGGCTTAAAAGTCCACTGAATGCACGGTGAGAAATGTAAACCAGATCATTGTCACCCACTTCCAAAAACTTTAGATTGTGCAGGTCCTGGAACATGTAATCCAGGAGGATCACGATCTTGTTGTCACTTATATCCAGTCGGGTAAGATTTGTTAAGCCCGTGAAGACGCCCAGAGGAATGAGTTTGATACGGTTGCTCTTGAGACTGAGCAAGTGCATGTTGAACAGGGCATTGAAAGCTCCGGGCTCAACATAACTGATAATATTTCCACTGAGATCAAGTTCCTCAAGCCCAGGAAAGGCAACAAAGTCATCAGGGCTGATCATTGTCATTTTGTTCTTACTCAGGTCCAGAATCCTGGTCTCTGTTGGGATGCCGTCCGGGATGCTGGGCATGCGCTTGCGGTGACAGACAACTGCCTTGCTCTGTGCCGAACACTCGCAGCGCGAGGGACATCCCAGGGTGGAACCCACAAAGACAGCCACGAGGGCCAGTCCCAGGAATGGTTGCCAGCATGAGACGACCGTGTGCAGCATGACTTTGCTCATACAGTCGACCATTCTGTCACGGTTCTGCAAGAAAGAAAGGACGAGAACAAAGAGAGAAAGGAAGAGGTTAGTCACTCAGGATGGGCCTTGTGGTAGCTGTGTTCCAGTAGAATTAGTTAATATTACAAATAATATGGCAAAAATATAGCCTTAGGTGCCTTTACTAGTATTGTATAGTATGACAACAGATTGGATGGACCTCACCGCACATTAATGTCTCATTCTTGCCGTCGTATTGCCATCTAGATTTTTATTCAAATACAGGCAAGTTTGACAATTGGGCTCATAATTTTGGTTGGGCATCTCCTAGTGTTTGAATTTGTCTCCATCTGCTGTTTTTGTTTTCCTTTCATCTACAGGACACTGATCAAGGCACAACAATTCTGGTTAAAATGTTTCCCCGCTGAGTGTTTGCAGTTACTTTGATTTTCACCAAAAATCAAAATAACTGTTAAACGTGCATCTTTTGCTGCCCATTTTACGACTTCACTTTCTGTGTTTTAACAATTTCACAAAACTTGTTTTCCTTTAGAAGAGTTTTGATAGTGTTTACTGCAAATCTAAGCCAGAAGAACCGATCAGGGTGACTTAGTGTGTTCTGAGTAAACGTGTTGTATCTCTAGTTGACATGGTTTGTTTTTTCACACATGTTCTCTGTCTATATAAAGAAAAGGAAGAAACAACCCCAAACAGCTAAAATGGCAGAATGAAAGAAATCAATCATGAAAAAAATGCTTGGCACTTTATGCAGTTCATGGTCAAATGTGACCAAAGCCAATCAACAAGTAACAATTGTTGAAGGGCATTATTCAGTGTTGCAAAAATATTATTTATGTGATTACTACAAAGGTCGCAAATGCCACTAAACAAAGGTCTCATGTTTAATATTTTTTAATCCAATTTAGTAATTAATTCAAACAGTATGCAAAAAAATGGTGGATGTATTAAATCAGATAATTGTACCATCTCCATTCAAATAAACCCAATGGCAAAAGAGAGTCAGCCTGACAGATATATCACCTCATAAGTAATTTAAAGTGATTGCGCAGGGCTGCTACAGTACAGTGAGAACCATAAACTTGATCAACCATTTGTGTGTTAAAGCACAAATTAGCAAACACCATTATACAGCAAAAATGAATAAAAATGGAATTCTTATTTCTACTTTCTGCACTTTTGTGGTCAAAAAGATTGTGGTCGACCCCCTCCATTTTAAGTGATCTTGATAGATGTGTACATACATGAATTAGATGAGAAATATCAGGCATTTTGGCTCACGTATGTATATATATTTTATTATGTTTTTTTATTATTATTTCATTGTTTTCATGCAGCCTCTGCAAAAATCTACATTAAAACAAAACCTGGTCCATCTTAAATCTATTTGCTATGCTGGAAGCGCATGAAGACGAGCAGATATACTGTATGACCTGAATGCACTGCTTGCCACAAACAGACTGGGTGACAGGTTGCAAGGATTGCAAACCATCCCTGCTTCATTTGGTGTGTCATGGACTGTGCTAAATTTAACCTATGAGAGGAATAATCTGAATTTCTCCCCAGGCTCTTAATATGCTAACAGATTATCGTGCAAAGATAATATGATGGCATACCCATCTAAAGAGAAACAGTATGTAAACCCAAGAAATCAATTCAAGCGCTCATCTCTAAGCTCCAAGTGACACAATTCAAATGTGCACAATAAAATTAGACAACTGTTTTTATGTTTTTATAATTTACAATCGAAATATTGTTTTCTATTAAAACGCAGGCACCACATTGATATGATTTTAAATCATATTCATGTGCGTCATTGACCTAATATGTAAATGTAAATATTTGTATTCATTCATGACCTCAATGTGCATCAGTTACTGATATTCATAGATTTTTCCTTTTTTGTGTCTTTACTTTCCCTTGCCTCCAGTTTGCTATAAAGCTTTATTGCTACAGTTAGTGGGCACCATATGGTTGTCTCTCATTTGCTGCTGACTTGTAAAACATTGCCAAATGTGCATTGGCCCGTTTAAGTGTTCAACAGCTTTCTAATAGTTTATTTGTAATGTAAAGCTAAACCCTTAGTCCTTGCATTAAAAGCACTACCTTTCTGTATTATGCTCAACATTTATGCTAACATGCTCAGCAAAAATTGTCTTCACAAAACACCTCTGTTATTGCTGTTTTTCATTTTGTGAACCAATACGGGGAAGTGTGAATTTAATTTGCTTTGTTTTCATAGATTGCTACTGCATTACATTTTCAAAGGCTAGATCAATTTGTTTTTGAGGTCTGACCGAATAGTGTCTTTAGTATCAAGTATCAAAAACCGTTAAGTACTAAATCTTGACACAAATTCTTAAACAATACTTGATTGTGTTAATAGTTTTGTTGATATTTTGTATTTTATTGAGGCAAAATGAATTTGGATATTCAGCGTATTCAGGTATTGAAAAAAATATTGATTCTGGTATTGATACAGTAGTGAATTGGCAATATTATCCCCAAAAATGTAAACAATACCCAGTATTCAGTATCGTCGATCAATTACTTTATCTAACACAGTGTTCAATCAAACATATCTAGATACACTAACGTGACCGTGACACACACACACACACACACGTCTGTACAGGAGATATTTTCGTGTCCGTGTGATTCTTCCCACATAATAACCGTCTTATGCACACATGCACTGTCCACATGGATTGCAGCACCATATGATTCAATGGTTTACTAAGAGGGTGTCTAATCAGTATAATGATTGGATGTCTTTGTAACAGTGTGTAATCAGTGTAAGAGTGAGCCTGTGATGTGACCCCCCTCACCTGGGCGCTTCTGAATTGGAGAACCATAATGCAAGTGCATCATCAGTAGCACCCGCTGAAGTGCGTCCCATGCAGGAGCAAATGCTGCACAGAATTAGTCAGATGCCCCAAGGCAACATCCACAAATAAAATCCCCACTATCTGCTCACTGATTGATTGTGTGCTGCTTGTGCCCTTCAAAAGGAAAGACAAAACACAACACAGGATGCTAGATTTTGTGACCTATCATATTCAGTAGTTATAGAAAAAGAAGATCCATTGGTTGGATTTTAACTTGGATTTTCAGCCTTGAATGAAAAATATTATTTTAGCAGTGTAGCTTGTGTTTCTGTAAACTGTCAGAATGTAGACAACGTGACATCAAGGTGAGAGTATGGTAGCAGAAAGAATATATTCTGCCACCTGAAACGACAGTGCTAGTTTTTTTCAATAGTTCTTCAGAATCAAAGGGCACAGGCTTTTTTCTAGATTCGCCATTTTATATTGATGTTCACCAGTCACATGGAGGAAGCAAAGACAACCGGTAGCTCTACAAAAAGAGATCTCAGCAATAGAATATATTGCAGCCACAAAATAGAATGAAAAATCTCTCACACAACTCTAACTTCAAAGTCAAACACAAGAATTTCAGAACTTTGCCAGAAAGAGCTCCTGGAATACAACAAATGTCAAAAAAATTACTTTAGGGTCCCATAGGACAGTTAATTTTATTTCTTGTACCATTTTTACCAACATTTCCATTTTATCTCTATTCGGAAAACTTCCAGTGACATTCAGGAACGCAGAAATCCTGCAATGCACTATGAGATAAGACTGCACAGTGAAGGTGTTTCTATAATGTGGCCCCTGACCCACATTAGTGCAGGGTTGGATCCTGAGAGGGGGAGGATAACAGCTAATGGTGTCTGACTCAGCATCAATCTGTGAACAGCCATTTTGCAGCGGTGCTGAGGTCGCCTGCGCAATGCCATCATCCCAAGCATATGTACACAAGTGGCCCAATGTGGATCTAAAACCTACATAACACTCCAGACGATTAGATTATGATTTACTCCTCCACTATGCCAATATAAGAGAACATATTAGTCTTAGCTCATTTCTAATACGTATCCAGTTTTCTATTTTCTATTCAAACTAATTTCCATATGAATCGCTAAGAACATGCAGGGCTCTTCCATCCCGTGATGCCGCTCTTTAGTTTTCAACACAGCTCGGGGCTAACTAGTAAGAGCATGAGTTGGGGTGACGTTTGTCTTTACCACAGCGGCAAAACACAGCCCTGCGTTCGCATGTTAGTCCCCTAACATGTCTTCACCAATTCTCTGAAATGCTTTCCGTGAAAAAAAAAAAGAGGCTCATATTACTTCATCTTGCACCTCACTCTTTTACATATTCACGCTAATTACAGGTATATTCGCTACCTGTTTTGTCAGACTAATGTAGATCCGTGTAGCTTTGACCTCTGCACACTCTGGTATCCAGGTGAACACTGCAAGAGGATTTATCAGACAGAAATCGAGAGCTGAGAGCGGAGCTACTGTACACAGGAGATTGCAATCGCTCCCCAGGCAGGCAACTGATATCTTCCCCGGGTCATCGCTGAATTTCTGTCTCGGTATTTTTCTTTCGCACAACCTCACTATGACTCTTTCATTTTGCTCACATCTTTTAACTTCCTGTGTTTGTACCTCCCCTAATTGATATGTACTATTTTGTGTTTCTATTTTTAGTGCTTTTAATGTCACGCATTGCTTAGACAATGATTCATCATTACTGTTACTTTACTTGGATGTTTGAGCTTCACTGTGCAGAATGATGAATATGCACAGTTTGACACCAGAAGGCTTTCACGGGGTGGGGGGGGGGGGTCTTTAAATAGTTTTTGGAGTTTGGAATTTCCACAATAGGAACATATAAGGAACATATATCATAAAGCAAATGTGTTTAAGATGAGCATTTAGAGGACCGAGTAGAATCTACAGTGCGCAAGGTGGTGATAATAGACAAACAAGTAAATGTGCAATTTAAAAGTTAAGTCAGTAACATTTCCATTTAAAAAGGTGATTATGGCTCATTTACCTGTAATTTTCCACTTAACCTATGGGTGTGCAATAAGTACAGCTAAAGAAACAATATAGTAAATACAGTAGAATTTGTTCGATTAGTTATTTGTTTACTAAAAAGGCAATGTGTTTAAGATCTCATGATTTTGGTATTTGAAAACACTAAACTAAAAGACAAAGAGATAATTTTGTTGGTTATTCAGGCAATTTTTAGATATTTCCAGACATTTTGTGTCATAATGTTGTGACAAAGCAGTCCACAAATAATCATCTTATGCTAAAAAGTCCTGCAGTCAGGACATGGAAGTTGTTTAATATACAGTATGAGATGATTTCAAAGGTAAGCCTGACATTTATTTATTCATTGATTCTCTTTTATGAGAAAATCAACAATAAATATCTCGACACAATTCACATGCTGCTGCATTCTTTAGCTACATTTTAACAGTATTCATACATTCATGCACACAGAATATCAGCAAAACAAATGAATACATATATATATATGTATATATATATACATATATATATATCTATCTATATGGTGAGTTTACATACTGCACATACAGAATACAGCCTTGGTCCTAAGCGTACTCTTTCCTGTAAGCTCCTCTGAGTTACAGTAGCCAGGAACTCCACAGAAACATGTCAGTTGATTTTGTTTTAATTGGAGCAAATTGAATCAAGCAATCATGGGTCAGTTTGCTCATCAGTGTCTCTCCCCCTGATGGGCAGAGTGGACACCCACTACCCATGTTTGATTTCAAATTATTTACCAACTAATTAGCCCAACAGCTCTAATATGGAGTGAATGTAATTAGCCAAATGATAAATTATATCACTCAATGGTAGATCTCACTGTAGAGGAGGCTGGCTGGGTAGACTGCAACATGATCTTGGCAGCGGAGGGTTTAAAGTCTGACTTAATATGATCTGATGCAAACACATTGAGTGTGTCTTGAAAAACCACAGTTTTGTATATGACTTATTTGTATTCTTTAAATACTTCATGTGTTTTGAATCTGTTTGAATGTGCGCTGTCGGGCGTGAAACCTGTTCATCCGTTTAAAGATTATATAAGCCGTCAGTTCAAGTGAAAACATGAAAATCAAAGTTGGCATAATGCGGTTTTTCCGCACTAGCAATGACACTATTTGTCACTGGTCGACTTTGTAACCACTACATTCTGTTTGCACTTAGTCTCTTAAGCCATAATCCTGGCAAACTATCGGTTGTAAACATTTTGCTTTGGCTTTCATCTGAGGGGTAAGTTTGCACACCCTGAACGCTCACAAGGCACTTCTTATTTTGCCCAAGTAGTTTGAGGATTTAGATAACAACTTGGCCTCTGTGCAATCAACCAATAAAAAGCCACTTGTGAAATTGGCCTTCCTCTATCTCCTCTGGAAAGGTTTTCAGACTGTGTTTGATGTGGCCCCCAGGCACTGATCATTGCACATAATGTGATTCCTCTTCACACAGAAAAGCCTTCCCGCGTCTATGGTGGATGGCAGTAGACAGTTGCTTTCTTTACCCGGCAATTATCAACACCCCTTAAAAAGCATAATCAAAGCGTCAAATTTTGATATTTTGACTTGGAAGACTGCTCTGGAGGAAGAGCCACTTCGAAAGGCAGGAAAAGGAGGAAAATTAACTCTCAGAGCTCGAGCAAAGTCGCAGAGGAACGGGGCTGTGTGAGGAATAAAGCAATAATGAAAGCAACATTATATGTAATAATGCAGGGAGAGAATGTGCTACATACTGGATGCAGCAGTTATGCAGCAGGCTCTCTTGTACATTAGCATCTGACATGGCTGCCCTCCCATCAATGGGTCCAACACATCGTAGTGTAATTGGTTATAATGAGGAATGAATAAGAAAGTCGACTCTTTCAGAAAGTGCCAAAAGGAAGGTTAAAAAAAAACTCTACATACATGCAATATTCCTCAAATTTATTCAAGTCAGGAATAAAACTATTTCACCACTTTGACATATTCACACTTGACTTCAGCATGGTTAGTGTAAGCACCGGACAATTAAAGTTTCTGTGGACAAGAGATGGTTAATTCTTGCTTTCTGAAAACAGCAGAGGTCTGACGTCTTAATTTCCCAGATAACTACACAATAACAGTTCATCCTCGTAAGGGTCATTGTAAGGGAAAGTTATTAAATCATCATTTTATTTTAATGAGGCTTATATCTTATAATGATGCTACCCTGAAGGAAAGATGTTATTAACTTGCAGGTTAGTTCATAGTCAGAGTGTGCAATTAACCCACCTTTTCAAAAGAGCATCGGCGAGTAATCAAAAGGGATCATAATGAGAGGGAAGAGACTTGCGATGCTCTTTGTCTTATCCATTATTGAAAAGATCTTTGTAAAGGGCAGCGAGGCTTTAAGGTGAGCCTGCCAAGATGCTTAACGACACTGTACTTCTGTAATGAACCACTGTCAATCTGACTTCTCATGCAACAAAATGCCTCCTCAGGATGTGACCTGGATACGGTTAAACAACTCAGGCTCCATCAGTTTTTCCAAACACAAATAATTAACAAGAGAAGACAGTAGTATGTCTAATAGTAGAATCAGTAGAATAAGAAACAAATGAACAGCAGCAGCAGCAACAACCTTGATTATTCTTCATACACATAGATGATCTAAAAACCCCGGTTGGTAATTGTGTCCGTTTTCACAACATAAATGAATTGGACTCAATGTGGCAAACTCTATAATTCATTAAGACACACACTGCAAGAGCAATATGATCATAGTCACATGATCGAGACTTTTGGGAGCCTGGAGCCCTTAACAGTGAGGATCAACAGCCTCGGGGCAATAATAGGCTTCCATGCACAAATTGCCCTTCTGCTTGGCTTGCAGAGCGAAGTCAAAGCTCAATTAATCCGTGTTAATTAGCGATAAACTTGGAAGATTGAGTCAGTTGCTCTTTTCTGTGTCTGATAACCCTTGGTTCGGAAAAGGAGTCAAAACGGCCGCATCAAACAGTCGGATCTCGATTCATCCCACAAGAAAAGCCTCTCAGAGAAGAGAGTTAATCCTATGTTTAATAGCTATTTAAAATTCTGAACTTTGGAGACAAGAGGGAGCTTGTAAAAAAAAAGGTAACAATACTTGGTAATTAAATGCGTGATGATAAAAATACAACGGTGGCAATGTGAGAGGACTTAATAAGGTCTATGGGAACAGAGCATTGGCATTTCATTACATTTACGAAGTGACATGCGAAAAGAAAAATCTACCAATTTGTCAGTTCATTAGAGAGCAATGTGTTACCTATTAAGAGTTTTATTGTGGTGTATTTTTCTGAGTTAAAATGACACCCACTTTCCACTCCCATTAGACTCATACAATATAAACATTAATGCACCTTTATATTAATAGTGAGGCGATGTTATTGTGCTTTATGGTACCACTTAAGAATGTTAGAATGATCTCCAGAGAGAGGTCTGTTCCTTCACTGTGACTGAATAATCTCACATTAACAAGAGCAAATAGTCTAAATAGGTGCGAATGACCCAAAGGATATATTACAAATGTGCTTTCCAAAAGATGAATACCATTTGACAGCTTCTCATCTGCTGAACAAATCTACAGCCAGGTACGGAGACACTCTGCCAGCAACTCTTCTGTATTGACTTTTAACTGACCCCATGTGAGGGATTTTACATTGTGTTTATGTTTTCAAAACTGACTGAAATGATTTGGTATTTGAACATGACAGATGAATCAGCCAGCCTGCAGATATATAGTTATAGGCATATATGTTGGCCAACACGGACTACAGAGATGCCATATTTTTGTTTGCGGGAGAAACAGTATTGCCATTAAACTGTTTGCATTAAAAAAATAAGTTCTACTGTCAGCTACGCTGCTGAAGTAAAATAATTAATATAAATCATACACATTCACCTGTAAAATACCTCAGATCCTTCCTCATAGCCACCTCTATCATCTGTAACATGACATGCAGCTGATAAACATCTCTGTTGTTTTAAATACCCAGAACATATTAATATTCCACTCCAATAAGGACAGCAAAGACCCACATTCATTAATCATAGTAACTAGAAATATGTTTAGATAATGAAAACAGATCTTTCACCATCTGCACCCGAAGCACCACTTAGACTGATAATGTATACTGCACATGTGCTATGTAACATATATTCTATCACACAAACACTAAATATAACATGTAGCTCACTGGGCTACTCTATCTACATCCCAGTGAAAAATCAATAACTGCATCGAGGACCAGAATCTCTGTCATACGAGCGTTATGTGGGCATTTATATGGACGAGTGCAAGTATGTTATTGATTATTATCATAACTAACCGCCACTGATTGGGATGTAACTACAATAAGATATACGATGTTACAGTGTATAACTACCACAAAGCATAATTAAGGTTTGACATTTTTCATTTCACATTTCAGGCAACGCTACAGTGATAAGTCAGTGATGCCTGGAGGGATTTTCTCTTTTCCACCTGCTGCCTCCACAGAGAGATTAGCCCACAACAGCACACCTGAAGCTGCGAGGGATGCTGTGTTTTGCTCATGGATACAACCGGCAGTGTACGTACACGCAAGCCAACAAAGAGACTTGAACCTGGGTGCTGCGGGTGTTAAAGAACTGCTCCCTAAATCATGACAGACTGCTGCCAGGAACAGGTAAAGAAAGGATGAGAGTCTGCCAAGAAGACAGAAGCTCCTATATCCTCATTTCCTTAATCTTCTCTTTCCTTTAATGACTTCATCATAAACTTGCATAACCAGCAAGACTGCCTAAAAAAATGTTGTCACTGATCTCTTATAGTTTCACTGACCTAGACTGTATTTTTATTCAGCCTCACATCTAAAGAGCATTTTTAAAAAGGTAAGCAGAATCACGAGTGAATTTCTTCCTTCTCTGCCTTTGAACCGAAAAGCCATGTGAGATAAATTGTGTGGACTGATTAAAATGCATCTGCAGCCGCCGTTAACACATTGTGTGGGCTCCTGAGAGCCCTTGTGGATTCGCGCCCCCCTCCCCTCCACGTCTGGACAGCCTACATCAGGACTGAGTCAGGGGGTGTTTCATCGGTGCTATGACTCAACCAGGGGGACAGTTAAAGGTGGTTGGCAAACCCCTTTACCCCTACACCCACTCACCTGATTCTGGCCTATATTTGCATGTAAATGTTTTCAGAAAAACGAAGTATACCATAAAGCAAATACAGCCTGGCATAAAAAACAGTGCTGCATGGTAAAAAAAACAAAGTAACCCTACCAACAATCAGCCATAATAAAGGAAGACATGTACTGCTGACTCCATAAATGCCTGTAGCAAAAATTCAGAAAACAACAATATTACTGCAGCATAATGAAAGCATCATGCTTCCAATTGCCAGAAGTACATCAGCTTAAACCAAGTACTGTGCTGAGAGGATGCTTTTACAATGAGAATCTGCAAACATCTCATACTCACACTGATAAACAATGACTCCATTTTCATACAGAGCATGATAATGTAACATTTTGAACAAGCTTTAAGAATTTATCAAAGCAACCGGTGTTGTCGTTTGTGCATTACGCCTCATTCTGCACACAATATGTTCAGCACACCCATGAGGGACCACTGGGCAAGAAGTATGTTATGCCCAAAATAACAGACAAACAAATGCAGAGATAAAATTTTTAACATTTGTGTTTTTTTGTAAGTTACAGAAATTATTCATGACGATAGCTAAAAGGAGCACATGCAGTTCTAACATACCCATGCATCTCTGTGATGTCCCAACAGTGTGTCAGCATACTTGGAAAGAAATCTTGTACAAATATCTGCAGGACATCTCTCCATCTCGTCCTCTAAATCAAAATGTATTCACGACTTCTTGTTTTAAATCTCATTCTCTTGTGCTTTTATTTTCTGCGTGTGAGATGGTTGTTCCTCTGTGTCTCCCTCTTTGTCTTCCCCACTCTCCCCCCTCTTTGGTTTTCTCTCTCCTCAACCAATCAAGAGATCTGGCCTCTGACCTTGCAGCTCAATGCCATTAAACTCCTTTCAATTTTGCAGCTTGTAGTGCCTCTGAAAAGACAATGTAGCCTTACGCAGCCATTAAAATCAGCACTTTATATCTGCTTCTATATTGTTCTCGCTCATATTGTCTCAGTCTTCTGTCTTCTGTTGTGAGGTGTTTGGTGAGAGACAAAAATTATATTGAGGCTTTAAAAGATACACAAATGATTATTTGGCTTTACATTGGTATTTCAAACACAGTCAGGGGAAAGGTAATGGTGCATTGATGACTCCAATGGAACTATGCTATGTTCACATTCAAATCAAGTTCTTCAGCAAAGGTTCAAAGAACATCCTGACAATCCATACATGTTAATTTTTAAACATCAAATGAATTTCAGTACAGTTTCTTCATATATGTTTGCACTTAATGTGTTGTCATTCTTTATCTCCATATTGTAATTTAATTATTTAATTATTTATTTATTATATATACAACATAAATTGCATGTTGCGTCCATTTTGGAAGAGGGATCCCTTCCTGAGGCTTCTGTTTCATTCCTTCCCTTATAAAGGTATTTTTTTTGTTTGTTTTGTTGTTTTCGTTTTTTCTTCTCATTGAATTGAGCTTCTAAGGATGAGGGCGGTCGTACTGTACATTGTACAGATTGTAAAGCCCATTTACTAAGAATTACAAAAATAAATTAGAGTAGTTTAGAGTATAGAGTACTTACTGTAAGACTACATTTATAAATCTGCGAGGGTCATCTGCTACCTTTAGATGTACAATTAACAGCAGAAATAATAGAAAACAATGCAGGTATTCAGAAGTTTTAATATGCATAAGCAGGTAGAAAGCGCGGCTACTGCTGCTTATACAAACCCTGATAGGTGTAAGATGAAGTATCAGTGTTAATGTCATGAGTGCTAATGTTATTGCAGCAGGTTGCAGTCTATTGCAGACCATTGCTGTCGATACACATTTAGCACACGGCAACGGTTTTACAATGGCAAAATGTAAATGCAACATTGCTGCTGATTCAAGTGAAACACTGCATCCACATAAAAGTGCGCAGCATTGCCTCAAGACCTCACAGTATGATCACTACCCAGGGGAATTCACACAGCAGGGCTAATCTGACTGCAGTTATGGCTGAAGACAGAGGGTTTACAAAGGGTTAATAAACTCTCAGGGGACAAATCAAAGCAGGCGTTTGAGTGATTTGACTGTTTTTATAGCCTGCTCTTATCTGCCATTCAATATGGTTATCCTATGGGATTATAGTCTATGCAAGGATCACAAACCTTATTGGATATTGATCAGGTCACGTGATTCAGCTGTTGTAGAACAACGGCAACAAAATAAAATAAAAGACACAGCAGGTGGCAAAAGATAATGTCCAAAATGACCGTCCTGCTGATTCTTGTCTGGAATGTCTCAGTCAATATTGCATTTATGGCACTTCATGCTGTTCATGTTCACTTCAAACACTGTGGGATAGGTTTCCTAAAGCTCACATCAGGTATCATATCAGTGAAATAGTTGTCATTATATTCCCCCCGTTATCTACTCCTGGTTTCTCCTGAGCAGCTATAAAGAAGCCTAAAAAGATATAAATGGTGGGACATATTGCCATTGTTTTTCAGAAATAATGACAGTATTTACAGTGTAGTGTGTGTGAATGTGTTCAAAATGACATAGTAATTCAGGGCAGGGGTGATGATCATACAGTTGTATAGTGCTATTTTTCCATTGCCATCCCCATATATAGTTAAATTACCTTTAATAGCTTTATACTTTTGTAAGGATACAGCTGGCATTTATTAATTATCATCACTTTCAGATAGATTCAAAGAAATGACAAAGAATGGTTTGCTGTACTCGCATATCCCTATACTTAGTCTTGTCACCTTTATTTGTGTTTTGTCTAGTCCACTGTCACATTGTGACAAGAACCTGACTGATGATTTGATATCACCATCGAGGAGTTTGTCCACCAGAGAGCACTGACAAATGTATTTTTCAACTAAAATGTCTCGCTCAGTACATATCTCAGTCCAAATTCTTCATGTTTCTTGATTCATAACTCTAAATCTAAATAACAAGTGACATTTACAAAGGTGACATACATTCTGTAGTATGTATGTCACATATTAAGTCATTTGAATACTCTCTACAGTACAGTAACAAATGATTACTCAATCATGTATTACCAAATACAAAACAATCCAAACTTGAGCAACAAAACATGCCCTTCATCTATATTTAGTTGTTAATTATCCTACCATGATACGTTCACATCTTATACTTTGAATAATTCATAAGGAGAGTCTTGCGTGGTCTCTGTGTATAGTTTACACACCTCGCCTTTGGAACAATGTGGGGAAGGCAAGCGGTGGGAGTAAAATGAAAAGAAAAAGGAAAAAATAGGGATCTTTGAATTTGAATACTGATCTGTCAGAGCTGCTTGTCAAAGGCAATAGCCACAGGCAGCATTCAGTCAAACGTGCTGGATTGTGTTTGCATTGCCGGTGGGTGCTCAGGTAATGTTACTGCTTAAACAATGTAGACTTGTGAAAACAGTGCAAAACAATGTAGCCAGAATTTAATCAAAATAAACACGTTCAAGTTTAATTAAATTGCATTCTCTGTTGCGGATTGCCTCCAGTACAAACACAGGAATACGATTACCAGACACAGTTCAAGCAACTTTGGAAATATTCAAATTGGAGAAGTTTGTAAAAGTGCAATACTGTAAAAAAAAAATCTCAGCTGTATTACATAACTTTTGTTTCAAAGTATCTAAGTTAGATACAAATGGCCTTCCTCAGGTGGCTGTCATCATTATGGTAAACCGAAACACATTTCCTGCTCCGTTGGCTCCCTTGGGTGCTGGGTGAATGAGGCAGGGGAACACCCTTACTACTAATCACTGAACCACACTCAGTCCCTCCAGGAGCTCACAGAGTGTTTCTGTCATTATAGCAGCCAAAATGACTGAATTTTCAGCAGTTCTTTTTAAATAAAAGATTAAATCTGTGGCCATTTTTTTTTGTTATTGTGCAATAAAAAAGTTTAATAACTGCAAGTCAGCTGTAAAAAAAAAACTGTGATTGCATTAAGATGTCACTGATCATAATAAAAAAGATATAACTCCAGTGGGAGTAAAATGAGCTGGTGCTCTTTAAATAAACATACCTATGTGCAACAAAAACTTCTTAAAAAAACAAATATGCAAATGGTTTCATTTCCTCACTCAAAGTGCCTTTAGAGCTTGAAAACTCACTAACAGTTACTCACAGTTAATGTTACAGCTAGTACCACTTTTGCGATTATGTTCATAGTATATCAAATAAACAGTCCAAAATGGCCTCCCCTTTCTCTCACGTCCTCCTTTTCTCCACTTCACTCTGTTTTGTGTCTCCTTGAAGTTGCTTGCTTAGTGAGGCGGAGCAGTGAGAAAGCATTCCCAGGGACTCTGAAGCTCACCACACAGCAGCAGTTTAGCTAACAATAGCCCTGGGTGATTGGTTTAAGCATCAGGAATGGGGTGGTGTGGGAAGCTAATATTTTAACAGTAGGTCTACCAAGGCAATGTGTTTTAGGTAGCTACAGTGAAAGGAATGTTTGATGTGTACATCTACCTCATATTGATGATATATCAATTAGAACAGATCACACAAAACACACAAAATGTTTGCGTGTGCTAAAATCCAGAGACATAACTTGAATACAGTAAGAAAACACAGTTATCATATAAATCATCGGCTGATAAATCATGATTGGATTTTCTAAACTCTCAAATATTGATGCCAGTATTGGCCTCAAAAATCCAGAATTGGTCCGACTACATGAACAAACAATTCCTCAAATACTTGTTGATTTTATGCTAACCGAGTGGACAGCAAAGAAGTAGAGATCATTTGCTGACCAATTTTGCTAAGGAAAGAGATTTGGAGACACACACCTCAACAATCCTGTATTTCTACAGTAGATACTTTGTGGATTTGACTTCTCACATTAAAAGTTTGTTGCCATCTGGAGACCTAGGACGGGTTTCATCAAGGGTCTGTTTGCTGGAGATAAGCAAAATGAAACTCTACTGCAGATGGACCCTTTTGCAAAGAAATCATTAGCATGGCCATTTCTCATGGCACTTCAACGATTTCTCCCATCGTTTTCAGCATCCTGAACACTGACAGTGTCTACTTAACTTAATGATTTTCTTGACTGCTTCCAGGTAAGTGATTGGGAAGTGTATAATCTTTTAAGAGGGCTGAAAGGTAACGCTTAGAGGAGGGAACGGCTAATAATGTTTTATTATGAAAACAGATTAAATTAATCTTTGGATTAATCAGTTGCTCTGTGGACTACCTCACGAAAATCTTATTATACTCCTCTCACAACTCTGCAGCATTAGTCAGACACTCTCTCAGTTTGCAAACTGCTGTCCACACTGCATTCCTTAAACAACTGCCATTTATTATATTTTTATCTTTATTTTTTCTAATTAAGGTTAATTGAGGTTTGTATGTCATTCACTATGTTTGTGATTAAGAAATGTTTTCAAAGCATATATGTCTTAGAAATTGAAGGACAGTATTCGAGGTAAACCGCTGCTGAGGGAGGACATGGAGTCCTGAGCTTATCTGCCATGGCAGCTGTTTTAAAAAAAGGCAGCCACACCTTTGAGCCTCTGTCTGGCCAACCCTTACTCCATGTCACAGTCCATCTGCTGCTGTCTGCTGACAATATCAGTGTTCCCCGTGCACACACTCACACCTTATTTATACACCTGTTTATCTGCATAACATTAAAAGATTCAAACAGACACACAGACAGATTTACACTTGAGATATTCTGATCATTTCTTACACTCTGGGAATGTTTGTAATGCCAACAACTTCAATCACTGACCTATGACAAAGCAAGCCTCCAAACAGCTCAGGAATATGATACAGATTTAACAGATGAATTTGGCATTGTTTGCACTGTAATTTAAGGGCCAAGTGATGAGGGCAAGTGTTGAGATAAAGAAAAGTTCTCTCTCACTGCGTGTCTATATCTCTCCCACAAAACCTTACAGAAAGTATTTACAAATCTATTATCAGTCAGTCAGTTTTTCAGCACCCTGTGTCTTATCTTTTTTTGTTAAATCTCTAACTATTTCATTGTAAATTTACTGCAAATACACTAAAAGTAGAACATATAAAAGCAGAAAATAACATAAAGTGTAAGTGATCTAAATCATACTTGACACCTAACAGGTCTTATTATCAAGAAGAAGAGCGAAGAAGCTGGTCTAAACCTGAAGTTGGCATGAAAACCCACTAAGGCCCTGGTCTTGCTAATGCTCGCAACAACAACAACAACAACAATGGCACAACAATAATAATAATAATACAATGACAGGACACAGCTTATTAAAAAGAAAAGTATCAATCGATTGTGGCAGTCAAATTATGAAAATGTCGAGGATGAAACATAAAAACTGTAGTAAAACAGTATCATTAAGGCTGTCCACTGGTACAGTGACAGAACACTAACATGCAGGTAATGAACCAAAATCGAGTAAAAACTGCTTTTGAGATAAGACTTAAAAAAACAGAGACCATGTCAGCAGATGTGATACTAAAGGACTAAAAGACTGTTTCATATGAGTCACTATTACAGCAAAAAATTTGGTCACCTTTGTTTTTAACCTAGACTGCGGAACAGCCAAATTACCTAAATTAGCAGACCGAAAAGGACCCTCAGAAGTTAAAAGGTCACTAACGCAATCATGGACCACATTTAATGTTTAAATTAACTCTCAACATAATTGGCCAACAGCTCAAAGAAGCCAGAAATGGGCTGATGTGGGAAAGTTGCTCAATAGCTGGACGGCCAAAATTTGCACAATTTGAAGGTGACATGCAATTCGTAATGTTGGTTAAATGCAACAGTTGTGGATTTATCCAATTATCATATTGGGAGGTGGAGCCATATATATATCCCAGTTTGTGCCCCTTACTTAACCCTCACAACATACACTTCTAGGAATGAGTTTCATTACTGACCTATTTCCAACTGTTTTCATTAAGGCTTCAGTGTGAGTGGCCACAAAAACTAATGCCAAAAACAGCACTACCACGCACTACTTGTTCCAAGGTGCCCCTTAGGGTTGCTTCTAAGGACGCTGTGTCATGATGGCAGAAAAGTTCAGGGGAAAAGGTTATTGCTTCCAATCTGGTGAGGGGTGGGGCGGTTGGGGGGAGGAAACATGATGATTCTAAGCTAGAGGGCACTACTGTGGCCTAATTATAGTCCAGATGGTCTGAATAGGTAGTACTTCCAACAATTAATTACTGAATGTCCATGTGCCACACATGGCCAGTATCCCTGAGCACACCTCAGTTCTTATTAAATGGAATGATTGAAATTGTTTTTGTCCATAGAATTATGATTTCTTAGAGAGATTATTAAGAGATTATTGTTTATATACGTCAGGTACACCTCAATGTTTTCATTTTAACACACAGCTTTACGGCCTCTGTCACATTTTGGAACAGGGAAATGCCCTGACATTTTATGACCTTGTTCATAGCAACTGTGTGTCTACCTTTCATCTCAACCCTATCACAGATGTTTCTGTGATGACATAAACCTCAAAAATCTCATGACCAAACTGTACCAAATCCAATGTGCACACGGTTAGCTGATTGTGCTCCAATGTTTAGTGGACTTGAGTGTTTCAGCCAGGAAAGTGAAGGTGCCTTCAGGGTCAATTTTTAAGGACATGGCTGTGATTTAGACGGGTTAAAAATGATTTCTGGCACCCTATTTGCAAAAACAAGGTGGTTCATAAGGGAACAGGATATAGAGCTGTTCTTTTCCCGACAGACGTCTGACTGCTCGAATGTCAAAGTTTTTCACTTCAGATAGAGTTAGAAAACTTCCTTTACCAGCAATATGAAGATCATATGGAGGTGTGCCTTGGCCACTGGCCACCATTTTCCCCATATGACAATTAATTTGATATATATCATGTATGACAAAGCCCATGGGCCCCATTATAGGATCCAGGATATCCAAAGGGTCGTGTGAAGACTCTTCAAACCTATCTTTTTTTGACAGATACGGTACTCCCCGTTCTGCTTTAATAAGAGGAAAGAGTTGCCCGTATCTTCCCATACAAAAGTCTTTTGGTAGAATGCTTCAAGTTGGAGAATGTGGGGGGCACTTTTTAGAGGGGTGTGGAGTGCAGTGGATGAGGAGAAAGTGAGGGGGCATTATGGAAATTAGCAGTAATTAAAGAGGAGAGAGTCAAAGCAGAACAACAAGGCACAATCATGGAACTTGTGTGATCATAGAGTCAGATGTGCGAGATAGGACAACCATGGGTAGATGTAACAAAGGGGAAACATAAAGGGATTTTACTCTTTGGAGTTGAACTTGCTTTGATGTGGTACATTTTGTGCAGGGGGCGTGTTAGAGTTATGGTAATGACTGATCAGAAGTACAAAGAACTGTTAAACAGTGTCTCCTGTTGTTGTAGACCAATGGGAGAAATGGACATTTGGCCTGGTACAGGAGAGGTTATTTTATTTCCTCAACAAAACTGCTTTCAGATGGATGCATTAAATGTTTTTAACATCCATCCAATGAATGTTCTGTTTTTCTACCCCTTTGCCATAGCGGTAGAAAATGTGCCAGCCTTACTTAAGGCAAAAAGTTGTGCCAAGTACAGTATAAATGAGTACTTAAAATGACCCTAATGCCTTGTTAGTCAATACAAGACAACGTCAGCAGTCACAATATCAGGTTTCCACTCTATGTGAAGATGATCCTTATTTAAGTTGCAGATGACATAAACAAAAACATTTTGCGAGCTGTTGCTTCAGATGTGGAATGCAATGCTTCGCAAGAGCTGTAATCACAGATGATGGTAAATGTGAGTTAAGGCGAGTATCGATTTTAGAAACTCAAAAATTAACTGCAGGCTCGGCCATTTTCTTTCTTTTATTAAAGCATATGAAAGCAATGAAGAATATGAACAGAATTAAGGAGCCCTGACGTCTAATGCATTAAAGCTTGCTCACACCCCATGGCCTTCACTTTTGTGTTTCCACAGTGATGCTGTGATAATTCACTTTCACTATAAGAGCTCTGTCTTTTTGCTCAGTCACTCAAACAAAAGTCTTGACTTGACTCATCAAATTCTCAAGGTGCAGCCGAAAGCAATTACAGAGCCTCTGGGTGGAAGGCCTTTTTTTAACTCTGCCCCTAATAAAGGCTCGCCTTACAAACAAGATGAATCATGCTCCTCTTTTCCTTAAGCCTCAGCACTTTGGTGAAACCTCTCAGACGAGCATTGTATGCTCATTACACGTACACCTCACTGCTGAAAACAATAATGGCTCAGATTTCCACACCGTTTTAGCAGGAGGAAGATTAAGCCTAAAGAACGGCTCTGTTGGAAGTACGATGCATAAGATGCCTATGCAAGACTCTTTGTCTCTTTTTGAGCTCTGATACTTTTGGTTTTGAAAGGCAAGCAGCTCCTATCTGAATCTCTGCATGAGAGTAACTTACGTTTTTCCTTTTGTCACATGGCATGAGAGGGAAATGGTAATAGATGTAACTCTGACACATGATAGTAACACAGGGATTGCAGGTTACAAGGTATGTGCTAATGTAATATTTGGGGACTCATGTAGAAAAGATGAATTTATTACTCAATATACCATTTTCCCCTGCTGCTATTCCTCATCTGCTCCACATGAGCAGATGAGGAATAGGATAATAGGCTGGGTAGTATACACAAAAGTTCTGTTCTCAAATATGCAAGCTGTTCTGATTTTCCACAGAGGGCATCTGGTATCATGAAGTTTGGTGGCACTGGCGCTGATTTTATGGGATGACATGGATTTACTCCCATCTGTGTAAGAGTCAAAAATAATTATTTGTCTGAAGGCAGACACAATCTCAGTGTGGCACACAGAAACTATTTCAGGCAGCAGGGGGAGGAATCCAAAATCCAAAAAATCCCACTTTAAGTATTACAGATTATGAAATGTATATTATATAAAACATAGAAACCAGGAATTATACAACCCCAAGCATCTAAATTAGGTTACAGAATGTTTCTAGCAAATGACTAACTGAATGCAGACATGTCTACACTCCAACAATTAAAACATAAATAAATGGAGCTTAATAAATTAAAGAGGATTACACAGAAAGGAATGCAGATATGTCTCCCTCTGCCTCCCTTATCCCCCTTTCCAGTTGGAGATTATCAGTTCACACATTAATCTATTCAAGTTATTGTACTGATTGGAATAATACTGCAGTATAAATACCAAATGAAAATACAGTGCTTATATAAATGAACCTTAATGATCCTGACAGATTCAAGAGACATACATTTAATAATCAGTCTTTAATACAGATCTGAAGTAAACGTGTCTTACCACAGTCAAACAGAGAGTAGCCTACTGATACTGATATTCCACAGAAAAAGGAAACCAAGCCAAAAAACAGTCCCTTAGAAAGCAGAATCCACATCCATTTCGTCCTGCGTTTGCCTCTATCTCAGAAATCTCTCCAGAGTATCACAGCTGCAGGAAACTACGGCACAAACGACCAGACGCACATTCTTCATGCACGGAGGAAAGATTTGATTTTGTTATTTTTTTGTTTTCTTGCATTTTCGAGGCAAAATCTGTTCAACTTTGTGAGCACTATCTAATACGAGCAGGACAAAGAAGATTAAATAGGTCTGTTTGTCTGCTAATACGATTGGAGGCTGCTAGCTAGTTACCTAGTCTGGTTAATTAACCCCCAGAGGTTTAGAGAGAGCAGAGGCTGCGATCTCGATAGGCCTACTGGGCTCAATCAAGACCACAAACTGAACATTGTACATGGCATAAAAGTGTTGTAGTAAACACATTCTCTTCTCTCTGCCAAACCCTGGGGAGCTCTTAATCAAACCACAGTGCACACATGATGGTGCCTCCACACAAAATGAAGAGGAGAAGAATGGAGAGGAAAAAAAAGAAAAGTGTGCAGACTCTCAGGCCCTTGGCCTTTTATCTGAACTCCTCTGTGACATTTTAGCTCTGCTGCTGTCTGTGGAGACTGTTTTTGCCAAATGATGGGAAGAAATCACAATATATTATAGGGAATTATGCTTTGTCTTTAATTATGTGCTTCACCTTGTATGGTTTTGTTTCTCACAGAGAAGTGAGTTAGCATAATGCAAGTAGAGTAATTTCATTGATCTATGTTTTGTCATTCAACTCTGAATGTGATCATTAGCAATCTGTTGTAATGTAACGCTTCTCCCATTCAGTCTAATGTTACAGACGTTACGAGCGTAATCTGTCCAAATGGCGTTTTTTTTCTCACATAATGAGCATGGATGTCACTGTGCACAAATGCAGTTTTTTTCTGCTTAATTCACACTTTGTTATTTACACTATGTGTTCAGGGATCACTGGCACATTTTATGACCGCTGGGCAATTTAAACCTGGTTAGAGATGTTTAAAGAATTCAAAATTAAACAAATGCCAGTAAGAAAATAAACATCTCGTCTTTATTACTGAAAATGTGTTTTTTTTTGCAGTTGCTTGTACTGCACCTGTTAGGGAATCTTGATTATTTGGGAAGGTAAGACTGATGAAACAAAGTAATGAATAATGTTTGCTCATTAAAAAACATCTTGATGGCGTCTTGCTTCTTTAATTTGATATGTATCTGCTTCAAACAGGGTGTTGTGGGGTAATTCAAACGTGGTGAATAACGGCAGCCTTTTCTCCATGTTTAATTACGACTCCTGTACTGGTACATAGTGAAGAGAGCACAAAAAAATCCCCAAAAGATACATTTTAGTAACTGGTGGTAAACTTAAAAAAGAACAGGCAGTTGGAGGAAGACAGTAAAGGTTCCAATCATATCACCAGGGCAGAACATTTATCATTTGTCGAGGCCTTCTTGTAAATCACCACAAGGTCTTGCCCCCAAATTACCCAGGACACAGCCAGAAAATAAATAATTAAAAGCCCATTTTCTGATGCGAGGTTCCTGAATGATAAATGATGAGGCTTGGATGGCGAGCACGAGGAGTCAAGCTATGCAGTCCTTCAAAACTTGGTGGAGGGAGGTGAAGGATAAGGCGGTGGGGTGAGTTCATGGGTTCCTGTATTATAGAAGCAGACTGACCGATTGACTGAGAGAAATGATCTCCAAACAAGAGCAAGTTGATGAAGTTCTGCATTGTATAATACCATGGTTACATGAAGCTTTATGATTGACACGTCAAATACAGTTCTGGTCAACAATTGTTCTAGAATTAGTGCACAAAGTAACCATAGCAACAGCACTTTTGCTTCCTGCCAAATTTCTCTTTAAATTAAAATCACTGCTGAAAGCATTTCCTCCAATATTTCCAGCCGTGATTTTCTTTTAGTTTTTTGTTTTTAATAAGAGTAGGCGGAGCTACTGTCAATCAGGCGTGATATCAGCACTATTACATATGTTTATATATGTAACACGACAGTCTCAGACATTATATATCTACATCCATGGGTTACATGTGGCACTCAAGTGGATGATACAAATTAAAAGTCTTGACAAACAATACTTCCTGTTATTGTACATTTGTTTGTAAAAAAGTTAAGTCACAATGCATCAAATGTTAAACTTACATAGTCCTTTTATAACACAACAGTCTACTTTCTTGTAAAAATAAAACTGATTTGTCTCTGATTTGTATTTGACATGAACACATACAGACCTTGAAAACAAATGTCCCTTCTGGGACAATAAAGACTGTCTACGTACTGTATCTATTTATGCACTGCAGTACAATAATAATAGGTATATTATACAAACAGGACATTACAGATAATACAAATGTATTTGGTATCTGAAAGCTTCAGCAGACTGTTTATCAGACCATCCCATGTTTTATATGTGATAGTTCTCTCTGTGAATCATATCAGATATTAGATTAGTCATCTCTTATTTTCAGGGCAAAAGCAGCTCTGTCTGGTTTTTATCTCTTAAGCGCTGCCCCAGAAATTACCCATCTATCTCACATCTATGAAAAAAGATAACAGCAGAACTAGACAGAAACAGAAAGTGCATGTTGTTGTTTAGATTCATCGTGAATACGCAGACCTGGTAAATCTGCCCTCTAGATTTTAGCCACACAGTGACTTGTGATGGGGCAGCAGAGGTATCTGTTAAATGTTTCTTTGCTTTAAAGCTTAAGTGTGTTTTGTATTTTCTTTTGTACTTGAAATCCTGTAGAGTTATTTCATGTCACCAATATAAATAGCTTAATTCATGCATGTTGACCGACCACTTGACTGACAAAGGACATTGCATTAAAATAGGAAGCAGAAAATTATACGCACAACAAAACAAGGAGGCAAATGTAAATGTTACATGAAACAAGATTCAATGATGACACCTCCAGGTAAATACCAGCCTAAAAAGGTACATTTTGAGCTTTTTGCTGCTTTCTGTATTTTCAACAAGTTAAAAGGCGACTCCCATAACACCTGAGGGACTATTGGTTGTAGTACAACATCACACAACGCTTTTCTGAATTCACCCACGGAGCTTCATCAGCTAATGTTACAACAATCTCAAAACAGATTTGTCATATTTTATAAAGCCAGTCGCAGTTGAGAAGCCAAATACTGAAAAAAGACAAGTTATAATCCACTGATGGATAATTGAAGGCAGAGGCCGCACCGATAAATAACCTACAACACCATCCACAGGTCCAAGTCATGTCATAAGTAATTAGAGTCAGCACCCAGAGACAACTGTGACAAAGGAAAAACAATGTCCTTTAAAGGCTAGTCTAAATGTCCAGTGAAACAAAGTTTAGTCCAGTGGTATGTGAACACCTTCATATTCCAAGTCCACATCCAAAGTCTCTTACATGACGCTGCTGACAGTATATGTACTGGGCAGGTACTCAGAAGATACATATATTCAGCTTTCTCATCTAAAAATATCCAGAAATTTCAAAGGAATGATTCAAGTGTTTACTTCAGAAACATTATTCTTTCTAGGTGGGAAATGCTTGCAAAGAATAGACCACCATGGAATAATAAAACCCTCCATTAAAACACATGCTAATGAAATCTGTACTAGGTTTAGCAGCTCCCAAAAGCAGGGTGAGGCAGGGTTCACTACAGATTTTATAGACCCCAGAAGCTGTTGAGTAAAATCATGTCTTCATCTCCATCATGGGCAACATTGACAGACTAATATCAGATGTCAATACCCCCTTGATATACAGCATTGGCTTATGCGCGCACACACACACACACACACACACACAGACAGACACACCAAGGCTGGCATATGAGAGTTTAGGCAAAACACGCTTCCCTCCTGTTCTCACTTTGCAAGTTGCTAGTTATCATATCTCACACAGTCAGGTTCAAAAACGTATCTCTGCATGCCTTACTGACATTTCCAGGTGGATGTTTCCCACAAGCTCAAGTTCAAAATGACTTTCTTCCTCCCTGAGAAAACCTATCCCACACAAGATGAAACTACAGTAACACCTTTCCTATCTGCCAAGACCTTTGTGTGATCTTCGACAACCAACTGCCCTATAAGACAGTAGCCACTATTCCAACCAGGAAATTTGCTCTCTACAACATCCACTGGATCACACTAAGAGCTGCTCTCATGAGAGAGAGTTCTTGCTATTGTCATCTCCAGGTCCCAACAGTGCACTTCAGTCAGAACAGCATATTCTCTCCCAATCTTGTGAGCAGAACAGCAACAGAGTTTTGTGGCACATGACACAAATGAGTCCATCTTGACCCCTCAGCCCTTCACAATGCCACAACTCTTTACCAAATCAGGGTTCATATCTCACCACCACTAAAAGCCCCTGAAAACTCTGTGAAATAAATCTTCAGTATTTCAGAAAAAGAAACATCCTTGGGTATCACTTTATGAGTTTTACACCCAAAAACTCAAATAATCTGCTTCATCAGGTCTGTGAGGGTGCAGTGCAGATCAAATTTGGCTGACTCAGACTTTAGATTAAGATGCTCTATATCTGCTAATTGTATAAACTGTAAAATGGAATTGTAATAAACGGAAGTGCATTTCTGCAGGGGCACATGCGCACACATACATCTTTTTTATTGTGTAACCAGACCTTGCACTTTTAAAGAGTCCAGAACTCTAAACTTTGAGCCGTGGATGCCAGTTCTCTTTTCCCCCTGATAGCTTTGGGATCATAACATTGTAATGTAAACTCAGATAAAATGAGCCTCAATTTCTTCTTCTTAGTGGCCCTGCTGAATGTGATTCCATCAGCTGTGGCAGGTAACATTGTGCCATATTCACTCCTAGAGATGAGATTAGGTCGGCAATGAAATATGTACTCATCCACGCGTGAGCTCTCTCAATATGTCACGGCGACATGAAGGAAACAAAAAAAAGACAACCTTGGAACGTTAAGGAGTTTTGTCGTGAGAGCTCTGCCCGAAAAGCTTTCTCATTACTTTATAGTGCTGTGGGGTGTTTTTCTACATTGGGTTGAACTGCATAAAGACTCAGTAAATGAATTGAAGCCCAGTTAACCAGAAAGGACTTGGTGATAGTTCCCATTGATCTAGAGAATTGTAGGCCTACACGTTTTGAGCTTCTGCATGAATTGATGAAAGAGACTTTTTGTCTTCCAGAGTAAAACACATACATGCACAGGCACAGACTCCTGAAGTAGTTTACCGCTGCTGGATCAATATTACCCATTGTAAGTAGATGAAGGTACAAGCTAAATGCTCAAAATCAAAAAGCAAAAGCAGTATGAAATGTGAAACAATTCTTCTGTCAGTACTGCTTCATCACAGTTAGTGCAACAGCACCCTGGATAATGCATGTGGGCCGAGACGATACACACTGTTTCAGACTTGATAGTGATTGACTGTGAACTATGGATTGTATACATAATTATATTATGATCTATAGCAAAGCAACCCCAACATGCATTTGATTGAGAAGTCAATTCCTTGTTCACCTATGCATGAAGCAGCTGTAAATCTATACATTTCTTTTTAATCAACATTATAAAGACGTTACTAAGGTTTATATCTGAGCTGCAGTAGGTGCTCTCCGAAGCAGCTGTCAGAGGTATATCCTATTGTGTGTTTGCTCCGGCTATGGCAGTTATATCCAAATAACTGGGATCTGTATTATTTTCAGCTTAGTTCCCAGCAGCAATAATGCAGTGTCAGAAATTAAAAATGTTTGTGTTTCACAAGCTGGATTGGTACACATGAGAGTAGATAACTTAAGTCCAGGGTTGAGAATATGATATAATATGTAATATATATGACATATATATTTTACATAATGTGTAGAATGAGTAATTATTTACAGATAATTAGGGAATGATAACATGAATTCTACAAACACGATATATCTATCAGAGATTAGTGGGAACTGTGCTTTCTCATTAAATCAGCAAGTCTGTTTGATGGAGTGTTTAATGATTGATTGGAAGCAGAACAAAACAACAAAATATTACCAAGTGAGATAACAAAATAGTGTAAAAACATCATGTTCAGGTGCTGTTAGCAGTCAGTGGCATTTATGTGATTAGTAGACGTTGAAATTATCAGCTCTGCCTGCTGCCTGGGAGCCCTGCCCTGCCTTAAAGATCTTTCCCATTCAATTTAACGGCATGTTGCCCCCGTCCTCCTTAACTATTTGCCTGTGCCGTTCCGAGGCAGTGCATCACTTCTGCTTTCTCACTGGACGGGACACTCCACAGTCCTAGCTGAAGATGGGTGACCATTACCTCCCAACCAACTCTGCCGCATCACTTAGCTCAGATTTAATTAACTTCAACCAGCCTTACTCCTGGAGTGATGGCTGCAGAGGACTGCCCATTGGGGGTTTCTGATCAAGAAGCGGACAGGAATACAAACTAAGACTTCAAGCTGAAGGAAAACAGAATCACAAGCTGGTGATGCCACAGCTTGTGAAATCGCATAGAAAACAACAGTAGGATTGTTCTGTGTGCAGTGGGCCAAGGCTTTTCCCTCCAAACCCAACCCTTTATTCTCCCTCCTCCCTCCTCCTAGCTCCCTTTCTGATTTTTCACTCCTGTCCTTAATTAGGCCCTACAGTTAAACAATGCCCTTAGCTTCCGAGGGTCTTACTTTACTAGCATTAAGAAAGAAAGGGGGAGCTTCATATTCAACTCACATAAAACGATGAGAAAAAAAAGCAGCTGACGCGCCATAATTCACCCCTGGCTCTGTGGCTGCTCTCGTGGGTGAAAACCAGCTAGCACACACACATGCACACACTGTGGCTGAAAATATATTTAATATGTTCTATGTGGTTCGACATAGCGGTGTGGTCCGACGATCTATTTAAAGGCATGTAAGAGTGGCATCTCCATTTAAAGCGACTCCGTCCGTCTGTTCTGGCCTCCGTTCTTCCTGGATACCAAGTGATCCATGAGGATTTCTCCCCAACACTGTCAGCAGCGCCTGACAAATGTGCTACCCCTGCAAAACGCTTGTACAAGCACAAACATATCTGGACTATTTATCTTCCTGCTGGAAAATTTATCAGAATATGAAAGCATATCAACCACATCCATTTTGTTTGGAATCAAATCTGACAATAACAGGCAGACATTGGGCAGATGATAGATGGCAAAATGTAGAAGAAAACAGAAAATAGCAATTTCACACTAAAATTATTTCATGTTTAATATCCGGTTGGTTTCCTTCCAGCTATTCACATTTCAGTTGTGAAGAAGCAATTCTGAAGTTTGATGTGCCTTGAAATAACTGCGGTCAGAGATACATCACTGACTCAAACTCAGTAAAATATATTTTGCCCTATGGATCACCTTTTGTTCTGCCTTAAATGTATCTACTGTATCATTCAAAACGTACACACTGTTCTTATTTTATGACAGAACATTTTAGCTTCACTCACACGTGCAACTTGTGAGTTTCCTGTTTTTCCCACGAATGAAATGTAAGCATGTCTGACTATTTGTGTTTGTGTTTGAGTGTTTGAGCATTTTCCGACCGGTTGGACTGCTTAAAGTCATTTCCGGGATACGTGACTGGTCTTAATGACCCTGAATAAGTGTAAGCAAGTAAAAAAATTAAAATTAATGAATAAAAGTAGTGGGTACAGTGCAATCTGACAGTGACAATTAAACAGATATTGTGATGTTTAATCCTAATAGCATACAATTATTGTTGTTGATATGATTCAAACAGCTCTGTATCATAATATATCATATTTCTGAGGGGTTGAAATTCCTAAAGGAATAGTTCAACTATACTTATAATACACTTATATGCCTTCCCTGCCGAGAGTTAGATAAAAAGATTGACACTCACATATCTGTACGGTGGATATAAAGCTGGTGACAGATGCCAATTCACTTAGTTTAACATAAAGATTGGAAACAGTTCTTTAGAGGTGCTGGAAGGCAGATTTTGTTAGCTCTGAAGCTGACCGGCTGCTGGTTGTAGCTCCATATTTACCGTACTGATGTGAGAGTGGTATCAATCTTGTCATCTGACTCTCGGCAAGAAAGCAAATAAACTTATTTCCCAAAATGTCGAACTATAGTATTTAGGTGTTTGGCCAGATTTTGAGATTTCTGCCTTACTTCATTTTTGGTTCATACAGTGTTTTACAACACCACCTGTTCAAGCAGTTGTAATAGTCCCCGTGACAAATGGAGATTTTAGAACATGGAAAAATTCACAATGATGCCCTTTTGTGACCTACTAATTTACTCAATTAATTTTAACTTCAACTATTCTCTCTGACTTGAGTCAAATGTGCAGGTAGCTATTATCTGACTTGATTAATATGTTTCATTACTTCACAGTTCTGCACATTATGTTTAATCTCACCTTGGCACCAATTGTGGTACCTCTATTGCCCTTAACACAGAGCTGATTCCTCAATGACAAAGGAAACAGGATTCCTAACAGAGCTGTTCCAACATTTACTGTCACTGTATCACTGTACTATACAGAGTCAGTGGCACATGTTTCACTCTCTCTGCCCCCTGTGAGCAGCTTGAAGGCTTGCTGAGCACATTAATCCTCTGGGATGGGGCCCTTTAGAATCATTTATTCACAGTTGGGGTTAAAGCACCGAGGAGTCAAAGGTCAGAACTTGGTCATTCATATCACCACAACCCTGGAGCTTTTCCATCAATGTACACTCTCTATCTGGGTGAGAAACCACAAAGGTCGAGGCACACATTGTTAGGATTGCTACTTTATGCAATTTTCTGGTCACTGGTATCTCAAGCAATGCTGTCACAGTTGGATTAGCACATGCCATCTGGTGCATATTTTCATCCAAAGTTGATTACAGTAACATGAGCAGACATATTGGCACTGGTGGTCATTTATGCAATTTAAGGCTTATATTAAAGTTTAATTCAATTCTCGTATAATGGTGAGAGAAGTCAATATACAGCTGTCAATATATATATATATATATACACATATTGAGATATATATATATATATATATATATATATATATATATCTCAATATGATATATGCAATATATATATATATATATCTCAATATGATATATGCAATATATATATATATATACTCAACTGACAGATATAAGCAGAAAAGAAAGAACCATATGAAAATTTAAAAAATATGTCCAAATATGTAGGTTTAAAAATAGTTCAAATAGCATGTTCGTGAGTTACTACAGTAAACATCAATAGCCTTCAGCAATAGCTGAAATTCCATAGGCATGCAATCATATTTCTTCTGCAGGTCAAGCACTGTAGTACACAATAAGGCTAAACTCTCATTGGGTATTCATTGCCAGGAAGCTGCCTATTCATAAACAGGGAAACAATAACAGTATGACACAGTAGCAGTGAATATTTAAATAGCCTGAAGAACAATTCACATGATTTCACATAATTACTATCCATGGATGTCTATTCAACACAGAAGCAAACAACTGCTCTTGGCAGAACATGAGGGGGAAATTAAATGTTGAGTTTTTCTTTAGAAAGACTTGGATTGTCAGTGGCATGAATCCATTTTATATAACCGTGGCCTAATGGATGCATATACTAATAAACTGCATCTTTTCCCACTGCTGTTTGCAAAGTTTGCAAAGTTAGTGATGTGATGTTCTTCAAATTACATATAGATACAAATAATGCCATTTTAACTGACGTAAGTCACGCTGTAAACTGATCCAAAGTCTAATTTCTGTAAAACTCCTGATGGTTCCTGATGGAGAGATTGATAGGGAGAAAGAGAGATTGGCACAAAGCTTAGAGGTTCTAGTTAGGCTCCCTGTCATTCATGTAAAGAACATCATTGTAAGCTGAAATTCACTCCTCAGCACTCCTGTCAAAAGCAACAACATCAGTGGTGCTGCTTTTGGGAATTTCACCCTGCACTGTGGTGCATCATCACATTGGCAGTTCTGTCTCCACCCATCTTTCATCTTTGGCACTGTTTGTGCTTTCATTATAATAACTCATCTTCATGTACTCTCAGTAATTTGCCATTCATGGTCGCCTATGGCGCCATAAAGCAGAAACAATGATGGAAATAGACAATGATAACTATGGCTAGGATACTATCTTGGTCCACAGCGTTGTGCGCTGAGGCACATAAGAGCATATGTTTCTTTCTTAAAGCAATTCTGACCAAAACTGTGCTTCAAAATGAGTGAATTAATCTTATGGGGATGGGTTTAACACCAGTCCTATTGAAAGCACATAAGCTATTTGTATAATGTCTTTTCTAGCAGTTTCTTTTAAAGTTTCTTTTATGAATCTTTGCTTTAGTAGAGGAATAAAAGAAGAAAATGAAGGAGAGAGGCAATTGGCAATTGAGGGAGGCACGAGACAAGTGTCTTGGAGTGGATTCAAACTGAGATCGACTCACTTAACCCAAAAGGACACCCAAGTCTTTATGTTCCTGCTAAAGATGGGTTATGAAATCAGAAGAAGACCTCTGATGTGGCTTAGTGTGGAATGGGGTCAGTCTTAAAGGCACACAGCCACAGGTGCTTTTCCCACAAGCATTACCAACCTGGTGGCTGATTGAAACCGACCTGCAAGTTTCTCCTGGAAGGCTGCATGGTAAAAATGAGCTCTTAACAGTTAGCCATTTCACCAAACATCCGGGCGAAAGAAACTATAGTGAGCTATTTTTACAACAGGACCAGTTGAAAGGTCCTTTAGCCAACAGACCATGTGTGATGTTATATAAAAAAAAAAAAAACTATGCTAGTTGTCTGTGTAAAAGAAATAACGTGCATTTATGGTACTTATAAGTGACTGTACAGCTTAAGTGGTTGTGATTCTTAAGTGCCATGATGAGCCCTGAGATACTATATAAAAAAGTCTCTCTGGAGGTGTAATGCACTTGAATTGTGGCCTCAAGTTTAGAGCTAATGCTTCATAGAGCACTCCATCACATCCTCGTGGAGGTCAGACCTCTGGAGAATTCCGACTTTCTCTGAAAAGTTTTTCCCAGGTGTAAATGCAGCCACATCTCTGTCATTGCATTACACCTCAGGCAACATCCTGACTCTCTCTCCATCTGAGTGCAGTTGAAACCTTAAGTGCCAGAGGACTATTTGGAAACCCTAAAAGCACCCATGCTTGCCTTTGTCTCCATGTTACTTGCTTTCCCCCATTTATATAATCACAGAACATTCATTCCTCTGCTCAAAGGAAAAACAAAGCAAACAGAAAAACAGGAATTGTTTTAACTCAAGCTTCAGTTGTGTATGAGCCTTTTGTATCATAAAGAATCAAAGGTTGATATTTCTAACACAGTTATTACCGCAATGCAACTGAGAGGTGGGTGTGTGTAAGCAAAGATGAATGTACTCATTCAGCACTCTACCCCACCATTCAATTCAGTGGAAGTGTCCTCGTATGTCTAGTCGCTCTTGAAGGGTATGCTTGTCTGAGTTCTGAGGCTACGCACTGACGGAACAGGCAGCCAGCAGACAATCACAGAGGAGCTTAGTGCGTCCATTAAGGCTGTCAGTTAGCAAGGGCCTTGATTAATTGCACACTGCATAGTGGCAAATTAAGGCAGGTCTCAAGCCCCCCTCCCAATAATTAGGTAAGAATAGATTGCTAGAGAGAGGAGGGTGAATACTGGGTGCCTGGCGTCACTCAGTCTGTCTTACATGTAATAAAAAGTCTCACACTGTGTAAGCATGGGCAATAATTGTGTGTGTGTGTGTGTGTGTGTGTGTGTGTGTGTGTGCGTTGAGGAATATATTTGCATGCATGACTGTGGCTTGTGTGGATGACTGAGGAAGTAATGATGGTGCATACATTTTGGTCTGCCCTTTATGGCTCTTGTTTGTAAGCTTCTATGTGCATAGTGTAAGGTAAGGACTTACTGCTGTAGACTTGATTGCTTGTGTGCGTGTTTTGCTACAATACGTATGAAAAGAGCAATGCAAATATAGCAGTACATCACAGGTGACAGCTTTCCCATGCACTACTGCAGCCAGCGCTGCCTTGTGCTGGGTCTTCACCAGCTGCCTTTTTGTGTAACATCACTGCAGCTGTGGTCACACCTGTCTTTTCAATGGTAATGTTATCATCTTATCGTGCCGGGATGCATTAAGTGAAAGGTCTAGCTGCTGAGGATTTTAAATTCAGTGAACCAAACCACATCCTGAATTCCACCAACACTGGACTCTGGGGAGAGGTGAACACAATTTAAGCACAATCTAGACATTCTTGTTGTGTCAGCAAAACCATACCCCACGGTCAGTCCAAACACTCTGCAACAATTCCCCAGTGGTGACACTATCCCACCAGCTCCAGATCCACACTCTCTCTCACTTCAGTGTTACTAAAAAACTAGGGTTCTTTCAGCCCATCCGCTGGTGGGGTTCACAATAATTTTGTATGCCTAACACCTTTTGAGTTCCAATGGAACTGATGCTTCACTCACATTTTAAATGTAACTCCAACTCAAATCATGTTTGTCTACACTGTTTTGACATATACAGTATAGCTATATGGTATATGTGGGTAACCAAACAGAAGTTGAAATCCTCATTATGCCCTGTGGGCCCGTTTTGTATATCAGTGCTTAACAGCAGACCATGTAGCTATAAAAAAACACACAACGTGATGGAAAACAAGGTTGAATACCGTACGGATGCATACAGAATCCAGCACGCATTAATGATGTTAAGACTGCTTCGGTAAACAGACAACACTGCTGAAGGTCTACAGTGTGAGGACTGGTCAGTTGCCTTTACATATTGTTCAACAGCAAAATGGGGGAGGGAAGGGAAGATGAGTTCTTTTATGTGTTGACCCTGCAGGGAAGGACACCGAGCCTTCTCTCAGTCGGTAGGGCCTTAATCTTCTTACAGGCCGGATGTGTGGAGTCCATTAAAAACAGTCTCTCCCTTCTCTAACAGGACATTTCTTAAACTTTATTGTAGGCGGGTTTTGTCAGTGTGTTGTGACAAAACAGAAAACAAACCATAGCAAACATGTGTATAAAAAGAAGGAGTGTATATTGTTCCAGAAAATAGTAAGCAACAAGGACCATGACGCTTTAACCTCACTATATTGTCTCTGGCATCTCAGAAGAGCAGCGGTAATCATGATGATCACATAAACACCCTCAAATTCTCATTTACTCTTATTTCCTTGTTCATCATTTTCTACCTGCCCACATGTCTTTGGTGACTTGTAATCTCAAACAATAAAGAAACAGTGGTTACGTATTGTAACTCTAGTGCTATGAAAATTGATGTAAAACTGATTGATTTAACCTTATCGGGTTGTTAAAGGCTGTGTAGACCCCATTCCACATACACCAAGTCCTTAGCTACTATTGAAGCGTGAGGGGGATTTGCCTGTATTCATAGAATTAAGATTACTAGAAGCTTTCACACAAGCTCCAGAAGACAGTTGGTCATTGGTGTTGAATGAAGCTCACTCACGATGATCTGACCAACTCTGGCAAGTCCTACTTCATTAACAACTGGGGTGGGATCATGGAAAACTATTCTGTAGCACTGACAGTCCTAGTTCAGGGGTTGTTCAGATACAAGGGGGCACAAGGCAGAGTTTGGACCAGCCATCGCCACTTTCCTCACTGTCCTCTTTCATGAGAGACTCCATAGGGGAAAGTGCTTGAAAATACTCTGCCCTGACATGGCCCAGTGGTGATCAGACTGGGTCAGAGTCTGACAGAGTCCTGGGACAAAGGCATTCGTAGGTCTAATAGCTGTCTCTTTAGATGAAGTCTGTTTGAAGGAAAGGTGGATAAGGTCAGTGCTACCCTTTAATAGAGTAACCTTCTATAGTGTTCAAGAGCTAATTCTGTGTGAAAATATGCAAAGAGGATGGGTCTAGCCAAGCTGCATTAAAAGGTAAAGCCTGTTGATTTTCCCAGAGCCTTTCTAAAGCCTGAAACATGCTTCTCTGGGCTGCATGCACGTAGGTGAATGTGAAAGGGCCGGTCAGAGATGCTTGTGTCGATGTTTCCTTTATACTTTATTAGACCACCTGTCATAAAAATGAGAAAACACAAATATTATCAAAAACTTGTTTCAAAGTAAAAATTGTATTGTTATTTATTAGGCAAATAACAAACTGGAACAACTAAATAGTCCTTATCCACATATATTAACCAAAAATCTTAATATGTTGTATGACCTCCTTTGGCCCTGATAACAGCTTATGTTCTTGCAACCACAAAACAAATTTTTCTGTTCAGGAATGCAAGTAAATAACTGTAATTTGGTATCTCAATCAAAAAATAATAATGTGCTTTACTATTTTTTTCTGCTTTTTTGTAAAACAGTAAATTTGAAAATTCATGGATAACAACAATAATTATATTTTAGTATTAAAGATATAATTTTGATTAAAGAGCTTGGCTTGCACATACTGGTGGATTAACCATTACAGAAACATAAAATATTTTGGTAATCAGCAATACTGTTAATTTAGGGCAGCGGTGGCAAACACCTGACACTGGGTGGTGGCTAATAAATTTGTTAAGCGCTGTATATACGTCTTTTTCTTCTCTGTTTGGAACCCACCTACTGACAGGAGTTGGATCAACCAATCATGACTTGACACACAGATCTGCATGACTTGTTGAGATTTGGGAGGTGTGCGCCTTATTGACCTACGTCCGACCTTCGTGTTTCTGCGTAGGATGTTTATGTGTATCTTCACAGATGCATTACTTAAATGGAAAGCAACTAAATCAATGGAAAAAAAACAAAACACATAACTGAAATTTTGAACTGAAGTTTTTTTAGACAAGATTTTAAACTTTCCTTTTTTATTCAACATAAGAGTTTTGGTTTTTCATATTTTAACTTGTATTGGATTTATAAGGTAAGTAAATCAAGACACTATTTTGAATAAACTTGACGTACAGTAAAACAGGACTCCTGTTAACCTATATGTGTTGGTAATATGGTGTTTGGTTTGATTGTATCCAAACTGTAAAAAGGATGGCTAACAAATATGGAGGTTTGCCCAGCAGCAAGGACAAGAAAAAATGGAGACTGTACTGTTGGAAACACACCTGGGGAGAATATTTTACAGTAGAGAGGCCTGGCTTTGTAGCAAATATTCAGTAGAGTGAGAACCCTTAAAAACCGTACTGATAAGAGTCAGACCTGCCAAACGTTATGGGTTATTGAATTGGGACTGTCTGTGTCACTCTTCCATGTCTCTTTCACTTTCTCATAAAACAACAAGCTATTTGCTACGCAGCCAGAGCGTAAACATCCTTGTCAACGGATCTCAGCATGTGTCTTTCAAACACTGATCAAATGGGTTTCGAAATGTGGATTCCCTAGGAAGTGTACATTGGTTTTGTTATCCAATTTGAGCAGTGGGTGTAATACACTTCAGCTTAAAATTGGAATTATCAATGTCACCAGGAAAAAAAAAAAGAGTCTCATATTGTGCTATCGATACAGTGCAGAGTAGGCTGAAAGTGATGTGGTGTGACAAAACAAATACAGAAGATATGCCACAAGGGAGCACTATAATAAAAGAACTGCTGAGGAGAGGGGGAGAATATGGTTTAGCTTGAGCACACCTCAATAAGATGGTTGTGTGTGTGTGTGAGCGTGTTTTGTGCTTGCATGGGCGAGCCGAGTGTGTGCACTGCGTGTTGTGTGCTTCTTACGGGGCCTTAGCCGATGAAGATGCAGCTTGTTGCTCGATCAAACTCCCTGGAGTAATCTCTCATAAGAACAGAGCATGGACAGGCAGGAGGATGCCCATTTCATTCTGAAGTGTATTAAATCCCTACACTCACAAACCAGTATACCCCAGCGTGGCAATGTAATTTTGGAGGGGATGTGGATAGAAGTGAAAAAGAAGAAGAAAAAAAAGTATTCATAAGGCTGGAGTTGACACTAAAGCAAGATTGGAATGAAGAATAAAGGATGGCAACATGCCTCAGTGATTGGCCAGTGGGGGAACTCCCCTGTGTCCGAGCAGATATGTCTCTCCTTCTCATCATGGTGGGGCAATTTTGTCCCGGTTATAGCTCCTCCATCTTCTCCCAAGCTACTCCTTATTTCAGCATTTCAATTTCCTCCCTTGTGCAAGCGCTGAGTGCTAACCTACTTCAGACTTTCTCTCAGACGAGAGAGAAGCAGAAAAGACGAGAGAGAGAGAGCAGAGACGGGGAACTGCTGGGCTCTCAGTTCAGTCCTGCTTCCGGTCTTCCCAAGGTGTGGGAATGCAGATTCAAAGAGAAAAATATGCCCGAAGATGATGCTGTGGTTAAGATCCCTGCCTCATGAACTACATATACCCATGTTTGGCAAAAGGCTGCCTACTGAGAGAACTTCCTCTCCTGTGTCTCCTTATTTTAAGGTACCCTCAGGTAAATCTAAATCTAAATAAGATTAAACAGTTTTAGAATTACATTTCCCCTAGATACGTGACAGTGAAGCATCTTGCAAAATGGCACCTATCTGCTACAATGCTGCTGCAATGATACCAATGTATGCCCACAAGATCTGAATTGCCATTAACTATTAATAATAATACGTCAATTTTATTGCTTCAAAAAGATAAGGGAGTTCAACCCGCCCTTGCATGTCATCAAATCAATTAAAACCAATCAGCTGTCAGTGTAACTGAGCTTGTTGACATCTGCAATCTACCTTTGCTGTCGTCTGTCACACCACCAGATAACACCAGTCACAGAGGAAATATCCCTGACGTACATACAGTAAGCATCCTGAAGTCTCAGAGCATGAGGAAACTCTCTGTGCCTTTATGTCCCTTTATATGTTGTATAAGTGTGTGTACATTAATCATTTTCATTTTCATTCATCTCCCTTTCCACAATATGCTTGTCACTGTCACTATAATTCCTGCCTTCCCACCTTTCTTGGTTTCATCTTTCATTGTTCTCATTTCTGCACCCCCCCTCCACACTATCCTTGCGTCATTCTCTCCCTGTTTCCATTTTCTTCTGACTGTTTGCAATGCATCATATCCTCTTTCACCTACTCAATGCCTTCTCTTCCACTTCGACACCCAGGAAAATCTCTTTTTCCCTGTTGCCCGATGGCAATGACACATTTATCCACTTCTGAGACGTCTCCCCCCTGAGGACCCCCTGAAATTGTCCTTCAAAGACTTCTGCACAAGCTCCTACTGCTTGCACTGCCATGTGTGTCCCCTAAATGACAACAAGTAACTTAAGAATAGAGGCAAATTTGAAAACAAAGATACAATCTAAAGCTAATTTGAGTGTGTAATACCAGTGAGGACTGAACCCCTAGCTGTTTGTGCCATTATCCACATATTAAGATGCTACTAAATTGTATAAAAATGCTAACAAATCCTGCTGAACTGTCGTAACTTTCTATTAACTTGAAGAGAGTTTTAAAGAGAGTTTTAAAACATACATATGGGCTATATGTCTTAATTTATGTTGCCACCATTTAAGACACAAAACCACTTGCATTCAACTGCAGGTGTCCGACTGCGGTTCTAAATGAAATCTGACCTTTATATGAGGAATATAGACAAATTGTGCCATTATCAAATGTACAACAACATACATTATAGAAAGACAGTTAAATTCAAAATATATGCAAATCCTTATCTCACAAAAAAGCCTTACTCATTAAAAATAGTTTACAGGGCTGCGTGTTCACTCTTGTTGGGCACTACTGCTGCAAGAGTAACACTATGCAAGGTGTCAGCCAGCACCTTGCATTGTGGACTGAACTCCCTTTGGATCCAACCCCTCACCCCCATCACTTCATAAGTGTGATGCATGAGACGGGAAGAAGTAAGATGGAGGCCACTTCTCCGCATTCACAAAACCATTTGGGACCACGAATGTCCTCATACCTGCTGCCACAGCCTCCAAGTGGTGCCCGAAGTGATGTGAAGGTACTCTCCCCCTTTTCTGAAAGTGGGACATTGCTTTTCCCCAGAGAATGTAAGCTCCCAGCAAGTGCCTGCTTCTTTTCCTGAGCTGTAGTGTCTCTCAAAGTCTGCCCGACATTTAAAGGATTTGGGCCTTCGACTATCAAAGGGTGGCATAGCTGGGACTGTGGGAGAGCCGTGGCTTCAGCCCTGAGTTTGATCTAGCCTGGGGCAGCATGGGTCAGGGTCCCAGATTAGGCCTGCTTTGGGGAAACATTGCTTTAGATAAACCCACTGAAATTCAGGTATAGCAAATAAGTCCTTCTAGCAGTTTCTTGGCCTAGATAGACAGCTATGGGGCAAGGGTCTGAATTCATTACTGACTAACAGATGCTTTCTGCTAGTATTATGCTTACTGTGGGTGTAAGCACTGATGCCGAATTTGTAAACTTGATCTCCTTCCCTCATTTCTGTCTTAAGCTTATTTCCACCATTTGAAAACAAATCCATTGCTTGTAGAATACAATGTTGAGCTGCGTTTCTTTAGTTGAGCAACTGCAGTATGTGCAGTCCATTTCTAAAGAATGTTTAATTGCGAGCAATCTATAAATGTAGAAAATACTCCTGCGTTGTCTTGAATGATAATAAGGGACTGCATATGAGAGGAAACTGCCAGATAAAAAATATGAGCGAGTGAGAGAAAAGGCACAACGGTTTTGTCGTCTATCCTTGAGAAGCCTGGTCTCAACCCTGGCTTACAGAACAACATGAGAACAGCTCCAAAATCCACCTCCTCTCTAGAACACACTGGAACAGTGAGATCAAAACTGTGTGGAATCCTAATGACCTCTCTGAGCTGTACTAGTCTGAATCCCAATGAAAATACACTACAGCACTCGTCTAAGTTAAGTCAATCCTTTTCTCAAGCCCTTAGCTCCTCACTAGGTCATCCTTCAGGAATCCAGGATCTCTGCACATTGTCAAACACATTCATATAACATTAAACTGAGGGAGTGCATGTGTGTGTTGGAATTTCAATGCAAACTGACAAGAATACCACCTCTGTATCATTGATCTTCTATGGGTTCAAGCATGCCAAGATAGTAAAATCAACAGATTATTACTGCCACTATCAAAATTATACAACAGTTAATGTAAAACTGAATCTAAAACTTATTTTAACACACAAATCCCCGTTCATTATTTAGTTATTAATCAACCTACTCATACAAAACAACAACAGTGCACCAGAGTTGTTAGGGATCTAAACACTCACTGCGGCCGCACTTGGCACAAATACAACAGTCTCCATGGCAACAGAAGACCAAGTTGTTTTTTCTACCCTGCCAAACAGCGGTGAGCCAGAGAAGAAGCACGAAGGATGAAGTTCTTTCATTAAGGTTTAACTAAGATGCCATTGACATTTAATACACAGTTCATGCCCATGAAATACGGCTTAATGTACAGGAATGTAATGGGAAGGAGAGACCATTTCTGTCACTAATATATATATATATATATATATATGGTAAAAAGCATTTAGTTTCTTTTTTTTGTATGTTTGTAAATCATATGTGTAATGGGAATCATACATATTTTGTTCTTTGACTGAATTAGGACCATAACCAAAAGTTATTTCTCTGGAAATGAGAAAAGTTTTCAACAGAAAGATATCTCAGGAGTAAAGGTGTCTCAAAGTTTTTCTGTCAAGTTTTTGTGGGGCGCAGAGCTGCTTCCTCTTTGCCGGGAGCAATTTGGATGAAATGGAGTGGATGAATACATAGGTACATACAGCGGAACAAATAATAGGAAAAACAAAAACACTTACCTACATCAAGGGCAGCAGAAGATAGAAAAAGGAGAGAGAATAATATTAAGACCTCTGGGAAAATATTAAAAACACAACAAATATACATTAGTGTTACTTTCAGTCAACAAAGTCTACACTATTCTTACTTGTTAATTTATGCCATAACACCACAGGGAAAATACATTGTTTCAGCATCACGAAATAGACACAGAATGACCACAGTACAAAAAAGTAAAATGAGTATCAAGGATTTGTTAGTGGTGCCATTTTCAGTTCACAGGTCATCTAAATCTAAAATCCATTTTCTTGATAAACATGACAACTAAATACTATTCTTTTCGATTGAAGACTTCAAATAAGTAATCTAGTGAGGCTTCCTACTGTATGACAGTGGCGGATCAGTAGTGCTCTCCCCAAAAAGCTCTGGCCAGCAGGGAGCGTATACATCACGTGGATTTACTCTCAGCCATTAAAAAAATATAGGTGCTGGGGATCACATTTTACAGCATGATGGGATCCCTGGCCCAGTCAGCCCAGCCAGACAGCCAGCAACCAACGATGAGAGAGGAAAGTGAGTGGATAGAGTGAAAAATGACATCCGCATACCTGTTCTCACCCATACATCATTCAGAGGGCAGTTTTTCAATGGAGTGTGAAAACAGGGAATGGAGACATTGGGTGAAGGCATTGTGAAGGTGTGTATGTGGGTTGGTGGACTGGTGAGGTTCTGCACTGTGCCTCTCGTAAGAAGCTGGGACCTTGCATGAGCCATTGTGCCGATATTCATTCTTCCAGGATGAGACTTGATTACTATTCATTATTGGCAGTATTGAATTTTCTTTGCTACTTTTCCTAGAACTCAAAGCCAAGCGGGACGGCACAGACCATTACCTTCAAAGGTCATGAAGATAAGCCTGAGTAATTATTTTGTGGGTTTATGGGTGATAAGCACCTTGCATGTGACTCAAGAAGCAAATTCAATCAAACCAATCATGGACAATAATATAACAATAACAACAATTAATCAGCAGAGTTATTATGTATACGTATGATGTGGCAACAATCATTAATTGTGTGCAGGCCCTGCATCTTAATAAGGATGAACAGTACTGGGAGTAATTGAATAAACATCCACATAACAAACAAAGAATACAAATAGTTTAGTGAAAAATCAACAGTCCCTTGGTGCTACCTCTTATCATCGTTTTTATCTACCCCATTCACCTCACAAGGCCCTGGGATGGTTTTTGTAATATAATTATTTATTTGAATCAACATCACACCCCTAAGACTTCAGTCTATGATCACTCTTAAAATATATTTTCTCTCTAAATGAGTAAATGCTTCTATTTCAATATTCAATCATTTCCCCTTGATGTGGTTGACTTTACAGGTCTCTATTCAAAAAAAAAAAAAAAACGGCAATAAAACACAGCATGCTACTAAGAGAGGCAATCCACAATTCATTATTGTACTATGAGGAAAACAGTAATAATAAAATCATAGCAAGTGATTTGCCCTCTTTTGCCACTTATGGAACAGCTTAGCCAAAAACTAAAATATACAGTACATGTTGAGTTGTTGAGAGTCAAAACAAAATGATTTAGCTTGAATTGACTGCGTGATCAGAGAATAAGAACAGACTGCAGTGATTTCCAGCTATACAGCACAACCTCAACTGAGGAATCGCCTTTCATAAAAAGCCTCCTGTGGTCTGAGAGAGAACACGACAGAGCGTTAATCACTCAGGCAACACTGGAGAACAAGGTAAAAGGCGTGCTAATAAGGTTCCAATTTGAGTCCTTCGGCCTTGCCATCCTCTAAAGTGTTCTCAAGGACTTCAGTTCCTTCCATAGCTAGTCTCTGTTATTGCTAATTACCATCGCTTACATGACAGAAGGCAGTTTAGAAACCATTATTTCTGGGGAATGAATCCTTTGTGTGTTGTCCTTTGATGGAGGACACCCAGGCCGGTTTACTGGATGTCAGAATTGAGGGACAGGGAAAAATGCTAAAACCTCTAAAACTCCTAAAGAGAAAATGAGTTCATTGTCTGCCAGACATTTCGCTTCCACCATTCTGTCATTTAACAGTTGGGGAACAACCTACTTTGGGTTCTCAAGAGGGATAATGTTTATAGTAGTCTTAGTAATGTTCTAATTTAGCTACTTTGGACAGCTGCAGCATTTAGTTGGAAAGTTCAGTCAAGTAACCACATTGCCCTTTTCCTCACAACTGAAGAAAATACTTGAGCTGAGTTAGTGTTGGTAGGTCTTCAGAGTTGTCTGGTAACTGTAAATCTCAGGTTGGGATCTTCAAGAAAGGTAATGGAATTTCTACTATGGGCATCCTGCAGGACTACTAAGACTGTGCACCGCACTGAACCACAAACTGATAACATAAGTCAAAAGGAAGCTCTTCAAGTGTTGGCGAGCAGCAAGTAGAGGAAAAGCAGACAGGGATGGGAGATATTCTCAAAGACATTTGAAGATACAGCAATTTCTCTGAGGCAATCATTTGATGCTCTCATTCCGTGATGGCTGAGTGTCACTACTTTTGCGCTCCCATCACTCAAGTGCATGCAGCACTCCAAGGAATTGATTGTTGGAGGATAGGGCTGGAACAGTGCACACATACAAAAGTACACATCTAGCTGGAATAAACTGTTTCTTTCAGCAGTCAAAGCAGTCCGTGCAACTCTGTCTGAAAATGGATTTCTTGCTGATGGTTTTAGTATTAGCTCAGCACTGGAAATACAGTCTACATTATCACCACTTGATAATGTTGCAATAAATTACCAGTGACTAGACATTGAACACAGCGAAACACAGTCGAGGGAAGAAAGAAAAACAGATGAAAGTACAGGCTAAAAGCTTTTAAGATAAATTGGGTGAAGAAAGCTCAAATGGTCAACAACTCTTTATTGAATTTAGTATGTGAGAGTATGTGTGCATGTTTCTTTCTGTTTATGTGTTTATATTGTTTTGTTTTACTAAAGTCCTACATCTAAACTGAAAGAATATATCATGTTTCTTCAGACAGATTCAAAGACCAAGATACTGATTTCTATGTGTTTTTAATTATGTCTGAAAGCAGCTGTCATAGTATCTGCTCATATTACACGGGGCTGAGCTCGGTGAACCTCTTGACGAGTAAAATTCCTGCATATCAGGTATAGAAACGGATTAGTTCAGCAGACTATTTGTCTCCTCTGAGCAAGTCCCATATAATCATTGCAGGCACCACTGTAGGTTTTATTTTTTCCTGATCTCACATGAAACATTCAAAGAATCACTCTGTATTGAAATGATTGAAGGTCAGTAGAGGTTTAGTGTTAATGAATATAATTATCACTGTAGTCTTATCACAAAACTGCTTTAAATAGCTTAATTCCTCCAAAGCATCACATGAAAAGGGTATTAGCATTCAGACTCAAACAGCAAATCCAGAACCGGTACCAGCTCTAACAATTGCTGAATGTTACGATCAATGTCTGCATGTCACAACATTAGAATATTACACTGATTTTCTGTCAGAAACAAAAGACTAAACCATGAGACTTGTGGCATTGTGTACCACTCTGAAACAAGTATGTACTGCAGTAAGATGTAGCATAGTAAAATACCCTTTATTCAGTGTAGTCTGTTTGGCAGGGTTGGTTTGGAGGCCTTGTGTTGTTTGTTAGCATTGCTTGTGTTTTTTCTCCCCATCAAATAAAATGGCAAGCTCAGTGTCTCCATTTGATTGCATCCCAAGTGGTAGGCAGGTGTTTCATTTTGCCTCCATGCTACTTTTATAAGTCTAATAACATTTTTCTTTCTTTCTTTCTTTTGCAAATGCAAAATCTTTTCATTGTACTCCTTTGTCTTGGAGTTATGTTGTGACCTGATGATTTAGAAGACTCTGAAAGGCTTTCAGTAAAAGCCCAGTAAATCTATTCTTCTCTCTGTCTCTTTTTTCTTTCCTCCAATACATCTGGCTCAGAGTACAACTCTTTGTAGTGCTTGCACAGCAGTGGTCGATAATAACTGTGATGATAATGGGATTCCGGCCAGTATCACATTACCCACAGCTGATGGCATAAAATGTGATTATCATTTGGCATTTTTTTGTATGGCAAAGGATAACACTGCCAGTACAGCTGTCTGTGTTATCATTAGTAATGTTGAGCGTGAAGCATCGGCTTCATCATCCTTCTGTGTTTTTGAAAGTTACAAAAAAATCTGGCACATATACTCATGGTGGCATTTTGAGAGAAATATTTCATCCATGATTGTTTGTGCTAGATAGAAAATAACGCTCACCAAATGGCTTCATATAGCCAAATGTAGTTTTTAGATTATAGTTATATTAAAAGTAGTTAGATTATTTACTTATGCATTTGACTGCGGCTAATGAATGACTTGCTTAATTGGGCTGACTAAATATTAAGCCCCAATTGAAGGAATAAACATACGCTAACACCCATGTTTTTAGCAGTCGGGAAGCACAATTGACACAATAATAATTCAATAATTCAACAATGTTCAATAATTAGGAATTACAAATTTAATGACTTTCTGAAATTATGCTTGTAATGTGTTTTACTACTTCTGCAATAGTGATTTTACATCTTACACGAGGCCTTTTAGTTCAGTGACAAGCCATCTTTATCATGCTTGCTTTCTCTTCTTAAATCATTGCTGAACCATTGGACATTTAAGACAAGCCTCTGTTTTTGTTTTGAGGAATGGCAATGAACAGGGAAAGCATTTTGGATTATTGAAGTGATGCTGCCTAAATTGTTTGTCAAGCCAGAGGGGGTTTTGTTGGTTTGCTCTGTAAAGCGTTTCTCTTGTGCTCTCCCAGCATGATATCTACACAACATTTGGCTGCATGACATTGGACTTGCTGGATTTAAACATCTGCGAAATCTCCTTCAGGCTGGAGTGAAGGAAGTGTCTTCTGTATGTTCAGGATGTCCCCATCTGACCAGTAATACACAAGAAACTATTTGACTAAAAGAACAAAATGATGGATGGTCTGTTTAATCCTCTGTAATTAAACTAAGCCGGCAAAGACCATAAACTTCCATTGAAACAGACACTCAAAAAAAGGGTACATGTTGTTATCTCTCAGCATTTTAACTCCAAGAGCTCTTTAGAAATTGCATGAGAACTGCTACTGCATCTTAAATGAAGCATCTATGGGGTTGGGAAGGAAGAGATGGGCATCCGCCTAGTTTGCATTCTGCACAGGCTGGACAATTCAGGGCCTGTCAGGCAAGAGCTCTCTTCATCTGAGGTGCCTTTGAGAGCTTGGGAGAAAGAGATGCATGTGAGGAGTTCTGAAGGAGGGTGAACTTCACACTCGCCTAATCTCTACTCTGGATCTGTCTGTCGTTCAGCGGAAGCACCAGCTAGCGAACCTGGCACTAATTCAATCACTGATTCTTGATTGGCAGGGGAGCACGCTGTAGCCCAGGGGAAGTGAAAAAAGTCCCTTTTGTCCTTAAAGAAAGATAGAGGGGAGAAAGGCTGTCTCCCTTTAGACTGAACCAGACCAGTGAGTGCCATCTGTCGGAGCCAGAACTCACAAGATCAAATGAGGCTAAAGGAAGAGCAAGACTGCAATACAAAATCCAAAGTATTAAGAATGGAAAATAATTCACATAAAACTATACCAATTCTTATGCCCTCCAAATATAACTGCAGTCTTTATACTTCTGTTCTTTACCTTTAGTGTGTCCTCCATCTTTAGTGAATGATATATAGCTAAATGCTTTTCCTTTCTCTCGTTTTAAATAACTTTGTCGCCAAAGAACGCAGTGTTTAAGCATTAGTAATGTTTCTTTTGGAGGTTTTCCCAATTCAGTCTTACAACCTGGCTTCTAGAAATCAAATTCATATGCAACTAATCTGCTTTTGCTAAATATGTTTTGAGGGACTCTTGATTGCCGCCTGGATTTTGTTTGTTGGCAACATTTTTTAGTAGAGGAAGTGCTACGTTATTGTACAACAGAGAAGTTGGAGGAAGGTGGTTGGGCGGATGGTAGGCAAACAAAGCTCAGGACTATGACTCTGAAGACAGAGTTGCTGTGAGCAGATATCGTAGGGAAAGAAACAGATCAGTTGTCAGTGATACGTTTTCTAGACACGTGCAGTACGAACATTTTGTTAAAAACGTTTCCTCATTGTGTTGATAAAAGACAATTCAGATGGCATTACATTTCTGTATTTTCTGTTCCACATTAGTGGTATATGAATGTCTTTTCTAGGAGACAGGTTTGGAAAAAACTAAATGGGAACCAAATGGTTGGTGTACAGTATAGTAACACGTGGCCAGTAAGCAATAGATCACACTCATGTCATGTCAAACTGTGACACTTAATATTTGAACACTGGCCAACTTTCAAGAGAGGATGGGAAGAGAATAAGTTTCAGCTAGGGAAGACAATTACCTTTCAAGTTTGCTTTTAAGCTACTTGTTAAGGCAGACATGCTTTCAGCATTTTATATGAATGTTCTTCTACTTTGAAGTCTTGCATAACACAGTCTCCAGTATAACAAAAGATAATAACACAAAGGATATAATTCATTACCTTCATCCATTTTTTGCACACATACTGTATACTGTCATTCATTTAATCACAAAAATGTGATGGTTACAAGTTACTACTACATATAATATTTGTATTATCATTAGTGTATATTAATATTAAAAAACATAAATAAACACAAAAAGAATCACTGATAAAAAATTAAGAAACTGCCCCTCATGACCAACCAGGTGGGACCAATACAAACACTAGGGCATAAAATAGAACCAGATCCTCTAAACACGTACAGACACTGAATTAAGCCAAATGGTTATCTCTTGCTCTGCTATTAAATTTGAATGACGCTTCTCCAGAGAATGACAATATTATGAGAGGAATAATTCCATCTGTATGAATAATTAAAAATAAAGTTACTTACTTTTTTTCTCTCTCATTTCTTTAATCTCACAAAATCTGAATTATACATCAGAGGATGTCACACTGCTCATATGCATACTGTGCTATCTTTATCATTTGTCTGAAATACTTCATTAGGCTGATTGTTTGGAAACTATATTCATATACTACCACTGAATTTCAATATTATGACAAAGATGATCAGGTAAAGTATGGATGAATAAACTGGTCAAACTGAAATGGAAATTAAGAAAATATTTAAATACCTTACGTATAATAAATATATATTCATCTAACATTATTTACACTGGAATATCTATAACATGCTTACTGAGCCTTTAAACTCTGTACCCTTTAGCAATGTGGTTCACATTCCTTAAATTAAAACTTGTCTGACACCTGAGCATTAAGAATTTACATAAAAAAGAATTATCAACATTCAAGTACATCAAGCACTGAGGTGAAATGTAGGTGTTATGGTGAAAATGTAATATAGAAGGTAGATGTGTCTGAGGTTTAGTGTCACGGTGTAAATTTCTGTCATCACAACCAAAGAAGTGACATATGGTTCACTGCTTTAAGTTACAGATACACAGGACACAGCAACAAGATCTTATGTCGTAGGTTACCAACGCTCAACATATATATACTTCACAAATGAATTCAACGCTCTGCATGACATTTCTATGTCACCCATATAGGCACTAGCCAAACAGTGTTAGAAATACACATCATGGTTTATTTTAAACTACTTGCTGTACCTGATCTTGTTGCTGAGTGCTGTGTGAAGCTTTTTGAGGCATCGCTGTCATGTCTTGTCTGACAGCATGGATCCATAGCCAGGAGAAGTGTGTTATATGTGGTTCAAATGAAGCATGTCTGATACGTTTTGACATCATCAGAAGATGTCACCTATTTTATTAGAAGCCGATGTAGATATGCAATTATTTATTTCACTAGTTTCATTGTGAGCTGATGGAAATGTAACGAATTTAACGTCTTTTCTTATATATTATTGTTCCCAAGACAACAATGCTTCGTGGGTACAGAACTTTCTGGTTGTGAGAGACTTCTTCCTGGCAGTGCCTTCAAACACATTATCTTTGCTCTTGATACAGTAGAGACTGCAATAAGCTCAACATGCGGGGCCACCATTTGGGGAAATAAAACTGTTTACAGTGAAATAAACAAATCATGTTCTGTACGAGACATATGCTGTTCCATCAAGTAACGACAATAAATAAATACAAAATGATCTCTAGACTCTCTACTAGGAGTAGATGGTTGACTGAACAGGAGCAGGAGAGATAGAGCGAGCTTGTGTAGCAGCAAGCAGCTAGATGAAAAACAGAGTTAAACAGAAAGGGTCAGATAGGAAGTGAATGAATGTGAGTGGAGCTGCTCGTGCCAATAATTGTCCTGTGCTTTTGGGAACGAGTGAATGGTCAGTTGAAACAGTTCAAAAGTCGCCCTATCAGTGATGCAGAGTGTCACCTCTATCAGGGCACATGGAGAAGCAGCCTCCTGGGCCGTAATGGGCCCCAGGATTGGTGATAAAACAAGCATCAATACCCTGGGACTCTTTAATGACAGAGGCCTTTTAATCGGAAGAGAAGAAGACTGATGGAGAGTCTTGTCAATGGAAGCTAGCCATCTCAGGTTTTTGTCATTAACACTAGTTGCAATTCAGTCATTTTTTATGGGTGCTGTGATGGAGTGATTTATCTACTGGATCCTACTTGTTTTGTCATATTAAAGTAATTTCCCATTATGTTGCAATTAATCTGGTTTTTTAAAGTATTTAACCTCAGACTGTGATTTTTTGAGGGCCTTTGATTTGGTGTTACATGTATTGTATGTGTTACAGCTTGTAGAATATAAATTAAAATACTGGAAATAACCATTTAGTTCAATTAAAGCTGTTTTTCAGAACATGACCAAATTTCTTTCTTTCCTTTTAAACTGCAGAATCTTGTGGTCTTGTAACAAACTAATGCCGAACACTAATCTCTAAACAATGTCCAATCCTAATCCACCTACTTCATGTTCACAAGCTACAACAGGGATAATACTAAGACTATAGCAGCTACATTTAACAGTGATGGCGCTTCAGGTTACTGCTTAAAAAAGCCTATCCTCCGAGCACTTCCACTTCTGTGAGGAGGGACGTTGGCACTACTTGCCGGACTCACTTGCACCGACATGAGAGTACAACCTGATCAGTATTCTCCAATGAGACTCCTTTGCGGAACACAGCATGCTGTCTTCCACTTAAATGGGTTGGGAAAGCTGAGCTAAAGACACCAGGTGGAGACTGAACACATAGCCGCAGAAACCGGACTCCACTGTGCACTGTAGTATGTTAAATTTGGTCTCCTCGCTCACAAAATTGGTCATGGCTTTACAAGAAATCACTATTTATCCGAGCAACACGTTTTTTCCCCCATATGCTAGATACAGAGATTAAAAGTTGTCGGAAAATATTTACTGCTGTCAGATTTCAGTTTAAATCTATACAGGAACAGTCTGTTACTTCTGTTTGGAAGCAAATACTGAGAAAAAGGAATCTGTGACTCTCAAATATGTACTCGACTACTGGATTTATGCAGAATACATTGCCAGTGTTGCATAATGCATTGCGCTCGCCTAGTTTAAGAAATGCAAATCAAGTTGATGGAACCCATTCAAGTTGATGGAATCCTTCCACTATGAAATATTTGTGATTCTTCAAATATTATTCATGCAGCAAAAGTCAAAGACAGAGCGAGATGGATACAGGTAGGGGGAAGAGAGGCAAAGAGAAAGGAGGAGGGGAGACATGAAAGAGTAAAATGAGTATAAAGTTTGCCTTGTAGAATATGACACCAGCTGTTCCTGGCTTTCTCTCCCACTGTTATTAAACAAGAGATGAAAGATATTGTCTACCGCCATGTGTGCACTTTTAAATGAGCTCAAAGAAGCCATTTTGCAGGGTAATATCCCATTCATGCAGGGTGCCATACTGATGTCTTTCAACATATGCCCAGTCATATGAAATAAAAAATCATCCTCTCTGAGCACTGGTTTGGCTTTTAAAGCCCCCCAAATTGAGAGTGTAGTTTCGAACGCTTGTTGGACTACTGTTTTCCTTGTAGTGATAAACTGGACTAAAGCCATTTGGGAGCAATTACTTGTGAGGATGTGATAGTATTAGAGAGCTATTACGCCTCAGTTAAACATAGGGTGTCATGTATTCTTAGGAAACAAAATACAACATTTTGAACCTCCTATTCCAAATGGAATTAAATAAAAGCATTAAAAGGCATTACATTGCTTAAATGGATATATTACCACCACCTCAAAACCATCCAAGCTGCTGCTCAGTGCTTGTTGTGACATAGAAATCAAAGTGCCATTGCCTTCAATAGTTCCACTGATCTTCTTATGTTAGAAACTATCAGGCATCTTTATCGATCAGGGGCCATAATCCATCATAGGCTATTTGGCATTGTCTGCTTTCTGAAGTGAGTGCACAGGCTCACTTGTTATTTCGGTCAATAACTTATATAACATGTAGTGAGCTTCAAGTTGTATTTGTATCAATATTTGTGGTAAACATTATACAGCACATTGCTTAGGAATCAATAGCTTTAAACTTTTATCCCGAGCTGGATTACTCACATTACTGAGACTGTGCTGACCTGTGTTGTTGCCAGTAACTGAGCTCATATGTGGATAGTATTATACAAAATATATTATATTATAAGAAAGCAATGCTAAAGGGCTAAAGTATATTGAAGCATTTTCCTCAGCAACCCCCGAAAAGAGTGTTTGATGTGATGAGTTGACAGTTGCTTGACAATTTAGTGAGAATCCCCAGATGTTTCACTTTTCAATTTCCCACTAACTGGACAATTGAAGAAGGATGACAGGTTGAGACGGGCATCACTTTGAATTAAGACTGGGTGACAGTTCCTTCCTTTGAACCTCAGCCCCGGCTCCTCCTAGACTCTTAACCTTCTGGAGAAAAAGGTTCAAACAACTGAATCAATAGCAATTTAGGGCAACACTCTTGTCACTTCCTTCTTCTTCTTCTTCTTCTTCATCTCCCACCACCCAGACTGCATCCTGGGAGACAATTTGCTGTGCGACATTGCTCTGATAGGACAACAAAGAAGGCCCAGGACAAATGGCTCTTTGGAGGGAATTGATGGGACTCTGATCAGACAGATGCGCTGATAAACATGTTCCATTGCAGTAAGTATAAGAGGATGTCATGTTTTCTTTCTGTATTCACATGCATTGCTTTCACAGGTGACAGTGAAAATATACAGTATTTCTTTTCTAACTGTACAGTGGAGATGTGCCCACAGTAATAATAATAATTCATTTGTTATTTATGGATGACCTAAACCAAAGCTGGCATGCACAGGCACAGGAAGGAAGTCTCAAAGTACATGTACAAAGTACACCCACTTTCTATATTTGAACAATAAAATATTTATTTGAATTAGTGGTCACACCTAATGCACACAATAGAAAGTTTAACTTTGATAATGTCCAAACCATTACAGGGAGGTGAAACTGCAGCCAATGGACAGATGTTCTCCATTTTAGAATTAAAATACAATGGCTTTAAAATATCAGCTTTCCAAATCTGACACACTTGGCACGACGTTAGACTTTTAAAATCAAGCAAGAAAATTATAGTTATTACCGTGCTTCCTGGTGGTAATTAAGTGATTTTTTTTGTGTTTTTTTTCCATTTTCATTGAGAAACACTATTCTCTCTGCTGTATTTTCCACCACCTCCTTCGTGTTTCTTAAAAAAAGAAACATCTTTAATTCATACATTTCAAATGTCACCATGTCAAACCAGTCCAACTGTCTTCCTGCAGTTGACTGGTGGATGATGATATGTAAATATCAATGTTGAACCTGCCATTCTGTCTGACAGAGCAGAAATTGCACGGCCCACCTCCTAATCCATCACCACCATTATCTTCAGAGTGTCCTGTGAGAATTAGCGGAAAATGAGGTTCCATCATTCACCTGTCGCCTGTCACCATCACTCTACAATCCAGATCCTGTATTTACTCCTCTACCACCATTGTGGGCCTTCATTTCATAGAGACAGTATATTTCAAGGTACTATCACAAAGGCTTTTTTCTAAATTATAGATTCATAATAAATATTGTTTTCCTCCTCATTTTACTCACATGTTTAAGTATTTATTCTGATTTGAAGAGCTGAATAGAACACTGACAAGTCGGTCTCTACTGATTAATGGATCAGCTGATTATGGCACGATCAGGTCATAACTCAATGATGGGAAAACTGTTTGCTGTAGGGTAAAACCAATACAGCCTGCATAGTATGCATATCATGTGATTGTGTGTCATCTTGGCAACAGCAGCAGAGGTATCTAAATAAACCCCATTGTATTATAGCCGTTTGACAGATGTCCTGTGACACTGATTCCTCTTGTAATGGCTCACCATCTAACAATTCTTGGCAGATGAGCCTAAGAACATATTATTACCATTAGCACATACATTTTCATCAAAGCAGTGTTTCATAAATCAGCAGACATACAATTTATTTAATTTCAACGCACACTGAGTTTAGGTATCCAGGGCTATAAAAGAGAAACAGTTGAGTTTCTACTCTATTGTGTTAAATATTCATGTTATTTGGTATTTCAAAGCAATAATCATAAAATATCTTTCTGTTTAGAATTGCAGAACTAAAATATTGGTTTGCTCTGTGGTCACTGAACTCTGCAGGCTGTAAATGTTATAAGATTGTGGCTCCAGTGTCCTGTGGACTGGCCTGTTGAGAGCTAATTGAAAGCTACTACCCTTTTGAAAAAGAACATTATTTGTCTCCACATTTGGAGCTGCTATGTCGGACCAGCCCTAAAGGTCACCCAAATGATCTGAGCTGTCACTTTGGGTTTTTACCACTTCAGATGATCAGCGGCTAATGTTACACTGTGGAGAGGAAACACTGTCCCTGCTTTAAATACATAGTTTTTAGTCAGGCCTGTAATTCCTGGAAAGTCAGTGCACAGTGAGGGCAGGAGTCCCTTTTCGGGGGATTTTCTTCTTCAAATAATGTAACAGGTGTATGCAAAGTAAATTACATTTTTCTTGTAATAACTGTAAAAAGCTGTACAGCTTTACAGTCACCCTTAAATTTGGACGAAGCAAGATTTTATTTTATAATCCAGGTGTCTTATTACAATAAATCACAATATGGGCTGCAACAGGGAGGTGTGTCCCATTACCCTCGATTGAGACCCTGCAGATTTGCGTTTATTGTTCAAGTTAAATTTTTGTCACTGGGTGCATTCACATTTCTATCTACAGGAAATAACACATTTTGTGTTAGTGCTTTTTCCAGCACTTTGTCTTAACACACCACCATTACATCTTTTGAGTGTCTCGTCTGCTTTGGTTTCACTTGGTTTAAAGCATCAGACGGTAAAGGTTGGTAATCATGACAATACAGCTTTAAAACATTTACACAACGCCCTGAAATAATTAAAGTAATAATGACATAAAATAAACACTAGCTCATGCATTTTGCAGCATTTCAAGTCAAAGTTTCTCCTTGTAATTTAATTAATCATGACTACTATAACAGCTTTTAGAGACTTCTCTAACCTCTGTGATAACACAGCATGACATAAATCCATTTCAGCACAATACATCTAAAACATAGACCAGAAAAACATCGACATAGTTTAACATGGGGTCTCTTTAGGCTTATTTTTGAACTACAAATATGGAGATCCATTCTAAAGTACATTAAAAGAAGAGGAAGCTGAAGAAGAAAAAGGTAATCAAATATTGAAGACTCTCTTGGGCACTGGCACGCAACAGCCCCGTTAACCTGACCCAACTCCTTGGCTGTCGCCAAAGGCAGCTCCACTGCACTGAAATATTAACTGCCTGCAATCTGTGACACACACGGGCACTGAGAGGACTTGGCGGGACCTCTCAATTGATCCACATGTGATGGAAATGTAGACATCCAAACGTGGGAATTCCTTGCTATAAAACAGTTTAGTTTATATATTATGGCACATTTCAAATATAATATAAAACACTGTATACTGTGGTATACTGTACGTATATACTGTGTACCATATGCACAGCATGCATTGTTGGGTGTATTGTTTTCTCAATACATCATAACTCATATGCATAATATAATTCATATGCATACATTACTGATTGTGTTGTTTATCATATACACTGTGCAAAATTTGATACTTGCAGCACAAATTAAACCACAGATTAAATTGCATCACAGTGGGTCTGTAGGTGCATGCAGCATACAAGCATAATATATAGCATGCAAAGTGAATCTGTGTCAACTTCAGACTGTTTTACAATTTTCAAAATACAAGCATAATTTTATTTTATGCAGAAAACCTGAAAATTGATTCTAAATGATCCTCTACGATCAAACTAAAATTCTTTTGTATTTGTATGATTTAACAAAAGGATTCAGGGTGTCATGTAAAGTTTAGATGACAGGATGGTAAGACTATCAGGTAGATATGGAGAGTACCATGTGTTTTTTATCTGCTTATGATTGAGAAGTGGATAACAAAAGTAGACTGAAGATGACTGACAGCCTGGGTGGATATAGGAAGGAATATGAAATGTCATAAAATGGACAATAATATATAGTATAATATTGTAAAGAATGATATTAGCGTATAATGTATAACATAATAGTAGACAGAGAATAGACCCCTGTGGCACTCCGTTATTGATGGTAAAAGGGATAGATTTAAGATTGTAAGGTTCTACCTGTAAGGTAAGCATAGAACCAATTTAATGAGACATCCTTTCAGCCTGCAGACTGCACTTTTCTTTATGATCTAGAATTTATGATCTATGGTATTGAATGATTTTAAAAGAAGCCTCTACTTTTCATTGTGGAATTTCTTTTTACCCCTTTCCTAAACACACTTAAATAAACACACAATCAATACCTACTTAAATCCATTGTAAATTCCACTGTGGGCTGTATTGAAATAAAAGAAATAAAGATTGGTCACACATCATCTTTCCCCTTTGGCCAAAACAGTGTGTCTCAACTGAACAGAGGTTTAGCTTCATGGTCTTTGTGGAGTCTCTTCACTAATCTTTTGTCAAGGCAAAGGGACGATAGGCAGTGCCATGATACCTGTCAAACACAATCAACTTCTACAATGTACCTAATTGAAAAAGGACATTAATCAATTAACCTTCTCACTATTAGAAAAAATAAACTTTAATTAAACTAGGAAATTTCAAACTAAGCAGATAATCTTCTACGTAGTATGTTCTGAATTTCAGTTGTCTATTGTATTTTATTTTTAATTACTTAGATACATAAATGTTTTGCAGAAAATGTCAGGACATTTAAATTGTAATATGCTGAACGAAAGCAATATGCTTTGGTATTTCAGCACTACAGTTAATATTGTAGTAACTCTGGGTTGATGAAGCAGTGCCTCTCTGTCCCCCTCACCCTGTTCATGCTTCAATAACAGCCATGGCTGTGGGCTAAACAGATGATGATGTTGTTGTTGTTGTCATCTGATCATTCCACTTCTTTCACAGCGAATGTAAATCAAAATTATTTTAATTTAAACCTAATACGGCCGTTATAGATATTTGCACTTGGAATCCTCCATGTTGGCTGGAGAGCAACTGTATCTACATGTGTGTATTTAAGCAATCAAAAGCACTGTTGTATATATCAGTATATTTTCTAAAATAATGCAAATGACTTAAAATAAATCTTAAATAGAATCAGGATCATTCATCATTTGGGTGATAGTTCAGTTAACACTGATGGTTTCACTTTACTCGTGACAGGAAATTATCACGGAGCCTCCAGGTGATTTAATGGAGAGGAAAATGTCAAGATGAGGACATGGAGAAGACTTCCTGTGCAGCAGTTTTTCTTTATTTTTTATTTTTTTGACTTGCCCTGAGCAAGGCTGACAAGATGAAACCAGACTGGACTCCGAACAACAAGGGCTCCTGTAAGGGGACTGCTCTCTGACTCATCCTCTGCAGTTTTAACAAGCTGTCTGCAAAGGGCCATGTCTTTGTTCAAAGCAAGGCAGCATTCACTGGCTTTGTCTCTCCTCTTCTCTCCATGTCTCTCATCCATGCTCACTCACATGTTTAAACCACAGATACACAGAAAGAACACAGATACGCGTGAAAAACACAACAGTACTGTGGACTAGTCATGTTTCCCGTCTCTCTCTCACTGTATCCTTCATGTACGTGTCAATTTTCAGCCCCTTCCTCTTCTTGCTGTCTAATAAAGCCTGACTATTTGGATCAACACCATCTATTTGCACAACAGAGCAGAGAAAAACAAATATATGTACATATATTTGATGTTTTTTGCTACCTGTTTTATATTTTGTCAGAAAATGTTGTGATTTCTGTTCACTTTGACCTGAACTACTGTTTTTTAAAGCATACTAATCATTGCAATTTTGATATGAATACCGTGTTACTCATTTAATGGTGAGAGAGCTTTATTTGCTTCGTTGCTAGCTTGGTGTTACTTGGCGTCTCACTGTGCTATGGCCAGCACCCCTAGTCAGCCACAGTCACTGGTAATCTGTTAGGGTTTTACACTTCCATTTTGGCTGGACAGAAACATTATCACAGTTTGCATTCATAGCTGGTCCATGTGGATGCCTGATAATCCTGTAAACAATGCACTCAATCCTGCCGAATACACAAAGATAAACAACAAGCGGTCGCAATGACACAGCACGAGGTCAAGTCGGGCTTCTTTCCTCATTTTCCATTTTCTTTTTTCTCCCCCATAAATACAGTTACAGAGACACTAAGATGTGCTGCCAAAAGCCTTCATTTTCAGGGGAAGGGATTTCACTCGACAGTGCCAAAAAACCTCTCCCCCAGAACTCATTATCTTGTCCTCTTTGTCACAAGGAGAAAAAAAGCCACATTTGTGAGCATTGTTTAATCTCTGACTAGAGGTCGTGTTTTACTAACAGGTCAGTCATACAAGGGGGAACAAGCGCTCTTTACATCTATGCAAATGGCATAGAGTAATTATCAGCTATAGAAGTTTGTGATGGTTCCCTGTGCAACTGACAAAGAGAGGTTGTCGAGTAACTGGCGAGCATTGATTATTTTCAAATAAATCACTGCTTAATGTTAGAGTGATGAGGGTAAGAATTTAATCAACTGCACTGCATAAGAAACAAACAGCAGCCGAGATAAATGTTTCCTTCAAAACAACTAAACACCTTATTTCATCTCAAGCTTTTTGGTGTCTGCTTTTAAAAACTGTTCTCATTTCATCAACGGCATATGTAGACATTGAAATACAGACAAATACAAGCTAACAATCAGGACAATGCATGTTAACCGTGGTCACTACGGAAGATGTGTGTTCAGATAAAAGAAGTTCAAGTTCTGTTACCAATGGAACCCAACCCATCCACTTTGATGGTCCAGACTTGGCTGAATCATTTAATGCACTTGAAATGTTACGTGTCAGGCTAGTGGCTTACTTAGACAATGAAAATCTGCTTGGGAATAACTTATTATTATTGAATCAGTACAGCGGGACATGAAACATGTTTGTCTTTTATCCCTTCCTCTTCCTTACTTCCAATTTGATAGGATTTCTCTTTACAATGAATGGAAATGTCAGGCTTGGAACATTCCCCTACACTTTACAACCCGTTTCCCCACATATCAATGTACGCCATGGCTTGGGCTGTCACAGGGGTAATGAATAGCAGCAATGAATAGCAGGAGAAGTAAGATAAATAAAATAAAATATTGCTTTGGCACAGGCTTCGTTCAAACTGCTTTAACTGGCACACACGTCTTCCTGTTGTCAAGATCTGAGTGAGGAGAGCAGGTACGCCACATTATCAATATATAAATCATCAGGTTGGACGTTAATGCATGTCCATCTCTATTCAGCACTGCTGGCCTTTAAGAGTTCCCTGGATACTTCTCTTCTTATCTTAAAATACTACTTGTTTTATTATTACTTTTCACTCAGTGTAATTGCCTATAACCCCCTCCTGTATTCAATTAAATGCAATTCCAGCAAAAGCACATCATCAACATTATCTTTATTATGTCCAAGTCCCATAAAAACACGCTTCACCAGCTAGAATGTTTCATGGAGTGCTTACATGTGAAATTGAGGCATCTTAGTCACAGATTTCATTTTGCATCATTGCTTTTCTTGATGGGTTTTATAAGTATAAAAACAAGTAAAGATGGATTAAATCTGTTCTGCTATTATCAAAATACTTGCTAAAAGAATGTTTCAAATATTGTAACTCTGCTGACAATTTACACCATCTGATGTGACCACACCTTGTAGTCCAATGTTTGGACTACAAGGTGTGGTCATTCGGGTTGACACGTCTTGACCAATGTTTAACTTTGGTGGGCCCACAAGACCCCCAGGGTCTAAATTATGGATACATTTCCTAAGTAAGCCTCCTTAAATCTGAAACATAGAAGTTAAAAGAGCTTTCCTGAGTTCATGTCAGCGCAGTTTTCCAGCGAACACAGAGTGATTTCCTTTGGGGCTCTACACCTGAAGAGCTGCTCAGGGGTGTGTTGTTCTTTGAATAAAAGTTGGGTTGATCTGCATTATAATGAATCACTCTCACAGTAACTCATACGAAAATACAGTTTTAGAATCCAACCAAGAAATAGTAATTTGGAGTGTCGCACATCTGGCATCCCTTCAACACACCTGACAACTACTTCAATTTGCAAAGACATCATGTGGCATTGTGTCTCTGTCGTTAGTACAGTTGTTGAGGCGATTCTCCACCGCTGGAGAAATAACGTTAACAACAACACAGAGGAGCACTTCAATCTTCAAAACATTTCCCCTCCTTTACTCCAGAACACACACAAACTTTGTTGTCTGTGTAAAAACTGTAACATGCTTCCAAGTTACTGCAGTTAAATTAAAGAAATGACTTTGACAAATCAAAAAAAAAAAAAAAAAAAGCTGCATACTCTCACACACCTGTCAAGACTAGTTAGTTTAACTGTCAGTTATGTTTCATTTGCAGTTCAGTGGGCAAAGGGCAGGAGTTTATGTCTTGGCACACAGTGTACTGGAGTAAGAGCAAAAACATTACCCACCTCTTTCTTTTTACTGAATCAGAAATCAGAATCGAATCGAAACGTGAGATTTTCAAAGACTTACAGATAATATATCTAACCAATCAACATCCCTCCCTCTTTAGGAAACCAACACATGAAAACCATGCCATGGTCAAGGAAGTCTTTTCAAGCTATACTACAGAATTACTAAGTCTAATTCTAATATCTTTCATGACAGGCACAGTCTTTGCTCACAGTGACATGTCATAAGTGCTTTCTTGGAGTTTAATTTTACTCATGTTTGCTAATTACATGTAATCTTCATACTTAATCAGATCATTTATCACTTGCAACAAAGTAGGTGGGTTGGAAAAGGAAAAATTCAATTTTCAAAGAAGCAATATCAGTCTGGTGCAAGGACAAAGCTAACAAGTTAATGATATCCTTAAGTTCAAATATTTGGAGAAAAAAAGACACTCTTTGCTATTGTTAAAGTCAACCAAGGGTAAACCCGCTGCTTCATAAACATATTTTAGCCACTGAGTCACCTTAAACATTGCCAATGCCAACAAGTTTGCATGCTGTTTGACCCAAGCACAGTTTGAGCAACCTAAGCACCCCAGCAGAGAAACAGGGAAGTCTTGGCAGCCTTGAGCACACACAAAAGGAGTTCTGCACACAATGGCTCAGGCACCGGCCCAGGCCTGCAGCTACTCCCCAGACGTGCAGAGAACTTTTAATCTAATTAAAACAAGACTGGGAAAGACAACTTGAAAGATAAGGGTGCCATAGAGAGTCAGCTGCCTGGCACCACCTCTATTCATCCTTCTCAGTAGTGACTAAAGCTAGTTATTAAGACCTTGAGGCTGACAAGGGTGCAGCCAGGAATGGTTCACCAAGTGACAGTATTAAATGGAAGCTTGGTTTGACGGCTGCAGTCTTGTCGAGACTGACAACACAATCATAACAATGGGACTGACAAAAACAGGCAGGGACAATTCATCTCTTTGGGTTTTACTTTTTCATGATGGAGTAGAGTGGACAACAAAAACATAAACAACAAAACTGCACAGACAATGCAGAAGGCACATGTCCTTTTAAGATATTCCTTTTCTTAGTCCTGTTGGAAATATAACAACAGTTGAAAATAACAACTATTGGATGAAATGAAATGACATTTACAGACCTCCATTGTAACCAGCATACTTTTTCTGGCCTAAATATTGTCTAGGAATCAAATGGCATTGACATACTGATGAAATATACACTTAACTTGGTATGTTGCATTGGGATTCTGTGCTTATGATGTATTGTATCAAGAGCTTTGCTATCTTCTGGCTTAATCTGTGTCCACTTCAATATATTTGGTGGTGGTGCATGGCGTGGAGTAGATGGGAAAGGCAGATGGAGGTTTTAACTATATGGTCTTCCATTCCCTCCTGAACCCATATCTGTAAAAAAAAAAACCCACTGGCATCATCAGTTTTTATTCTGGCTCAGAAAATCTTTTTATTTGAGTTATTTATGCCTGATGAGTCAACCAGGTCCAAAATGAATCTTAAAAGTTTGTGATAGACTGGTTTTTATAGGCTGGATATAAAAAATGTGTTTCCGCTAGTGGAAAGATGCATGTGTAGATATGACATTGTTAAAAACCCCATGATCCCAACCCTAATAGTGCTTACATGATTAAATAAGGAATGGCAAAAAGTACAGTTCAAAGCAGTATGTGAAGTAGGTCTTGCATGCTGTTAAACGTTGGTGAAGACATTAAGGGTTAATCAACTGTATGTGGACTTTAAATTAAGATAAGAAGGTGATGCACTGTAATTAGTTATGGTCTGTCAAGCACTGTGTTTCTGGTCTCAACAGCTCACAGCTAAAAGGTTAGGTTGCATCTTACTGACATGTGGCATATAGGTATGACCGTAGGTAACTGTCTTAATTAACTCAACAATGCTTGGATGAATGCATCAAAGATAGACCATGATAATCAGAATGTATGGTTGTAAGGAAGTTTGTTGCTGATGATCAGTCAATTGGCAGTCGCTGTTTCCTTGAGTTGTGCTTTACTTTTGAAGTAAAACATCAAAGTAAATGATGATTTCTTCAATCTGCTGCATGGACTTAAGTTTCCCATCACAACATTTAAAATTGTATCAAAAAATACAATAAACAGCTGTTAATTCAAATTCTGCATACAAAGGCTCATCATACGTTTTATTCCTCAAGACTAAAATAGTTCCAGGCTGTGAAAGTGGCTTTCATGTTTTGCTTGCCAGGAGGGTCATGCACAGCAGGTAGTAATTTCTTTACAGTATGTGGTAATAATTAGTAATCTTCATTATGCAGCTGTAGGGATGTTTGCTGTCCCATCAAAAAACCTTCCAGCTTCCTGACACATCTCATTACGGTACTCCTACATGTTTGTGAAAACAGTGACAAGAGCTCATATAGTGCAGCATACAAACACAGTACGGATGAATATAAATAAGCTCTATGGTCACTTTCTGAAATGTCTTCAATCGTAATGTGACGTTCATTATTGTTTTAATACAATGCTTTTTTTTTTTACTGCAGTCAAGCACTCATCATGTATTCCTCAATATGAATGAAATGCGTGTGTATAAAAGCAATTAGGTTCTATCTCAAATGCATTCATCCAAGCATTGCAAACTTAATTAAGAAGGCTACCCACAGCTGCGCCTATATGCCACATGCCAGTAAGATGCCACAAATTTAACCTTTAAGCTGTGGCTTAGAGCAGAAACACAGCGCTCACCATCCTATAACTGCTGATACTGTATTACCCTCTCATGTTCATTTTAAGTCCATGCACAGTGATTAACTCTTAATCTCCTTCTCACCAAAATTTAACAGCATGTACATGGAGCAATCCTCAAAGCAGCGTCTGGGGGAGTTTATTTGCCCTTTGACACCTCTCCTGCCGTTTGCAGGCCTCAATGTCTTAATTATGATGATGGCACTGGTGATGATATTCATTTGTTTGGAAATGAGATAATAAGCATGGAACATCATTAGTTCCAAGTTCCATGGCTTTTCATTTGAGCCACTATTAGCTATAACATCTCAACTGCAGTCAATTGCTGTGTCGTTTGCAAGTTACATAGTGACCTTATCCGAGCTGACAAATGGCCAATTTCTTCACACCCCTCCGCATCCCAGCATGCTTTGCCTTCTCTTATTTACTGCCTAGTTTCTAAATGCCACATTTGTTCCTGTTTATTCCCAAAGAGGCTTCTTTTGTTACACGTTTCTTTTTCATTAAGGCTACTGGCTTAAACGTATTATTGATCTGGATTTCATTACCCTTCACTGCCAAAAATGTCCATCAAAAACGGTATTAACTGTATAACTGTATTAAAAACAAAAACAAACAAAATACTCCTGTTGTGTGCTTTTCAGGATAAGAGAGAATATATGTTTAGTATGATTGGGGTGGACTGCCCCTTTGCAAATAAATGCAAAGTTACTCATAAACATAAACATACTATCTGTAAATACAGCAGGCACACTAAATATAGTTTAGGATGAGTGCACTATATGATTTTTATGGTAGAGTAAACCTTAATCACCTGTACCAACAAACTGATAATGGCCTCAGCTTGGCAGTGTTCCTAGCCCATCTCCTATGGGTAATGACCCCTCAGAGCCACTGAACTTGCTGTGTATGCTTATGCTACACTGCTTGGAGTTTTACCGTCCTTCCTGCCCACACGAGAGGTCAGGTTCACCTTCAGTCAGGCGTAAAAATGAAGTCCACTCCCTCAGCAAGCCCATCACTCAAGACCATTCCGACTCCCAATTGAACACATAAAATGTAGTCTTATGAGCTACCTGCATCATATATTTCCCTGTAAATGGCTGAGGACTGAGTCCATCTAAAAAGGAGGAGGATTCATGATGTAAAATAGGGTGCTGGAAGAAAGAGGTTCCTCCTCCTGTTTTAAAGACGCTGTGTTACAATGTGCCAATATTGCCTTATTTACCCGGGCTAGGTACGGTACAGCATTTGTAAGCAGTTGGGTACATCAGTGCTTGCAGAGATCAAAGTGCGTGTAAGCTCATCTAACCACAATGTATTCATCAATTCTGTCTTTGTTGTAGTTCAAGGATCAATCTCTTTGCATAGCCTTCCCAGGTTATACAGACAAATGGCTGTGCATTTCATCAGAAAGGATCAGAGCCCAGGGTCAGCCAGAGTGCAGTGCCCCTGGAGCAGTTGTGGGGGTTCAGTCACTTGCTCAAGGGCACATGGTAGTGGATGTTAGCACCATAGATCAGAGAGGGTCTTAGTTACCCTTAGGTTACTGTTGTCTTCTTCTAGTCATTCCTGTCTAGAGAAAGTAGTAGTTTATTAACAGGTTTAATGACCCTTCATACACCTAATGTTGGTGTTTGTGAAACAGATTTGGTTGCCACTGTAATTTGAATTAAAAACTTCCGACAACTAGTCCTGCCCATTGACTGTAGAAAAGAAATGTGGGATCTGTGGCATCACCAAAGGAAATGTTTTTAAAAATTTTGATTAGAGCTGAAATGATTATTCAATTAATAGTTTTGTCAATCTATGGGATATTTACTGGCAACAATTTTCATAATCGAGTAATTATTCAAGCAAAAATGCCAAACATTAATGTTTCCAGCTTCTTAAATATGAGATCTTGTTGCTTTGCCTTTCATTTTCGTCCATACAATCATAGTAAACTGAATGTCTTTTGGTTTGGGTCTGCAATAATGAAAATAATCATTAGTTGCAGCCCTATTTTGGATTTCAGTTGCTCTTTAATACATTTTTTGAGCCAGACATTTTAAAATTAGTAACAAGGAAGATAGCTTGAACGAAGCAAAGGAAGGATGAACAAGCAACTACCAGGGCAGAGTGTGACAGGCAGAGCCAATAATTAATTAAGTAAACGTAGTCAAAATCATATTTGCGTTCGAGCTTCATAGTCATATACTGTATGGCTTTTGGCTTTAAGTATGGTGTGGTTGAGCTGGGGGAACTACTCCGAGGTGAACTTGTGCTCTGCTTGTCTTGAAAGAGCATGCAAGGACACAAATTGCAATGACATGGTGGTGGCAATTTGGTGAAAAGTAAAAACTACTTTAACTACTTCTACTATTATTAAAGGCTCTTTTCAGGAATGCTCCCGTTTAAAAACCCAGTAACACACATTCTCATCTTGGGTGTTTGGTATGCGGTACAACCACAGTCTTTTTCTGCTGGATACTGAGCAGCTCCAGTGAAGCAGGGGCCCTTAAGTGCCTTCTCTCACCTTGTTGTGTGTGTGTGTGTGTGTGTGTGTGTGTGTGTGTGTGTGTGTGTGTGTGTGTGTAATTCTTGGACAGGGGCCATAGGATATGTGAGACTGAAGGTTGATGGTCCAGTGCTCCTTCCCAGGAAACTGCCTCCCTCTCAATCACCTTATTCAAAGTGCTGTAAGCTTGTTAGGTGTGGTATTGCTCCTCTCAGGCTAATTTCCTGCATGACATAGGCTTGTTTGTTTCATTGCAGTTGCTCTATTGGCCATTTACCCATCAGCATTTCCAGCCAGACATAGTGTACAGTGGGAATCTCTTCTGCTAGTGAAACCCTAACAAGGAGCTGGAGTCAACATCGCGTCTATTCTTATAAACTCCTATTCAAAAATGAAATGTCCATCTTTTCTGAGGTGCTGCTGGAAATGTAAACCACTGACTGTGTTGTCAGCATTATATATCCTGACCAAGCATGGCCACTTCATTCTGCATTACTGCTTCACTCTTCTAGCTATAAACACATGCTCTGCTCTGATGCTAGTGTTTGGCTGCATCATCCATTGTGATATGTTTGTAGTCTTCTTTGTTTCATTATGCTGAAATAATCTGGGAAATGATGCCGTATAAACTAGCTCATAATATGTGGCTACCATAACACATAGTCAGTACCTTTTAAAATGTGTTCACAACATGCAGTATTTCTACTAGTAGAGTTAGTTTACAGTATATTATCTTATGAAAAACAAAACGTTCCAGATGCTCCTATCACCAAAAGCCAGTACTTTATATATACTTTTAAAACTAACCCGAAGTATGTAGACAGCACCCTTGCTATTTTAAGTTGTATTACCGTCTCTCAGTAACTGTATCGGTGTATAGCCAGATCCCTTACTCCTATTGAGCTGTATCCCCACCAGTTTTCAACCGTGTTGTGTGAGAATGTTCCATGAAATATTTATTTTACCTGCATTTCCCCTTCTTCAAATCCGGGCTATCCTTCCCAGTCACACCTGCTGATCCAAGCCATTTTTTGAGGTGTGGATTTAGCCCTCAGTTGGCTCTGACTAGTGCATAATATTCAGTGGGTTAGAGCCGCATGGCTGCACATAAAAGGTTGATGTGGAGGGAACATAAACACGGTCCTCTTGGCCATTGCAGGCAGCAGTGTTGTGTGTTATTACTCCATCCACCTTCTCAGCCCTGATCATCATCATCGCGTGCTGCTGCTGATATAGTTTGTAGAGATAGATCTTAGAGGATGTATGTAGGACGAAAGAGTGTATGTGTGTGTATATGCCACCTTTGAAGAAACATTTTTGAATACACAATGCTGATTGGGGTTGGCTTTTCTAAATGGGTACAAAATTGGTTTCCTCACATAGAATCCACTTTTTGCCTTCAAAACAATTTAACCCAGTTGCTGTCTTAAATTGGGTTAGGTATGTAGAGGTTATGTTTAAATTTAAGATAATCCTCCTCAGAATGAACATAGTGTCAAGAAAATATCTTTCTACGTTAGGTTAATGTGTTTTATACTCTGTATGTACATGTGAGTGCATTTCTATGAAACATGTACTGTGCAGTGCATGTAGAACTCAGTAAGTGAGGATGGAAAAGGAGACAGGGAAATAACTGTCAGACAGACCACATTTACACTGACCCTGCCATATTTCAGCTGTCTATGCCCTCAATACCCTGCTTCACATTTTAATATTTCTTCTTTTTGTCTTTGTCCCAAACTCACAAACACGGCACAGACCCAAAGTATGCGCAAAGCCCCATATACACACAGATCACGGCATCCATAAATAATAGAGCTCACATAAATTAAACATCGAAGTTGAGTTTGCGATAGCTGCTCACAGTTGGCCGACTAAGACGCCTCATTCTCCCCCTCCAAGACTTAATTAGAAGCCTTGCATTTCCTGTATGGAAAACAACAGAAAAAAACAAACACAAGGGGAAGAAAGCCACAGGGAGCCTAGCCTTTGATTTCCCACAATGCACTCTGTTATTACAGTTTGCTATAATTGTGGGCTATGTGAGAGGACAAAGCCTTGAACAGGAACATCTAATAAACACCTGGTTTGTGCACTCTTTTATTCACCTCTGGTATCTTCAAAGGTTAGTTCTCCCTACCATCTCCTTACAAGCCTCCCGCTCCTTCATGCATATCAGTTTGCCTTTAAAGAGGCTGTGCAGCTGCAGCACAAATTGCCTAGTAACCTTAGTCAGTGCTAACATGGAGGCCCAGTGGAGTTAGATGATTGCAAACAATGTCCAAGTACATAAATAACCAGGAATGAAAAAGAAATATACAGGAAAATGATTGCAATGATGCAGGTGTAGGTGGGCTGCAAATAATAATTGTATTACTTATGAATCTATAAGTGATTTACAGATGTTATTTGATTAGTCAGTACATCTATTTATCTGTTGATTAATCACATCTGAGAAGCTATAAACTTAAAAAGAACCACTAAAATGATTATCAAAATTGTAAATTCATTTCTGAAAATAAAATAACGGATTAATTGAGTCTAAAGACTCGTTGTACAAGTAAGTAAAAGCGAGGGGTCTAGTAAGTAGGAGTGGGCTATATGGTTAAAATCCTCTATCATAGCATATATACTTTTATATTATAAGACATGTTTGTTTTAAATAATTTCATGACTCCTGTTCATGACTTCTCTGACTTTTTGTGTAGCCTTTTGGTGCTAGACTCATTAGATGTTTTGGTAAGTCAACCTGTGATCTTCCTGATATGAGACAATCTACCTATCAAGGACACAAAAGTACATGTCCTTCTGCTAGCTCATTCTTAATTATGGCTTTAGTGATATTGAGACTGACATTTAAGATCCCTTCACGCCTGTGTTTTTGTGAAAGACCTGAATGAGGCCCATCTGGTGTAAGTAGGGCACTGGGGATGACAGCGCGCCAGCATGTTAATATGTTCTCTCAGAGATGAGGGGGCCGCTGTGTTACAAAGATGATGATGATGGCGCTCCCAGTCACGTTCACTCACTTAGCAAACCTTGTCTCCTCTTGATCATTCTTGACAGTAACAAAAGGGGTGAATATTCTCTAATCAAGGCCAAAAATTCTGATCACTGCTGGCATTTCCCTAATCAGCCCATAATAGCATTTTGAGGACAGTGTCAGTGGATAATGGATGGTTAGCCACACTAAACAATAAGAGATGACGAGTTTCTTACAAAAATGACAAATCCACCCTCGTAAGGATGTGGCACATGCTCTAAAAATACTGGTGGCACAAAATGAACTATCATTAGGGTACCTGAGGAACTCCTGAACACACTGCAGTAAGTAAGTCTCGTCATATCTGCTCAACTCCACAACTCGACAAGTGATGGTTAAATGAAAACGAACACTAGCTTTACATTATACATTTTATAGTGTAAACTGTATAAGTAATCAACACAAAGCTTATTATTATTGTTTCTACTTTATTGTTTGTTACTATCGCACCTGTTTGATATTTCAGGTTTTTACTGAGAAGGGTTTTGTAACTTTTGTGTGCCATATACACAAATAAATGTTGACTTATTTACTATTAATGAATGGCTAACTAAGCTTATTTCACTATGCTGCATGTGTGTATGTCTCTGGCGGAATGATTCAAGTCATACAGTCTTTTAATGCCAACAAACCATTTGATTTTACAAGTTCAAAGCTAACATGTTGTTGCAGTCTTCTAGATACTTCGTCTAGTAGCAGTAATGGTATACAGCACACTGAATTTATAAATTATTCAGCCACTTTAAAGCAGTGTATGTTAAAATGTTGTAAACATTTCAGTTCAGAGTTCACGAGAAGTCCGTCCTTTTTGTAGCGAGTTAAGAAAACTGCTGTCATAGCAACCGGTCCTGTGGTATGTGTTTGACACATTATTTGTATTATTTTGTCCTTACTTACAAATTATTTAAAATTTAAAATCACTAAATACTCGGTAGAATTCAATATGATGCGGATCCGCCCAACAACAATATAGCATAATTTAGCATAATTTGCAATGCAATTGCCAGACTTGAAATTATATGTTTGGAAGGAAGGGTTCAGAACACAATGATGAATCAATAGACTTGGTGGAGATATGACTTTATTACCAAGAATAATGAGGCATGTGGGCCGCAAAGAAATTATAATAGACAAGATGAACGCTATGTGCTTCCCATTAATGTGTCTTGAATCCATGTCTAGCAGACCAACTGTCCACCTCATTATGAAGAAAAAAAGTTTAATATTTACTCAGAGACAGAAATTTAAATTTCTGGGATTTCACAGTCATCACTGTGAAATAAAACACTGGCAAATTCCAAGACAGCACATACTGTACATGTTTCTTTTATTTCTTCTATATTATCTGCCCAGCATCCTTTACTTAATTACAGCTGTCCTAGAATCATGAGGGATCCTTTGCCTTCAAGCTACAAGAAAGGAGCTGTATGAAAAAATAAATCATATCCATAATAAATCAGAACTAGGTACAGTAGACAATGAATTTAGCAGCCTTGCTGGTTTATCTCTGTCTTCTTCAGGTTCCCTCTCCAAACCAGTCTTCTTACTGTGTTCTGCCTTTGAAATAGCAGCCAGGCTTTCCATTACGTCTCAGTGTGCTGTCAGAGCCTACCTCTTTCAGAGAGATTATTTTTCTCTTTCATATCTGAAAGTGTGCAGCCAGATCGAATAATACCATAGCCAATTGATGTTGGGGGAAATGTAGCACTTCATTGGAGAAAAAAACCCAACAACAGATGAAAAAACAAATCATGTCCTCTATCCGCAAATGTCAGCACCAGCATCTGTAATCCCTCTGGATAAACACTCGTTTTTTTTGCCTTAACCATAATTAAAAGCTCTGTCACAGTTTTCTGTGTAGCTTCACAGGGAATGAAGTGTGGCAGGTGAGAAATTTGAGGGGTAACCCTGAGGCATCTTGAAATGCAACGTGCCCTGACTACTGCTCTCCTCTTCTCCCAACTGAGAAGACGGGAAGGCGGTGTAGAAGCACGGGCCATGTCCTGCTGAGAGAGGATGTGGAAGACGCACACCTCAGTGTGATAAGGGCCAGGTGGTGTGTTCACTTTTGATCTCTACTTTTTCTGAGAAACTGAACATTTGCCAGAAATAACACACAGACAATAACACAGGAGAAAAGATTGATTTAAGAAGGTGGAACGTGAGGAAAGTTTTAGTCAAAACGAAATGAAGCTAATGGGATGCAACATGCCTTGGCTGATGTACTGTGTTGAGTTTCAGTCACCTAAGGGAATGCTCACAGGGGGATGAATGGGTTACATAAAGTACAAACACATACAATCTTGCACAGGAGCTGGCCAGTACAGCCTTAGCTATATGTGCCATCAATGGGACATTACATTATCAGACTGGTGCAAGTTACATGAAAACTGTCAAGATCTAAATTACTAGCATTCTCAAAACATGACGGCCGTTTGTTCTCGTCATAGTGAGTGCAGACTACTCCTTAAATTAAGTGTTTAAACACCACTCCCAACAATTTCAGAGCTAAAAGAACCATTAACTGCTCAGTACCAAAATAGTCTATAAAAAAAGTGGATTTTCTAACAATTCTGACATTTTTAAAATGTTTGTTGGGTAACTAAATCTGGTGAAAGTACCTAAAAATGATGCACTTCCAAATGTTATGATTTCAAGAATGCAGAATCGATGAAACAGGGTCTCACTAGTACAGTTTTAGTACATAAGACAGACAAGACCATATCAGTCCTTGAAACAATATTTGCCTCATTTCTAATAGAGTACATTGTAGATACTGATCATCAAGACAATATGGCGATACTGTCAATCAGTGAGGAAAATTCTTAATACGCAGCTACTGGTTTTAGCTGGTGGTATTGACTGCCACAAAAAAACCCATGATGCAACCTACTGAAACTTACACACAGTGGTTGATAACTTAACTACACTCCCTTGGGAGTTTTGTTTTCTCTCTTACGTTTTAATTGATTAGAGATGTTACAGTTTACGAGGCAATTGAATTTAACAAGACTTTAGTACAAACAGCAGCAGCTGGATGATCAGCCTGCGCATCCAGACGTATGTGAAGTTGAGAACAGACACATCAAACTTTGTCTCAATAAAGCCCTCTCTGAAGGAACACGACATCTTGATTTGGATGCAAAACACAATCCCATGCTCGGCTGGCTCCTCCCATGAGGGGCCAGGAGATTAAGATTTAATGGTGATACTGAGGGAATGACACTATCTGTCTACAGCCTCCTGTCTCTTCACACAACATCACCTCTGTTGCTTTTCTATCTCTTTCTCTCCCCCAAACACAGATGCAGACGCACTTCCCCTACACAGCCATGCGTGCACTCAAGTTTGGGCACACAAACATACACACAAGTAATAGTGCGCTCCCCCCAGATGCCTGCACACAGATCCACACACTTACAAATTTAGACACCCACACATGCAATCTAAAATCTGACAAAAGCCTGGCTACTGGCAGATGAAGTCAACTGGAGTCTGACTTGTAAATTAAAACTCTTGTCAAGATGATCTTTTTGTTGCATGAACACTGGAATTGGCTTAAGAAATGATGGATGTGCATTCAACATGCCTGGCAAAACAAACATGCCTGAAGGGGATGCAGTGTTCCAAGCTGTTTTATAATGTAATGCACAGTGTGGTTGTCATCAGCAGTATCTATATCCGAAGTCAGTATATCCTGTCAAACTAAATCAATGTATTACAACAGCAATTGTAGTATATCTATGTGTGGTAGTAACCTGACCATCTATAACGTGTGCTAACTAAAGGAGGGAGCTACATTGCTCTGTATGTCTACAGGAAAATAATAGGACTTCAGTGATGTTGAGATTTAAAGTAGAGTGCTGAAAACATCCCATCCACACACAAAATTGAATTACTAAGACCACTTTTAGAATATTCAGTTGCACCCACCTTTGCAGAATTCATGTCCTAATGTTATCAGGGTTTAAAATGTATCTGTAATGGCTTCCTCCCTTCAACCGCTTTTCCTTATCCCTTGATATTTGAAGAGGCATTAAGAGCTGAAAATAATGAGGGATCAGCTTTCACCTAATTATATAAGTGATGTTCCTTAGTCTAGAATACCCATATGCATCTCTTACATGCCACGCATACATTATCTTAAAATGATAATAATATATAGTAAAAAAAAATACACAAAATAACTGCTTAACTTACAGGACTAATGTCATACTCAATGTCAACGTCAAAATGATGTGATACACGTAAATAAGTACATAATAATCCCCAGATTCCCTCAGAATGACTTTGCATAATAACCTGAAAGCAACACATGAAGAGAAATACACAGCACTTGCTGCACTTTGAGATCCATAATCTTAAATTATTAATGAATCATAGGTGCTTTCTTTAGAAGCTGTGAAAAGTTCATGGACTCATTGTAAATTTAAAAGATGCTCCTGGTGCGACAGAAAATCCAGGGTGACAATGGACACATCCTGCTGTTTTGACCCGCTCGTCCTGGCCGCATTGATGAGGGATCAAGGCATTAATCAGCAATGATTTGTGTGTCAGCGGTCAGAGAGACTGCAACAGGGGACACTGACTCATCAGTGCAACTCTGTGACACGGAGCACATAAAGCCAATGAAGCTGGAGGACTTGAACAGTTCCAGTGTCACATAGCTAAAGGTGTATAAAATTGGAGTCCAGCAAAGCCCTTAACAATAAATTCCATTGGCTTATGAGGTGATGGCATACTTATGTGTTCAAAAAGGGTCCTTGATTGGAGGACTCTAAGAGTAAAGACTGTCTCACTGTCTGCAATGAATCCACAAATGAAGAAAGAAAAGTGTGTTGCAGGAAGAAAAAGGGGAGAAATGGTTGGGTGAGAACCACACACTGAAGTTCAAGATGGCTGCAGGTAGTGAGTAATCATATCACCCTGACCAGACAGAGACCACAGAGGGCTTTTTTACGCTTTTGTTATTTGTCCATTTCTCTTTACCATAAAGGCACCAGGACTGGTGCAAAAGTAATGGAATCGTCCACAATGAACACACAAGTCTCAACAAAACAACTATGAGACTTTAAATGTCTGCTTACCACTTTGAGAAGCAATCATCCCCTCAGCCATGGCCTATTCTTTTCTCTCTTCTTTTGCTGTGGTCGTCCCAATTTTTGGTCTTTTAACTAGAAGAAGAGTAGAGGGAAGAAGTAGAAATGAAAAGAAAAATTATGAGTACGCCTAAAAGCCACAATGTGAATCAATACATAAAGATCACAATTTCAAGCATCTTGCAAACACAATGCTTGGGAATTAGAAGGACATAGAGAAGACATGGTATCTGAGTTTTCAAACCACATGAAGTAAATCACATGACTTACTGTATATCTATTCTATTTTATTTTAACTTAAGCAAGGCTTACAGTGTCAGTACTGTGCTGAGTCCATGGTAAGATTTTTTGTTTAAAGATTTTTTTTGGTAGAAGTTCTTGATCTTTCCCGAGTCCCTAGCTAACAGTGTGACCTACGCAATGCACACTGGCCCCTGCCTGCGACTCTCTCATAATGAGTCCCCTTATCCTGACTGCAGGAGGAAACACAGAGGATGGTGATTATGCAAAAGGCGTGCCTGAGTTGGTAATGCGATGAAAGAGAGCGAGAGAGAGAGAGAGAGAGAGAGAGAGAGAGAGAGGAGACAGTTATCTCCTCCAAGTCTAAAGGCAGAGAGATTAAAAAAAAAGTTTGACTCAGGACACTCTTGTTAAAATCACTCTTGACACTCTGTGCTATTAGTACGCCATTAAGAGTTCAAGGACAATAGCTGTCCTGTTTTTTGATCATTTATCCGTTGGATCCCCTCGTTAAGCCTGAAACCAGTTCCTCACAATGGCCACAGAATATTGATGTGCTGCGAAAGGGTGATTCTGCTGAATTTATAATAACTCCCATTTTGTCTGCCCTTGATATTACAGATGAGCCAAATGTCTTTGACAGTCCAGATTGAAAAATGAATTCCTTGATGTTGATGTAGATCTCCCAATAATATAAACGTGACAATATTAGACACAAATGATACATACTAAAAGGTACTCCATCTTCGCACAGATTTTCAGCCACGCTAGTGTTGCTAGATAGAGGAAGGCATTGCAAACTATTGGATGGATTGCCATGATATTTTGTACAGACATTCATGGCCCCCAGCACAACCATAAGGTTAACTTTTTTTGGATTTTGAGAGAAATATCTGCACAAATATTGGACGGATTGCCATGGAATTTGGTACAGGCATTCATGTTCCCCACAGGATGAACTGGAATAACTTTGGTGATCCCATGACTCTTCATCTAGCACATTCGTATTTAGTGTCTAAGTACTCACAGCCCACTAGCATGGCTGTAGACTCTTAGTCTTATTTCATTATATTCTTATGGAGACCCCTTGCACTGTGCAAGGTCCCTTTGTCCAAAACTAACATGTACAGGAATGCACTGTTTCAACATTGTCTATGTCTCCAGTGTTATTGCGACAAATGCACATCTATTTATTGTGCCTTGAAAACAAAATTGATCCTGATTCAGAATGAAATATAGTATATCATTGCATATAATGTGATTTAATAACCTTTCATTGACAATCTGTCATGCTCTGGCCTCAGAAAAATTTTCATCAATTCCCCTGCCTGCCACAAGCTTGGCCTTGATTCGTAAGGATGCATTAGCACGCTATTTGCCACCTGGAGTCAAGATGCACACCAATCAAGACAAAAGTGTCGCTCCTTAATTATGTGACCATAAAGCACCTGGTTGCTGTTATAGACATCAGAGCTTCATCAGCATTTGTTCTTAACTACCACAGCCCAAACCCAGATAATTGGTGCTTTATTTTGTAGTATGGAGAATGGTGGGGGACATACTGGGAAATGGGATGTTTTTTTGTGTGTGTTTTTCCCATTTCACTGATCAGCTGAAAGTGAGAAAAGATAAAAGGTTTTCATCAGTAGCAGGATTCTTTCTTGGAGAGCAAAAAATAGCTCATAGTGGAGCGGCCGCATGTACAAATAGAAGAGGTAATGAACTTGTAGGTCAGAAGTATCCTTGAAGAAGAACGCTGTTATAAAATTCAGTCTTAGTTTCATCATCATGATATGATATAGCCATCACATGTTTAAAAGTTATTTGTTCTTTAGGTGGTTTTATTCGTCAATAATATTACTATACATGCATATTTCCAATTAGAATGACATGTGTCCCTTAATGATGACATAGTAGTGAAATCTGATTTTAATAATGTTATACACCAAATCACTCTAAATAGTCCAAAACCACTGTCCCTGAATCAACTTGGCAATGTCAATGTATGTTTTATATTATTTTTGACCGTTTAATTGAAACACACTATAAACCTATTTTGGGAATCTCAATCTAAATCTTCCCTGATATTGTTGCACTAGCGATGGCAACACAGGTCCCCAAATTTCACCAAAAAAAGGAAAATCTGACAGAAAGACTGCCATATGGCTTCCACAGTTACTATCATTACAGCAGAAAAAATTATTAAACAATAATCAAATAAAAATACAGGCCTATACAATGTGGTGTTTATTACTGCATTCAGTAAGATGTTTTAATTTGAATGTTTAGCCGAAGATAAGAAAAAATAAACAACATGCCAAAATAACTCATCGTCCTGATCCAAATGTCTTTCCTTTCAACTAATGATACACAGCTAATAAAGCAGAACCAATTACTTTGCACAGCTGGGCATCTTTTATATGTTCTTTTCGATCGTGAGCATTTGATTGCTTGTAAATACACGCCTGATTTATACTTCTTTACAGTGGAAAACTCAGTGGGCCCAATGACAAGAAAGCAATTAATTACATTATTATGCCAATTAAGAAGTTGGTCTGCTCCAGTGAAGGTAGGAAAAAAGGCGAGGGAATTAAAGATGTGAGAGTGAGGCCCTCCAGGAAGTTAATATGAGCCATTAAATTACATCCATCACTCCCACTCCTCCACATAGACAAGGTTTCACATGTTACCACTTAAATCCATTGGCCTCTTGTTACATAACTCTCTTTTTGTTGCTTAAATGCATTCAGTGTTAGAGGACTTGAATATTCATCATTGTCAAACATACTATTGATAACAGCAAGTGCTGTTGTTCAGATAATGATATATTATATCATATTGAATATATATTGTTTTGTTGAATACATGACAGTCTAGGTAAGGAATGAGTAATTATGCTACTTAAGACTGAGTTTATACTATGTTTCACACTACATTATGCAAGGATTTTTCTTCTTAGAAGAGGAAATCTTCTAAGATGGATTTTTCACTGACCTGAGATGTTCTTCAGGCCCAAAGGGTGAAAATCTTGCCATTAATAGTCATGTATGAAGCTGTGTATTGAGCCATATTGTCACAAAAGTATTGGGCATAGAGATGGACAGCGTAGAAGTGGAGGATGTTGCAGGACTGTTTTGAGAAGGCTCTTTTGATGATTTGATAGTTTTGTGTGTGTCAGTGGTGTTTTGCAGTATGTTGTAAATGGAATGCAAGCTAAACAGAGCTGCTGTTTGCTAACGAAGGAAACCACCAACTTCTTGAGCAAAACATGCGCCCCCTAATGTTTACCATGCACTAAAAGACTTTGAAAAGACTTTTAAAAGACTAAAGACTGACACACTCTCACATCTAAAGACAATGTTTCATAAGTCACACAGTTTTTAGTCACAGACTATAAGATTTTGCAAAGCCGGTGGATCTTACAGGGTCATTATTTGCAAGACTAAAACTCAATTCAATTTTGAGATTATTTCCCATCCTGCTCCTGGTTGACATTTACGAGAAGAAAAACTGTTGAACAACGGAGCAGAAACAGAAGCAGCCTTTGTCTGGTTATTCATTCATTATTCAGAGTTTTCCAATCGATGTTTTATTTTTTCCAATATTTAGTTCTCCAACAGATTGCAAACATGACTTGTGAATGTCTCTACAAAGTAAATCCCCTCTCCTACACACACACACACACACACACACACGGATGTATGAGAGAAAGGGAGACAGGGAGCATTGCATGATTGAAGCTAGCAGTCTTCATCTGAAACATACGGTTTGCTAGTAGGTAATAACAAACATTCCAGCAGCTAACATTAGCTTGTTTATTTCTTTAGAGCATATTAGTATTTTGGTACTTTTGTTTTATTAGTAGTTTGGTTGTTAGTGTTTGTCTTTGTTACCCCTTTTGTTTTAAAAAAATGGTCTGAACAGCTGCTGTATTAAGTATTTAGTTGTAATTTGTGTTCAGTTCGTTGGGTCGCTGTTAGTCAGTTTAGTTTGTTCAGCTGTATTTAGTTTTATTCAGTTTATATTAAGTTAAGTGCAGAACTTGTAAATTGCTTCATTCATTTTTGAAAATCCACCCGTCGGTCCCTTACACCTCTATAGTAGTTGATGGACTTAAAGGATATTTTTTGTTATTTTAAGGCCTGACTCCATCATCATCCATTGTTTAAAATGTTGTCTTCTCAACTGTTTTACAGCCTCTCCCTTGCTTTGAGTGGTATTCTCAAATACACATTAAAGGGTGAAAACAAACTGTAACCCGAAAGAAATAACATCAAATTGTTTCACCATAACAACCCCCACACCGCAAAGAGACCTGCCTACGTGCAATTTTTGAATGATCTATTGGCTGAAACTTGTGTATAATGTGACTTTACATAATGTTATTTTAACTTACATGGACTGGACTGCTCACCAACTCTGATGCAGCTCTCAAGTCCTATCGGATGTTCTGTAAAAACAAACTGCTCTCTGGGTAAACCTCTTCACATCAATCTTTGATGGGTAGTTTCACGGATTTGTGGGATTTTTACTGGCCTGTTATCTACCACCTGGCATCACAAATTGTAGCAATCTGTCAACACAAGCAGCAGTTCAAGGTGTTACAAATCTAAAATATGAGTTAAATTTATTAAATGAACTCTACTAATAATAACAACTGTAAGTAGCTGCTGTTGTTCTTTTCTAAAATATTGTGAATGTGGGCATTCAAAAAAGTAAAATAAAGCAAAGACAACTTCAGGCTGAAGGAAGCAATGCTTCAGCTTCATCTACACCAGATGACTGGCAGCCATAAAAATAAACAAGAAAGTATATAAGCAATGTCAAAGAAGAGTATCAAATGGACTTGACTGAAATGTCAGGATAATTGTTCAATTATATTTTTGTCTTTCTAAGTGCATTTTAAGGTGTGTATAATTGTGTTGAAAGGAGTACTTTCATCACTTGAAACCATTAAAGCTTGCTTTGGCCCCTGAGTGTGTGCTATAGAGAGCAGCACTGCCAGCAGACTAAAGTAACAAAAGGCACTACAGTGAAGTAAATACTGAAATGTGTAACACAATCAATATTGTTATGATAGCAAAAACGGGGAAAAATAAGTCCCAGGTTGTAGCTGTCTGGATCTTTGTCGTCAGCACATGACATGAGTGATCTGTATGTATGCATGTATGTATGTGTTGCGTTCAGATCTTTCAGATAAATTTGTTTCATTTTCTTCCATAGGATTTGCAATAATAACAACACTGCATGTGTGTGCAATTGATTTGCACATATTCTGTATGTGTGCATCTGCTCGATGTGATACGCTTTGTACTTTTACACACACACACATAGATTGTATTTTGTGTTTGTGCGCATTCATTTTAACAGTGGGCTCCTTAAGGGCCTTTGCATCAAGTGGAACCATTTTGACTGGCCTTGGCTCCAGGGGCCTGAGCGTGACTCCTGAGAGGAAGAGAAAGAGGCGAAGGAAACTACACCACCACATGCTCCCTATCCGTTCCTCTTAGTCGGCTCAGTGGCCCATACCTCGTCTTAATGAGATGCGGCAACACTCACAGACACATGTAGCACGTCTACTCTAATTACACTAGAAAGCTCTGCCGTCTCCTGCACCCCCTGGTGGCATCATGCTATTCACTCCAAAGGGTTGTTTTTAAAAGGGTAAAAAAACACATAACAAAGTCTGTCATGTACAGTGGCAGTTACAACAATTAAGAAGCTAACAGCACCAGAGCACACAGCAGACACAGTGGCTAAGGAGCAGCATTTTGTGCTATAAGTTATGGTTATTTCCATCCATCCATTATATTTAATTCCTGCTACTTGACATAACAAACCTCCAGAGGCAGATGCACTTTGTTTCACTCTACATGGAATTTTGAGCATCAGTCTGATGGGTGGGGTACTAGATTCAATCCAGCATCTTAAACTTTATATGTCAGTGAGGAGTTGTAAGGAGTAATGTTTTAAAGAATATTGCTCAGATCGTTGATCATTAGATATAACAAATATCCTAGTGCCCATTGCCCTAAAGGCTTGAAATTACTGCTCAGATAACTACAGTCTTGCTATGTGCAGCTAAAGCACATAATGTAATTTTTCCTCTTGAGTGGTAGTTCTACTGCTGGCCATTGTTTATACTGATTCATACAAAACATTAAGATATATCACAGACACCGTCTTCTTCGATAGAAATGTAAGTGGAATAGGATAGAAATATTTAGGTCTGAGGTTTTTTTTATGTGGATTTTTCTGCAGGTAGTATAGGTAAGCTTGTGTTGGATGGAGCTTCTATTATGCTAGCTTAATTATTTAAGATTAGTTCAGTGTTTAATTATTGCTGATTAAATTAAAGATGCATACAAATAATTAATGCGGTAATTAAACACATTTACACTTAATATGTACAATTAAGCTGTTAATAAAACAATTTGTGAAATGTTAATTCAATCAGCTATTTATTATTTGTGTGAATGCTGAAAGCATTTGTTGGGTGTGAATATGTTCTTCTACAATTTCTTCCGCCGTTTTTTTTGGCTCGCTTCTCCTTCGGCATTTTTCATTGTAGAAACTTCATTCAAATGTCAAAATATTCAGCTCAAGGAGGAGGGTAGTTAGGGTATTCCTGCTATTACTTTTCTCATTCATAACTTATATGACTTAACTTATATATTCAAGGTTTTCCAGGGAAGTTTCCTTATTAAGAATGATTGGAGAAATGTTCAAAATCTCAAAATCTTAGTTTTTCAACTGTTAACTACTCAATCATACTTTCAGCTAGAAACTCCATTCAAACATCAAAATGCTCCACGTCTTCCACACATTATGGTTATTACTCAACTTTCAAATCCCATTAAAAAATCAATATATTTAACTTTGTTTGAAGTAAACTTTTTCAGCCCTTCTGAGAGTTTTGCATTAGTGTGTGTGGGGTGGACGGAGTGCAGAGTGCAGACGGAGAGGAAAATCATCTAAACAAATTATCTTAAACTTGCTCTCACAACCACAATTGTCATTCCACATCCATAATTTAAACAAACACTTGTAGGAAAATCTGTGCTCTTTCATACGATGTAACTATAGAACCAAACGGACTCACACAGTTGCCACTGTCAGCCTCTAAGTGATGGGAATGCGAACCAACTCTCGCATAGACTTGTTAACCAAGAGCACAAATTTCAGGACGGAGGCAGAAAAAGGGACTTTTATGAACTGCTCCTGTGCCCACATTCTTTACACTACACACACAAAACTCGCACAGACACTTCGGCAGGATGTCTTCTCTCTTACGGTAATTAAGTTTAGATGATAGGAGTTACGGTCTTTTCGCGATAAGCGGGAGTTTGAGAGGTGTGCCTCAGCTAAAATCTCAATGAAATGAACTGTCTGAGCCAAGACTCTCAAAGTTACCATCACCATGGCAACCTTTGACTGCACCCGGCGACACTCAGCTGATTGAGATCAGCTAATTAGTGGAGTTTGACACACAAACATACAGCCATGAATAAATTACTAAATTTGAGAAATGATTTGTAAAATGCTTTTTAAGTCATTCAAATTGGACTTTGTGTTACATCATTTACTTTGTGTATGCAATTTCCTTTTCCATCCCACAAAACATTGGTTTAGAGCTTGACACTGCACTGGCTTGCTTGTATTATCAGCGTAGTCTTCCATACTCTCCTCTGTAGCATCCACTCGTCACACTTCTGTCTGGTACACTAGATGCAGCTTCTAATTATAAAGACTAGTCTAAAAGTTAGGCAAGGCCCAGACAGCCGAGTTGTGAGATGAAACATTAATAGAAAAGGCTATGATAATTAAGCTGCTATAGAAGTGTTCCACAGTGCTGCATTTCAAACATGCTGTGTTGTATTTCCTGCTTTGTTCTATTTCCCTGTGCTTATTATGTTGCATAATGTGCTATATTTCTTGCGGCATACTGTGCTGCAGAATTTAGTTATATGACTGATTGCTGATTAGTGAAATCTTAGTAGGCTTTCTGTTGTCCCTCCGATGCATTATTTAGTGAAGTGGCTTCTAAGCAGGTTGATTTTCATACGGTACTGAAATGAACTGCATAAATGATAGAGGGTGACAGAGAGAGAAATGCATTCTTAAGTCTAAAAGAAACTGTATATATACTTTGGGAAATGGTCAACTGCACACGTGTCATCAACTGAATTATATATATACAAATACACAGGTATTTTAATTTAAATTTGAGTCAAAGCAGTGACAGCTCTAACACAGACAAGTGATCAAATAATCATCATTTTGAAAGGCAAAAATTCTCCACAATGGCGCTCAGTTGCGAAACAATAGCATCCAGTGCCATTTTATAAGTACTTCAAACCAAGCTATAAATAGACTGCCAGGTACACAGCAGCCAAGGCACCTCCACCCCCCTTGGGGAAGCTCTCTACATTTGTTCCACCCTCAAGCTACTGTACACCATTTCTGCAATCTTCTACTGCTGAGCAATTGTCATCATGTGGGCTTCTTTTTCTCTTAAGATCACTGCAGTTGTGCAATGAAGCATGTCTTTTCAATGTCTAGTCCTTTTCCCCATTCAAGGACGTACATTTTGGTGATAAAATTATGTAGGGCATGAATTAGTGTGGGGCTTTTATGAAGTACAGATCATCATTCGACACTAGCCAACTGACAGTTTGGCAGGTGCAGCCAAAGTGCTCTCACTGCCTCCCCTTGAGCTATCCATAGTGGTGACTATGAAATATGGACAGCAGCAAATTGAGATTCATCAGGCACGCCTGCCTTGCTCACTGAAATCTATATTCAATTTTGGAGCATCTGTCATGGCAGTGGCAGGCTGAGGCATGCTGGGATTGAGAATCACTTAAGTGTTCTGAAATTGTACGTAGTGAAAAAGAAAGCTCTCTGTCTTTCCCTCTGTGTATCTACCTGCCAGCCTGCCTGCCTTCCTTTCTCTGGATCTGCAGGTACATTCACATAAAATAATTATTTTCGTGCACAACGATGTTAGTTTTCCTTCCAGATCGAATTAATGTTTCTGTTCACAAATGCATTTCCGCCTGCAATTTCCCAGCTAATACCAAAGGAACCCATGCACTTCATTATCTAATAAAACAATAAGTGCAATCTTATGTGTTCATCAGTTTTACCTGTGTTACGACTGCGATAATGCAGCCTTGATAATGCAGCAACATTCTGTATAACCTAAGGTTGCTTAACCTTCAATCCCATTTTTAACAATCCAAACCAAGTATTTTCTATGACATGAGACAGAGAGGATGCACAGACACAGCGACAGAGAAGAAGAGAGCATGAAATCCTTGATTCTATGGCAACGGCCAGACTCAATTTTCGTTTTTCTCATGCTTATAAGAGTTTATGATTAAAAGGAAGCAATTGGTAATTAGCTATAGAGGAAAGAAGCAGAAAGGTCAAGGTTTTATGTCCGCTGTTGGTTTCTGCTCTCTGTAGAGTGGGCCAAAAGGGGGCTCTCATTACAGACCATTAAACCTATATTGAGAATCTGTCGGTGGACGTGCAGGTAGAGCTCAGTGTCTTCCTCAAGGACACTGACATTATGAGGAACCTGTGGTTTTTCGGCTAAGGACCTACACTCCTACTGCCTGACTCCCTTGATTCCACAAACGCCTTGTTTTGATGATTCAGTAAATAGCAAGGCGGTGGATGCTGTCGTGCTCATCTGCTGACCTTATGTGCTTGATTCAACACAGCTTACTTCCCCCGTGAAAGTGCCATTTGCTATGTTATGACCTGATGTTGGTAGTAGATTCAAAAGGGATTAGCGAGAACACACTTTAGGTATAAAAAGACGGGTTCAAAGGATGTATATAGAGATAAATATCAAAATAAATCTTTACACTGTAGGCTCTGAAACTTACAGATAGAATTCTGTAATTAAATGTTTACCTCAGCTGTGCAATTTTTATGACTTCTTTTACCTTTTTTTAAGGTCAGAATTACCAACACAACGCTCTTTAGTCTCAATACGTCTGCTCTGTACTAAGGAATAAATCTATATTTGTGGTAAGCCTGAAAGCAATATGAATGAAACAAAACATACATAATGGCATCTAAGCTATTTGAAATAATACAACATGCAGGTTTATGTCTGCTGAAGCAATTCAGTGAGTAAGACCCTCCATCTGTTATTGTTTAAATGTGAAATGGCTTCCATCTTTAAGGCTTGTCATCAGTCTGTCACTAGCCACAGAGAATGCATAATGGCACCAGTAAAGCTCTTTATTAGTCCATGGTGAACAATGAGCCGTGTCAGCTGATAGAGGGAGACTCCCCTTCTTCTTCCCAAACAGTGGAATCCAAGGAAGTGACAATCAATAGAAATGCTTCATTTGGTTTATGTGTATTGCTGAACACACCACGGCAGAAATAGATTGTTTTCGCTCCCCGTTATGTTAGCACATTTCCACCCACAAAAGTGCCATTCAGTGTCTCTACAGGCTTTTTATTTAGGCCTAGTCCAAACTATTAGAAAAAAAAAAAGTGTATTAATTTGCATATTTCACATTATGCATGCAACAATTTTCTCATCCCATTCTTCAAACAATTAGAAGATGAATACTCAGGACAAAAGTCAAATGATAAGAACGTTTATATATTTCGTATTTCGGTACCCGAGCCTGCAGGTTTACACAACTTTAATTGCGGTGCGTCAGTCAAAAGGCAAGAAGGGCGATGACAGATGTTACACTGATGTTTGTTTTTCTGCCAACAGCTTATTTTAACAAATGACACAACTGCAAAGTACGGTTCTTATCAGTGCCAGGCAATGTCATGCCACATCCAATCTCAAAAAAACACCTTGCACTTTCTGTCACTCATCTCTCCATCAAAGCGCCTACAGTACATGGCTGGAACACCTGACCTCAGAACAGCAGCAACACTGTGTAAAAAAATGTAAGAGGAGGGCAAGAGACTAGGGAGTAATGTAATGAAAGACAATGTAAAATATAAAGGTGATGAAATGATTAAATCCATGTTATATTCATTATTATCTGTCTGAATTTGCCGTTAGCGTTCCATTGAGAACTCATTTACATCGACAGTTTCTGCACAGATCCAAAATGTACAGACATGTCTGACTGTTAATAACAAAGTATTTGTGTGTAGCTGTCTGTCTTCCAACCCACAACCCATAATCCCCTGGCTGTTGACAAGTTCATGGTGGCAGGTTGTAACCATGATGATTTTATAAATCACTGTGTTTGTGTGTTTGTGTCTATATGGAGATTATTTCAGCATCAATGTGTGAAAGATAATCAAACCGTCATTCATGAACTTTGAAGAGATCAATCTCTTGACTGTTCCGCTTGTTAAGGCATGGGATAGGTCAAAGAATATGTCTGAAGCAATTATCCCTGGGGGAAGGGGAGATATTGTACCACTGGCTGTTTTTAGAGTGGTGCCTTTGCGATTCAATGGACTAAGAACGGCAGTCCCTCATTCTGTATGCATGCAATGTATCAAAGAAAGCTGGAGGTATTTTTTGTTATAACTTATTTATTACCTAAGTGACTTTGTGGCTCTACAATATTTACAAGGTACTATGTTACATCATGTGTTGATCTTTCAAATGATTTTCTACAGTGCTTGAGGCATTTTTGGCAATTTGGCTGAATCTGCGTGAACAGGTAAGTTAATCAAGGCCAGAGATTTAAATTGGCTCCTGTTCAAAGACGCAATCCTGTCGCTATAGAACAAAAGATAACATGTTGTTTTTCAGATGGCAAGACTAACCACTTGATGACAAAAGTGACCTTTAACAGGTACCATGGTCTGATATGGGTCCAGTCATGGGTCCAGTCATTTAAGGGCTATTACCTTACTTGAAGAAAAAAATAGTAATGAAATACCATTAAACTACGGCTTCACTGTTTTAGTTATGTTACCGTGGTGTGGTATAATCTACTGAAACTGTGAAAGCTGTCTACAACCTTTTCCACTGCTATGCTATGACCGTAAATGAAAGCGAAACATTATGCTGCTATCTCTTTACTGTTCTCCTCTTGCTCAAATGACTGCTCCGGGATCAGTGCAGTTCCTTAGCGGAAGGGAACTGAAAAAGGTCACAACAGGGGAATGAGAGAGTGGTGTGAGCCAAAGAAGCTACATTTCTCCATTCAGCGGTCTGCTTAGATATTGAGTTACAAGGGTACATTACTGTCTCCCAGAGCTACCCTGGTCGCTGGGTTTATGTCCCCACATCTAGCTGAAAATGGCTTTTTTGTTACAAAACAGCAAGGATATGCCAGCTTTGACTCCAGGAACACAGCATACAAACTCACACATAAATATGATTTACCAGGAATGCGGTATGTTTTATAAACTATACAACTGCCTGCATTTTATGGCTACTTCTGTCTGTAATGGAGACAAATACCGAGAGGCAGGTGTAAGCAGGAAAGATTCGCGTCTGCAGTACACAGTCGTCTCATAGCTGTAGATTCCAATCCAAGGCAAAAACGACCTCTGTTTTTTCATTAGCCTGCAATAAATAAACCACTTAAATTGTTTTTTTTGTTGTTGCTGTCAATAGATTAGTGCAATAAATTATGTGGATGACTCGTATTTATAAAAGGTGTTTGGTCAGACCATGTGTAGGTGAAAACACCTGTTCACATACCAGATTAGTCTATCTAAACACCTGGGTTCATGCATCTGTTTTTTCAAGCTAATCAACTCCAGTGTGACTATAAAAACACTGGTGGGTGGAAATGCTAATTAAACACGTTATATTAGTTTTCCTGAATGGGATGTTAAACCTCTCAACCTCTTTTTTTTTTTGTTTTTTGGCCTGACCTATATGAGATGGCCTTTTGGTTTGCTGCAATCAATTCTGCATGTGAAATGTATGTGAAATTATGACTAACATTACAGTGTTGCAGCAGCATTTATAACACAGAGATGTCCTCATATTGCTGACAAGCGCCTTAATAAGAAAGCTATACATACAGAAAGGTCCATAGTCAAGTCATGTCAAAAAGGTTCACTTCTATGGATATCAAACATGACAACAAGAAATCTCAATAATGATTGCAAACTCATATAACAAGTCTACAACACAAGGACCCATGAGAGATTATTGGCCCAAACAAAAACACACATGTAACATGTCTGTTATACAAATAGAGTCTGCCAAGCAGAGAACTCTGTAAATTTAAATATTTTATTGATACGCAGACATTACAGTGAGTGACTGATGTTTTGGTTTGAACACAATCAGTGTGTTCTACAATACTATAAAGCTCAAACACATATGCTTCTTATGTAGTCTTTATACCCACCTCCTCTCTCAACAATAAAGACAACATTCATTTCCCTTCTCTGCCACTGTGGTATTATTTGGCAGCAAATGGTGTTGTAAGGTTAATGTTGATTTAATCAGCAATTAATTTTTAGCTTAAACATAATAAAAGATTAAAATCATATTCCATTGCACTTAACTGAGATGAGATGCTGAAGTACATAGAGCCAAGGTAGCGGAAAGAGGAGTTTATTTGTTCACCGCATTGCCAGAAGTCAGGCAGCTGGTTAATTGGCTCAGCATTCTCCTAAGCACTAAGCACTAAGTGCGCTAATGATGTCAGTCTGGATCTGTACAAAAGGTACATGTGAGCGCTGACAAATCAGAATCACTTAACCAGTGCAGTAAAGGTTCAGTTCGATTGTGCGTCTTCATCACAGCAGTGCAGCCATATTACAACTTAAAGAACAAGCACTGAACAAACATGGTACAAGGACAACAGGACCACATGCTGTGCAAAGGAACAATATACAGGATACGGTGGACAGCGTACATGACAAGCCAAGTCTGCTGAAATTGCAACTACACAGCATATGTAGTTTGCTTTTACAATAGGGTCAACTATTTCAGACATATGGATTCCCACAGAGTTTATGCCCTGCTCATAGATTATATCTTGTTTTGTTTTGTTAATGCTGCAAGCCCACCAATTACAGGAATGTGCACTGACAACAGATGAGTCTCATTTATTATCTGTAGAAAGATTCCAACAATGCATGTCAGAGACACCCAATCGTCACCGATTCCCCATGAGATTCTACATGTATGGTAGCAAGTGCTTCCCTTTGCCCACCACATCACTATTCTGATACCTGTCAATAGACAGAGGGGGGTCACACTGAATCCACACTGCAGGCAGTAAGATTTATTCCACTGACAAAAAGTACTGGACTATTTTTTTGACCAGGTAAAAAATTATATTAGAATATGCCTTGGACCTGATATGACATGATAAAACTGTGGTTATTTGTGAGGTCTGACTTTGAAACTCTCTTATCAATTCATTGCATATCCTCTTTTGGCCTGATAAGGACTGTTTAGAATGACTGTATTTGCTCCTGCCTGTATTATCCTTTCTAACTCTGTGTTATTGTATACCGTGGCTGGATGGCATCCTGACTAGGAATGGTTTGGAAAACAACATGAACCTGACGACCAAGATCTGATTAAAATGTGAGGCAAACTTCGCATTAAATTGTTGCACTAAAACAGTTGCACTAAAACAATTGCAACTTTTTTTGAAAAACTTAAAAAGGTACCCTGTGGTGTTTTTGACCACTAGCAGCGCTATGGAGCAATGTTTAGATGAGTGGTTTCCCCCCTTTTTTTGTATCATGCACGCGCAAGAGGACTGATGTGCGCGTGGGCTGTGCGATTCACATCCTGCCGTTAGTTTCATGCTATGCTGCTGATCTACAGTTGGTGGCATTATGGCACCAACAAACATGACGATGCGCCAACAAACGCAAGAACAAAAAAAATGGCTTTTATGACGAAGGACATGCATCCAACGCATTTGTAAGATCTCAAGGATACAAACAATGCGTTTTGGTGAGAAACGCTGAATGTAAACAAAATGTTTGTTTATAAAAAAAAACGTTGCAGGACACCTTTAATAGATGCCATGTCTAGTTCAGGTAGGATTATGGTTTGGTGACACACATTTGTTGATTCAGTATGTCCTGATATTCCAAACATGAACATGAAATGACTTTCTAGAATACAAAAAATTACATAAAAAAAGATGTTGAGAACAAAGTATTATCAGATAAATGTGTCAAATATCACAACAAGTTACAGCCTACTTTTATCCACCAATGCATGTACTGTCATGCATTTATACTTTATAGATTTAAAACAACTACTGTGCTCATTGATTGCCACTAAATCAAGTAAAACCCTTAGACAAACTGAAAGTGCAGATCTGGCTCTCCAGGTCACTAAGTCTGCAGACTCCTGGTCAACACTAGAGAGTGGCTACTCAATTAAGTACACAAGAAAACCACAAGCTTTACAAAGCAAGAGTCTAAGGTCCCGACATACGGCTCTCCTTTCAATGCAAGAGCAAACACACACAAACACACAGCAGACAAATCACACAAGATCAGATGGCCTACCTGTCCTCCCCCGTTAGTTTGACCTTGCTACTAACAGCTACTCTTGTTCGACAGCTGCAAACATAGGAACCGTGCTAAGTATGCTACCACTCTCGGGAGTAGTAGCATAGTTAGTATAGTTGCACTGTCTTGCTCCTGATACCTAAGCTTTCCCTAAATTGCTAAATAACCGTCTCTAGTAATGGAGAGTGTCACAATTCAAACCAAAACAGGAACAAATTTGTACAAACCCATGATCTAATCCAACATGCCATGTATCTTATTACGCTCCTCCTAAGGATTGAGATTTTTTTTTCCCATACAGCACATTAAGAGAGAATCAATTTGTCAGTGAGGGGTGGGGGTGGGGGGGTGGAGTGTTGCACTTTGGGTATCAGGTGTCTCCTGCACTTTTCTAGGGAGATGGTGATGCCAGCGTGTGGGGCCTGCGTGCAAATTAAATGGAGAGACAGAAAAATGCATTATTGATCAGGGTGATGCCAAAGTGTCTCACTCACAGCACGGGATCAGGTTTAGGTACAGGGTAATTAATCCACAGGCCTGAATAAAAGTAGAGGAACTGATCTGCACTCCCCCTTCCCCGTCTCTCTCTCTCTCTCTCTTTGTTCAAATGTCTACTTCGTTCAACACCGAGAAAAATAGGTCGCTAGCTTGTAGGCAAAACCGGTGCAAGGCACCACTGGGACAGCTAGAGCACACAGAAATGCACACACGCGCCGTTTCTGACGCATAAACACTCACTTACAGACACACACACACACACACACACACACACACAGAGAAATAGAAAGGGAGGTGAGAAACAGAGAGGAAGAGAGACACAAAGAGCACCTGGGCGGTTTTTTTCTGCCAAGCTGAGCAGAGCAGGTGTCCGTTTGATTCTCTCTGTATCATGTACTGTAATTACACACTCTGGCATGTTAATGCTGTCATCAAATGCATTCCAACAACAAACTAAAATATGAAGAATTTTAAGATAAAATAATTTTACTTCATCTGGGTCCTCCCACAAAATTTCAATTTTATTTTTGCCAATGTCTAAAGTTGTTCTCAAAAGACAACAAACAAGAGCTGTCAGATATATAAAGCCGCTATAATCAATATTTTAATATTACATTGATGAAATGTGTGACAGGGGTCGCTCATAGTGATGAACCCATTGAGAATCCTCAGCCGACGTCTTTCAGCTCATTGTTTTGGCTTTCATTCATCAAGTGGACAGAGAACGGACTCAAAAGAGTGTTTGTACATATCTGCTGGATGTATAAATATCAATGGTTTGTGTGTCCGAAATGTCAATGTTGTGTTCACAGCTTAAATTAAGTTTTTTCTTGGTTGAATGGGATTTTCTTGTGTGTGGGGGGAGTTTTATATTGAAATGGTTCTTCCTGTGGTCACTACTTTTACTTCTATGGTGGACTTTGCATTTATCATGTCAGGGGCAACACATTAAGGAACTGACACCATTAACTCTAATTTAAAGATATCTTATTACACAGATTTCATCCAGCGGTGAGAAAACACAACCAGGCTCACGAGAGGTACAAACAAACACAACGAATACAGTAATGCGCTGCTGGTTTTAACCACAGAAGGGAAATTCTGCACAAGAACTGTGGCAAATCTCTATAAAGTGAGCTTAAGCAGTGGCATGAGTACACAGTCTCACACAATGATTTTGGGTGCAGCATGTGCAGTGAGTCTTGTTTTGGAAGTCGTAAAAGGCAACAGAGTGTGTAATTTCTTCACATTCCAAAAGCAAATTTGTACTCGAAAAACAGGATGTTTAAAGCAGATTCCACTGGAGTCAAAGGCCTGTATTAAAAGGAAGAAAGGCCTAAATGGTGATAACAACCTTACTTTCTGTTGCTTCTATACATCCTGTGCTTGACTACGGAGATACTGACATTTAAATGTGTATAAAACCTTCTCACCAGCCATCGCCAAGCAGTTAGGGTGAGTCATAGTCATAACTGCACACATCTTTTGTTTGTATTTCTCTGAATAAACAAATATTTGAATAAAATAACCTTGTAATGTGGCTTACACTTGATACTTGCGACTACTAAATAGTCATAGTCGATGAGTCAAAGACATTTAGAAGGATATTTTGCCATCATTTTGTGATATACACATATCTTTATAACAAAAACACAGATTGTAGTAATCCTTTCATGCTTCCCATGCAAAACTATGTAAGGCTGTAATAACCAGTAATAGCATAAAAAAAAACCCAACCAAACAAAATAGTTTTTGTTTTGCAATTCAGTAACTATATAAAGGTTTTGTTCAGCTTTGTCATTCGTGAAGTCTATTCATGCCAGCTGCCAAAGCTGGTCATTTAAACGCAGCATTTGACTGCAAGTGTTAGTGTGAATAGATAAAAATAGATCAACCAGTGTCACTGGGGAAGACTTATCATCATTAAAGCAATAGGTGGCGCATGAATAAAAGGTTTAACACTTCTCCTCAACATCTGCCGTGATAATGGCCTCACTTATGAAAATGGAAAAACATAATTATTCCTTCTTTATCTCCAAAGCAATTGACGAGAGAAGCAGTTCTGAATACCTATCGTCACAGTGATTTGCCATTTCAATTATTCTGAACCAAAATGAGCTGAAACAAATGAACACAAAAAAGCCCCACTGTCTGAATTCCCTGTCAGATAGGAGCACCTGTATTTCTACTGACTTGAATGGCAACACTGAGTGATGCCTGTCAAATGTGATTTCCAATACTTGAAAATGAAACACTGCGGTTATAGGCTTTCTAAATACAGCACTGCGTCATAATTGAAAAGGTGATGCTATGATAGTTGGAATACATTTGCATGTCATTATTTTCCTTGTAGATGCTGATATGGAGACATTTGTGGCAGATGGACGTCTTGATACACTTAAGAGTTACATTATGCACAAGAGAATGTCCATTAGCTAGTTTGCTCTTCATCCACCCATCACTACAATGTGTGTGGGCTGCTGTTCTGTATCTCTGTCTCTCTGAATGCACAGCACCCACATCCAGCATCTCTGCCAGGCACATTCTCGTATTTTAAGTCTCTAGTGCCTTTACGAAGGCAGGCACTTTCTTGTGTATTACAGCCATAGTCATGCAAAAAAAACTTCTTTGTTGATGTAATGTGCCCTATTAACATAATCTCTCTCAAGCCTCCACTCTCTTCAAAACACACACACAGACACACAAATCACACTAAACCATCCACCTCAGATACCACTTATATTTTTTCCAGGACAACTGATCCATCCATCTTTCAGTGTGCCACCCAATTAAAGCTTTTTGGCCATGATGAAATGAACCAATTAAGCAGTGCAATTCTGCTTGGGCAGAGACGCATCTCGTAATGGGTGAGATTCGCACACAAGAATGCCATGTCCGTATCGCCTCTCCACCTCATTATCATGCAGCTATTAGCCATCGCTCATACCAACTAGGGCTCACACTTACACCCAGCAAACGGGCGTTCATCCATGTGCTTTGGTGAATCATAATCTGTTAACACTTGAGTATCTGGAACACAACAGGAAACAATCCTCTGCTTTCTGTAGATAGTCCCTGTATAAAATTAGATAGTATGGTTTCAAGAGCATAAAATATTGTACTTAAACCAGGGAAAAGTAAGAAGATAAGAGGCAACACTGAATCTGCAGTGAGTAATATGTGTTTTTTATGCCCACTATGCATTATAATTAGTTTGACAGTCTCACATTTAACAACAATCCCTCTTGAGTCATGGTTTTTAGTCTTTCAGATGTCACAAGACTCTGCAAACTCATGAGGATTCTTCATGTACCATCTTCGAGTGCCATGCAGCATGACACATAAGACTCCAAGGATATAAATAGTTTTAGGTGGAATAGTAATGATACTTCAGGGGTTTATTTTGTTTCACCTGCCAGGATGACAGAGAGTCTGTATAAAGATACTGTCTCACACATAATGATTGCTGTGACGGAAGCAAGCGATGATTGTCATTTTGCTCAAAATAAGGATTCTGTTTGCATCAAGGAAGTCTAAAAAGTTAAATGATCTCAAAATGTAAATGAATGCTGAAGGAAACCTGCGACTCATAATTGAATAGGACACTTATAATGCAAAGTTCTTGCAGTGCATTCACCATAACATTATGAGAGAGACTCAAAATGAATGGGTAAGGAAAATGTTGCTGCACATCAGATATATGTTACAATACAATGTCACTTAAGTTTCAGCTCAATCAGCTTTGTCCAAGTCAGCTGCTATGCATGAAGAGAAAATGTCTTCTGTCATCTCACCTTTTTGGGGAAACAGGGACAGAGAGGGACACTTCATGATCTCACCCTCCCATTTCCTCCTGAATCACACGGCCTTCCCTGATTTCCACCTCAGCTACCGGTCACTTTGAAAAGCTTCCCTTTCTTCCTTAATGGAATAAAAAAAAACTTTCCTCATTTCCTTGTCATATTTTAAGCAGTCCTTGATCATTATTCTTGTAATACATGAATGCGTCGTTACACCTACTATGAGACAACTTGTCATGATTTTATCTTAATATTTCATAAAAAGGCCTGTTTGATGATGTTTGGTGATCAAGGAAGTTTTTGTTGCACTTGGAATAATAGTGTCTAAGTGGCAAATATTTTAAATGTGATTTGTGATAACACTGTTGTGCAGATGACATCAGTAAACTCCTTGTGACTGCTAATAACACCTGTTAATTACTGTCACATAAGAAAATTAAGTTGAGATCGCAGCATCTAGTGAAAGTTTCCTTCCCATCTCAAATTAATCATACTTTATGAGAATGTGCATTCTTAAACTCTTAAACTTTTACATTTATTTACTCACTGCCTTGACCACAGAAGCACTACATTATCCACTATTTGTATGTATATTTGTTTATTCAATATGTATGATCGCCCTCTAATCTCTTTTTATAGAGAGGGTTAAATCATGGTCTTACGATTCAGAATGCACCGCAAACACATTTCTTTCAGTTTGAAAAAGAAAAAAAATTGTGTATTGTGTGTAAAATTTTGCGTACAAAACAGTTACAGTTTAAACATTTACAAATTACTAAAGATTGCAGAGTATGATGCAGTATGTATCATAGTAGTCTGGTGCAGTATAATGCAGCAAAATAACAGTAACAATCAAAATATTCTCAAAAGCATCAACCTTACATTGTCTCTGTTTTTGTTCTGTGGCAATAATGAACAGGTGTTGTTTTTAGCATTCATTTGGGGTTTTCCTGAAACCACTGACATAGCCATAGCGGTTATATCACCAAATACGATTCCACAGTAAAATTGGGAGAAACACATCAGAGAATTCACTCTAACTTGTACATTCTGAAATCTCACTCCCCTTGCAGGCCTTACTGATTGACATTTCTGCTTCACAACCTGCCATGGAACAAAAAGAAAAAAAATCTGGCAACTGATGTCCTCTATTTCATGCCTTCTTTGTCTCTCTCTGGTGTGAAAATAGCCCTCTCTATTTCTCTGTGTGTAATCGGAGCCTGCATGGCTAAGATTAGCTGACCCCCTCCCAGCTCCTTGTATCTGACCCCCTGGATCTAGCTCCAGGGGGTCATAGCTACTGTAGCCTCTGACGGTGTGGAAAAAAAGGACATGAAGGGAGAAAAGGGTACCTGAGAAGAAATTGCCTCTCCACTCCCCTTTCATTGATTCCTCACCATGAAAAACAAACAAACAATGTCTCGATAGGGGCGGTGTCAACGCTGAGATAAAGCATACATTCGGACTTAGACTCACTCTTTATAAATAAAATCAAATTAAAAGAAAGCACCTTTTTTCCCCAGAGATAAATCCTCCTCCTCATTTATGATTGACATTTGTTCACTGGACTTAAAAACACCCCCACAGCTTCCCCTGTTTACTCCTTTCATATCTTGCCCCTTTCTCTCCACAGGGCACATGCAGCTCTGAGGACTCTTTTGTAGGGATGTCTCACCTTTTATTTCTCCTCACAAAATAAATGGTCACATGCCTTTTAGCTCTCATTTCATTTTCCCACCAGATGGCAGGTTGGAGGCTGACACTTTACATGGGGTACATGGCGACGTGCTCATCAATCCATCAGGCTCATTTCAATGTTAATGGGTAAAGTATCACTTAATTTGTCTCTGATGAGGATGTACTTAAAACGCTGACATTGTGTTCTCATTATATCATCCAAGGGCCAGGGGGTTAGGTCTTGAAAATAATACAGGAAATTTGGTCTTATTCTTTTGGCAATCAATCATTTTGAAGACTGAGGCACATTTTTCAAATCGAGGGACAAAAGCCAAAAGCCAGGAGCTAAACCTGGCTTTTCCACATGAGAAACCCATCATGCTTCGAGAGGATGAATAAGTCCCTGTAGAAAAAAAAAATTAAGAGGTGTGTGTACACGTACATATACATACGTATGTATATGTATCATCTTTTTTTCCTTTTCTTATCCAAACCGACGGTTGAAGGTTAGAGGGTCATTGTATGTTGCATATATACTGTATATATATCTCTATATATATATATATATATATATATATAGAGATATATATAATCATCATTTTTTCCTCACGTATTCTAACCAGGCAGTAGATTTTAAGTCCCTGTTAATGTCAAAGGACCTTGACAGTAACTTGACCCTTCGGGATCATTCTGACTCAGATGTCTAACTGGAGAGATTTCTAAAAAGGAAACTGAAGTGTTGAAAGGAAGAAAAATATACATAACAAATTCAACTGACAATAGAAACAGACAGATTCTCATACTTTCCCAGGCGCCATCTGTATGTGTGTGGCCTGCATACATATAAAAATCTGTGTTTAAGGGTCATGGCATACTACACATACATTAATCTCAATATTATTTTCACTTCCAAACACATGGCTGATATTCAAATGTGAGCACAGAGACAAAGTAATCACAGAACACATCAGAAGTAATACAATGTCGTCAAATGTCTTATTACTGTGTCAACCAGGAGAAGCATTTGACAAAGACGCCTTAGTTGGACCTCTGACCTCAACAAGAGGTGCATGGAAAGGAGAATGGGAGACATATTGCATAATGTCATATCCACATTCATGACACATGCATACATACTGCTTTGAATGAATAGAACGCATTGACTATGCATACATTGAAACACTGACTGACCTTGAAACAATCACACCAGTCGCCCGTTTTAAAATCTGTTCTTCCTTTCACCTATCACTTTGACATTTCATATAAAAACTGCTGCCTGAATGTATTTGTACGTGAGTGGCCATAACTATGTATGTATTACATTTATAGCAAATGTATTGTGAGCCCAATGCATATTCCTACAATGTGTCCTAAAGGAATAAATCGATTATTTTCTCTTTTGTTTACTACAGTGCCATATATAGCACTGCGTGAATAGAAAAGCTATGATGATTGTTTTTCCGAGGCATTTCACAACACTTCAATCATCATACCAACACGGGGTAATTAAAATGTCTTCCTTCCCTCCAAAACACAAATGTATGCATTTCACCAGACAAGTGAGAGCGCACAGTCCCTCAGAAGCAGCACACCTGGAGCCGGTCGTGATTCAGTCTTTTGCTCAAGGGCATTTCACATGAGATGGCTATATCTTGGCTCAAACCTGTGACATTCCAATCAGGAGATGGTTCTGCTAAGCACCCTGCCATATATACCTGCTGCCCCTGTGTGATTAATCAAAAATATTTCACACATACAGGTTATTCAATTATCTCTCACGACAGTGAGCAGGGGAAGTTTCCAAGACCCCTTGGGCAGAGAAGTTCTTGCTTCAAGGATTCAAAAGCAACCAGAAGTGCAGTTAAATAGGGCAGCACAACAGCTGGCTTTTCTCTGCAGAGATTTCAATAAATATTTGATGATGGTATAGTATCTGGGATAACACACACATACTTTGGCAGTATTGCATGGTTTTGCCATCACAATAGCTATTGTGTGAGGCAAACAAAGATGCGTACACATTAGCACGTATCTTGGTAGAGCTGGTGCGGCTTGTAAACACCTTTGAATGGGGTGCAGGACGTCTGCTGCTAAAGCTTACGCCAGTGCATCTGGGCTCTAACATCTGGACACGATTCTGTTGAAATTGGGCAAACAAACGTTCAATGTTTTCACCTGAATTAACATAAAGTGATGCATTTAGTGGTCGTAGAAGCATAAGGAGGCAACTGTGTTTTGCATGTTGACTGGAAAATGGATTCAGAGCAAAACAAAAGTAGCACATGGTCTTTGATGGATGTTTCCATTTAAAGATCCTTACAGCCCTAACAGTGCAAATGTTTTAATCAATGTTAATCATCTCGTTAATATACAAGGTGTCTGACTTGGTCCTTAATTCATACCAAATGTGTAAAATAAATGAATAAACAAACAAATAAATATGGATCTTTTCATGGGCTGACCTGTTCATGTCATCATATCTCCATTGTAGTTTGGACATTCTCACAGAAGAAGTAAATAAAAAGCCATTTTCTCCCATTAATCGTCCCACAGTTGTGTCATCTTTATGGCTTTCTCCTGAGTTCAAATCATGTTGCTTATTAAATTACTCTACTTCCCTAAACAGCAACACAACATGTATTAAGAATACTTCAGTAGACTAACAGTAAAATAAATGTTAGGCAGCATCAACAGATTAAGCTCTTAACTGAAATCTACTTCTTGTTTGTATTTAAATGAATACAGATTATATATGCTGAGTACTGTTTGTTAATGTTCACGTAATGTACATTAATTTTGATGTAAGAGCCCAGGTATCTCTATGCTGCAGGCATGGCATGAATCCCATGCCTGCAGCAGGGATTCATGCTCTCTTTTAATGATGGATGCAATTGACTACGAACTGCCTCTATTGCCATTTAATGGTTTGTAATCAGAGATGTCGAGCTGCAACTTTATCATCTGCAACAGTGAGGGAGTGTTTCACCTGTTGTATTTCGCTTTCATTACTCATGCAAACATACATAATGATTACAAATGAATAGTGACACAATGTCTCCCTGTTAATTGGATGTAGAAGTGGAAACCATTATGGCTTGCTCTTTTTCAAAGGGGGTTCATTGTGAGGAATGGGCTCGTAGGGTGGGTGCCAAAATCTGTGTATCCACAATATCCTTATTATTTGAAAAAGAGGAAGATGACTGGTAGCGCAGTAATGCTGTTGTTTCACACACTACTATGCCAAAAGAGTTGTTATGGATGTGCTCACTGCTTGTTTTTCTTTGAGGTGAGGTCACAAGCCCAGCTTGTTCCAGACACCCTGCGTGGCACCACATGAGGTCCCGTTTGCAGAGTGCTATAAGGGAAAAAAACAACAAAAAACCCCGTGCTGAAACTGTCCTTCCTCAAACAATATACTCCAAACTGGTTAAAGCTCCATTATAGTTCTCAGGATCCATAATTATCGGAGTGACTTTGGAAATGGCAGATAAGCGATTACAGTTATTTTCCTTTTTAACAAATAGAAACCATTTAATCCTACATTAGTGCTAAGATCTACTCCCCACGCGGTGCTGGTATAATAACGGATATAATAATGTTTTTAAATGTGTCCACGTATTTACAAAAATAAAGGTGACGTTTTAATGGATCATCTAATGTCTTATCTAATCACTGGTTAAAACAAATGGATTGTTTTGAAAACAAAATGTGATGTGTTGATGTGAAGTACCTCAAATTGAGGGCTGAAATGTAAAACGCTCAAAGGGGAACATTTTAACATCAGCTACTGAATCATAGTGCAAACACCCATTAATCCAGATGTTTCGTTGAACCTGCTTCAGCAGGAAATGATCTACATGCTTTTTCAAATAATACTTGTGGTATGCACTCCCTTTATTAGGTTAGCAGTGGTACAATTGATCTGTGAAATGACCCTTTCCCCTGTCATCTTGCGTTGTTGTATCATCCATGTAAATGGATAATTGACAGACCCATGTATGCACATTTATATGTATTTGAAATAAGCAGTATTTCCACAGAAAATTAAGGTACTGTGGGTTAGAAAGCGAAGGTCGAAAGACAAAAGTTGTACCATATTGAACTGTTTTGACGAGTAATGCACTTGTACAACTTCTCCTTTTGAAGAACACAGTGAACAGACAGTGAAGAAAAGACATAATGCTTTAATCTGCACAACAGCCTATTTTTCCCATGAAGTGACCATGATGTTTGGTACTGCACTACTTTTACTGTATTTGGATTTCAAATCAGACCCCAGACCAGTTATATGGACACACAGCTGCTCGAAAGAAAAAAAATTCAAAGGGATCCATCACTGACCCCAATTTTCCAGGGCTACTTCATAATTCAGTTTGATGTGAATACATTTTCTTGCCTTTCACGGCAAACCCCACTGATTTGCCACAGAATCACAGTCAGTACTAATGAGAAGTGGAAGACTGGAACTCCTTCAAAGTCCTTACCACACAATATAAAGGATAGGTTTTGCAGACTATTTCTTCATGCTAATTTGCCTTTAAATGTATGATGTACACAGAAAAAATGTAATTTTGCCTCAAATTAGATGACAACTTTAAAAAAACTTTCAGCATCTGAAGTTTAATGAAGGTCTGTTGAAATATTTCATGAATCCTTTATGAGCAAATATGCCATGCAGAGGTTGGCAACAGGGGTTATGCATTATTTGGCTGAGCTCCCAATGTATGGACGGACTGTTTCACCTTTATTTACTGTATGAATTAACTCATGAATCATTCACAGAGCATCTATGAAGGAGCAGGACCAACACATAAATAAATAATCTCACTATGCCAGGCCTTTGGGTATGGGGGTCTAGCAAATTGTGATATGTTTTTGTCCTTCTTTTTCCCACAAAATCATGAAACTGCTGGGCTACGCCTCCTTCAATCCTTGAGACAGACAGACACACATATTGGTGCATGCTGTTTCTCTCTCTCTGTCTCGACGCATTTTGCCAAGAGTGAGCTGGATGCTAAAGGTGTGCAGAAATGATCATTACTATCTAGCAAATTCTGCCCGCAATGCCATGGCAACGGAAGGCAAATGTGACCATGAGATGTGTTCTAGTAGCTGGCAAACTCAAAAGCACAGCCCTTCAAGGACTTGGAGTAAACAGACACATTTGCCCAATGGAGTGGAGCTGATAGGTGTTCCATGCTCAGGGTTTATAACTCATTTCAATGCACTTCCACATTTTTTCGCCTCTTTTTTGGCAACTCAATGTCATTCAACAATCCCTAGTTTGGGTGACATACTATTCTGGAGAGTTATCGGAGCTAAAATTCCCGTCTGACATAATCAAGGAAGAACTTTCTTTGCTATCAAGACACTGCAAGTCTGATGGAGGACATTTTTATCTAATAATGAGAGCACACATGTTTTTTAAAAGAATGTGGCCTATGAGAGTGAATATATTTAATTGACTGGCTATTGGAATACTTATGCATTAAAGGCAACCCAATCGGGCATCATTGAAACCAACCCAGTAACTTATTGTTAAGTGGTTCTATTCCAAAAAGAGCTGTACAACAAATCTAGCAACTTTTTTTGGCAGACATTAGGGTTTGAACAGACACGCAGCTACAAAGAAACAAGAAGCAGTGGGATATCAGTTATTTTTGATAGAAACCAGCTTCACAAGGAGCAACTAGCTTCAGAGGTACAAAGATGCAAAGTGGCAACAAGCTGCGCAAAAACTGGCACAGAAATGTGTAAACTTATACAAATGACCTACAGCGTGTGAAGACGAAACAATAGCACTTGTTCCCACAGAGAACACAGAACAGAACAGAGAACAGTTATCAAGTCGAAGCTGAATACGGACCATACAGAATCTATTTTAACTGAAATCTTTTGTAAGACAGATGTTTGGATATTTTAATGGTAAGTATTAGCATGCCCCAAACTGTACATACATTGACTTTTTAAGCATGCTTTAGAAAATATACTTATCACATTGTATTTATATATTTTTTTTGTATATATATAAAGTTATACTCTTGTTTCAGTGGCAATATAAACCCATAACTCTGGCAACTTCACACCAAAAGTGGGTTCATCTTAATATAAATAAATAATATTAACACAGGTGAAGTCAACCTTCATGTGACTCAAAATGATGTACTGCTTATTGTATATTTTAGAGACCTTGGACTAATGACTAGATAATGTATTATTATAATGTATTTCAATGCTATTGGAAGACTGAATTTTTCATTAATGGATTTTTGCCAAAACCATGTAGCTTGTCATCCATGTATGAATTGTGTGATGAGTTGTTTTGACATGTACCAGCATACTGCATGACAGAAATGTCAAGCTAGGACCTCAACGGGGACTTGATGACATGACTGTCAGGGAACACTGATTTCTTATTTTGCATATCAGAATAGAGAAGGAATTTAGTACTTAAATCAATTCAGTAAGATAAATTGGAAATTCATCAGCTATTCATTTTATTTAATATCACCTTCAGCAAATATTTGAATTGTTAATATGTCTATTGAGCAACTTCTGAAAAGTCATATCAATATCTTCTAGTTCATATCTCAAAATTTGATTAATTCCACTTGATGTTACTTAATCTCAATTCAAAACTTAATTCAAAGAGGTGAAGTGAACTTGGACGTCCTCCCACAGGTAGAGGTCTCTGCTTGCTCCCTATTGCCTCCTAAATCATTTTTTTGCTGAAGGGCAGCAAGGTTAAGCAGGTTCAACAGAGCAAATAAATAATGAATTCAATAAGGGTAATTAAGAAAGCACATCAGACGAGCAGCATACGACCTCACGACCCCACACACGGCCCCAGACTTAAAACCCCAGTGCAAGCCCTTTTCTTCTTTAAACTGCAGCTTCATGACTCCTGTTACGACTCTAATTTTAGGTCATTTTCAGAGGTTATAAAATCTACAGTCCCTAATCATCCGAATTATTTAACACTGTGGTGAGACCAACCGCAGTTATTTATCACGATTAGTCTTTCTTGTCAAATGGAGATTGCAATTTGTTGATGCTGACACAGGGAGGTGAACACTTGTCACTGCTGTACAACCATGTCAAGACAAGGCTTAATAGTCATCCCATGAGTCTCGTCATATTGATTCAGGCGATGAAACACACTATAAGCACCATATTTAGAGAGTACCAAAAAGAAAGATAATCCCTAAATAACAATGCCAACTTCATAACGACTGATGCAAATGACTAAATCCATTTCATCAAGGCGGTGTCAGCTCTACTTGGCTAATTGATCCCTGAGCATCTACAAACCTGCATGCTGGAGTATTCTCATTGTAAATGAAGTTATTCATTGTATACAACTTACAATATTCACAAAGACGGTTGACCTTGTTTTCAAACATCGCCCATTGATTTTGTCAAATGAGTGTTACAAATTATGAATATATATGATTTTTAGTGATGACGGTACATCCACTAAACAATTATTTCACTAACGTTATACACGCTTGGTATATGGAGTAAACTTGTTATAACAATTCGTCACATCTCCAATACACCACCTCCATGAGTCATGTTGACAATTAGCTGTTTTAAGAACTAGACAGTGGGTTTTAGAGGGCTCGACAGTCTAAATTTTAGAAATTTGATACCAGTGTGAAAATGTAAAGCACCAAAATTGCAGAAAGTCACTGACTATTATCCATTACAGCAGCAAAATGGTGTTCTGCTGGTGGGCAGATAGCAGTACATTAACACACTTGATGTGGCTCTACATCCCACTATGTCTCAATCCTAAAAGTCACACCCTGCTTTGTCACTGTACAGTTTCATACATTTCAAGCCAGCTGACTCTTGGCTCACAGTTGATGGAGTGTGGTTTCAGCAGAGTTAAAGCCCTTTGCTGCCGATTCCAACTGTAATTATCTAAATTACAATTAGATGTGGTTAACTGCACTGGTTGCCATTAATCTCCAGAAGGCAACAGATTTAATCTGTCTGTTTACAACTGTTGTATACATGCTGCCCCAGATGCACCAAGGAGCTCTGACTCATTATATGATCGCACTGCACGTTTGATGTTACATACACAAATGTGCATGTGATAGATAAAGACTAGGAGGGACACAGAGAGAGAGAATAAAAGAAATAAGGAGATGAAGAAGACACAATTATAATAATTATAAGCTATAATAATCTATGACATTGCATGAAATGCAAGTAGATATTTCACTGATGGACAGCCATTTTAGATACAGTAGTTAAATATGATAAATACATAGATAAAATACATAGGCAGCTAGATGGGTTAGTTCATATGTAGGTCGGTACGTAGGTTTGTATCATCAATTCCCCTAAGGGACTTCATATGACAGAGTACATGTTTCATGTCTAACAGACACATCACTCATGACAGCAACCCCACGGGTCTCTCCATTGCTTATGTTTTATGGTAGATGTCAAAGGAAAAAGTTAAAAAATATATTCAAGTTGTAGCTTCAGTAGCTTGAAGTTGTGCTGAGACTCTTGTATTGACAGCTCCAAAGAGCAACAAGAGTCAATAATTAGAAAATTCTTCAAGTTGTTCTTCACATTGTCTCGCACTGTCAGTACACAGCACACTTACACAACCTTGTCCAAGAATGAGACAATACATGTGATTCTTGTGTTATGTAGTAATTTCCTGCAGAAAGGGTAAGATTCTTGGCCAGTGCCCATCCCAAACAGCAGAAATCTATTCAGAACATACGGAAATTCATATAGAAAATTTAGTGGAGTGGAGAGCTCTTTACAAACCCACTGACATTTAGAACTAAATTTGATTTTATGTATTCACTGTAAAAATCTCATGTAGACGCACTTCAAGTCACTCTCAATAGGAATGCAATGTGAAATGTAACTTAGAGCTCAGGCTCAAGACTATGGCACTGATTTCTGTTTGCATTACAGTGTACAAAGACATGGTTTAGTTTTCTACATGCCATATTTGCATGGAATGATGTTAAAGTGGCCTCGAGTGATTGTATGTGCATACTAAGGTGTGTGAAAGTGATTGGGAGTCGCTCTCCTTAAGTCTAGTGTCTATAATATGCCTCCCATCGGGAAGTCATGCAAACATGAAGGAAGCAGGTTCCCGTGAAGGTGCGCTCTGTCTGGTGTATGACTCTATGCCTCTTGGGGCCCCTGGAATAGACAGGACCGAGTCTAAAGAAAAAACAAAACTTAAAACAGGTGCCTATGCCACGCTGCTTTTGTGATGTACAGAATAGTTCTTCCTGAACATGTTAAAAGGATTGTGCCTTCGCGTGAAAAGCCACAGCTAAGGTGTAAAGACATAGTTAAATTTTAATAATGATAAATATATTTTTTTTTTACCTCATTTAATTATTTAAACACACCAAAATAAAGAGGAGGCCTGTTCAGAATGGTCCTACTCTCAACTGCTTTACATCTTAAGGAAATCCACAGGAGAGGAAGAGTGAAGCGTCATTGACCCAACTGGCCTAAATGTGACTGGATTTTGAGCACACATGATATCTATGTTTTATTCTGATTCATTACTTGTCAAAGCTCATTATTATTTGCACTTATTTTATATATTCACAAGTCTTTCAAATCACTAGAATTCACTAGAATCTCAATGACCATTATAATATTATAAACTAAGTTGATAAAGAAAACAACATCATAGAGCCAACTGATGGAAACTGCACCGTATAACATGTCTGGCTTTGACTGGTGTTCAGTAAGAAACAGTAATTGAATGAACAAGTTGATGAGTAAAAAGAAAAAGAAAAATCTAAATCACACTGTTTACAGTACGTCATTATGTCAATGAAACAAAGCATTTTTGTTCAGGATCCTTATATTGCATCATAACACTGCCTCCATGTATTCCACTCATTGCTGGAATGTGGCAAAACCTCTATTTGCATAGGCCTGATAAAGACATCACAAGCAGACTCAGCTTGCGCACAGATCTCTCCCACTCCTTGCAATACATTTCCACACTCGTGCGTTGACTCCGCTTGGCAGCAGTGATCAAATCCTTTTTCAGTGGAGAGGGGAACGTGTGGGCGATCCCACTTTAGCAAGGGATAGCCAGATGAAAGTGCGCAAACATGCTTTTGTTGCTGGAAGCACGTCTGTTAGAAGAAGAGAAACACGACTAATTTTGAAGGTGAATCATGGCAATCAGAATTCATTCTGACGGCGTTCTTCGTGGGAAAACACACCATTGGCTTCAGCTTCAACGTTATAATGAACAGTTGTGTAACCTGTGCACATTCATTTGAGCTGATTTGCAGATGCTGGGGCTTAAAGGCAAAGCACTCCGCTGTGTTCTGACCCTAATAACCACAACACTTTGCAATTCAAAAGAATTCCTCCAAGGTTTGCTTGGAGGAAGTCAGTGACACATGCATGTATCTAAAGAACAAGACAAGGTTTCTTCCAAATTTTACATATTTGAAGTCAATGCTAAATTACATTTTGTAATTTACAAGTTTGATTCAGCTTTATACTAGTGACAGTGATAGTGCTGATCCACACATGTACAGGTATCTGGGAGCTGCTCAGAACAAGCAGTCGTCTTCTGCTCTACTGGAGCTTGGCTCGCTGCACCACAGACTCTGCCAGTCCATCCAAAGTGGCTTTAGAAAGCTCTCAGAGTTGGCATACACCAGTCTCTTTGGTGACTGAATAAAAAAAAGCTTTTTGACATTACTGTAATACCAGATAATTATATCTATGTGACAATATGGAGATTTGTTTGGAAATTAGAAAACGTATAAGAAAGATTATCTTGAAAATATATTACAGATCTCATACCTACAACTCTTATCTGGAATGGAAAAACAATGGAATGTTTTTTTTATCCTTACATTAGCGACAGTGCATTTGAGTTATAGTCCAATGAACAACCAGCTATTGTAGCATGTTTACTACGGTTTAAATCTATTGTGACTAATCTTTATATGATGACACAGGAATGAGAAAGGAACAGAGACAATGACAAGTTGTACTGGGAGCTTTGACTCAGCAAGATGCTGGCACTATGATGGATGAGGATGAGACAAAGGAAGTCTGCCTTAGTGAGCATGAAGATAATACTTGTCAAGATTAGATAATTAGTATAAAAGAAAACGCTGTATCATCAATCCAAAGTCAAGATTATGTTTGTGCAATGAAGAATATTGCAATATCATTTTCCTTCTGACACTTTCAGTCCCATGGGATCACATTTGTGCAGAGGACATACTTTGACAGCAGTGATATAAAGCATCGTCTAACCCTTCATTTAACTAAGCAGACCGGCCGGAGAAATACACATTTATGCAAATCTGACCTGCAAGGGAAAGTTGTGGAATTTTGCAATCGTGCATATGAAAATGTAAGTAACAAACTACAAACTCTTTTCCTTTACAAAGTAATTTTCGTTTTGCAGAAAAGAAACCCACATAGAGCGGATAGAGGCATTTACAACTGGTGTTGTGTGCTGTACATATTTTATTTTAAACACAGAGATACTGAGAGAGACAGGAAATATTTGAAGAAATGTATCAAATTTGGCTTTAACGAACGCAAATCTAAACCTCATCATTGAAGTCATGCTCATCAGCTGAATGTATTTGAAATGAGCATATTGCCAAGGCACTCACTTAACAAGCCACTCATAGAGTAATTAACAGATGGAAGAGCAGCCTGTGGTGTATTTTCAACAAGAAGTTCTGATGTAGATCTTAATTACTGACAATTTTACTCCTATTAGTTGTGTTTCAGTTTGAATAGATTTTGATTGGAATATGTAGGTCTGCTGTGTCCTCCAGAGACAACTGCAGCGTTGGCTCAATTCACAAAGCCTTGTTCTCGGTCATGTTACTGTACAATGACTTTGTGCTCTACGTCTTTTCAGAACATCCCATTCCAGTCTAAACCAAATGTTCGTCTATTGTTGGTTTCTATTCTATATTTATGTGGAATATGGTAACTGAAAAATGCAGCGACCACGAAAAAAAAAGGACCAATTTTATCTTGCTGCACCACAGAAATGGATCCCATACTTCTCCAGTCATTACAAGCGTCTACTGTCTTTAAATCTACAGGGTTTCTATCTCAAATGTGAACATGGAACCCTGACTGACAATATTTTTATGTTGCGCAGCTGGAAAACAGCAGAATTGCACTCTGTTCCTTTTTTCATCTATTATAGATTAGTTGTTGGTGTATCATTAAAGTCTGCTGTTAGTTGAACAGGTAAGATATGAATGACTAACGATCTACACATTTTGTATGCATGCGCATGCTGACAACTTACAAACATTTGAATTATACATTTGTTTTTATGGCTTTTCAATTTCAGTTGTGCATTTTCAAAGACTTTATTGTCTTGGCAGTTGAAAATTACCTCTGGCTGTGCTGAGAACAGCCAGTCAGAATCCTAAACACACTTCCACCTTCACCACCTATCTGCAATATCGTGAGCAGATGATAGCAGACATGCTGGATTACAGACACAATAAAGCCAAATGCAGCTTGAATCAATAGCTATAGGCTACTACGCAACTGCAAGTTACTGAGACGCAGCAGAATCCTTGACCACAAACAACCCAACAGCTTCTTTGAGTGTTTTCACACTGGGTTTGTTTGTTTATGTCTGAACCTGAGGTCAATTGTCCCCCTCTAACCCACTGGTCTGCTTTCACACTTTCTTACTGCTGTTCCAATTCATGGTATGTTTGCGTAATGCTTTTGCCATCAAAATGGAGGAGTTTACCACTGCTTCAAGGAAGCACTGGCAACTGCAGGGAATAAAGAATGAGAGCAGTGTATGGGATTGTATGGGCTGAAAATAAATAAAACCCGAGCACCCTTCTTCCAGGACCCTCCTGGCAAAATCACCTGGCATCAGGTTTGGCTTGCAAGTTATTCTCTGCTCACACATCAGTGAGGCCATGTGTCTCTACCACTTTCTACATAACTATACAAGAATGTAGGGCTGCCACTTATGATTGATGATTTTGATTATCAATTAATCTGCTCAATAATTAGTTAATTGTTTAGTCTATAAAATGTCAGAAAACATTTTGTGAATTAACACAGTATTTAGTCTAGTTATGATTTCCCAAAGCCCAAGCTGACATTAATTTCTAGTTTTGTCCAACCAACAGTCCATACCCCAGATAGATTTAATTTGCTATTTTAAAAGACTAACATTAACAGAAAACACTTACCAAATATTTACATTTCAGAAGCTAGAACTAGTGTTAAAAAATTACATGAATGATTAATCCATTATCAAAATTGTTACCAGTTCATTTTTTTTTCAATTGACTAATCAATTTATCTCATGATTTTTATTAAAATGGCAGCATGGATTATGTCCTAAATGCACAAAAATTAATCCACAACTATAACTAATCTAACATCTGGACAACTGTAACTAATCTAACATCATCTCCTTCATATAAACTTTCTTGCTTCACCCCCAGCAGCACTCTTAGACTAAAAGAGGTTCCATATCTACTGTAGGTCACATGATCACAACTGAGCCAACTCAATGACAACCTTTCTTTCTTTCATGCTCACCATTAGACTGTTTGTGTAATCTCTTAAACACCAACATGTCTCATTAGTAAGAAAATGTTGTTGTGGTGGCTTGCAATCTGTAAATCTTTTTTTCTATAAGAAAAAGCAATATTATTTCCTGCCATGCTGTTTCACGATTAAAAGCCAATGTGACATTTAATTAACAAGAAAACATTTGGTGAGCATGTGTGCCCTTTTCCATTATAGCCTTGGTTCACAGTCATACGGTTAAACACATTCACACGAGAGCTCCACAGAGCAGCCACCATCTTTTACAGCTCACCACTGAGCAGCTTTACTGGAGCATCTGGGAGCTGAGTGCTTGTCCAAGTGCACCTCAGCAGTAGTTGTTGAGGAAAGGGAGAGTCTGTATACTTCACTTCACCGGCTAATTTTCCTGTACAACATCTGAGCCGGCAACATTCACAAGCTTGGCTCCGTTTGGATACTGTTTCCCAGCGCTGCTCCTCCTTATGCGTGTCTGTTCTTGGCCCGTTACCTTCCGTCCCCTTTTCCCCTTAACTGACCGGAGGGGGTTGAAAGGCGATGGCAGGGATCATTACATCACAAAACACCCGGCGGCCATTGTCCTCAGTAACTGCCACACAACATTACCACAATGCTCTCTACAAACAAGTGGACAGGTCCTGTGTGCCACAGCACAGACACAGGGAGAGGGAAAGAGGGACAGAGAGGGAAAGAGAGGAAGTCATGAGAAAGACAGAGGAATGAGGAACGGAGGGAATGAGAAATCAGACAGTGAGGGAAAGCTGAGAGAAAAAGAAATGAAAGGCCCCTTTTTGTCCGCAGGGTGCGAATCACAACTATTCTCATGCGGAAATACTTGACATTTGTATTTCCATGACCCACATAATGTTTGCTTGGACATAGAAAGACTGCATAAAGTCAAAGGTCGGAGAAGTATGGTTGATGTCAGACAGGTCGTTGCCACCTTAGAGCTTTCTTTTATTACCAGAGAGGCCTGGCATTTCTGTCTTCATGTGATGGCAATGAGTCCCCGTGCACACTGACGTTATTATACAAACATGACCCCTTTGTTGGTTCAGAGGAGGACAAGCCCTCTCTGGTTTTATTGCTCGCACACTAACATTTTGCTTAGTATGCTCTCAACCTTTGTGCCTCCACAGGGGGCTGGCACATCATAAACAACTCACTGGACACACACAGCTCTCTAAATACAAATCATTATGTTCTCTCATGTAGTTTGTAATTTGAAAACTGGATTCATAAGAGAATTTTCCTGGTGGAGATATAAACACATATTTTTGGCCTGTGCACATATATAGAGATATTTATTGGACATATCCATGAATATCATGAAGCCATCACTTTAGAGCTGTAGCATGTTATATAGTCAAAATCTATCTCAAAATACACAAAAGGTAAACAAGCACATCCCATCATGTCTGACTCAAGTGACCTTTCTACTATTTTTCATTTGAACATACAAGATGCAAAAACGTATTCCCAAGAAAAAAGTTAGTCAACGAAAAATCAACCAACTATTGATAATGATTGACTAATAATTGATAATTGTTTAAGTCATTAATCGAGCAAAAATGCCAAACATACAGTGTCTCAAATGTGACGATTTTCTGTTTTCTTTGAATTGTATCATTGAATACAAAGTATTCGGTTTTTCAGCTTTTGGTGGAACAAAACAATGTGAAAATGTCACTGTTGGCTAACTTATAAAATAAATGATAATGAAAATAATCATTCGTTTCAGGCTTGAAGACAAGTTTTAGATATAAGATACCAATTTAACGGTAAAGTAATAAGGAGGTGGAACAAAATGGCAGTAGCCATAGCCCTGTGATAAATATTACCTTTGTGAGGCTCCCTCTATAAGACACCCTGCATTATGTTGCAATTCAACGTCACACTTCCATCACCTTCAGCCTAAAAAGATGGATAGACACTGTCACAATATTCAGCAAAAACTGAAATATATTTATCAAAGGTAATATTTGATGAACAAAGATTTTATTGAATTTCATTATATTGTACATATTTTATAGTGCCCACCTTCTGCAGAAGAGCTATGATTAATATATTTCCTCAGGAAGCATGTGCATCTCAGTGGAGCTCTATACACAATATGAGCAGGTGAACATGTTGGGGATGCACAGCTCCTCTCTCTGGTTTGGGCTCTACAAGTGCAGTAGAAAAGCCTCCTCACTAAACAGCAAAAGCAAACAAGAGAGAACAAATACTTCTTTGCTCTCTGTAAACATTAAGACAAATACAAAATCAGGCAAACACAGAGTTGAACAAACTGGGTATGACAACAAACAAGTTGGCCAAATAATGTAGGGAGCAAAAGAAATAAAGGGCAGAGAACAAACAAGGGTGAGCCACACACCAGCCAGAAAATGGAGTTCAATTTTTATTCTGCACAGCCACAAATGCAAATAATGTGTCTCATAAAAATTCCAGACATATAAATGCAGTGAAATTGAGGAAAATAAATAAATAAATTGGGGAATGAATTGAGAACAGGGCGAGGCACAGAAACACTTCAAATGAAGGAAGAACTGAGGAAAATCAGTTCAGGAACAAATGTCTGATGGATTAGTGTAAACATGTTCTCTTTTCCCAAGAATACCTAATCACATCATTGTGTCCTGTCGCTGAAATGGTGCTTTGTTTCCTGAAATCTCTTCAGCTGAAATGATTAGATTTTTGTTTCTATATGCATTTAGAAGCATGATACAATATCAATATCCAAAAACATGTTTTTTTTCATGTTTTTACGCTGTGTAATAAGATATCAACATGACAAGTGAATATTATCCTGTGACAGAATTTCTTTTAATATTATTATGATCCAATTGGTTGATTTGTTTTTGCCTTGCTTCATAATATATGCTTCATGCTGCATTAAGGGGTCATAAGACAAAATTCTAGCTTAGTTGAGAAACCAAACCTCAACAAAATGATTCACAACGGATGGAGCTCGCAAACATCCACCATGCTTGTAAAAGACACTGCTGGGGGATTTATAGTCTGAACTGTTCAGAGCCTACATGGCAAGGGAAAAACTATGTTTTGTACATCTGGCAGTATTGCATAAGCCAAGCCATCAACCCACCTAAGACGGCTTCAAAGTCAAAGATGCCTTGAAAAATATGTACATTGAACACCTAAACAACGCTTCCCACTCCTCCTTCCTGCAGCCCCGAGCAGTGGTTGACATGGAGTCACACCTTCTACCTCTGCAGTCTCATTGCACAGAAGGGTTTCCACACGTTCCTCACATTCCTCTTCAAAATGAGAATAGCAGAGGAATCCAGGCTGCCACTCTTTCCAGGATCATGACTTATTATCCCACATAACTTTTGCCAGCAAACATTGTGACATATGTATGGAATAGAATTAATTTAGCAATAATTGAAATATTAACTACTGCAGCTTTAAGATACTAACTACATAATAAGCAAAAAAACAGGAACATTTTGATATTAGAAAGGTATAGTATTGACATCACAGCAATGTATACCTCTATCCTTTCTTTCCTTTATTCCAGTAATTGTTGAAACCAGACAAGGCTTGTATTTATAGCAAAAGTATAACGAAAATCGATGTAGCAAATAGACCCATCTCTTCCATTTGTAAGCTCTCCATGTAGACCTATCTGTGGAACAATTTGTCATCACCACTTTGTGTTGCAAATGCCTCCGTAGCACCCATCAATAAACCATCCGTTGTCACATGCTGTGTCATGTTATTAACGCTCATCTTCATGGTAATCTTTCAAAGACATCATTGATGAGGTCCTCAGTATTTCTTTACAGTCTGGCCTGTGAGATACATCCCACAGCGAATGAGAGAAAGCTCTCCCACCCCACTCTAAATCTCTTCCTTGTGCCCGAGATAAGAGTAGAATTGAGTTATTGAGCAGACAGTTTAAGATATAAGCTCTCGCTAAAGGGGCACTCACAAGAGTCACAATAAGAAGAGATTGAACGTTTTTCTTTACAAGGGGACCCGTCTCATCTTCACCATTAGTCTACGGCAGTGCTCTGATTAACCCACAGTGAAAATACCGCGGCACCTGGTGCATACCCCCATGAGCTACAGTACATTGATGCAGGTGGTCCATAAAATAATGTAAACACTGCATGGAATAGGGCATTAAACAACCTTAATCACAATTACAAACACTGCACTGAAAAGGTGGGTCATATTTGGTTAAATGCCAATTAGCAGCGCTTGTCAGCTATAAAGAAGGGTTGGCAATCAACACTATGGTATGTGAGATTTCTAAGCAACATCATAAACATTCAAAGAGGCCAAATTATCTGTGCCTACGCTGCAGGTGCATCAGCCGAGGAAACTGCTAGGATAAATCATTAAATATGTCAAGGGGAGCAGTCTCAAAAACCATAACAGCATATGCCAAAAACTATCGACGTGGCTGTACCGTTAAAACCAACAACAAAATCTCAGACTTGTATATCATAAGGAGTAGAGGGTTGACCAATAATGTTAAATGGCCTGTAATCTGTGACTCATCGTTGTAGCAGAGTTTGTGAATGTTAATTTACGTCCTTCAAAGTTATTGTCCTTAGGGCTGCAACTAATGATCATTTCTATTATCAATATTATTATTCATTTGATGTTTTTAATTTAAGCCTAAGATAACATCTTCAAATAGCTAACAGTTGAAAACCCAAAGATTTCCAATTTATTAACATAGATGACTAAAACCAGCATATGTTCACATTTGGAACCAGTGAGTTCAATACATTTTTGGTCATTCGATAAATCAACAAATCTATTTAGCTCTAGTGCAACTGAAACTATAAACATAATTAAATAATTAAATATGAAATTAAATGTACAATATCCATAATATGTGCTGCACTGTCTTTCTGCACTGAATGTTACATCCTGTTGACCTTTGTACCATTCCAATGAATTTGTCACAATGACAAATATCTCTACATTTATTGTTCATGGTGGATGACTGAGTTCTTATTTGAAACATTATACGACAGTGTAGCTTACCAATTAGACATTTAGAAAACTGGCATGTTTGCATTTAAATTTACTCAACTCAATTATTTTCTTGCTAAATTTGCTTAATGATAAAGTAGGAACAGAAATACAGATTAGCCATAATCACTATTTTAAAGAAGAGAATTAAAATGTATTTATAATCAAGAGGCAGGCAGGTCTCTTGGTACTCCAGTCACTCACAGGCACAAGGTAATAGCAGCCTAAATGCACTGACTTCCCAGTAAAAAGGCAGGTTAAGAGCATCTGAAATTCACAGATAGATCCAACAATGGGAAGAGAGGGAAAAAACTGTGCATGAATCACATTTAGCCAAAAAAGTGAGAGAGAAAAATAGCCCTGGCAGGTGTGAAAACAGCCTTCTGTAGTGAAGATGAAGAGGACAGAACAGGGTGATGCTGGCTCTGGTTGGCTGGGTTATGCCTTGAAGTGTTACAGTCAAAGCATGATGGAAACTCACATCCGCCATTTTCCCCACCCATAAACATGAATGTGCATTGAGGAATTTAGATCACAGTTTGCTTTTTAAGATTATTAGACGTGCTTAATACAGACAGGAAAGAGGCTAGTCACTGAATAGTCTGGTCATTAATCTGAATGCTTTCTGAAGACCGAGTGCAAGTATGATGAATATGTATTACTAAGCTCTACATATGTAAGTTATTACTGAAACAGCTGGTTCCATTGGGTACATTTTAAAATTATGCAATGATGGGTCTTGAGGCAGGTTGGAGTTTCAGTTGCACCAACATTTTTAGGGAGGAGGGCTGCAGCAGAGGCAGAAAAATTATTAGCTAAATATCATTGGGCGGAACCAGAGAACCACAGTTTTTCTGTACAAAGATGACTGAAGTCCAATGAAAAGAATAGATATAAGAAGAGGAAGACGACATTAATCATAATCAAACTAGCAGTACAAGGTGTCATGGATACAACATTTCTGCCATTCTTGCAGACATATTAACAAATGATCGTGTAGTGTTGTCAACAGAAGTTGCTATAGAATTTTTTGAGCACCACAAACAAAAATCCATTCACCTCCATAATACTACTGGGTTGTAGGCACAAATTTCACACTTGATATTTAGAAACCTGGATGATTCAACTATTTGAATGGCTACATACCACTACAGGTAAGAGAGAATTTTGCTTTTATAGCTTTAAGATTTAACTTGTGTAACTTAACCTTTTTCTGTCAACATAACCCTAAAACCTACCATAATTTTGAAAGGGTTCGTTTTTGATTTTATCAAAGCTATTATGATAAACAACAGTTCCATTCTTCACATCTGTTATTCTTTTTTCTTTCATTACACAGAGATGGGAGAAGTGAAAGAAGTCCCAAGTTAACAAGGTAAATTAGTTGCATGACTAAGACATCTAATGACTGACTTCAAAATAATGTGTCTTGTTAGTGAAAAAAAGCAGTTGGTTTTCTGCAAGACAACAATAGCTTCTGGTAGGAAAATAGGAGGTAGGAAATACATCAGTGGCTGTAAACCTTTCACCGGAAATAATGAAAACAGAGAAAAAGGGAAAATTACGCAGGTGTTATTCTGTATAGTAAAAAAGTACATATTCATTAATCCACAACATCAAAATAAAAAAGTATTGCTGCTAACATTAAGATAGAAAATTGTATTTTTGCAGAAGAAGAAGAAGAAGAAGAAGAAGACATTGAAGCTAGATTCCCTTTGAAAATCTGAAAAAAGCTAAAATTGACTTTTCCCCCTAAGATGTATATTTTCAGGCTTTAAAGTCCTGGAAGATTTTCATGTTATGCAAGGATTCTCCATTACAACCTTCCACACTACACAGCATGACTCAGTAAACCCATGGTAAGGGCCTGACTGTGTGAAAGAGGATAATCATGTTGATTTGCAGACAAGGGAAGCAAAAACATGCAGTAAAGATTTTGTGAAAGAAAAACTTACAGTGACTTGATTCCTCATGTCACTCATAATTCTGTTTTTCTCCACTAATGATATTCTGAAATAAGAAAACTGACATTTAATTTTCCTTTGTGCATGATGTGTGAAAAACAATAGCAACAACACCAAAATAATACAGCAACCTGTCAGACAAAGTCGTAGCCAGCTTCATTAGACTTAGGTAACGTAGATTATCCTGCATAACCAGTCTAGTTGTGTGCTCTTTCAACTACATGAATGTTCCAATCAAGGTATGATTGCATTCGCATTGTAGTGCTGTAATTTGTAATAAATAGGCAGTCACACGCAACATGGACAGCTCCAGATGAGGCAGTCCAGGGTAAGATGAAATATTGTGCTGTCACACACAGGCTATAAAAAGATTTTCTATTCATGATGTCGACCTGATGCTCGTCAGGGCTGCAGTAATGAAATATGAAAGAATTAGTTTACATTGAACCAGTCACTGATGCCAGCTTTATTCATTTTTCTCAGTGCAGATAGTTTGCAATAGTGAACTTCATTTTTTGAAAATATCATTAACTAGTTTATTTTGTTAGAAGCCCTGTTTATAGCCAGGGCATGAAAAGGCTACAAACACTGACATAATAAAGTGTGAGCTCGTTGCTGGGGGCAATGTCACCTCTGACATAGGGAGTTAAGTATTGCCTTTGTATGTGTGTCTCATGTTGAACTTTTATTAGACCTGCAAAATCTACACTCTAAAATTGATGTAAAGTATTAAACCTATACATAGCCTGTGTATCTTTATATAGCATTTAGCAATGGGTTTTACAATTACATGTGGATGGTATGTCCTTATCATGCATTTAGTATTTCAGTAGTAACTGCTATTGTGTGAAATGTGTGTTTCTGTGTCTGTAAAATATTAAAATGTGAGTGACAACACATCTCTGTCTAATAGTGTTTGTTCAATGTAGCCTAAGGGTAGCCATATTAAACTAAGAATATACACAGGTGTGATTATGACAAGTCATCCTGCAGACAGCCTCCTATTAATGGATTATTTTAGTAGTTATCAATTTTATTTGAACGCAGCGTTTCTCCATTTTGGGCTTCTATTGGAACATACAGGATCTCCAGACAAAAAACTGGCCACCTGCCAGGACTTTACTAGCAGTTTAGTAATAGGTTACCATGGTTACCTCACATGAAAGTGAGTTCATGACTCCAAAAAGCCAGCTAAACCAGTTAAAGCACAAAGTTAGCTCACTGACCCATTGATCATGTTCATAAAATGGGCCTCAGGGTACTTGTAATTCTAGTTCATCTGAAATCAATTAATAATGTATGGTGAACATGTGAAGTGAAGAAACAGGAAAAGAAAAGAAAAACGCAGGTCTTTCTCTAGTAGACACACTGTAGATGAACTGTCTATGACTGTGGTCAGATCCCTGGGGAGCTGTCCAAGGTCCTGAGCAGAACACAACACAGAGCTGACTGCTTTTCTCTGCTTTGGCTTTGCAACATTAGTCAGAACAGACAACTCCACAGACATCACCGCTTTCAGACAGTCCTCACCCTCTTTTGTTTGTCTGCCACATCCCACTCACTATACCAGTCAAACTGTGCTTTGACAAGGATGTGCGCAGAATGCTTTGGAAAATCCTAAAATCCCCGAGTCGATTATAATTGCATGCTACCAATGCTCAGCGCTTGGCTGGCTGAATTGTATCTGATGTTTCCATCATTCTAGCACACAGAAATTCATGAGATTCTGTTGAATGTCACAGGAAAATGTGTATCACTACAACGGCATTATAACAATGTATCATTATAATGCCAAGTCATGTGCTAAGGTGTGCTGAGCTTGAAAGCTGTGCAGAAAGTACATTGTTAACAAAAGCAGTTCCTCAGCTATACATACATATTCATGAATCATGAAAAAAATCACATTCGCACGAAGCTAGGATGCCTTTTATAGATACACTCACGGACGGTAAACATTACATACGGATAAGGATTTATATATTAAATGTGTTGCAGCATTGATGTGCTTAAAAATCCTTCCGTCATACTATTACAGTACAGTATATGTACCGGAGAGCAGCTCAGCACAGTCACACTCTTCCTCCTTGTATTATTGAACAGCCTCACTGCAGACACAAGATGCTGAAGTGAGAGTGAAACATACATCACCAGCACTCCTGGAGATTCAAACCAGCAACTCTCTGATGAGGACTAATGTACTCTCTTCTCTTGTTAATGACTGAGAGTTGAATAATGCTGATGTGTATATGGCAGCTTTGATTTCAAAAATAAATATCGTCCATTATAATCAATATGAAAACATATCTGGAAAACATATCTGGAAGATATATCTAGTATGCTTGGGGTAGTGAAACACAAGAAGATATGCTGTGCTCATGCAATAAATAAGGAATTATCAAGTTAATTCCAGTTTGTTATATATATATATATATATATATATATATATATAGATACACTGAATATGCATACAGTATACCACCATCATTCATGGTTTCCCTCTGTGCTTCAGTGTTTCAAGTTGGCATTCTGTGTGTCAAATTAATCTGTGAGTTCTATTTCCAGTCCCAGTGTTTATGCCAAAGGCAGTATTTAAAAAAAGAAAATCTCAAGAGGGATTTACCATGGAAAAAAGTCTTTAAAATAGATTTAAATACACTGATGTAATAGGCTCAGCTGTAAAGTCCAAGTATTCCATAGAATAATACTGGTTTTACTGGTATGAAAGTATATTATATTTGACTTGAACTGAGGCAAATTAATTTCAGTTGCCTCTACCTTTCTCCTTGTCCAATGTGTGACACAGATTGCTGTAATGATACCAGGGAGGTCAGTGTGATTTCTGGGGTGTGCTGGTTTGGCAGCAGTAGCCAGTGCAGACCTCTGGTTACTATCCTCCACAGTGATATGAGCAGTAACCCTCTGCAACCTCTTGGTAAACATTTTTACAGCCCTTGCTTAATTAAAATGTCACATCCACTGTAGCAATATACTGCAGAGTTCTCTGCAAATTAAAAGGGAATTAGGCTGGCAGATGTGGCCTTAATGGCTTAATCATGCCTTTACGTTCGTTCCAGTAAAGTGCGGCCACAGAAGAATATTGTTTCAACTCTCACATCCACGAGTAATGCCTAGAAAACAATTTGAAATGTAAATGTGGAGACAGCTGCTCTGGGTATGTTGAAACCAGCCCATGAAACATCAGCATCTGACAACAAGTCAGAAAATGGAGCATATCCTAATGTATGAGCCAGACAATAGGTAAACATACCCATTGAATTCAGTAAAATTATCAGGCTCACTGGTTAAGTGCTCTGTTGTACTCCATGGCTGCATACATTCAGTATATGTTTATCTCTATCTTGCACTGCTTCTTTGAAATGTGAGGTATCGTAGGCACTACTTGTTGTACTCCACATGCCAGTATGTTAGTATTAGTATGTACTGTATATAGAATGTATGGTCTAATTCCTACCCTTTTATTTTGGCAATTAAATTAAATCTGATTCTGGCAGAATATACTTTGTATCATGGATCCACATGGAATAGTTTTAAAATATTTAGTGAAATAAATACAGACTGACAACAGCAAGACATGGGCAGAGGTAAGAATTCGAATATGAGTGCAATGGAGGGAAACAGCACTGTATTTTTTCAGTCTTTGTGTGCATGGTAGCTTTTCTTACTCTCTCAAGAGGACCACACTTGCCTCTCATGTCCTTCAGCTCTCTACAGTCCATATATAGAGCAGTATATAGTATGGCAGCGTCGACAGATTTCATCGTCATTCCTTCTCCTTGCTATACAAAAACCTGCATGTGGATACTTACTGTAATGTATCATCTTAGAATTTACTGACAATGTTGAATAGGAGGCAGTTTAATCCCAGCTCCATTTGTAGCTGCTTCTAATGCAAGCAGGGCGTATTGAAATACTTTATACTGGAATACAGTGCATCCGGAAAGTATTCACGGCGCTTCACTTTTTCCACATTTTGTTATGTTACACCCTTATTCCAAAATGGATTAAATAAATTTTTTTCCTCAAAATTCTACACACAACACCCCATAATGACAATGTGAAAAAAGTTTTTTTGAAATTTTTGCAAATTTATTAAAAATAAAAAACTAAGAAATCACATGTACATAAGTATTCACAGCCTTTGCCATGAAGCTCAAAATTGAGCTCAGGTGCATCCTGTTTCCACTGATCATCCTTGAGATGTTTCTGCAGCTTAATTGGAGTCCACCTGTGGTAAATTCAGTTGATTGGACATGATTTGGAAAGGCACACACCTGTCTATATAAGGTCCCACAGTTGACAGTGCATGTCAGAGCACAAACCAAGCATGAAGTCAAAGGAATTGTCTGTAGACCTCCGAGACAGGATTGTCTCGAGGCACAAATCTGGGGAAGGTTACAGAAAAATTTCTGCTGCTTTGAAGGTCCCAATGAGCACAGTGGCCTCCATCATCCGTAAGTGGAAGAAGTTCGGAACCACCAGGACTCTTCCTAGAGCTGGCCGGCCATCTAAACTGAGTAATCGGGGGAGAAGGGCCTTAGTCAGGGAGGTGACCAAGAACCCGATGGTCACTCTGTCAGAGCTCCAGAGTTCCTCTGTGGAGAGAGGAGAACCTTCCAGAAGGACAACCATCTCTGCAGCAATCCACCAATCAGGCCTGTATGGTAGAGTGGCCAGACGGAAGCCACTCCTTAGTAAAAGGCACATAGCAGCCCGCCTGGAGTTTGCCAAAAGGCACCTGAAGGACTCTCAGACCATGAGAAACAAAATTCTCTGGTCTGATGAGACAAAGATCGAACTCTTTGGTGTGAATGCCAGGCATCACGTTTGGAAGAAACCAGGCACCGCTCATCACCAGGCCAATACCATCCCTACAGTGAAGCATGGTGGTGGCAGCATCATGCTGTGGGGATGTTTTTCAGCGGCAGGAACTGGGAGACTAGTCAGGATAGAGGGAAAGATGAATGCAGCAAAGTACAGAGACATCCTGGATGAAAACCTGCTCCAGAGCGCTCTTGACCTCAGACTGGGGCGACGGTTTATCTTTCAGCAGGACAACGACCCTAAGCACACAGCCAAGATATCAAAGGAGTGGCTTCAGGACAACTCTGTGAATGTCCTTGAGTGGCCCAGCCAGAGCCCAGACTTGAATCCGATTGAACATCTCTGGAGAGATCTGAAAATGGCTGTGCACCGACGCTTCCCATCCAACCTGATGGAGCTTGAGAGGTGCTGCAAAGAGGAATGGGTGAAACTGCCCAAAGATAGGTGTGCCAAGCTTGTGGCATCATATTCAAAAAGACTTGAGGCTGTAATTGCTGCCAAAGGTGCATCAACAAAGTATTGAGCAAAGGCTGTGAATACTTATGTACATGTGATTTCTCAGGTTTTTTATTTTTAATAAATTTGCAAAAATCTCAAATAAACTTTTTTCACGTTGTCATTATGGGGTGTTGTGTGTAGAATTTTGAGGAAAAAAATGAATTTAATCCATTTTGGTATAAGGCTGCAACATAACAAAATGTGGAAAAAGTGAAGCGCTGTGAATACTTTCCGGATGCACTGTACATACTAACCAACCATTATGAACATAATTTACATGTTTTATGATATTCAATCCACTATGAACACTTCTATCCATTGTGAGCCATTGTACAGCTTTGGAGGGGGACAGGGCAGCTTTTAAATGGAGGATAATATTGCAGAGCCCACAGCTGCAACATATGTGTAAAGATATGATCTGTAATTTTAAACGATTATTTGCGTGATGAAAAGTACCCTGACAGAAAAAAATTGGTTGATTACCATTTGTTGATTATGTAAATCTCAAAACTTTAATGTATAATGATAAATGGAGATTAATTACAGTTTCAATATACTGCACTTGTTAATTATACAGCAGATACCATGACAGTATTAAAATATTTTCTAGGATTGGTTGAAATTTTTCCTGCAACTTTTTACCTGATGTCACCCTGCCCTACATTTATCTCTCCAACATTGCACAGGATAGTTCAGGGCAGTCGTTTCCAAAAGCAAAGAGCTGCTTCAACATTCAGAACTGCAAACACACTTTTCTTTCTTCCCTCAGTTCCTAAACTCTGCATGAGATTTCCATGTCCTGCTCTAGATTGTTCTACCTAGAGTATGTTTATCTTTCCTCTCTACCACCACAGCCTTTTCCCCTGAAAGTGTAATCCTGAGAATGAATGTAGAGAGACTAAATTAAGGGACCCAATTTGAAGCGGCACCACTTCACTGATAAGCTGTACCAGTGATCTGTGAGAGCACTCAGGGTCTGCTACATTATGACAATATAGAAGAATAAAGCAGATGAAAGAGAATAGCCTGGCAAGAGCAGAAATCAGATGGGCAGAGGGAGAGGAAAAAACAATCTAAAGTCTAATTGTGTTATGCCTCACGGCAGCCAGGGAGTTCGGAGACACATTTTCTCTCCGCACGTCGTTCAGCACAGTCCCTTCCCCGACGTGATCACATTAATTTCCAACCGGTCCCAGTCTTGCTTGCCTCATGGTGGTGCATTTGTTGAAAAGGCAAATGGTGGAAAACTTAACCAGACCCATTAGTTTTGACCAGAAACATGCAGCATTGGCATTTAAGGCTGCGCATTTAAGCATGTTGGCAAGATGTGTCTGACACCCTCCAAGTCATTGTGTGTCATCTCTGCCCTTTGGGAAGAAAATGTCACTTTGATGCCTCTAAGTATTGGAAAGCAATGTTGAGGCTGGTGATTCAGTTAAGTAAACAATTTTTTCCCTTTGTCCTATTTTTTTTCTTGCCAAAATATAAATACCACGGTAAGACTTGCATGCAAACAAGACAGGCCTGCCCAGGAAGCAGGCAATATCTCATCATTTTAGGTGTGCTTCTTATTTCCTGTTTTGATCTCTTGTCTTTAGCTGTAACTATATTGCCTACAGCGAAAACCCTGTTTCAAACCACGTGTTTGCTAAAAGCTACTTGACTTAGCATAACTTGGTGACCATCAGCGGCACAAAACCTTAAACAGGAAAATGCTTTTTAGGGAGGTTTAATTCACAAAATCCCTTCATCTTCACTCATGTGAGTCAAAGTAATTTGATTCCCTATATAACTGCTTAAATCACATTAAAACAATCAGCTGTCGCACCATCCTCTTCTGACTTGTACTGTGTTCTCTAATATCTGTCATGTCAAACCTCCATAACTGCAGCAGATGTCTACGCTGACAAAATATAATGGGCAAACTTCACTTAATGTGGCAGCATTAGGTTTTCACACTGTGGTTAGTGAGGCTATTTGAGATCGGCGTCTGGAAAGACAAGAAGGCCTATCTATGTTTATCATTTCCAAAAATAGAAAAATCCCAGTGAGCAGCACCACCAAAACCTTTTCTTTCTGCTTTCCCACTTTCTGCAGTGCCTCTTCCAAAAATTAGGACATGGTGGTGCAGAGTCTGACCATTAAGATAAATCTGACATGTATCATCTTATACTCCACAGCGCCCACCGTACTAATTGGATAGTCACTATCTCAATCTCAATTTAACCAGTTACCACAAATGTGTTGCGATAAATTCCAGACTATGCACTGCTGAAAATCAAATTTAAGTGCAAGTTGAGGATAACAAACATGTTAATTATCTGTGATATATTATAAACTCGGGGTAATTGGGCTTTCAATGTCAGGGGACCTAAACACTGGAACAGATGGCCCAGTGACATCAGGCTTGCTAACTGGATATCCATTTAAATACACATGACTTGCTGTTCAGGTCTGCAAACTCGAGATGAATAAGGTGACAGTTCTGAGAATAGGGCTGAAATTCGCTTTGCAATGCACCACTTTCAGTGTGTCTCCGCTGCCGCTGGGCCGAACAAAGTTTAATTAGTTAAAGACAAACAACACTTTTTTTTTCACTGTACACATAATCACATAGATTCTTGTTGGCATATGATGTTAATACAGGTAATTTCTTCCAACAAAATTCATATTGTGCGTGAAAACTGCACAAAATGAGCTTATAGCAGCTATACACTCACACATACACACCAGACAGCCTCTCGTAGTAGAACAGCCTCCAGCCCAGCAACAAAGGTACCTACACACTCTCTCAAAGGGCCATAAATGTGCTTTAGTGACTGTCCAAGCTCAACTAGACTCCCTGTCTTTCCAGCAGAGACAAATGGAGAGAGAAGTTTCTCATGGCTGGTTGGCTCGGACTACCAGCTACACGTTGCTCGCCGTGCTATTGAGGGTGGTCCGTCAGTCTCCCCCGTGTCCCCTGACCCTCTATGTCACATGCCTCGTGGCTACTTCCAGTCATTGCTCCCTCAATCCTCTGTTGCATTTTTTAAATATGCTGGGAGAAGGCTCTATCAGTTTTTGAGGGTTTAGTTACCCTTTAAGCTCACTTTGGACAAGGACATTTTCCTGAAGCTCAATTAAACAGCAACATTTCAAGTTACAGCAACCGACAAACACGAGGTCAAGCGGGGCTCCTGCCTCAAGTGCAGTGTGTCTGCACAGGCAGACCTATGACTCAGATACACTGTTTTATTGTTGTTCTATGCCTTGATTTAATGTACATTTAATTTACATTGTTCTATTTTAATCTTGTAAACCAAATTCCAATTATGTGCAGATAAGTAGACAGATAATGTTATATACAGTTTGTGTGTGTGGCCATATCTATTTAGATTTCTTATTATTCAAAACTGACCTTTAAAACCACAACTGACTAAAGAAGGGAAATAAAAAGGCAACAGCATCCACAATTACAAGAAGATATGAATTTATTTTGACATACCTGCTGGGCTTCCCAATGTCAGATGTCCATACACTGTTATGGAAGCAAGAAGACCTTCAGAAAATCCCCAGTGTGACTCTTTTCACAGGTCACTTACTCCAGGGTCTGAAAGAAAACAAAAGAAACACTAGAGCACACTCAGAGCTGCCATGGAGAGTGAGCTCACAACTTTAACCGCCTCAGCCCCCACAAATGCCCAGCGATCCAGGATAAACATCCTTGAAGAAATGTCAGACCAAGGAAGAACATTAGCTGGACCACACCAGGGTAGACATATGCACAGTATCTTTCTCCTTGCCTGGTCAACTTGATCATTCTTCTGCCTTAGCAGCTTTCAAGGAATGGCTCATTACACCATAATTTGAGTTGGAGAAGACACGTGAGTAGCATTTGCGGGTCTCGTGCCATTCAACGCTGTGGTGCAGTGAATGTCCTTTACTAACTGACTGACAACATTGTTGAAATCCACAGGAGCAACAGTTTAAAGGCAACTCAATGGAGCACACATGAAACCAACCCGTTTTTGCGACCTTTTTAAGACACTTTATTTCACAAAAGAGCATAGCATGTACACATGTAGCCACTTATTGAGCAAACATTAGCGAATTTCCCTTGAAGAATCACCAGTGCTGCTTGGTTAATCTGTAGTCGCCTGTGCTTGCTGTGGCTGGGCTTTTCTGGGTTGACAGCTTTGTTCATTGAGTGGGAGAGAGCAGCACGTTCAGTCAACTGTGACCACAGCCAGAACAGAGAACAGGTAACTGATTGCAAAGTATCCACAGCATATGTGAAACAATGGTGTACTTGTTCTTGTCACTCAGTATATCTTATCAATGGGCTGCACTCATGGTCTGGAAAAGCATGCTTGCTTAGGCGTGCCTCCTAGGATTCCGAAACAACATACAAACTATGATTTGTATAAACAAGTCAAGGTGGAAGTGATAATGTGCTACTATTGTGCACATTTTGTGTACAAGAATATTATGTACTTAGGCAAAAATAAAATCAACTTTAAAAGAAGCAAAGTGATCAACCAGAACCCATGGCAATTAATAGTAAAAGCATAATATGCTAAATACTGAAAAGCTAATGGTTTGGATAGTAATGAATGTGACAATATAAAGGTTGCACTATTTTCCGTGAGCTTATAAACAAACTGTGAGCTTATAAAACATTTGGCAGTCAGATCGGATGGCCATCACCTCATCAGGGTGCTGTTATTGATGATGTGGCCTGTCAGAACTTATGTTAGCACCATTCGAGTTCAAAATGATGTGTTCACTGGGTTTTGAAAGTTTACCAATAAAATCCATTCCTTTGACTGGTAGAGTTCTGGACTACTAGACAACTCAAAGTACATGACAAAGCATAAACTAGTTATTTCATAATGCACATTGCAGTGCTGAGTGGGAATATACTGTAGCTTTGATGTTACCGAACTTTCAAATCAGAAGTGCGTCCACACTGAGGATCAGCTCTGTTGAAGATTATACTAGTAAAACCTATGAATATTCTTTTGTTGATCATCAATTTTATTTTTATTTTTCCTTTTCTTTATTCCAAGAGTGAAATAGTTACCATTTTGTAGATTATTTGTTAATATCGCAACTGACTGTTTCAATATTAATTGATATTAATTTCTTTATTACAACTCAAAGTTTTTATCTTGTTACAAAAGCAACACACAACTTATCCAGCCACTCTCGCCCATGCTGCAACTGGATTCATAACAGATTATGAAAGTGTGAAGGATAAGAAAAATGTAGGTCCCAAAAGTCTTAATGTCAGCTGGAATTTACTCACTATATCAAAGTTCAGCAGTGCAGCTCAGTGATTCCACTTGCTAAGCCACACTTGAAGAACTTAAATAGGCCATAGCTACAAATTTAGTATAATTTCACATCTGATATAGTTTCCCTGAACTCAAATTGTTTGATGCACAACGCCGGCCAGACGTCAGAGAAGTGGCTGCTGACACCTAAGAAATGCTCACCTCTTCCACTGACTTACCAATGCTGCTATTTTCATCCCACCCACTGATCAGCCTAATCCACTGTTGGAGGATTTGTGTGCCGTGGCACAGAGCAATTGGGCTGCGGCAAAATGAGTGTGGCTTAATTGGAGCAAAGACTTAATGAGGGTCCCTTGAGGATTATCATCTGTGGCTTAGAAATGGCCCAGGTAGCTGAAGACACGGTCAAAAGGATCAGCTCACAGCTTTAAATTGGAGTGACAGTGCTCAGCTTCAACACTTCCAAAAGACCTTTTACTATTATTTTTCTTTAATTATTATTATTATTATTATTATTATTTTCAGGAGGTCTTTGGAGAGAGGTGAACCAAAGTGAAAATCTCCAAGGAAAGTACGTCTGCAGGACCAACGGGATTCTGTTGCAGCTGGAGGACAATAATGAGCATTTACTTATTTATTTTTCCCTCTTTGATCTTGTAACGTACAATACCACTGTGTTTATGCTTAAACTGATTGTAAATTAAGACTTTTTTTTTTTTACTACATTATCTACTAATTTGTATTCATTATCTTTTAATTTGCAGATTATGTTCTAGATAAATCGCTCAATTGTTTGGTCTATAATATGTCAGAAATAGTGAAAGATGTCCATCACAGTTCCCTAAAGCCCAAGGTAATATCATCATTAGCTTTTTTGTTTGACCAGCAGTATGAAAACTTAAAATACTCAGTTTAACAACAAATATGACAGAGAAATACAGCAAATTCTCACAATTGAGAAAACACTTTTGCTTGAAAAATATTAATGTATTATTAGAATAGTATTAAAATAATAGGATTATTTTTCAGTCAATTTATTAATTGGCTTATTGTTTCAGCCCTAAACATTTTATTATTGGAACATTTGATCATTCCTATGGAGAAACAAACACACATAGCTAGTAAAGGAAATGCTGCCCCCATGGTAGAAAGGTAAAGTAGACTCGTCTCTAGCTTTAAGCAGTTTATTCCTCCGAGGAGCTCGTCTCTACTTGACAGCCACAGATCAGATATGACTGACCAAGATAAATGGTTAGGCTCTAAAGTCAGATCAATTCAATCTAGCAACTGTCCTCGCCAGGAACAAAAGGCCACACTGTCAACAAGGCTCAACTCACTCCAATGCTTATTCACTGTCTTTTTGTCCTTGTTACGTAAATACAGGAAACTGTGAATGTCCTGCTTCTTAAAGTTGAACAGGTAACATTCTCAAGCTCTGAAGTAGCTCAGTTCATTTGCATCACTACAACTGGATTTTTCAACTTTCTGTTGTTGTTTTTTCATCCTTTCAGTTCAGCCCTGCAGGCTACGGAGTATCTTGTGTGCAACAAAACCCTTTCAATCACTGGCTTGTTTCTGTAAGCCTATGTGGTACATCACCATTTCCCTGTTGGATTTATGACCAGACGTTGCATCCTCTGTAATGAATTATTTCACATTTCAATTCGGTGGATTTCAAGGTCTGAACTCAGCCAGACTCAAGACAGGGCTGGAGTCATCATCTGCAACAGTGTTACTCAGCCCACACCCCAGGCAGCGATTTCATTACGTAGCAAGACCCAAAAGGCAAGTCGAAGTTTGTGCATTCGATTCAATTGATGACACAAACATGCCAAAGGAGGCGTTTAGGCCCAGTTGCATTGATCCAAAGCTCAATTAAATTACATACACAATAAGCACTAACGACAATCATTTCTAGTCTTGTCACTACATTGTGTCCAAGTATGTTCTTGTATTGACTGAACTAAGAATTTTAAGTCACAGATTAGCACTGGTCATACATTTCTTCGCAGATACATGCATAGTGAATATAGGAGTTAATCCTGCTTTGCAATGTTACCAGATTTGAAGTTTACTATAATCAGATTTCTGGGAAATGTGTATTACTTTCTGTAGATATGGATTACTCACAACCATTCCCACATTTTATTTTACAAGAAAATGCAGCTCCCTCTTAAAATGTTGACTGTTGGACTGTATTGGTGAGCAGTAGGGTGACAAATTTAAATTACAGAATGCATTATTGATTTGATGAATATAATGGTTCTCTTCCTGTACAGTGTCTGAAATATAGAGCTATTAATGTGACTGAGATTATGGTGAGAACTCTTAACACCTTTGGTACAACGTTGTGATTTACTTTGTTTTTGTGTGTCGTTTTTAGGTCATAGCTGGACACATCTGCTGTCTCAAAGATGGGGACATTATCACCTGTAAATGTAATTCTTTAATGCAGCACATGAGTTTTAAAAATGCAAGTCTTTTTATACGATAAATTGCATTCCAATGCAGTGAATTTTCATCACTAACAGAATAATATACTATTTTCAACTGACTGGTAGAGTGGTTGATGGAAATGACAACATACTACATATTTTGACACTCATTTAGACAGCGTAACTCAGCTACATGTGTATGCAGAAACGCTGCCAGCCTCCTATCCATATTGCCTGGGGTAGTTTTATGAAAAGTATTAACAACCTCCGCCGTCCTCCTTTTCATCTGTCTCTCTTCAAAGAGAATAAAACAGAACAGACGAAAAGCAAATTCAGCTCTCTTACTTTGTTACACACAAAGGGAAAGTGAATAAAATAGTCACTATAGAAACATGGAGACTGTTGGTTGAAAAGGTCACTAAAATGTGACAAAGAAATCACGGAAACTTTTGGGTCCGAGGTGTGTCTTTGCAAGCGGATCTATAAACACACAGCTTGGATGAAATGAAAAAAGGAAACAGATTCAGTAAAGCGTCAGCACTTTAAATATCAACAGACGGAGAAGAGAAGATGAAGGCAAATCCATCTGCCAGACTACATTGATAATAATGATGATAATAATGAAATAAAAACAAAAAATGTATAAATTAATAAGATGTAAATAAATAGGGACAATTTATTTGGTAAGAAGGCTATGGAAGAGGCAATGGAAATATAAACAATGTAACCTTTGGAAAAGATTAAAAAAGACTGGAACAGGAAAATACTTTGTGTCCCATGCTGAGAGCTCACTGACCACCACAGTGTAATGCTGTCAGTGCTTCCCTAAACAAAGGTTTATTGCATCATTGCATGTAGCACCGAGTCAGACTCCGACAGTGTCTCAATCCTGGGACCTTGTTTTATGAGGCCAGTCTTGAACGATTTTCAGAGAGAAGACCGAAGACGGAGCGTGCCCTCACCCTCTCATGTCAAGCACAAGGGTTATGGAATACAGTGTTAAAAGCTGAAGTGAAGCAGTTCTCCTAATTGAACAACCACAGTACTCCCTGACATCAAGAATAAACAAGATGAACAGCAACTGACATTTTTGTTCTAAACTGAAGATACAACATGTTAGAGGTTTTGGTGCTCTACCATCAGCAAAACCAGAGATTTCCTGAGAGGATTCTTAATTCCTCCCAGTTCTGGATGTAAACAGGTCAAACAATCAGAATCAGAGAAGGAGCTAATTGTACTTTTAACTTCAATTTCACAGTCTGCTATCTAGAAAAATTAACACACATATTAGTGCTCACAACTACATACGTATTAAACTAAATAAGGCTGTTTGGAAACAATTCTAAAGAGCAGCCACTGCTTTGTTCAATGATGCCCCAGTGTGACTATGACAGATTGAAGTGAGACATTTTAGATAATTGATTATTTAAATTAATCAGTAATGGCACATAAGCCATGTTTCTTCCAGACCATTTGTAATTTGTAATCACTGAAACGCAAATACAATTTGTGTACTGTTATCCCACTTATTAGTACAATATGTTTTGGTACCTTCATTCAGTATTTTGGTGAATGTCATGGACAGACAGGTATTGGCTGACAAGCCTGGACAACAATGGAGTGGAGGAAAAGCATGCAAGCCTGCTGAATTATTCATGGGGGAAAAAAATGTTAAAGGTTTTAAATGTAAAGTACCAAGTCTACATTGGAAGTCACATAACCAATTAATGCAGTGCCCACAACATGGAGCTATACAAAGATGTAGATATTCCTTTGAATCTATTGCTTTTAATAAAGTAGTGAATTGCAGTCAATTAGTTTAGTTAAAATGTCACGGATGAACTGAAAAACATGTATAGGCATGCCTTTTGCTTCCACTGTTTTGTTATAACAACATGACATGCAGTCACATATAATATTTTTTGCATTGTGTACCATTGTGTCTTATTTGTAATGAATTATTATTGTATTTATAATTTTGTAATGTTTACAATCATAGCATATACAAAACACTCTGTCTTATAGGCACTTTCAGTCTCTCTGAAACTCACTGTCTCTTTCTTTTTGTTGCATGCAGACATGCAATGTTTCATGCAGTAGATTTAGCTGAGGGAAGTGATTTAAAACTGCTGGCCTAAAGCCCTCACACCCTGCCACACAAGCGCACAGATGACGTGAGACTCTGGGAACCTTGATGTGATAGCACATGCCACCAAATCCACAGTTAATTGGACACTTCCTTCACAGCAGGCCTGTGGTAAACAGCAGCAAGCATATAACAAGGCTAAGACGAGCCTGCAGAATGAACAAGAGGAAAATAGCTCAGATAACAAAACCAACAGCAGATGAGTTGTCCTGTGCAGTATATTGTTTTTAGAACAACAACTCGTCTTTGACTGCATAATCCTCAGCATTCTGCTAAACTGATTAGCCTTCCCATGCTTAACAGCTGGTATCTTAGCCCAATTTGTCCAGCTTGGAAATGTTAAGCAGAATCATGTCTGCTGCACTCTTGATGCCAAATGGACATTTGTGTGTAGAAAATGGTCAGCAGCCAGGTACTGAGGAGGGATTGCACATGATCAAAAAGGATTTCATAGAAGCAGATTGAGAGAAAGGAGACTTATGGAAATATAGCTCTGCACTGTGCTGGATGTCTCAATTTTCCTGAGTCAGTCCACGTGTTGTTGTTTAACTGATTGAGATGTGAGGTTTTAGAGAGCGATCCTGCTCACCAAGTTGCTGGTGAAGATTGCCAAACATCTAGCAAGCCAAAGAGGCAAAAAGAGTTTTCTCCATGTTCCACCTCAGCTCCACAGAGTCCTCTTTGCTGAAATTCTGAATTTCTGGCTCCTGTGACAGCCTAGATAGCAGCAAGCTGTAGACATGCATCCAAATTTAAAAATGCCTGTACAGAAAGTTCAAGATGTTAAAGGACGTTTTTCTGACTATGTTGAAGCAATTTGGAAGGAAGCAATTAAGACTGATGCCATTTCTAGCACCTGATGGCAAGAACATCTCTTTACTTAAGGAGTCCTTGCTACAGCATGCTACATCATTTCCATAATTTTATCTCCATTTCTTTAGTCATGAAGGAGAGCATCCCGTAAATAACTCCTGTATGTCCCTGAAGTATTCCATAATGAAGTTATGGCTAAACCTCCACTACCATTACTATATTGAAACTATATATTGAAAATAAATACACAAGCGCTTATTTTGGTTGTGCTGTTTTAATCCATGAATAAAGAATGTGGATTCCAAAATTGGCTGTAATGCTGACTGTAGTCATGTATTGGTGTTATTTGCTTGTTAGTGAGGTGCTTCTAGTCCTGACATTAGATGATATTTAAGATAACTTCTACTTTAAAGTACTACACGGTAGTTTTAATGAGTTCAGTGTCAATAATTTGGCTAATATATTGGACAAAACAAAGATGAGTGAGGCAACCTGTCATAATTTCATCAACATAGCAGCACTAATATGAGATTTTGAATCAAATAACAGGATGGAAGAGGTAAGGGGTAGCATTATTCTGTCACTCGTTAATGTGCCTGGGAATGTTTCCACACCTGCCTCACAGTGCCAGCGGTGCATGGAGGCGTACCTGCTGCCTGTCAGTTACACTTGTACAACTCACTCTAGTCCTTAAACCTGCAAACTGCAGAGAGAACACAAATACATCCACAGAAGAAGGTGACACGAAATAAACCGTATTCTAAGACTGGAATGTTTTGTATACAAAAGCAAGCAATTTCTCCTTAGACATGATATTATAATATGACATGTTAAGAGTTCTGAATTTGATTAAGTTTGTCAAATGCAAAGCAAAGCAGTAGTACAGGGTGAAGCTTCATCTGCTCCGTTTACGTAGCTAAAATCTTTATTTGTTGCATGATGAGCATCAACCCTTCATCATCAATCATCAATTAAAGTTAAATTGTTCAGTGACTTCAGCATTGATAAATGTCAATATTTACAGTATTAGATCGATCTGAGCATATCAACATTCAAAAAGTGTGGGCTGAACAACAGACTCAAGTTTGCTAGGAGGCAGTTGATGCAAAGCGATCAGTATAGAGTTTCTGCAGGAAATAAAAAGCAGAAAAAATGTTTACTAAACAATCTGTCTCTAAAGGGCTCAATTCTTGTTTCCTCTGAATTTGCATAGCAAAACACATATAGTACATTAGTTTCATCCAGCGCTCCATCGCCCCTATCTTCACATCAAGGGTGAGGTTAGAAAGGCTATGTGGTCGTCTCACATCGACTCAACTACCACGCGTCAGAGAGTTGACAAATACGAAACTTGAATTATTGTACATTAAATATCACTTAAAGGTTGCATTGTCCCAAAAAATATATGACTGTCCACTGTGAAAAGAAATCAAATCAGAGCTTCTTTTCTTTCTGTACCTGAAGCATTTTCTATCAACTCAAAGCTAGTCTTGTGAAAATTTAATTTCATGGGTGACGATGATGCAGATGGAAAGCTGGTTTCCGGACAATTAAAATTATGTTATTTCTCAAATAAATCTGTTTCAAAGTGACTCCCCGATTTGTCCCTTAGCACTGTGTGATAGCATTTAACTATAAGCAACTGCTTCTTTCCAACAAAAAGTTAGGTTTGCCCAAACAATCAACAAATTCGACATGACATTTTGCATGTGTGCCTGTGTCACTGTGTGCTCACTGCTGCGATGAGTTATTCTTGATCTAACTGCCCTAGCAAATGTCTGCTTCGAATCTGCCCATCTGTGTGACCCATGAACATTTATACATATCTACTATTATCATATTTCATCTGTTTCATGCAAATCCCTACCATTTGTGCAGCGCTGTGCCTTCGGGAATCCGTTATCATTTTATTCTATTCAAGTTGCTGAATGTTTATTTAATTTGACAAAGTCTGACAAAATGACTCAGGCCTATGAATTAAGTATTTGTACTTTTGCCTCAATGACAAATGATGTCACACAATGAAATACAACGGCATCACGCAATAAATACAGCCGTCTATGTTTCATTGCTTCATTCCTCTTAATTCAAAAACGTACACTATAAATATATAATTTAAATTGAAAATTCTTGTAAAAATGTTTAGACGCTTAAATGTAAATAAAAAACTAAATAGAAAAGGTGTTCAGAGTTAAAGGGCGAAAATGTCAAAAACCAAAGCATAAAGCATAAGAATGTGGGGTTATACTTTCATATAATATAAACCATGTATGTAATATAAAGGTAACAGATTTCACAGCACAGATAACCCTTGTAGACATTCTTTGTATGGGTGACCAAAAAAGTTAAATTAAAAACAATAATAGTGAATAATAACACAGCAGCCATATAAGACAATGCAGTATAACCTGGCCTTCCTGCAGCCACAGCTGTCAGAGAGGTCAGCCCAATCCAACAGTCCCAGCTCAAGCATTCATCTCAGAGATAAAAATCTCTTAGGTGTTAGCAGAAATGTCAGACGTTATCTGCATCCTTTTTAATTGATTTCTCTCTGTCTTCCATCTCGACAGGTATTTCTTTGCTCTCAGTCCTGCTTGTTATCATCGATGGCAGCTGCCAGTGTGACTCAAAGTTGTGCATCTGTAAGTCAACAAGATACAATTGAATCATGTCTGCTAAATACATTTAACGTATTTAATATTGTTGTTAGAAAGACAATTTTGCATTTTTCCAATTTCCTTCGTCCTAGGTGGAAATGAATTGGCTTATCACCAAGAGCAATGTGGATTGCTTTTGACTGATGTGATAAGAGATATACTTGACTGTTGAGTCACAGATTATCACTTTTTGCTTCCTGTAATTCCTTTAAAATCGCACAATATATATAGCTGATTATATATAGAAAAGGGGAATTTATTGTTAGCATTGTTGTGTATAATACAATCTATGTTGTGTATAGACGTCAGATGTTAAGTGTCATGTTTTTTGTTTCTGTTTTGTTTTTTACATTTAAGTATTGTAAATACATTTTGAGGAATCTAGGTAGAGTAGCTACTGATGTTGTTACAGTAGTTAAAGGAATCTAAACCAGATAATATAAATCAACAAGCAAACAAACATAATTAATGCATTAACTAATATTAATGTGCTTTTTTTTTTTTTACCAACCAAAGTACAGACAGGTGAAATTTGTGTTAGACGCATTGTAAAAGATATATCATCCTAACCCCATGACCTGTACACTTCATAAACTTGAATGTGGTACTAAAATACCACATTAAAAATTAAAAGATGTTCTGTGAAATATTTGTGGCCATAATCATGTGACTGTGCACGTTTCTCCAGGTCACTGTGTCTTCTGTTCTGCACATTCTGTATTATCGAACATGCCGTGGACCATTTGTGTAAACCTTTCTTCCTTGTTCCTGACATTAAAAGAACGTATAAGGCATAATGGTCTTCCTTGCATAAGTGTAACAGTTCAGCTGGAATAAAGTAAACTGTAAATAAGTGGCTTGGTGCATGTGAATGTTCTGACTGTACTTAAAGTGTTTGCAGTTTGCAAAAGCCCCTGTGTCATTGCAATTTTTGAAAGGGTTCAGGCTGTGACAGGCTGAAGAGGTTCACCTGCCATTTTGAGAAACTCAGCCCTGCTAATATGCATTGTGGGTCGGCTCTTATTTCAGTTCCTTATTATTTCATTTGTCAGACCTATAAATTGTCCTGTTTGATGTTGTATAATATTGCAGTTATAGTATGGTTGTGTTTTTGTGTTACTACTCAAGCATGTTTTTGTTTTGTTTTTCTACAGATTGGCCTATAACAAATTTCTGTACATTGCCCTTTCACTTATATTTCATCAATATATTCTCTTGTGAACACATTTTTATTCAAAAGCTTTTGTTCCAAAGGAAACTGGGGCAATACTAAGCAATGACTGACTAAAATACTAAATATTAAAACAGAAGTTTTTAGCCGTCCTTTCCTCTTTTCATACCCTATTCAACATTACTGGGCTAAACATTTGAGGAGCTACACTCATTCATTGATTGTACTTTGATTACACCAAGAGAGACAAAGACTAGAACATTGGCTATAGAACATTACAGTATCGACCTTCTGTCATAGTTTTGCTGTGCTGTTCAGAATTGATGCATGGATTTGAGACTTCAATATTACAAAACGCTGAAAGCAAAACAGTGTGGGTCAAACACACAGAACCCTGACAACAGAACCCTGACAACAGAACCCTAAATGTTCTGTGTCCATAGACAAATCATGTGGCAGACAAATGCTGAGCTAGGAAGTATGATTGAGGGAAGAAAGGTTTCAGGTTAAATTAACCTTTGACAGAACTTCTACCTCCCATCCAGTATGTTTTAGAAATCAACCGAGATCATTTCATAACCCCTGGTCAGAAGAAGTGCTGCTATCCTATTGACAGACAAAAAGCAAATGGTGCCTTCCAGCATCTGAATCCAAAAAGTGAAAATATTTCAATTCAACACCATGCCACAGTTACTAAAGTCCTTAAATAGTAGTGACTTAACAATTGTCATACTCTTAAGAGTCATGATAGTCTTTTCATACTTCCGTTCTCTTTGCTTACACTGCTGTTTGCTGGATTTCTAATTTGCTTTTGTAATTTCAGGACAGTGGATTTAGATGCTTAATTTCTTTTCACATGTTCCTCATATTGGAATACCAACATCCAAAGTCATTTCTAGTATTTTAAAATCAACCCTTCACAAACTACAAATGATAATTGTCACTTTTGTTAGTGTGGTCGACTGTAGTAGTCTGAACTGTTAATTGTTATTTTTCATAGCTGGACTGCTGACAGTGGTGAAATCGCCGCTTGTTTTACTGCTTGTGCTGACACACTTCAACAATTTGTGATGCCAGTTGGAGGATATCAGCAACCCCAACATATGCTACTTGCAGTTACCACTAGTAGGTTGACATGAACAGTTATTGTAGCTGGCAGTTAATATTCATAGAACATCAGATAACACAGCATCAACAGGCTACTTGCCAATAACACATGCTGGCGTATATACGAAGGTGTCAGGGAATGGATAAATGGACATTGGAGGTAGGCAGGTCCCACTGCAGTATGTTATTCCTTGGAGAAAAATATATTTGACATGTTTGGTTAAAGACAGTTTACATATAACTGTAAATTATTTAAGCAATATTAGCTGCAGAGGTAGAAACTGCTGCAAATTTGTGAATAGGCAGTGGATGGGAGGGTCACTGATTCCCAGTGAAAAATGCTACAGGGTGGCATCCCATGTGAAAGTGTTTTGTAGTGGTGCAAAACATTTTGCCACGTTTTCTTTTAATATTTGTACAGATCTGAGCATGACCCTGGTGAGGAAGAGTGCAGGTGCCATCAGTAAGCTAATCAACTGTGCAGGCATAAAGCTCCCTCTGAAGCACAGGAAGGCAAAGGTGGAGTAGAATCTCTCTATGAGAGACAAAGACCAAATAAGTGTGGTGAACTTAAGGTGACTGGGTGCATAATGAAGAAAGAAGCAAGTTTAAAAATGGACTGTGTCAAATGCTTTGTGCGTGTCCTCACTGCTCATTTCCAGTGTGATGTCAATGCTCCGGTCCAGAAAGAATTTGTTGTTCTGTCATGTCTACACACATTGTCTTCTGATCTGCCACCTCACAATAAAGGTATTATTGATTTTGGACAACTTAAACAACTTGGTTAAGATTAAGGAGAAGATCACAGATCATTAACCCTAAAACATCTCAAACCTCCGCCCCAATCTCCTCCCTAATGTTGCGTTCACATATAAAGATGCAAAGTAGCAGGCAGTCTGCAGCTCTGTTGGTATGTGGAGCTGAACATGTAATTTACATACTCAGCTCCGTTGTTTTCTGACATAACCGCTGTAGTACACAAGATACACAAGATAGTCCTTCATTTTCTGGGTACAGAATAGCTTTGTTTTCTGCCTCTTTTTTTTAACCTAGCAGTATGCGCCTGGTTGCCACTCGCATTGTGTCAGAGGACATTTGCATAAAGTTTAGCTTTTCTTAACTTTTCCCTGTAGTGCCGCTGCTCTTTGTAAAAGGTCCACCAGGTCCCATTTACAATGAACAGAAGCCTGTCGCTGTCCCACATGAGTCCATATGTGTGAACGGCCTGTAAAACTTTGCAGTGGTATAAGAATGTGACGCCACTTCTACAACTGCACAATCAATGCTGTTGTTTTAGTTTTGTTTGTGTGGTATATTAGTATTAGAACCTTCCGTTCACCGCAACCACACACATATGCACATACAGTAACTTCGGTCTCCCTCGCTCTTCCTCCCTTGTCTCTCTGTTTTTCTCAGACTTATTCTTTGCCCTGCCGAGGCATTGCATCAGGATGTGGTATAGGCCTCCTTGACAAGAACTTGACACTTGGAGGATCAATAGGGGATTGAATCTTCACTGCACCAAAAGTCAAGCTACCTCTTAAATCGATGACTGGCAACTGCTAACTGGGGACAGATCCTGTTATTCTGTTTTGTTTTTTCTCTACCATTACATACAAATTCTTCATTCTAGAAGAAAGACTTTAACATTACTATCTGATCCACAAGTCCCTTTAATCTAAGTCTGCATTTATATTATGTTTTTAAAAGTGATTGTTTATTTGTTTGGTCTAAGGCTTGGTATTGACTAACACTACTCATTTGCAGCTAAGTTATTGTCATATTTAAAATGACATACATTCAATCAAATTTCACTGTCAGTGTGCCACTTATTTAGCAGAGGATTGGCTGTGAGAAATTATAATCTCTATAATTTCTTGCAGATTTTCTAAAGCTACTCCCTGTGTTATCCAACTGCTGAATGATACATGGCGGTTAAGTCCATCTAGATGAGGACCCTAATTTATTTCCTGATGTGTCTGTGCTCTACACTTGAAGCGATCGGTAGCCATTTTGGCAGGGATGCTTTACAGACTAGAATGTATTGATTGAGACCACAGACAGCTCTAAGCTACCTTAGCTACCTTTGAATCCATCAGACACTTGTCGGAGAAAGAAACCAATTTATGTAGGGTATTATTCGTAATGTAATACTGTCCATTGCTCTAGTTTCAGATCTAATGCATTCATTGTGAAATCAAAAATGGCATCACCCACAATATTGAAAATAGTTTTGAAAACCACAGTGCTTAAAAGTGGTTTTAAGATAGCGCAGTGCGTTGTTGCTGATCCACAGTAATTACAGCATACTTTTGCATAGAATGACAATTCTATCCAGTTGTTTCTGTGGTTTGAGCTAAGTAGTTGGAAGAAACAGGTGCAGGATGAAAAGTTACAAAACATCTGTGTATAAAACATTTTGTTCAGTATTTAAAACAGTTATGTTACAACTGTGGAAGACACACGTGGACAAACATGCAAGTTTCAGGTTTCCCACAATTATTTTTCTTGGCGAAAGAAGGCGGAATTTGCAGAGAAATCCTGGTAATTGATGTAATTCCTGGGCTTCAACCCCAGTTTGTATCTGGGACAAAAATACATCAGGGCCAAAAAAAGTGATGAAACCCTCTTGTATCCCAAAGTGCTTGAGGACAGTCATTATTTAAGGCCTATTTCAAGGATGTTTCTAAATGGCAAAATATCAAAATATCAAAAAAAGCTTTACGCCAAGGAAATGTCACTGTAGGGGAATGAGCAGATGGGTGCAAAAACAAATACACAAATGTAGTGTGTTTAAATAAACATATACCCACAGAAAACACCATCTATTAAAAGACAGTTATTGACAACAAAATTAGTTGAACCACCAGGAAGAACCTTTATGTTGTGTATGTAGGTGAGTGCTATTCAAATATGTTGTGCCCTTATTCAGGAAATCCTGATGCGTTCCAGGTGAGTAAACACGCCCTGTATTACTTCAGCTAGAAGAATGAACTACATACTCAAATTCAGGCCTCATTGACCAGTAAGAGGCTCTGCTTTGTAATGAATGTCAAAGGTGAAGGTACATAACAATCCAACATACTGACACTTGTTCCAGTGCCTGGCTTGTGACTTTTTGGTACTGTTTGGCCTTTTGCCATGCTAGCCATTAGACCTTTACACAAATCATTAGCCAGGGTGATGTGAAGAGCAATGATGGAATCTGTAATCTCTGTCCCTTTATCTGGCTGCTCAATTTAATGACCAGGCAGGTGTTAATGATGATGGAGACCAAGACTGGCTCTGGCCAAAGAGCCATGAGCAGAGTGTAATGGGGTGAAAAGCTTACTTTGGGACAAAAGTAAATTATGGCCCTCACAATCAATAGTAAGCATGACTGAAAGCCAATGGGGCTTTGCTCCAGTTCTCATAATAATAGGGAGGAAACACATTGATTCTTCCTCTTTATACAATGTTTGATTTCAGCTACTGACTTCATTGAACATGGCATTTACCAAACTAATTCTAGCAAGTAAATGGCTAAATAGGCTGGTAAGTAAATGATTAAAAAGAAACTATACAATGCAGATGGAGGGGCTGACACAACACTCCAAATTACCTCTCTTAAATCATGATTTATTAGATCTAATCAACCCAGATGTAAAACTAACCACAGCCAGTACTAGTAAATTACCAAGTAAATTAAATGCAACACTATTACAAAAAAAAAACCCCAGCAGATAATTGTTTTAATAATAAGAGAGACTGGATAAATGACCATACAAATCTCCTATTCAAGTAATAACGAGATAAAAACCAAAACCATCTTGTTTCTAAAATAATAAAATCCCTGATTTAATTTGTCCAAAAAAAAAAAATCCACATAAAATATTTCTTAAACAACTAAGTGTGTTTTTAAAGACTTTATCTACTCAACATTATGTCTTTCTAAGACAATGTAATGTTTTATCATATGAATTTCCAATTAAAAGGATAAGTCTGGTGATATTCTATATCTTACTGTCAACAAATGGAAACATCAAAACCAACAATGAATTGATCCTAACACTACTTAATGAAAATGTAATAGATTAATACATTTTGAGCAGTTAAAGATGAAGCCTAAATCAGAAAACATACAGTATGAATATCATGGCAAAATCTTTCTTCAATTAATGCCTTTCACATCTCATGTTTTTTTGTTGTCATTGTAAGACTTTGAGTTTGTCCTCAAAGCATGCTTTTCCATGTCTACCTGTAAATCTTGGAGACTGTGTCCCACAGTTTGCAGTATATGATGCTGTCAGATTTTTTGCTGCTAGCATCTTGGCATGGCATCTTACTCTGCCATTAAGGATTTTAACTTATTATCCAGCCGAGGAGCATAATTATTCCTGGCTGTGCTCTTTCGTGGAGGTTGTTTATCAGCTAAATTGACCATAATACTTATGACTAATGTTACATCTGCAATGATGATCTGATTCTTTAGAAACCTCTAACAACTGAACTTTCCATAATTAATGATTAACTCAAAATTGTGGTATGATGATTCACTGATCCAAACCAACCTTTATATTTAAGATACAGCTACACTGACACAAACAGCTTGGATAAGACAAATGTTGGGATAGAATAGTTTTTACACCTGATAATTGCCATAGCAGCTGTTTTCACATTGTGTGTTTCTCTCATGTATTTTTCAGATTCACCACCCCCTGTAGACTACACTTGTCTCTCAATCTCTGCCTGCCTGCCATTCCCAAAGGCACACATACAAATCATGTCTCCAACATTTGCTCAAGGAAACACATACTTTCTGTATCTCAATTGCAAGTTATCCACTAAGGTTTTAGCACAATTTTAGAACAGCACAGTATGTGCTACCCTAAACCATTTAATAAGTTGTTTGCCTCCTTCAAACTAATGAGGAGGCTGTATTGTTTTCCCTGCTTCAAGCTAAATGCTAACGTCACAAAGACAATGTTAACATACTGATGTTTAACAGGTATTATATATGCCATATTATAATTTTCACTATCTTGGTCTAGCTTGCTAACATTTGCGAATTAGCACTAAACGTCAAGTACAGCTGAAGATGCTGGGAATGTCATTAGTTTTGCAGGCATTTGGTCGCAAATCAATATACTGGGAAAAGGTGAAATTTCACTGGATTGCCAAAATTATTACAACTCATCAAGTCTGTTTTCACTAAAAAACAAAAATGTCAACCTCCTGGTGGTGCCAGAGGAAAAGTCAGGGCATCACCAAAGTCAGTAGGAAGTCAGTGTTTTACGGATATTTCTGTATGAACTGGGCCACTGCATGTAGGACCTAAAGATGGTAGGATGGCACTGCAAAAATGCACTGTTCAAAGGTTTACTTGGATTAGACTGATTTTTATGTTAGTTTTATTACCAACAAATGAAATTCTAACAGTAGGTAGAAAACAGTGGAGGTGAGCATTGTCACCTCGAGATTTTTTTCTAACCTTAAAAAATGCACCACTGCACACAGTGCCTTCATTCTACTTTTTGTTATGAATGAAGCAATAGAGATCTGTGTAATCAACAAGGATATTCCCTGGTAGACCACTTAAGGAACAACAAAACCCTGGGTTACAGCGCCATTACCACTAGATCTTTCAACACACTGGCTTGATCTCAAGAATCTCAGGTTAGCCCACACAGGAGCTGATAAAAGCCTTTCTGTCTCACCTCAAAGGAACATAGCTCTCGTAACTCTCTCTGGCACAAAGTTAAAGAAAAAGCAAATGTAAAGCTTTTCTACTTCCATTCTCTGACAGACACGTACACTTTCAGACAAGAAGAACTTTCAGAGGAACTTCTATGGTAATTCAGACTAACACGGGAACTCAAATGGCCGGGAGGCTGTTACTGCTGACACCGCCACCAAATGAGGCCCCAAATGCGTCATTGTAATTAGTTGCTGTCCGCGTGACATGCTCATTAATGTGCATATTACACCCCTCTCCCCAACCTTTCCCAATTCTGAGGAGGTAAACATCAACAAATTCACAAGGTGTCAAGGGGTTAGCTCATTAGCTCAACCATAAATGACAGCAGACATAAATGTAGAGATCAGAGAGCTCATTTTTAGAGCTTCACAAATGTTAGGTTAGATAGGCACATGGATAAAATGTTTACTGTAGAGAATATTTCTCAACAAAATATGAATTGCTTCATGCATGGTTCTTCTATTTAAATTGAAAAGCTGTCTTAATAATCAGCACCATTTCTGACACTTTTGGCCTGCTGTTTTCCTTAATTTGGATTTGTGGAAACAGGCTTCATGCTCTACTTGTAACTCCATTGTGTCTTAACGCCAGATGGGTTTGCCTCTGTTTGTATCTGCCTCACTGTTTTCCTGTATGATATTGTCATATAAAAGGCCCCATTAAGTAAATACAACAGCGGTTGTGTCATGCTTTGAGAGCATGTATAAGGATTGTGGAACAGTGCAGGTGACATAAACTTGCAAATACACTATGATATATTTAGGCATGTTATCCATGTTACTTTATTGTATGGACTTTAAAACAATGGCCTGAGTAAACTGTAACATAGAAAGCCAATTGTGGTTGAGGCTATCTACACCAAAGGCAATTCATTTATCTTTGTCTAAGAGAAGAAAGGGGGTGCAATTTCTGCAGGTAATTGCTGATGTTAATCACAGTCATATTTGAGAGAGGGAAGAACCTCTGCCATTCTTTTAAGCAAGCAAGGCCAGTGGTCTGCTGCCCCTTAACCACGAGGAGCTTCACTGACTAATTACTGCAGTCCAGCTGCCTACACTCTCTCGTGCACTCTCCCAGCCTCTTGATCCGAGCACTTCTTTTCTAGTCTCTTCTGCAATCACCGTGCGTCCTTATCCAGTTGGGTAAGACCATTATACTTTCTTGAGATTGCGCCTCTGCCATGTTGTCTCTGCATGTTTGTTAATGTAGTTGTTTTGAATTCAATCCACTAGAAATGTCTGACCAGGTGGTAGCATATTTGCTCCATCCTTGTTTGAGTTAACCTAACATCTGTGCCTCTGTTAAATTACTACTCAAAAATAATGAATCAACTAAAAATTGAAAATACAATCAATTAAACAGGACATAAATAAAGACACTTTTACTCACCACAGAAGGATAAGCCATTGGAATTGCACAATTAATCTGACTACGTGTTGGAAAGTCTAATTATATCTCCATATTTGTGGAGTGTGTATAAGACATGGAGTAAATAAAGGCATTCATACGTCATGCCTCAACATGGTGCCTCATTGAAATGAACTTCTTTACTTAATAGGCTACAAGGTTGCAATCAGAGCCATCATTTGATTAGCTTCAAGAGATACACATCCGCCTCCCAAAGACAATACTAATTTTATTTAGTTTTCAATGATATGGAGCCCAATTTTCAGTGATATTCAATAGACACACCAGTAGAGGTCTAAAGATGAAATACTGATGGTTTGAAGGGGGAGGGACAATCTGGCGGGAGTCCAGTGCTGCTTTTAAGAGGGGCCAGCATCACACAATTTGTTCCTAGTTTCAGTGGCTCTTTACAACTATTCATCCAAGCTCTCTATCCAGTTCACTTCCCTGCATGGCCATGTTGCAGAGCAACAGTATTGATTCTTTTTTTTGTTCCCATTTTTTAACTTTCCTTTATAGTGAATTATCTCTCTGCTGGTACCCCTTATTCCTGTCCCTTTCTTTTTTTCTATTTGAAATAGCGCTTTCATCTGGGGACAAAACCAACTTTTGTGTCCACACATCTTCTTTAAGACTCCTCCCGCACAGTTCAGTAAAACTATCTTGTATGTATGAAAGAGAGCCACCAATGACTCCTTAAGGTCATTGCCTGCAGGTGGTTAAACCTGTTTGGATTGTTGTATTGTACAGTAAAGTAAATTTAAAAAGAAACCAGTATCAGTATCTCTTTAAGATTGTCAGGTTTGGTTTTGTTTTATTAGAATGTGTGGCTTCAGTTTGGTAAATTGTACTGTGTTATTTGTACGTTGATAAAGGAAGTTAAAACCAATCTGTTTCTCTTTTATTTTAAGAACAAAATAATTCAAACAACAGCATCAATATTACCCGCTCCTTCAAAAACCTTTCACTCCAGTACTTTTTAAAAGAACGACCATGGATCTACTGTTGAGCTACACCAGTCGGCTGTGTCCCAACATCCTGAAAGCAATCTATATAAGATCCACTCCCTCCAGGCACTTGGGAAGCTCACTTAAAGACATCAATACTCTGGGAAATGAGACACAGAGCAATGGCTTCAGAGACTGAGAAGTTAGACGGCTGAGATGCCCTTACATCTTATTTAAGGTGTTGCTGCTCAATGCACTAGACTTCATTGAGTGAGCTGCTTTCTCTCTTGTCAACATCAAACTGCACAGGATGTCAAACCAATAGGCAGCAATAGGGAATAAGCAAGACGGGTAAACTGCTCTTGCTAAAGTTGCAATTACTGTTAACAGCAATCAGAAATCTTCTTATCCATTTAATTGAAATTTAGACACTTGGCTGTTTCATGTTAGCATCAACCACAGTGTTGTAACATGGAGCTTTCCCACCATAAAGACAGGATATAACCTTTGATTTAATTGCTGGTTGAGCCAATTGTGTGTGAGGAGCTGTATTCAATTTGATCAACATTCCCACAAAACTCGAATTTGCCCTCGACAGCATGGTTGAAAGATCGTCAACAACGTGCTTCAATTAACTCTAACTTCCAGAATAATGTTTAAAACCTTTTTCCCTCCCCTCTCCACAGCTGAAGATATTCAGGAGTACATGAGGAGAAGAATTAATCCTCATGTTGAATATTCAGATACATTTCCTGCCTCTCTCCTGGAACATTGCAATGTCAATCAAATACGACCCCCCCTCCCCCCACACACACACACACCACCATTGCCTTGGCAACAAAAACGACAAATGTACAGAGAATACAAATCAACTGGCATTACAAAGACAGAGAAGGGACTTGGAGATAACTGAACGAGTCAGTGATAAAAGTATCACAGATTACTCATGACAAATGGCCTACAATCTATCAATTTCCAATTCCAACTAAAATTGATGCAGTATGAAAACACCACGATGCAAAGGTTGAGCTCGTCGGCCCCAATCTGATGAATAGATGATATAATTTCTCAGATGAGTGATACAGTGATAACAGACATAAAGCTGAAATGCGTCTCAGTGGGTGATTTCAAAAGTTCCAACAAAGAATGCATCATCAACGTCAGCTGCAACTCTCTGCAATGATTGATTATGTTGTCACAACGCGCCAATGCTGTCACAACGTGGCTCCATTCTGTTGTCACTTGAGCTCAAATTTATGCGTTACTTTCTATCTACACAACGACGCCTAAGCCAACATGCAAGAGAGTTCTGCTACATTCTGTCAGGGGCATAGAGAGACACTGCAGCACCAGCAGCTCTAACATCTGAGAGAAAACAACAGCAAGCAAGAGCCGTGAATTACGCCGTGTCAGATCGATGAGATCGATAATCACTCCTCTCGCACATTCACTCCTAAGTTACTGCTGAGAACAACCATCAATGGTTCCAACTTGCTCTCAACAAACTACACTTTCATGTGTTAAATCCGATTTGGCAAACACTGTTATCAAGTGGCTGATGACGCACAAAACAACTGATAAACGGATCAACCCAAAATAAAATGAAAAGGCAAATATTCACTTTCACTGCTATAATCTATTATAATTATTATTTAATCTAAAGTACTTTTTAAAGGACGATGTTAACAAGGACATTTCTGATTTCTGAGTCAGGGTCTTTTGACATCTTCATTTTCTGGCCTCCTTCTCTCCATCTCTCATGCCACAATCGTCTTTATCTGCTGCTTACAGCTAGGTGGCAAGGTAAAGTCTAACCCTATTCAGGTTTCCTGTTGATCTGCATACCATCTAATGCATCCTTTCATGCTCTGCCACCTTCTCACCCCATGGCATGATGCTGCAGACTGTCAGTTCTCCGGAAGAGCCTCTGATGTGGCAACTTATGCTCTGCAGCTGCTGCTTGGCCCCTGGTGGGACTGAGGTAGGAAAGTGATGATGATGTGTTGAGAGGGAGAGAGAGACTCTACGCAACATGCAGGCTTACATGAGTAGGTATGCAGCAGGTGGTATCAAACAGATTTGTTGTCACTGTTGGGCTCCAAGGTAAGCTCCAAGGTGTAGATGTATTAAAACATGTTAAAAGTAACGTCTTTTTTGTTTTTTTATTTCTATGCGTGCCTGTGCGAATGTGCATATTGCAAAACGTCGCAATACCTAATCCTGACTTTGATCTTTTGACGAAAATTGAACTATGACGTTTCCTATGATGTCTTTTCTGACATTGTCTTCACCGGATGCAGACATAGTAAATCCACTTTGATAAAAAACTTGTTTTCTTCAACAGGATTACAACACCAGACAGGCCTGTCCGTATCTCGCTGCTGCCTTTTGCTTGTGCCCAGGGCTTCATTAAATCTATCTCAAATAAAAAAGTAAGATCTCTGTCTTTATTGAGTGCACAAAGGTATGTGTGCCAATCCAGAGACAGAAAAACAAGTTGCATCATGCATCATGGAACAACAGGGACACTTAAGTGAAATGCTGAAGGAAATGTGAAACAAGTACTTCCCAGACAGGCCAAGCTCAGTATATCATTTTGCAATGTGAATCGCACACCACCCATTTAGAAACCATTGTCAGTATTGATTAACTCACCTCCTTTTGAAAAAGACACTTAAACTGGACCTAATCAGCCATACCAACCTGATTTTACCTGATCTGGATGAGAAAAGGTAGACAACTAAAGTAGTGCATCTACAATGTACCACATTAGCCTTTTACGTAGGATAACTGTGAATATTAATTTCATGGCCCCCTTCTCTTCGCTTTCACGTTAGACATTGTGGTCGGCGTATTTTTTTCCCTGAAAAAATCTCGTCACAACGCAGTCTAACTCAATCGTCTCTGGGAACAGGAATCTGCACCCTTTTAATACACTTAAAAACTGCAGTAAAGCTGTGGGCAGGCAAGGAGTGATTCCCATCTGTTATCTTGTCTACACCCTTACTTGTATAGCAGCTGTGATTCTGCAGCATGATAATCCCCTCCAAGTAAAATGCCATATAAGTTAGCACAAAATGTTCCATTATGCAGTGTCTGTTCAGTCAGACCCAACCCTCCAAAACCAAGAAAGATGGTTACAAATTCAAGTCACTACAGAAAATATGGGTATGTAAATTAATATGGTTCGACCTAAAGTTGTAAGTATTGTTATCTCTATAGCAGTGTGAACAACGTTGATCAACTGAAACAATACAATACCTGAACTCAACAAATTAGATTTATAAATTACAAATATCAAACACAAATTATGATGATTAGTGGTACTCCTCTGTGAAAAGAGAAAGGATGTACCACTAGATCTTCCTCTATTTTAAGCTACAACCCGCTCTCTTTAGCTGCGTGATGACATTACAGAAGGTGGATGGCAGCTGCCTGTGGTGTACAGGCTGGCAGGATTGGAGGTAGCCAGCGGCGGCATTGCCCCCTGCTGCCGCCAATTCAAAATACAGAGCACAAATGTTGCAGCGTGGCTGCCGCTCACTGTCTGGAAGCACCTTTAATCCCACCTACAAAGCTACAAAGTGTGGTCAACTGTGCAACTGGCAGAAATGGCCGTCAATGGGCACAACACCGGATCCATTTTAATAAAACAACAACAAATCTGAGATGTGGGCAGCGATTCAAAGGTTTGGAACCAGGATAACATTTTCTCTGTGGCTGTAGAGAAATTATATACAATTTATATAATATACAATCTTCATTTCATTCACCAATTTGAGGAATCATATAGTCATGTAATCAAGTGTTATGTAGAGAATCTCCTTGGTATCGGCTACTGGTGTCAAGCCAGAGACATCTAGAATGAGATTCATTAAAGATTCAAAACACTGGTACTACACAATACATTAATTGGCAATATTATTCTTTTCTGCTTCTTCAGTAGAAAGACTTTGTTGACTCTTACAGCAAGATAGTTTATTATTTAAAAAAACACTGACAAGCACGCATCTAGAGGTAAACTAGAATTGTATTCACATATTCAACTAAATAGAGAGATGTAAGCGACAGAACATTCTGGAGGTATTAGCGTCTTGGCACCTTAAAGTCATCTCAGCTTTATGAAATCTTTTAATAGAAATCTCAAAAACAGAAGGGTTTACTTAGATCATCAAATAAACAGTTATTTACCCCAGTTTTATCGGTATCGGTAAAATCTCATTTATTTTATTTTTTATCCATATCCACGTTGGCATCAAAAAAACAACTTTGTTGGCAAATAACTTTATTTGATTCCCAATTTGTCTTCAAGTGACTATTTGAACTTAAATCACATACACTGCAATCATACTTCAGTCAGTATCTGTGAAAATGAGCCTGAGGTCAATACCAAAAATAAAATCCTAAGAACCAGGTTTTTTATTTATTTTATCAAGTAACTACTGACAGATTAATTTTTTGAGCTTGTGCAGCAGAATTAGCTTTGTTTTGCATTGATTAGGTCTGTAACTTAATAAATGCAACATCACATCCCCAGTAAATCCCCCAGGATGCTGTCACAGGATGCACAATTATTGCAAATGTGTCTCTTTTGTCTCAAATGACATATACAACTCTCTCTTGATGATAAAAAAAAATTATTTGAGCATTTTATCCATATTGTTGACCGTTCACTCATGTTTTGATGTGTTGTGGGGCGTGTTTCATGATGCATCTTTCACTGAACATGATCAAACCCACTTGTACGCCCTCCTTTTGCCTTTCACTAATCTAACTTGACCGTGTCCAACATAGTAGCAACAGCACAAATAGTATTTCAAACATGATTTTCTTTGAAAGATGGATGATACATTTCCATTTGCTCCTCCATTCTGTGTTCCACACTCAGCATTTCATATGTCTTCAAAGACTCACAAGCTGTCTGAAAAGTTACAGTTGGTATAGATCATTTTTACCATCATCACAATAGCAGGCTGCAGGCTAGTAACAGCATCCATTTCGTCACTCTCCCCAGAGCTATCACGTTTTTACTAGATCCCCATAAACCTCAGGCAACATTTCCAGCCTGCCTTTGATTAGTCGTATTGGCAATTAAAATAAAACAACCTGCTCATGTCTTTAATAAAAACAATATCAATGTATTTACCACTTATACTGTTTAAAAAGGGGGGTAAAAATGATCATTAACAAGAGATTCTGCAATAATTGGCTACATCATGCTCCATTGCTTTCCGTTCCACTGTGCCATGTCCTCCCCTATAATCTCGCCAGTACAATTTGGGACTGCTGAATGGGCACAGTAGTTGGCATGGAACTGTGAGCTGCTCTTATCATGTTAAGCACAATGACAGGGATTGGTACAAGAGAACGGCTTTAATGATTCTGGATTTGTGCCCCTGGGCTCCTATCGCCCTGACCAACCCTTGTATACCCATGTTAAGCCCTAGGGCCGCAAGTGTTTGTGCCTCCATTTTGAGACCGCTCTTGAACAACAAATACAGAGTTCTTGCATCACTGTGTGCAACACCGTAACATGTCACTACAAGTTTAACTGAGGTAACCCTAGAAGTATACTTAATATTATGATTGTGCAACTCTGTTCTACAAGCCTTTGTTGTATATTGGGAGGTATAGAATTACTACTACTACTATTACTACTACCATATTTTCAATGCCATGGCTGTCCTAAATGCTAGATTGAAAACCTTTAAGAGGAGTGTACAGTAGCACATCAGAGCCTCAATGCTAACATTCATTACCTCTTTATCACATCTTTTTGTAATGCTGAGTTGACAAAAAGATGTCAAAAGCAATGTTATTTTTTAATCTGCTTTGACTGTCGGCAGATTTTAAAAAGCTGTATGTGAAAAGAACAGTGTGTTCTGCTGGCCTATTTTGAAAAGCCACCCACAGTTTCACCCGCTATCAATGCACCTGCGGGTGAGTTTGTATATAACTAGCATCTTCAAGAGGAAATCTGACATACTGCAAGGATGCCAGAAGCTCTTTCAATCATGTCACAGTTCCTGTATTGTCAAAATTGCTTCTCTTCCTTACAAAATATGTATAGATAAACACGAAGAGGAAGGCAGAAAGAGTCAGGTTATCATCTTTGACTATTATCTTGGTTTCCACATCCATTTCCCTAAATGAAAGGCTTTCTGATTTTCAGAATAGCTTTTCTTTTAAGCAGGTAATGTCTGGCACTCCTTGACCTGTGTCTGTTCATAGCACTAAGAATATTCATAGCCAACACGTGGTTATCAAAATCTATAACAAGTGATGCATGAAGACCTGCTGTTTTTCCCTGAGGAACACATTTATGCATGCTAATACAGACATAAAAGATTAACTTACCATACTGGAACAGAGGCAAAAAACATGTCTGCTTTCTGCCAGGAGAGCCGATAGGTGCCTACACAGATTCAGTCTGAAACACAAAAAGAGAAGACTTCTGAAAGGACACGCAATAATGATTTATGTTATTTTACAAGACAGACATCTGAAATATTTGGAATGTCAGCAAACAGGAAGCTTCTTTCATCCACTCATTGTACTCTACGTCACATTGGATAAGAGCATAAGCTGGATGCCTAAAACATAGATCATAGACTCCCACCCATGCTTCCCCGTATATTAAGGACAGAGAACATTAACACAGTAGGATGTAACATAAGCTTTCAAAATTTGATTGAGAGTATATTTATTTATAGAGAGATAATATTCTGCGGGACTCACAAAAAACATTAAAATTTGATTCAATACTTCTGAAAAGGCTGGCATATAGATCCTAGAAACATACTGTAGATATAGTCCTAATATTGGAGTAGCACAATCCACACCCCAGTTTGTAACAATTGAGATTTGTCTATCAGTATATATTTTGCTATGTTAATGTTAATATCTCTCTTTAATATCTCGGGTTGCCTTAGACCATTGCTGACAATACTACAAAGAATGAGCAGGATTGCTTTATGGCAATATGGGATTTTAAAGGATTTTTGCATCCATGTGATGAAATACTTTGATTTATCAGGTATCCCATTCACTGGATTAACCAAAGAGATCATGATATAAAATTACACATGATGAAAATGTGTATCCATATCACACGCTCTATCTGGAATTACATCATCATTCCATTTTATGAAAGAAGCGAGTCTCATGGATATTTTGTACACATTCAGTGTACACATGTACACAGACTGTCAGGCGTTTTACAAACAACACAAAAAGCACTTGTTGTCATTTCAATTGATTTGCTTTGCCAGTTGTTTTCCCATAGGAAGACTGCAGCACTGGGTGGCTTCTACTGCTGTCAACCTGAAGCTCTTTAAACACTAGAAAAATGCGTCAGTGTAGCAGCATTCAAAACTTCCCTGTCATTTTCAGTGTTAAAAGAACGTATGCCCACTGTGGAATGTTCTTTTGTCAGGAAAAACGTTTTATAAATCTAACCATGATGCAGCTATTGTATTTGTTTGTGTGCTGTTTTCTAAATACTTTCAAATTCTCAACTTTTATAGTTATATTACATTTGATGAGATTGGGTTTGACCTGAAGAGAAATATAACAAGGACAGAAAAACCTCAATCTGCCATTCACTGCACCTCTGCCTTTCTGACAGCAATGTTTTGAAATAATGAGATCTCTGGCATGGTTTACCCTGAAAGGTATGAGCCAGCAAAAAATGAGGATGACAGGAAAAGTCAAACAGTCATGAGAGGTTTTAACACGGCGCCGTCCTAATGATTGCATCTAGGCTTACTATTAGCGCGAAGTGGTCTTCACGGTATAAAAGTCTACCCGCTATACTGTCTGTTTTAATCACAGCCTTGTGCTGAATTATTCATTTTTCTGGACCTGCTGGATCATGTTGGCTGTTCTTCACAAAAGGGAGAAGAATAGCACTGTCCTGGAAGGGGATTTGGGCGGAGCACAGGTGAGAGGCAGAGGAGAAAGAAAAGGAAAAGAGGGGGATGAGACACCGCTGGATGAAATCTTGAGTATGCCAAGGTCAGCAGAACTCTCACTATGAAATGAAACTCTGCCAAACACACACACACACACTCAGGGAGAAACACAAACAGGCAAACACACAGACACACATATACTTATGCGTAGCAACCCACTGCCCATATTAGCTCTTCCCTGAAGACAACCTGCTGAGAACTGCTAAATTACCACTGGGCTCACACTTGGCTATATGTGCCTGTACACCTACACACACACACACACACACACTCTTTCTGTAGCTCTCTCTTTCGTGTCATTACAGTGGTCTCTGGTCATTTTGAGATATTCACCTTTGCCCTTACTGCATTGAGACGGGGTCTATCCTTTCTTAGTGAATACCAGGATGGGCTTTCATATGAGTGCAAGCTGTCTTGTGTCCTGACAAATGGCCCTCATGGTGGCTGCTAGTTCATCTGATCCTTCCTCTCCTGCCTTTGTTCGGGTTACCTCAGGTGATGACACATTTGTTGGGATCGTATATGAACTAGGCTTGTAGCAGTTGGAGATTTACTACGGTGTTGGTTATTTCACCCAGAACACCAGGAAGTATCAGTGTTACGGACTTTAAAATCCCTGTCCTTTTGCTACTTAGAAGAAATACTTTTACCAAAAGCTTGGCTCTACACATTTCTCATATTAACGCTTGTAGATTGACACATGAAAGCTTTAAACAAACATCGCTACACAAAAGTTTCCATAAAATGCAGGTTTCACAAAATAGTTTTACCTCCTGTATACATTCACCAAACGCTCGTCACAGAAGCTGAATAAATGCTGAACCTAACGTACTGCTACACTGGAATATTTCCATTTCTTTTGGCAACCAAATACGCTGCCATAATTTAGCTAAGCTCACACCATCCACTGCACGTCAGAGGACATTACATTCTATCCCTCCCACTTGCAACTGCTATCTATTTTTGTGAATATCACTTTTTACTGTGTTACTGGTCAAATGGTAAATTATGTTGTATGTGCTTGCTGATTTACTGGGTTTTCAGAAAATAGTTAAATGACAGTAGGAACAGTGCAAAGCAAATTTCCAGTTTCAGCTTCCGCCTTCACACAAAGAAATATTGGCTGTACATTACAATGTAGTACAATCCAGCAAAGCCACAGTAGACCACCTGACTACATAATAGTAGTCTGCAGGGTCTAAAGAGAGTGTTGTATGCTGTACAAATTGTAAAGCTTTTTGAGGCAAATTTGTGATTTTGGGATATACAAAATAAAACTGACTTGACTTGTGTATTATGGGAAGGTGAAAGAAAAAAGAGGAAATAAAAGAATGCGTGAAAATTTATAAAAGACTATTGCACATGTTTGTATTCTGTCAATGATAAAATGTTTTTAAAAGAAAAAGACAATAGTTTAGTTGTTCATTCTATTTTGTTGTCATTAACTATACATCCTTGCATAACAGAGCAGATAGTAGTAGTAATATGGTCAAGTGCAATATCCAAATCGCAGGAGCTGCAATTTTATGATAAAGGTAAAATGTGTCACAACATACCATGATAATTGTGGTGCTACAGAGATGCCCCAGCCTACAAATCAGACATGCTTTATTAGTACAGACCCCAGCAAAAATCACATCATTTCCTTCTTGTTTTATTATTACATTTCACTGTGATTGTACCTTATATGATTACATGTGACAAATGAACATGACTGACTTGACTGTTTTTGTATTTTTTTCAGGGAAAATGAAATGCAAAATTTAACATTCCCATTAAAATCGCGATGGAAATATCTGTCAAAATAATCACAATATGATTTTTTTGGGGCATATCATTCAGGCCTCGCAGGTAGGATGTTAAACACGGCCTCTCACACTGAAAACTGACACATTATGACGTAAAGGGTTTTCATCAAAACAGTTCAGTGTATGTACAGTATATGTTCATCCAAACTATTTCAGCATCTTGCTCAATTGAAGCATTGTGAAGTGACATGAATTCTTTCTCCATGATTGAACTTTAACTTTGCTTTTGACTACACCTTGTTATACTGTTGGGGTTTGAGGCTCACATATAACACATTATACTATCATCTTCCTTCCCTTTAGCAAGACTACAAAGGGTGTGGAGAGGTGCACATTCCCGAGCCTCATGTTACTTTTTCGTTGATGTCATTTTGGATCCTCGCTTTTATTATGTCGTAAACACAAGGAAAATTCCCATATTGTACACTGCAGTCATACCCCAGAAGGAATGTCCAAAACTGTGCTTTAAAAGGTTATTTACTGTTTCAATATAATCCATATAGTCCATTAAAGACTCATCCTTTAGTCCTCTTATAAAATTTCAATGAGAGACAAAAACAATGTTCTTGTTTGGCTGCATGTTGAACTAGTTATCAGACTTAAAACATTTATGCTTATTCATAATAAAGGACTCAGTGCAGACGGGGAGAATAGGGGAAACATTTCAACATCACATGGGTATTTACCCGCTATAAACAGAGTGCCTTTTGTAATCCTTTTAAAAGGCCTCCCTTAACTACCAAAGTGCTTTTTGTGATTGTGCATTTTTTGTGCCAATATGGATAGGGAGTTCTGCAAAACATTCTGATTTTGTCACCGCATTTCAATCAATCTTTGCCTTGGAACTCCTGATCAAGAGTTATTAAAACTACTATTTCCTGTCTCCTGATTGCATTCATAATCATAAGTTCTCAGGAGTTTCCTAAAGGCAACAGGCGCTACATAATTGATGGGCATGAAAGCTGTGAGGGAGTGCCTGCAACTCTCTTGGGAAACAAAAAGCACCAGCAGCTTTGAAACCAGCGGAAGAAGGCAAGCCTCGGTTAGAATTAGTATTGTGTTCCGTCATGCCAGACATTTGGTGCTGAGACAATGCAATACAGTTTCATTACAATAACGGAGCCTCGCAGGCAGAGACATCAAAGGCCTGGTTTTCTCGGCCTCAGTTCACAAAGACAATGAAGAAATGGAGATATAGTTAAGATTAATTTCAAAGAGAACTACTGACAGTTTCATGTAAAATGCTGAAATGCTGAAATACTACAGTATGCACCTTGAGGTAGAAAACTACAAGAAACAAGGGACTAACAAGAGAATCCAAACCTGCTAGAGCAAGTCCGTCAATAGTGAATAATAACTGTTACATCCAGATTTATGTACTTCCAGTTTTATGTTGCAAGACGATCTGTTCTGAGGCAGGAACTGATCTTAAAAACAATGGGGTACAATTTGGTCTTCTGTTAATTATCAATCAAGTATCTGCAAGCTGTGTGTCTTCGTGTCGAGGATCTTGTGTTACAAACTTCGGCAACAACTTCTTCATGTTCAGAAATCTAGACTAAAATGCCCCAAGATCAGACAAATAACCGAAGCTGACCTTATAGTTGACGTTCACATTAAAACAGCATGCAATCATGGTTGGCCTAATAAGTTCTAAGGCATCTTGCACTGAAAAAGGTTATCTTCAATTTATTTATACAGGATGACAACCCTGATTGAGATAATAGTTGTTCAATAAAATATCTAGAGCAGTCTTGTAAACAGTGTCACATTTCCCACTGGGACCTTTGCAGCATACTTTTGGGAGGCTTTAAATCTCAAGAATCAGTATGTAGGCCACAGTACAAAGGCTTTAGAACACAAAGAGAACACAGGATTCAGTCAAGGTTTTTAAATGCCACAGCAGAGACAGATAGTGTTGCAGAGATTTACACACTGCTGAAGGAAAATGGTTATATCCAATAAAACCTATCTGGTATAGTGGGAGCACTTTAAAGTGTCCTACCCTACTGCGACAATTGTGCACCTTCGACGCAGTCGCAGCACATTTGTGCCGTAGCATAGCATTTGTTACAGTATAATGTCAGTAGGGGGCGCTCAGCTTACACACAGCTTTGCACAAGCAGAAAGACGACAGCACTGTGGCTCAGGATGTGATGTAACATTACGCTGCATTTAGATTGTACAGTCACTGTCGGCACCATCAACTAGCCTATATGTTTTAAAAAACGGAGGCACAGAAAAAGCCCTGTGATCATGGTTTAACATGGTTGAATGCTTTTGCTTCACCAATCTATGAAAAATATACTGTACTGCTTGCAATATATGAGGGGGAGGAGAGGGAGTTTTGTGTAACAATCACCAGTTTACCAGGAAATAAAGCCATTAAAATGTATAAGCTACACGTAAAAAGTAAACCATGTTTATTTTTACAGTGTGTCTAAAATTGGGATGGAGGTTTTAAATGCCCCAAATAAAGGTTATATTCAGCATCCCGAAATCTGATGAAACTGATAACTACGAGAAACTCATTGTCATTAACCTTTATTGTGTGAGATGACTTCATGATCATAAAATAGAGATCTTAAAAAAAAAAAAATTTGAATTTTTCATTTCGACACATAAGAAGCCTGCATCCTTTTGTATTTTTGTATATTCAACAGGTTTATGTGGACATAAAGGCTGGTGAAATACAGGCTAATGACAATGGCCCTGTGATAGGATAAATCAGATAAATCTAGATACACAGAGGGTTGTCTTCTTAACTCCAGACAGAAGCACCCTCATGTTATCAATGGATTATGTTCACCTGTGTTTCCTCCTGCACAGAGGATCAAAGACATCAGACCTCTCCAAATTCCAGCACACTTAATGCACAGCAGGCACAGCATGGATACCTTCATCAGTCTTTTGACAGACACCAGGATTTAGAGGCTGCTGAACTTGTGTGCTTCTCCGAATCCCATTTGTATTTGTTTAATGATAAAAGGACTTAAGGACTGACATTTTGCATCTGGACTTTACTCATCATTCATTAGGTGGTCACAGCACATAAATAGCTACTGCCTGCTTCTGTACCTGTTAACCAGCAGACACTGCAAGCTTCTCACCTGTTTAGATTAGCCTTACCTGGTGTTTCGTAATGTGTATATTATGAATGTTTTCTTTTATCTATATATATATATATTTTTTTTTATTGCTGTTGTTGATGTTCTTTGTTATTATCATTATTTTTATAATTTTTCTTTCCACTCTTATCTTTTGTTATGTATTGACTGTCTTATCTGGATTTGTAAATTGTCCTTAGGTGACTTGAAAGGTGCTTATAAGTAAAATGTATTCTCATTATTACCACCCCAAAATTCTAGCAAATCCCAATATGAAACAGGTAGCATCATAGCACGTGTTGGCGATCTCCATAGCTGCATGTAATCGATGACAAATTATGTAAAATCAATTTGTCATGATAAAAAGGCTGAAAAAAATGATACGCAGCGGGAATTGGTTAGGGAGTAAATACGGAATAATTTCCTCCGAATTTAAAATGTTAAAAGGGTTAATTTGCTATTCCTGGATTTCAACTCAAAGAAAAAATGATAAAAATAGAATGACCACAATTTACAAGTATCAGTTGGAGTAGGGCTTCTATTTCAGTGGTTATATCCAAGATTTGTTTTACATGTTGATGTGCTACCAACTGAAGCAAGAAGTGGAGAATATTGTAATGTTTGCATTTAAAATCAATTTCTTACACTCCATGAATTAGATGTACTGCAGAAGATTATCATTCAGCCTATATATTAGCCAAGTTAATAGCTAATAAGAAATGGCAATGCTGCCATCGCAATATTGATACACAGCAGATCTGCATAGCCATGAGAGCATAAAGTCTAATCACAATCATCATACACTGTGACAAACACACTGTAAATGATATTTCCCATTTGCTTTTGTAAAGATTTTTCATTTTAATGAGATTTGTTGGATGTTCAAATGAAAACTATAATGTCCCAAAAAATGCATCACTTGTATCATCAACGTCTATTACTTATGAAAATAACTGTGGAACACTCCAAACATCCAAACATAGTGTGAATCTGATTCATTTCCTAACAGAATTTCCACTGGACTCATTTTATGTATCAAACAAAATAATGAATAAGGTTCATTTTCACACACTAAGGGAAGCAGAGACGACATATCTGAAATCATCATCCTATAAATACATCTAAAAAATGTGTGGGTTTCACTGAAGAGCCTGTTTTTCCTTTACCTTATCCATCCATTTATAAATTTGTCTGTAACCACAATACTGTAACTCTGATAGTAAGAGCATGAATCCAGCTTTGTTTGGACATTTGTCCTCCTAATGATTTCCTCCATTGTCAGCATCATGGCTGCCCTATGACTATGCTGTTCTGTAACAAGTACTATATTAACCATGGCAGTGACATCTGTTTGCTTGTCAAGCAACGTTTTTTCTAGTGGGTCCCCACTGTCTTTGCAAGAGGACGCCCATGTACGCGCGTGAGCATAATGGTTATACGCGATACACATTGCTGCAACTGGTTTCACGCTGTTCTGGTGATTGACAGTCGGTATATTGCGTTTTTTTTTTTATTCAATGTCTTATCAAATTTTACTGTGGATGGTCAGATTTTACAAACAACCACAAATAAAAAAATGATTTCCAAATGAACAATCAAACAGGGGAAGGTGTCCCAAGACTCAAAGACCACCCCCAAGAGGCACAAGAACTGTTTAAAAAGGTACCCTGTTGAGTTTTCTTGTATACAAACAAAACATGTTTATACTGAGTGTTCGAGATACATTGTGTGTATTTCTAAGGTGTAACAAACGTGTTGAATGTATTTCCTTCTTCATAAAGTATTTTAAAGCCTGCATAGTTTACATCCATGTTTATTAGCCAGTAGTCTTCTTGCCTTCCGCATTTGATTTTTTTTTTCCTTTGCCCATTACAGCCACCTGCAAATCATTATAATAGCATGAAACGCGAAAAACGGGGACCCAGTCATAAAAAACTGTTCATGACTGGATGCACGGCAAACCTTTATGTCACGTCAAAAATTGGTGAAAGCCACACCAGATGTGAAGGCTACACCTGTACGATCAAAGGGATGATCACGGCAGACCACAAGATGCAAAACTAATTACAGGAGACAAATGAAATGTTAAAGGATCAAGTCACAAGCTCAGAAGGTCATGTCAACACCAGCACACATGAATTTAAGAAGGGACTGTTAGATTCAAGTCAAAGACTTGAATGTGGAGTGAGACAACCATGTGGTTGCCCCTGCTGTAAAGACCATGAAACACCTGAAACTAACAAGGCCCTGTCCAAATGACAGGATTTTAAATCAGTTTGCCTCAAACCCTGAGTGTGCTGAATGTACTGGGCCAGGACCCTGACCAGGTGCAAAACCTCCTACCCTCCCTCAGGAAAAAAGAGTGACCACAGCTCAGCTGACAGGGTTGACTAGAACTCAGGCAAGACTTTTGGAAGAAATCCAGAGTTAGGGAAATGGACTACACCCACCGCTGCACGTGGGAATCATCGGTCACTGAAGTGACACACTTTGAAGCTTACCTACATTTATGGCAGAGGTGAGGGCTGATAGAAACCCTGTTTCAAGGTCAAGCCAATTTGGATGAGCCAACAGATGTCCCTTTGACCCAACATGCTCAAAAGGACGATGCTACAGACCATGTCCAGGTCTAATGAAGGGACTGAGGGTCTCATTTTGAAAATTGTGAGCCTCCTGGCACCCCAGAGGAACAGAGAAATAAAAATAAAAAAGGAGGGTCTCTTTTTATTTTACTCATCAGCAACATGAACGTCTGTGATTGCTCTCCCTGGTCCTTGCAGGGCAGCCTTCTCATTTGTCTGCCTCCAGTTGGCTGTGCATAAATTTGACGATACCATTGGCTGCGAATCTAAAGACAGCCAATTGTAAAGGGAAGCCAGTGTGTCTCAAAGTAACTATCCACAAACCCTGACCATGGGGGAATCAATACTTGTCCTGTTCATGTGAAATGCGTACCACAGTGAGGAAATAGTTTCAATATGAGATATGAACTATCAATGTGTGAAACTTTCTTTATTTGCATTTGAAGAACTAATGAGCCAAAATAGATCATGTTTAGTGGAAAAAAGACATGGCAAAACACATAATGCAGACTCTCTATTGGATCCAATCCAAAGGATGTGGCCACAGAGCCAATGAGATTTTAATGAGTGACAGAGCATGGATTATGAGAGCACATAGCTTTTAAAGTTATAAGGGCATAGTCTTTGGTTAATGCCGCTGAACAATCATGCTTTATTCATAAATGCCTTCCTCAAAACTTGGGAGAGGGTGTTACTCATTCCCTCATATACCACGTTTTTTTTTTAATCTAGAAATTCACCAAACAATGAAAGACTTTTTTTTTTAAAAAGCCACAAAGCAAAAGACAGAGTTCTGCAGCATACTATATTACCTCTTCACAAGGTGGTTCTGTGTGATACCTGTTCAAACTAGATTAATTAAGTTGAGTTAAGTTGAATCTTTTTTCAAACTCTTTTATCATCAAACCTTTTAACAAATAAGTCTTTGGTTCAATATTCATAGATGATCAACTACATTATCTGTCTGTCAGCCAGCACCAAAACACTGCAAGTGTGCAGGACTTTCCAAGTTTAGTATCATCACACACTGCCCCTTGTGTGCACAGTGATATTCCTGCCCAACCTTACAGGAGACATTTTAAATGTCACTGGATAACAGAATAAATCTAGACAAATCTAAATCAAATATACTGCAGCATCGAGTACATGAGCTTTGCTTTGATATCGCAGATAATCCTCTAATATGTAACAAAACCTACTCATTCAGAATACTTGTACATTTTGACTGACGGTGGAAAAAGTCACACCATAAAATGCTTTGTTTTCTCAAAACATTGCTTGCTCCGGTGTACATGGTGTACCTGCTTTAGCTATCATACTCAGCCCCAGTTTGTTCACTGACCCAAACAAAACTAGCGATGTCCTTGTGTTGGCTGTGTAGAGGTAGCAGTGCTATGCATGCATGCTTTTAATGCTCCCTGTGTACATACTTGAATGAATAAAACATGTCATCCAAAAGGGTCCATTCCACCATGCAAACTCTGCAGCCACCCTTCCCCCTAAGATTCCCAGTGGTACTATTCCCTCTTACATGTCAGAGTGACATGTTTAGACCATTATTTAGATAATTAACGTAGTACCCTTCAGAGATCTGGTTGTTGATGTGGAGAAACTAGTATGTAAAGTGGCTGATGAGAGCTCCACGGACGGAATATAAATGAGTTAAACAATAATGAATTCAAAGCTAAAACCTCTCAACACCAAATGCAAACATATGAAGAAAATGTGCCATAAGCCACCTAGTGGGACTAAAGACACTTACATTGCATATATACAGTAGGCGTGCCAAACGTGGTTCTTTCATTGCTCGCTTATATTGGCCAAGTCTATTTTTCTCTCATCTAACTGCTGCAATACAGTTTGTTTTCTGTTTTGCTTTACTAGCATACTCATATATTCTGTTGACATTTAAATTATGAATAAGATGCTAAACATTTGCACACTCCAATGGCCTAAAGCACAGAGTGCAACTTAGTTAAACCTACTTTACCCTGGTGGGACAGTATTCCATTTCCATACATAAGAATTCTGCCTGAGTAGTTAATTTAACATAATACAAACTTGATACTTTATTGTGATTAAAAGTGTATTTACAGTATACATAAACATTATTTGACTTATATTCTGTACCATGTTGTCATTCTTGGACTTGCTAATTGTTTTCAACAATTTAATACGGTGTATTGTTTACTGCTTAGAAATGTTGCTACTTTTCAGTATATTTAGTCACCCCCTGCACAGTAACCACATAAATAGGCAAGAATGATGTGAGTAAATTTGCTTAAACCCTTTTTCAGGGTGAGAAAGAGCATCTTGTCTTATTTTCCCCATACCTTTATACAGGGAGCCTTATCTCTCTACTGCAGTGTTTTCCTTTTTTGTTCTCCCAATGTCATGCTACTATTCATCCCCAATCTGCCTCTGTTCTGAACAACAAATCACCGTTTGGCTCTTTTTGTCTGCAGGACAACCTACTGTCTGTTTCTTATTCAGGCTCTCAGCCTCCTTGCCACATTGTCCTCACTTGCTCATTGTCTTTGCCTCCGTCTGCCCCTTGTTATTTATGGGATGCAAAACTGCAGGAGTACATAGAAGTAGCCTGGAGCTATACTATGCCCACAGCCAAGCTGCCCAATCACAGCCAAGAGATTATGGAAAGGCCTTGTCAGAGACAGGAAGCCTTCTGTCACCTCTGCCACGCCACCTCCCCAGCACGGTATCCTGCCTACTCTTCCAGCCTGATTAACACTTCTATGTGATGATGACTTAGTGTATTGGCTCATATAGTGACATGTGCTTCTCATCCTCTATGAAGTTATCAGTTCTTCCTTTCAAAGTGGTCATGCATGGGTAGTCTGATGCACATTTGTGAGCAAGAGACATCTTTAAATGTAAATGTCTATATTTCTAGAATTATTGCTTGAGCTGCTGAAATGTAATAAGATGTAGAAAATTCATTGTCCCTCCAGTGATTGAATGATTTCTGAATAATATCTGTAATATATTAAATGTTTAATAGTTTTCTTTGGGAACTATAATTTCTCATTATCTTTTAAATGTCAATGTCTTCCCTTCGCTCACCTCCTTATTTTGATTTCATACTCAGGTTGAAAGCACCATCTTTAGATCACGGAAGTCTACTGTGAAAATACAACAAATCCAGAGAAAAGTTTACTCCATTTTCATTGGTGCTGAAGTAGCTGTTGAGCTGTCAAATTCTTCTGTATACTACTCCCACTAACCCCAATCTATTGCAACTAAGGTACGACAACATCCCACAGCCAGTGCTGGCTTCCCCCTGGTGTTATACTTCCAGTGTTGGATGACTTTGTTTTAAAATTTAAGGAGGGAATTGCCCTTCCACCAAAGTCAGGAGCAGAGCTAAAACCGGGACGTCACATTCCCCAGGTCTGGTGTAAACCTTAGGAACCAGAAAACCCCTTCGAACTCTACCGCAAGGCTTGGTTAACCATAAAACCAATTACCATAAAAATCACCTCATGGGTTTCACATAGAGGATGGTAAACACGTGCTGCTGCATACAAAGTAGACAAGGCATGAGTTCGGTGATGAGGAGCAATTGGAAATCACTGACTTTAGTCCTTTGTGTTTTCAGTGTCTCTTAGTGCTAAGATAAAGATCTGACCAGATGATGGAGGGATGAAAAAGGTTGGGGATGAGAGAGACGGCATCCAGGAATAACCACTGAGGAGCCACCACAAAGAAAATCAGAAATTAATGTGATTATATTCAACATCTCGAGACATGCAAATGTCCTATTCCTGTGCATAAACATTTTTCCCTTTTTTACTAATGCCATGCATAGCACAAGGTAGCGGTAGCAACACAAACCACTTATCTTGTGAAATGAAACCTTTGGAAGCTGGAGTGGATCTTTAGTGTGGTCAGTGATGGTAACTCTCGTGTTCTGCATTTTGCATTGTGTTTCTAAGATAACTCCTCAATAAAGGTTCAACGAGTCCAAACTGCCAAAGACTCAAGGTCCGATAATCACTCATTCTCAATGAACCATTAGGTTTCTGGCTGTAACTGCCATCCAGTCTAACAGAGGGCATTTATTGAGCTGGTGCTCTGTTGCGCAGCTAATTAGATAGGCTCTGTTGTTTCTGTACTCTTGACATGTATTAGCTTGTTTGTATGACTGAATGCACGCCAGGCAGCCTTTTACATGGTCACTACGTTCACGCATTCGTGTAAAACCTAAGACCACAGACAGGATCCTAAAGATACTAATCAGCAGGCTAAACATGCCTTTGGCTATGAAAAGCAGAATTGCCTGCTACTGTATATTCCTGCCATTGACATATTTAAGCAAGAATTTCACATGCATACGTACTGTAAGAGTGTTAGCAGCTAGAGCAGACATATATGGGAACTGTTGGGTCTCTGTAATAATATTATGAAGAGTACGGTCTAGACCTGCTCAATTTGTACAGTGTCAAGAGATTACTTTTGTTGTGATTTGGCGCTATATAAATAAAATTGAATTGAATTCAAAGAGGAGACCACACAACACCAATTTGCACGTGACACTGTGAGCAAATATAGCAGGCCTTTTCAGCCCAGTTGGACACGGAATCCGAGTTCATTGCTAGAAGGGAGCTGTATGCGCAATTTGCTGTAAAGATGTTGAATGTCAAGTGTAAAGTTTTATTTTGAAACTAAGCTTGAGAAAACTTTAAAGACATCTTCGTAAATTGACACTCATCATATAAAAGGTTGCCAAACCCTGCTATAAACCATTAAATGTTACTAATAAATGCTACTTTCAATGTTCAAATCACAACAGTACACGGATTGACATGCGCACTAATAATTTTGTCGTGGTCTCGCTCCCTAGCACACGCACCACTCTGCAGCATTTCCTTCTGTCCTCCATCTTGCGGAGGACAGGAATGAGGAGTGATGTCAACAGGTTTTGACTTGCCAGCTAGCTAACCATGTTGACCGTGTTTTGGATTGTTATTCAATAATATATATAGTGAAATGTATAAGGGAGACCTTTTACCAGTCACCAGCTAAGCTCTTCAGTGTCTGTTCTTTGTGGATTCAGCCAGTAGGCGAAGATTTTGAGAACATTTGTTTACTTACTTTCGGTCACTGAGTTCTTCTCACGTCAATGCAAATTTTCGATTTGTTATGCAGATGCTCGCTGGTTTATCATTCATATTCTTTTAGTGTGCGATTTATCGGTGGGGAGAGGTTTATAGATTTTGACTGTGTGTGTGAGTGTTGGCTGATTAATCCTGGGAGAGAGCTACATTACTACTATTTATATCTTAATATTTATAGTCTGTTCACTTAATCGTGATGGATAGGCTGATAAGTTGTAACTGATAACAGCGTGCCAGGATCTGTCTTTAGCTATGTACTGTATGTGTGTACAGGAGAGAGAAAGGGAAACAGAGAGAGAGAGAAAGTTTTGACATAAATATTTTTGTATATTTTCTTTGAGCTTGCATTGGAATTTAATTGGCTAGGTCAGGCTTAGGCTGACAGTTCAGACCCATGCTGAGCTCTCCTCTGGCTTGGCAGTAACTTGCTGATAGTGTACAGTAGCTTTGAGTGTTTTCATTTAAAATATGGGATATTATCCACTGATGAGTCTAATGCACTCTTTCAGCATATGCCCAATGAGCAACTGCCTTTAAAAAATACGTGGATTGAACTTGAACTGATTTAGAATAGCAGGCATTTGGGATCTGTATTCTTTGTGTACCTTGATGTGCACAATCTGAATATGTACTCAGCTTTAGAGAAGCCTTCTGATTTACCCAAGAAAAACAAGAGGCACTCCTCTGTGGAAAGCTGTGACTCTGCAGCTGTGAGCAATATCCATCCATGATCATATGTTGATCCAAGAGGAGAAGTCATGCCCCTGTAAACATCACATTACAACATATTTATAGCTTACTCCATAACAGTGGATTTAAATTGAGCAATCATTTCTGGAGATGATGCATAACAGTCTCAGGTGAAGAAACAACATGTCACGGTGTAGTGATCCTCATCTGCAATCTATTCTACTCATTAACACCCTGTTTTGCCATGCAGAAATAGCTGTCTGGCTCAACACTGGTTACAGCTTACCATCGGGAGCTTCAGTTGAACCATTTGGGCCGCTCAGTGGCATTGCACTTGCATTTTAATAACATACCCATTTAAGAGCCAATCAGTGAAGCCAGAGTTCTGACAGCTGCGGTAGAGCAATAAATCATAAAATGAGGAGAGGCAGAAAAAAAAGCATTGCATGTAATTATAACTATGGCTCGGTCCATGTGGCTTGGCTAGCAAACTCATGCCCACGCACAGGTCTTTGATTTCTTACCTCACAACAGGCCAGATGTCCAAGTGGACATTTGTGTGGTGCTGCTAGAAGAAACATTGGCCTGGCCTTTCACGCATTCCTCTTTTGCTCCCTGCTACACTGTTTGTTTTGATATAAGCGAGCAAACAAACAACATGTAGCTATAGTGTCATATTACAGTGATTAAAATATGATAAAAACTATGACATATGCATATATGGATAAAGTAGGTGATGGCTATCAATGTAAATGCCTACTTCATATCTATCATTTATTTATCATATATATATGAATGTTTAAACAGTAATTTACTTCCCATGGATCCTTCAACAATGAATTAGGGTAAAAAAATTTTTTAAAGCTAACAATGGAATGCAGGTGTATTACTTTTTTAACCTTTAAGTTAATGGTTAGAAACAACAGTGTGCGAGGGAATCAGACAAAAATGCTGAGCGAAATCAATGTAAATGTTGAGTCCACTGAGTACTTTTTAATTTTCCCTGTGTTGAAAACATGTCTGATGAAATGAGATAGCTTCATATATGGCTCAAATGAAATTGTGCCTCCAGGCAGTAGGCATAGAGTGGAAGTCTCTGAAAATCCAATCTCCAGACAAAGTGATTAAACACTATTTGAAGGCCAGCATGCTCACCACAGAACAAAAACAGGGGTGAGGATTGTGGTCTGGGGTTAAGGATCTAAGGCTGAAATACTAGGAACAGAGGAAAGACATAGTAAGGGCAAATGTCCAAAATCCAAAAGTTAACAGATAATCCTGCTCTCCATGGCTGCCAATTGCTATGCTCAAACAACATTCACCTTGAGTAAGAGACAATCCCCTGTTATCATTCCAAGTACTTAGAAGGTATTTAGAGCACCGTACTTTTCATTGAAGGAATCCCTCACTCACAACATGTCCTTAATGGCAGCCGTTGCAATGCATGCCAAATAAATGGCATAACAAAGAAAAGCAGTATTTAGTAACTCACAAGGGTCCTGAAAGCATTACGATTCATGATGGTTATCCCTTTTATTTAAATTATCAAAACGATTTAGTTGGTTTGGCGTCTTTGCTTGTTAAGCTTAATCATTTCCTTTATTGTATTTTTATTGATAGTGGCCTACGGTGTTTTGTATAAAACTGAGAAGCTGTTCTGACAGGAAGGTTTGCACAACCTATTTTTCATCCCTAGCATGAGCGAAATACAGAAGTTCAAATGGTGTTTTCAAACAACAGCAGCACCTCAGCTGCACCTGCAAAAACTTGTTGAAATGGAGGCAAACAATGGTTTTTCACTGAAAGTGGCTCTGCTCACCTCGCTCATTAAAGCTCACTCTCACTGTGAATATCTTCATTAAAACTGCTGGCTATTATTTAGACTATTTTCCCATGTTGCTGGGTTTGCTTTTCCACGACACTGCATTCTTATGGTTATCTCCCTTTGGATGTTTGACTTTCACAGTACAGATTTATGCATGTGCAGAATTTGTAACCAGGGGACTGTTTTCACATTCCTCTGTTGGTATATGTTGGTGTAAGGTTTTCCTTGTGTTTTATTGCTTAAATGTTTACAATAGTGACACACCTACACTGCCTCTGATACATTTATATAACATATGAGTGGACTAGTTGCAAAGTTCTTCTAAGTATTTATGATATCTCTCCCATCATGATAGACTCCACAAGCACTCAGCAGCTTCTTAATGTCGGCCATTTCTAAAGAAAAGGAAATGGTTACATTAGCGGATTCATTTCTGGTAAATAACCACAGCTCAGAACTCAGCTCAGATGACCAGTCAAAGGGAAAAAAACAGGCACTCTCTCCACCAATTCCATTTCAAATATTGCCCTTCCATTGACAAATCAAATTATCATCTTCCTGTTCATTTCTGTAATCAATGGAGGAGGAAATACTTTGGCTAATTGGATGCGGAGAATATGATGATTACATGAAGTGAAATTACCAACTGAACTGATATTTGTTTGTCTAATTCAGTACATTACATTATGTACATAACTCCAGCAAACCAGCATGGAGGTGCTGTCTCTTGGAAAAAGCCTCTTAACAGGCTTATTAAAGATATAAAAAAGATAAACTAAAAGATAAAAGCCAAAGTCCACTGTGTACAAGTGTTACCCTACTTCAAGCAAAATTCTTCATACACAGTAAAAAGATGCAATGGCTGCAACATGTCAAAGATAAGGGACAACACTGCAGCTTTGATACTGCTCTAATATGTGAAGATGCTTGGGAACCCCCAAAAAATCATTTCCATTCCATCCAACCATTTCCTACAGTTTCATTCTAAGATCTGTTGAATAGCAATCTGTCTAAATGAATTGCGATGTACGTTACGTTAAAAATGCAACTTTGTGTTTGTGCCAAAACATCTGCTGTCTTACACTTTCAGGGTTACTTCAACCAAAATCAATTCACTTACATTTAATAAGCTTCTGCTGCCCTGCCTACTGTGATTATATCAAAGTCCTCAAACAAGTTTGATAAATACATCCAATTGTTGTATTGCTGCATTATTATTGTCAAAAAATATTTTCATGTTACGCAGTTGATGAATACATTGATAGAATTACACTTAAGTCTTATCAGCAAGCTTAGGATTTTTTTTTCTAAATTTCAGAAACAAAAAACTTCAAAAAGGTCAAAGCTAGCCAAATGTCACCACCTCCCAGAGCGGCTGAGAGATCAAAGGGTCAGACAGACAGCCTAATACAACCCACAAAGGATCTTTGGAGTAAGCCCATGATACCCAGGGGCAATCCCTCAGTGCTCTACCTCAGAGCCTACATACTGGAACTGTCACCTGACAGCAAGAATGTCTTGTGCTCAGACCTTTGTCTTGGTACTTTCTGTGTGCTTGTTCTCCCCATGTTGGAATGTGTTTCCTGCCTAGAAGCTCAAGTTTCCTCCCACAGTCTAAAGATATGCAGTTCATATAAAATGAAGATTTTCCAGAGGTGAATATGAGTGTAACTGTGTTTGTTCGTTAGTTCTGCAACAGACTGATGATCGACCCTGCCTATAAGTGGTATAACTATAGGCACACATTGTTGTTTTGTTTCACGCATCTTAGTTAATGTAAAGAGAAACTCAGAAATTCTAAAAGCAGAAATCAGCAGTAAGGGTTGTGTAGGAGCAGACATGCAAATCCAAACTGAGAAAGATATTTTAAATTTGTTCTGCAGTAGCTTCAACAATGCCATAAATGCCTATGTGACAGAAATGCAAGATCACAGGTAGAAAAGTTAAGAGACATGACTTTAAGTCATGCTGTCAAGTGGAAAAAAAATGCAGTATATAGTACAGATGACAGAGGGGGGGAAGAGGAAACATAAGCTCCCAAAACTACATATGCACATTGCAGACTGCAGAAGGGGTAGACACAAAAATATGTTATGAACCATCTGCACACAACCATGGCAATTACCATAACAACATGTATCAATAAGTATTAATACTGAGGTATGACTCCTTCAGTGTAAAAAAAAAAATATCAATAACAACTGCTGCCACCAATGATTTTCAGTTACACACACGTTATATTCTGCCTGAATTTTTGAACCAGAATGTTACACCGTCTGGACTGCACACAAAAATGAAGACAATCGTTAATGAAGCTGTATAACCAAACCGAAAATTTGAAGTGTTCCTCTGTGTTGTGCCCATGATGAAAACTAGTAGCAAAGTCACAAGACAGCCAAATATTATGTGAAAAATAATCAAGCTAAGGTAATAACACTGGCCTAGATGAATGTCTTAAATATGATAGGGCTTGGCCTTGGATATAGAACACAAGCTTTAAGTTCTGTCTCCCAGGTGTACTTCTTGCTAGCAGGCATATAATCTACTGTATCAGGCCGCTGTACAGTGAGTGACCTACTTAAAATCTAATGAAAGTTCGCCCCCCTCTTTCATCAAAGTAGTACACACAAGGTTACCTGAGCTCAGTGTCAACAAGGGGTCATTTTGAACATTTTACAAAAACTGATAACACAAACACTAAATGTTCAGTGAAGTATACTGTAACAATCAGATTTGTGGCTTTTCATCATGCTCGATCAAGAAAACAAGATGAAAACAAACTGAACCCTTTAACTCATCTACCAGCAGGGCTCCCATTTAAAACCTCATCCGTTTTCCTCATGCATTCTATAGATGGAAAATGTTTGTTTGCTTGACTTGTTTGACCAGATGGTGGATCAATTCATCACCTCTTAATAACATTCAATCCACACTTTCCATTTTAGGAGGAATAAAAGACGGTGACCCACTCATATACAGTGGGTGGTGAGTGTGGATCACATGACACACTGGCAATTCAACATGCTGAAAGGTTGACTCCATTACTAAGGCGTTAACTCCACTTAATCAGACTGAAATGAGAAAAGAGGAGACACTTGCCAACGTCACAGACATTTCTAATCAAATTCTCCATGATAGGAGCAAGTCTCATGCTTATCAACTAATAATCTGTGCCACATTTACAATGATTATAAATACTGTTTTATCAGTGGTTGATAGTGAGGTGTAGGTCGGGTGGATGATCAACCAAAGGCATACAAATTACACAGTACTTTAACTTCAGAAACAATAAAAAATTTTGTCTTATTGTTAGACTTTTACAAGCCCCACCAGGAATATAGCTGAGAGCCCTGTTGCTTGAGAAAAGGTGGGATGATCTCAATGTCCCACATGGGATTACACCACGATTTTACAAAACATACACCTTCCAGTATTACATATACATGAGCAAAAGAGAAAAGAGTTGCAACATAATAACTACTTCTATATTCCTTCAAATAACATATTTATGTGTAAAAAAACAACAACTAATGAACTGTATACTGAAAAGAACTGCTACATATCTGCAGTCTATCCTGATAAAGGGCTTTTTTCCTCATCTCCCAGGCTCTCTCCAAGTAACTGGTTAATCTAAATGTTTCATGTGAACAGCCAACTCAGTCTTTGTGCATCATCCATATTTACAAAAATCAAAATTTGCTTTTAACTTACTAAACAAAGTATTGCACAGTTTCCAGTTAAAAGAACAATAGAAAAACAAAATGAAAGTAATTTTCTATATCAGACAGCACATTGAACAAAATTACTTTTCTGTCATAAATATTGATGGACTTGATGATGAGTTAAGTCCAAATGATGATCTGTGTTTACTCTTACTCTAGACCAGGGGTCTCAAACTCAAATTACCTGGGGGCCGCTGGAGGCAGAGTCTGGGTGAGGCTGGGCCGCATCAGGTATTCCACAAAAAAAGCTTTGCTAAAAAAAATCCAAACTTCTCAAACTACATTACTAACAGTTATTTAACTTCAATGGGTTCTTCTGAACATGAACGTTCCTTCTTAACATGGCGTCTCTTGCCTACTCCTTGCTGCCAGAAACCTGGCAGCGCTTCCTCTCACATAGCTGAGCCGAACAGAACAGCCCGGTAGCAGTCGCCTTTCTTTTTGCGCTCGATATTCATGTCTTTCATGATGATATGAACATCATGACATTTGTAGATGGTAGAAAGTACCGGGTTAGTGAGCGCAAAAAAAGGCGAATTCTACCGGGCTGTTCATTATCCGCCGTGCTGTTGTTGTTGTAAACGTCGTCATAGAAACAAGTGAAAGCATGAAGCCGGGACAGTGGGACACCATTATCCCATGGAAGCGTTATTTACTGGCTTTTATTTTCTATAATAACTCCATGGATGCAGCAGGAGCATAGCGGCGTTGTCTGAATCAAATATGTGGTGTGGCACAGCAGCAGGTATGCCTGGTTCTGTTTTATTAATGTCACACACTGTGGAATCACATGTACGAGCCTCATTTGCTGTCACACAGCGCGCCAAACATGGATGTAAAGGTCTTTTAACGTCCGTTTGTACGTCTGCTCTACTCATTAGACCTCAGTGAGAATTACGCACAGGTTCTCCAACAGCTGATCAGTACGCACAGCTGCTGTGGATATTTGGGGCGACTTTACCCAAAATTCATCACATGTTTCTGCAAACCGTCACCACTATAAAGTGTCAGTCATCATTATTAAACATCAGAAGAACGATAAGTGATGTATTGACAGAGCTCGTGTTGAAATGGACTTTACAAAGTGCTTCACAATAATTAAACTAAGTGATCATTAACGGGGAGATGATGCTCAAATTAAAAGAATAATGCTTTATTAAGGTTTAATAATGCATCTTTGAATTTTACAGAAAGCTGTGTAGCAAAAATAACAACACAATCTACCGTGAGGTGCGCACATTCTCAGCGCATATTGGACGAACAAAAATCGCGGGCCGCACTAACATTAAACTTTTATATCAAGGTGGGGGCCACAAAATATTGTCCTGCGGGCCGTAATTGGCCCGCGGGCCGCGAGATTGAGACCCATGCTCTAGACATAACTAAGGACTAAGGACTCTTGTAGCAGATAGAGTCTTTGTCCTGTGCCACTGTACAATGAACACTGATCGATGATTGCAGAGTCGCACTGTAACAGTTTGCTGATTTGCAACACAGTTTTAATCCCTCAAACATTGTCTGGAATGTAAATTAGACTGATGAAACTAAGATATGCTCACTAGGGAACTGCACATCAAAAGACGTCTCCTTAAGCAGATCCAGTCATTACCAGCGGTAGGACATCTAAGTAACTGAATAGGCATGGCACTACCCATGCTGGAGCATGACTTCTGTCCATCGTTTGATGCCTATAGAGTGCAGACCTTTGATCTAATTTTAGTGTGTGCCTTGCCCTTCACACAAATACTCATCATCCATGGCACAGCCAGAGTGGTGGTACACTGCCAATCAGATGTACCATCAATTCTTGCTGAAGGAGTGAAGATTTGCACTGGGAAAAAAAAATCTGAAAAATAGATTTTTTTTTCACGATGAAAATCTTGGGCCATGAGCCCAGCCATCTGGATTAGGGAGGAACAAACCCAGCAAGGGATATGAGAGGAAAAATAAATCTGTGCTTCTGTGGTAAGACGTTTGCTGTCACTTGTTGCGTGGACCACAAAGCTGCACATCAATTTCTAGTATTCATGTACGAACACCTTCTAGTATTCTGTTTCTGACTTCATTCCTGAAAGCAGTGACATGGTTTCGAGATTTTTTTTCCCCATTCTGGAACAACATTTCAGTGTTAAAGTTGATTAGCTCTCCGAATTCTGTTTATGTCCTCCCTAGGTAGGAGAGTCAATCCGAATTGCACTCCAGTTCCTAAATGCTATGACCTGCTCTATCAGCTGTTTTCAAATGATCAAGTGGGATGTAATTTGTGCTTTTTCTCTGTCATATTGTATGAACACAGCAGAGGCTAGCCCGCTGCCATGCATAAAACTCTTTTCCCAGTATCCCTATGAGAAATAGGATGCTGCATCACATCATTTTCTTTTCTCCTCTTTCTCCTCCTCTCTTTCTGTATAACAGTTCACTATTACCATCCATCTGCCGTTTTCATGTCTCATCAAAGATTTTTCTTCCCCTCACCAACTTTAAATATTCACTTCGTGTTCTTTCAACAATAGCTTACAAACACTTGGAAATAATTGAGTCTCAGCGGGCTGACAAAAAAGGGAGCAGTGATCGCGCGCAGTGGAAGTGATCAAATATGGCCTTGAGCCAACCGCCTTTGTAGATGGTCTTTGTATTGCCATTGATCCGGGGGTGGATACACCCAAAGAATACATTATTTATGCACTTTTTTTTTCCGCCGACAGTTGAAAGTAGTGAGTCACAAACAGTAATGGGATTAGATGGGTGATGCACCGGAAGAGAGGAAACCAGGGCCACTGAGTATATGGGCAACCCTGAGGACCAAAGGCAGTGGCCACAAAACAGTGTGGTACAAGGCTTTCATCTCCTAACAGAACAGTAATTGTCAAGATAATGTAGTCTTCACTGTACACAAAGTGCCATGTCATCATTAATATGGGCAAAGGAAGTTCTTTTAACAACCTCTCAAATCTCAATGAGTCAATCATATACCCCCCCTGCAGTAAGATATTCGAGTCATTTCTTTTTCTTCCTGCAGGGCAAGTAACTGTGTGATCATCAACTGTGCAATCTGCCTCTGAGTTTACCTCATGTTGAACGTTTATGTGCTCGTGCTTTCACCGCGTATCCATATAAATTGCAAAAGAATAAAACAATAAATGTGATGATTTTGTTTTAGCATTTTTAGTGTCTCAGGTCATTAAGTCGCTAATTAGCTGAAAGAAGCTAAGTGCGTTCCCTCTCTTAAGTAACACAAACATGTTGAACAGGCTTCCTGATGCAGTCATGTACAATAATCCCATTACTTTCTGTTGAGTGCTTTAGGAAATAATGCATCTTAACATGTTCATAGCATCTAAATTATTAAATTAAATGTTTTCTATTTTTGTGTGTGTGCATGTGTGTGTGTGTGTGTAGGGTTTGTGGGATGCCTTTAGGGTACACGTCTTAAATAAGTAGAAAATCGTCATAGCCCTACCACTTTGATACACAGTACAGTAACAGCACATTACTAAAAATCATGTTACTTTTTTCTCCAAATAAGTAACATTTTACATATTTCATATACAGCATTAAACAATTTCACTGTGACCATACATGTGCCACATTTCCATGCAGGTTTGCAGCAGAGACTGGAGCGTCCTCTGAAAACAAGCTGATTTTCCACTTCATACGGTCACAGTTAAACTGAGTTAACTGAATGTTGTCATTCAGTGCCTCTTACTTACTATAACTCCTACACTATTTCCTTTGTTACATTGAAAACAGACAGGTTCAAACACATTATGGTTGTTAAAGGACCATGAACTTCTAAGATACAAAAAGGTGTGGGTCATATCTACACCAAAGAGCTTTTCTACAAAGCATTCCTCATGCTCGCTGATTAAATTGTCTATCAAAGCCAAAATTCAATGTTAAACAGCCTTTTTTCCCCCTTTTCTTGGCAGGGGCAGCATCTTTGTTGCTAAGCACCCATTTCTGCACTGTATTTGCACTGCACATCACATAGATCACTTCTTGATCAAGTTGTAGGTACTGTGTCCAGTACTAGGATGTCTTTCTCTCTAATTTGGAGATGTAGATGTCTGGGTTTCTGTTGCTGGTGATCTTCACTGTGTCTGTTCAACCAAGCCAATTCCTCCTGTAATGACTCCAAACCATTGTTGCTGCCGCCAGACAAATAACCAAAATGATTTCCAGGAAAAGTCATTGTTTTCAACAGTAAATACAAATGTTTTCATAGTTTAGCTGTAGGTCGAATTGCGTTGGACATATATAAAATTATGTGGATTTTTACTTCAAAATGGTGCAACAGTGTCTTTTCCTTTGTTCAATATATAGGCTGAAACTATTCCTGAAACTCACTGAAGCTAATCAAAGCACACTCACACAGACACACAAAGAAACACACTTTTTTTCAGAGCCAGTGCTATATAAGCCCCGTCTCTGTATATCTGTATGGATGAGCTCCAGGCTGTGACCAGCAGACCAAGAGTTGGACAGCCTGGCATCCCCCGAGGTGCCCCTGTTTCCCTCCTATTCATTCTTCCATCACAAGCAAAGCCCCAAGTGCTGGAGGATTTTACACTAATACATGCTCATTGATTTATAATTCACAGTGAGCATGTTGGCATCCAAGGCTAGGAATTACACATGTTGACAATAGCAGTGGCGCTTGTATACTTGGAAATAAAGGTCACTGTTTAAATTTGGAGGTTTAATTCCTGGCTCATCAAACAGGAGTGGGCAATACAGTCCCTACGATATCTAATGTGGCAGGCGAGCTGAATTCACACTACGTGTGTTGAGTATTTCACACATGTACATTTAATCTCCATCATGCGTTGCCTACATAATAAGGGTGGCAGGAGAGAGCTAGTTGTTGTGGCGCTGTCATCCACAATTTTATTCACAAAGGCATGTGATGACGTGTTATATCTCAAAGCCTATATAGACCCATTTGTGATACTGCTAGCATGTGCCATTTAGTGGAGACCTTTATACAGTTTCCCTTACAGCTCTGTGAATGGATACATATATTTCTAGAATAAAAATACTAAGTGGAATGGGTCCACTAACCACGGTAATATCAGGTGTTCCATTATGGACTGCCTACAGAGGCACAAAGAATAATCATCATCTTTTTCATGATGTTGCAGTGTTATGATATAGTCTCAAAGCGTTTTGATACTGTTACGCATCTCTGCCCTTTTTACACACATCTTGAAAGTATAAACTCTACAGTTTAGTTTGTCACTGTTGCTACTGTTTAGATACAATGAAAATTTAAATAGACCATTCACAGTCTGTAAATACATATACAATACACATAGAATCGTGTGGTGACATACGAAATCGCTTTCATAATGTCAATAGCACAAACAAATGATCAAAGTGAAGTCATAGTGATGAATCACAATGTAAACAAAGCCCACAGTGGGCAGGCAGTGTTATCACGGAGAATGTCATACTGTAATGACAGATTACAAATTTAAGTGAGAATAAACATTCTGTTTGTCTGTCATTTCACACCAACGGGATGGCTATTGAGACTTAGTTAAGAGGGATTGCTACTTTCTTAAAAACAAAAAGAAAATTCAACAGTAAACTGTAAATCATGTAGCAATTAGGGGTATATTCACAACCACATAATGAAAAAGCCTATTAATACCTGATAAAGTGCCAATCTGAATGGGCAAAAAATTGAATAAACTGTTGAATTCAATCAGCAATTACAACTACATAAGGGTTTACAGTGTCATATCTTAAGGGATGGGGTAGGAAGAACTTTGACCAATCTAAAGAAAGTCACCAGCTAATCATGTTACCAGTCAGTATTAATATCATACCCATTAAAACCCTACTACAGCCCAGGTGAAGTGGAAAATCAAAAAATATAAATTATGCATCATTCATTTACTGATTTAAGGAGACATTATGACAGTCCTGAAATTTGATCAGTTTTTGTTCAGTTTCAATCCCTACAAACCTTATTTCCCTCCATCTACCCAATAGCTCTGCATAAACCAGCAAACACAGAGTCTCGCACACACACACACACACACACACACACACACACACACACACACACACACACACACACACACACAATAGCCCACATTTGCTCCAGACAAGCAACTGAATCATCAGACAACATCCCTCTGTAACCAAAAGGCGAACAAGAGTGAGACCGCAGCAGGCAGAAGATTATGTCCTCCATCGCCTCCCTGAAAGACTCCAAAATGTCTAGAGCGTCCTCTTGACAGGCAAACCTCTGGTAACACACTGAGCAGGGTAGGAAGAGGAAAAGAGAGAGCTAGAGCGATAAAGAGAGCGGGAGAGAAGCTGGGAGAAGAGAAGGAGTTCTTATCTACTCAGTATGTTCCCCAGCCCAGGAGCAACGGCATGACAAAGGTTGTAATGAGTCTCTCCCCAACTGACAGCTATCTAAGATAATCCGAATATAAGAATGAATGAAGCATGCAATAAATTAAAAGGGCAACACTGAATCACAGCCCCTCCTCCCAATTTATTGGCCGTTTATGAAATAGAGCAGGAGGTGACTGCAGTATATGGGAGTTCAGGAGCAACGCTTTTATGAAATTGGCTTGGTTGCACTTATTGGATAGCAGCCAACTGTCACCATCTTAATAGAACAGTGCAGGTATAATGTGAGCTTTTTGTGCTTGTACAGGAATTAATCACCTGTCATCTCGCTTTTATTCTTTTACACCAATAGAATAGTCAAAATTGACATTTAGGCTCTAAAGCCCAATCACAGGCAGGGCCACCAATTATACAAATGAGTAACTAATGTATATACTAATAGACCCATTATCTCCTTTCTGGATTCTCTCTATTTTCTCTCATATTCTTTAATCTTGTGTTTCACTCTTCAACTGCGCTTTCAGATAGGAACATATTGCTTTCTACAAGGAACCTTTTCTCACCAGGAGATGAAAACTCTTCCACAAGACCCAGCACAACATTGTGTGAACCTACAAGCCAGTTCATTCTCCCAAAACAACGACAAGTCTCTTAGTGGGGTTTAAAGGTGTGTAGGCATTCTTCCTCTTCCCCACAGACTCCTTAAAGCATAAGCAACTAACAAACATCCAAGCGGTACTTTGGTCTATACCAGCTGTAAGCCCAAAGGAGGCCAGGATCAGTGACCTGCACTAACAAGTGCAGGCCTAGTGTCCTGCTGAGAGCTTTTCATAGTCTGGCAGAAGCGGGGTTATGGGAGCTTGTCCAGTGTATGAGATACAAGTGCTGTTGAAGAGTCCATAGTCCCCTCAGAGGCAGAGGAAGTATCCATGTACTGACATTTCCACTATTGTTGGAATGAAAAGACTACACTTTGACATATCCAGATCTACCTGTGAAGCATTAGTGGGGGTATTGTAGTGTATGTAATGACCTCACCTTTCTGGGCACCAGCCCGGCCGCTCACAGCTCAAGGATACAGTTTACATTTTTAGGATACGGCTGTCTGTCTAATACTATTTGAAAGATCTTTTTAAATGATAACTTTTTTTAGCTAAAAGCAACAAATACGCGAAGCTTGGTCTTCTCAAATCCATGCACATATTTTTGCTTTTATGAATCTTGGATTAACAGAAATGTACGTGTTTTAACAAAGTGCACATGCTGAATAAATCACTTCTCTAACCTTGATATTCAACCCTTGATCTGCTCTGCTAATACTCATCATTTAATGGGACAATAGATCAAATCTTAACAAAACAATGCACACGACAGAGTTGAATATGTAAGTAGTCCCTCACCTTGACACAAGAGACACAGCATTTCTGTTATCATCTACAGAGCAAAGCGGTCAATACTCTAAATACCCTGCTTCACAGCTGTAAACTAAGGGTGCAGGGAAAGGATGAAGGTGGCAAAGTCACTGTAAGGACATCCTGAAGTGGCTGATGGAGGCAAAACACAAAATAGATGGCTCCAACATTGGCCTAGCTAACAAAGAACGAGTATCAATCTTTCCTTGCTATTAGGATATAGGCAGGTTATTCTACTGTGTGAATATTTAATGATCCTTAATTAGTTTTTAAAAACAGGACTGGTCAGTAATGGCACATAAGGCTGTTGTGTTTGCATGTTTGTGGCTCAAATTACTTATTGGTGATTTGAAACATGCACAAGGACATAATGACACAATGTCCCTTTACAAACTGCAAAGGGGTATTGTAAAACATTATGGCCAATGATGTTACAGTACATGTTGAATATTTAGTTCACTGCACTCATCTGTTCGGACAAGAGACTACAAATGAACTGGATGTCAGCGTGTTTACATATAAGCTGGTGATAATTATCTATTGAGGCTAAATTCAGCAGTGGTATAACAATAACACCTATCAAAACATTGTTTGTTTGTTTCATAAAAACATTTTCAGTAAATACCTTTTTGCAGTTTTACCTGCATATTTCTTACTTTTCACATCTTTTTCTGGTTAAACCTCTCATATGTGATGCTGGAATTCACAAGAGATTGCATGTGAAGTTCACATGCTTTCAAATGACTTTCGGGTTTTTTCAGGTGGCATTTGGTGACGCAGGTAAAGAAACCTCTTTTTAATTCTTTCTGGATGTAGAATTTAAATACTACAAGTGACAGGAAAGCACACTGCCAATGAATCATGTCTTCTTTGTCCTTTCTATGTCCTTTTTTATTCTATTCTTTTTTTTGTTCTTCATTCATAAAGAACAATTTTGCTTAATGGGGAAAACCACCAAAACTCAGACTCAACATATAATTTTATTCTGATTTATAACAGCTGGGCTTGTAGTAGCGATAACATTCTCTAATGTCTCCCTTCATAATGAAAAAAAGAAACATCAGTTTGCAGGTTGTATGCTTGTACTAAGCACTTGCTTTAGAGAAAGACTTGTGATAAGAGATGTACTAAGGGAAGCAAAAGTTCAGATCAAGGTTATAATAGAAGGTCTCTTAATTTAAGCTGCCAACACTGCTCGAGGACATTTGATCCTGTTTTTTTCCAGGGAATAGCCCAAAAGCCATTTTTTTCTCTTTTCCTCTTGTTCTATCTCAACTGCCACATGGTGCGACATCCTCTGCCCCCTATTCTTAGCCAGTTACGTCACCCCTGACCCTTACTAATGCTCCTTGTCGACACACATGGAAAGAGACTTTTCAAAAGGTGGTACGACACTTATTGCCCTCGGCAGCTTGCCCAGGAAGGTCACACTGCAAAGTGACACAGACAGCAAGGTCACCGTCGATGGAAGCTGTTTGTAGATCAGTCCTCAAGCTCCAGACAGCCTCTTCCTGGTTACTGTTTCCCAAAAGGGCTACACTGCCACCAGCAGTCACTTAGAACATCATATCTTCAGACAGACACCAGACAGAAATCCTTTGTGTTCCTTTTCCTTATCTCTTTGGACAAGCATTCCCTTTTGTACATAAAATAAATTGTGGCCATACTACTATACTATGTTTTATCTGTTTATTTCTACTTTCAGTGACGATGTTAGCCGACTGCCTCAAATATAAACGCCTATTAAAAAACTAACTTGGCCAATGCTTTTGTTCATGTCACTTTTATAAGATTATGGTGAGTGCAGTACTTGTCCTGTTTATTCAAAGGTCTTGTAGCAAAGGGCTGTCATATTTTTGGAATAAATGAGCTTCATTGTGAAGCATACTCTATTAAAACAGAATTCTTTCCTCCTCTTTTTAGCGGCAGTCAACCATGATGAGTAAGCATATTCCATAAATGACCCAGCTGTTCGAGCATATTGTGTTTCGCCTCATCAGGGATTCAAAGGGGCTGACAACAGATCAGCTGAATCCGTTCGTGGCTTGGTCTCCAGCTGACCAGACCTCCATTTAAAATAGGGTCTTCTGTTTGTCTCAGCCAGCTGGTGGTGTATATGCTACAGATGTGTGGCTCGTGATAGCTAGCATGAATATGTTAATGTGTTTCTAAGTGACAGCATCAATTTAACACACGTAAATAGATGTATGTGGTGAAGCCACATTGCTGTGTGATATAAATGTGAAAAAAGTACTCCTACTGTACGAATAATATTACCCAGACACTATTGACAAATTATCTATGAATATAGAAGTTACCTAATAGGTTTAATTTAAATAAATAAATACATAAAATAATTTATCTACAGGACTCTTTCATTGACCAAGTTAGAATCTGATATTTACAAAGTACATATTCCCAACTGTATCCAAAGGTCATAGAAGAAAAAAAACTAGAAAATTTGAAACCCAGTGTTTCAGTCTGTGATCATTGATTTTTCTTCCATGTCCTTAATGGACAGGCTAAAAATACCCTGTTCTGCTTCTGGGTACAGGCCTTGTTTTTGACAGAGCTCTTTATACATCTGTCCTCTAACAACAAATTAAGTAATGAACATGTATTTTGACGGAATTTGGCATAACTATTCATGATATATACAAACTATTTCTAAGTAAATTATTTTCTTATACAGTATATTCTGGAGCACTTTACAAACTGAACCTGAGAGATCTCTATATGGCTGTGCAAAGATGCCACTGCATTGCATCTGATCTTGAAACTCTGGAACAAATTCAATTTAATTTCACTCTCAGCTTCATTTTTCACAGCTATAAATGCATATCAAGTATCAAATGTTTGATTTCTGCTATTATGTGTGTAGATATGCCATATTAACATATAGCCAAAAGGTAAAATGTAATGTAATAAAAACATCTGCAAATCTTGACAAGCTCAAACTTAATAACACAAAATGTACCTTAAGGAAAGTCAAGTTGCGCCACCACAAACGTTTTATCTTTCTGAAAATTCTAATTAAGTTATCTGTTCTGTCTCATTTGCTTCAATAACAGAGATAATTTGATGCCTCACTAACACAAAAGATATCTTAATTTAGTTTACATTCACCATTACAACAAACAATGCAATGGATATTTCACAACAGATACCTCGCCTACACTTTCTTTTATTCCATATGCTGTGATTTTGTAATAGTGTGCCACTCCCTTAAAGCTAACCACATTATGAGGTATCATATGTTTAGAAAAGCTATATCAATTGGTGATATTCATGGAATATTCATATTAATTAACCCTTACTCGACAATGTGAAGAAGTCACATGGTATTACTGGCAATACGAAAACCTGATAAAAAATATGAATCCTTATTTGCAACTTCTCTAATTGACTGTTTGCTGATACCAAACCAAAAAGCCACACATATGATTGCAAATGATTTATGATACTTGGAAGCAGGTGTGTCAGATTTCAGCTGCCTACTGGCGTGCATGCATACTGATACAAACTCTGTTTCTGAGAGTAATAAATCAAATGCCCAGCATTTTTGCCATCAAAGTTATTTCCTCTGATTACTGCCCCATATGAACATGCTGTCAATAGCACTGAATAATCACGGGGTAAAAGAGGGCTCCTTCCCTCTTTTCTGTCCATCCTGTGATTCAGTGGATGCATAATATCACTGAAAATGGAGGGCCTTGTCTTTGACTCCTATGCTAACATCAGAAATGGGAGTAAAACAGATTGCTCACTGTATATCTCCTTTTACACAGAGAGAAGGGGATTATATACACTCAGGCAGGCAGTCTGACCTGAGCACACATGCCGTATGTATGCACAACACGCACATATACCCTACTTGCTTACACACCCAGACACAGATGTATATAAGCACACACACAGTCTCCCACCAATGCACATATATAATGCCTGAACCAAATCATTTACCAAATCCAAAGAGCTGAAAGAGGCAAACACAGCATTGCTAATTCAGAGTTAAAGGAACTACAAGGGAGAGTAAAGTCGGTCTTAGTGCTTTCCTTTAACCATGCTACTCCATATCAGAGGCAATGCGTCAGTCTGACCATGGTTAACACTCAATAAAACATCAAAAGGGATGAAGCTCAGAGCTCTGGACAAATACACACCCACGCAGATAGCAGATACACTCAGAAACTCCCTTTCACTCTTTCACGCTCTCTTACACACGTATGTAGAGTACACACTATTATGCATATTTGACATATACATAGTGTAGATGTAGCTCATTAGATTGAATAAAGGCAGGCAAAGCAGATGAGAGGTTTGCATCTCTTTCAAGAGGAAGCAACTGCATACTATGCCTTTTGAATGCTAAATGTGATTTCAATAGAATATTTGTGCAGAGCAGCTTCTTGCAATCAAGTTACTGTATGTATGCAGGGGAAAGATTGGCAATTTGAGCCACCTATAGCCAGTCAATGCCAGATACAAAGAAGCTGTCATCAACTTCCCATCAGGCTTCACTTCCCCCCAGTGGATGTTTTGCAAGAGGAGAGACACTTCTTTTGAAATTTTTATATCCAGAGGCAAAGGCATTTAATGGTCACTGTTTTGCATGTTACATGAGGAGGTGGCATTATAATCATCTGCCCAGGCCAAAGTTGGGCTTTGACAGCTTAGACAGGCTATTTATTATTCAATTACTTTAAATATTTCAGGGGACCAACAGGATGCTCATGCAATAATAAATATTTCAACCGTTGCCTTACAAAAGGAGGTAGCCTTGCACTTGTCTGCTATTGATCAAGAGGGCAGCAGATTCACTCTTACCAAAAAAGAAACACAATAGTATACCTTTATCCTTTTGTCTGTTAGTCTGCACACTGTCTCCCTAAAACAGTCTTTATTTCTATCGGAAAAGGAAGTTGGCAAGAAAGAGATATAAAGAAATGACTATCATCACTTTCCCAATTGGAGAGGAAGAGCGACAAAAACAGAGATAAACAGACATGGAAAGAGATGCATTGCTGGACCAGAATCACAGTGACAAACTTGTATATACATAGAAACTGAAGGTGAAGGTATAATGTAGGGCGTCTGAGATAGTGTAATACTGGACACAATCAGTTCTCTGTGAGCAGAGATAAAAGGGACAATGCAGCCTTTAAAATGCAGGTGGGCACTCGCCATAGTGAATAAAATGCTGCTACTGTACAAAAGTAATTCCCTGCGCAGATACTAGCTGTTGCAAAGACAAGGACGAACAACCAACACAATTATGCCCCTTCCACTAGCAGCCTGCCTTGGTGAGAACCGCTATGTAACAAGGAAGCACAGAGATGAATTGCTTTGCAGACAGGCATCTCCCCTCTCAGCAAACACACACGCACAAGTATGCAGATACACATAGATACAATCTTCTCTGCAGAGAGGAGTAGGGGAGTAGCGTTCCTATAGCCATCAAAAGAAATGAAATCATGTTCTCTGTAAGCCCTGGGACATGTTATTGTATTATCAAGACATTTATCCAAACTTTGCACTTTCCGTAAAACTGGCTAAATACATTACAGTACAGACTCACTCACCTTTTCCATCTTCCTTTCTCTCTTTCTCACTTGACTGTATCTTTCATGCTGAGCTTTTCGGCTCCCTAATCTGCCCTTTTCTCAAAAACCTGGAGCGTGCTATTAATGCACAAGTGGATGTGTCCTTACCTTGAAATACCATCCAGAACCCTATAGTCCACAAGATAAGCTGTCTGAAGCTCGGTGCTGCTCCACAACAAAGAAAAAGGGCAAAAATCCTCCAAGTCTCTCAGAATCAGAACCCAACTTAAAGCCTTTTCTGATTAGAACTTACTTTTGTGAACAGGATGTCCTTCATTGATTCTGTACATAATCCGTTTCCCTTTACTTCCTTGGTTCAGGAGAATTTCTTTTGGGTTGCTTCCCCGATATTCCACCTTGGCACAGTGAAATAGTGTTATATATTCTACTGGAAAATGCGTGTGTGACAGACTGAGCGAGAGAGAGAAAGAGGCACCGTAGGATCTCTTCTGGTGCGCACTACCAGCTCCACTGCAAGTGAATCCAGCCGGTCTTCAGAGCTCTCCTCCTGCCTTCAGGAATGAAATTCAGCATCTGCTGTTCATCCCCACAACAAGGGGAGGGTGTCCCCCCCGGTAGGAAACTTTCAGACACCTCTGCCAAAGCTATAAGAGGTGATAGTGGATGCCCTGATTATGCGTTATTTTCCTCGATATCCTCCCTCCTCAATGGATTTTTTTCTCCTTTTCCTCCTATTTGGCTGTTATATAGCTCTCTCCTCTCCGGAATAGGATCTCACAGAATGGATGCTGAGAAAGAAGCGGAATGAGGCGAGCCGCTTGTTCTCCCGCTCTGTCTCTCTCTCTCCCTCTCTCTCTCTCGCCTTCACCCTCCCTCGTACATGCCCCCTCCCTGCTTCTCGCTGCACCTCCCCACCCTTTCGTTTTCTCTCTCCTCCTCTCCTTCCCTCTCATACACACACAGAGATATGCACTTCTCTAGGTCTGGCTTTTCACAATTACTGCTGTGCCATTGCCAGCCATGTCAGACAGAAAGGTTCACCGCCCATACTCCTCAGAGAAACAAATAATACTTGATAAATATGTAAAGTTAAATAGATATGAAGAAAGGGAGCAGCAGCATGGAAAAGAGCACTGAGCCAAGAGGCAATCTAATCTCCTTTCTTCATCCTCGTTACCCGGTTACTAAATATCCCTTGAGTTTACACTGTTTTGCATCTCTCTTTTGTCATAAGTTTTTTGTGAAGCAGAGGCTGTTCAGTAGTTGATGCTGGTCAACTGTCAAGAGTGACTGAAGAGGAAGACGAAGATAGCAAGCAAGAGAGCAGCACACTGCATAGAAACAAGGACGACACGTGCAGCAGCAGCCGTATAATTACATCATTAGCCACCTAAACAAATTGCCAGAAATTCTGTTATCATCATGTGTACATACACAGTGATTACTAGCCCAGAGGTATAGCACAATAACAAACAATTTGAAGAACAATTAGAATAAAAATAAAATTCTGAAACGTTTCTGGAAAAGCCTCCCACACATACAGTATCTCACCTCCCCACATGTATCTACTGAGAGACCATTCATGGCATACTCAATTTGTCATGTACTAAGAGCTACATGACAACAATACATGCTGCTTTCACACACCTACTGTGAATAACTAATATTACTATAGCTGGGCAATTATCTTGCTAAGCCTGGACTTCACGGTCCAAGTGAGGTTGCTTGTTTTCTGTTTACTGCTATGTGTAACCCCTCACACGTTCATTAATTGGGATCCCCCGCAGAATGACAATTTAACCTGTCAGTCATGTACAACTGTAACAGCACACAAATATTATGTTGATTACATATTGGTTCCATTTGCACTTGGTCTTGATAAGAGGATGCTGACCTTGATATTATCAAGGCAAGGTCGCATCTCATCAGCACCTTGTCACCAAAGCTCTGAGCCAAATGTTAAAGTGCCTTTGGCAAGGTCACTTGCCTACTATATTCCATCCATCATGTACGTCTACCTTGGGGAGTCATGTCAACAATATCATCGCGTTTTTTACCTGAAAAATAGTTTTGGAACTAAACAAACCATCTCAAGCTAGGGTATTGTCCAGGATGACCATTATTTTATTTCTCCTTTTCCTCAAAAACTACAGCCTAAAGGGCAATTCTCATCAACGGCATATGATCTGCATAATCACTGGTTCTCACATGTCACCATGTCAGAATAAGCCACTGTCCTATTTCCCAACATAAAGGTGCATCAACTCTCTAGAAAAACAGCATTTTTATCACGTTTGCTTGCAGGATGGAACATTTCTGCGTCTTTACTTTGACTACTTCCATCTAGTGGTAGTCGTACTAAGCTTTTTCTATATTTAAAATGCGTGCATATATATGACTGAAGCTAAATTAGCATTATTAAGCCAACTATGAGCCAATACATCATCTGTGTATGGTCTTGTCCCTGTACTTAATGCTCATTAAAAAACGAATGCTCTCCATTACATCACGAAACAAAATAGCAATAATATTTTCAATAATATACATAGACTGTGTCATAAAAATGCTATAAAACCTGATTTGAATGTACTATTATGTAAGTCAGTTTGTCAGGGTGGTAGAGAGGGAGGAATGAAGGCGATTTATAATTTAAAACATATTAAAAATCTTTTTATCTTGTTAATTCTTTTACGTTCAAACCACAGGGGACTTTCATTTCATGGGTAATTTTCATTCCAAGCAAAAATATTTCTATTATGACTGTTCAATGACATGAGTCATTTGATTTGTTACCCGTTGGCAGACAGTTGATGGCTGAAATCAAATGGCATAGGTTATTGGCACAGCTACGAAGTAGCATTGTCTGATGTCATGCCCAAGTTTATGTTTTGAATGTTTTCCATCAACATTTAAAAGTCACCAGAGCTGTGGAGCAGCTCCCTTTGCTGCTTGTGTCACATTCACAGGTCAAAACAAGAATATTCCACCCTTAACTGACCACATCCCCAACTATGGACAATAGAGGCTAGCATTTTCAAATCAATGCTCAAGGTCCACACTGCAAGAAACAAAATCTAAAAATAACACATACACTTCCTACATCTTCCTACTGCTCTTTTTAAGCAGTCAGCAGATTACGACTGCCAGATGGTACAATGTTTGGCTGAGTGATCAGACTGTTTTGACAAAAAATGTCAGATACCTAACTTAAAAACGTCATGAATGTTCTAAAATTGACAGCAGCCTTCAATATTCATCAGTGTTTACTGTGAAAGGCAAGTGTCTATACTAAAATAACCTCTCTCTTTCTCTCATTTTCCCTCTCACTCTCTCCCTCTCCCTCTGTGGTACAGCTTGCATAAAAGCCTGGGTAAGCCCTCTGGCTGAGGCACCAGCACAGCCCTTCCTGAATCTCATTATCGAGGTAGCACAGTTTCCAACCAACTGCCCACAGTCCAGCCGCATGTTCCAAAACAGCTACAGCAACTACAACATATTTGCTGTTCCATTGTCACTGCAACTTGACTTTTTCGTAAACTTTTCAAAATGGCTACCAAAAGTTATATGGCTGATGTATCCACTCCTTTTTGCCTTAAATGTCAGTTTTAACATCTATAAACAAAAACCAGCAGAAACAGCAACAGCAAAATTAGGAACTTAGGCAAATCTACATTTTATGATAGCTTTTTTTCATTTTTATCCATAGCCGCAATATTTCCCAAACCCCAAGCTTAACCAAGTGTTTAAGTTAACTAACCTCAACAATACCTAAACAATAATGCTGTTGCCATGCAATAAAAAAGACATGGCAATAATCATTCAAATCATCATCACTGAATGCAACCTATGGGTTTTGCAGAATTGTCCCTACTACCGTAACTTACAGTTAATGACAAAAAACATGGATTTACATTGTTTTTACTGAGCAGATTTTTTGTCCCAGAACATTAAACGATTAGAGAAACTAAACTGGAATACAGTTTCATCCAACAAATGACCGTAGAAACAAATCACACTTCACAATTCAGCATTGCTGCCTAAATGAGATGAGCAACTGCTCCTGGTTCAGTGTCATCAGAGGATATAGCCATAACAGCCACCAAGGAGCATTTATGCTATCAGTTATGCTCTAACAGTATTAGTTCATGAGCGGTTTTGGCCAGTAGATGGGGACATCTGCTGAACAAAAATGATACACCTAATTAAAAAACATAGTAAATACTGTCTCACAAAGGCTTTGTGTCCTACCCTAAAAGTATAGGTTGGTCCCTGTACCACAAGATTTGTGCAAAAAGAGATGCATTATGGCAGTATTGTTACAATTCCTGCTGGCCCAACATAGATAAAACATTAGAAAATGACCTTTAACTGACAAATAACAATATTTATACAGATAAAGCAATACTCTAAGTTGTATATTCCCATTAAAATATGTTTTGAGGAATAAAGGATCAGTAGTTTGATGAAATCCATCATCTACCTTACAGAAGGCAGGAAATCCAGAAAACTTCTGGAGCTTCCTGATGGCAGCGAGGTCAGATTTTTCTTCTGTCTCTCTCAAGGTCATTCTGTCTCCATTCCTTTTCAACAACAACCAAAAGAGAAAAAATACTTTTTATATTATATTTTGGTCTTAGCCACACTGCATGTACAAATACATAACTCACATAACACTCAATCTTACATCATACATCATCTCCAACCTCTCCATCTCAAGGATATTAACAAAACATTTCATACCTTTTAATAATTTAACCCTTCTCTCTTTAAAACACTGCAGGTATGACGCTTACTTGCTTCTCCACACATTGTGCATGTTCTTAATTTTCACTGGTGGCAGCTCACATAACCACCAAGCCACCAAATTTGCTAACCTAAAATGATGTTAACAGTTAGCTTTAGCTGGCTAGGTGGTAACTCAGCTAGTTAACCTAAAGTGCTGTTGTAAATTAACAAAGTTAACAAAGCGACATACCCGTATGAAAAACGCTACTATCCAACATATTTAGCGGCTACACCATGCAGGTATACACATTGCGTTATATTTATCATTTACAGAGTTTACGGGTACCTGTCATTCCTTGCTGCTAACTTAATGTCCGCTTAACCGTTAACTCCTCTGTACCGTTAGCCACGTCACTTCTGTCACTCATAGCAACCCCGGCAGGTGCGCTCCTGGAAATCTGATTTTGACTCGACTCACTCTCATTAACCGCATCCCTTAACGTCACAATTCAAGCTTCTTCTCAGATGTTCAGTACCATATCGGTAGACCCTCGTGTGAAGCAATTCGCCCTGCTATTTAACGTTACTGTCCAGTCCACCCCGCCTTATCCAACTGTTTATCCCTCAACAACGACTTAATTCACCCTCTCCTTTTTGGTCCAACTTACATGAGCACACATACCACTTACAGGCATAAGACCTGCACAAAACACAGAAAGGTAAAATCCCACCATCTTCTTGTTCTGTGCGTTAGCATGCCACCTACTGGACTGAAGAGTGGTGACAGTAATTAGTAATAAATACAGTGAAATAAATACATAGAAAACTAAATGATACTTTACCTTTGATATTTTGTGTATGTCTGTAGGCTACTTATCTATAAGCTATGTTTACTCAATTAAATAGTTTTAACCTGTGGCTAATGGCTAATTGAGGGCACATGTGCAACGCCCTTTTCCTGTTTACATTTAGCCATAGTAGTACGGTAGCCTCTGTGGGATAAATTTAACCATTACCACAGCATTAGCCGTCTTCATCTCCACATGTCTGCTCTAGTAGATGGTGACACAGTGGTCAGTCACAAGATGCCTAATGTAGGCTGTTGCCATTTTTATATGCACTATTGCATATTTGTATTGTTTGCTAGAGTGTGTTTGCTATTCCAATTAAATTATTGAGAAAATGTAACAGTCCTCTAATGTAATGTGCACCCAGCTAGACAACAACATTGCTTGTGTGTAAGCAGAAGTCCCCCGGTGCCTTTAGCCACTCCCAGGTAAATAATCACCAGCCACTTCTGGTTTTAACCTGTATGTTTTTCAGTCCTATATCACCACATTAAGTAATTTTTTTAAAGAACTTGCTGTAAAGCAAAGTGAAGTGGTTTCTATTGTACATGTCACGGACCGCTATGATTAGGCAGTCTGTGTTTTTCAGTCAAGGCTGGTTGCTGCAGTCGCCGCTGCACTTTGACATGCACTTTTGCTATTAACATCATTATTTTATTTTATGTTGTCTGAGTCACTCCACTGCGGTATGGTTGAGTCATGAATTTCACAAATCCCATGAAATGGATACAATCTCACACACTTCAAAGAAAGTTGCAAGATTATTTTGGGACCGTTCTCACTTTGAACCAAACAGAACATTGGCTTATATGGAAAGTCAACTAAGCACCGTTTACACTACTCTGTCACAGTCCTTTGTTTTGTAATTATTGTCATTACGTTTGCTAAGAACTCAGCTCTTAGGCTATTTTCAAAATTGTTCTTAATAATAATAATACATTTTATTTAAAGAGCACTTTTCAGGGTACTCAAAGACACTTTAAACCACTTGGTTAAGTCAGTGTGCTACTCCAGTAAATGTTCCTTTCCAGCACTAAATGCCTATTCCCACAGATCTGTTGCTGAGTTCTGAAAACATCCAGCCATTATCAGACTTTTTGCAGTCCAAAGATGAGCCAACCTCACCTGTCGTGTGTGCTGATCCTGAGAGCCCTGATTTGTCCAATCTCAGCATGTCAGTACATGACGCCCCTGGGAATGTTTCATCTGTTTTCATTCTAACATGTTAGATGAAAGAGACTAGACCAGATCTCTCTTTGTGATCAGATGATCTTGAACCTGGCTGGCCATCAGTGGCAGTATTCATGCTCCATGGTTTGTCTGTTCTTGCTACTCCAGCTATTTGTTAATCATTTATCTTGTGGGTCTAGTGGCTCTGGTTGCAGTGTCAGCCCTAGCATTTGGAATCGTTAAAGCTTGGGATTCCCACAAAATGTTGTCTGACACTTTTGCCTTAAGGTAAATGAAATGACTCGTCTCCACCCCATTGATCAACAGTGGAATTGAAACTCTGACATGTTAAGGGAGAACTAATTAGGGGGGGCATACCTCATTAAGCCTCATTAAAATAAAGATCAGAAAGACACCCAGCACATTCCTGTGATCTAGAAGTTTTATCTGTCCCATAATATGATAATTAATATCTCCAGTCTAATTGATTCTGAGGTAGATGTGTCCATTTTGACTTAACTTTACCCTAGCTCCAAGGGTGAAATTCTCCTCACCCTCTGGTAAGGGCACAGGGGTGTCACGGTATCTGCTCAGGGATACGTCAACACGCAGGACCAAACTCTGTTAAGCTTCATTTATGCTTGATGAAGAATTTGATTGGACAAACATAAAAAAAGTAATATAATAGAGTACAGTGTATTGGCAGGAAAAACATTTTTTTGTAAAAACACAACAGAATAAAGTATTTTACCGATACCATCAAATGAAAAAAATACAAATTAAATGAACTATGTAACTGAAAACAAGGCAACACCCACAGATTTACTCTAAAAGGCTTTAAATTAAAATTTATTTTAAACATTAACACAGAAAATGTAAAATCCTGACTATAAATATATATGGGTATGTGTTAGGCTGAGGCAGGCATCTAAGTGTGATTTTCAACTAGTGCTTTAAAGAAATATGTTGTTAGTGTCATGTAAATCACGCTGAATATTACTCCTCTATATCTTTAATAATGTGGGAGATTAAATAGAAGAGACTGCGCTGTCCAGCGTCCAGTACTCTACAGATTTGGACACTGATGTAATTCAAGTAGCAGCTCCATCAGAGTGGCCTGAGCTCCGACCTTAGGTTATGTAATCATGTTGATTTTAACTTTAGCTCTAGAGCTTTCTGCCTGCTGTGTCCAAGTGTTTCTAACAGCCTTTCAGCGCACCTGCAATACACTTGGTGGCTGAGTGAATGTGGATAATAATTAGGCCATTTGATCGGTCCTGAGGGGCTGGACAGTTTGCGTGGGTTCAACCTCTATCACTTAGAGACAAATTAGTTGTCCATGAGATCCTGCCTAATTTACCCTCAACTCATTCAGGTTGGCATTGCAGATTGGTATGTTTGTGGAGGGTTATTGTTTTTAATTTAAATGCTTTTAGAGATGGTGCTTTGGTGCTAATATAGCTTGTTGCACCAATCATGGTTAGCAGAACAGCAACAGCATTAAAATCTCTTTTTTTCACTTGTTTTTGTGCAGGATAGAGTCATTTGATTCCTGTTTTCTGGTACCAGCTCAATGACTCTATCCCCTGCATTTGGAAGCATGTAATATACTGGCCTGATGTAGTCTCCCACTGTGCCCAGAAAGGTTAATAACAGCAAGCCATTATTGTGCTTGACTTCATTCACGTGAGTTAATATAATATACAGTAATTTATTACTTTGATCAGTTAATGTGTTTCTAATTGAATACAACTGCTTCTGAATTTGTTCATAAGATGTAGCTTTGTTAATATTGTCAATAACAGTAGGTTAAAACAATCCAGTAAAACATATTTTGTAGTTTGTATTTTGTCTAACTACTAAGTTACTAAGTGACATTGCATAAATAATAATAAATAATGAGAACCTCTTGTGCACATCCACCCTGTCACATTTCAAACCACACATCATGTTCAAAATCATGTCCAAAAAAGAAATCAATTCTTAAATGTTTGTGGGAACATTTTTGAGTAGATTTCAGTTGTAGGATATTTAAATAAGACCCATCAGGTTTTTTGAACTTGATTAATGATACACATCAGACAAACAAATGAATGATGTATAATCTATAATCTAAAACACACAGCCTGTTACATTTACTTAAAAACAATAGCTATTGGTTAATAAAAGTCAGTGTGATACAACACAAATATTGCTTCTGCTATACTGCTATTCTTTGTGAAGCCATTATGGTAAAGGCACCAAACGTCTATGTTTGTCACAATCAGAACATATTACATTAGTGTCTGCTCTGCCTTTACCTCCTGGAATTCACATGATGGAGTCATTGTTGTAAAACTCAATCAAGAACAACTTGAGTCATTGTCCTGCCTTGACCAACATCATACATCATGTTTAGCAGCACATATATTACAGTTAACCCTGCATGATTTATTGTAGTCAAATATCAAAATGTGGTATCCTTTAGGAAGCATTGAAGCAGCAGAAGGATGTGTCTGGCTGTGGGTGAGCAAAAAGATACATGCACTAATGATTTATATGCTAGAAGCTGTTGAAATATATTGCACTTGCTTTGCTTCCAAAGGTTTGGTGAACACAAAAAATAAGTGACAAGTGAAATACGACAAAAGGCCGTATTTTTAATACAAAATAAATAGCACTTGATTCTCACCAGCAGACTGTGATAGGTGTGATGAATGTCCTTCCTTTTTCTATGTGTCTGTGTCTCTGTGTGTGTGTGTGTGTGTGTGTGTGTGTGTGTGTGTGTTTGTGTGTGTGTGTGTGTGTGTGTGTATGTGTGTGTTAGGGTAGACTGGTGTTTAATTTATTTGATGAAAAGAAGAGTGGAAAAGGTAGACATCCTGAGTACACAGTAAAATGTAGACTTGTCATGAGCAACTTTTCTCTCTGATAAGCCTGTTCGTATTTTCTGTCTTCTTTTGATGCCTGTTTTATGCAAACATTTTTTTACTTTGCTTCACTGACAGTCAAGTGGAAGTATTACTTTTTTAATCAAAGTGAAAATGTTAGACAATATATATTTTTGAACATGCTTTCACATGAAAACTTTTGTCAGCAGAGATACACGAGATGTTAAAAGACGATGTCTCATGAGAATTGCTCTTCTTCCAACAGTACACCATACGGTTTGTATAATGTGCATTGTCAGTCTCTTCTGTGCTGTATCTGAGAAGGTGTGTATGGTAAAATATTTAACCTTATCATTTGCTTGTTATTTGTTTTCATCGTGGTCATGTATGGTAATCACATACCTTTTTTAAACTAAAGATTTCTAGCTATGTAAAACACAGTTTTAAGGCCTATGATGTTCTCATTTTGGCACAGTACATGTTTTTATGTAGATGGATTGAAGGAGAACAACATGAACATTAGTAAAATTGTAAAGAATTAAATTACAGGCAATATCCATCATCACAAAACCTTTACACATAAAATATCACTGAGCACAGTAAGAACCTTTATAATTATATACTCAAAAACAAGATCTCTATTCTCTGTCATGTCTTTGCATCCCGTAGGTCAGGGAAGTATGAGTGTAGACAGAAAAAAAATGACTTCAACGTGCGTAGCAGTGAGTCAGATAACAGTTTAACAATTCACCTAATGCAATGCAAGAATAGATGCCATAAATAACAATAACTCACTGGTTATTCTTGTTAAGCTGTCTCCTGCAGGACCTGTACATGACGTGTGCTGCTGTAATTAATTAAATTAACAGTCTCATGCTGCAGAACAACTGTTACAAGACATCAGTCATACTGACGCACCCGCTAAAACGCATTCAAGGCCCTTAGCCATCAGGTACACGATGCACTGAATATTCAAAGAGCGTAGTATTTAAAAGTCATCCTGCTTGTATTGCTTTGGCCCTCAGTCAACATGACCCCATTGTGACCCCAGCATTAACCACCTGGCACGAGCTGGATCCCACCCAACTCCCTGACTTACTGTATAATAATCTATAATTATCTCTCAAACCTTGGAAGAAGTTGTCCTACTCTCTTGTGTATGAGATTCCGCCTGCAGTGCTGTGTTAGGCTGTCAACAATTGCTGAATAAGTGTTAGCTGAAGCTCAGGGTGCTTTGATGTCGTAAGTATGTTTCTTTAATCAAGACTTATCCAAGGAGATAATGGCTTCATAGATAATAAAACGAATATAATATGGTGGTCATTAAGGATTAAACATTTAAAATTAGTGAATGGACAAGTAAGCCCTGAAGACTGTCCTGTCCTTCACAACTCCCTGCTGCCTGCTCACAGGCACACATTAATACTGCAATAATCCTCTTTGACTTTTTGCCATTTAATACACACAGTGTATTAGGAGTATGCATAAATTCACCTCAAAATTGTGATAGCAAAGTCCCTTTATGGGTAGAATGAAGACTATTACCTACTTTCAATTCCATATTGGGTTTATTAGCAATTCCATGACTCACATGCAGACTTTTTGTAGAAGATTGATACTGAGAGGAAGTCTTGTGCTTTTAATCCATCCTTCACCTAACAAGATATCATGGTGTGCAGCATTTGCACTAATATTGAGTGACATGGTTGTTCCCAGTGAATATCGTCAATTAATTTGTGTGTTGGGACTTGAGAAAATATACCTAACCTCTCAAGAAGAAACTCCAGTTTATGTGGCTGTTTTCCTGACTGGGTGCAGGAAATGCAGAGTTATAATTAAATGCAGGATTAATTAATTTTTCCTTATTCCCCATAGATACTGAACTCTCGCTGAGCTGAAAATGGGAAAAACTCACAATGACTACATTTTCACTAAATAAGTTTCAGATGTACAGTATAAGCAAAAGGGGAATCAGTCGGTATCAGACTGTACTTGCCCTTATGTACATTTTATAATAAAAAATTCACGCTTGTTGAGCTGAGAAAGTTATTCAAGCCAAACATCCTTCCGCAGTTTTGTTTGTTGCAAAATACCACTTTTTTGTCAGTGTATCAGCTTAAACATATCTGCTAAAATCATACTATCAAAATGCATATTTAAAATCAATTTTTTTTCAGTATCCACGAGTGAAAAGTAAAGTAAGTCTTACATAATGGTTAGAGATAGGCAGAGCCGGGAAAGAATGCGGTCATGGTAAATGACTGCATTCACACTCAACACTATAGATGTGAGACAAGATGCAAAGTGCTGAAGGCACATTTTTATGAAACCCATCCATTGCCCTGACCTCACTCTTACTTTTCACTGCACTGTATAAAAGACACATTACTTACTACATTGACATTGAGCATTGCCATTGTACATAAAAAGGCTGAATAGTTGTCTATGAATGTGATTCTTAGAACAGTGTCTATAAAGCAAAACTAAACTAATCTAACAATATGTGGCACTACTGAAAAGTGTATGTATTCATGTACAAGGAATGCAGATTGAACCTTCATTCACTGATAGCAAGGGTATTGAATAAAAGCATATATCCTTTATGATGTATCATTTATTATACAGGTGCTTTATAGTGTGACTTTCTGAGAATCAAATGGTGGTAAGGTTTTGATAAGACATAGGAGGCTCCAAACAGGCATTGTTTAATGGCAAGAGGAAGGACAAAGACTCCCCTTCTGTCTTAACTGTAGATCTGATTTATGAAAAAATAAAAACGTCACACAAACCATTTGTTTTTGCCAAAAATAGAGGAAAAAAGTAAAAGGTGTGTAATCATTTGCATTTTGTAATGAGCTAGCAACCAATAAGGAAACTATTACAATATAAGTATCATCTTCATGTGGTTTTGAGAAGTGTGAAGTAATTTGAATCCAATACAAAATATAATAAGCTTCTTGTCTGACAGTTCTGGGGTTTTCCATACGTCCTGTTATCATGTTGTCTATTCCATTTTTATTTATTTGTACTGCTTACTTGATTCAATCTGATTTGTATGATATTGTTATCACACTCTGCACTGTGGTGTTACATAGTGTTGCAGATCTGACAGTATCGGTTGCTTAATCTACTCCCTTGGTTTTTCCTTTAATTGCAAGTCTTTCAGCATTAATACAGGCTTCATAGTTGCATCACAATTTAACCACCGCTAATGATAATGGTGGTTGATTTGGAGGAGGTGGAGATTTGGTAAAGGCAAAGCACCTTGCAGCAAAAAAATAGGAATGTTTAGATCGTGACACAGTTTTTTCTTTGTCCCATTCCTTTAATGTTAACATTCTTTTTTCTTCAGTCTAAAAATGTGAGGCTCATCTCCCCATTTATCTCCTCACTTTCTATTACGAGATGCATTTTCTGAGCTGTCAACATAGCAAGAAGACCTACAGTGGTTTACTGTAAACTGTGGTGATCAGCATCTTCTGGCAGCAGGGAAAAAAACGACTTTTTGAGGGCACAGGGACATGAAATCCAGTTGAAAATCCGTTTTGCTCCTTTTCAAAAATGTGTTAATGTTTGTTACTTTTTAATTGCGGGTAGCGCTGGTAGAGCATGTACCATGTACAGTATCAAGGTTGAGTCCTTACTGCAGCGGGGGTTCGAATCCAGCCCGGGCCTTTTGCTGCATTTCACCCTCTCTCTCCTTTCCTGTCTCTCTCTACTGTCACTATCAAATAAAGCAGAAATGCCAAAAAATAGGACCTTAAAAAAACCTAAATAAATTAGCTTAGATAGCTTGTGTGTGTAATGTGTTATTGTTCTCTGTGCCCAGTCTCAAAAGAAAAAAAAACTTACATTAGTTGTTGAAATGGCAAGTATGTAACTAAGAAATAACCTAATTTTATTTTGTTTTTATGGAGACCTAAGAAAAAAACAAAAGGCTGCTGCTTAAGATGGCAGTGCAGCAGCACTGGGCTAGAACATGGCAACGTGTATCAGTTGAAAGTTGTCAATGAAAATGAAAAGCAAACTGAAAAGAAGAAAAACAATTTAACAGAGGAGCTGAGTTCTTTAAAGACAAATACATTTGACAGCAGGTGTCAAAAACAAGTAAAAGGTTTACATAATAAAAAGTGCTTTGGCTCCTTAGCCTTCTGCAATGGCCTGGCACACTCATCTGGGACAGAATACAATCCAGGTGTTAGTGAAGTGTCACATTCTAACGCTTGTACCACTTGTCGGATATGTTCTTAAAAAATGTCAATGGAAACATGAAGCTTTCACAGTATTTCAGTGCCCCCCGCTGTGATGGAGAGATGCCCAGCAGCTTTACAAATATCACTTCTTCATCAAGGAGAGAAAGGTCAGCACCCCCCTTCTGCTTACCTGATTCTGTCACTTGATGTGATATGGATATTAATCATCATGGTGATCACGATGAAATCAACAACAACCACTAGAATAACAACAGCAATCCAATGCTCACTGTGATAACCCAAACTGTAACAGGCTCGCGTTGGTTAATCGTGGCACTGATGTAAGTTTTCTCTTTGTGACTTATAGAGCTTTATGAGGGACATAATGTGAAAAGGTGTCACGTGAATGATTTACCCCAAAACAAGTTATGAAAAATGTAGGAAAATATTCAATTACACAAGCTTACAGATATATGGTTAACCCTAGTTTATAAATATTAATGCTGACAACGACGTCTTTGGCGGGAACTATACTGTGTAATCTGGGAAAACGGATTCTGTATGTTAGCTATTTCAATTCTCACATTCACATTCAATAGTTGTAACACATCCAATCACATCTACATTGCTACTACTTTTCACTATTTATTCATTTAAATAGCAAGAAGTATATACACCTGGAAAAAGTCACAACGTCAGGACAGTGCTGTTTATTATTTACAGTATGCAGAGACAGGTCGACATGTTACCTTGCAACACAGAACACACATGTAGAGACATACATCATGCACGGCACAGGGGGACAGAGCACCATACACATGCATGTGATGCAGACTATGCATATAAATTAAGCATATACATTACGCAACGGGCCACTATGTGCATTCAGATAGCGTGGAATACAGTATGAGTGCACGTGTGGACAAGGGTCAGTGTGTCTCAAGCAGAGTGCCATCAGGTAGGTTGCTGCATGGGATGAAATGCCTGAAATAAGTTATGACCACAATTATGGAAGCTAAAGTGGCACACGAAGGTGCCTCTATTGCTCATTTCTTTAATTTTTTGTCGGAGCAGCTAAATGAATGAGCAGCCATCTTGCTATTGGTGTTCGTGCCTTTGATTGCTCAAACAGGATCGACTGGTGCCATAAACCATTGTCTGCTAAACAAGTGAATAATGAAGATTTAGATCACCAATTAGGGCTTCAAACATTAACTGCCCTCCTCACACCACTTGAGCCAATAGATCAAGGATTCCATGCAGGTTCAGCACAGCTCCAAGGGATGATCAATTGCCATGCACAAATTCCCAGCTATCATTGAGGCTCATTTGTCAAATTGAGCTTATACAATGAAAAATTACATCTCTGTGGCAATGTATCTATAGATCTGTGGTAGTATATTTTGCCTATAACTTTGTATCTTGTGTTCGGTTTGGTTTGGTTTGGTAGCCCGCAGGAACACACATATATGCCAAAAAAGACAAGACAACAATATGGTGGGTTTCTTTACTGTATGTGTAATGTTGAATTATTTCCCACATGCGTTCTCGTTTCTACTGCATTCTCATCACCGGTGGCACTCAGGACAGCCTACGGGAGACGCCTGCCGTTATTTATTATGGCTTAATAACTGCACGCCTGCCTGGTCGGAAAGCGTTCAATAAGAAAAAGTGGCTGTGAAAGTGCTTCATATTAAATGTGTCAGTGTTTGTTGAATACAGAGTGTGCCTCACCACTCTGTGGAGTGAAGAAAAATTGCATTTGAATCAGGCTCACCTTCAGCCCTTATTTGATCTGTATTAGTGCCGAGGTGTAGTGATTAGTCAAAGACTGCTTTTGTTTGGATCAGAGCTGACATAGCAAGAGTGAAGACCTGCAAGGCTGATAGGGGTTCAGTCAACACAAGTTCAGTCTTGACTCTGGAGAAATAAACATAAAAGCTGAATTATAATAAATAATACATTATAAGAAGTACAGCATGCAAGTTCTATTCTGCTCTCATTTTTAATAGCTTAAATATTTGCTGAAGCGGTGGAAAAACATATTCAGTCCCCTCACAGTCTGGGAGAGTGGGTGTTTAACATAGAATGGAAGAAATCATTTTCTATTAAATTACTGGCTTACACGTACACATACCTTTATACAACCTGTGGGGATGAATTAGGGGTTATGGCATACAGAAAAAGAATCAAGTTTATTGGTCAAGTACAACTGCTCAAGGTCTTTAACTCCGTCTGTCCTACAAACAGGGCCAAAACAACATACGGACAAAGAAACAGAATTTCTATATACAGGGGACATTAATTTACTAACAAAGACACTATACAGTTTTGTGGGAAAATGATGCTAACTCAGAGCCCAACCTATCTTTTTTCCAGAGCTTTGGATGCTTTCTACAGCAGCCAAAGTCTTTTTCAGTGAAAGATACTGGGTCAAGTGTCATTACATGAGAGTGGAACTTCAGTCACACATGATAACAGGTGGTCATATGAAGGGGGGAAATCATACAATATCATAACCCTCATCTTTGTTCAAGGATTTGAATGGCGTTGGGTGTGAATGACCTCAGGGAGCTTTCTCCATTCATTGATCAAGGATCAAGGAGGGCATTCATATCAGACCAGACCATTCTTGAACCGCGACAGGATTATGACATATAATCAAGAGATCATATAAATAACCTCCTTCCAAAACTCTTATATGTTAGGAGAGCCCCACAAACAATGAATAAGAATACACTGAGACTTAACATTTAAAACAAATGTCAGAAATGTGATTATATTCATTATATTTATTTAGTTTAACCTGAGTTACGTCTGCATCATCCAGTTGTACTCCGGCAGCCATAACACATGCTTCCCTCCAATCTTCAATGGAAGTTTCGAATAATTTATCATGTGCAGAATAAATACAGGCCTGTATTCAATTCAATTTAAATATCTGCAAATATGTTTCAAGCCCTTTCTTTGACCACTATTGAAAGCCTACGTCAGATGTGCCCAGTGTGAATGAAATATTGCCCCAAATTAGACTAAAACAAGATATTGTGTTTCTATATATTTTAGATATTGCATCTAAGTCACGTTATGACACCTGGGTCTGTTCACTGAAGAAAACTGTGAGATGCACTTTGAAACGTGAAAAAAAGCTAGTGAGTAGACACTTAATTTAAGATTATTTTGTTACACTACGCTTTTTTTGCCACATGGGGACCAAGCTGAAACACAATTTATCACCTTTTAAGGTTTATACGGTAAAAGTGTATCTTAAACAGTGGCTTATTTATACAGTCAGCAGACATGCAGCAACATTAGTATTCACATGGGGTTGTATATCCGGTCACCTGACCAATGTAAGTCACTCTCTCTCTTTTCTATTAGATTTGTTTTGGTCTTCACCAACTCCTGTGTGAAATGCTGTGTCTGGCTCTTCAGCTGCTCAATACTCCTCTGTGTTCACCGGCTTGTTACTAACTTGGCTGTGTTTCATTATTTTTTGTGTGTCCGTTACTAAGAGCGACCCCTTTCACACACACACTCACACACTCATTTGATTCATTGTTAAATATTAATTAGAGCAGTGCAAGTGCATTTAGTGAAATGCATGGCAACTTACTTTAATCTTGTCAAGTTTAATCCAGATATTTACTTTACTTTTAAAGGATTGGAAATCTGTTACTCACCATCATCAAAGATGGAATGAACAGTCATTACTGTACATTGCAGAGACTAAAACTAATTTAACACATATCACAGGATCATCATCAATTAAAAACACATTTGAAACAGCAGTGGCACAAACCCAAAAGATATAATGCAGGAAACAAAAATCAGCAGGAAGTGCCGACATGAATTCCTTTGCTGTTTTCCTGTAAAAGCATTTTAATTGGCTTATGTGTAGGTAGTCCCCTGAGGGTAAAGTGGGTGGATTAACTGCTGTTAGTGCTATAAGATGCATGTGCACTATTAAATACCGAGGGAGGAGATTTCTGAATGAATCTCCTTAAAAATACACCCTGTCCCCTTTGAGTATATGTCCCCCTGCTTTCATTCAGGAGGTCCAAACTGTGTTTCACATAATAGAATTATAACTGTGATCATGAATTTGGATTTGAGTGTGTGTCATGATTCATCTCTTTCATTAAAGGTAAGCCTTCCCAATCCATGTTCGACAGGGAATAGTTAGTAAGACCATATAGCGGAGGGCCTTGTTATCCTTGAGTATGTAATGAATTTAACCTCACAGAGCTCGAAGAATTTGATGAGCAAGCCCTCCACTTTGTGTTCAGGGATGAGCTCTATGGCTCCTTTGCTGAAATGCAGAATATGCTCTTTAGAAAACACTCATTTGCATTTCTACAACCATTTGGAATGCCTCAGTGTTGGGGTGCACAATAGATAATCTGCTCCAAATGCAGGAATTCGAAATCACACTCATAAGCATGTGTGCCTCACGTAAACAGTGGAGATACATAATGAAATACACTGAATGTTAAAATTCATTTTTCAAGATTTTATTATTATTAAGCCTTTGGCGATTTCTTCCCTCATGCTATGTCCATAATCCTCTAATCAACCAATTTACGCAGTGATTTTTATTACACAGCACTACAGCAATGTGCATTTCCTTGTACCCACATTTCAAGATCCGGAGGCTCAAAGGTACTTCAAACAGTGGCTGGATACACCCTCGTAGTTATCACATTTTCTATTTCTATGCACTTCATGGTCTGTTTGATGTTATTCATGAGCTGTAACTGAAAGTAATACAACTGCATGGGGCCTGAAAACGCTTTTGAATACAAAGTGTGGGCTGCTGTGCTGCAGGATCATATACATACCTGCTCTTAATAATGGATTGGAATTAAATGCTGCCTATCAGACATTACTTCAACCCTCTGTTTGTGCCATGTTAAGAGGGGAGTAGAGGTGGGGTTCTCAGCTATCTGTGGAAATGTTATTAAGAATGTGTTTAAAATTATGGGTTTCATGATGGGGATGTTCTCATTATTATGTAAAGAGACTTATGATAGATCTAAAAATGATGCCCAGTCTGTCTTCCCCTCAGCCTGTAGAGGAAATGCACACATATACCACATGTTGAATAAATGAACACTTATCTGCAATGTTTCAATAAACTGCCCCAGACTTAATTCATCATCTCTGGAGGTAAGACAAGCTTATATATGAGGGAGGCTAACAAAAGATGATCGCATTTTACAATTCCTGCCTGCAGGAAATCACATTCTGTTCACAGATAATTTAATGACCCATTGCCCTGTTCAGGTCTTGCTAAGAAACATTCCCTTTTACTGCTATATGTACTGATATTTTTATTCCCCACCTCATATTTTTTGCTACCCTATCCCCTCATTTGTCAAATGACGGCAGATATTAAGAAACTGGGTCTTGATATTGATTTGTGCAGCTGAGCACGAGGGTTTATGTGTGAGTCTGTGCAGCTATGTATGTGCACATACAATATTAATATGTGTTGTCTTGGTTTCACTTACAGCCCTGGAATAAAGAATGTAGTCAAGGGTGGTTCAGTCAATTTTGCTTTGAACCCAGAGCGTCAACTACAGGTTGTATAATACATTCCTCACCAGTCTGTGGGTGGAATAGATTAACCACTACTGCTGTGTGAGGTGGCTTTGTCATTTTTCTTGAAAATCTACTGAAGATGTTAAGGTTTGTGTCTCATTATCATTGCTACCAACACAATTCTCAAACCCTGCGGAGGTTCCTGTGGCTCAGCAGGCTAGGGTGCGTACTACATTACGTGATCATGACAAGGTGGATACAAACCAGACTCAAAACCTGCTGCATTTAATTTCCCCTTCTTGTTCTGCCATCGCCCGTATCTTTCCACTCTGAACTTGCTCCTCGTGAATCAGAAATGCCCTAAATGCCGCCTATTCAGCATTGCTTATGTTGAGAACAACCAGTGACTGGGCACTGGCTGCTGGCTGCTGTTCATTTGGTGACGGTTGCAGAGGAGTACATCAGTGCTTCTCATTTCTTGGTAACCATGCCAGCCGTTTGTCTACCTTTCTAGAGGGGTGAGCCAGAAGGCAGAACTCCTTGAATGCATCCAGTATCAGCCTGGAGCTTTGCAGGATGGACATTAAGTGCCCTCACTCATTTAGGGCCTAATGCACCAAGCCACTCCAAACCAGCTTATGTTCCCTGATTGTTGTTTAATGCAGATGCCAGTTAGGCACTGCGGGAATGTTTCCCTTTGTGTTCTCCTATTTCATTTTTCGAAATCAGCTTTGTGCCAGTGTTGCCTGCATCAAAGTGCAATATGCCTTAACACTCTGTTCATGTCAACATGTCATACAAAGCTGATTATCTCTGGCTAGAGAGTCATTTGGTCTTGTCACTGTGGACCTTACATAGCCATATTGTCCTTTATGATATTGTTGGTCGGGCATGTATCAGGCTTGGGGGCTTTATGCTGGCTTGTGCTATGATGAAAGTTGAATCCCCACTACAAATGTCCTTAATTATGATTTTGTTTCCGACTGTTTGATAGGATGAGCTTCCAATAACACTGAAGAAGGGATAAGTCAACTGGGACATTCACCAGTGCCTATGCTCCCATTTCAAATCACAGACGGTCCTCACATCAAAGGTACTCAAAGACTGTCTCCCTGGTCAAAGCAAACAACAAACAAACATATGAAGCAGCCAATCACTGGTGCTCATGCTCCAATGAGAGGAGCTTATTTCTAAAGTTAGGGAAATGGATTGGAATAGACTTGTAGAGTGGGACATGAAAGCAGGGATTACACTGCACACCTTTGATACCACAAAGTTTTGATACTCATAGCAAGTTTGGTTTGTGCTTTTGACATATATACATTTTAAAAACATCTATCTCTGTTCTCAATAATACCTTACGGACAGCTGTATTCAAAAGACACATTCAGATGAGCTGTCCCCACAGTGTTTACAGACATGGTTGCAGAAAGAAGCAGTGACTGTAATTTCATGCACTTTAAAAAAAACGAGCACTTTTGAAATGCGAAATCAGAAATCCCAGACTGGCAAAGTGAGTTGAGTAGTGATATTTTGACAATTTGATCATATCTCTGCAGATACCTTATATTATGGTCATTTTGTGATGTGGGAGTTGTACTTACACTTTTAATACTCCTAGTTTAGAGTTAAAGTTGTATTTATACCTTGAAAGACCTTCATTTATTCCTCGACTTCACTAATGGTTGGGGATATCAGCTAGGCTGAAGTATAATTGTTTTTTACGTGTTTTAAACAACAAATTACCTTCATATTTGATGATGGCTGTGCACAATAATTAATAAGAAAACATGAGCAAATAATGTCAAATAACCCTAACCCTTAACACGTAGTTTCAACTTCATCACACTGTATTTATCAGTTCAGTTGTCGTCAGCTCTTTTATGTCTTCTGCTTTGCATCATTTTGTTTTGTGACTGTTGATTATTTACTGACAGAGTCCTTTGAGAAGGCTTTGTGATGAAGGGCTAAACATAGTGTGAAAGAATTTCATTTGCCTTGGTGCAAAGTAATATGACAAGATTAGGGAGTTCAAATTACATATCATAATTGTTGTATTATTAGACTCACATTAATATCAATGTATCTGGCCGTCTGTAAACATACATAACCTACGTTTCCTACCAATCCTCTCTCCTAGAAACTACCTTTATATAGCACTAAATTGTTTTCCCAACTATGTTGTGATGTTAGGCATACAAAGCGCAGGACTTTGACACCAGTGTCTGGGGTTTGTATTGTGGGTCCCCGCCTGTGGTTAGGTTAAGGGACAGATTGTGGTTTAAATGTTAATGACTTTTTCTGTTTTAAGCGAGACCGCCATCTTTCCCTGACCTTGCTGCCAGTGCCTAAACATAACCATAAAAAAGTTTAACAATGCTGTAGTCACTGAAAATGGATATTGTTTTACTAGATTTGATATTTTGGCAGAAAAAAGTGAAAATTTTATTGATACGTTTTTGATTCCAAAGGTGCCCTTATAAGTTATAGTAGTTCTGTGTTGATAAATCAGTCCTGTATGGTCCAAAAGTCCATATGGTTCCACTATTACATTTTCTAATTACTGTAGGCTTTTATCCAAAGTGCCATACACCCTATACTAAAATGCCTTTACAATACAGAGCCATAAAGGCATTTCAGTATAGGCTGCTCTGCTTATAGTGTAACTCCAGAGATGCAGTATACCATTATGCTTCCAGACATATAACATTTCATATGCACATACATTTCCTCCATTCGTGAGCTGTCTTGATAAGATGTTATAAACTATGTTAAAATGGTATATAGTCTATATGTAATGACATGTTTTGATGTTCAGACTATGGGAAGTAGAGGTTGAGGCTTTGCATCTAACCTCTCCACACAGCCCATTTTAATGAGGCCTCGTTGGACTGACAGTCTGAAAGAGGTCAGTCTGATGTTGTGTGAGGTGCAAGGCGGGATAACAGATTTCATGCAAAACTAGGCCAAGGTCAGCAGAGAACCTCAGCACTTACTGCAGATGCTGAGCACAACACTTAGAAATCTGTGTGAAGGCAGACCTGTGCGGGATGATCTTGGCAAGAATTCACAATGCAACTGGGCACTGTCTCGGTCAAAATGGAGCCAAATTGGAGGATGGTTTCCTTTCTGTCTTTTTTAACAATTTGGGTTTTTTAGCAGTATTTTCCTTTGGTAAATACATGTGTAAATATCAAAATAAAGCTTAAATTATTTCACTCACTTATTTATATATATATTTAAGCATAAATAGTGTTGCTCATCATGCCCACATCGAAAACAGCTTGAAATGTACAGTAAATACACCACATAGCCTCAAATTAGTGACAGTATAGCATTTTGTTCAACATTTTCAATTTGCATTTGCATAATCACTTTCCAGCTTATAGTAAATTTGAATTGGCAACACTCCCAAACTTACTGATTAAATTGGACATAGCAGCTCTTTTTCCAGGATTTATAGAAGACTAATTTAATGGTGAATTCTTGACCATGGTTGTCAATCTCTATGCATGTAAATCTTCATTAATGACAAGACAGGTTCATGTAGAGTTTATGTGATAGTAAAGTGAACAGTGGACAGTGATTATGCTTTGATTGACTTCAATTTCCTTGTGACCTTTTATTCCTACAAGTTCACTTGTATTATGTGCCCTCTCTCTTTAATAACAAGCTTTACAGATCTGTCTTAATTCACTATTTGTTGGTCCAGAGGGATAGTATACTTCCCCATATATAGGCTTCCTCTTTCTATATAAGCAGTATGTCAAAAACAAACACTACCTGGGTTGAGCAAATCTAAATCAAACATGACAGTCCCTGCTCTCTGTGGGCCCCTCGGTTGAAAGCTAAGTTTGGTGTGAAGACCTTCGCTTTCTGTCTATGCTAAGAAGATACACCCTTGTCACTCACAGTCTCTCCAATTCGGCAGATCAACATGATGGCTCCTCATGAGAGCCCTCCGGCCCCCCCTCCAGGCTGGATACACTCTCATCACAAAACAGTAGCTTTTGATTGAAAGGCAGTAGGATGCTTCCCAAACCACATACCCATTTAAGTTATTTCAAGAGCCAGATGGCAGCATCACATGATCGGGAGAGTAGTGATAAAAGATGTTACTCTTCCAGAAATTCCCATATAACAAAATTTATTTGTCAAGGACTGTTGCGGGTTCTTGGAGTAGTAAAGCATCACTGTCACTTGTCAGGCTAAATTACATCAAGTTTGCACATCCACACACACATGCAAACACAGGCACCCAGTCCCTTCTTGCAAAAAAAAATGAAAAGAAAAGGCATCGCCACAAATTTTATGTCAGTCTGGCATTCAGACCTAAATAATACTTATCACGCTTGTGCAACCTGTTTGCCAAAGAAAACAGTTTTTACTCAGTCCCCAACCACTGTCTCCTTGACTGCAGTGAGATGTTTTTCTCTGATGTCCTTTTTAAAGAAGCACATGACCTTTGTGTGGGGCATCTTCATTTGTTCGCTGTCTGTCAGTATCTGCCTGCTAAAAGGTCACCTTCTCTTTGACAGAATGGAAAAAGGCATCACACATAGTTGACTAATGATGAGCTAACTTTTAACTGTGCTACTTTTTACTTGCATTCTGTTGCAGTAAAGAGGAAGTTAATATTTATACACACCAAGCAGGTTTATAGTGGGATGTTCTTGAAATTCACAAACCTGACATTTACAGTGTAGATTTTCTTCTTTTTGGATTTTTATTGCTGCCTAACAAGTTAGGGACTACGCATAAAACATAATGACAGTGGTCTTTCATAGAGGATGTCATGCTACTTATGCTAGCCATATTGAACATACTGGAGACTAGAATATACCATAGACAGTCAAGCAGTTTTCAGTTTTTTCACTTTTCAGAATAAGATTTTACATACAAGCAGTATGAGCAGCTTCTTATATATGATATATTGCTATTGACTGAACAACCCAACTGTATTATATGTACCCTAGTAATTGACATTTGTGCCATCCAGTCCAGCTGCAACATTTAAATGCATCACTCTGCATAATGAATATGTTTTGCCTCAAATACTTCTGTTCTTTATGTAAGTCAAATTTTTAATGTAGGACTTTTACGTGTAGCAGAGTATTTTTTATATTGCAGCATTTTCTACTTTTAAGTAAGTAAAAGATCCAAGTATTCACTCTGTCTGTCTTGCTTAGGCCTTTTATTTCATAAGAGAAGTAAGCTACAGAGGCAATTACTACGAGTCTTCCGCCAATCAGTTGTGCATCTATGTCATAAATGTCATTATCTATTAACAACAGAAAATGGAAGTGCTGGTATGTAAATGCTATGACATCCAGAGAGGAGGTTAACTAGACATGTGGCAGTGATGTACATACAAGCCTCACATTGTGTTTTGTCCAGGAAGAAATACCCAGTCACGCACCAAAATGTGTTTCGAATGACGATGAGCTTAGACTGACAGATAAGGAAACTGCTCACAAGCACCTATAGACTGGAGTTAATTTATTTCATAGTAATTTGCTTGGAGTGGCTTTAAACAATGAACATAAGGAAGTGCTGTACAATGACTCTATCTTTTCCTGAAATTAGATATATCTTATCTTTTTTCCAGGTGAGTAACCATCGCCTGGAATCTAACAACAAAACATATCCTACATTATATATTTATGCACACAATTTGTGAATTCAATACCACTAAAGTCATGAATGCTAATAAGGCCCCGTACATCCCGACTGCAGGGGACCACAGCCTGCCATTTGCAGATGTTTTGACAATTTGTTTCACATACATGTCTCTGAAACAGTGACCTGCCCTGACAGGGATAAACGTAGCGGCGCTGCACCCCGATGCTGACAGCTGGTGTGCAAAGTTTTCCTGCAACCTCTCCTCATTAATTCAGCTCAGGTCGATGGTCATCTTGAAAAAAACAGAGCACATGGACTCCCCCACAGCGTGCCCTGACAGTTATATTATCATTAAAAATGATTGATTCTAATAATGCTTATGTTTTAAACGATCTGTTAGATAAGGGGGTGCAATTAAATTACCTCCTACTAGATATAGAACCTCCTTCCTCTGTGAACTTCAATGTACTCACTCATCACAATATAGGCTATTTTTCAAATCAGTAATTCACTTGGCAGTGTAAAAAAAAACCCCAGAGCGCACTGGGTTGAATAAATCAAAACTAAAATGTACAATACTGGCTTCATTTGTATAAGAGGAAAATTCACATCTAAAGCTAGACCACATCCAGAACCAGTAACCAGATAACATTGTAAAGAGTGGCTTAACTCAAAATGACTTTATTTGTTTATATCTGTCTTGGACTGTCCCGTCCAAGACTGTCCCGTGAAATGTTGATGCAAAGGATAACATGCAACCACTTTTTACATGTTGTGAAAAGAAAACATGCAGTGCCATAGATGAAGAGAAAAGGCTACAAAGTCAAGTATTTTGCAGACAAAACCATCCGCTACAGACAGAGATACAAAGATAGAGAGATAGATGACAGAGCAAAAGACATACTAAATGCTATGGATGAGAGAAAAAAAAAGGAAACTACTACAAAGTCAAGTTTTATGAGGACAAAATCATCTTTGTTTAAATGATTTTAAAAAGTCACTAACTTTGTCTGTCTGCAGTTTGGTGCCAGGCAGTTAGCATACAGTAATTTCTTAAACTTCTTTGCTGAAAACGCTTATGAGAGTAGTGAGATGGAACCAAAATGCTCTAACGTTGAGGTCCGTATAACCAAAACGATGAGCTACAAGATGCTATAATGCTCCGTAGAGCTGAGGGGAACTGCAGATTTGAGTGAAAATTCTTCCCTAAAATTCTTCGCTATGACTTCTGTTAGATTACACACAGCATTTGGCCCAGTTGATGATTGGTATTAATTATAGAAGCTTTAAATTACATTATTTAAAGTACACATGCTGACGCAAAACTTGCAATAAAAAGATAGAAACAGCCCCACAGTCCTGGGAATTGGAGAAATGTTATGTTTTTTCATTGAAGTGCTGCCTCGTTTAAAAGTCTGATAAAAAAAAAGAATGTTTTATTACTTTGGTCCATACTTGCACAGGCCAAAGTATTATCATAAAATAGTATTTATTATTTAATCATCATAGATAGATAGTTAGACATACAGACAGACAGATAGATAGATAGCTAGATAGAAAGAGAAAGCAAAAGATGAAAGCATTGTATTTGAACATACTAAAATGTTCCATTCAAGAAAGTAAAAGACGTCAGAATATTTCTTATTTTTCTCATGAAAGCAGTATAATAACCCATCCCAGTGTTATTTTTCCTTTTGTTGCTTTGATCCAAGGCTGAAGCCTCACCACCACATACAATAGCTTTTCTCAAACTATTGTCTGATCATAATACACTAAAGAATGTCGCTTTGGTGGATCACTGAGGCTGTCTGCTGCTAGGACACTCTCAAGGTTTTGGAAACAGGTGATGTGGCCCAGGGACATCAACAAGTCTCTGTGTGTGTCTATGTGTAACAGATAGCTTCTTTTGTTTTTCTTTCTTGTTTTTATATCTAACATTTTGCAAGGGAACTTGAATGATATAAACTAGGCATGAATGAAGGTTTTGCCAATAAGATACCTCCATGACTGCAAGACCATGTGTTAGTTGTTACTTATAGAATATATATATATATATATACATATATATATATATATATATATATATATATATATATATATAATTGCATTTTCCATGTCTCAGACTGATGGCAATAGTCATTGCTTTTCTGTGAAGCACAATATATTTCCTTGAAATTAAATCTAACTGTATAAAGAAAGTTCTGCTTGCTTTGCTAGTATTATATATCCTGTGAAGCATCGTGTTGGTAGGGATGAGGGACTGGCAAAGTGCTTCCTCAAGGAATTATCCTGAATAATTGGTGGCTTAAATGTAAGGTCTTCAAAATCTTTTAAGTTATATTATATTTTGCAGAGCATCTATGTGTTCTGGCTACCACACAGACACTTTAAATGCTCTCACAGAAATAAAAAAGAAATCTCTGGCTATGCTTCCTGGTCTCCTATTCAGCCCTATCCACATGTAAGGAGCACTACCCCCAGGAAAACCCTACCACTCTGAAAAGTCTTTGTAAGCTGAATCACTTCCAGACAAGTGGGGCAGAGATTTGCTGCTGTGCACAATAGATGAAATACTCAGTGGGGGATGCGAATTGAATGTTCCTTGAGTACCTACCAGAAATCATGAATTATAAGAAGTACACAAAATGCCTTTCCTTCTGCTTTTTGCTGTGCTTCCAAAATGTGCTGGTAATGTGATTTGGCTTAACATGTGTTGACATACACATACTAGTACATGTTCTTTGACTGGCGTTGACTCAAAGTGTACAACTTGTACAAATCCATAGTGGTACTCACTGAATGTCTCTTTTTCTGCTGGATGAAAAGATGTTCCCAATGAATTCACGGGCGATCGAGTCATCTCAGCATCATCACGTAATCCATTTTTTTGTCACTGGTTCCTTATTTTTGGGTACCAAAAGTGTTTGTGTGGATAAACACAATAGTAATTTTCCATATGTTGAAAATGGTGTAAAATGACTTTTAGAAGACTGGAATAAATGGACATCATCTATGGCTGAGTCTTATTGTCTGATGCACTTTCCACACTTATTTTTGTGGATTTAGCTGTTAGTGCTCTCTAAATTACTTTCAGGCTATAAGGAGTACACAGCTGAGGTCATTGTGAACAGGTAAATAAATGTCTGATTTACCAAACCTTCAAATGATCATGCTGCCAGTACAGCGCTGGCTTTCTATTTACTTTTACACATCACAGTGTCCTGTGCCTTGTTTACTTTGTTTAGCCCTCTTAGGCTTCCTGCCATCTTAATGAAAAAGAAAAAAAAGCTTCAGTGGACTGTCCGTTTCGCTCACTCCTACTGACAAATCAAATGATCAAAAATAATTCGAGTTGCAAAAAAAAGTTGCAAATTAGACCCCTTTAGAAAATAACAATTTCAACTTGATTCTGATTTTTATATTAAGAATGGACTGTGTGTAATATGAAAGGGGCCACTTAAAGTGATGAACCAACTGAGAAACATTACTCTGCAGTTCCCTCAGCTCTATGTAGCTTTTCAACTTCCTTTATATAAATCTATAGATAGATACATTCCTGCCTGTTTGTTGTACTTGTTTTTTAATTCATTTCAGTGTCACTTGCTTTGTTTTGTTTTTAAAGCAGACTAAAATACATCTAATTTCTTGTCTTTCTCTCATTTAAATGAATATTTTAAGGTCCCACTTCAGGCCACTGCATATTTAGATCCATGTACAGTTGTGTTCAAAATAATAGCAGTGTGATTAAAAAGGTGAGTAAACGTCAAAATCCCTAAAATAAATTGTATTTTAATGAATACAAATGCATTGGGGACACAGCACTTTCTATTTCAAAGCAAGAAAATTGGAAAAAGTAATTGAATTTGATAATATTTTACAGAAAGTCAAGAAATATAATGTTCAAAAAAATAGCAGTGTTGACATCTGTCTTTACAAACTCAAATGTACTGTATAAACTAAGAAATGCTTGAAGATTCAACTTTCCTGAGAATCATAAACTAATATTTAGTTGCATAACCACGGTTTCTGATAACTGCTTCACATCTGTGGTGCATGGAGTCGACCAACTTCTGGCACCGGTCAACAGGTATTGCAGCCCAGGACAATTGTACTACGTTCCACAATTCCTCTGAATTTCTTGGTTTTGCCTCATGAACAGCATTTTTCATGTCAGCCCACAAGTTTTCTATGGGATTAAGATCCGGGGATTGTGCTGGCCACTCCATTACTTCAGTGCGGTTTGTCTGGAACCATGATTTTGCTCGCTTGCTGGTGTGTTTGGGGTCATTGTCTTGTTGAAACACCCATTTCAAGGGCATTTCCTCTTCAGCATACGGCAACATGACTTCTTCCAGTATTCTGATGTACTCAGACTGATCCATGATCCCTGGTATGCGATAAATAGGACCAACACCATAGTACGAGAAACATCCCCATATCATGATGCTTGCACCACCATGCTTCACCGTCTTCACTGTGTACTGTGGCTTGAATTCAGTGTTTGCAGGACGTCTGACAAACTGTCTGTGGCCCTTAGACCCAAAAAGAACAATCTTACTCTCATCAGTCCACAAAATATTACGCCATTTCTTTTTAGGCCAGTCAATGTGTTCTTTGGCAAATTATAACCGCTTCAGCACATGTCTTTTTTTTTAACAATGGGACTTTGCGGGGGCTTCTTGCTGGTAGCTTGGCTTCACATAGACGTCGTCTGATTGTTACAGTACTCACAGGCAACCTTAGATCTTCTCTGATCCTCCTGGAGCTGATCATTGGCTGAGCCTTTGCCATTCTGGTTATTCTCCGATCCATTTGAATAGTCGTTTTTCTTTTTCTTCCTCGCCTTTCTGGTTTTGGCTGCCATTTTAAAGCGTTTGATATCATTTTAGCTGAACGGCCTATCATTTTCTGCACTTCTTTATAGGTTTTCCCTTCTTTGATTAATTCCTTAATCAAAGAACGCTCTTCTTCTGAACAGTGTCTTGAACGACACATTTTACTCTGTTTTTCAAGGACAAATGCACAGCCAGCGTATGCAGCGTCAGTTGCCTTGATCCTTAAATGAGGGCCGCCTGTTTAACACCTGTTTTTTTCACATTATCAATAACCTCACTTATTGAACTCAGCACTGCTATTTTTTTGAACACGCTCCTTTCAGTTAATGATTCAGTTTCACAGAATCAGCAGCATGCACGCCATGCCTGTTGGGTCTGTTGGTTTTCTATACCTTTACTAAACCTAATAGAAAATTACTTGCAGTGTAGAAGTTGAAATTTTAACAAAAACAGTGATTTATCTTGCTAGTGATGTGGGACTGCTATTATTTTGAACACAACTGTATGTCAATGATGTTAGGAAGTTTGCCACCAAAGCTCCAAGCTGTGTATTCGAACTTTAGAGGACTGTTTCAAGGAGAATAGAACAATGGTCTTTAAACTGGGGAGCTCACCAAATAATGGCACCAAGATGTCTGAAACTGCAGGTCTCAGTTGTCCTCCAAGCTCCACTGGCTTCAGATTAGTGTGGCCCCAGGAACAACATCTCTAACCTCATGGGATATTGTGTTACCAAATCTCTGATCAATACAAGAGCTGCTTAAGAGGTCATGTGACTTTTGTTTGCAAGCCTTGCAAGGAATGGTGCTTTATAATTTGTCACAGTGATCATTAACACCTCAAACATGCAAAAAAACACGAACTTTTCAATCGTGGTTCCAACCAGTGATAGTGAACTTTATGTGTGATTGCACCTTTGGACATAAAATCTCAGATCACCATGCATCTCAGACACAACAGGCTCATGTGACGGCTTGAAAATGCACAATCAGCAATCCGGGAATCAGGCCCAATTGAGCATATTAGCTGAAACACATGCAACAACCTTCAGGGTAAGACAGTAAATATTTGGTTGAAAAAATATCTTGTTATTGGATGAGTAAAACTCTGTAATCTCATTTGCATAGTCCCTTGGGAGAGCTACCACAGTATATGTGTGTTTTTTAACTCTTCATGAAAACCCACACTCCACATGTCCTACGGCTGAGACTGTCTGCTGATGGAGATTTTTGTAATGGCACATTAACAGCTGACAGAACAGATCATTTACATAGCAAGAGGTATTAACGTAAGAGTTTCTGTTGGCAAGTGATCAGGTAAGGTCGGACTCCCGATACATAGAGCAGTCCTATCGATCTACCAACCTCAATGCCTGAAATATGTATTTTTCTTCCCAATTTTCACTTGTGACATTTCAATAATGACATTTGAAGCCTGTGGAAGCTCAAACAATTCCTAAAAACATTAGTGGCAATATCAAAACTTGAAAGTTGTTTTTGATAAATGTTGGGTATGCCAGCAAATCACATTTTTAGCCATGCTGGGTGTGCGGCTCAATGTCAGTCTCCTGGTCGGTCCACCATTTTTGGATGGATCCATTGGATGGATTGTCATGAAATATTATGCAGACATTCATAGTCCACAGTGGATGAAGGCACAGAGGCAGGCCCTGGATGTTGACTGGTATTTGATAATTTTTCAAATACGCCCTGTCCTCTATGTTTCCCAAGGCACTGGCAAGTTTTTAACTGGATTACAATGTCAAAACTTCATGAATACATATTCCCTGATTAAGCTGAATATGAACTTTCAATATTTCTCAATACGTCTCTTTATACATTGAACTGTTGCTTTCATCTGACATAATCCTCGTGTATAGAAAAAGTAAGAAAAAAATATGGCCAATTTGTTAGACCGATTCATTACATTCACATACATTACAGATGTACTGGGGAGGAAAATTAGGCATTTTGTCAGCACCATAATAAGCTTTGTATACCACATTAAAAAGACTGCATTAAAGGAACAAGTATAGTGAAAAAATACAAAACAGCAATTTATGTATTAGAGAGATGCAATGAAAAATAATTATGTCATTCAGGAATGTAACTGGTATATATTGACTTGCTCAAAAGCCTTTCAGTGATTTTTCTTGAATTACAGATGTGATTATGTGAAGTTACAGCTGCCGTAGCACAGCCATCCCTGGGTGGTCTAATGTTCCATACTGTTCCATTCCATTTAAATTTGCCTAGATTAAAGGGATTCAGGTTAGTATTTTCATTAATACCTCAATACGACAGCAGCAGGGTTTTCATCCGTCACCTCCTCTGCGATAAATCAGTCTGCCATTAGGAACGGAGCGACCGCTGACAAGCCATCAAATCACTCGGGCCACAGCAACCAGCAGGTGACCGCACCAAGATGTGAGTGCAAATGGCTTTAAATAGGACTTTGCAAAATGTCAGTTTCCACACATGACTGAGCAATCTCCACACCTCTAAGCCTGACTAACACGCCCCATCCTGCCAGGTCTGGCACAGGAGATACTAAACAGGTCAAGCTACCGGAGACTTCCAGTTGTACTGGGCAAGCTGTTGACAGTCAATTATGTCTGTGAGGGACGGTAAAACCTTGCAAGAACCATTTCCAGAATGATCTCGGAGGTGACATTGAACCGTGAAGGGACAAGAAAAGCAAAAACACTATGTGTCTGTTTCTGATCTACTTGATGTCATTGGTGGCTTTTTATGGTAAGTTAGTTTCGATTTTAAGGAAGTCAATTGGTTGATAGCATTTCTAACTAGGAACAGTTAGACTGTAGTCACCATGATGGTGTGGTCTTTATTCAACCTCATCTCCTGAACATTTAGAGGAGAATTAATACAAGTAAAAGTAATACATAACATAGTACTTGGTGCCTGCCAAACACTGCAAAAGTCTGGTTGGGGTGGGTGGTTGGGTAAAGTGCAGGACTTGGATGAATCAGAATGGTTTCGGTTGCAAGTCAGTGTTGAATTTGTCCGATTTAACCAACCTTCCCTAACCTTAACCAAGTGCTTTGAGTTGCTTAAATGTAACCATAAAATCGTTAATAATGCACTAGTTGTGTGAATATTAGTGTAATTGAGTGAACATTTTAGGAAAACAAATGACATAGTCTTTGCACATAGGTTCAATAAAAACGTAATCGATTATGTGTGTTAGCCAATGTAAATGATTTGTATATGAATGTAATGAGGAGAAAGGGTTGTTTCAGTAGTATTAGGTACGTACTGACAAAGTTGAAAACAAAAACTGAGCAGAGCGTCCAATACGTTTGACTCACTTTTCGAATTTCACACTAGACTCAAAAATAACTGTCAGATTGCTGGCTGCTGGCTTGATAGACTATCAGCTGTTAGCTTGGAAAGATTTTCATGAATTGCAGCAGACGCACCAGAACGACCAAATACAACAACCTCAGACTTATCTGCCAAACTGCAGCTTGTCTCAAATTGTGATGAGTGTGAATTAGATGAAAGTATTGCTTTCACTTTTAGAAAACAGAGAATGGTACTTAAACTTCAAGGTCGCATCAGTTTTGCAAGGTGAGACAGCGTGTTCATATAATTAATATTTATCAAGCCTTTTCTACATGTTATTATACAGATAAGGCACTGGATGTTCCTCATTGTGCCACTCTACTCACAGCTCTGCCTAATTGTATTCCACTTATCCTCAGACCTCCAACAATATGCACACTCATACTCTTCCTGCTTGAATCATTGTGTTTTTTAAGAATGCAATTACATCTGCAATGCAAAGCAACAGTGAGTGCTGGAGCTCGTTTGTTGTGCTCCTAGTGAAATACTACATAAGGAATGTCTTTTATTTAGCAGCTTCTCTTTGTTATGGGGTTGTTGTGTCTCACAGTTGGGCATCATTGATTTGCATGGCGAGAGATAGAGAATGAAGCCACCTAATTCTCCTGTTATCAGCATTTCTCGGTCACTCAATCAAGTCTTATCGTAGCGCGCTGCTGGTTGTGTAATGACAGTAATAAATTTAAAAAACCAAACACCTCCCTCGAAGTTCATTTTAAGTTTCGAGAGGGAATTGCACCGTGCTGAGTATACCTGTGCTTTAAGTAGCATTTCAGTCGAGAAAGACAATACAATTTTCTTCCTTCTGAAACTGCAGTAAAGTCACTTTATCACTGTTCATATTTTAGTAAGTAAAATAGTTCATGACACATTTCCAGATACATTTAACCTCCATCACTTGTTTCAGCAAATGCTGTAGTGTAATGTCATAGAGCCACAAAGGCAGCAAGGGGAGGAGGTCAGGGTGGATGTGGATCAACAAAACATCGAGCTTTGACATGAGAGACCACTTCCCTTTTCCAACCAACTGTCAACATTGGTTTCTGTTAACCATGATGGTGGTTAACTACTAATGACGTTGTTTGTCTTTTAATTTGGGAAACGTGTTGCTCTATTAAGGAGGTTATATCTTCAGTCCCATTTGTTTGTGTCTGTCTATCAAGAAGACATCTCAAACACTTGAGATTTCAATCAGATTAGGAGGAAAGTATTAGATCATGGGCCAAAGAGTGAATGATCACATTTTTTAGTCCCTCTAGATCCAAACGCATATCTACAATAGGATTTTTGAAAAGGATTTCTTCATGAAGGTAAACTCTAGTTTACTACTAGAGTACTTTGAGCACAAGGGGATAAACAGAGGATCGAATGCAGATCAATGATGATGCCTGGAGGTGTTGTAGCAAGGAAACCAGCGGGTAACCCTGTCATCACCTCAGCTTGGGCCTTGGACTTATATTTATAACAGAAAGCTTGCTTTACAAACTGGGGATGTTGAGTTTGAAAGACAACAGCAATCAGACAGAGAAGGTCTAATAAAAGAGCTGCAGGGGAAAGCATTTTTTGAGTTTACCCATACATACAAGGAACAAAGACCCCATTTACACCTGGTATTACATTCGATCTGTACCTGGATATCCTATCTGGACAACAAAATCACATGTTAATGCCGGTGGTGAATGCACTCAGAACGCATATGAATGCAGATGAAATACTTCTAAACATTGTCCAGTTTAGGAAATTTATACCTGGGAGCTGCTCTGTGCAATCACTGTCATCTCCTGTAGTGTGGGACCACTGAGCAGCTCGGGTTTCCGTGCCATGTTCAAGGACACCTCAGTGGCAGCTGATTAACAGAAAACATTTCTCAGTCTCTCGCTCAAGTTTTCCAATCAGGTCTCTGGATTTGAACCAGTGGCCTCACAATCAACGACTCATTTATTCAACCTTCTGACTTGATAAAGTTTAATCTGCTGTTTCATAACTTAAGTCTTGCACTTTCTCTTTTTATTCTTTTGGCTTCTTCTTGTCTTTCCCTGTTGAGAAAGCGAGGAATTAAAACACCATGAGGCCTTTGGGTAAAGTCAACAGTCATCACAAACTCAGTAAAAAAACAAAACAAAACAAAACATAGTATGTAGAGCTGAGTGTATTCTCTCACTACTAATAAGCTTGTGGACAGAAACCTGCTCAGTCGTTAAAGTTGAGTGGTGAGTTGCCATTTAATATTTACCAGATCTGAATAATACACCAACGTTGCTGAGCCAAATTGTCAACACAAGCCACTGCGTATGAAGTACTCCATCTCCAAGACAAATCTCACGTCTGAACCCTGTTAGTGGAAGTGAACAAATGAGAACAACCCATATACAACCAACAAACAACGTGAAGAATTCAACTATACTGGCTGTTTTTTCTCTTCATGTTTCAGTGTCAGAGTGGAATGCAGTTGTTCAGCGTGATACACTATACCAAACAAAGTCGAGTCTTCAAGTAAGTTTGAATCCTTTGAAAGCCTGATTGCACACAAACCGCAATGACAACAAAAATATTTTGATCTGATGATATTTTTTGAGAACATTTTATATGCAAGCTCTTGTAAAATACAATATTTTTCACAGTCAGGTTTACTGTGATTGTAGAGTGGGTACTGTATGATACATTATTATTTTCTCTCCCTTGCCTCCCTTGATTCTCTTGGTGTGAATTCCACTAGAAAGCATGAATTTCCAGCTGTGAATGATGGGACGTAACCAGGATATTGATATGGGAATAAAAACTGCACGTAGCATGAAACTTCACACAGGTGGCAGCTGGTGAGATAGCTAAGTGCTGACACCTTGCCCACCTATTTATCACAATCATTTTTTATTTTAATGGGGGATATTCCTCTAAACCCTGTCCATTAAGGCCAATACACTGATGACAAACTTGCACTCATTCATCTTAAAGACACGTAGTTTCCTTGGGAGACAGGAGTTTTCATCCAGCCTGTGATTAGTAGCAAGCAGCCGGTGCATTCATTTTATACATTTCATAAGAGGAGAGACTGCCATACTAAACAGCTGCTTGCTCAAGATGATGTTGTGTGCACACAATTAAATTGCAATAACTTACCAATATTTATTGCATATCCAAGCTGTACATGACTGGCAGATTTAGACTTTGGCAGGCCACTAACCATCATTATGGAAATCACTGGAGGAGGATCAAACTCAAGACTGATTCAAATTAGTCGTGTAGGATTTTCAAAATCCCACAGGGAAACAGTAGTTATAATTATTTTTAGCATATTCAACTGGTGGCTTGTAAGGCCTTGTCTTAAAACCACAAAATCCTCTGGCCTTTCCAGATGGAGAAGGGAAAGTACCGAAGTGATTTGAAGATAAAGAGGGGATTGCTTTGGACCAAATTGGACTTTGGACTATCATGAACCTTTCCATTATTCAAACAATTTTATTCAGACTGAAGAAAGACTTTAGCAGCTCTTTAAAAACATGGTCCATTGGCATGAAGCCCACCAGCTGCAAATGGTTTTCAGTCTGGCAGGAAAGACATAATTAATGACGCCCGTCTAATGACTATTAGCTAAGTGTGGCCCAGAGCAGAGGGGCAAAATGATGATTTTAATGAAAATCATCAAATTGAACCATTCATTGGACAATTATCTGTAAATTTGTTTAAAGTATTTGATTGAGTGCTAGTAGAGCCAGATATTGGTTAGCTTAGGACTCAATAGAGAGCGGTGAAACTGAGGACTTTTATCTTCTAAAGCACTTTGAGGGCACAAATTCACACTAAATGCAATGGTCAGCATGAAGCACATGGTTTTTCAATGGTGTCAAAGAGTCTATGCAGAATCATTCACAGGGAATGAATGGCTCTGTATCCTTTATTTATGCTTTTGTTATTTATTCATTTTCTAAGTGTCTATTGTGAGTGTTCCCACTGCATACAAGTGGCCTGCCACTCTAAAAGTCTGATTGGCATCATTTACCAGAAAACTGTTTCTGTTATTGCCTGCTTGCCTCTCTGTCTCTGCATTCATTCTGAACACTGACAAACACTTCAATTCACAGGGCACAATGTAGTTAAGTAGTTAACTTTCCAAAAAAAATATCAATCTGTCAATCACATATTGCAGAAGCAGTTCATTTACATATCTGTACTGCATATTTTTACTGCAAAAACTTTGTCTAGTCTATATTCAGCCATGCTAGCGATGTGGCTCCAGGGTTGGCAATGTCAGCCCGTCGGTCAGCCAACCCCTGTGGTTTAGACTGAAGTATCTCAACAACTATTGGATGGATTACCATCATATCTTATAAAGGCGTTCATGGTCCTCACACAAATGAATTTAAATGACTTAAATGATCCCCTGACTTCTCCTCTAGTGCCACCATGAGGTTGACACTGGCGGTTCCGAGTGAAATATGTATATATTGGGTGGGTTGTCATGAAATGTCTTACTGACATTCATGCCCCCCACAGGATGAACTGTAATAACTTTGATGATCTCTTAACTTTTGATATAGCTCAAGAATGAACTTTGAATCTCAGCTACATAAATGTAGTCTAATTTCCTTTGAATTAGCAAAAATGCCTATGCGTAGTGTAGTCAGTAGATGGGACCTTGATCATAGTAATAGGCATACCTAATGCCACACACGCCTTCTTCCATAACAGCATTGGCTGCTTTCTGACACACTGTTGACACTTCCATATATTACTGTCTTTAAAACAGTAATGTCAAGGAAATAGAGTTGACTTCCCAATAGACCTTCCAATGGAGATAAAACAATTACATAGACATTACCATTTTACACAACTGTACCCCTACCAGTATCTCGCTATGCAGTCTTTATAGCGTTATCTAAAAATAACAAACATCACTCATTGGTCATGGCAGTTCCGCTCTACATGGTGGCTTTTTAATCCTCTCTCCTCTTGTTTGGTGTCTAAAGCTGTTCCACGCCGTACATAGCTTTGGATTTGCAGATGTTTTGCACGTCCCCTTGCATTGTACGGAATGGAACAGCAGTGGGGGCAACAGCAAATGACGTCACTTCTGCTTTCCTGCTTGTGAACAAAAGCGACAAGCAGGGAGAGATTTATGAGGTACAATCACATTTATCTGCGACAACTGGGACGAGGCAAGTGTAAGCTTACTCTCAGCTGGCTCTGAAGGACTGAAAGCTGGAGAGAGAGAGAGAGAGAGAGAGAGAGAGAGAGAGGTAAAGACACAGGAAGTTATTGGAGGGGGGTGGCTATCGGGGTGGAGAGAGAGCACATGAATATGATGCAGTAAGCAGAGTGCAAATTAGTCTGGGTGGGCTGCAGCGGTACAAGTCAAGTGCTGAGTTCTTTGTTTTCTAGTTGCTCACATAGCCTGTAGGAAAACAGGGTGACTAGTCAAAATTTGCAGCCTTTGCCAAGCCCCCCTGTCCTACTTGTTTGTCCCAGATCTGCTGATGCAGTCCTCTCCCTCTTTTTTTTTGATTTTTTTTTTCTCCAGCTGTGGGCATTTATTATTCAAACCATTCCTTTTGAATTCTCCCTCTTCCGTGTTTTGCATAAGGATTAGCAATGCAGCACTTGTTATTTTTTTCAAAGCAGTATATCCTAATATTTGAGTAACATTAAATGGGATTCAAGGTATAATTTATCTTTTTCTTTCCATTTGGCAGGACAGTATCCAAATTCAGTGCTTCTTACAAGGCTTATAGTCTTAGATAAGATCACTCAACATAGCTCAGTGCTGAGTGGATCTTGGCCTGTCTAAGGATGTGAGAGCTACTCCCAGAGGGAAAACAAATGCAAAGCCAGCTGCATCTGTGCTGCATCACATGGGGTAGTTTCCCCATCTTTGCTTTTTCTTTTTGCACTCAACTGACATGTTTTGCTTTAAAAATAATCATTTAAACAATTTTCTTTCTTAAAGCTGCTGTATTTGCTGGACCTGTGTTAGCAAATATACACAGCTCAGTAATTCAGAAAACACACATCATAGCACCAGAGTAGAACTGTAATGAAGCAGCATAGTCAGAGGCTAATTGAAAAAGGAAGTACACGGTTGTTTATATTGCATAGTCCTGTTTTCTTGTCTGATGATTCTCACTCATGCCCTTGACGGTATTCCCCTTCGCTACACCTCATGGAGCCATCAGTGATACTAGACTGAACATCATAACATGAAGCCAACAGGGCTTTATGAAGTGATTCTCGGAAGTTCATTAAAAATCTTATCTGAAGATGTTTTAAGTGATGCGATTAGGCTTGTGGAGGACCTCAGAGTTTGTGTGAAGCGTCTCAGTGGTTGATATCTCATCCTCTTTATAATTAATTTCTCTCCCACGAAAAACAGCATCAGATACTGTTCAGATATCCTAAGAGGCATTACGCAACAATTACACTGAGGATTGAATTATTAACCTGATAAATATCCAATATTTCCAGACTTGGCAAAAGAGACCTATTCCTTCTATTTGCATTGTAACAACTTCACAAGGTAATGTGGACATTTTGTCTTTTTACAAACTGTTGCTTTCTTGCCGATAATATCAGCCGACTTTTAAATCCTATTAAGTCACAGTTCAATATGCAGCCTTGTCAACTTCAAAATCTCTTTTTGCTAAACACTATTACTGGCCAGAATTCATTACCCTAAGGTTGACTCATGGTTAATTTAAATTGTCCTCAAATCTTGCAAGACTAGCTATACCAACCTTTGTAATTTCCCGTGGTCCAATTGCATTTGCTCAAAATCCTATCACGTACTACAACAACTTGCCTCTCGCAGTAAATTATTTCCGACTGTCACTGAGCTATTTCAGCATTTTCTACTTGACCCTGTGAAGCAAGGCACAACACTCGTCAGTGCTCTCTCACTCCTGTGTCAACTAAACTGCACAGTTACTCCTTGTTCTCTCAAAGCCCATTTCTTCCCCACTTTCCCAAAGCAATCCATATCACCTGAAAGTAATCCTGTGATATGCACCTGCTGCCATGATCAACAGCAAGACTGCCACAGGGGAAACGTAAACAGTGAGAAAACCCTTTGGCTATGTGGTTTCCTGTTCTCTGGCAAGTCAATTAGGCAGCAAATGACCCTTAGAATCCACTGTAATAAGCCAAGCACTACAGAATTGCCTTTAATATATCATAATGATGACAGTAATTGGATTGGACGGTTGATTGCATTTTCTCAAGCTGTAAAGATACTTCAGTAACAAAACAATAAAAACAAAAGTGCCGCCAATAAAAGGAGTTATAAAATTAATTATTTTGAGTCAAGTAGTTCGGGGGCACCGCTGTGCTGAAAAATAGACCTGAAAACCTCACAGATGAGCTGCACTTCCTTTTTTAAGTAAAACACCTATTTCTTTTTGTTTATTTGTATAGCACCTTTCAACAACATGGCAATTCAAAGTGCTTTACATTAGACATACAAGGCATTATGAAAATAAGATAAAATATAATAAAACAGATAAAATAGGAGAATAAAAAGTGCAGTTACTTTGTTGTGCAAGATATGAATAACTTGTCCAAATTTTTATGTAACAAACAGCAGTGGCAAACATTACAGTCTTAAGCCCTGATCTTAATGAACTGAGAGGTGGAGAAGACCAAGTTTTCTGGGAGTTTATTGTTGATATGTGGTGCATGAATACTGAATGCTGCTCCTCCATGTTTAACTTTGACTCTGTGGACAGTAAGCAGCCCTCTCCCAGACGATCTGAGAGGTCGGTTCATAACAGAGCAACAGATCAGAATATATTTTGGCCATAAACCATTCAGAGCTTTAAAAACCAACAGAAGTATTTTAAAGTAAATTCTTCGACAAACACAAAGCCAGTGCAAAGATCTGACAGCCTCTAATTCTTAAATTCTTGACATATTCTTAAGGGGATAATAGGCTGATTTTGTAATTGTCCATAGCTATTAAATTTAGGTCTGAGATCATGACTATGCCAAGATTTCTGGTTTGGTTTGTGGTCTTTAACTGTGAACTGACTTTTAATCTTTCTTCGTTGGCTCCAAAAACTCTTTGTTTAACTGAAGCACATCCACACGTCACCTGGTGACATCTTGATGAACAGAAGAGGCCCAAGAATGGAGCCATGAGGAACTCCATGTCACTTTTGTACTCTCAGATAATTACCAATCGACACAAAGTAGCCCCTATCTTTCAAATAGGATACAAACCAGTTTAGCATTGTGCCAGAAAGTTCCACCCAGTTTTCCAGTCTGTCTAGTAACAGTGTAGTTGACCGTGTCAAATGATGCCCTGAGATATAATAATTCAAAGACTAAAACTTTTCCACTGTCTGAGTTTAAGAGGGATGTCATTCAAGACCTAAATGAGATCAGCCTTTGTGCTGTGGTGTGGTTGAAATCCTGACTGGAAAACATCAAAACAATTGTTAGGGGCCAGGAATTTGTTCAGTTGCTGAAAAACAGCCTTTACAATGAGAGTAGAGAAGTGTGACTCTTCGCAGAAGATCTGATGCTGTGTAGTTAAAAAAGCCTGGAAAAGGTGTGTATGTAGAATATCAAGTTTTCATTGTTGACAAGAACAGAACCGATACCTGATATGGAGGTACTGACAGCTTGTCTAATTTTCTGAATTTTGTCAGTGAAGAAGGAGGCAGATTCATTGGATGACTTGGTGGATAGAAGTTCAGAGGATACTGACACAGGAGGGTTTGTCAGCCTGTCAACAGTAGCAAATAATGCATGTGCATTAGTATTGTTTTTGGCAATGATCAGAGAAGGACTGTCTTGCATTTATCAGTTCTAAATAAAGAATGCGAAGCCTCTCTTTATATATGTCATAATGAACCTGGAGATTTGTTTTTTGCCACCTGCGTTCATCTTTTTGGCATTCTCTTTTTTTCAATGTTTACCAGCATGGCATTTCTCAGTGGTGCTCTTTTCCTACCAGAGACAGGCTTTATATTAAGAACAGGCAATGATGTGCATCAATAATGTTTGTAATTTTATAACTGAAATTATCTACATGATCATTGATTGAGACCCACGAGGGGACAGGTGTGGAAGAGAAATCCTGAATGAATAATTCACTAGTGTTTTCAGTGACATACAGTTTTGTAATTACGTCTGTTTGAACATTTGCGTGCAATGAGAAATCACAGGAATGGTCACCAGAACCTTAGAAATGTTAAGTCCAGAGTGTGTGGGCTCCATCACATACTGAGTAGTGCAGATTAAAGCAACAATACTGTACCTTTGTACAGTTGCACAGAAGTATCTGTACTTATCCTTAAAGAATGGCCTCCAGGGTGATATGCCTTTGATACAATGGTTATGTATGCGTATTTACTGAAATAAGTGTATGATTCCCAAAATTAAGAATATAAACACACACTTTAAAAATTAAAAGCTATACATACATGTATAGCAGCTGATAAATTATAGCTACCTGCTGCACCCTTATAGCAATGGCTGAACTCAGTAACTGTTCACTGTTAAGTGATTGTGGTCAGGCAGTGGACTAGAGAGACGATTAGGCTCACAATGTTCACCTCTCTTTGATTTTGCTGCACCTGTGTAACAAGTTCTGTCTCACTCCTACCTTCTTGTTCTTACTTTCATGTAACATATTTATAGCCTTAAGCCACAGAAATGCTATTTTAGTCTTCAAGGTTTGATAAAATATCCTTCTGTTGGGTAAGAATTGGTCTGAAAAAGAAGATTTGGACATTTTCTTTGGTGCTTTTTCATTGGCAGATGAGTTTCAAATGTTGCGAGAAAGTATAGAAGAAGAAGATGCAGCCAAAAGTGAACTCATTCGATGAAGAGCAGTAGGCAACAAATGTGTCATGCAGCGTGGGTGATCTTGAACCTCCGACATCTCGTCAAGGTATGAAACCCCTTTGACCGTGCTGTTCCAGTTGAAAAAACATTTGCGGTCTGCCTGCAGCACAGGCTCTGATCACGGTTGCTCATGGCATGGCATGAAGCGGGTATCTCATATGGAAATTCAATATACGCGTGTTTACAGTATATGTGCATCAAACGGACTGTGAAACTCATAAAATGGCTTTTACAGGAATGTCATCGAGCTAATCAATAAATATGAACCTCAAGTAAAAATTACAGGTACCCAAGGAACCCAATTTCTACAAATCCTTCTCTATGTAATCATAACAATTTCTTTTGCAGTTATCTTACTGCTGATTTCAGTAGCCGCATCCCTTTAATAACTACTGACTATTTGGGCCTTGTATTAAGACTATAGGCTGGCGGGAAACTATGTGATTGAAATCGGAAGTCAAGCATGCTGAGTTGTCTTGATGATCACATTTGTCAAAGGCCCCACCATTGATTTTGGGAGATAATTATCTTGAGTATGTGACCAAGGTCATTTCATGGGTTTATTGGAAGTGAGAAAATCTTCAGCTGAAAACTAGCCTGCTCCATTACCAATTCATGAGCTTATAATGACTGAATGAAATTATCTTCAACACCAAACCACTTTCTTCTCCATCAAGATCTGTTTGATTGATTAATCACTCAAATTTAATTTCCATTGTGTACGTTTACAGATGGGTGATGAGTAGTTAATAAATATTTATGTCCTTATTTCATGATTTTATATCAAGTGCCCAACTAAATATTCTAATATGATATCATTTCAGTTTGTTAAATCCGGCTTAACAATCAACAGGGGCTTTTTAGAGCATTTTGATGGTAAAAAGGTAATCTGTTGTGAATATGTATTTACACATATTCAATATGATCATTTACCCAAAGTTGAGCATGTAGGAGTTAATGTTTCTGCTACTGATAATAATAATAATAATAATAATAATAATACCAGTATGTGCAGCCACATTTTCAGAAATTACCTGAGAGCAAAGGTTTGAGAATATTACAGGTTTACAAAAGTCATGCCACATCTTATCATTTCCAAGTCTCTCACGACGTGCAGATATTTTGCATTACAAGAGAAAAATATGTGGGAACATCAAGAAATTTCACATCAAAGCTACCTGAAAATCAGGCATCTCATTGTTATGTTTAAGGAATTTGGATACACGCTTTTGATGTACCTTTCAAAACCACTCACAGCCATGATGTCTGCCGTCTATGTGTGTTCTCCGAGGGCTTACAAAAGGTGGATAATAGATCTAATTTAATGTGCAAGTTCAAGCAAACAGTCTGTCCCGGTAAACCACTTTGGCAGCAGACAGAAACACAGTTTAATTTCAGTGTCACTGCCTATGCCTCTAATTGGGAAAATCAAACTTCAGTCCTGCATGTGGAGTATTGTGAGTGTCCATGTGTGAGGCACATTCTAGTTGTCACTGTCTTTGCATTCTTAAACATTTTTTGTACTCAGCAGTCACATTATTAACCCTTTCCAGTGAACTGTAACAATGCAACATTAATATATCCTGAGGATTTCAGCGCAACTCTCCACCCAGTGACGGTGGACTGTCAGAGCTAACAACATGTCTTGTAAAGATGCATCAAAATGCAAAACATTGTTTTGATACTGCTCTGCCATCACTCCTCTCACATTTTCAAAATACAGGTGATAAAAGGGAAACCGATTTTCCACCAGCTTTGTATCATTACAATGGCCTTGGAAGGCAATGGGCACAGTGCGTTATATGTTTTCTCCCTTTTGAGCAAAAAGGGAATACCACAGCCCTTTTTCTCTGTTTTCTTTGGCACCATTTTCAAATATTAGCGTCTTTTTTGCACAGACAGTCCAGTTTTGTGATAAGACTGTTTTCCAGCAGTGAAATACCCCTTTAAGAAAGGTAGCTAATTTGATCAGAGACCTGCGTTGCATGAAGGCTGCCTTGTCATTTGGCTTCATAATGTAACTTTCACATTTTCATGTATATATACTACCAATTTGCAACAACAAATACTTTTGGTAATTGGGAGGAAACATAATGCTTCGCAGATTACGGTTTTTATCGACATTATGAGGAAATGTTAAGTCGCAAAATGTTAAAACTGAACGTATCTCCTAAGTGTATACTGACAATGTATGGCATTTGTTTTCAAACAATATCTCCTCTTGCAATACATATTCCCTCACAGTAGCGTTTCATTCACTCGAAAAAACGCAGACTGTGAACACAATCCAGGCAGCGATTGTCGCAACAATGTAATTGGGAAACCAAATGCATACTATATAGATGTAGGAAAAAAAAAGACAAAGTAAGAAATTATAATACACAACAGGTAAACGTTCACATAAAAAGAGACAGTACAGTATGAGTAAAGGTTATTAGCTAGATTTAGTCATCTAGGTGTACAAGGAATGGGCCCCAAATATTTGAGAATTTTTCAGGGAACCATTTCTCCGAAATATTTGTTTTTCTGCCTGCATGATTGAGACTTTTTCAACAATCAACCTTTGAAAAAGCATGTCTGAGTTTATCAAATGTGAAACACCTTTTAAAATAGCCAACAATTCTCAGCTGCTGGTCAATTTGTCACGTCGCTGTTATTGATCAACAACTATGTGAACCCCGTAGAGATAACTGGAGTAATTTTGGGTGTTGTTTCCACTTACAATGTATTCTGATGCTTCTGTCTTTCACAGATTTGGGTATTATTGTGTGGACAACAGAGGAAGCGAAAGTCAGCTAAAAGCCATGTTATCAAAGGAGGGTGTCCAGGACCCTTGATTGGCCCTTGCTGCCTTGAACTATTCATTCAAATGATTGGATGTCCCTTGGAAAATGTTTTCTCTGACTGAAAAGGCCACTTAGCCTGCCAAAGAATAAAGGTGAGAAGTGACTGCCAGCATGCAATTTGAGACTGCCTATCATAGTGATGGCAATACTCTGCTATTTGTGTCACATGATCTACAAATGGTTAGGTAGATCTGCAAACAGATCGAATAGTACTGGATGTCTGCAGTGGTTTCAAATGGTGGAAGTTCAGGAGATTGTGCAGAGAAATGTGGTCATTTATCATGTTGGCACCACACATACCAATGTATGAGTGCGAATGAATATGCACACGAACACACACACACACACACACACACACACACACACACACATTAAGCATTCTTTACTCTTTAAATCTTCAAGCAGGAAACTAACAGTAATCATTTTCAAATAGCAGTGATTTTATGTGCTGCAAAATGTCTTTAGTTAACAGAAGAGCATTTTAAAACCTGTTTATCTGAATGATAGGACATTACAGGGTTTTAATGGAGAAGGAGCACAAACACACTTAACTTTAAATCACCTTGACACCAAAACATGACAAAATGACCAAAGAAATGAGACGATGGCATTAAACACTTGGCAGCCAGGACTCCTCCAGGGTTTACAGCACAATAGCTGCATTTAGTACAAATTATCCTCAAACTGGGTTACCTCAAGTCACTGAAAATACAGTAGAGTAATCTCAAGCAATTTCACTGGTGTGTATCTTATTTATTTGATTAAAGGGTGAACTCAGAGGCACCCGCGAGGTAAAAAAACGAAAAAAAAGGCAGAGCAAGAAGCAGAGATCTGCAGGCGTGTTTTTTATGAGGTTGCAGAGGGTTATAATTTGTGTGGATTGTAGTTTTTCAAGCCTGTCAGAGGGTTTTAGCTTTTCCTGATGGTCTGTTGACTGTGATGCACTCAAAATGTGTTTTATTTATTTATTTGGCTTTTTTGAGAGTGACTGAGTATTATAGTGCAATATTCAAGCCCAGGCTGGGATCCTTTCTTTGTGCCACTTAGTGTAAAAAGGTTATTTACTACTCTAATTCAGTAAGAGAACTGTGACATTTTAAAATAATTCACTGATGCTGTTAAAAAAAGTTGCATTAGATGTTTTGTCCCCAAGGAATTTCTCCAATCTGTTACTATTTTGCCCGCTAACAGCACAGTCCAGGATGTTAGTCTCCTTTCAGTTTCTGAAATGGAAAAAACATAAAAGATATGCAGGAGAACCAAATCTGCAAGCATTACAGAGCATGTTTTGGCTCCCAGATCTCAGGAAATGTTGTTATGTTATTTGGAAGAGGCTCATTTTTTTCCATTGGATCTGATGCTTCCAACAAAGGCAACAACACATTTTTTTCCCATTAGCGGTACGATACTTTTCACTAACTGAGGGGATCCAGAACGGCCTGCTAGACTTCTACAAATATGAAAGCGAAACAAGTGAAGCTATTGCAGCATGCATCACGGATATTCTGAACAACAAGGGTCTGGACAATGTTTCTGCGTATGTGGCAGATCATATTTCAGTGAATTTTGGAAAGCGTAATTCGGTTTACCATTAACTAAAGCAGGCAAACACGGCGATACTGTGTGGTTGCAATTGTCACGTCATTCACAACTGCCTTAAAAACAGAATGAAAGCCTCGAGTTTTGATATCTTCAGCCAACAATGTCGCAAGCCTCGCTTCATTCAGTAAAGTTGCGGGCCGTAAAACCAAAACAATGAGCTGAAAGACACTAAAAAGTGCTACAGAGCTGAGGGGAACTGCAGAGTCGGGTGATGTGTCCCTACGAGCAACACCTTTCACTGCACATAGTCATTAAAACCATTATTTATATAAAAAATACAGATTATACCAGCTTTAAATAAGGACATTTTTATTCAACTTGAAAAGAAATAAACATGCTTTTGCAAAACTTTTTAAGTTCTGCCCCCTTTTAAAGTCTGCGTAGTTTCTTTTATTACTTTGGTACAAACTTGCACTGGCCAAAGTGTTAATTATTGAATATGATTTGTTATTTAATCATTAGGCTGTTCCCACCAAGTACCTGCAGATGGATACATATATACTGTAGATAGAAAGATAAAATGTGACACACATTGACAGCTTTATATTTGAAATAAGTGTGTCTATCCAATACCAATCATGCATCCCTGACATCTGCTGCTGAGCCACTCAGTTACATAATATAAAAAAAGACTTCATCAATCCAAGTCAGCCTTTAATTATTTAGTGAAAGACCCTTTTTGTATGATGAGAAATAGGGATTTTTATTGCGCATGATTAACGTGTTGATGTGGCTTCCTTTGTAGCGTCTGGCAGCTAGCCTCTCTCTTTCTCTGTAGAGATGCAAACATTCAGTTCATGTTGAACAAGACACAAGAAAAGAGTGGGAGCTGTGAGACATGCAATTGCCTGGTAGCTAGGCAACCCTTGAGAGCTGCTCTGGAAGACCTTGAGATGTCTCCCATAATATCGCAGGCAAGTATTACTGTTTGGAAGCTTGCTGGGACTCAGGATTTTTTTTTTACTCAGAGAAATGTCAGAGCAAGTTCATGGGATGAATCAGAATTTTGGGGAGTGAATGAATTTTGGATAGGATTCTTAAATAGGCCACCTTCACTTTACCAGAAGGAAAATTATGCACCCTTCAGCTCCAAAAAGACATTCGCTCATGTAGTTCAATGAATATTCACAGGGGTTTTAAGATCAAATTGTTTACAATACGCTGTACATTATTGGTACTGTATGTCATGTTCAACATTTTCCTCTCAAAGTATTTTAGGACATGTAAAAATATCTATTCCTCGTTGAAAACCTGTTGAAAAGTTTACCTTGAATGTCTCCTCTCTGCGTCTACCTCTTATACCTCACCTCTGTTTCATTATTCAACATGGACATCTGAAACCCTCTGCTCATGCTCATGCACAAATGTCTGACTTCGTGGTACCCAGTGGCAGCCAGATAAAAGCAAAGCAAAGTGATTCACCTGTGGCAAGAGGGGACCTTTGCTTTTAAGGGTCGCTCACCCACATATGATGTGGGTTCAAAGCATCCTTACCTGAGAGAGCGAGGCTGCAGTTCGGACGGAGACAGAGAGAGAGAGAGAGAGAGAGAGAGAGAGAGAGAGAAGCAATGTGGGAAAGAGAGGAAATGAAGAAGGAGTGTCGGTGGGGAAAGAGAGAAAGAGAAGATGGGGAAGCAGTGACACAGGAAATGGAGAGAGAATGGGGCAGGGAGAGTGCACTGGACAGAAGCAGGTATAGAGATTGCAGGGAGGGAAGGGGGGTAGTTGGGAGCTGGCTATGAGAGCAACAGCAGCGTGGGCACTCAAGTAGAATATTTTTCCAACATCATGGCAGGAGAGCCTCTGAGTGCCCCTGTTATTAGGTGTGTTTGTGTTGCCGAGCCTTCTCTTCTCTGAAGGAAACAAGTGGCTTACGGTACAGTATCAATCTTGTCTACAGATGTCAGATAAACAAAATGTTAATGAGCATGTTTTTCTTTCTTTTTTTTTTTTTCATGAAAGACGACGTGCTTTTCATATGAAATATAAAAATAACATAATGTGACTCACACCACTCTGAATACCCGACAATCAAACAATGTCAAACAAATCACTCTATTCTTGTTTTCATCGCTTGTGTAGGTTCAAGTGTAGGTTACAGTGTAATATTCACAATGCTCAGAGCAAATTGTTCCAGATGTATAAGGAATTGTCTGATGTGTGGTACGAATCTAAATTACACACATGAAAAACAACTACAGTGTAAAGCCGTGAAGCAGAATTTCAGTAACGTTCTGTTGACTATACCATAAACTATAGAAGGGTAGATTTAATGGTTTCTTTGAAAAGAAAAAGCCTTGTTTGATGTGATTTATGTGAGAATGAAGACAAAACCATTTTGTGTTTTATTGCTCATTATATGATGATTTACAGGGTACACTTTTTAGTCAAATGTTCTTCATTTCTGATGAGTTCTTCTGCTTGGATGATTATAAAAAAACGTGGGTTGTGTGTCTCCTTTTTTTTTGTAGAGCTCAGGAAAGAAGACAAAGTTCTTTGTTTGCAGTGTGATGTTATATGTAAGAAGTTATGTTCCTGTCTGACAAATGTCATTCCATTGCCACTGTATTTTTGGTGTCTTGTAAGTTCATGTGGACTGGGCACTTGCATGTGCATGACACAATAAAGCACATAACCTGGCTTCTCCTCACCTGAACCCATCAAAAGCAGGGAACATCTTGGAAGACAGTGTTGTCATGGATGAACCCGAGGAACCCACCTCAGGCAGTCTTCCTCCTGTCTGGCCCAATTTATGGACTGCACCTGGAGTACATCAAAAACAGGTGATGCTGAACCTGAGTAAAGGTGAACTGACACTTTCAATTCAAAATCTAAATGAGCCTCCAATAGGGCTTGCCTGTCCTGAAAAAATGTATAAAACAATTTTTTTTAGGATGGAAATGGTTTAAATGTCAACAACAAACAATGTGTGTTTTATTGCATTTTGAGTTTTAACTTATAAACGTATATATTTTGATTTAAATGAATGATAAATAACACTAAATTAAACTGGAAAAATCAAGTAATTGTAACTTAAAATGCAGTGGAATAGTTGGGAAAAACGTTAATTGTACTGCAGACTTTAAGTTCAAATACTATGGCTTTTAGTGTGTTGAACTTAAATTGTTATTTCCAATCTCTCAGCACCTGAGTCAATTTCACTCAAACAAATTTCTCCATTATCCATTACTTACATGTTTAAGGCAATCGGTTGCCTTAAATTCTTGAAGTCAACTTGTCCTTGTTAACAGTGTAGACACGAGGCATTCATTTCAGCATGCAAGATCACACAACACAGTGCCTGACTGATACAGCACTGTATGTCTTAATTATATCAGCCATTCAGCAGAGCTTGTTATGGAGCACAATACACTATTGATCCTTTGGTTGCAATAGTTAGCTGCAACACAATCAACCAGGGATTACGGATCATGAAAGATGGATCACGGTAAGCAGAGAGTCACAAACAATGCAACATTGTTGTTGTCGGATGAAAATCACCTTTTATTTATACACACAGTCACAAGCTTTAGGGTCAAAAGGTTATGAAACTGACTCAATGTATAAATGACAATACAAACTTTTGGTTCAGTCAAGGCAACACTGCAAATATTTCTGCAATATGGAGCAATAAGAAGATAGTAAAATGAGTTTTAATGCAGTGTTAAATATTCACAGTGTGTAACTACACTGATTTGTTCATGAAAATTAACAACCTCAGTTTGGTTGTTTGTATCAAAGCTTTACAAAGCTTCTGGGACCCTCAGACAGACCTTCTGCATAAGATATAACAAACATTTTCACTAATTACAGAATTTCTCAACAATCCAGATTAGTCACAATGATGCAACAAACTTGCAAGAGAGCCTAATTAAAAGGAATCCAACAGCAATCATTTTCATGAATCATCCTCTGACTGATTTCACATCTTGAAATATGTCAGTAGAGTCTATAGAGATTGCAGACTGCAAGCTAGGTGCAGCCCTGGCAAAAATTTCCCATTATAAATAAAGTCATTTAGTATAAATGTTAACATCTGACATCACTGCACCTCAGGTGTGACACCTGTATTAATGACACACACACTACATGTCTGCATGGACAAATAAAGTCATGCATCTCGGAAATTACCTCTCACCCAGAGCTCCACAACAAATCGCTATCCTCTATGAATTTCAACAAGTTTAGGAACTCAGTACGTTTGGACCATGTACCATATAAGATGGTCTGGACAAAATTTAGGGAAATCGTGTTAACAGCTCAAAAAAATAATCATCTACTGTATCTGTACCACTGTAAAATATGGAGGATGAGCCACAGACTGTGGAGATATAATGGATGTCTGTTCTGTGGCACAAAGGTTTAGGAACGAATGCTGTGATATCTGGGTTTTGGTTTCCTGCTTGCTGCCATCTCGGCAGATGTTTGGCACCAAAAAGAAATCTTATGTCCGGGCAGTGTGGTGGAGCCTGGGTGGAACCAGCAAGCAGCAACCATCATGGCAGAGTGACAGCACGGTGCAGAGGCAAAGTCTAGCATAGGTATACGTAACCAAAGTGTTCCAGGATGCCGAATATTGCTGGGAAATTTGAAAAATGAAACAACAAGCCTATCAAAGACTGCCGTGTGTGTCAGTGTAACACAGAAGAAGATTCTGGCAGGAGACTTCATAAACCTGCAATCAAGAAGTGAATGAAACCTTTTTCGACCCTTACCTTCATTAAGTTTCTTCCTGGTTAGGTCACAAGCACGTCAACTCATTGGCATTAAAAGGTCACGACAAACGAGATAAAGGTTGTAAATGGTTGTAATTTGAGTGCAGTGATGAGACGTAAAATCCCAGAGGGGTGCAACAGCCAAGGTAGCGGTGCTGGAAGGTTTGGTGTCTTTGCTCTCTCCATTGAAAAACAATGAATCACACTGACACAAAGCCATCCTGTTGCTGATCATACATAGAGGGCCTAACTTCTTATGTACAAACTTTGTTTATTTTGTAGTCCTAGTATTTATGAGTTCTACTAATATCTTTGTAGATGGGTTAGTTCAGCTCTGCTGGCCAGATGATGACAACCTTTGTTCTCAACACACCATACATCTAAGTAGTTTTAGCAATTCAATCTGATTTAACATTTTAAGAAATACATATATATATATATATATATATTAAAAAATAAAAAAAGACAGATAAAATACAGAAAACGTGACCTTGGCGTCCTCAATGGTAGCTACGTGCTTCATCATTCAGAAGTGGTGGTTGAAACTTACTACTTACTGCATTCAAGTGCTTTCAGATTATAATGTCTCAGCAATGTTCCAAGTAGTATCAAGGTTGGTGTGGTCCCAAACACTTTGTTTTCACAGCTGCATTGTTACTTAGTTTATTACAGAACGTCTCAAAGTTCCTCACATAAAATTAATCTGTTTTGTCTATAAACAAGTCAAAGAGTAGTGTGCTATGAATATTACATGCTATACTTGGTGTCAGTGAATAGTACTGACTTATTTTACACCTCAAGACGCTTTTACTGACAGTGTAAATGCAGAAACATTAAATTACATTTCATTCTTCTAAATACACATCAGATCCAGATGAGGCACATTTCCTGTGCTGAAAATATGGTGGACTAAATGTCCATATCTGTGAATGTGGTATTCAAAGAGTTTTCTTCCCCACCTTTCTTTGAATTTCTGGTCATCTCATAACGAGTTTATGATCATGCATGACAAGTGTGTCTTGTTGCTCAGCCTGTCACATGGTTTGTTGATGCAAACACAAGCAGAGCTGACATTTTTTAATAATGCATGTGTTTCAGGGTGCCATTCTGGTGGAGCCGTTGTCATTCACCAGTAAACATCGTTCATAGCTACCCAGTCAAGCAGACAGAGAGGACTCACCGGAAGAAAAGGGTCAGTGAAATATGTTCGGACGAAAACGTCAATGTGCTGCTTTCATCATGTCACACAGTTTAAATGAAATGTGTATTTGGACACGTTATGGTGTATATTCACATTTCTTTCTTCGTTTGAAACATCAGAACATGTTATATGTGCACATATGTTACTGTAGACCTTTGTATATTTTGGTGTAGGTTAATCTTGTTTTAACTATACATGATTGGGTGGGATGATGATGTACACCTGTTTTTTGTTATGTTGTCACTGACGAACATTGTTTAATGTGAGCATGTGTGTGTGTTTGTGTGTGTGTGTGTATTTTATTATGTTTCATGTTTGTGTGTTCTGTGTTTTGCCTGGCTGCAAACAACATATTTACAATTAGGGCCAATAAAGCACCGAAGTCACTTGAAGTTCCGGTTTCACTTCAAATGTCAATTAAGTTCAAGTTAAAAGTTCAAGACTATATGATTTAATCTGTGTTTTGTAGTTAATACGTATAAATCATTAGCTTATTGTTATGACACAGTCTGAGTTTATGTAAAGAATTAATGAATAAATGTGATATATTTCACCTGTTTCAGTACAGGTATAAATAAAAACTGTTTTGTCACTGACTGGTGTGGTGCAGGATTATTTGCAAGTACACTAATTATAGCCCATTCTTTTCAGTGAGCATTGAGAACATGTAATTCACAATTGCTATAAATGTGTATTCTTCAGAGAAATTATGTACAAATCTCTGCCTTCATATGTGTCAGCTGAGGGTTTGTTGACAGTGACAGCAGCAAAATCTGCTGTCATATCTATTTATAACCGTCTTCACAGCTTTCCTTGTGCATGCTGTGATACTTTGATATTTAATGTGTAAATTACAGGTTTTGTATAATTCTAACTTCAGTTCTAGCATTTGATTCATGAACTATTAGCATTTCTTAAGGATATGATGTTGTTGTTCACAGTCTCGGGGATGCACCCACGCACAACATGAAAGCGACTCTGTTCAACTCTCAAAACCAGACCACGACACAATAGATGACACATAATGATTTGCTTGTTTATTTACACTTTTTACACATTAGGACGGGGAAGAATTCCACTTCAGGGTGGGTAAAGTCAAGGCACACCAAACAAACTCAAAGAAAACCAAATAGCAGTTTCTTACCTGCCAAACTAACAACGCAGGAGAAAACAAAGATAACATTACAGACAGCTCACATCTGCAATTCTCCAACAGAGATGAACAACATCAAACAATCACCGTACTGCATACAGAGAAGGTCAGTGTAGCTGGGTCAGGAGGTGAGGGGGGGTAAAAAAAAGATGAGCTCTGCCCCGGCATCACAAGTCAGCCCGGTGTTGTATATAGCCTGATGTTCTCTGGGCAACCAATCAGCTGCAAGTGCCTCCAGCTAATTGACCAATTGCCAACTGTCACCCCAGTCAATCAGGGACCCACACACCTGACAAATGTCAATCAATAATTACTGGTCTCACAAACACACTCAAGGGAGGAAAACAGCCGATCCAAAAACACAACAAATCTACAATCAAGGTCGTAACAATGATTAACTAACATATGAAAAGACAGCCTCCTACACACACAATAAGAATCACAAAATAGCAGATATATTCATGGCTAGAGGATGGTTTTAACTTACAAATATGACAGTTTTTTGGTTGGCAGATCAGAGAATGAGTTAAATCCAAAAAGAGACCACAAGATAATAATATGCAAATGCAAGACTTTGGCGTTGACCACCTCAGTTAGGTCAAATACGGTTAAATACCTATTTACAGCAGTCATTTGGAGACTGGTATACTGCGCAGGGCGGTGACACCAGAGTAGTTGGGGATAGTGGAAGAGCGAAGTAGCATAGACTGCAATGACTGTGGAGAGATATAAAAGATAAAATGATTAAAATATTTATCAAGGAAAATTCTGGTATATTTCAGCCTGGCATATTTCCCACAAATGGGTCATTTTGACTCTAAAAGCTGACCCGAGTGTAGATTCACATTAGATTCCCGTTGGGCTGCATTCTGTGTTTACGTTTGGTCGGACTCCAAGACAAACGTCCATAATTCATGTAAAAATAAGTTCATTTGGAAAGCTGTAGGAGGCTCGTGCAGATTAGCCAGATATAGTTTTGTGAGAATCCTCATTTCCCTGAATCTCTGCAACAGAGGTGGTGAGTGCAAAGTTAGCACATCCAATAGTCACAATGAACACATTTAAGGGAAATAAGCCAGACTGAATATGTTAAAATGATCATTGGTTGACAGGAAAGCCTGTGAACAAACAAAATAAAAGGTTGTTTTGGAATTCACCTGCAAACAACGCATTTAGCAGTTTAAGTATGAGGATGCAATCTTCAAACATTAAAACGTGGTCACTGGTCTGCAGTTTGACATAAAACCTCAAGCAACCATTTGCAGTATATTTATGAGCCGGGCGCAAAATGTTTTTGTTTTACATTTTAAATAAAAAAACAACTGATAAAGATCATCCTGGCAGTCAGCCAATACTATCACCTTGGGTGATTAGATGACATTGCGTGACATCAGCTTGTGAGACAGTAAAGCTGGCGGTCCAGGATTTTCACAGAGCCCGGGAACATGTGATGATGCTGGCGAGTGTTGATGATGATGATGGTGATGATGATGCTGATAGTGTCTGTGCCAGTGGCTGTGTGTGTACTGTTTCAGTGTGATGAATATCCTTATCCCAGATGGCTGGCTCTCCACGAGACGGAGCGTGCGAACCCTCTCAACCAGCATGAGGCTTCAGCGGCCGTCTCTCCACCAAGGTCACCGTCAGCAGAAAGGGAGACAGAACCCGGAACGAGTTTAATATCTCCACTGCTGACAGCTGCAATTTAATTGTTAACTTGTGAAACAGATACAGCACTTTCAAAGAGAAGGAGACTAAGGCTCTATCTTGATGGCTCTCTAGTGAGTGCCACAAATCCTTAGGCTTTTTCTTTTTTACTTGAAGAACACTTCTTTTAATGGCGTCTTTTAAACTTGAGGAACAATTCTTTGAACAGAGTCATCTAGAGATACTGAGAAGAACCACACAGGCAGTTTTGAGACTTCTATTCCCAAAGTCCATTTATTGATGGCTTAAATTCCCAAAGCTAACTTATATACGTACATGTTGATGACTTGCTGATTAGTTAGCAAGTGTCAATTTAGAGTTAATTGAATTCACAAAATGTCCTCTTGCACATGCACCACTAAAATGGCCCAATAGGTTTCTTAAATGCATGTGTGACCATTAAACCTCAAGTACACAGTGAGCATGTGCAAAGAGGTTATCTCAGTCCACTGCAGCATATATCATGATGCAGAAGGCAGTTAAACCATGAGGCTATTTTGCATACACTGCTTTGCATGATAGTAATAGTGTCATCGACACAGAAATTTGTCACGACGTTATGACTTTTATATCTTGTTCAATATCATAACATGTTATAACACAAGGCTGGCAATATTTATGTTTCTTATGGTCAACAAATCAGAAAAAAACAAGGCCAATAATGCATTAATTATCCCCCAATACTTTATGACTTTCCAGCATGTCTGTGGCCCTAAGCCTATTTATTCCTACTGAAGACATAAATCTTAATATAAAAAACAGGTCCTGCATACATACTTTCACTCAAAAAAAGGCTAAATAATTTCATAAAATAGCCAGGCATTGTAGTTTTTAGTAAATATTACTCAAACTGGAGTAAGTAGCGTATTTGTTAGGGACTATTTTCAATTGCGGACTAATACACATTTAGTGTGTTTGTGCTATTGACTCAGAATAACAATGCCCATGTTCATATTAATGTAGGAACATGTCACCCAGGGCAACAGCGTGGCTCATTGATGTGTTTTTAACAACAATGGAGGTCTGCGGGGAAGAGGAAAAATCTATATCAGGCAGCACTTGTTGTTAGGATCAGTTCATTTTTGGTTCTGTTCTTTTCATGAGATTTGTTGACAATACAGAAAATCACCTTAATCCTGTAATGCAAAACTAAATTCTCCATAAAAATCCCATGAGGGAAATCCTTTGTGATTACGTCATGCTATACTAGCACTGAATAGGCGCGAACAGTCCCGGATTACGTCCTCAGGGGGGCTTTTACTCATTGACTGCCATTCATTCCAAACCTATCGTACGCTAGAACAGAATATTCTGCTGGACTTGGATGCTAATTCACATTATAGACACTACCACTGACTATCCGTGTAACAATTTAGCCACAACTTACACAGTCCAGCCATAAACTAGGTTTGGACCTAGTCTTGTTTTTTTTCTCAGATATGTTTATTGATTTTCCTGGGCGACCTAGTCTTATTGAACACTCACCTGATCAGAGGTAATATAATTTATGGAAGCAAAGAGACAAGGTCATTGTTACTTTGTCCTCCTAATACTGAAAATAATTTAGTTAGTGATTAATGTACTTGTTTTTCATTCCTTTTTTTCATTTCTATTTTATTCATATTTCGTGGAATATCTGCCGAGCCAAAATTTGGCAAGTCACTTACCATGACCCACGCAATGGATGTTGATAAAGAATTTTTCGTAGAAGAAACATAAAAGCAGATAACTCTATTCTAACGTCTCGGCCTATAATAGCAAAAGAATACATCACTCATTCAGTCACTTTAAAATAACTTAATGGCTTGCTAAGCATCATGCCCTCAATTTAATATTCTGTACTGTGACTAAAATGCAAAACTCTTGCACACTGCAACGGTCTTCTGTCCAACTAATTTTCAAATCAAAGTGTGTTCAACCAGTTTTAGATGGATCAGACATGAAAATAGACAAATTATGTTATGACTAATGCTGATATACTTATTTTCTCATTATGTGGGAGGCTGTCAAGTTGGTCAGTTTCATAAAGCTTCATTGTGAGGAGGGAGGTTGATTCAGAGGGAACCTTGGAAAATTCAGTATGCAAGACCAAATCATGCGCAAGAGAAGCTGCTGCACATAAAAGGTCAGTGAAATGAGGTTACTCAAACATGAATACAGAAGACCTTGCAAGGTTTTCCTTATAAAACAACAATGGGTCTTTTTGTGATTTTTTTCAAGATTTACGGGAGCTAGTGCCAGTGACCCAAGAATTAAGAAACTCTGTTATACCCTTGAGCAAGGCAGCTAGCCCATAAAATACAGTGGTGACACTGCACACGGCAATGTTCTCAACCCTGAAAACTCTGTCTGACCTCACAGTGAAACAGCAAGACGATACAAATCTTTCAGAAGACATATCGTAATTCTGGCAGCCATAAAACAACTGGATGTCTAGAAGCTTCAAGGAGTGTAAGTGTGATAACTTGACAAATTCAGCAGTCTCTTTATCTTTTGACAAATATTATAAAAGCTGCACCTAAAACACTGCAGCATCTTCAGTCAAACCTTGACCGACATTAAAGCTACAGTAATTCAGTCATGTTCTCTCCAGTTTTAAGTATTGCCAAAATTAGATTAACCTTGTCCATCACTAACATAAAAGAGTCATGCATACTTGTATATTCCCTTGTATTACCATGACACTTTATTTACCCACAAGCCGCGTCTCAGTACTGCAACAGGGCTTTTAATCAGCTCAAAGAGACGGGACCACATTACTCTTATTCTGGCATCCTTACATTGGTTGCCTGTCAGTTTCATGATTGATAACTTTTAGTGCTTGTCAAGGCCTTGCTCCCAGCTATATTTTGGACCTTTTAACCGTCTATGAGTCATTGTTCAGCCTTAGAGCCCCAGGCAGGGCTCTACTGATGCTGGCTTTGTTACACCGACTGAAACAGTGTTCTCCTTCAAATCACCTGTCAAGAAACAACTCTGCTTTTAGTTTTGTTTGTTTCTTTAATATACCATTTCATGTATTACCGATGTTGACACTAGGCAATACAGTACAGACACAATGCTAGGTAAACCTTTCCTCCGTACTAGTTGTTTAAACCCAGTTTTAATGTTATTTTTTATATTACTGTCAGGTTATATAATCAAACTAAAATACGATTATTTTTACCCTGTGTTAAACACAAATGTATTGTGTATTAGTTGCACAAAACAATGTGCATATGATATTAAAAACTGTGAAGGATACATATATTATCTGTAACAAATACTGACATGTAGGTTTAAAAAGGGCTAGAAGAAGAAGTTTGAAACTATATTTTAGTTTAGGTTAATAATCCAACAGTAATATAAAAGATAACACTAACATTGGGTCAAAACAAGCTATTGCCTTGGATGGTTTTCTCCCCATGGGATAAAGTTAACCCAGTATTGCATCGGTGATATATTGAACCAAATTTTGAACTTAAATCCTACAATTATTTAATCCATTATAACTCTTGAAGGCAATGAGTCACATCACATGCTTCTTCTTCAACAAATAACCCTGGTTATCCAGAAAATATTTCATACACTCTGGTTTTGCTGCTTCGGCTTTACTTGGTTTGTTATATGACCAATAGCTTATGGTGGCTAATATTAGCTAATGTTAGCCAAACGTTGGATAGATAGAGTCACTTCAATGACGTTATGACATCTTGTCCAACTGTTACACTACATTTTAGCATTTACCATCATCCCACAACTGTTGCTTGTGGCTGCTGTGCAAAAGTTGCACAATTTCCCTTTAAAATACAAAATCGAATGCTTCCATAAATTACCCTTTTATCTGTTTTAGAATAACAACACACTGCTCTTTGTCTGTTTCCCAATTGTTACACAATCAGTTTTGTCATTATTAACATCTGCACTGGTTGCATAGAGATTTGTATAGCAAGTGCTTAGCTCTACTAATTGATGGCTGTCAACTCACTTCGTGTCATGGATACCAAGAAAACACTAAACACACTCCTGTTCTGTAGCCACAGTACTGCGAATGAGATGAAATATGTTATTGACAAACTGCTTAATACAGACCATTAGCAAAACATGGTGACGCTTTGTTTGAGGACAAGCAGCAACTTATGAAGGGGAAAATTAGACCAGTGTAATGATCACTACAAATTCCAAAACAGTAAAACTGTAAAGCCTCTAAAAGAAACAGAAAAAGACTCATGCACTCACACCAGATGTCCTTATCTTGTTCTGGCCATATTGTTGTCTCTCAAGCAGAAATCCTACAAATATTAGGTGGATTTCCTAAAGGCATCATAATTTGTAAGATTTCCTTTAGCATATAGATGGATGAAACTGGTTCATTACAGCACTAATAGGTGTAGGATTCATTGAATGCAAACAGTAGAAATAATAAAACTAAAAAAATTGATTATATGCAATTGCATATTATGTAACATGTAATAATATGTTATAGAGCTAAAGCAGGGAATAAAAGGGATATCACATCGCTAACTGTTACTGATCTAGTTACAGTTGTTACTTGCAGATGTTGCAGTCACATTTGCTCAATAACGAGGAATTGTGAAATTTGACACATGTTGTATGTTAATTCAAGCAGAGAGCTTTCCCTGCTATCTGTTCTCATGTTAAACATGAGAATCAGAAGGAGTCAGTGGGAACAGACTAGACTGCTTTGACAGTCAGAGCCTTATTTAGCTTGCACATGCAGGGGTTTTAATTGTCTCGAGTATTTCACACAAAGACAAATGTCATCCTCCCTTATAATGCCAGAATTCTGGTGGCTGTAACATATTTATAGATCAGCAGTGGGGGATAAAATGGACAATTGCCTGAAGTTAATCCCCTGAAAGGATTTTGGGTTTTGCAGCGTTGTAACATGTTGCCTCTTATGTCACTTTGAAAACTGTGAAGCTGCAGGTTTCACAGATATAGTGGTTAATCTTTAAACTGTGTTAATACCATTGAATGGGATTTTTTGTACTCTTACTGTTATTATGTGAGGCAACTGTCATGTTTTAAGGGAAACTATAACACATAATAATTTATATTCATAAGTAATATTTTGATTTTGATAAACATTTGCAATTCATTCATCAATTAGTACTTGGATCCTGATTTGTCACTTACTCATTCATCGATTACTACTCAGGATTTTGTGTACGTTTTATGTGTTAAATTTCCAATTCCAATTTGTAACAGTCACATTGCTAAATATACAATTGTCTGATTTAATCATGATACACCTGACTCGACTGGAGTGACAGGAAAAACACACACACAAAAAAATAAGACTGTCAGACAGTTTAAAATGAAAAATAAAGTATTTTATTCAAATATGCCAAAACATTTAATAAATTGTAACTCTTCTATTATGACTGTATTTATATGATACATGCTCAAATTACCATTACCACCTTTTAACAGATTAACTGTTATTATGTAATTTCTCCAAATTCCCTAATTCACAATTGTTTTTAACCATGTTTACTTGAAAGTGACAGTAATTAAAGCTTTAGCAACATGTACCCCTGTACCCCCACCAGACTCAAGAGGTCAAGAGAGACATCAAGAACCTTTTGAAAGAGCCATTACAATTTACCCTTTCTCCATCTACTCCCACACCAGACAGAGAAAAAAGACTTGAACTCTTTCAAACCCAACTGACATTTTTCACAGAGGGAGACCTTTGATTTCTAATTGTGATATAGATCATAAACGGTGTGCAGTGCACCCACGGGTGTGTTTTGTGTAGTGCTGTAGCTCTTAAAGTGTGAGATGATTTTTTTTCTTCTATAATGTCCATATGAGGGCTTTGGGGGATTTGGATGATAGAAATCAGTGACATTTGGAGTCTCCGTAACGACTAAAAGGTGAGTGAGGATGAAATATGCAACAGAAAGAGATGCAGAGAGACAGACAGCACTGTCACACATGGCTGCAGCCTCCAAGGCTGACCACTCCTCATTAGGTTTCATCAAATGGTGCAGCTGTGGTGGTGCTTTACTGTAGGGGAGGGCAACAGGGACTCTACATTATTTTTAAAAGGTGTTTGATCTTCAACACATACTGATGTCTATGTTGTTACAGACGTTGACCATGTTGGAAACTAACATAACTGTTGCTATAAAACAAGATATCGAGGCTTGTTCACATATTCACTAATTCCTAAATATTAAACACTCAGTAGTTATCAGAAGTCATTTTGCACCCTCACTGGCAGATGTACTGTTGCATAACTGTTATTTACATATCTATAAATGGAAAAAAAGGTTTTTGTCAAAAACCAGTGCACATGCAATGGACGTTACATTGTAGTAATTGAAGACAGCCCTATTTAGTGCGTAATGTTTGTACTGATAATTCAGACACTCAAATGTCAAAGTGTATAATGATTTCATAATGATAAAATCATTGCATTTGTGATTAGAGGGCTTTCTGATAATGCTAATCCAGTTGTAAATGCACGAAGATGCACTGATGTAGGATAGCAATCTACTATCAGTAGAAGGCCTGAGAGGGATGGTAGCAGTGCATTGCTGACTTTCTTGATACTTTTCATCACCGTTAACAGTTTTTCAAAGCCTACTAGTAGAGGCTTTGTAGTATCTGCTATAATCAGTATTTTTATTTTACCAATGGATTAAATGACTATGTGCATGTGAAACACAGAGAATTATTACCCAACTCTGCAGTTCCACAGAGCATTTCAGCATCTTTCAGCTCATTACGTTGTTTCCAGCCACAGCAGGCAGCTGTTTTCAGTGTAAAAGCTCTGAGAAACCAACCGTATGTTACCTGCATACCTAACTAGTTGATGAACATAGTGGAGCATTCAGCAGCTAATGAGCCAAATATGTCCCTCAGGAGTCGGTGGAGACCAAAAACAGAGCTCGTAGAGAATAAATATTGGAATTACATTAACCAGGAGACCAGAACCATGACTCCAAATGAGTGTTAATGTCTCTCCATGTCAGCTGAATGTGTAAATAGACAACTGCCTGCTAACACGTTCGCCATATCAACTTAAAATGTAACTTGTCAGTATTGTGGTCATAGCTTCTTTCTGCTTGTGGCCCAAAAATCGGTTAATGCAGGTTTAAGGATTTTAAATTTGAAGTAATAAAATCACCACTGTACTGCTACATCCTGTAGCTATGTCATAGTAGGGTACATGCCATTTACACATACTGTATTTGTCAGCTCCCTGTATACTGTACTGTATATCCTCTATTTTGATTCCATTAGTGTGTGTTTGGTATATGTTTAGTCCTGAGATTTGTTCCCTTTGGCATTAAATGTTGACATTGTTGACACAAAATCCACACGTGACAAACAACACAAATGGGAGGTGAAGAGGAGCGACGTCAACTGGTGCCAGTTTGGACTTTGGGACGGACAAGACTCCTGGGGGAACTTCATTTGCTAGAAGAGTAAATACACTCCAGCTACAAGTCACATGCTGGTATAAATCCACTATAGGAGTGCAAGCTCGGATGCCTCGCTGTGATTTAAACATTCATGTCTCAAACTGAAAACTGCTGCATGGTGTGTTCTGTATGATAGCCATGCACTGGCATCAGAACTGACAGGTAGTCTCAATTATACCCTCCGTGTGCTGCTGTTAAGTATTCAGTTGCATTGTAATTAGTAATTAATTCCCACATGCTATGAGATGTGTTGTTTGTAGCGATAACCTCCCAAAACTGCTATGTTCTCAATAAATGTAGTTCGTTGTGTGAATTAATTCATCTGACACAGCTGTATGATGATATATATATATATCTGTGATAACAGTACCCTAATTGAAACTATTAGCACTTTTCATATTTCATATTGATTAGGGTAAACTAGGCACTCAAATTCTGATCCCCTTTCCTCCCCTGAATGATGGAAGGTATTGAGATGGATCCCATGCATTGATAAGGAACGTGTTAATTGGGTTACCAGCCATGCAGAATGGAGATAGATCTGGCCGCTCCAGCGACGGAGGTAACAAAGACATTAGATGCAGGAAATATGGCGCTGAATCACCGCGCTACAAGTGTCAGCAGAAAGCCAGTCCTGGTCTCAATAGTGCCTCAGATTGCCCTTACTTACTGGGAAGCTCACTGCACACAATAACAGCAACTACAGTGTCAGCATCTGCAAGGGGAGACGAAAGGACTGAGCTTGAGGATGAGGAGGATAATATTATGTCTCTGCATTGAAACAGTTAACAAGTTACATTCTGTACATGTATTACATTGATGATTACAGTGATTTTGAACTCTGCTGCTGGTTAGTAGGGTGGAGGGTGGAGAGTGGTTGTCATTACCATCCATCAGGCAGAATTATATTTCTACATGGTGTCATACCCAACCATTACATCTTGTTATTATGGTTCACTGCATTTGTGTGCAAGAAATGAATAAAAAAGAAAAGGAAATATTTGTACATTTTCCTAAGATTGCCCTAAAGCCTGCCATGCAGCAATGTTAGTTAGTTTTACTGGTACTTCTACGCTGTCCTAGTATTGTTGACTTTTTTGGTTTCACACGGGACACGGTCAGCGGGTAAAGGTCCTGTCTGTCAGAAAGACAGGATGCTGTCTTGTATGTACCTTTTATGATGCATCATATTCTTGACTATATATATGTGCTCTGCCAATGTGCCAATTAATGTATTGAAATATATTCAATGTAAGATGAATAATTATATGGTGAGAACTGTATAATGACACAGAAACAGACCTTGCTTCATTTATAGCCAAGTTTCACCTTTTATACACAGTACAGTAGAGTTACTTTGATTAAAAGATGTTGTTAACCGTGTCGTTATTATTATTATTACTTTCACTATTACAAGTCATATTACTCGTGGTAGGTGAATACCTTGTTTCAGAATCAGAATCACAAATACTTTACTGATCCCCGGAGGGAAATTAGACAAGTTACAGGTGCTACCATTCAAAAATAGAAAAGTAGCATAGAGGTTTTAGAAATGAGAAGTATGTAAAAATATAAGATATAAAAAAAACTTAATAAATATATACATTTACAATATTTAAGTGAAAAAAAATACAGTAACAATGTATATGTATGCATATATATGTATGTATTGCACTGGTAAATATGTATTGCACTGGCCTCTTATCATCTGTTTATTCTGAGTTTCTGACACTCAGACGGAGGAGTTGAAAAGTTTGATGGCCACAGACAGGAATGATTTCCTGTGGCGCTCTGTTGTGCATAATGTTTGTGCATGTTTGTGCCACCTCTAACTGCAACTTTTACCTTTTACTGTTATTTTATGGATCTGTATTTTACCAGAGCTAAGGTCATTTAGGCCCCTATCATTTTAACCTTTGGCACCTATAATTAAACAGTAAATAATGGTACAACAAGGATTGGATGGGTTGCCATGTGATTTGGTACAGACATTCATGCTCCCCTCAGGATGAACTGAAATAACTTTGGTGATCCCTTAACTTGTCATACAGCGCCATCACCATGTCAAACTTTAAGTTTGTCAAATACTTTGGTTTAAGACAATATACTTCCAAAACAAAAGACATTCCCGTCATTAGCTGTATTTTGTGCTGCGATGGTTACCATGGTAAACATATACTTGCTTAATATCAGCATTGTCATGTTAGCATTGTCATTGCGAGCATTTAGTGGTGTATTCATGTCTTCAATGTACATTGTTCTTTTTTTCTTAGTTTGTTTATTTCGAACACAAAGTTTTGAATGCTCTTTATAATTATGATGAATGCAAGACAGAAACAAGGCCGCTCAAGAATAACAATCAATCTCTATAAATGTGAGAGATTGATACAGGGTAGTGGGTTGGGTTGTGATATAGATCTTCAATTACTTAATATCTCACACTTGAACTACAGTATATGTTAGTTCCCTTTGAGTCATTCATGTTTGTATGTAATGTCTAATTTTCTTAACTACATATATCTGCAGATGCCTGGAAGTATTTGACATCAGCAACATTTCTGAGAATTTAGTGCATCATAACCAACAGAATGAGGCAACTGTTATTTATAATTTGTTCTTATTCTCTTCAAAAGTTATCTAAAGCTAATGCCAGATGTGGTTTGGAAATTAGAATTACATAAAGACATAATGATGCCAAAATTTGTGCTGCAAAGTAATGGAGTCTTGTTTGCATAAATACGCACACGTGCACACGCATGCACACACACCTCAGAGTTGATGCACTGGTTAAACTTTATTGACCATGGCCATTTGGTTGTGCATAAACACATAAACATATCCAGTGGCTGCCCTTCTATATAGATAAAGAGTCTTGTGCGCTACACAGGACAAACCATGGACAACTAACAGCTGTTTGAAGTTTACAGCAGATGTATTTCAGTGTTTATAAGGAAAAGAAATGTTGTTCTTTAGAACATTTTTAGACTGAGAACACAAACCCACACAAAATGTTTTATTTTAAACCATTAAGGACCTCGCTGGAAACAGTTAGGAAACCTAATCTTTATTCATGAAAAAATTTTAATTTAATTTTTTTTTACTTTAAACTTCTTTTTCTATCTTGTTTTTTTTTGTATATATCAGTGAAAGAGTGATGATTTTTTTTCTTTTTTCTTTGCAGGTTGTTGCAAGAGACTCATATCATTAACAGCTCTCATCTTAATGATATGGGGTTAGTTTTTACTTTAAACTTCTTTTTCTATCTTGTTTTTTTTGTATATATCAGTGAAAGAGTGATGATTTTTTTTCTTTTTTCTTTGCAGGTTGTTGCAAGAGACTCATATCATTAACAGCTCTCATCTTGTACCTGCCCTGTTGACAGCATGACTACAGCTGCATTGTCAGTGCCAAGCTGTCAACACTGTGAACATTTTGATAATGAGAAGTCTGTTTCTCACACCCTGTGAATGCGTAGGCCACAGTCCCATTATAACAACTGAAATGAACACTAAATCTGCAGCTGTACAAAGCATAAAAGAGGTGTGAGTTGCAAACAGCATTTTGAAAACATATGGGTGAACACATGTAAACTGTAATGAACTTTAGAATGCATAAAAATAAACAGATGTGTTACTGCAGTTCTGAGTTTCTGATCGTTGTGATGATCAACATGTAAACGCCTCAGGTCCTTATGTCAGCAGACATTCATGCTGACCTTCAAGAAGACAACAGCCTTCTTTCCAGCACCTCCGTTATTTTTCTACTAAACTAAACCTCCAACCTGGTGGAGGAGAAATGTACATACTTTTTCTACAAGGATCCATAATGCATTACATAAAACACAACACAAGACTTCTGTGTAGGATGTTACACAGTCCGTACGATGAACAATAAACAGTGTGAGAACACTTTTACATTTAGCTGGCAAAGGGTTTTTAGACTTAACCTTTTTTTAATTGGCGTTGGACAGGGAAGTCTGGTGTAGCTGGGTATGTCAGAACGCATCTAGTCTGTTTTGGTGGCTGTGTGATAGTGACGTCCGCCCCTGTGCACCTCAACAAATCCACAGCTTTTCTCTGAGACAGGCAGAGTGTGAGGTGGTTGGCAGTTTGCCCTTGGCTGATGAGGTGTCATCATGAGATTTTGTGTGTGGCTGCGCACCTGGAATTGTGCATGTGGGCACGTAGAGCACCTGTTTACAGCACATTTGACTGAGAGTAAAGGATTGTGTTGGCTTTTATTAAATAATAATGATAATACCAACCTTTTAATATACTTGTAGAACAGTTTTCTGCACAGTAGATTAGAAAAATAGAAATGAAACAAAAATAATTAAATAAAACACATAAAGAGAACAATTGAAACAACTGTCACTTTGTGTTTTTTGGGAGCTATTTGTTGCCGTGCCATTAAATGTCCAAGTGCTGTAAAGCCGGGTCAGACTACAGGATTTTTTGACCGATTCACGCCTCCAGACAGTCGGAGGAGAAATCTGGTCTGGGATCTTGGTCTGGCCCATATTATCTGGTAATGTGAAGGGTTTACAGATCAAGGCGTAAATCTCCTGAACTATTCGCAGACTCATCGGGGCCGCCCCGATCACTTCAAACAACACTTGGTATTTCGAAGTTTAAACCTTGATGAATACGTCAGTACTTTCTGAACGGGGCCACAATAGCCAATGAGAGCAATGAGTCTACAAGGAGACGAAAGTGAATGAGAGGCTGCAAGCTAACATTAGAACAGCTGATGGCGTTGCCAAGCAACGCTAAACATTCTCGCCCTTTAGACTTGCAATAGCTAGCATACTCCCGCTGACAGATATTAAAACTCACAGTTTCACCTCCAGTGTTGACCGCATCTCTCCAACCATTTCATACCATAGAAACTAACCCTATTCACAGGGTGACTATATTTTCAAACCCCCAAACCGGGACCCTTAAGTGTACTTTGATGCTTGCCTATGACTCATAGCCTAGCAACAGCCTTGACAATGACACATTGATTGATTGACACAAATACAGACTAACCAGTGTTAAATTCAGACGCATTGTTCATGTTTTTATATTGGGTTGGTAATGACGAGAGGGACAGAACATGACATGCGTCTATGTAAGCGCTGAAAACAACAATACTATAATAATTATTTTAAGTGACAATTTGGTATTGAATGTTGAAAACGGAGACATTTAAGTGTTTTACAGATATTTACTCAGGACACCCATCTTGAAACTGGGACACTGTATTTATTCATCCCCTTAGCCTTCTGCTTTTGTTTTTTCTCATTGCAAAGCATTACTAAAGCAGGCTGCTGCACCACATCTGTCTTCTTTTTGTTTACATGACATACGTAAGATCATGTGAGGTGGTGCATTGCTCTCTTAATAATCTTAATAATATCCTGTATTATGTGAATTTCCGTTATTTTCAAATCTTGTTTGAGAGAAGAGAGAAGAACATAGAAGTTTCTCCTGATGTGCAAAATCAGTTAGGATTTTGAAAGTCCTGTAGTCTGAGCGCGGCTTCACCCAACCTTTAGTATTTGATGGATGTTTTCATCTGAAAGGATCACAGGTGCATACCTTTATAGTACATATTTCAAATAGAAATACAGGCTCTAACCCTGGAGATGCTGCTGCCTTCTCATAAGGTGGGAAACAAATTGCAGTCTTTATGCAATAGGCCGTTTTCGCAGCAGACATTTTGACTTGTCATAGCAGGAAAAGCACAGATGTAACTGCTAGTATTAGAAATGCAATCCTTTTAGCTGTGCCTTGGTAATGTTCATGCTGGCTCAGTGGGACTCACAAATGGAATGGATCCATTGTTAATGTTATTAGTGCCACCTGTGCTTTAACTGGTATATAACGAGTCAAAGTGTGAGCTCTGAAAAAGGTGCATGCAGGTGTACAGCAGGTGCAGGTCCAGCATGGGAGTCACATTCCATGTTTTATAAGGGACCAGAAAGCAACTGGACTACAGATCTCTGTTCCTGATCTCTGAAAAGAGGAGAGCTACAGTGTTGTGCCCTGGCGGTCTGCGGGAACCCAATTTCAGCCAACCCAGGTTGGCATAGCAGAGACACTTGAATCATTTCTGTTTCTTTTGGATCAGAATTTCAACACAAAGCATGTGCAGTTGTCCATTCATCCATCTTTTAAATTAGCATTTAGTTTTTATTCATTGATGAAAGTCTCATTTTCAAATGAGAACTCGTCACAGCTGGATGCTGTGTGTTGATTGTGCATTACTCAAACGTATTTAATGTAAAATAAAATAAAAATACAAGATTTATTTATAATACAGATGTTTTTCAGTTTTATAGTTTTTAGTACAAAAATCTCAATACATCTTTTGCTGTATTTACAGGAGGATCAAAGTCTTAGACCTAACATGTTTTTGATTCCTCAAACAACCTGTCCTGGTTTGATGCAGTCTCAAGTCTCAAGTGATCCTGCAGTGTGGAGAAAATAATCGACAAACATCAAATTCAGGTGAGAGCTTTTTACAGCGTAGGAAAAAAAAGAATATTTCTCAAGGTTTTTAAAAAACGAAGCAGGAAATATTGTGTCTGAAACTGCTTGTCATCTTTGTTGAATGCGTTTATTTTCAGTCATCAGAAAGGAAAAGCTTTATTGACTTACCAACGTCTGCTTGTATGACCAGTGAATCAGGGGAAATATATACGTAGATTGTGTGCATTTGTTATTGTTACCTCTGCATTCATGGCATAGGAAGAAATATTTATATCACATGTATAAATGTAAAGGTTGCTGCATTGGAATAGATGGATTTGTGAGCAGCGCTGTGCTTTTTCAAGGTCATCTATCATGCTCCTTATCCTGCCTGTCAAATCTGCTGAACTTGCTGTTTGCTTTTCAAAGCTTTTTCAAATGGAGCTGAAGGTGTTTTCATGCTACAAAATCCAAAGATTTAGACAGAATGAATCAGGCATTTTCATTTTTATTCATCATGCAAATGATGCTGTTTTCAATCAGTACCTGATGGGCTGCGTACCTCGGAAAAGATACTAAAATGTTATTAAATGTTTGGATTTTCACCATAAACCAAGTCTAACAAATAATGTCATATTTTTTTTAACAAATCCAAGAGCAGCAGGAGGTTTATTATAATCACTGTCAGTACACTGTGTATTTATCCACATTTTGTACATAGCCCAATGCTGGAAGCATTAAAGGATTGTTGTTACAAAAGAGGCACAATAAAGGGTTAGGGTAATATCAAATATAATAACTAAGTCCAAAATCTCATCAGCAGGGGGTCCCATCCTTCTTTAATGAATCACTATGACTTTACTTTGAAACAAGCCTGCAAGCCTTTAGAGAGAAAAAGTTTTTTATATTTTGAACATCACTCCCCATTTTGGTGGTGTTATTTTTTAATAGAATATGCTTTCAATGGGATTCATTTTATTGTGAACGTACATAACCAATTTTCATTCTTCTTTCGATTCTTCATCCATTCTTCCATTTTATTTAAGAACTAAAAAAAAGTCATGCCTTGAAAAAATATAATATATAACTTATATAAATGAATATGAATTTCATTCAGACAAATGGATGACTTGCTCCATAAAGAAGGTATTTTAAATCATGCACACTAAAGACAAAGGTTTGACATGATTAAATACATTTCAATTAAATAAATAAAACAAGTAAAACCAAGCATGCGTCGTTTCTTGAACCCTTCTTCAGACAACTGGATGCTCGGCTGCCGGAACAGATCATACACAATCAATGTCTATCCTGCAGGGAGTGAGAGGGTGCAAGGTCAGTCAACAAAGTAAACATCCCCTGTTCTCTCTGCAACGGGTGTTAGAGTCCATTATGTGTGGAAACTCCCTTTGGATGTGTCCTGCTGTCCAAGACTCTGTGCCCTCTGGCCCTCATTTGAAAGAGGGACGTGACCTTCAGGCTGAGGACTGAACACCACGGCACTGAGCCTCACACATTTGTATTACTCACCACAGCGATGAGAGAGAGAAAATGATTCTTCATAGTGATAAAACATACAACATCTCATTTGGGGGAAAACACAGTCAATTTCAGGGTTACAAATTGGTTTTTGTTGTGGTAGGTCAGAGTAAGTCAGAAATTAAAGTAATCAATGTTCTCCTATGTGACAAAAACAAGAGCATGTGTGTGTATGTGTACTTTCCCTTTGAGGAACAATTTGAGTTTTAGATCCTTCAGGCTTTAAAGGGATCTCTGCTCGCAGAAGACAGCAACTCAGCTGTTAAATCGCAGCACTTACAATGGATTCCAACCCATTCATTGCAATAAGTACACTGACAGCATCAAAATGTAATAATTCACTTATCTGCTGTTGATCACTATATTTAGTATTTATTACATTAATTGCAGGTCCAGCCTTTACTTACGTATCATCTCATTGTCCAATACGGACATAATTCCTGGTGATACTTAGCTGGTTTGCTTGATTCTGTCATTTACAATTTAAATGATTTAAAGATAATTAAGCAGCACTTATGGTCATTCATTAGGAGTTGTGTAGTTTGACAATGACTTTAGATAGATTTGAGAGTGAACAAATAGTGTGCAGTCTTCAAACAGAGGTTGTCCAACAGATCACACAGTTAACACAGAGAGAAAACAGTGTGGCGTGTACGTGTTACTGTATTTGTGCAAAGCTGATTCATTTCTTAACAAATGACAGATTTAGTTTTTTTTAGTTAGAATCTGTGTCACTGTCAATTCTGGATTTTTCAATATACTATTAATCATTTTGTAAGGCGGGGGAGGAGGAGGAGGAAGGTGTCACTTTTTTGAAACGATATAAACCTCCTCACTGAGTCATATGCGCAGTTTACCAGCAGTAAGTCTGTCACTAAGTGAGTTGCCCTTTATTTTGTGCCGTGTTCTATATGCTATGCTCTGTACTGTGTTTGCAGTTGTGTGTATCTTATCTATCAGCTCCACTGAGGCAAGTTGTTTTATGTATTCTGAGCTTGGCAAGTAAAATAATTCTGAATCTGAAATGGAGGAAAAGGGGGACACATCCCGGACAGCAAGATCTAATCTAGAGGGTTGACAGGCAGAGCAATCAACCTTCCAAATCATTCACGATGATGGACGGCTAATTTTCTTTTTACATCTTAATGATTAATCCCCCAGCAGTGTGTATTTATATTTTTTAACAGCATTGCAGCATTCATGCTGATGTTGATGGTCTGACTAACAGTGGCACTTATTCAAATTAGCCTTGATGTCCCACTTCGGCAACAGGATCAAAAATAGATGCTCTGGGAATCTGCAGCAGCACTCCAACAAGCTCATATGTTACAAGACCTACTGAGAGGAGTTACGCTTGCTGCCACTCCAAAGTCACTGCTGGATATTTTTATAGGCAGAGGCATAAGCATGAAGGCAATTATACAGTGCCGGTGGGGTGAACACTTGGAGTGACCCTGGCTCACATATGAACAAGGTGTTTGTTTAGATTTAACTCCCCTTCTCCTTTTACTATTATATCACATTCATGGCTGAAACTCACAAAGAATTCTTGTAAATAAACTGACTTTCTGTTTTGACCTAGAAAATTACATTAGGTAGTTCTGATTCATCATGTGATATATAAGGAAGTCAATTTCCATACACAAATATAATCATATATAATATGTAATAATACTATATATCAATAATAATAATAATCACCAATACATTTTTTTTTCATTTCATTGAACTTGCAATAACTAGTTTTAGCCACTTTGGGGGAAACAAGTTGTTAACACAAAATTGACATATCATCACTTTTTAAATTGATAAGATGAACTTGTGGACAAACAGTTGTTTATTTACGCATCTAGAATTTACTGAGTAACATTATTGTTTATTTGGAGCCTTTTTGCATCCAACTGATGAATGTAAGTCCAATATTCTCGCTCCTTTTGCCTCTGTTTTTGGTCTCCACCAACTCCTCAGTGAAACATCTGGCTCTTTTGCTGCTAAATGCTTCACTATGTTCACCAGCTGGTCGCTAACTGTGTCTGTCTCCCATTGGTTTTCAGAGCTTTTTTTGAAAACAGCTGCGACAGAGTGAACCAAAACAGTAAAGTTGTGGCCTGACTGCTTAACAATGAGTTGAAACTCGCCAAAGTTCCATAAAGCCGAAGGGAGACACCTTCCACATTGTTTTCATGTTGTCATTTCACATTATTATTATAAAAATATCCATTAGCGTAAGTTTAATTGTTTTCCTTGACACATTTCTGGCATATCTGGTGAGAATTTTAGTCTTCCCAAATCTGACATAATAAATGATTATGAGAAAAAAGGAGGTGACTTTTTTATTTCTTTTCATTTAGCATGTAGCAGATAAAGAGTGAGAACTGGAGCATCATAATTCTTTGGTAGAAGTGTAAAAGTGGTTTTAATCTGGGTAAAAAAAAAATAAGATGTGACACCTTAAAAAAAGCCAGAGGCATCTGTTATTGTTTGATTCAGGAGTGAACACTGCCATAGTGAACAGCTGCACATGTATATGCTGCTGTTTTTCAGGTGAAATAGTACAAGTGTCTTCAGTTAAGTCAGCATGTCAACCACTTCATAGTATTTTTCTATCACAGTAAAAAACTGACTGTTTTGTTTTGTGTAAAATAAGGAAAGCAGTACAGTAGCCCATAACAAGGTTGTATGGAAGTAGGTCTACAAGAACAAAGGACAAATGTAGAATTTACTACTACATGTCTTTTAAGAAATGTAATGCTGCCTGGATTCTGTTTATATTTAATATTTATATTTAATGTATCTGCAAGCTGGTCACTGCCAATGTATTTTATTTGCTTTCCCCACAATATTTATACACTTGGTAGCCTAAGTCTGGTTACTGTAATGTTTTATGGTTATGTTTAGGTAACAAAATCCATTAATTAAGGTTAGGGACAGACCACGGTCTTTGTTAGATATTTAAAAGAGTAAATGCTGATTTGATAATCTGCTTTGTATCAACCACCCCTCTTAAATGTATGAGAAGTCCTGAAAGTCCATTACGCTCACTCCAAAACTTACTAGCAAGTGCAAATGAGTTGAATATGAACATAATTCGTAGAAGACAGGGTTGGACAGTTGGCATGTCTCCCTTTGTTTGGGTGGATTTGTAAATGTTTGAAGCTCATGTGAGTGAACACTGAAAAGCTCATAAGAAAAAACACACAAAGGCATCTCAGAGTGTTGGATGTCTACAGTAATGTTTGAAACTGTGGATTCAAGTCTCAGTGACATGGCACACCAGCAGGGATCAGCGCCACAGTGAGTTCAGCGCCTGTGTTAATTTTCAAAGCTGATGCCCAGAGTGAAAATTCAAAAGCACGGAAGGGGTGAAGGAGTGCGAAGGGGACTTGATGGTGTTGTGGCTTTTTTCGCAACTCATAATTCATTAGTGACGTTGTGGTCTGGTTTGATCTCTTTGTGTTGCCAGTATCTTGAGTGAAAAAGCAAAACAAAAAAAAGACATCCTCATTGCAGGGTTGGTGTGCGCTGGTTGACTGCACAGCCTTTCAGAGAGACAGAGATGGCATGTGAAGATGAATCAAAAGGTTGCTACATATAAACAGAACGCTGTAACTTTTTACAATATTTAACAGAAGCCTACAAACTTTTCCTCACCATAACCAAGTGTCAGCCCTAACTTAATGACTCGTATGACGCAGGACATAAACCTTGGTCTTTGCTCTTTGAACAACAACCCATCCACCCTGACCTCCTCTTATGCCTTCTGTCCGGTATAGGAATGCCACACTTCCTGAATAGGAAGACAAATATTACCTATGAACAAAATTCGGGCAGCAATCCCAATTCCTCAAAAACATGTTTGACAATAAACACATTTTGTAGGAGTGGGGTTGTGCACACACACATTTAGAAATGCACACACTCAACACAGTGTGATGCTGTCTTGTTGCAGAACCAGATCTAAGAACTTTATCTCGCTCTAATGTATTTGTGCAACTTCAGCAAAAGGCTCAAAATGGAGAACCACAGTCACGTTATAGAACTTATGTCAGGTTGTCAACACCATAATCCCTCAAAAACTTCTCAGTGCCTTGACTTTTAACCCAATTTCCTCTCTTTCATTTGATACTGTATATGTTGTGGAGATGCTCTGCCGTATGACTGAGAGGGAGACAGATGTAGCGCTGTTTCTTGTGAGACGATCGAATCACACAGCAGACAGAAATGCTGTTTCTAAACTCTGCTCACATTTCACTTAAATTACCCAGCCCTTTATATCACCTTGCAATGATTAGTTGTATTTAATTATACATTTCAAAGGCCAATGTCCCCATGTAATTGCTGTACACATTAAAATAAATTTAATTAGCTATGGTCAGGTTAGGAGAATTGCTAGTTAGGGGAGTAAATTTCATACATTTATAATAAATTGCTGCCATTTCAGAGGTGATGAACAAAATGATTATCCATTTAAGTTCAAAAAAGGTTTCTGTCCTAATTGTCAACTCTGAGTGTATGCCTCTGCACTTTTGGGTGACAGTTCCCAATATTCATTTAATGAAGCCTCAGAAAACCAATCTTGAATCTCTGAATAACATTTAGATAGAACCAACTGTTGTAATATGGAGATCATCACCGGTGTCACTAAGATGCCGCACAATTCTCGGCTCCGTGTTGATGAAAACTTCCAAGAAGAAAAACAATATCTAGCAGCTCATTGCAGAGATGATAATTGTTGTTCCTAACAGAATGCACGGTGTGTGGGAGTGTGATTAACCAGTTTGGCTTGAGAACTGGCACAAGGGCCTGTTTCAGCTCAAAAACAAAAGCTATACAGTACAGTGTGGTTACAAAATGATACCTGTGAACAGGGCACCGTGGATCAGTTACCTACAGAACCTTATAACACAGCATACTGACTCGACACATATAAGCTCAAACAAGTACAGTAAATAACAGGAAGCATCATTTGTGTGTGGAGGCGATTAACAAAAACAAACTCATACTTTGTGACAACAGCTGGCCAATGTCATTAAAGGCCTCCTAGTGCTTCACAGTTTCAGTTTGAAAGATTAGAGAATGAAACACAAAGCAAGGACAATAGCTGTGCCTGTTCTGAGAAACAGTGGTTTGATATAATGTTTTATTTTACTGGAATTGTCACAAGCTGCCAGCAACATTATTGTAATTTTAAGAATTCCCATAATAAAATTGTTGCAGGCAGTGAAAAAGGCATCTTGCATTTTTCATGTGAATTGCATCCAAACATAAACACATTCCTATTTTACAAACAGCACACATTTAGTGATTTATTCTGGTAATATTTGTTCATTACTAATAACAGTCATTTGGAGCTAACAGGCTGTAAGGCTGTTTGGCATAGTGGCTATAGTCGGAATTGCAGGTCATGTACACAGTCATCACAAAAAAGACGGCTTTCAAACAATTAATAATATTTTCTGAAGATTCTGAAGTGACTCTTTGTTTTGTCAGAATAGAGCCAATTCATCAGGAAGTCACTCGGCCCCAACTGTATTAAAGACGGGAATCATCACTTATTGACTACCTGGAAATATCTGAAACAACTCTCAACCCTTTATGAAGTCTTTCAATGTTATTGCATACGGACCAAAACTGACCTTGGATAAATACTGTATATTGAGAGAGGACCATTACCTTATTAAGTCTGTTCTTTATTAGCTGTGGTTTTAATGACTCATGCCTCCTCCTTCCCACAGCTCTGTTTACCGTAAGTGGTTCTTTTGTAGTCCTCGGATCGGATGGTCTTGGACTTGAACTTCACAGCTGAATATTTTCTCTCTTCCTGGAAAGATGTGGGCCTCTGGCTTGCTTCCCACCTCCTGTAGGAGTGCTGAGAGATGCACAGGGAGAGCCAGGTGAGACTGGAGAGCCATCTGGAGGAGCTGCTTGGTTTCATAGTGTGAAGACTCTGCTGGACATTAATGACGGCATTGTCTGGAGCCATAATGAGCCCCGGGTCCAGCTACTTTCAAATGTCTTTGGCACAGTTGCCCTTGTAGGTATAAACAGTTGGAAATAGGGGCATGAACAGGCTTTGGGAGAAAACTTCACAGACAGATAAAAACTTTAGTATTAATGCTCCAAGTGAATGCTTCCCAAACCAAACTTAAGGTCTACAGCAGTAAGCTGCTCATTATCCACACACAGATGCATCATTCTGGGGACAGACAGTGCAGAGACTCAGGCTCTTGCTGTTGGTGGCAAAGTAGATTTTATAACCAGTGGACTCTACATTCACAGCAAACAACTACAAACATAAAACCCTGTAGAAAAGAGTTCCCTGTTAATTCCTATTCTTACGTAGAGCTTTTATATGTTTCATACGTTTTTGTTTCTGATGTTAAAGCCTTCTTACTATTTTCTTTCCAAAAAGATTGTAAAGTAGTAAAGAAGTAAAAGTATTTCTTTTTAGTGCATTATAAAGGGTTTCTGCAATGTTCCCACGAAACCTCTCCTCCAAATAGGCATTCTTAGGGGAAAGTGGAAATTTCAGCCCCTGCTGTTGCTATGCAACCACAGAAAGCCCAGTTGAAACATAACACCTTTACTCAAGTAAAGTGTTATATATATTTTTTTTACTTTCAGCACCCACTGCGTTGAGTTTTTAAACGCGCTCATCATTGTTAGGAAGTTGCAAGAGAAAATGATTTCTATTGAAATAGAAATGTATTAGTGCAGAGAGAGGCCCCCAGCTGACACGCAGACGTAGCTGTGTTTGTCTCTCTTTGGAAGATTTTCTGTGTGAAAACAACAAGAATGTGCTTTTTTCTCTCACCTTTTTTCAGTATTTCAATCTGTTTTTCTGCATTCTTTGTTCTAAATACCTGAAGGGGCCACAAAGGACAGACTCTGTCACCAGCTTTAACAGTCATTCCATTCACAGCTTCACAGACTGAGAGTGCTACCAACCATCAGTGAGAGAAAAAAATGGTAGTGATTCTTATAACATCTTGTTGCACAATGTCTTTTGTTTGGTCCATCAACAGTTACATCAAAAAAAAAATCCCCAAGAAGACCCAAGAGGTTTTGATTTCTATTACACCCAACGATATGAAAGTTGATATGTGGAGAGCCTCATGAGTATTGGGGCTATAAATGTTCATCCTAAGTAAATGATGCAAAACTTGTAAAACAATAGCGAGTCTTTCAGCCAAAGCAATTGTGAAGCTTTGGTTTTGTTGTGAATGTCAAGACATTTTTGGTTAAGTGGTCATTTTTTGGGTCTAATCCCATTCCTCCTTGGAAAGCAGGAAAACCTTTTAGTTCCACTAGTGTATTGACTGTGAGCAGAAATGTCTTCTGTGGATTAGGCTGGGGGATAGCAGGGGACAAAACAATCATTCTTACTTTATCCCTCATTTACATGACAATAACAAACTACTTTTGATTTCGGTGCAGTTCAAACACATTTGGCTTTATTCTGCAACACTTTATGCTGCAACACAGTAATCTGTAGGAGAAAATGAACTTGGTAATATAGCACAATAATGCTACATGTCATTTTAAGTGACAGTAAAATAGTGTCCTCTAACATTCACCGCAGGTCTAGAATACAAAACAAAACCCACATCTCAACATTAAATCCCCTTCACATCCATGGTACACCTACACAGGTGTTTTCAGTTATCTTGACTGATTAGACCTCTTCCCAGGAATGTGTGGGCATCTACAGACCTGAACAGAGGTTTAAAAACACGCATGTGGGTTTGCAGGGCCTTGAACTGTTGAATGCCTCCTTAACCTTGTAATTTAACATGCATGTTCTGTTTATATATTCTACAATGTTTGTCCCAGGATGGCACCAATTTTCACTAAATCAAGAAAGGAACAGGTTTTGCCTCTAACCACTAAGTGGCGTATGCTCCCTACTGCATGGTCGACATCTGGCAGTGGGACAAATAGGGTCCAGTTGGGGTCTACCTCCTTTCAAGACAGACAGGAGAGAGTTTGACCGCTGCTATGCTAACAATGCTCAAGGTGTAACACTAGCTAGCAGCCTAGCCTTTGATGGGCTCCCTCAAAAAACATTGAGTTTCAGACTAAAGTGGCAGCCTTAGTGCCTTGCAGAAAGGATGGTATGACATCACTAATATGATAGCTTCTTCCATGTTGGACTCTCTTTGTTCCTGTAAAGTTCAGCACTGTCAGGACAGTTTGAAATTGGTCAGTGTCATTGCATATTAAAGGTCACTAAAGTTGAGCGCTTAGCCTCAATTGATCTCAGGGATTGCATTGAATGAATTTATTTTGGTCTGAAATTTGACTGTTATAAAAGCTGGAGTTACTGGGCTCTTAGGACGTCTCAGGCCTTCACTATCAATTGCAGAGGAACAATGTGTGCTGTACAAATCAGCATATGCATCCCAACTGGAATGTGGTGGTATCTGGAACAGGGAACTCTTTGCACCCAGGGGTGCCTGTGTCATGTTCGATCAGCAAAGATCAAACCTGCAATGAGAACTGTGCAGGATTAATCCTCTGTGACAGTGACTTTCTCCTCTCTCTCCACTGACTGCTTCAGAGAGAGAAGTAAATGGAGCGTCTCTGTCTGTCTGCGCTTCCCTATTGTAGTGACCCTTTTCACCAGGACCTCCATGTGTCTCCCTCCTCAGTGTGAGGAAAACAACAGGTGGGCCCACAGAGCTTTAAACTCCTAACCCCACTGTGCACCCACTTGCAGAGCATCACCTTCTGTGGCTGGAGGTCTGTGCTCTTCTCTTGGCCACACAGGAAACTGAGGAGAGGATATGCACTCCGATTCAGCTGTCAATCCCCTCCCTTATGGGTTGTCTGCTGAGATGGAGCTATTGGAAGAGGAAATGGCCTCTCTCCTGAGGAAGAAAGCCATCACTGAGATTCCTCACGCATTGGATTTTATTCCCTGTACTTCCTGGTCCCCAAGAAACCAGGGGGCATCGTCCTGTGTTGTACCTGCGCATTCAGAACCATCATGGGGCTTTTTTGCCACATGACAATGCACATGTCACACTGTGAAGAACTTTTTGTTAAGTTCAACAATACTTGTTGTATTCTTAGTTCTGTCTGAATGGATGTCCTTGTGGCTAGGTCGCATTCATATATGAATATGATGGGGACATACACAGGATTCATATCATTCGCAGAAGTTATCTGGACTGACACACCTGTTTCTTCGGTGTAGCTCTTGGGCACAGGTGAGTGGTTGGACAGCAGGGGCCCATGGCGGGTAATGCTTGTTTAATCACCTTTTTTTGCCCAGACATTGGCTGGGCTCTACAAACATCATTGTGTATTCGGGTCCAGCTTGGAGTGCATCGCATCCCTTATGGCCTTCGCCCCTGGTTACAACTAACAGCAAAATCCATCAGAGGGGAGACGATGTGTGTATGAAAATTTAAAGGGCATGCAACCACCTGATTGGGTAGTCAGTGCATGCATGTTGCAGGTTGCAGGTTGCTGAGCAGGGTCTTATCATTAATGTATCTTGCTGGGCAATGCACATACTCATAAACTGGAGTTACATCAAGGGAACTTGCATTTCCTGATTACTAGTAGTTTTAAAGAAAAGTCATTTCTCATTTCATTAAAAAAAAAAATAATGGAAATAAATTATCAGAATATGTTTATACATATTATATCCTGTGTACTTTGAGTGCTGTATTTGTTTTATCCTGGCTGCTCCCTGGCACACACTGCCAGATGCACACAATGAGGTGATCTTCAATTAACCCGTCAATCAAATGTAGCTTTCGTCACGTTCAGGATTAGTTTCTCCCATCAGTCCGAGGTGAAAGGTCTCATTATGCCATTACTTTCTCAAAAGCCTTCGTATGTGCTGCAATTTAAATTTAACAGGCTTAATAAGGGAAACAGAGGACCACACACTCCGGAAACTGACAGACTAATGTTCAATCCCAAAGCTTTTGGTGCTGAAACTGAAATTAATTGAAAATAATTATTGCTTTCACAGACTGAATTACATTAGAAAACGGTTTCAGAACCTTCTAAATGACTTGGTGAGAGCTTGGTTTAACTCCCCTTTGAGTATTTTTTAGATGACTGTTTTGCAGATGGGAGAAAACTTTACTTGAAACCCAGTTATTCATTCATAATTTCTGGAAATTAGTTACATAACAGCAACGTGGAACATTCATGAATACTGATAAATGCCTGATCCAAAATGCTAATAAAAGGGAAATATAAAGTGACAGTTTGTCTCAGCCTTAACATTTAGTAAAATAAATACCTACAACTTTTTTATCTTTTCCTCATCTTTCCTTTGCTATGTTGCTAACATTTTGGTTTTTATTTGTGCTGTCTTCTCTGAGACTTTAAGGAAATGGAGAACAAAATGCATATTTATTAAAAATAATGAGCTAACAGGTCAAAGCCAAAGAACAGAAAACATAATGTTCAACCAGTATTCTGTAATAAAAAAGCTTGCATCTATCTAAATAACGTCTCTGAAAGTGTATGCATTGCAAATCCCAATTGGCATTGTACAAGGTAAACAACATGCTGAGCCTTCATTCTCAAGAGAGCACATGCATGTCATTTCGTATGGTGTTGACATAAACCAAAGTCATTGCTAAAAAGCTAATTAGTGACAGATGGAGAGAGGCCCCTGCATGTATTCTGATTCTGATTCTGATATTAGTAAACAAAACGTCAAATGAAAATGAGATGTCTTTCTTCGTAGAGAGGTGAAAAATGTATTTTGCTGCCTTCAGTTGCCTTCACTGGCTCACATCTCCAGCCCAGTCCCACGGCACACACCTTCAAGGTTATTTAATCAATAGCCAATCAACATATGAAACATTTTAAACTGTAAACAGCACTCACCCAGACTCCCCCACTCCTCTACTCACTTACCCAGATTCATAGATGGTACATCAGCCCACACTGTGGGTCAGCATGGAAATCCTGTTAAGGAAACAATCTTTTAACTTGAATTTGTGAGATCTTAATGTTTTATTTAAACTGAACTTTGAAATGATTCTTTGGATGGATTATCTTTTAAAGCTCATAAAACACATTGAGAATCTAAGAGGCAAAATATGAAACAGTTGGAAGCCCTGAAATCAAGGTGAGTTTGATTTCACAATATTCAAAGACCTTGTTTTATTCATTTTAGCACCTAAGTAAGTTGTTAAAGTGAGATAAACCCAGAATGTAGTAGTACAACATTTGGCATACTGGCCCAGAGTAGATTTTCCATATAGTGTGAAAAAGCTGCAGGAACAAATCCTTGTTATGCACTGAAGGAAAATTAAGACTATGGCATGACCTCAATTAAGATAAAGATCTTCAAGAAGTGGAAAACTCTCATGGAATGTGTGAACTCTAAACTATATGCAAATATAATTTACAAAGCATGTCCGTGATCTAAAGTAGTTTTTGAAAAAAATGATTAAAAAATGGCCTATATGAAAGCTGCAGAAAAACATTGAATGTAGGTTGAAACAGAAAAGTTGAAAATCCATTCTACACTCTCTTTACTGCTAAAGACCACAATCTTATTGTCCATCAAAAACTGATGGAAGTTAGTCTGTCTGTCACACACACTATACATTAAATACTAAGAACATTTTTGACAACTTTCAATCAGAAAGGGCGGCAAAACACCGCTTTTCAGCCTGGTGATATATTACGCTTTTATATGAAAAGTCAGAGGATCAACTAGTCATTTACCCTCTGGGGAAACTAAAAATCTGTACCAAATTACAAGACAATCCGTCCAACAGTTATTTAGTTATTTCACTCAAAACATCGTTAATAGTTAATATTTAACAATAGTTGTGGACCAACCCACCAGCTGACCGATGTTACCATCCCCAGAGCCAAGTTGGAAGCTAAAAGCATGTTGGGTACATGAGAAAGATACATAGATCCTGTCAGGTTGTTATAAGATGGCAGAAAGAGAGAGATGAATGATGATGAATTCAAGAGAGATGTGCTCTCATATTTTTGCCTCTACACATTTCACAACTGTTGAACACTCTACGTATTGAAACCAGACAGGCTTCATCATTCGCATCTTTTAACTCCTCTCTTAAAACTTCCTTGTATAGGAAGGCGTTTATGAATTCTTAAATATTAGTTACTGGGTTTTCTCATTCTGCTCCTGCAATTGAACATTTTTTAGCTTTATTTCATCCCCGATGATCCCTGTGTTGTTTTTATTTGATTCTTCTTAATCTGCTGTTCTTTATTTGTGTTGTTTTTAACTTGTTTTAAGCTGTTTTATCTGCTGTTTTATCTATTTTTTTTGTGAATTACCTGTATTTTTGTTTTGTCATTGTTAGGGAAAGTGCTGCATAAATTATTATTATTATTATTATTTCAAATCCTTTTGGTAATCGATCAATGTTGTAAATCAAAGGGGAAACAGAAAATTTGCTAATCAATATTAGCAAAGCTCATATTATAGATAGTTTGTAGTTATAAAACAGCACTAAGATCAAAAGATTCCTTGCTGAAAGCTTCTTGGCATTCTCTGCACATTGATAACATTCAATATCTTATCTACATTAAAACAAGAATGATGTAAAATACTATATGATAAGGTGATACATTGTTTTTACAATTATAACAACAATTATAATGGCAGCTAGTTTTCAATAGCTGTCCTTGGAGAAGGTCTGCATATGTGTACATGGGGGGAGAGTAGGTGTCCTTGTTGTAAGAGGATTGAATAAGCAGGCTAGGTGGATTGCCTCGCCAATCTGCCAAACAGTACTACAAAGAGAGAGTGTATCAGTCAATGCCATGCTGGACATACAACTCTCCAAACAAAAGAGGCATTCTTATACAAGTGAGAGGACATGGAGTTACAGTGACAGTGGAGTACCATTATGACAATGTGCTAGTTCTGTCTCCAGAAATAAATGAAGCATATTTCTCTCTCATCTTCACTTCATTTGGTCGTAAGGACAGATAGACATTTTATCACATACTGTCCGCAGCAAAATTCAGTCAGGATACACAAACTGAACGTTTATTAAATTCACAGCCTAATAAACACACACACACACACACATCACATGGATCAAAATTATTACAAAAGTATTACTGTACTACAAATGAGTATGCACATTGTGTTTTAACTGATTTATTTGTTAATGTACGTTGTAAACAAAATGCATATAAGCAACGACACCGGATTCCTTTCAAATTAGACAAGTTTGCTGCTGTTGAAATGACCAATTAATACAACAAAAGAGGTAAATGAAGATTTATGAATGGGTAAATGACTCTGGCTTGTTACAATGACTGGGCCATAATGTCCATGGTTGAGAAATTAGCAGCCTAGTTTCTTTGTTTTTGGACAGGTAGGTGCTTTCAAGTTCAGTTACCTGGTCCGTCTTATGAATATATGAAAATCATCGTGAGCCCCACTCCAGTGCAGAGGGTGGTGTTGATGAAACTGTTCAGTAACTGCTTCGATGGCGCTAGAAAGGAATAAACTAGAATAACTTCTGTACTTTAGCGCTTTAGTTACAACAATAACAGTTTAGTTTTAAGGGCTCTGATGCATGCCACTCCCATGTCCACACAAATCATTTGATCATCATTGGTGCCACTGATTAGGGATCAGATAAGCACTACAAAAACTCGTTATGCCTCCTGTACGATCATATGTGTTGAATTCGCTGGAGCCACTTCCTGTTGTGTTAATGAGGCTAATTAGAATGTCATTACTGTATTATTTCAGATGCCGTGGAACAGACCCTGTAATGGCTACTTCCCCAGACCACTTAACTTACATATTTACACCTGGAGGAGTACTATGTACGCGTCCTGGAGAGATGGATGCATTTACACCTTTTCAACATCTGGCTAGAGTGTATGTCAAAGCAGCTTTGGTCTTCAGTGCTTCTTGGCTGCATTGACACTTTTTTTGATGTCCCATTGCTAAATGATCTGCCCAAGGCACATGAAGTGACTGAAGAAGTGAGTGTAAATGGGGTCTTTGTTAGTGCTCGTGTCTGTTTCTGCCTCCCTCCAGAGTCTGTACCTGTTCCTCTGTCTGAGCCAGTATCTGTATTTGCCTGTTTGTCAGTAGCTGTATCATTGTCTCTGCTAGAGCTTATTGTTACTTCGCACCTAGAGTCTATTTCTGAACTTATGCCTGTCCCTGTCTGTTGGTCTGAGGCTGTTTCCGTTTCCTCTGCCAGAGCTGTTTCTGCTTCTCAGCCTGTGCCCACTCCTGAACCTTTTTCTCATTTTGAACCTGTCGTGTTCCTCTGCTTCCTCGTCAGTCTCAGACTCAGTCTCCTCTCTTGGCGTGTCTCAAATTCACACTACATACTAATTCTACGCAGTAGAAATATTTCTGCAGTATTTAGAATGCAGTCGGGTTTGAGTATAATCATTGTCATTGTTTCCCATGTGAATACAATACATAACCAGCACAGAATTATTATGTACTGTAGTATGGATTTGGGACACACTCCATGTTATGCCTTATCTGCCCTGTAGACATCCTGAGAGTTTCTTTCCTCTGGAGATCAGCTGACCCACTCATTTGCTTGCTCAGCTATCCCCAGCTCCCTCATCTACCTCCAGTATAAAGAGGACAGTTTTCAGTACCACTTGTCCAGATTGTCTACATTGCCAAGATGCCGCACAATTCCAACTTGCAATTTCTGCCTTCCGGTTTGTTTGTTATGTGCCTGACACCCGTTACTTGCTACCTGTCCAACACATTTAATACATTTTGTTCAATGTTGTGTTGACAGCACACATTTAAATTGAGCTTATTGCTTTGGAACAGAACATTTTAAAGGTTAAATCAAAGTGACACATTTAACATTATCTCTTTCTGTCACACACACACACACACGCACACAAACTCCCCCCACCAACTAGCTGAAGGCTAGGGGTGTGCTTGTGTGCATCATTCAGCGTGACCTTTGGTTCTGCAGAAACAGTCACTCCATGTGTTGATAACTGAGTTGATCCCACTAAAGTAGGAGACCTCACACCTTGTGGAGCATTCCCTCAACAGCACTTAAAGTTTTCTGAGGCAGTTAAAGTGGAGAACGTGTTAGCAGGGAAAAAGATGTGTGTGTGTCGATTCAAATCAGCCTTTACCTTGGCTGCAAGTCTGGAGTGACAATTAAAGGACCAGTACGTTTTTTTTTTTTTGTCATCTTGTTATACAAAATGACCATAAATCTGCATGGGTTATGATAGGATTGTTGATAAATTATCAATGACAGTTACATCATAGGCCTGTCTTACAATGGTCACCAAATTAACTAGAACATAACCCTTGCCTTTTGGTCACAGGAAGCTACTGTACGTAAGTAGAGCAGGTCACCATAACTATGCTTCATGGCTAATCTGCTTATTCGGACCAGGTTAAGTATCAAGTATCAATCATTTAAAATGCTTCACCAGTCAACTCTTTTGACCATTCCAAAAGTATTGGGTTGGGCTGTGTTATAATGACCATCACTATTGCATCATCCACTTTTTTGGCTAGCATGGATAGCGGTGACTCACGGGCCACTTCTGCCATGAAGGATCACACAAGAGTGAGTCAGCCAATGTTCTGGTTTTAAACCGACCTTTCAACTTCAAGGAGAAACAATCAAGCTAGTTTTTGTATTAATATTAATATGCCAACAATAATCGATGTGATTAAGTGTACAGCATAAAAAATTATTTAATGTGGAGTATCTCATTAAAAATCAAATAATTTTATAGTTTTCTGACTTGTGCACCTGCAACGTGGGCACAGATGGTGTGGTCTCTCCTCAGCTCTGTTAGTTGTCTTGTGATGCACAGGAAACACATTAACACAGGAGTAGCCTGTTTTTTTTTCCCAGTTTCCCCAAGGGCTACGTTGAACAGTGTCTGCATCCTTTTGTTCTCATTATTGGGCCATCAGCGCACCATCATCAGGGAAGACTCCCAACCCCCCACAAACCAAGACAGCCTAACCTTTTAAATCACACGTTAAATATGTACTAAAGCCTAAAAACAACCTAATATTAGTGTTAATGCAGCTGACAGCTTTGTTAATAATTAGGAAAAGACTATTTAAAGAAATGTAATACACATTTTTAGAAAATACCATATATAGATTACCAGATCTTTTGCGGCTGATAAATGCTGCTAACTGGTATTCAACCTAACATGAGCATCGTTTTTCAAGTGTGCTACTTAGATTTCAATAACATGTTTAAATGTATCATTCTGTGTACCTCAATCCTAATGTGCATGAGATATATGGCTTATTAGCTTAGCCGTCTTTAGGTGTATATTGGGATACAAAACACTTTTCTATCTTAATTTAATCAGAATCAGTGGCACAGAAAAAGCTTTGGACTCACCACCTGAGGCTAGGTACACAGGGACTACTGAATTACTTGAGAACCTGGCCGTTTGTTGGCTCTGATAAGCTTGTAAGTAACTATAGAGATGTCCATTTTTACTCAGGAAAGGCGATTTTATAGATGCTTTTATTGACAAAAAAAGAAGGCAGCAAACTGCAGATTAGTACTGAATTACACCGGGTGAGACAGCAGGCAGAATCACTACCACCCTACACCCCCACATGCAGTGAGGGTCAGGACCACTATACTGTAACTCAACTGCCCTGTGAGCCCAGCCAGGAACTGACTGCTGACTTTGTCTCTGCTAAAAAAATCAGCTCAAACTAAAAGTGGCAAGCAAGTCAGCCCCGTCACTAAATTCCCTATTCACATACTGTCCCTATGCTAATACAGAATCAATGAGGACTTCACCAAGTAAAAAAGCAAAACCAGAACACAAAAGGGCAACAAAACACAGGGGCACAGCTGCACGGCAAATGTCCTGAAATTGCAAGCAGCTGAAACCAAATTATCCCACTGAGACCATGTAAGATTCATTGAGGTAATGGTCACACATTCCCGTGACAGAATTCAAAGCACTGCTGAAAGTTTTTACCTTAATGATGCAGTAATTGAAACCTCTAGTGGTATGCACAAGGCAATAGCTCCTGTTTTAAACTTCCACCTGAACACAAGGACATCAGTCTTTAACAAGACATCTGCGTTACTCATAAAATCAGTCATCCAAGTCCAAAACATGACCAATAACTTAAATTACTTCCTAGTTTGCAAATAGGGCCATCCATCCATCTATTCTGCCTTTCCTGTTCAGAGGACTTCCCAGGGGACTGGAGTCTCTCCCATCGTGAATTGGATGAGCACACCATGGACAAATCGCCAGTTTAACACAGGGCTAACACATATAGACAAACAAATTCGCACTCACATTCACACCAACAGGCAATTAAGTTTACAATTCACCTAACTTGCATGTCTGCGGTTTGTGGGAGGAAACTGAAGCACCCAGAGGAAAGACTACGCAGACAGGGTGAGAACATGCGACTCCACACTGATTTGGTTCAAATATTGTGTTAAAATATCAAAAAGGAAACTGATACTGGAAACTGGCAATAACTGTCTTGTGTATAACACAATTAAAACCAGTTGTTTTAAGGTGACAGAAATGTTGTGTTCATGGTTAAATGATTAAAATGTGACTGCTTACTGTGAGATAGAACCTGAGACACTGGTGTTGAAGGTAAACACATAAACAGGATGCGACAGACAGGACATTAGTCACACATCATGAATTACATCTCAGAGTCTGAACATAAATCAACGCCTAACAATAAACATTGTTATTGTGCTCATGGTTAAATGCCAGCACTGATATATATGGTTTATTTAAAGCCAGACCTCCACACCTGTATTATTTTAATGCACACCTACTACAAGCACTGAACTTTGCTATTACATGTAAAAATCTGACACAGAATAGCCACAAATGAATGTCATTTTTAGCTTAGGTTATATATGCACTTTCCTGATAATGACAAATGGCTGAGCAAGAGAGAGGGAAAGAGAAGGGACATAAGTGTAGAGAGTGGCAAAACAACAAACAAGACAGAACGTGTCCGCATATATTCTCAGATAGAGTAATTGTGGTTGTTCAAACAAGTGGACATAAAGGAAAAAGTCTCAGGACATTTCCAGTAATGGTGCCTAGTTTTTTGGGACAAACCTGCCTTCCTCTGTTAGTAATGTGTTTCAGTGATAAAGTTTCCTCTTCCTTCTTCTGCTCCCATCAGAAAACCAGCAATTGTTCATTGGCCTTGCTGTTTTCAGCAAAACTTGAAATTACTGGTAAAATCAGCAAAGTGGCAGATTTTGAATTTCATCAGCTGCTGTGACAAGTAAAAAAAAAAAAGTATTTTGCTCTACATAGATTGCCAGTGAACCTCACTCGGCCGCTTTTCTATCGCCTGCTTTGAAGTGCTCCCTCTCCAGTATATTATTTCTGCATGTTCCCAGTATTTTGGCTCCTTCTCGTTTGGGGACAAATTCAACACTGTCAGGCTCTTCAACTTCAGCAGTGAAGGGGAGAATTAATCTTTAGCTGAGGAGAGCAGATCGGCAGGCGACAAAGCAGCACAGCCATTAGGGCTGCGGAGGAGGCCAAATGCGCTTCCGGCCGCAGATCGACGCAAATGACTGCGCCAGGGGGACGACAATTCCCCTCTGCTGGAGCCTCTGCTAGATGATCATTAGTGTTCTGGGTTTGATTGATATAGCACATTTCCGATGGCAGGTGGACGACTCATCTCAACACGGCTGTCCCCAGTGATTAATCTCATTTTAAGATGCATCTGGAGGAGTCGAGTCATTCTAGATGGGCTGGTGTAAATTAAAGTGTATAATAATGCAGCACAGTCTGAGCTCTTCGAGTCAGGCTTAACTGGAGTGTCAGTGTTTCACATCATTCAAATCAACTGCAAGGGCGGATTGTGGGTCCTGATGAATGTATACGAAGTGGCACAAAGCAAGTGTTAGATTAATAATTCAACCCACCATTGTGACACAGAGGTACAGTGTTGAGACAAGCAGGTGCAAACAACATTGGTAATGATTCATTTCAGTTCTGGTACTTGAGGTTGACTACGGCGATGCTCCCAAAACTGGCAGTGGATTGATTAAACCTCTTGATCACCCATTTTGAAATCAAACCATTCAAGTGTAGGTCACTTAGGCTACAGGTACGAGCTGATGTTTGAAGGAATAGGTAATATGAAGGAGGAAAGGTGTGCTTACAGCATGATCAATGAATGGATGTGAAGCAGAATAGTGCTGATAAAAAGCATGTATGGTCAGCAAAACAATTAACCTGATAAATAAAGGTAAAAAATAGTGGAGGCTTAGGCACCAAGGTTAATGGTTTGGTAGAAAACTATTTCTGCCCTCAGGAGATTATTGTAATTATAGCTTCTGGAGGATGTAATTGTACAAGTGAAATTAGATGTGTTTTGCTGTCGTCCTCATAATCATGGGACTGTATGGAGGATAGAGAATCTCTTGATATGAAAATCAGTATGCTCATTTCACACAGTCTTAAATGATTGGACTTGTTCTGAAGCCTTATTCAGTGGGGTTCAGTCAAAGGGCTCCAAGGCTGCAGAGTTCAGTGGTAACCATGGATTCTTTCATTCAGTTAATGCCTTTTGCTTGAAAGCGAAACGCAGCCCGAGAACTCATTGTCTGCTGCAGATATTTAATTGAAACGAAGTGAGGGGGTTCATCATTTGCACTCTCACTCTAAAGACATTTCCAATATTGTAAAACTTTCTGTGGAGGGTTGATTCTTCTTCTTTATAACGAAGTCTGCTGCTAAGATAACTTTATATTGGGCTATCAACCCCCGTTAGCCCATGCACATTTCTATCCTGTACTGCAAATAGTAGCACATGATGATCTAATTGAGGTCACTTTGTGGAGATCCGTTTTCACTCAGACATTAAAGGGTCTTTCTGTTCAGTGTCAAAAAAAGCCACAACTATGAATCAGTGATGTAAGATAATAAAACATGAAAACATCCAATAAACATGGAGAAAATGTTGCTTTTGGAATCAAGACAGGACTTGAAGGTAATGTGAATTCTGGTAGCACTTGATATCAAATAGACATGCCACACTAGCTGAGGAGTCTATGTGTGTGTGCAATGTATACATCACATATGTTTTAGGATTAAGTTAAGAATGATATGTTACACATTAGATGTATATTCACAAACACTGGAAATTTGTATATTTTTATATTTTAGATTTGCACCTCACCAGTTTATATTTATATTTATGCACTGTCTACATTCAGGTTTTTGCACCTTGATAACCTTTTACTCTTAGATTTTGTTTATTTAGTTTATTTGCACTTTCTTACTTTGTAATGCAACTGCTGTGCAACAAGTTCCCTCGGGATAGATAAAGTACTATCTTACCTTAAATAATGTGAGAGTTTGACTTAAAGATGGAAAATAAGCTACTTATGTTTCAATATTGCATTATTATGAATGTTGCCCCTGTTTTCCTTCTGTGTTTAGAATCAAATACAACTGATGCAATAAAACTTTTAATTGAGTATGTATTAAAAATACGCATCGTGTGATAGCAGGTTCAGCGTTTCCTTTGAATTCTGGTGTCAGAGCTCTTTATGTTTGGATCAGAGGTTGCGCTTTTATGTCAAGTGTATGCCGGGTGAAGGTCTTTTCAAATCAGCAGAAAGTGCTTGTGTTCTGTCTCCACTTGACCTACATGTCATGTTTTTACAAAGACAAACATCAAACACAAAGAAAGTCTAAAACTATTGCACACATGAACAACTATACCTTTTCGAGATAACTTTCTTTGTACCTCCTCTGGATTGTCCTCAACTAAATGCACTATATGTAGGAGGTAGGACAAAATATTAGTTTCTCCTTACAGTAATAAGAAATTCAATAGATCACAGAAAAAAGAAATTACCATACTGTTGACATTTCCCAGAAAGTTCCCAGAAGTCTGCAAAAACTGAACGAAACGAAACTTTCCAAAGTGTTTGTTACAGGGCTGTTGAATAGGATTGCATTAGATTGTACAGGTGTTCACATCCTACACTGATAATATAAAGGTTATTAATGTAGCTGGATGAAAAATAACTAAATTTAGCATTCAGTTGTTGAGGGATTTGGGAACAAATTTCTAATTGATGGCCATGAATTTCTAAACTGATGCAATGGGTTTAAAATAGGCCTCATGGGCCCAGAGGGCACGAATCTCCTGCAACACATTAATGACAATGTAAAATTTAGATTTAAAGCTGCAATATGCAACTTTTTCGCCTTCAGGCAGAAAAATGAAATGCTACCCTTCTAAACCCCCAATCCTCAGTGGGGCAAGTTCATGCCCCAACATTTGTCATTCATCCTGATGAGCTGTCGACTTTGAAACTGTATCCAGCCTGAAGCCGTGGGTAACTGGCATCCTAAAGCCACCACAGGCACTGAGATGAACATAGACGATCTGCAGAACAAATGTTCCTGTGTTTCTGCTCAGGCCTTGTTGCTGTTTTTTTCTTGGCTTATTGTTTTCCTGCATTGTTGTCGTGATTTTGCTGCATCAGAGCCATTACAGTCTCATCTAAAAAAAAAAAATCTAAAACCCAGCTCACCACTGATCACACCCACAGAAAACGGTATGAGTCAGACATCATTACTTTAAAATATAATCTGATATGGAAAATAAATCAGGCAGCAATAAGCGGCAAAGTATCACTAACAGGATCATGAATCAGCTTTCATTTATACCCCAAGCTACAAAGTAACCAAAGATTTCTAATTGATTTTTGGGAGCGTACTAAAAACAGTAAAAACACTCCTTCTACAAAAAGAGGTCAAAAAGGCCAAGATGCAACATACTGTGCAGTGTTCATTTCATCACAGAAACCCTTTCGTTATGTGTCTGTCACACAGTGATAATCAATACACGGGAGAAGGGAAGGTGCCCCCGATTGATCAGTTGGTCACAGTGAACGTAATCAATACAAAGGCTGACTGGATCATGAACTTTAGGTCCCATACTTGCATCTCTCAAATCAACCAGGGATCAGAGATATAAGATTGAAATCAATCACTTTAATTGTCTTATACAGTAAATGTACAGTGATTTATTTTGGTGACATTGTGATAATTTAGTATAGTGATACTGTACATGTTAGACTCTGATGTGTCCTATGTCTATAGATGTTTGTGTAAAAAATCCATTTCTGATACAATGCCTGCAACATTTATGCTCTGTAAGGGTGCAGTCTCATGACAACTGGGATCAGACGTATAGAAACCTTTCATACAGTGCAACTGGTCTGGCTATTGTTTCCAGAATCCTCTACATTTATTTCCATACCCACAGGTTGAATAACTGACCTGAGGTGTTGTGGCCCAGTGCATATTGTATTTGTTCAGTTGGACTGGATGCTTATCAAATTGTGAAATAGGATTTTTGAATCAATAAACAAAAGAAATCCGGAATATTTTCAGTAAGACTGCGCTTCAAACTACTTTGATTCCTGAATCGTTTTTAACGGAAAGTTGAGTTGGTGAGGTGTCGTCTTTGAGCCATTTAACTTTTCCCCTTCTCTCTCTTTCTGTCACTTCCTCTCTACATACATCTATATGGCTCTCTCTTGCACATACACAAAACACACACTATACACACAGCTAATATGTAGTTACTTTACAAAGGAGATTTTTTCTCTCTGGGTTTCTTCTTTCAAATTCCTCTTGTGTGTTTCCTATCCTTTCATGGTAGGTTGAGCTTTTCAGGCATTGTCAGTCTTGTTTAAATTTTTAACAAGCGGGGGGAAGAAACAAAGAGACTGAGACGAGGGGAGAGTCCCTCATCTGAAATTGAAGGTATATTTCCCATGAAATGTTGTGCAGTGACGTGGAATAGTCTTCGCCTTTTGTGTCTTCTGATGCCGTTAGCCCCTTTTAAGCAAATGGTGAACGCTATGCATTCTTCAGCTTTCACAGTCCGGGTTGGTCTACCAAGAATAGCAATGCCCAGGTGGTTTAAACTGAACGTGCTTCTTTAAATTTCTTTAATTCCACTTCATTTAGTTTCTTCTGTAGTAGTTTGACAAGTATTTTACCTCAGCTCAGGCTGTGCAGTTAGTTTTGTAAGCTTAGTTTGCTTGTGCTCTGGGGTGATGAAATCTCAATAAAAAGAATTATGCTACTCAGTAACAATTTTCCGTTAAGCCCCACACATGCTTTTCTTGATTGAAATGTAATTGGATAAAATCATCAGCGGAAGATGTTGATCATGGATGGCCCAGTGGAAACAACATTGTACTTCATGTTGTCTTCAACAAGGAGTCATCTAATTTTGTGACAGGTGTGAAGGTAATGGAACTCTGCCAGACATCAAAAGGCAGAAAAGAACATGAACAACAACAGAAAACAGACACAGACAGCCTTACAAACCTAAATTTAGTTTAGTACCAGACGCGCTTATGTAAACATTTTGTTTAGGTCTAAGGAAATCACATTTTCCAGGAGACAGGGCAGAAGCTACCACTGAGGTCATGTCCTTGGTATAATTCGGGGGCTTTTAGCAATCTGTGGGAAGTTTATATTATTCGAATTACAAACCTGTTGTTTATTTTAGAGGCTGATTCCAATGTGTTTGGACTGAATATGTTCTAAGAATTTATTCATTTTATTCCTTGTGGTGTGAGCTTTCAAAAAGTATGTAGACCTTTATGTTGGAAATTAACAGAAAAGAAGAACAAGACTTACAGTCTACAGCCATGTTAGCAACTCTGTGAGGCTGTATTTAGGTTGCGTGGTGCTTTGAGCTAAATGCTAATGTCAACATGCTCACAATGACAGTGGTAACATGCTGATACTAAGCAGGAGTAAGATTTAGGTATTATTAATATTTACATATTTATATTAATGTAACCGTATAACTTCAGTCTGTTAGCATTCAATAATCTTATAATTGCCACTAAACACAAAATACAACTGAGGCTGATAGAAATGCCATTAGTTTTGCAGGTACATGGCCATCAATCAAAGTAGTAAACAAATTAAAATGTTGACCAGATGATGGCACAAGATAAAAAAGTTCACCGATGTCATTAGGATTCATCCTCTGGGAACCATTCATTTTTGTACAAAAATCACTCGGATAGTTTCTGAGATAGTTCAGTCTGGACCAAAGGAGTGGACCCGGCAGACATTGCCTTCCTTAGAGCCATGCTGCTAGCATGGATAAAAATCCAAATGATTAAAGAGATTTAGACCCCTTCTTATTAGTATCAGTGTGTGTTTGTGTGTGTTTGTGTGTGTGTGTGTGTGTGTGGGGGGGGGGGGGGGTACTCATGATCTCGCCATTTGTAAAATCTTGGTTACGGCCCTGCCAGGAGGCACAAATAAACAACTAAAATGCTAAGAGTAGAGTACATACTGACATGAAAAGTAAAGGGAAATAAGGACCCCATGTGCAGTGACAGACAGAAACAGCAGTTACCAAGCACCTTCAGTGTGCAGTGATTTTCAATTAGGACTGCTTGCATGCTTCTGAGGCTTAATTGCAGCTAAAGGATCTTATAACAGAAATAGAATAGAAGTCTATGATCCCTATGAGATGCATTTGAGAGCATGCCAATGTCAAATGAAACACAGGAAAACAGGGAGAGTTGGCAAACTGGCTCCATCTCCTGGAGGAGACAAGAGATGGGGCTCTATTGAATACACCCCCACCTTCATATGTTCTCATTATTCTTTTTGCGAATGCTTATGGAAGGCAATGGCAGGCTATACTAGAATGTTAATAGCAAGCACCATGATATTGCTATGGCAACTGTCTGCTCACTTGTCGGATAGAAATACAAACTCTCTTAATGACGGAATAATACTTGTGCTTAAAGCTACAGTAGGCAATATTACTGAATTGTAATTGTGGTTGAAATAATGAATTTTGACCATTGCATGTCTCTAACTAAAAACAATGTATGCCTGTGAGCACCCATCCCTTTGTATTTAGTTTAGTTTAGACTGATTTCAGGGTTAGCTAGCACGTAACTAGCCAATCACATCGACTCTGTACAAACTCTGAAGCGCTAACAGTGATCGGCACTGTTGTTGTACGTTTTGGGGGTGGGGGTGGGGTAAACCTTTCTGTTTCTCCTCGTTACCGCCACCTTCTGGATTAGAGTGTGAACAGTCGGAAGGGAGAAATCAAGACACATAAAAACAAAGGTGCGAGTGCTCACAGATACACATCTTTTTAAAGGAATCCTTCAATTAAATATTGTTAGTGGCATTCAACGGTCAAAATTTCAACCAAATTTATAATTCAATAACATAGCCTACTGTAGCTTTAATTCCTACTGGAAGCACCTGTACTAAACATATGCTCTGGTGGTGTTTTTAGATGTTGAATGAAAGTACTCATATGAAATGAACATAATGCTGTATAAATGTGGAACAAATAAACATAAAACGAACATCGGCAATCACCAGGAAAAACGACTTGAGATAGACGTTAAATGCAGAGAATTTCACACCCGAACAAACAAGTAATATTTCACTGACCTCATTCACAAGAATGCTACTTGAAAGGCTGCACTGCAAATAAACAATAATGAACTATAGTACTGGTCCATTTGTTCCATTTGTTTGGAGATGTCTGCAGGTGCAGTAAAGCATGAATTGGCCATCCATGACCAGTAATCATGTCCTGTCTATTAGAATGTGCTGCTGGGAAATAACACAAGGAATAGAAAAGAGCTATGAAATTCCTGGAATTACCACAGCTCACTTGTCACAATCCAATTACTTTGTCTATGTTTGCACAGGATCTCCATCCCTCCTCTCCCAGTTTCAATTCATTTCCCGAGGTTAACACCTTATTATTTGTGAACATTCTGTAACCTGCACCTGCTGTCTTCTTTTCACCCTTGCAAAACCTAAAATTGGAGGGAGAAGAAAAGAAATATTAAATTCTGACACATTAAAATGTCAACACTTTGATGTCTGAAATGATATATGCTCCACAGTTCATGAATACAGCATTGCCCTGTGTGGCTTCCAACATATTGGATTTTCCAGTGGGGAAGCAGCATTTATATTCAGCTGTTTGGTGGGGTTTAGAAAACAAGGACTGATCCTTATTGTGCATCTTAAGCTGGTCCCTCTCCTTTAAATGAATTCGTTTAACAAGCACTTCTTGAGGGTTTGTGTGCCAAGAAGCACTGAATTACAGCTGTTCCACAATGCCTCTGCCACAGTCCAAATTTAGCTGAATAGCTGTAAGGGAAAGTGCTCTCCAAGCTGGTTCAGGACCTTACAAGGAGGTGAACCCAAATACAAAGCACTACTACATTTTCTCTCCTTTAAGACACAATATTTTCTCACCCATGACACAAAATGACTACACTATGTCTGCGGGGGGTTGAAAGGCTTGTTGATCAAGCCATATTGATTCACTTTTTTCTTTGGTGTTGAGATTTGTGATATCCAAAGCTCTCTTTTCAGCTCATGTTTTGTAAGAAAAACTTTCCCCCACCAGTGTCTTCAAGCGCAGAGTATTATCATTCAGTTACTGATGTCCAATTCACTTGTGTCATGATTTGTGAGCATAATACATACATTTATTTTTGTTGTGAAGTGTTTTTAAAAGACCCTTGGGTCTTTGTCTCACTTGCAAAATTAGCATTTCTTTTATTCTTTCAGTTTCATGTACATGCAAATAAACTAAACTAAATGAAATATATTATAATGGTAGGAATAAAGCACAGACTTCCCATCAGCACTGAGCACCCGCTGAGTGTATATTCCCTTAGGTGGTCTTAGCTTGTTTGCTAGTTTGTTGTGTCACAACATTTTCTGAATAAAATAACTGCTTCTGAACAATAATGAATATGAATTGCCTGAACCACATGTACAAAGAAAACAGGATGTTGTGCTGTTTCTAAGAAAGAGACGCCACATGCTGTATGTCCATATGCTTGTACTGTGATGATACTTGCAGAGGTTTGGCTTCAGAGTGAAATTGTAAATGACTGTGACCAAGAGAAACTAGCTTCTTGGCACACTGGCTATGGGGGAAAACTGGATACTTAATTTGTACCCACTCAGCTATCATGGCTGTCAATGTCAGGCAGCCAGTACCATGGCTGTTCACCTTGAGGGGTCCCTGGGAGATTGGCTTCTCTGGAACTAACAGATATGGACTGGAGCCCAATTTCCTTTTGGCTAATTAGCTCGGCTACAATACCAGTGGCAGTCCTTATCAGCCCCCAAGCCTTCTGCTCTCTGTCTGTTTTTCTTTTTTCTTTTTTTTGTTGGTTTGAAGCACAGTAAGACAGCTTGCCCAAAAAGTTCCAACAGACACTCTCTCTTTGTACATGCTTGATAGCAAAGGTTATATATGTTCTCAAAACGTGCAAGCATGTACTCATTGAGTACATACATACACACATGAAGTAAAATCATTTTATAAAAGATATAATCTGGTAAAAGCCTCAAGCTCAGTTAACTCGTTTTTTTGTCTAAATGGAAAATATCTGCATAATGTTAATTCAAAATATGAGACACACAGGAATAGCCATATCTCAAAACATGTCCTACACTCTTTTCAGACAAACAACAAATTGTGCTTTTTCAATGACACTACCAACTAAAAGGCTTCTTTAATGTAAGATAATTTTCAAAAATGTGGGCAGGTTAGGTTTATACATTAACTTGGGTTGGCATTCGTCGTGCATTAGATATACACATGCACATGTAACTATTGAAGTGCTTTATTAAAAGGAATAGTTCAACATTTTGTGAAATAAGCTTATTCGCTTTCTTGCCAACTGTTTGATGAGAAGATCAATACCATGATCATGTCTGTCGATTAAATGTGAAGCTACAGCCAGCAGCTGGTTAGCTTAGCTTAGCATAAAGACTGGAAACAGGGGGAAAAACAGCTAGTCTGGCTCTGTGTGAAGGTAACAAAATGGGATCTTGTCATCATGGTGAGTTTGCCAGGCAACAAGCAGGAATTCATTGTGCCTTGCCAAGAAATAGTCTGGCATGTAACCCCTTGAAAACCACAACTTGTTGTTTTTACACTTCTTACACTTTTTGTATGGATTAAACAACCAAGATATCATGTGTTAAACAGTGAATTTAAGAGGTGCTGGTTGTTGGATTTTCTTACTTTCAGACAAAGCCAGGCTAGCTGTTTCCCCCTGTTTCTAGTCTTTGTAAAAAGCTAAGCTATCAGCCCACTAGTAGTAACTTCATATTTGGCAGCCAGATGTGAGAGTGAAATCAATCTTCTCATCTAACTCTCAGAAAGACAGAAAACAATTTTTTTCAAAACGTCCAAGTACTACTTTAAGTAAGATATCTCAGTGTTAGAGAATAAAATGAAAAACATATCTACTGAATTTTTATTAGCATTCAAACTATAAGAAACTATTATTTAGCAATAATCATTATTCCCATATACATTTGAAGGGTGCCTAGGTTATCTTTGGAGGGGAGTTACCACCTTCTATCTCACATTGAAGCCATGTTTCTACGCACAGTATGTATAACCTCTGCTTAGTTTTTTAAGCCGAGAGTTGCTTTAAATATTCTGTATTGTTTCATGTCTCATTTGTCTTTCTCCTGACTGCTTGGCATCTATCACATCCACTCTGGACTGAAATGCACCCACTCAGCAAAAACACTTATTGTGTGAATTTTTCTTCAGTCTACAAGATATCTTCGGCAAACCTTATTCTAATTCATGTAATCCTCAGAGATGGCACAGGCCCAGCATGCAGCCATTCAAAATGCACCAGTGCCCTCAAATGCCTGCTCAGTCCCAGAACACAGACAGTAAGGGCCTCAGGGTAATTTCACACCCTGTTATGATTTTGTTCAGAAATAATATGGGTTTGAAGAAAAGTTCGTGTTGACTTCAGAGAAAAAAAGCATACTCTAGTTTCTGAAATTGTACTTTGTGAGTCCAGCTTTGATACCCTGGAAAGACCCATACCTGTCAAATAAATGCAAATGTGTTTTCATATTAAGTAGAAAAATTACAGTGATTATGGCTGTGCAGTAACAATAAAGCTTCATTCTTATTATTAGCACCTGGCATGAGATAAGCAACCACGGCGCTCCATCTAATGAAACTAGATAAATAAATAGTATTCTGGCAATAAGAGCCAGTTACTGTGCTGCATGTTTCATGACAAGAACAATGGACAAAATGCATTTGAAGGAAAGCACCTGGCAAACATGGACTCTCTAATGTCTCCTTAATGTGTTTCTTTGGAGCATTTGGCTGCAGGGCAACACAGGCTGACACATGTACACAATAATAGCAGACTAAAAGAAGCATAGAACCATATAATAGCTTCCATGACCATTAAACTTTAATAGGCACACATAACTAATGCAGTTAAACCTGCTGCAGGTTTCCTCTTGTCCCAGACCACCAGACTCTACAGATTAAATTTCTAAACTGGATTGATTTGCACAGACATGACCAATGGTTTTAATGTGAACATCGCAGGTCAGTGTACTCTTATGGTGGTGGGGGGAATAACTGTAGTCACAATTACGTGACTTGCTTGCAGCTTGCCTGGCAAACAACACAGAATTACCGCCAAGCAAAGGATGTCAAGGCAACCTAATGCTCTGTCATTGAAACCCATCTCAATTAAGCTGAGGCTGGACAGGTGCCTGGGAGTTGACTGATTGGTTCTTCCCTTCCCCTCTCAGTGTGGTGATGTTCCTATTTTCCCGGTAGAAACACTGAGGATGTTAAGGAGCTCTAAATGGAGTTTTTTCTCCGTGTTGTTCAATAAAAGGAAAGACAGTTACTAACTCTTGAATGTATAAGTCAAGACCTCCCTGGTGTGATAATAGCTTTACTGTAGTGTTTACAGTGATTGACTATTTCATTTGATTGTTGCTCTGCTATTCCAGCATAAAAGTTATTTTATTAAAATGGAATTATACTGAAATAACTTTAACTAGGTGACCAATTTTCTCCATTACTACCAATAATATGTACAATTTTTAATTGACATACAACATCTTCTATTAAAGGAAAACTATGGTTTATAGTTTGGTTTTATTGCCACTTGGGTTTTAGTTTTGGATCTTTGGCCATTGGTTCTCTTAGTCATGATTACACTGTATTCACCACAGTAATATGCTAAGACTATGCTAAAGAATGCAGCAACACAAAAAAAGTCCAACAGGAAAAGAAACGAATGGTAAGACAATCATGCATGCTGTAAACTCACCTACTGTTCAGCCAGATAAGCTTTCACCTTATTTGGAGGTAAAACAAGAGGAAAGCACACTCGTAACATCCCGAAAATAAACCAGTGAGTGCAGACAGCTACAGCCGTCGGCCAGTGTTGAACCAGGAAATCGGACCGTAAACTGTGATGGATGTTTACAGCAGACAGTTTGTGGAATAGTTTTACAGTTTGCATAAGTTTTCTCTTCGAAAGAAGTTTGACCTGTGTGATTGTGTGATAGCTTGTGTTTGTTGCCATGCTGGACCTATTTTCTTTATCAATGTCATTGTGCTGTGAGATTTAAACAATTACTAGGGTGAGTTCAATGTTATCATAACCTCTAGAGCCTATGGCGTAAAAAAGAAAAAAAAAAAACGTTGTAATAATCCATAATTTCCCTTTAAGTAAGAAATAATCAGTGTAGGCCAAAAACAAAAAAGATCACAACACAGAGGCTAAATATCTCACCAGCTTTATTTTTTAGAATCACATGAACATAAGCACATTTTTCAGTATGGATTATCCAGTTTATTTAAGAATTGTTTAGCCATAATTTGGGGTAGTATGCTTTTAAAATAGTATAATCTTTTCAACCTTGGAATTTAAAATTACTTTGCAATTCCAAAAAGTAGTTGAAGGCATGACTTAATAAAAGCTGAAGGAATTTCTCTTCAAGCTGTAAGTATTAATTTAAAATGATGATCAGGCCGTTATAACAGCCATGCAGTTATATTAAAATAATGTACACTCAATAAACCAATAACAGCGCATTCATTGTGGCCATGCTGTAAAACCCGATTTAAGATTTAAAGAAGTGGCTTGATTATATTATTGATTTAACTAATGTGTTCTTCGATATATATGTGAGAATAAAAAGCAACTAAGTGGACCTTGTTGAGATTATTTTGTCAAACAACTATTTCCAAAGTCGAGTATGAACTCAAGTCACATTACTGATAAAATATATATCACTTTACAATGAAACAAAGACTATACTCATTTGGCTACAGCCTGAGATGCTCAGGCAGGGACTCTCAAAATGATTCAGAACAGACTGTTAGAATAAACCGTTCACTCTGTCATGACTCAAATGGAGGTAAATGATGTGGGGAGATAGCAGGGACCTCCACATGTGTAATGGTGAAACTCTCCACTGTCAAGGGAAAAACGGCGGCTGGCAAGTCCACATGCATTAGAGGAGGCAAATGGCAGTCTGCACTCTGCCAAGGATCACAGAGGAGATGCCAGTGACGGGGACTGAGCCTCACACTGGGAAAGAAAATCTTTATCATTTTCTTGGAAATTGCACTGTAAATAAAACAAATAGTTGTTTGAGAGGCACAGAGATCTTAATGATGTTGAATATCAACACATTTACTGGTCAGACTGGAAATAACTGTCACATGCCTGAAATGATGCCACAGAAGTTAGGAGGGGAACTTTCCATTTCATGAGTTTTGTCACTGCAGCTGGCTGATGGGTAGACTTTAGCAGACATCAGATAAAAGGAGGAGACTTTCACACTTTTGGGTCTTAATCACAGCCTGATTGTTATATTTTCTTCCTCAAAATGTTGAACACTTCCTTTGGATAAATTCCATAAACGACAGCTGTTATCCATGTTTGTTCTTGACAGTGACGGGTCAATTTTTAGGGTCATACAACAGGCCCTGCAAAGACTACAAAGGGTTTGTGACAGTTTACTACAGGATGGAAACTCCACTAACCTGATAATACCATTCAATACATACAATACCCCCACATTTCCAGATGTGAGCTGAGGGCCAGCATCCCGCCAACTTTGAAAGCAAGAACTTTGTGAAAGAAGCCTGCTCAACGTCTGTGTTCTAACCCAACTTAAGTGAAGAAACTCTGAATCCTACACACCCAGCCAAGTGAAGTGTGTGAAGACATTATCTGTCAGCTGCAAGAGAGGGAGGGAGAGACATGCTCCAGGAGGGCTCACAGGAAAAGAGACGCTGTGCCTTCCTCACTTTCTCAGAGCCACTTTCCCACAACATTCTGAACCACCAGGTGAACCTTTACTTTTCCTGTGATAGTGGGGATGATGCTATAGATTACTGAAAGTAGCCTAATTTAGCGTTAGGTCAGGAGTAGGATCTCCCTTCTATTCAATCATGAGACTGAATTGGGAAGTAGCCTATTTCACTTGTGCTTACAAGTAACCTCTCAGCTGCTGAACGGTGGCCTAAGTGAATTTCACTGTGTAATGTTTGAGTTTTCCTCCTCCTCCTTGTACATCTTGCCATTATTCACTGCTTTATCTGGTATACACTGGTCCTCATTCAGTCATTAAGGAGCAGCATTAAGGTTGAAAAGAGATATGTAAGTGATGTCCATTACCATTAAGTGGCATCGCTGTATTCATGGTTGCATTTATCAATTAATTTCGATGTTTATTAGTTATAGTTACATACATATAGTAACATAAATTGATTATTTCTGAAGTGAGTGCAATCACACTATGTCTTTTTTTTGTTTGTGCTGATTAATGTGTTAACGCAATATCATTTTGGTGCCTCTTTGAGGTTTAATAATTATCGTTATATATTTTGGTATGTTTTAAGTCATAATTCCCTACAACAGGAAACAGCAGACTTGGGTACTCAGTTCCCAACATATATCAGCCATAATCTGCAAATATGTGAGTTAATAACTTTACATATTAACATTTTATTCGTAAATGAAAATAACTAATTTCTCTCTTGCATGAATCATGTAGGTCAGACATGCATCATGTAGCATGCAAATTTTGAGGTTTTGTCCTCCTTTTTGTACAGTCTTTGAACAAAAAAAATGGCAATCTTTGAATCACTAGTTTCCACATTGATATGAGCACTAAAACAGATTGTTCAGATCCATTAACTACAATCATCAGAGCACAGGAATTACAGAAGTTATTCAAGTATCGCTCAGCATGACCATTATATACTTAAGCAATTACACTACCCTTGTCTAGAACCTAAAAGGGCAAATCTGTATTTATTCATGACATGATAATTACTGGTTAATTAACATATAATTAAAAGACGTGAAATACTTTAAGATGAAACTTCAGCATTTCTGTAATTATTAACTAAAATAAAGGACTTGTTTTACAACCATTAAAAGCATCAGAATAAATTAATAACTTAACTGATTTAGTCTAATTGTTGTCTTTGTACTCAAAGTCAGAGCTGTCAATTAATTAATTAATTAAATAACTGCAGGTTCCAGTCCTGTGCGTTGCATTTTGCTCGAGGGTTATTCTCTGACTTACAGTTAGACCACAGACTGTGCCTTTTACAATAACTTGCAGTGTGTCCGTGGTTCTCTTCATTTTCTTGACCTCATGACATTTCTACATCATTCTCCACCAGTCTGAGAATGGTTTTCAAAATTGGGGAAAGGGCAGAAATTATGTTTTAATGTAATGGTTTCATTGGAGAATAAGTGAGGAAGGGTCAGCGGAAGCTTTACTGGAACTGGAAGTGTAATATCTTCAGAAAGCAAAACAATCTAATGGACGCTACATTTAAGCCAAAAGGCATTGAAAAGATCGGCTCTTCTCTGGTTCAACAACTGTACAGAAGCTCTTTATTCTTTAGTTTAAACACAGGCTCCTTTTATGTCTCATGCTCTTTTTTTGTGAGGCACAAAGCAATCCAGAAAGTAAGTCCGTTTTTACTTTAGATTTATTGATATTCAACATAAAGATACTGTTAAATATTGGATTTTAGGAAACGTTAAACACATTTAAAAATAGGTTTGGCTCTCGGGAGCTTGCTTTCCTGTTTGTAAGAAGTGCTGCTTCCATTTGCAGCTCAAGTTTCATTTATTTAGACGTTAAATTGCATTGTTTTAGTTTTCCTTATTGCATGTAAAAGGCAATAACTCGTTAGGAAGGAGCACAGCATGTAATTAAATGTTGCTTCCTCATTCTGTTGGTTAATCTGTCGACTCATGTTTATTGAAGAGCGTTTATGGTACATTTGTCAGTGTTGCATTTAAATGGCAGTAAGAACCTGATCAGACAAGAATTATGTAGCTATTCAACGGAGATAAAAGCTCTGTTATCTTTAGTGCAGATGTTTGTAGCAACAAAGAAGTGGAAAGATATAATTTGGGGTTGTCAGAATTTAATACAAGTAGCTTTTTCAGTTACTTACTAAACCCTTGTCCACTTGGTAGCATGAAAACAATTTCATATATAAGAAAAAATCATTTCTATTGCCAAAATTCAAAGGAGCCCCACACACATAAAAGAACACTCTTTGTTAAGAGTTAAGATGTTTCAAAGAAAAAGAAGCCTAATTTTCCTAAAGCTGTCAACCACCCGGCCTGATGTGTATTAGAAAAGGAATTTCAAACGATTTAACTTTATCTACTGATTATTTATTTACTTATAAGTTGTTGCGTGACTACCAGAGCAAAGGCTACCAAACTTTACCTGGTACTCCATCCTCGAGTCTACTCCAACACAAATACATAAAGAGCAATACACACAGAGAGAGCCTTGAACTGAGACATGCACATAAAAAAAGAAAGTCTGAGATGTTTGCTGCAGTGCATTAGAAGGGAGTGAGCAACCTCAAGTGACATGGACCTGTGCACCTGTCATTTCAATTCTGTTCATCCTCTCGTGATGGTTTAATTCCCAGTTTTTTACAATTGTACCATCCTGCCAGCTAGAGGTCTTAACCCCCATGGGATGGCAGGGTGACCTGGCGGTTAGAGGCCAGCCCATAACTGCAAGGCCAAGAGACTGAGCCGCTGCATCCATCTGTACCCATGTGTCAAGGTGGACCTGAGTTAGACTTTGAAGTATTACTTACTCCTGTGGCATGGCATCCTGCTGAACGCGCACTGTTCCCCTTGCAATATTAAACTGTGTCCTGTATTAACTTTCGTTACGAGGTTTAGAGGAAATACTCGCTTCATGCGGCTTTTCTTTTGTTTTGAAATGAGTTGTCTCAAAATTGTTTGCACTTCTTTTTTAAAACCTGTAGTCCTCATGATCGTATACCTTTGACATAAAGAAAATACCAGCACAATAACACACCGAGTCAAATTTCTTGTTTTCAACTTCCTCCTCCTCTCTTACACTTGCCTTCATTTGTACTTGCCAAAAAAAGTGAATCAGATTCTTGATTACGGTGGACTTTTACTTATCCCTCTTCCACCTGAGTGGGTCATAGAATAGCTCCTCTTTTCCTCCTGTTCAGTTTAATTTTTAACTTTAAATGAATTGTGTACTTTTTCCCATCCTGCATTGTAAAAAAAAAAAGAACAAATGACCCTGGAGGCGGAGCTTGTGTTGATTCACACAAATGTAATTGTGCTGGTCTAAACACACAAAACCAACAACAAAAAGTTAAATAAATCCTTGTTGAATATAAAACATCTATACACTTATAATTTCAGTTCCTGTGAGTTCAGCCCTTCACTACAATCAGTCTGTTAGTCTTCAGGAACTCTCACAATAGAGTGGGTTGATTTGGTTTGGCAAGTGTAGTCCACCCACCAAAGGCACCTGGAGGCACCTTTTATTCACAGTCGTAAGTGAAGCTCGTGATTCTGTGAGTTAATATAACATGAGACATTTTCCTTTAGCAGATCTGTTTTAATGGGTGTTTTCCCACCCTGGAAATGTTTCTGGTACCTGAGAAAAGCAGTTGTGAAGTACAGTAAGTGTTTTGTGTTAAAGTGGAAAACAAATCTTTGTATTGTAGAAAAATTACTTACGTACTGTTTAAAGTGACTTGTATCGGCAGTGACCACAGTGTATTACCTTTAAACTGCACAGCAGATACGGTACTCAGCGAGTTCTGTAAGGCCTCAGGTTCAGTGGCAGAATTAAAGCATAGAGCACAGTGCCTTCCAAAGCCAACGCAAGCAGACTCTTTACGCCTGCAGAACAGCCATCATATACTCTTGAATGGTCTTTCATGCTCTCGTAGCTCCGTAACCTTCACCTCACAGAATGCCTGAGGATGGAGAATTGTGTTTCATGTTAACGGCTAAGGGTTCAACTGTATGCCAACTAAAAATCAAACGACTCAGAATCTGAGCATGTGCAGTCCCCTCTGATATTGATTCAAAAGCTCTGGGTTCAAAAATACAAGTTAAGATGTGAAATTGTTGAAAAAAAGGGGAAAACAGCGAAAGGAACAAGTTATATCACATTGCAGGTTCCTTCTGATTGCGTCATGTTTTTGAACCAGTAGCAGTCACATCTCATAGGAAAATGTAAAAAATCAGAACACACACAGTATTAGACAGTTCAGTTTATAATTGTGGATGTCCAAGGACACAGGGTGTCATATGCTGTACAGATTGTAAAGCCCCTGGAGGCAAATTTGTGATTTGTAATATTGGGTTATATAAAAAAAACTGACTTGACCTGGTTTGTGTACTCTAAACAAGTTAACTAATGTATAATATCAAAGAAAGTTCTGAAACAGTCCCATTGTACAGACATTCAATAGAAAACCTCCTTTTGACACATTCAGGGTGCCTAAATGGATATTTTTCTGATTGATGACAATGTGCCCTATATTATAATAAAGCTCATTTGGGTGTGAAATACTACACATCATTTCTATGAGTCCACAAATCCTATCTACTGCTTCAGTGAGCTCCACTGCCAATGGAGCAGCTCTGGGTTTTCTCTCTTCATCACATCACAAATTAGAGCCTCAGTTCATCTGAAGCTTTAGGATTGAATTGCTTAAGCTCAGAAATAACATAGAAATTTTGCTTGAGTGTAGATGCCTGGCGTCAGATTGCTGCTCCTCAAATATACAGGAAGCACTATCAGGACCACCTGCTCTTGCCATGAAATAGACTGATAAGGTGAAGGCTATGATCTTTAATTGATTTCACTCCCATTTCACTCATGAAGGGAGATGTAGATGGAATCATTTTTAAGCCTGGTGACATGGCGGAACAGGAGGGCAACGTTGGCAAGATGTGTTAATATTTTGTGTAGTCAGAGTATGTGAAATCAAATGATTAGACCTGCATGGGAGGAAACATCTCATGGAAAGGATTCTTGATGTTTATGTTGGATTATTCTTTGGGTTATCGCAGCTGTCTATCTCAGTCATTTGTGCTATAGAGTATGTTAGGCTGGAATAGACATGTGCACATCCACAAGACCTCAATATGTGCTGCATGGATACCAAAAAATCAAATACAATACAGTACGAAAGTATCTGCACACTGGAGTCCTGGCGATGTTTCAACACAGCACAGGTCTTCCTTGGGAGACACAGGTCATCTTCGTCAGAGGAAAACCTGGGTGTGGTCCAAAAGTTGCTAATAAAAGCTAAAGGGAACTCTGATTCCAGTGTGGAGGTTTCTCTCTATTGCATTCTTGCTATTCAGTAAAGGTCAAACAGCATTCATCAGGCATGTAAAGAGGACATTTCACTGTAACACTTATAGTCATTCTTCTTTCAGTTCTAAATCTAAAATTATGTATTTCTGCACGTTGTTCTTCACAGCATTAAAAATTAACATTTTGTAACCTGTAATTTCCGCATGAAGAGCCAGTTAACTATTGCTTTCTGTTGCACGATATTACAATTATTGGAGGAGGACAAAGGACAAAAACTGAACTTTGAAGCTCAACCTTCCACTCGAAAATGTGATTTGCTTTTTGTTACATCACTTGGACGTTTGACCTTCACTGTGCAGCATGATGTATGTGCAGAGTTTGACACTTTAACACACAGCTTGTTTTCACATTCATCTGCTGACCGGGGGGCGGGGGTTCTCTGAGCTCATCTTAAATCTGAGTTTAAGGCAATCATGGTCCAGTATGCAACTTACACATGTGTGATGTGGATACTTGAGACCTCCAGTGCACATACACTGAGAGTGGACCACAGTAATGAACATCTTGCATCCATAATTAAACTGTTGTTTCCAAGGTCAAGATAGTTCTTGTTCCATTCCCCTTGATGGCATCTCTCATACACACACACACACACACACACACACACACAAACAATTGTTCATATCAGAAAGACAAATATAAGAGCTTCTAAAAGCTACAGTACGCATTCGAGCCAGGCCACTTGTTAATCATTAACTCAGACAGAATATCACCGAAAATTAATACATAGATAAACAAACATCACTCACAGAGTCAACGCAAATCATGTTTTTGCGTCACAAAAGTGAATCAGAAAAATAACAAGGAAGCTATTCAGCTCTAAATATGAGCTATCGTACTGTACAACAAAATCGTGCAAGCATGCTGTGTTCGTATGCTGCATGGTATCTTTGTGGACTGCCTAATTATGCTTAATTCATTGCACTAACACAGTGCTTCCAAAAAAATAAAAAAATAAATGTAGTGGTTGCCGCTCGCAGAGAGGCAGCATGAACAGACTCTTTATACACCAGATGCACCCTCAAGTGAGTAGGGACATAATCAGTGAGATGTCCCTCTCCACACACACTCTCTTTCAACTCCACCATCTGGCTGATGCTACAGGTGGTTCAGAGGGAAGTCAAAATATTTCAACCATCACTTCTTTCCCCCCAAGCTGTGCCAGTCCTCATCTGTCACTGTTAATTTTTATTATCTATCATTTCAACAATAATGACATCATTACAATAGCATCAAATGGTTGATTGTGGGTTGTTTTTGGAAGTAAAACAAAAATGATAACAATGTGCCTAAGTGCTGATCTATGGAAATGTGCACGTCTGTTGTGGAAAAAACCATATGCATGGGAGACCACCTCTGTCGCAAGACACAAGTAGCCTCTGCTGCTGCTCTGGCTCCCTGGCAGGCGATGCATTGCGTGAGAAGTGATTATATCATTGTTCTCTTAACAGCTGGATTATATAAAGTTTGGCTCAAGATAATGCAGTCCAAGATACATAAAGTCAAGTCCAGAAGTATGTGTTGGACGAAGAAGTGGCTAAGGCTCAAAGTTTAAGTTATATGGATACAATTACAAATATGAAAAGTAAAGTGAAATCTCCTATATGAAATAACCACAACTCTTCTAGGGGAGAAAAGTGTGTGTTCATGTAGGACCCTATAGATCATTGTATGAGAAAATAGGTTTTCAGGGCCTATAATCATGTTGTTTTTTGGTAGTTGTCTAACCTTAACCATACTGTAGTTGTCATGCTGGCATCTGACGCAACCGGAGTTTTGCAGAATTGTCCAGTATCAAGGTTCTTCTCTGGCAATAGGGATGACACAACAACACTTAACGATTAACATGCACTTTTGAACTCTATCTGGAAAACAGCTGATTTAAAAATGGACTGAATCAGAGGACAGCATAAACTTACGTACAAGAAAACAAACAAATATGACAAGATGAGGAACAATGCTCAACAGTCTTCTGTGTGATCCTTTAAAACTATACAGTATATCCTCTGTAATGTCCTTACAAAAGGTTGAGGCAGTGTTACTCAACCTCACAGTCCCACACACAAGATTAGACTGACTTTAACTGAATAGTGATTCTGGGATTTGTTTAGTTGGAAGGAGGGAAGGTTTGGAAAGGGAAGAAAAGAGAGAGGGACAAAGAGGAAGAGATAGTGCGAAAGAGAGAAGAAGAGGCAATGAGTGCAAGAGAGAGCGAGAGAGATTTGGAATTGCTGCCTACTACATTGTGAAAGATATCACTCTATTAGCATAAAATTACAATGGTGGAGGGTTGCCTCTGCTTGAGGGATTGTCTGAGATCAGCTTAATCTCCAAGTGCCAGCAAATCTGATGACTCGCCCAAAGTTTAATCATGCCACGAGGGCAAGAGAGGACCTGATGAGAACCAAATGACACACTGGGGTATCCACTCCAGCAAACCGGTTTCTTTATGAGCACCACATGATCCCACAATGTCGCGCACAACACGACATCAGAGTTTTAATGTGGCCACAAACTGCTCCAATAAATGTTATAAATTCCATGACATCAAGTGACACCTATGACATTTTTTTTTAATCTCATCATTATCATGCCTTACAGGGCTCCTGCTGATAGACTTTGTAAAAAAAAAGACCCTGGATATACTTTATGTGTCTGTAATAACTTATAGTGATAGAAGATTTATTTTGCCAGCTGAAAATCCAATGGCTTCTGGCCACCAATGAGTGCATTTTTCACAAGTAAGTAATTGTCAAAGGTTTGTATGTGATAAATTAGATGATGTACTTTTCCAAGTGTGTGTCCATTTCACCACAAAAAAGAGCCATGATTAAGATTGGAACAACTAATAGTTGCATGACTTTGGATAACCTGAATCCCAACCCTGATATCCTCTTTCTCAACCTACAATCTACCTATGAACATTTTTTGGTGTCACATTTTATATCTCTTGTTGCTAAGACATCATATTCAGTTTGTTGCCATATGATTTGAACATTGCTGAAAACAGCTCCTTTTGCATTTCCATTGTATCTTAAGCTGCACTATGGAGGATGTTTTATGGAATGTAAGATTCACTCAAAGAATTACTGATTCTCACAGTGAATCCAAAACAAATATATGGAAAGATGAAGAGACTGTATTGGTATGTATGTAGTTAATAATGTGCTTTTCTAATGACTGAACTCCCCTACCCAATCTGCATGTTTTAAACATGACAGTTTGGAGGAATTAGCTGTTGGTGTTTGCGGATATGAGATATGATATGATGATGCATGCGTCCCATTATGTCATCTCATATTCCAGACAGGTATTACCTGTTTTACTTTTTTGAATTTCGATTATTATGGTAATTGAACATTAAGTATGTATTGCAAAAATAATAATAAAACTTTTTCTCAGTATTTATTTAACATACCAAGGTATCCTTTCATCTAACAACTCCCTCCCAACATTTAAGAAATGTCTGAAAAGGTTTTTCATGTTAAGCAAATGTTGGATCCACTTTCCAATATTTAACAAAAGTGTGAAATGTTTCTCCCTATTTTCCAAATTTTGAAACACACCCAACATTGAATAAATGTACAAAAACGTTTCACACATTTGTTAAACACTGAAAGAACTCCAACATTTAGCAAATGTGTGAAAAGTTTTTTTTTTTTTACACCTTTAGTTCATGTTGGATTTCTTCCAACGTTTAACAAATTAGTGAAATGTTTTACCACACCAAAAGGTTGTACTTTCTGTTTTCAGCTGGCCTTTTGTTGAAGGCTGGAGAGCAGCACTCCCTGTGAGCTAGAAGACGGCTCGACATCAGAGTAAGTTGTGGAAGTTTGAGTGTCGTAGAAAAAAGAAAGCCTTTGTTGAAAATTAGCAGACTTACATAAAGAAGCACTAGTGATGTGAGTCACCATGCTGAACTGGCAGCGAAACAATGAAATACATTAAGACCGATGTCATACGGAAAAACAATCAGTACGTTAGCGTGGAAGAGTTTCCCACATTGTTCAGATAACTGTAAATCCTAATACCCTTTAGGAGGCCAGACAATATCAACAGACACTAAACTCATATCAGGATTCATTCACTCTGCTCGTCTGCATCGCTGTTCAACTGTGCAGGGTGCTTCATGTCTATTACATTTAACAATGAAACACCATTTTGTTTCCCAAACACTACCACAGAAGACATTTTCTGAGTGAATTAGCTGCCATGAACTCCCTGATGTCTGCATATCATTCCATTATTTTTTGCTTATCGTGAGCCTTAATGCCTTATTTGCCGCCCATAATTGCCTGTGCTTCAACACACTCAACACACAGCCATTCATGGAAAGGCAAAACAGTGCACTGAAGAGGAACTGACGTTTAAATTTTAGGTATTCGGCTTCTCTTCTGAGAAAAAGCAACTTAGAAATTGCACACAATGTGAATTTATCATGGAGCTAATTGTCTTTTTCTCAGTGCTTTGCAATTCCATTGAACAAGAAGTGGAGTTACATCAGAATTATCTACAGACAAGTCCTCGTGAATCCTTTTTTCATTCTTTCTGGCCTGGGGGTTCTTAGTTGGCATTCAAGGTCCAGTAAGACATGTTTGATCTTTACAATACAAGTGCCAGTAAAAGTTAAGCCTGAAGATTTAAATTCACTCTAAAATTCATCCTCTCTTCCCAAGAACAATACCTCTATAAGCTCCAACACTTTGTGCACTTCAAAGGCCTTAAAACTGGAGCTTCTTTGTGCTTAAAACAAAGAAGGCTGTGCTTTCTTTTAGGTTTTGGAGGGCAATATCAACAGAAAACCTCTAAAGAATTAGCGAGACTCTAAAGAAATATTCACCTGGAAAAGTTTTCGCCTTTTTTTTTTTTTTTTTTCAGATTCTACTGCAAAGTTGTTGAAACAAACGACTGTACGGCTTGAGCCTAGACAAAGCTTGTAAAAAGCGCAGAGAGTAAGTGCCCCGTCTTATCATCTGCTGCCACTGCGCAGATTAGTGCTGAACGGAATAGAAAAAGGTTGCAAAGGAGGAGAAAAAAAAAGAATAAAAGCTGCTCTCCAGTATTAGAACAGACAGTTGCATTAGCTTTCTAATAAGAAGAGACAGAGCAATACTGAGCCCTGAAAAGGGAGAGAGAAGCGTTTCCTCGCTCCTCGCAGGGTCCTCCGCCCCCCTGTTCCCACCCACCCACAGTGCTTTGCTCTCCATCCACATTTTCTCCTCTGTCCTTTCTACTTAAATCAGATAGCAGTGGGTAGGAGCAGAAGCATGTCATAGGTTTAACTCATACAGTATTAATTATACTCCCATCCCCTGACCTCGCTTGTACCGATAATCTACTTCCCACAACCCTGCTCTCTGAATGCAGGCTCTTATCGTTACTAAAGTTGAACCCTTTAGCATCTGCTGCGCCCTGGTGCCATGTGATCCCCTTTGTCCTGTTGGCCCCCGATGATTTATGAGGCTTCCAGCTGGGACTCGTGGTAATATTCTGGATGCGTCAGACAAGGCGAGGAAAATCTCCTCCTCACTTTTCACCTACAGTAGCAGACTGACTGTATTATGGTGATGAGTCTGCACTCCTGCAATGATGCGTTCATTTGACATACAGTGGATTTAGACGGACTACTGTTGATGTAGTTTTACGGTAGACCTCGTATTTACTCCGGATGTAACATCCATCAAAGATATGAACCCAGCGGCAGTGTTTTATTTTTGCTTTAAAGGGAGTTAATGTAATATTCATCTTCTGCTTCCTCCTATCACTTAGTCAGCACAACAGTTGCCACTCATCATGATGAATTATCAACAGTGAGGTAACATAAAGCCACCATTTTCCATAACTTGTGTTCATCCAATGCTCACCACTTTTTATTTTTATTTTTATCCTGCTGTCTCTTGTTTGTTTGACATGATCAAGTAATGAGGGACTACTTAGTAACTTCTCAGTATGTTGCATCACTTTACTTGGGGGTGCACAAAAAGAGTAACTAATGATTAAGTCATTAGTAATTAATTAGTCAAGTCAGGAACATTTTTGAACTAATCATTACCTAATGGTTCATTAAGCTAGCATCTCCCAGTCTGTTTTCTTGTATCTCATCATTGTCTACTATACAATCTTCGATTCAGAGTTATTCAGGAACCGCTCATTAACGATTTATTAATTATCAAGTCGTTCCTTATTCTTTCCTCATTCGTTCCTCAGTAACTACGAACATTTTCGTGTACCATATTGTAAAGTGTTGCTTGCAGACATTCATGTTCCCCTTAGGATGAATTGTAATAATTATGGCGATCCCCTGGTCTTTCATCTATGCCATCATCAGGTCGAACTTTCAATTTGTGAAATACTTTCTTGAACTGGTGTATGACCAAATATTAACCAATGATATAAAACTAATAACATTGCCATCAGCCTGTACTTTGTGTTTAGTGCAACAAAATTAATGTTAAACGGTGAACATGGTAAACATACCTGCTTGATGTCAGCATTTTAGCATTGTCATTGTGGGCATGTTAGCATGCTTAAGTTAGCATTTTGCTAAAGCCTCGCAGACCTGTCAGCATGGCTGTAGACTCTTAGTCGGGTTAACATAACCTAGTTTGCTGTACATGGTAAAACAAAACAGCATTTCTAGTTTGGTGTGTCAGTGAGCCACAAAGACAGGGCCTCTACATTAACTCCAACGTATGTGTCTGTTCCAAAGACTCACTGGAAACCTGATTTAGCTGAAATGACCGCCACGTGGCACAAAGGACATTGCTCAAAATATGTCCTTGTTGTCATCTATCCTTCTCAGAATACAAAACAGCCCCACAGCTACATTTGAATGACAAAAAGCATAACAAGACTTTTCAACAAACACCCTTTGAGTCTTGCACCCTGCAATGTAGGCCATAAGTTCAGAGGTGCACTTATGTAAAACATAAATGAGTTCATGCATTTTTCCTCGACAGGATGACCAGTAACTGCAGGACGACAGGGCTGAGTGATCGCAAAAGATCTGAGAGCCTTCAATTACTGTCACCACAGGAGTCAACTGGGCTGAGGATGAGAGAAAATGGAGGAAACCACTGTCAGGTCTTAGTGTTAGACAGCACATACACCCTACCAAGGGAGGAATAGTGAGCTGAATCCCAACACCTGGCTCTAATGAGATTGGCATGCACACCTCGCAGCCATTAGCTTCAACCCAGCCGTGTGAAATGTAGATTCCTAGAGATGGCAAAACCAATAGGATTAGCCTCCAAGGTCTTTTGTCCACCTACTGTATTTCTCATCGCTACAACACACAATCATCAAAATACCAGGTGCATAACAGAATAAACACTGTGTCTGTGAGTGTGTGTGTTTAAAGCACAGGACCCACCCCTGTCACTTTGTTAAGAAATGTGGAGGAGTTGACTATTCATGGCCAATTATGCAGGGGAGCTACCGTGTATTATTTTTGTTTGTGTTTTCGCTGCTCTCTGATTCGTGGTGTGCCTAATGGTGAGTCTGCCTTTTCACAAGATGCCGCGTTACTCGACATCCAGCAATTAAAACTTTAATTAGGCTGAAATGAGAAACTGTCTCTGATGCTTAATTTCTCATTTACTCATGTAAGAGTGAGGCTATGAAGTTTCATTAAACTCTGTCCACCAGGACAACCAATATACTGTATATCTGCTACAAGAGCTGGAGCAACTGTCTGCAAATTCTTTGATTTATTCGAGCTTTGCAATGAGAAAAACATGACAAATGTGAGCATTAAGCTGTTGTCGTTTTAGTGTATCAGTGTTAGATAATGCCAAATCAGAAATCACTGATATGTAATTAAAACATTCACTAATTATGGTAATGTTTAACTATTTTAATATCTATCAGAGCATATATAATATGCATAAAAGCAGACAGTTCCTGGCAGATTACAGGAATAGCAATACAGTGTGCTTTTGGGGTAAGAGAATAAATTCAGAGCCTAAATTCCAGTCTTTCTGAACATTTGTGCCTTAAACCCAAACTCTCCTAAAGTTAGCCTTTTTCATTCATCTGCTTTGGTGCAGCGCAATTTACAATAATGTCATAGCTCTCCCTAAATTTCTAAAACCATTAGGGACTTCATGGGGATTTTAACCGATTGATTTTGATCCTTGAGATGCTCCAGAAAAGCCTGACCACGCTCTTAATTGCCTGGCCACTTTAAGATAAGGGGAGAAAATTCAGCCCTGGAGTGAAAACAGTTTTTCTGTTCTTTGACTCTATTTTTTGCTTTTAAATACAGTAACTGCAATGCAAACCAATTATCTACATTATGTGACCGCTTTTAACAATGCATCGACCTGAATATTGATGCAGTCCTGTGCATTTGAATTTACATTTCCTCTTTGGGATACTTAGACTGAATACAAAGCAGACTGCATTCTCTCAATTTTAAGGCTGATTCTTGCGTCTCAGGTTCAAGGACTGTGCCTACTGTTGCATAGCTTCAAAGATTTTAGGGGGGATGAAAGTGATAATCTGCTTTCGAGTCACTCCCCAACTGTGCTTGCTTCTTAGGCCACACAGACACCCTTGGAATCAGAAATGAGGTTTGCTTTCCAGTCAGTGTCTGCCAGTCAACATGCTAAAGCATTTTCCTAATGATAGGACTCCTCTCTTAAGACTAAGCAACAGCAATGTAAAGACTCAATCAGTATTCCTGTCTCATATCTGAAATATAGAAACGCAGCAACATGCTTGCCTGTTCCCTCTGCCTCGCTCACAATCCCATACCGCCTCACTGACTCTTAGTGTTCTTTTGTGCTGAAATCTGGTTTGCCCTGCATGTCACAGCTGTCATGTCTTCTTGTTATGTCTCTGTGCTCACACTGTAACTAAGACAGGATTGAAGGAAATATGGAATGTAACCTAGCTGAGACGATTTGCGCTCTTCTTGTTTTTATGTATTCATTTTACCAGGTGTCACAACGAAACAACACCAATATGTAGCTCAACTGTAAAAATTAAAACTGTCTATCTGTCTTAGCATTAGGGGGTAACCTCTGTTGCTGCCTTGTTAGCTTAGCTCCGAGCCTAGCCTAGCTTACTACCTTAGCTTTTAGTCACCCACAGCTAAAGCAACCTCGCTAACTGTGTTACGATGGTGTGTGTAAACCTTTCGCGCCTTTACAGATTTCTCTTTCTCTAGAGAGACGTGTCCGTCAGTTAGAACAGCGAATCTCTGCTAATCTTAGATGTCGCAGGCACTCCAGATAGATTCAACCTCAGGCTTGATGACAGGCCTGTTAGATGATGATATCACTAGCATAGGCTTGCCAGCAGATGATGCTGAGTTTATCCTCTGCTGATTAGAGAGCCTGCTAAGCTTATAGTTAGTGCGGATTTGGAGTCCAATATGTCCAGCCAGCCACGGAAATATTCACAGTGCAGACTATTGGACTGATCAACAACATTGAGATGAAACATCTAAAATCCTCCCTACCTCTGGTGATCGTGGAGTGTCCCTTAAAGTCCTACAAAACAAAATATCTAAGGCAATCACAATTATATTCCCACATTGTTCTGCTCTACAGATTGGCCTGTTACTGAGAGGTCCATTTGATTCTTCAGCATAGTCTGGATATTATTGGTTTATGTGAAACTCGGCTTAAACCAAAGTTTTCTTACCTTTAAATGAGGTTTCCCAGCATGACTATACCAATGCCCATGTTGCTCGGGCTACTAAACAAGGTGGGGGTGTTGCCTTAATGTATGTGTATATTTTAAATTTAGCCTCTAAACTTGATATTAAATTAAACTATTCAAAACTCTTGTATTAAAACCATCTCCATCAAATATGCATTGCTTAGTCCAGGGTGACAGACTCCGATCACTTTCCATCATCAGCTCCATGTATTGCTCTGGATAAAACTAGCTAAATATTGGGCAAAAATATTATATTAGGGGCCCCAAATAATTTCCTCAGATTCTATGTTCATGTAGTATTTCTGAGAGTAGTATTTCAGTAATAGATTATAAAAACACCTTGAGGCAAATTTATAATAATTTGTAATATTGGGCTATAGAAATTTTTTACGTGATTTTATTTTCCCATTAACATCTCATGTAGTGAATATTTATGCAAAATGACTATTCCCATATATTTAGCCAACCAAGCTGCCTGGGAGCATATTGTTATTTCCAGCACTTGCCTGAGGCAGAGTATAGCAGACATACAAACACAATTGGGAACTGTCCAGTAAAATTTCAATGGAGCAGTTGGAGGTTAATTGTCTTGCTCAGGGGCAACACAGTAGTGGTGGTTAAGAGCGGATGGCGGTCAGCCTATCCTCTTTAACATCCTTAATATCAACCTTTCACAGACCTCCAAAGTTGATTCAGAAATTCAGAATTCAGGCCACTAAAGTTACAGATGGTAACATGATACCCATTAGTGTTGTTAACGTTTCCATCTATATCCATCTGGATTATTGTAGTTGGAGACTTTGCTGATTCTGCTTGTGAGAAATGTTGATTGATTTGTTGATTTGCACCTGTGCGGGTTGACAATCCCAATGAAGTCTGTTTGAAACATCTGTTGAACTAAAAGTGTATCAACATGGGCCCAGAAAGATCACTACATCGCTGGATGGCATATTTTCCGAGGTTTACAATAGCTGAGTCAATCCTTCCACAACAGCTGCACCATCTTTTTGTAGTGCAAACATCCTCCCACATCCATTAGAAGGCATGGTGTGGTATATTATGAATGGAGAGTGTGCAGCTCTGCCTTTCCCAAATGGATTGGGCTTGTTGTAAATGGCCTGTGGTAGTTCATTTTAGCCTACACAAGGCATTAACATTTTATTGCATGTTAAGATCATTGTCAAGCCCTGCATTGCCAACACATTATCTCACTTTCACTAACCTGACAGCAACCAAAAAAAAAACATGAGGAGAGCTGGATTAGATTGAGTGATGTGTTTCTTGACCTGAATCCTGTGGGCCCATAGATGACATTTCTTGGCTTAGTGTAAAGCATGAGGCACCACACAATGTCAGTATTCAAAACTGAAATAGAGACAGTAATACATTTTCTTGGCTAACATCTCAATAAGCAATGTTTTAGTAAGTTAGTGTATCTATAATTTTGTGCTGACACAGTTCCAAGCTGATTGACTGTTGATAAAAATAGAAATCTGATAAGCATCCTCTCTTGCTCAAGAGAAACTCCCACAATCAACCAATAATCACAAAAGAAATATTTCATGAAATAAATATAAATTTGCTCATTGACTCCTGTGTGAGAAACTGGCAAGAGGAGGGCATAACATACAGTATGCGCCATTTAGACTTAACCTAAAGTTCACCTGAAAGTTAATGCTTTTAGGTTTCATCAGTCAGCAAGGCAACAATAAATACTTAGGGCCTGGATGTTCCTCTGGGATATGATTATGATACTTAGTCTGTACTTATACGTATATGAATACTACAATTTAAAGTCTGCGTCTTCTAAATCTAAACTTTTGTGTGGAAAGTGACAAACAGCCTTTCAAGCACAGACATATCTGTATGCCTCAATCAGTGCTGGCCAACGACAGCTAACCCAAGATCAACACAATTGTAAAAGATGTTTGAATATGACTCATGTCAAGGTTGAGGCGGATGTGGAAGCACACATTTCACAACTTTTATGGGTTACGTATTGAGTTTAATTCAGTAATACCTCAATTGGCCGTGTTTTCCATCGCCACAGACAGCAGAATCATGTCAACTATAACTTTTTTATTGCTGAAGCAAGGTTGTTGTGACAACAATATGTCTGTGCACAATGTGAGGAGAATATATGGAATTGGGCTGTCAAGATCACTGAGGCAGAATGATAGCTGTGTGTTTCAGAGAGCAGGCTGTCTAATAGCCAATTTGTAACTGTGACTGTTGGAACCTTGTGGTTTGTGTAAAGAGGCCATTCAGTGTGTATTCCTTCTGATGCAAGAGCATAAATATTGAGCTGAAGTGATTCTCTGTAATTAGAACATCCATTAAGTTACACTAACTGTTCAGGGGCTGGATCATCAGGATAACAGTGTTAATAGAGAACCACTGGTAAACTGAGGCAGATTTTATTATACCAGAACTCACTGTACGAGCTTGGAAATTTCACTGATGGGGTTGCAAATAGTGCACCACGTTAATGAAAAATATTTCTATATAACTTTATTTCTCTGTGATTAGCATATGTAGGCTGCCAAAAACTACACACAATGGAGTTTGTGTCTGGTGTTTATTAGTTACACTTGCTGTGGTATATTTAAGTAGAGGCAAGCCCGTTTTCAATCAGAATAGTTTTCAGTAGTAGTTTCTAAACCATTTGGACTTCTCAATTGTTGTTTGTTTTATTTGAATGCAGAGGAGGAACGTGCAGGCTCAAAAGTTATCACAGTTCATTTGCTTTTAAACAGATGGATAGGGTCAGTTGCAAACTATTTAAAACAATGTCATAGAAATAGGAAATAGAGCAGATTTCAAAAAGAAGTGTTGGGTTTGCGAGTAACGGATTACCACCTAAATGCAAACACCTGGTAAATATGATGTGGCCACGTGATACTTCCTGTCTTTATGAGTCAATTGGCCTTCTTCACGGAGGACATTTTGACATGGCATTAGGAGGTAATGTTATTAGTAACACCTGTGCACCTGAAACACCTAAATGGAGTGGTTTTCATACTAATAATGCTATAAATTACAACTTTGCTCTTTCTGCTGCAGGATTCCATAATTTTATAAACTATAAAATATCAATTAATCAATCAAGTTTATGTGTCATGTGTAATCATATAAGGTACAATCACAGTGAAATGTAATCCCACCAGTTCCCTCCTTCCTATGTATTATATTATTGACTTGCAGCTGCAATTGCATCAGAAATACCTAGTTTTTTTTTTCCAGGATTTCGTCTGAAGAGAATATTACATACATTTGAACCCATTTGAACTTTGCATAGAATAAACACTGTGCAGTAATGGAAGGGGTGAAAATAGTCCCATTAAGCTTGCTAATTATATGTAATAGGTGAAACTTTCTGATGTATTTTTGAAAACTGGAGGAGTCTATTATTTCAGGGATGTAAGGAAAACCTGCAGTAAGCAGTCATTAGCAGCAGCCTCCTGACTGTGAGAAATGAATTTGTGGGTTTAGACTTTTCCTGAGCAATGAGGGAGACTGAAAAAAAGAACTGAAGTTTCACTGGTATAGTCCAGTTTATCCAGTATTACCTATTCAAAACTGCGGTATCCGAGAGCTCTCTTTTGTTGGTTGTTTGGGAAGTGGTTCTTGGTACAGTCAGTCTGAAATTGACATGCTTAAATCTATCTCATATTGTGCCGGCACATTTAGCTCTATAATGTTCAGTTGTCGGCACCCTGAGATATTTTGAGGTCAGATCCATTTTATAACTCTTCTACGAATAACAGAATTCCTATGCTGTAATTGTATTTTTAGATTATATAGTTGAACTACACAGGTTTCAAGAAAAATGACAATGTGCAGTAACTCTTCAAAAAAGGGAAACGTATACCATTATGCTTTGTGGTTACATTCTACATTAACAGATATCGGGATTCATTAGGAGGCAGACATGTGCAATTGATACTCAGACCACTCAACCAGAGCCTCTCTTTGAAGTGACTGTTATTAACTTTTCTCTTTGGAAAGTCAAAGAGCTCAATTAAAAAGTAGGAATGTCTCAATTACGTTTTTTGCTCTCGATCTTTGAGTCCTTTAATATTGGATAAGTGAGAGAGGCCTGCAGGGCTCCTCTGTGGAGTCGCTTCCGGTGCAGGCTCCGCTCTCAAGTCAGCTCCACTGTCAGGACAGGAAATAAGAAATGTTTTTTACAAACCCAAAGGACATAACTTAGTTGAGCAATATTTATAAACTGAAGCCGATAGTGCAGTGCAGTCTAAAAGTTAAATCATTGTGAGTAAAGTAGCAGCAAAGTGTAGTATATGTAAGAGTTAGGTGGAACCATAGTGTAATAGTACACAACAGAATAGTGTATATAACATAAATATCATAGGTTACATAATAAGATGTTGAGGCTTACGACATAAAAAATAGGCTAATTATTTCAAGGAAATACATTTGGTTTCAACTACGCCTGCCCTCCATCTCTTCTAAAGATCTTCAGGTTTACAGTTCAAGTAGACACATCAGATTCTTGTGTCATCAAATATGTATGATATATATGAGAATGTGTGTTTTTTGAGAAAGACCGAAAGAGAGTTCCAAATGTTCAATCTTTAAGCTTTCAAGCTTCATGTTTTTCTATGAATTGATGTTGCTAGGCTTTATGGACGGAGTTCATGTCCTATATTGACAGAGTCAATCAATAGCGCGTGTGAATAAGATATTGTTACTAGTAGAAATATTGAATCGATATATGTTGCTACACTGGTATAGATACCCACGTTACGTGCTATGTAGACATAATGAGAAAAATATTATAATATATATGCTGCTCCGTAATAATTTTCACGTTACAATGCAGACTAATTGATTAAATATAAATCAAGGACAACATCGCTTCCACCTAAAGTGTCTACACAATTTTATTTTGTATTTTTTATGTGCATTTCCTGTCCTGACAGTGGAGCTGCCCAGAGAGCGGAGCCTGCACGGGAAGGGAGTCCACAGAGGAGTCCTGCAGGCAGACACTCAGACCTTTTAGATATGTGTCTGATCTTAAATGTATTTACATTTTATTTTATTTTTTTATATTTTCTCTACATAATACAGCTGCATAGTCAATTGCTGCTACAGTATTCCTACATTAAAATTAATAAAGAAATAACTATACTTTAAAGCACAAGGCTGGTGATATTCTATGATTTTCATATTGTTGTCAAATCTCGTGAAAGATCCAAAACCATCAATGAATTGGTCCTACCAGCCGCTATTGTCCATGTGAAATCCAAAGCCTGATATATCTTATTCCCCTGTGCCATAGAGCTCCATTGTTGTCCAGAAACGATTAAAAACACATCAATGAGCCTCACTGTTACACTGGGTGACATGATCCTTCATTATGATGAACATGAGCACTGTAGTGTATTGAGTCACGCCCACATACACAGACATAGACCTGTTGCTGTAAATACTCACCAGAGCACCAAAAATGAAAAATGACAGCTGCGAGCTGTTTCTGGAAATTAGTCAGAGATATAGTATTTTGTATTGTGTTGTGTAGTGTGTATAATATATCAATCAGTTGTGGCAGGAAGCATTGGGAAAGATTTAGACAGCTTCTTCATCTCCAGCAGAACAAAATACTGAAGTTCAGGTGTAGTTTTCAACAGCAGCACTTTAGAGTTATGGTTAACCTGCCAAATGCCGCTATAAAAGACACAAACAGACTGTGAGCGAAGACACTTCTGGCTGCAGGTACTGGGGCTTGAATACCTTCAAAACTCTTCAATACTGAGAGATGTTCCACTCAAACAACAACAAACAGAAGCAGATGTCTTGTCCCACATGTGAGAGCCGCTACACTAGAATATCCGGTTATTTCCCGCAGCATTGCACATTTCCCCCAGAGGCTAATGTTGTGCGATCATGTGCAATGAACTAATAAGTCATATTTTGTTTCCCACATCTTTATGGTTTACTATGACATAAAACACTTAGAGGGAATCAAGGGCACTTACTGCTTATGAACAGGAAAGACCCATCCTGTATAGAAGCCAAATATTTTCAGATTAATGTGCAATATGACTGTTCTGCCAATTAGACATTTTACCATTTAGAAAAAGCCTACCTGTTTTAAACTTTTAATATTCAATTAATTTAACTTCATAATATTACTTCCTCATCTATCCATCATCAGAGAAAATATGCAGATAAGATTCCAGTTCCCAAAGGCAATCATTACAAGCAGGGGGTATGCGATAAGACAGCAAGGTGTTAATCAACTAGTATTGATTAAATGAAGCAACTAAGAAGCCGTGTGTTACAAGATCGACTTCCAGTTGCTATGATATAGTGAAGGGAATAAACTCAGCGTTTTAAAGACAATGACAGTTTAAACAATGGTACTGGAGGTGTTTGTCACGCCAACCAATGCATCAACTGGGAGATGAAGAAAGGATGAATAAGCCGCCCAGAGCCCAGGCAGGTGCTTGTCATTTGGTATCTCATCAAGTGCTAAATTCTTCGGCAGTATACTAATATGAATGCAACAGAGTGCAACCACCCATTTGAAAACAAACCATCTTGTTTGTATTTGCATATTGGGTCAACAGTGGTGTTCAGTAAGCTGGCAGGGAGTCTGTCTTAAAATAACCCCACGTTTTTCAGATATGTGTGCGTATGTGCTCATCAATAATATTACAATTTCTCTGCTCTCGCTTTTGAAATGAACTCATTATGTAGCCTCAGGCTACCCTGAGGTATTACTCTAATCAAGCCAGATACTTGATGTGTAATTGCGTTCAACCTCACTCAAAACAGTAAAGGGAACCGGTCCTCACTTCTGCCCATTTACAATGTGTCCAGGATCCGGTGGCACCACAATGAGTGTGAAAGTGGGAGCAGGAAGTGGGGAGACAGGTTCAGTACTCTGCTCTGGCTTGTATTTTCTCCTCAATTAACTGGCCAAGGTTGAGGTTGCAGAACATCCCAGGGTGCTTAACCTCTCTCCTAGCTTGCGTTTTCGACTCACACTCCTTGGGCAGCCACAATACATCTATCACAGCACCTTCCAATAGACTGTCTGGAAGCAGTGCTGATAGTGAAGAATATTAATGTTTGCAGATACCCTTTGGCTACCTATTAATGAGCCCAGCTCATTTATAGTTGATTGATAAACTGCTCTAATGTGTAACAGCAAGGGTGCAGTTACGGCTGAAAAGGTGATTTTTGGGGAGATTGTGTTGGCTTTGTATTTACTGAAGGGACTCATTAGAGGCTGCATGTCAGACTTAAATGATCCTTTTTTAAATCTAGAACTATCTGATGTGTATATGGTTTTAAAGACTGTTCAAATAAATGACAAAATGGAGTGGTAGAAACATTAAGATTTATGTTAAAGAAATATTCCATTAAAGTAAAGTAGTAATACTCCCATGAGAAATCCCCACATTTTATCAGGTGTTCCCCTCTGGACTCACTGATCCATAACATTTTCCATCAGCTTCAAAGTGTGGTTCATCCATAGGTCAAATTACTATTGCACATGTTGGGAAATGCTGTGTTTCTTGAAATTTACTAGATGTAGCTTTTGGTCTTTGATTACTAGATTGTATGTCTGTGATTTAAGTACCTGGTTAATCAATCATTCATTTTGAATTAATACATTCATATGTGAACTACGGTGAGTTGAGTTAAGTTAACTGCATTGCCAGTACAACAAAAATTGAAAGGAACTTACCTTGGTGAACTCATAATACAGCATACAAATAAAACCATCTTATAGATACAACTGAATAAAATATACAAAATATCATAAACATAAAGGATTAGCTAAAAACAGTGACAAAAGTTTACAGGTCAAGAATCAAATAGCCTAAACACATCAAAATACACAAAATAATTACAAAAAACACATTAAGTTAAAAACAAAATGTAGCTAAATGTGAATCATTCAAGAGATGAATCGTCTCAGGGAATGTGTCTCCATGTTATGCGCTCTAGATTTTTGACCCAATTGAATCAAGAATTTAATGTAATGTTTCCTTCGTCAAAACCATCTCTGTGTTTGCATGTCCTGGGTTCACCTTTACATTGGTTTGTGGAATTAAAAGTACTTATTGATTTGAGTTCATTATGTGTCAAGACACCCTGAGAGAGACAAGTGTGCCAATATGTGTTGGTGTATTTATAATGTATTAGCCCACATTTGTTAGGAGAGATAGAGGAGCTTTTATTCTTGAGTGGAATAGGATTTTATGTGCCACATCCAAGCACTGGATGAAGGCCTTTTTTTCCCTCCATAGAATGACTTATTTTTCCCCTGTAAAGGAACGCGGTCAGACCGGATTTCAGCAGGTGAAATTCAGTTTTGTGGGGTGGTGTAAAGCGATCAGGGCAGGAAATAGTATGGGAAGGGTTGTAAACATAAAATTCTGATGGGGACAAATAGGGAGCAAGTATGGTTTGACCGCACCTTAAGAGCATCAGGTGTAGGGGACACCAGAAGCTCCTGTTTCTATGTTTTCTCAATTGTAGGTAGATATCCTCAAATTATAGGTATGTATAAGTGTCCAACACAAGAAACTTACAGCATCACATTTTAGTTTTTTTTGTTTTTGTTAACCACCTCCTGCAGAGGTGTTCCTGGTTTCTGTTCATCACTACAAAGAAAATAATTGTAATTTATTCTGGATTAGTCAAATCTGTTTACTGTAGTGTACACTAACAGATGTGTCTTCCACATCAACCAAAAGCATGCAGCAGTGACAAAAGACTTATCAAGGTTATTGTTGTTTTCTTGTTCCAGCAGTGATTCATTGGTCGAGAATCTTTTGTTTAAACTAAAAGACAAAAACTGCCTAGAGTGGAACATTTAAACATGTAAATCTTATAGTGTAACCCGGTAAAGTCTGTAATTTATTTTGAAAACGTACAACTTCAGTTAATCGGGTTTCTTACATCCAGCTGAGCTTCATATTTCTGAAATTAGATTTGCCTCTTTCTCCTCTGCAGGTGTGAGTCATTGCGTTGTATTGACTGTTTGAGATGAATATTAGTGACATGGGGAGAAATCAGTTGAGCAAATCTGAAGGAAATTGGTGTCCGTGCTTGATATTTTGCAAAAGAAAAAGCTCTGGTTCTGTCCTTTCTTGTAATATATGTTTTAGATATCAACGTTCAAACAAAAGCCTGCAAATGGATTAAGTGAAGTGAGATATAATGAAGTGACCTTTACAATAAGGGGAATTGACGTCTACTAAGCAGCAAATGAATCCATTCTCTTTTTTACTTATCTTTAGAATACAGGAGGGCCTGTTGTCTGCACATTGTCCGGTTTCTCTGAGCCTACACTGTGAATCCAATTACAAAAGAGTAGACGTATGTACCTTAAACTTTCCCTGCAAAGGCTGTTTCATCAGGAGCAACCAACTATGTTTAAAGGTTATCTCTCAACAGCCTTCAAAATCAGAAATGTGCAGTCTATTAGCTGACTGAGAGAGTAAAGTTGCCCTTTAAGCAGGTGCATCCAATAACGTTTGATTTTGCACTGCTCATTATTTACAGAGCAGCAATGACTTTTCATTCAAGCTATTGGTTTGAAAGAGGGAACTATGAAACGGTGGCCTTGAGATGAAATCAGTGTCCAAGTATGCCATGGTACAGTGTTTAGAGGAGCATTCTTCTCCAGCATTTAAGAATTCCACTGCATTATCGACAGAGCTGCACCCGGGGCTTAATCTTTCAAAAAATGTTCTTTTGGAAATGTTATGGATTTGAAGAGAGAGCAAGCTAAAACCCCCTAAATCAATAATGAATTATGGCAAAAGCTAATAATAGCCAAGATGGTAAGGTACGGTGTTTGATGGTATTTTAATGTAAAGAATGTGCATAAAGGATGATGGGTCACACCAGTCTTGAAAACACATTCAGCTCCCTGAATATAGAAACGCTTCCATAATCAGGTGCCATCAAACAAGTGTTTAACTAATGAATGCCTTTATTTCTTTACTGGAAATATTGAATATGTCAGATCAATTGAATTGAAGCAACTCAGCCTTCGGATGACTTCAGATTTTTGAATTAGAGCCTAGATAGCTGTTGACTCTTTGAATCCTCTGTGTAATTATGTGATCAGCAGTCCCTTTAGGACCGCAAGATATAATTAAACCATACAGTTTGTCAGAAAATCAATAAAACCAATTTAACAGTCTGCACAATATGTGTGTGTAATATGACAATGGAGACTCTCTTGTCATTGAATGGCAGGGTTTAGTGTTCCATGTGACAGCCTCTGACATTGTGACAAGCAAATGTGAACCTGATGATGATGATTATCATGCCACTGATGACTCCAAGTACGCAAAAAAAATGACAATTTCTGCATATGCATGTTAGGCTGTCACATGTCCTAACCTAAACTATACCCCGACTTAACCGAACAAGTAGCACTTTACCGGAAATAGCAGGGGAATAATGGAGAAATACTTGATAGTTACATGATATATCTTGTTATTAACAGTGAGAATAACTTGCTAGCTTTATATTAAGGTTTAATTTTTGCTAAAGGGTAATAATGGGGAAAAAATATGTGGGTAATGTTCATCTCAAGGTAATAAATGGGTGTAACATGTCAGTAATAGCACAGTAATAATGAGGTAACAAAAGGCTGATATGCTCAGAATTATCGATTTATATCAGGGTAATATTCTCTAACAACAATGAGTGTAAAATATGTGCATTTAGTGAGTAATAATGGGTGTAATATTAAATATTATATCATGACATCTGCTGTGTTTTGTAAATTATTCAATGATGGTGAACATCTCTAAGACTCATCACATCATAGGGTGTCTCAGTGGCTGGCAGCAGTAATTATTTACTATCAGCCACAAGCCAAGTGCTGGTTATTTTCTTCACAGTGGCTATGAAGGATAAGCAACATGTATTTCTGGCATATGTTCTTTTTTGGGAAATTCTTTAATAATGTCTCTTGCTTTACTTTTTTGATATTTAACCAGGATCACAGTGTTTTCCTGACGTTAACCAACTGTTTTAGTTGTCTAAACAATGACGTACAAATCTGAAAAGTCCTGAATATTTTGTCATCATGTTGATAAGATTTAAACATTGGCCACATTTGGATTCCTCCGAAACAGAGGATGAGGATGAGGATGATGAAAATAACTTTAAATGTCTCCCAGGTATTTCCTAACACTCGACTATGCTGGAGGGCAGGATTTTTAAGAAAGTGATGTGTCAACATTGTTTAGTCATCACCGCAGCACTAAAGGTCCTGGATTGACCTGACTGACCTAATAACCATAAATTCAATTTGAAGGATCATTTGCGCAACTGAAGACACTCTATGTAAAGAAAACATTAATTAATAAAATGTCCAGCATACACTGAAGATAAAAGGCCTTGAAGATTATTCTCGAATTGAGATTTACACACATTTAATGTTATTCACTGACTTATTGTAGCAGGAGGCATCATGTAAATCCTACAAAGTTGGTGTCACTATTAAGTTTCCAGCCTCCTCTTGAAGATATTTAACATATCAGAAGTGTAGAGAGTGGACACAACCACAACATGGGCACCTGAAATACAGCAAAACATTGGAATAGCTCTGCAATAAAAGCTAACGCTGTAAATATGATAACGTTTATAGTGTCACAAGGGTTATATTCAATTCAGTCTTCATTTTTGTGGCTTTAGTTTGTGTTTGTTTTGTATTCTCTTACACTGCATCATGTAGTTGTTATTTTTACTATCTGCTGTTCCAAATGTCAGAAAAACCTCTCTGACATAGTCAAGAAAACATTAGAGGCAAAAAGTATGACCTTCAGAAAAGTAGCATGTATTACATTATATTTTCATATATTTGATTCATGATTTTTGATTCTCCAATTGTCATACAAACATGAAACATCTGCTGTAATTTCCTAGTCTGCTATAGTAACCCTCTACAGAAATACATTTACTCAAAAGGGTCCACAAACATTCCTGTGTAACACTGATCTTCCGATAAAGGAAAGAAAACATTTGGTAAGCCAGTCGCTGTTCTGTTAAGCTCAAAGAACCAAAGGGATATGTGAGGTGAAATTGAACTTCTTGGACCATTACACACTGAAGTAGAACACAGGACGATATCCACGGGCTTGCCAGGAATACACTCTCACTGTAGGCATTATTCAGGAATTAGGCCTCTGACTGCAAATGACTAAATGGGGAAATCTAATTAAATACAGGATTTGTAAAAGTATCTGTGCTGAGGATTACAAAGGCTCAGCCTCACTAAATCCACAGAGTGATATTTCTCCAAATAGCGGTTACATAAACCAGCGGACAAGGCGGACCTCTCTCAGAGGGCCACCTCTGCATTTACTCAGAAAAAAAAGGGTGAAGCTATATCTCATGTTACTGGGTCTGTACCCTTTATGTTAAAAAGATTCAAAAAGGTGCAACTGTGGATCTTTTTGTGTTTCTGAAGGTGTCAAAAGAAAACTATAGTACAGTTCACTTAATCTACTACTTACACTTAAGATGGAAAAGTTTGAGGGGTGCTATTAAGAGGAAGGGCACTCTAAAGGAGAGACTGTGCTGCTGTGATGAATAGATGCTCACTGTCTTTTGATGCGCTAAAAAATAACATTCCCTGTCGGTTTATGAGGCATAGCTGATCAAATTGACTGAGCTTACTGGATAATATTACTTACTGGACACTTTAACCTTAGACTGTAACCTTGCAGCCATATCACCCATGAAATGTGCAACTATTTTACATTAACATAATGAGGAGGAAATTATTGTATTTTTTTTCAATTGAAGAAAATATTGTATATCTAAAAGTTGTATTTCATATTGTATTTCACATGTTTCAGTTGGTTACTCCAACAATATGTGTGTGAAACAAAATTATGGTTAAAATTAGGCAACTAAAACCACCTGGTTAGAGCAGAGGAAGATTGTGTTTATTGTTAAATAATACATGTTGTAGTACTGACTCGGAGTATGAGTATGATGGGAGGTGTGAGAATGTGTGATGCAAAAACATAACACAAGCCCATCCACCTCCTTGACCTCTATACCATCTCCTAAAACTTTATAAACTTCTAATTTGTTTTGCCAAGTACATTATGACGGAAACATAATTCACGCCTGGATTATGTTCCATAAAAATGTTTTTCAAAAGAGGGAAGGGCCGAGTTGTTGTGCTACACGCAGGTCTTGGGAAGTTGGTGGGGGGAAGGAAGGTGAACAAACTTTGACACCAGGGACTGGGTTTGGCATCCTGAGTCCTGTATGTGTTCAGGTTTAGGCAACAAAAGCACTTCGGTTAATATTAGGGAAAGGTTTTGTTTCAATAGGATAAAGCTTTGATAAATGTTCTATCTCGAGCTTCATGTCATTTTTGACTTTTTCAATAGTTTTTCAAAAGTGCCTGAACATAACTATAAAAAACACTAATTGTGCTTTAGTTGCTAAGAACACATATTGCATTGAAAGAGTGGATATTGGAGGGAAAACCAATTAAAAATATGCTGTGAAAATTTGGCAAATAATTTCTGTGTGAACATTTTGTGACTTGGCAGATTTGTTGATTAAAAAGAACAGTTCCTCATTATGTTGATAAAAATGAATCTAGGTGGCATTACTTCACTTTAGTAGTATATAAAGTAATGTCTAGGAGACAGAGTTGGACCTCCACAGCCTTGCTTTTCATTGCATTATGTGAATTTGACAGATAGTAATGATAATGAAGCAAAGCCTGTAAGCTAGGTCAGGCAGTCAGCTGGAATCAGTTGCATCTCACATGCCATATGGACTCTTTTCACCGCGTTATACAGTATATTCAATGCACCTATTAAATCATGGAGGTGTGCCGAAGCTGACAATGCTCTGCTCACTCTTTTGCTGTCATGCCTGCTGCCACACTGCTCAACTGAAAGCCTTGCTGTCACTTACAGCTACTGCTGCCGCTGTTCGTGTAGCATTTCATAAGCCCCACCTGCACCCCAGCATCCACCAGGAGGCTCTGAGTCAACGTACCTCTAGGGTGGAAGTTATTATCATCACTCACCACCCTGCTGTGCTGAGCTTGGTGTTTCCTTGTGGGAGTGACGAGGTAAGAGCCACGATCAAAGCTGGTCATATTCTACATTCACATAATAACTGTATTCTGTGCATTTTCCATGTTGTGATTAAATTAAAATTGATAATACAGCAAAAGTATAAATATATATCCTTTTAGTTTATGTCTAATATGTGTTAACTGTATCAGATAGAACTCAAGTAGTCATCTAAGTGTGTGTTGCGAGGAGGGAGATTTTCCACATTGTGACCCTGACAAGGTGCTCTGCATCCCAACAAATGAGTTCAGAGCTTCAGGGGCTTTGGCCAACCCATGGCACGAATCCATGTCCAATTATCGGCCTCAGAAATTGCTAAGGCTTGCCTAATTTATGCCAAAGATACATCCTTCTACACACACACACACACACACACACACACTCCCTCTTTCCTTATTACATAATAACATAGCTGTGGTACCCACCATAATATAGAGGAGCCATTATATGTTAGGCCTCCTTCATTTTCCTCGGCTGAGGGGGGATGATTGCTTCCCCACTGTAGTCTTTAATGACTGATAAGAGCCTCTGATCACAGAAAGGTGCTCTCAGTGTCATCATCATCACAGCTCTCTCACCACACTGACAAAAACAGAGACTGAGTGAACTGTTCCCAAAACAAACAGGGAGAGAATAAAATGATTTTATTGTGTAGCTTATGAGCTCAAAGCTGAAGAAGACGTGTTCTAATGCACAAGACTTCCTGATAAACATTAAACATGCATAACAATATAATAACTTGCAGAAAAACGCTCTGAAGAAGGCACAAAATATCAGCTTATGGAATAAAGTCTCCACTGCATCTCTTATTCTAAAGGGATTCTGCTCCTTCTCGAAGTTATTATATTGTTTATGTTGCTTCTTGAAATCATTAAAAATATATATATTCATAAATAAAACGTGCACAGATGGAATCAACTTTTAATTTTATAATTTTACCTTTGACTATATATAAAAGAACAAATTGTGATTTCATTGCTTAAATAATTTGTATCTTAACATCACTGGTCTCAGCTTATCAAATGTAAGGATTTAGTGTTTTATTCGTCTTTTTATTGATCTTAACCATAGCTTATTTGCCATAACCCTGATGTTTCCCTAATGTTTACCACACTGTAGTTGCCATGTGCTGCTTTTTTAGAAAGCAAGAATTTTAAAATGTTGCCATTGAATGTAAAAAAGAAAAAAAAATGTTGTCCTAGAACACAATAAGGGGTTTGCATAATCATCCAGTATTGACACCCATGTCTGGCAATAGTGCTTGTTGGTTGATTGGACAGTCCAAAACCAAGATGTCAACTTGGGCCACTTTCCATTTATGGAATTTTATAAACTAAACAATTAATCATAAAATGATTCAGCAGAACAGCCCTTAGTTGCAGTCACAATATATATATATAAATATATATATATATATAGAGGCTCCACAAGTTGTTTTCCTATCAGACCATTTTGTGTCATCAGTTTTGTGTAATTGTGAAAGTGGACAGTCTTTCATTTGGCAGTGACAGGTCCAGTGCTGCATGTGTTTGATGGCACACTAACACCAAGAGCATTCTTACAGAATCAACGCCTCAGTCCGCTTTCTATTTTCCATCAGTGTGATGGTTTGGAGATAAAGGGATTCTGTACTTGACATGGCAAGTTTAGGAAGAAAGGATCCTACCAAGAATAAACTACCTCCCATCTCCTGTGGGGGGCTTTAAAAATAGGCTCCCCTTATCTTTTACCTCCTCTATCTCATCCTTTCATGTGCTGTATCTCACAGAAAGGTATTTGTGAAAGGATAATTCTGTAGGTTATGGAAACATGCTGAGCAGGTCTCTGCCTCTGGGGTGTAATACAGAGTGTGTGTACATGATGATAGCATTCAAACAACACCTCAGTTTTTCTTTAAAGGAGATTGACAGCTCAGCACTATTGCTGATACTGATATGGGATTTCATTATTGGTATTGGTCTTTATCCACTGAGACTTCTTTAGATTATGCAGTAATAATACAATCTGGCTGATAATAATTAATGACATTTTCACAGACATTTTTAATGTGCTGCTCTTTCGACTCTCTACTCTAGACTGATGAAACATAAATTTAGTAAATACCTATTTCAACAAAGCTTTGACATCTGCTGTTCTAAACCCAACATTGGTGGCAAGTCTGTCCTGGAAACAATCCTATGACTTGTGGAAAGCAACACAGGTTGGTTTCAAAGAGGACTGGGACCTTAGGTACTGTACTAGTACGGGTGAGGAGGGAGGCTGAATCTAAATCTAAACCTTAATATATTGTGGCATATTGGTCCTATTAGCTAGTAGCTGAATGGGATGGAAGAAATATAGCTGATACAGAGACAGGATTGTTGTCTTTTGCATATGGCAAAAAAACACTTTAATAATCCATGGTGCTCACAAAAGCCATCTTTTTATTGTTATTGTTTTGATAACTCTTTTTTACAATACATCGCACAAGGGAAGATTATTATACATATAAATATACTGTGTCTGTTTCTTGCAGCGACAAACATAGTAATAACAAACACATGGTCTCTCCTATGTGGGGAGCTTTTATTTTGAAGTACACCTCCACAATGCATCGACTGTAAGGCACAAAGATTATTTTTCTCCGTAAGTGAACATTTAGGTCTTCAAATACACAACTACAGACACGTCTGCAGTTCAAGGATGGGAAATAGAAAAGAATAAAACCTTCACCATTTGCTAAAGTGAAGGAAACAAGCACAAACATTTATTACAGGTGTACTTGTGTGATAGATCCTTTTATCCAAGTATTTCTCTCAAAAACATGAATATATAAAAAAATGCAGTTAAAAGTGTGTTATTTTTAACCCAAGCATGTTTGAATTGACACTACTTGGATCATTGCAAATGTGATTTGGCCACAAAGTTGTTAATTTGTTTGTTGTTTTTGTTTTCACTGGTGATGACACACCGCACTCACCTCCAGGGGCTTTACACTACTATCAACACAAACTTGCATCATTCCTGTCATAATTCGTTGACAAAGTAATTAGTCAAGTGGCCTCTGATCTGCAACTGTCAGGCAGTAGTGAGAGTTTAATTGGCTAATCTGTCATGCTATCAGAATTGCAGGTGAATAAACTGATGTTTTACTCAAAGCATTTAAAAAAAAAAGAAAGAGCGCAGATGAAGTTTTTCATGAAGGCACTGATAGATCAAGCATTCCCGAAGGATTAAAAGAAACAAGAGTGATAATGACAATCATGAGTCAGCTGAGACAGACTGAGCATCTACGGATGATTCACACAAATGGAAACATGATAAGCAGACGAACAGTCGAATGAATGGATGGATGGAAGGAAGAAATGGACAGATAAACGGACGAGCAGACAGATGGAAGTAAGTGATTATTCTCCGACCCACAGATGGTTTCCGGTCTCAGCCGTGGTGTGATGACAGCCAAGTCACAGACAGATCCGCTGAGCACAACTTCCACTGAACAAAGCATTTAGTGTGGACACAGCAGTTTCTATCTGGCTAATTTACTCGACTTACTCAATCATGTTTAAATTCTGTCATGCACAGGAAAAAGATGGCATTCCTGTGCCTGGAATAACTGCCACAGGGTGTGAGACAGACACTGAGTATTTTCAGTTACATTTCAAACGTCTCTTCATGGAGAAGTCTCTGCAACAGCTCTGACTTTGTGACGTTACAAATCCCTACAGTGCAACGCAGTGCACCGTGTCAGTTATCGCCTGTAACAGTATGTGAGGATTATCACCTGATGGTTCAGCAGGAAGTACCTCACCCCCACAGGAGACTTTCTGTGACCCCTGCACATGTTGTACACAGTCAAAGAAAAACACTGAATGCAGCAAGCAGACATTTATGGCTGTGAGGGAGTGTGTGTGCATTAAAGAGAGGGAAGAGGGAGGTCACCGGTAGAGCGCACAGAGGCAACTTGCCGTACTTGAACTAACATAAAAAGAAACAAACCACAGTGTTAAGTTGACCGAGTTGACACTAACAACCTGAAACACTTCTTTACAGAGGAGCATCTCTCAATATCACTCAATCCTTTTTCATTTCAAAGTCTGTTGTGTTGCAGACCTCTGGCCCTGAGTGCAGATACACAGCAAGCATGGAGCGCTGACATCGACCTTTGTGTGTATCTCTATGTGTGTGTATCTCTATGTGTGTGTGTGTGGACAAGGGACACAGAAAAAGAGAGAGATTGGGAATTCTTGCCTTGCTACTAGATGCATTATGTCTTTCTATTATCATAAAATGACAGGGGCTACAATGAACATTTGTCATGCAACTTTTATCACACTGGGAATCATTAAATGACTACATTGGGTTGGATTATGCATCACATTGCAATCCTGTCATCACGGCCGGATAAAGAAGTCTTCAGACTCTGAATGTGATTGCAATTTGTAGTCTGGATGCAATTCATCTTCAATATGCATGCAAGTGATGAAAGGAGACATTGAGAAGGAGAGGGGAAAGGCAACAGGAGAAGCATGACAGTCATTTGGGTTCAAGTGTAGATATGCAGGGTGATGTGATCTCATTAAATTACATTTTCAGAATCAGGTTTCGAATTGCAGGATGAAATGATATTTGTAACCATGCAGTATTGCCTCCATGTGAGAGTGAATGTGTGCCACATTATGTTTGTGAGCATATGTGAAAAAGACAAAGAAGCAGAGGGTGTGAAGTAATACTGGACCTATTCCTGCAGCAGTATGAAAAAAGGAACTCAATTCTCAGACTGTGATTTGTTGCATTTTCTGCATTTTCAAGTGTATGCATCATCATGTGATCACTGAACGTGTTACAAACATGCAATCAAACAACACCAAGAATCTAAAGCCCTGCTGGCATCTCTGTGAGGCTGTTCTTGTGCACAGATAGGGCCTTTGCAAATAGGGTGTCTCTTTCAGTCCTGGAGATTGGAACACATGTATGTAAGTAGCATAAATCAAAATTAGACGTTTTCTACCTCTCATGGTCCGAGTGTGTAATGAATTACAAGCGTTCTCTGTCCGCTAAAGTAGCATATTTCTCTCGCTTAATCAGTAACAATAAACACAATCCTGGATTTATTCTTGACACTGTTGCCAAATTTAGCCGTCTGTTAGCTGCTCACTCTTTATGCTCACCTTTTCTGCAGAAAAATAGATTAGATGCAAAATGAGTTCCTCATATCCAGCTACTTCTGCAGAATTGGTAGTGCAATATTCAAAGGTTGAATCCAAGATAGTTTCTGTTCTTACTCATTTTTTAGACTTATCTCTCTTGAAAAAGTCACTGTCTCTACTACATTTGAGACTGATGTGATTAAACCCCCATTTAAGAAACCACATCTTGATCTAGGGTCTCAAAATAATTTTTGACCAGTCTCTAACCTTGAAATATTGGAGTACCTCAGGGCTCTGTTCTGGGCTTTTCTCTCTTTATATTTCACCTCTTGGCCAAAGTCGTGGAATTTTCAGTGCTACACTGATGATACTCAGTTGTATGTACCTGTAAAGGCGGATGATCATTTCCAAGTTATTAAATTAGAGGCCTGTTTGACTGCCGGGAAAACCGGATGTCCTGTAATTTCCTGCTCCTAAATTCTGATAAAACTGAGATGCTGGTCATTGGCCCTGCTCGACATAGACACCGGTTTGATCTATTTCCAGTTACACTTGATAACACACACACACATTAAAGAAATGACCAAGACCACACAACCAACCAAATGCTGCAGCTAGAATTTTAACATTTAACATTTTAGCACATGAGCGTCAAAGCTTGTGTTTCTCCGTCTTGTCCTCACCCCCTTCACTCAGCCTTCTTTGTGCTGGAACATCGGCCGTCCTGCACCTCTCTCTCCCCCCTGGCTGTGCCATGTTTGTTTCAGATCTGGATCTTCATCCTCCAGGAGATTTGGCCTCTCCCCTTGTCTCTCTCTCTCCCTTGTGGGTATGTTGTCCTTGTCTCTTTCTCCCTCTGTGTGTTTGTTTTCTCTTTCCTGAATGGTGAATGGTGTTCTTGAGCTTTGCCTCTTGTGTATTTGTGTAGTCTGTCCTCTTTCCAGGTCTCCGTGGTGGAGAGGAGGTTGTGTAGCTCAGGTCCTATCTGTTTGGAAGCACCTGGAAGTCAGTCGATGACTTGTCGACTGGACTAATTGAAATGTTGACCTCATGATGGCGCTAGATGAAGTGTTAAGGGATCACCAAAGTCAATATTATTAATCCTTATGGGGGGATGCATGCCTGTACCAAATTGCATGGCAATCCATCCAATAGTTGAGACATTTGACTCAAAACCACAAACATCAACCTCATGGTGGTTCTAGAGGTACATTCAGGGGATCACCAGAGTCATCAGGAATCATATTCACTGGGCTGTGAAGGTCTGTACAAACTTTGATGGCAATCCCTCCAACACTTGTTGAGATATTTCAGTCTGGTCCAAAGTGTTGAACTGACTGACCGACCAACATTGCAATCCCTGGAGCCACATGGCTAGCATGTCTAAAAATGATGGTATGTAGCAGAGGTCATACCATATTCTCATCACGCAGGAGCCATTTTAATGTGTTAATATCTTGTAATTTTCCAGAGATGTCTGACAGATGTCAAACAGTTCTAAAATTATCACTGCAAGCATATGTTAACTGAAATCCAGCAGTTATAGTTAATGGCTTGATTTCTCTGGTGCAGCAGCTGAAAAACATAGACATGGCTGAACCTGAATAGCCCTGTAAAAACTGGAATTACTTGACCTTAGAGAAAACGTATTCGAACACACCCTAAGACCAAAGACACCCTAAATCAGAAGACATGGATGAGACAAAGTTTATAATGTGAAATTAAGCCCTTTCTAAGGAATATTTCCTGGAGGAGAATTCCTTTGCTCCTACAGGTATCATGTGGCTGACAGTAAGTGTTATGTAATGCAGCACCCAGAATAGAAATGTTGCCTCACACAATTGGGTTGAACCGAGCCAGTTCAAGTCCAACTCGGATCAGAGTGGGATCTGGTAGTTGGAGAGGAGCCAGTTCACCTCCTGGGCACTGCAGAGGTTTCCTTGAACAAGGCACTGAACCCCTAACTGGTCAGGGAGCTGTGCTATGCGGCTATCTCTCCACAGAAATGCTTGTCTATAGGTCCGGTGAGTGCATGTGTTAAGAAAACATAACATCAGAGTGAAAAGATGAATTTCCCCAAGGGGTCTAATAAAGTAATTATCATTACACAAAACCTTTGTAAAATATCGTGTAATCATGAACTCGATATAACAAATGTATTTGGGCTGTTGAATGCAAGGTTTCCATGGTTATTCTCACAACAGCCTCTTTCTACAATTACTAAATAGCTCTTGTCAAGTTGTTCTATGGCACGTACGTACAGTGAATCTGTCCTACCACTTATTTAGTTTTCTTTGAGTTGCTTCAGTGTCCACTGCTGTGCTTTAATCCTTCACCACAGGGACCAGCCAGTAAACACTAGGCACTTTTATCTGCTTAAATTGCAAAGTGAGTCTGCAACAGGAAACAGTGTGTCTTCTCTTCTCTAATTGGGACCTTGAAGATTCCCCTGTATGTCTAAGTGAAAATTTGGTTGCAAATATTGCCATCCACATACAGGTATTGATAAAAAGCAGCAAATTATGACATCTTTCCTAATGATGTCTGGATAATTAGCAGAGTTACAGATATAAAGCTTGTTTGTCTCCCATAAGAAGGCATTTGCTGCCATTCATTTTTGTACAGTTTGGAAACTTTCACAGCCTTGAAACTGCAGGAGATATATGATAGTACATCACATTATGTTAATTTGGTTTTGTCAGCATTTCTGTTTCACCATTATTTTTGGGTGAGGGAACGTTTTTATTCTGGGTGCTGCATTACATAACATTGCACTTACTGTCAGCCACATGATACCTGCAGGAACAAAGGACTTCTCCTCTAGGAAACATTCCTTAAAAGGGCTTTATGTCATGTTATAAACTTTGTCACATCCATGTCTCCTGATTTAGGGCGTCTTCAGCCCCTGTTCGAACAGGACCGTTTTCTCTAAGGTCAGGTAATTCCAGTTTTTACAGCGCTATTCAAGTTCAGTACATGAATCCTCTTCATATCAGCCATGTCTGTGTTTTTCAGCTGCTGCACCAGAGAAATCAAGGCATTAACTATAACTGCTGGGTTACAGTTAACATAAGCTTGCGCTGATAATCTTAGAACGAAGATATTAACACATTAAAATGGCTCTTGCGTGAGAGAATATGGTATGATCTCTGCTGCATACCATATTTTTTAGACATGCAAGCAATGTGGCTCCAGGGATGGCAATGTTGGTCGGTCAGTCAGTTCACCACCACAAGTGTTGGATGGATTGCCATGACATGTGGTACAGACATTCATCCCCCCTTCAGTATTCACTTGATCCCTTAACCATCTCGAATGAGGTCAACATTTCAATTTGTCCAGTACTTTATTTTATGACTAAATATCTGCAAAACTATTGACATTCCCATCAGCCTTAGCTTTTGGGTTTAGTGCTAATTAGCAAGTATGACCCATGCTAACACACTAAACTATGATAGTGAGCATCGTAAACATTATACGTGATAAACATCAACATGATGGCATTGTTAATGTGAACGTGTTAGTATTCTGACGTTAGCATTTAGCTCAAAGCCGTGCTGTGTCAAGTCAAGTCACTTTTATTTGAGATAAGACAAGATAGCCTTTATTGATCCCGAGAGGGGAAATTCAGGTGATCACAAAGACTAGAAGAGAGATAAGTACAGATAAATAGAGAAAGTAAAAAAATAAAAATGAAAATAAAAATAACTAAAAATAGATAAAGTTCCCGAGCCAAGTCCCTACGGACTGAGCCACTACCACCCCAAATGTGTAATTAGTCTGAATCATCATGCCATGCCCATGGTTCACTGGTAGTTTAAACAGATATATTTGTGCATGTGCATGAGCTCATTAATGGCTAATTCTCCTGACCTCTGTTTGGAGCTTGTAAAACAATGTTTGTTGACTGTCAATATGTAAAGATTTAAAATCTGTGTGGTATAATCTGTATATTTTAGCTGGTATTCAGTTAATCGTGAGAAGAGAGCCTTTTAACTGTGACAGCCTACATTGTAAACATTTTTTATATTATTAGTACACTCAGAACACAATCTGGAAAAGAGACAACTTCAATACGTTAATTCTACCACAAAAGAGAAACAACTTGTTATGTGGTCCATTGTTGATGCTCACTTATCAGGCGTTAAGAGATAGATGTTCAACAAATGTTTGCTGACTCTCCACAGACAATGTAGCCTGTTCTTTACGCTAAAACTAGAGCTGGATTTCCACACTATCTTGATGCTGTGCCAGCGCAGGTGAAAGTTATGGCTGAACCTGCAGTCATTCTGAGTACTGGGTTGAGATTTGGGGTTTTAAATTTCTTAAACCAATTAAAGTTGTCAAGGTTGCATGTAAACTGTGCTCAGCTCACCAGCGCTCTTGTTAAATACAGAGCCGCAGGTTGTTAAGGCACATTTTGCACGTGGCTAATTACCTTCCTTATGCACACTTCAACTTTCCTTTAAAGATTTCTTTTTTTCAATTTATTATCTATGCCTACTACTTGCATTTGTTGTTTCTTAGAAGGCAATATTTTGAGTATCATCAGTAGTTTGTATCTGAAAAATGGAAAATAAAGTCAATATTATCCAGAAAATGACTTCAATGATTTATACAAATAAGTCAGGAAAGTGGATGGTGAAGTGCATTTTCTAAAAAAATAGAAAAGAAAGTTCATGGTCCCACCAGGGCAGGACGTTTGTCTTTGTCCAACAAAATAAAAGCAATAAACATAACACAATAAAAGTATGTGCAAAAGCAATACAGTGCACAAGATTAAGTCAAGTGTCATTTCCAAGTTTGATGCATGACCATATGCTCATGAAGAATTATCATACAGCTATATTATGGGGAGGTTTAGTTTAGTACATTATTTTATTTGTCAGGGACCATGCACAAAAACATTAATCTTACACAAGGAGAAGAGATGTATTGTACCAGATTTAGCAACTAGCTAATTTCCATCTGCAGTCCCTGGTCAGGTAGACACGAACAGTAATACAACTAATGAAATTAATACAAATACACGTTACAAAATGCTACAAATTATCAATGAAATCATAGATCCAAACATACACACACATTTCAATCATTACACCCAGCATTATGCAATATACCCCCCCCCCCCCCCCCCAAAGTATCACATACTTCATGGAAACATTATTAAAACATCAACTGCCACTTGCAACATGTAGCACGATGAGTAGAGGCCAAATAGAAGCAGAAAACAGAATGTGCAGATTCAGATTTGTGTCATTCCTCACTGTGGATCTTTTTTTTTTATCATCGACAAATGTCAATAAAATAATCTATTTAATCATCTTTGCATTTAATGCATGCCTAAACAGAAACAAGACATTTTTTCCCTTCACTTCTGGCCTATTCATTATAGCCTGTCAGAGGGATTTTGTCCTTTCCATTACCTGCCTGAGGTCACTGACTAATTGATGTTGATCATGTGCACCTGTGTTAAGTGTTGGAGGAGTGTGTATATATTGTTTGGTATCCATTTTGAGTTGCATCTGATGAAGGTCACAAGACCGTCATGCCTCTTGCTTTTGAATAAATTTTCCATTTTTGGCCTTGAGAGAGTGCTGGTGCCTTTTATCATTTTCAGTTGTACCCCAGGCAGATTACAGATTATGAAGTGTGGCATGTTGCATATTCAATTTAGAAAAGCTTTGTCAGTCCTCAACAACTGGTGTCAAAAAAAGTCCAAAACATAAAGAATGAAAGGGTGTCCGCACACTGACTCTGCAATCACTCCCAAACCATATAAATGTATTAACACCTACACACCAGTTTCAGGCATACTGACTTGAAGAGGTGTAAATCAATTTATACACTTGAGGCCAATTGGACAGCTGCCAGGGATTGACACCCAGTCTGATTTTTATGCAGCACTGATTTAAAAAAAAAAATTAAAGGTTTAAGGTTTTCTTTTAAGTATCAGACATTTTTATTCAAGAAGACATTTCACAATAAAAAGTCTTGTTATGCTGACTTTGGAAGATAATGACTATTTTGAATCTGAAATATGTCAGTGTATACGTATTATCAACGTCTGTTCTATATTGCACATCACTGTGACTTAGACAAGTTTGTATTGTGCTATTATTCCTTTAAAAACAATCAATTTGATGTATTACAGCATGAATATTATTATTATTATTATTAGGACACACAAAACAACATGAAAAGAAAAATAATCAGAGAATGGTCTCGGTGGTGCTAGACCAGTGCTTTAAACCATTAAACAATTATTACCCACTTCTCTAATGAAAAAGTCTTTAATTGTTTTCACTGCCTTTGTTACAGCTAACAGACACACAGAATAAAACATGTAAATTATGAGCTTAGATCAACTTAAAGTACATCAAAACAAAAGCCATCAACATCAAAACACCAAATCCAATAGCTGGCTCATTAGGCTGGTTGCAGCTGATGTATAAGCACCCTTCGGCAAACAACATGAAGCCCCCACAGTTCCTCAGAGTCGATGAGTCAGAGCTGCACAAAACATGAGCACCAGTGCTCACCCGAGCTGTCCATCAATATTCTTTTCATGCTCATGATCAAAGCAGAAGAAGGGGCATCTGCACGCTTGACATTTATTAGTGGCTACGTACGTCTTACCAAAAAGTTATGTAACAAGACTAAAACTCTACAGCCACACTAATGTCCCTGTGAGGCTGTAACACTCATTACACGCCAGAAAACAACATTGTTAGATGAATGAAAAATGTAGAGGCAACTTTTTTATTCTTAGATTTTATTGCTATGTCAGTTTATTGGTTTATTTGTCAGGGACAACATTCGTTAAGTTAAGAACATAAGGAGGAAATGTTGTTGACGTAGCTGGCAAAAAATGTTGACACTGAACGTATAAGTAAAATCTTCATTGACAGCGTATTTCGTTCACTTCAGCCTGTTATGTTTTTCGCCACAACGTAATTGGGAGAATAATCTAGTACTATGAAAACATAACATTTTTAGGAGACAAGTAAGTATGTAAATTACATGCTAAATACATCACACCCCAAAGCTACTGACTCATTAAAGGCATCAGGTGTACTTTGTCAGCCGCAGCTGTGCTTTGAGCTAGCATGCTAATGTGAGCGTGTGAACACTTCATATCAGAATGTGAACATCATGTTAAGTACTGAGCTAAGGCTGACAGCAAATCTGTGTCTCGTTGTAAACTGAAGAACCATGTTCAGTAAGTCTGTACAGAATCTCCTGGTAATCAGCCCAGTGGTTGTATGGATTTAACTCTGGACCATGTGTTGAACAGACAGACATAAAAGGGAGGGAAGAGCATGCATTTAGTATTTTGTATGCTTCTAATTTGATTATCCATCATCATTATCTGGAAGACAAAAGGGTAAGGAAACTGCTTCAGTTTTACTTCTAATGTGGGAAAACACGATTATCCCAAATGTGTGTTTTTGTTGAAGTCAAAATGTACCCATAATGCCGTGTGCCTGTGTAGCTTGCAACAAACAGGAAGTAAAAGGGGTAAGATGTTTCTATGCCACAGTAACTGCAAGGCATCTAAAATAGGTGATTTTGAGTTATGGTGTTTACTTGTGTCAACCCAAACCATGTTTCCTTGAGTCACTGGGTTGAGAATAGAATTTTCTGTGCATTTACAAGCGGCAGATTGATTGCCGCCTGCTGCGTTTTCTACATCCGTATTTTATGCCTTGTCACTTGTAACTGTGTGATCAGAGGCTCCTCTTGGATGTCTTTAGCTCTATCTGAACAAACTTTCATTTCTCCACAAAAAAAAAGTTTATGGATGTAAACACACACAAAAAAAAATGAGTTTAAAAGGTTGAAGAATCATCCACTTTGTCTGCCGTGTGCTGAAGATTAAAGTAGCCATTTATTTTCAGGGAACCTTAATAGCACTCAGCATCTGGATAGTATTTCCTCAGAGGCAATGAGTCTCTCATGAGGCTCTTTTGGTCTGAAAAGAGAGCAGAAACAACAACAAGGTGATTTCCATTACAATGTAATGACAAATCATTCACCAATTTCTTCTCCATCACAATATGAAAAACCCTGAGAAAGAGGAGAGGCTGATTTTTTTTTGATGAAAGTCGATTGCACAGACTTCCATCAAGCACCAGACAGCAGAGGAAACGCTGAGAAACAACATATTCCCAACAACAGAAAGTACCTGCTCTCCTCTGTGACTTTAGAAGATGTTTATTACAGCTTCAATGTCAGACGATTGAGTGGATTTATATTTGCATTATAGGCATTTATCTGACATACTAGTCACGGGAAACACATGACTTAAAAGTTGAAATCCATTACTCTCTGTGTGTTGTCATCTTTAAAGCAGTGAGATCTCTTCTACGGAGATGATGGATTAGTTGTGCAAGGTTGTGAAGAGCTCTGCTGTTTATATGAATCACCTGCTGAAAAACTTTAATAATGCTCCAGCTAGTAAAATGTCATGCTACTGACTGTATGCTATGCTGTTGATTTTGTTGCATAAAAATACAAACTAAAATATGCACCAACTCTGTTTTGACATTTCTCAACTACAGAGGGCTGTTTTAGTTAATGCATGCGTTTAGTCAACACACAATACATTACATTACATATCTACCTTTACAGAGAGGAAAAATGGCTATTGATTTGTATTCATTGTACAGGAGTCAAGCCTTATATGCTTTTGGTCATCATGCAGTTATCCCAAGGCCAAAAAGTTGTCTCGGTGTGAGAGGATTATTTAATAAACGCTGCAGAAGGTTGCGAATACTGCTGTAGTACTACAGATGGCTTTAAGTTACAATCGAGGAAAGCTTTGTTCAATCTGTTATTTCAAATTCACAGTATGCCAAAAGTTTTGGAAGTGGAACAGTATGCAGACAATAAGGATGCTATTCTTATAATGTGGGTGGAAGGTTTTGCACCTTCAAGTGGCACCACCATACACCACAACCAAGCTATTGTTCTGCACACTGTCCCATTTCTTGTCTGCTTGGTATTTTAGAGCTGACGAAGACTTGTGTGATGTTGAGGAGAGGAGAGAGTGACGACAGGGCACGTCAGTTGTGATCACAACACAACAACTGGTGTCAGAGATTACATGCCTTTGTGTTAGCAGTTCCTCCATGATCTGTGCTATTTCCATGACTTTACCATCCCGTTTAATGCACAAATCCTCAAGTAGTATAAATAACTGTGACAATAGTTTCTATATGATTGTCATATAGATGTATCTACATTGTATATACACCTGAACTTGCAGTTAATATCCATACAATTTTCAAACCTGCACAATTGTCCCATTTACTTGTCCTTTCAAGTCTGATCCATACAGCTAGTCCACAATTAACTCTGTCTCTTAGAAATTACATTTACGTCATTTTAATTCTACTGTTTGATTTGTCTTACTCAATTTTAGCTTATCTTTACTCTTTTTAAAGTCCTATTTGTTTGTGTCTTTTTACATTGCCTTGTGCTTCTTTTATATGTTTTCTTAATGCCTTTCTGTCTTATGTACAGCACTTTGAATTGCCTCGTTGTTGAAAGGTGCTAAAATTAACTTCATTACTAATCACTTAGTCATTGGTTACTCTTTCTGTGCCCCATCAAGTAAAGTAGTACATTATACTGAGTAGTACCTCATTACGTCCTGATTATGGCACGTAGCGAGCAAGCTTTAACTACTAAATCATGACACAGAGTTTGAGGCATCTGGCTTCAGGCTTTCTTTTTGGTTCAGACTGAGGACGAGGGGGTAACAGAGGCTGTGAGACAGCCCGACTCTTCATGGGTCAGTGCTCATAGAAGCACCTCAAGACGCATCTCTATAGACAGAATACACAGTGTTTCTTTACAGTATACTGTATACCTGCATGATTTTAGTCATCTTCGCCAGAGAATCACCTGTCAATTGTTCTCAAATTGATCCATTCTGTTTTTATTCCATTCAGTCTGTAGGGCTATTGATTTACAACAGTTCTTTAAAATTAAGTGTGAACAGCTGCAATTAGAGGAATACGAATATGTTGTAAAAACACAGGACAATATCAAGACACAAAAAGTTATTGTTTGTGTTTGCGTCTTTATTTGTTTTCTAGTTTTAAAAGAAAAATGTACTGATGTTTGCTGTCTGAGATTGAGTACTTCTTAGTACAAATTCCCTCTTTTGTTGTTGTCCCTCAGCACGACAACACTGTTCAGAGAAATACAAAGAGATTTTATACTGTAACTTACTTTCCTGATTTGATCAAGTCAGACTGCTGACGCCTCATTAGCTGCGGCTGAACTTTAGAACAGGTTTCTATGCAGAACGAGGACTGTGGATTTTGTCTTGCATTTGAAGAATTTAAGGAAGGGATCTCTTAATGTATGTACGGTATGTTCAGAACAATTAAAGCAAGCAACAACTGTTTCAATGCACATGTGAGTATTGTTTTAAGGCTGACTTGTAAAAATGTGAACCTGTCCTTTGAGAATAAACTAAATATATTCATCCTAAAATATGGTCTATATTTTCATTGGCATAGTATTATTTCCCTTCTTAATAGTGAAAACGACGAGGAATAAAAATATATCCTTAAAGTGAAGCCTGAGTGAAGGGTCCTGTATGAGATAGATTTTCAGTTATATTGGTACAAAGGTTGGTTTTACTTGCAGGCCAGCAATCATTTTGTGAGAAAAGGTGTTGAAATGTTTTTTTTTTTATTATTATTATGGCGAGTCTTTCACCTTGAAGTGCGATGCTTCACATTTTTCTTAAAAATCTGCTTCAAGAGAAATAGACCATCCAACATCAATGATACAAATTCAAACAGATCCTTGCTCTCTCTCTCTCATTCCTAAAAGGACAACAGATTACACTTTTACTCCCTGGTGTTCGTGTCAAGAGGTTTGTCATTCAGCGGACTGCCATTCGCTTGGCTAGCTTTTCAGTCGGTTAATGATCTGTCCTGAATATTCTGTGGCTGTCTCTGCGTATTTGGCCTTAAAGTGAGGATGATCCTCTTTTTCTCTCCATCTATCTTCCCAGGGGTTTTAAATGATGATAATGCCACCCAGGCCCCCCTCCCGCGTTGCCATCAAACTCCCTAATGGCCCTCCTGGAGCACTGTTGTGAACTTGTCGCCATTTTGTCAACATGAAAAAAAAAAAAAAACTTCATCATTCACTTTCTACTGAATGCTTCTTTTTATCCTTTCACTCAAAATACTTTATTGGATGCAACTAGAAAGATTGTCATCCAAGAGAAAAGAAGCTCAAAACCTGGCAAGAGAAACCAACTCGGTGTGTACGGTGGCGTAGGCCTTTGGTTCTCCGCATGGAACCTCACAGCCAGTCTTCTGCTTGCCACATTAATGCAACAACACATTTGGTTCAGTGGTGGAATAGCTCAGGCAGCAGAGCACAGCGCTAACATTGCCAGGGTCACGGGTTTGAGTCCCACTAGGATTGCACAGGTACAATGTTTTCACTTTAAACTCTATTGGACAATAGCATCCACCAAGTTATGCATATGTTACAGAAGGAAATGTTGGAAAGTAGTGATCTTTGTGATGCACTACAGTAGAGGAGAAACTGTTTAGTTTGAAGATTTCTTTTCTTAACAATGTTTGCTATTAAGGACAAATGCAGCAAGGCCGATGAAGTGATTGATTGGCTGTTTTTATAGGACTTATTTATGAGGTCTTGATTGCCAGACAGCTAAGCAATGGATTGAAAGTTATTTGTTGTGGCTGGATATGTATAATAGGCTTGTGATTAGTTCAGGTAGGTTATGGTGGTGTAGCATGAGAATATTGTCGGCGATTACATGTGAGAATGGGCTGCTGTGTTTCACCAGGCCTGAGCATTGAACTGCTCTACTCCCATGACGTTCACGCTACTGGCTATCTGCCCTTATTATCTTGCCTTGTATTGTTTCTCCACTGTGTGTGAATTCCCTATTGATTGAAAATATGTGCTTATGCATGTTTTCTGGATCAGGATGTAGTTAAAGTACAATAAAGGTGCAGGATTTTTTCCTGGTGGCACAGGACATTTGATATATTGAGAAATATAGACTATTAACCTTTATTAGTCAAATGGGTGCCAGCAGTGTAAAAACTATTACTGTAAATAAAGTGTAATAATAATAATTATAATCCCATAACCTTCTATTGATTTACACATCGTCCTTCCATATGTACTGTATGTAAGATTTCATGATCTCATTTTTATTAACAAACACCACCCACCAAACATTTCTGTCTTTCAGGAATAGGCTGAGGCTATAACAATAGAAAGCATGCATTGATGTCACTTTTGCGCGTACTACAGCATTCCTCTCCCCTACTGAGTTGCCAAACAAACCTGCCATGGCTGCTGCAAACTGGGAGAGATGTGATACTGGGAGGAAAACACAAAAATATCTTGAGAAAGTAAAGCCTGTTTGAATTGAATGTATTTTCTACTGTACATCGCACCCGACAGTCAGTGGTCTGTCGATGTTGAAATATGGCCAGAAATTGAGTTTACTGACATACATATACTGTATGTATCTTATTTCAACATCAGGGAAGTCTAATAAACAAAAGCCTGAAGGCGCCCAACAGCCTAGATGCCAGATTTTAGCAAAATCACAACAAGATGGATTCACAGAGTAGTCTAAAAGAATCTGAGGAAGAATTTTACCCTTTAATATAACATATCTAACACAAAATTACAACTACATGTCCAAGTTTTTCACCACAATTCAATTGTCTCTGGTGAATTGCAGTGGTCTATTTGTTGCACTTCTCTTTAGCCTACGGCAGTGTGTAAAAACTTAAGCCTCGCTTCCCTCTGAATCCATTTGTTCAGTCAATTGCACAACAACTCTTTAACATTTAAGCAGTGTTTTCTTTGTCTGTTGTTTTAAATGCACCAATGGCAGATGCTGAATATTTGTGTCTTTGTCGCTCAGGAAAGAGAAACCATGATGACATCACGTTTCCTGCCTGCTTGCATGTTACAGTTATCTATAAAAATGTGCTCGGGTACTTAGTTAAGCTTTCTTTATTCAGGAAATCTCATTAAGATCAAGATCTCTGTTGCAAGAGAGAGCTGAGAAGAAATTACCTCAGATTACACAAGATCATAACAAGCCAAGGTTGCTTTATTATTAGCTGTTTTACTAAAATAACCTGAAAGCATTTTTCAGACATTAACAAGCAGACACAAATGTGAACGTTTCTGTCTATGAACGATACATCTTTCTAAGAAGAATCTAAGTCGGGCTGCCAGAAAGGAAACATATTCATATTTTAAGTCAAACTGAAATTAAAATGATTTTTTCCAAACAAAGCATTTATATATATATATCCTTGGTGTTTGTTTTGACTTGTGGGTTTATTTGCTCAAATTTGTAATTAACAAAAAGAAGAAGTTTAAGTTTCTATTCAGCCTCCCAAATGTTGAATGTTACAAAGAGACAGACAGCTCAAAACGCTAATGGTGCATAACTATATGTGCTTGTTGGGAAAGTGCGTGGTGAAATGCTTTTTTATCAACGTCTGTGTGCTATACTTTGACGTGCTCCAGTGAGTAGCTCACCACAGAAATTGATAGCTCGTCTCCTAGCAACACCAGCCCCCTTAAATGTTCGTCAACTGTTGCAAAGGGAAGCACCCGTCCAGAGACCGGAAGCTTAGACGCTATTTCCACATATATGTATGTTTTATTCTCTTTTAAAAAGTGTGAACAAATATGCAAAATAGCTGCATGTATCATTATTCTTTATATTTCCTCACACAAAAAGTGAGCAGAATGCAAATTTCAATTCGACTTGGTGGGATGTAAAATCCTCGTGGATGCTACTTGTGACACCATGCACACATTCAACACAACAAATACCCATAAGCTCACATATAAACATATACACACACACATTGGATTGTAATGTATCCACACACAACCTTGAATGCCACAGTGAGGTGATCGCCCTGTGCCAACAGACCTCTGTCTGCTGCATTCAAATGTCAGATCGTCTCACTGGGACGCTCTCTTTAACTGACATATGTCACCCTCCAGTTTGCCAGTGGCCATTTCTGGCTATTTTCTCTTCTGTTAATTGCTTGAGGCATCTTGCTTCTTTTTTCTCTTGTATTAGAGGGGCCCCAAAGTTGTACCAGCCCCCCCCCCCCCATGAATAGACAGCAGCTAGAATACAAAACAGACACACCAGGGAGTCCTGTAAGTGACACATTCATAAATGTCATGAAAAGATGGCAACAAATGTGAGCAAAACTGCAATGTTTGTGCATCAAATGGGGAATTTTGTGTTAAATACATAGATAAAAAATTTTGCATTTTCAGCTCATATGTGCTATGTGCTTTGCTTTCTATCTGGTGCTTGTGGACAACCTTGATCAGACAAATGATTTCATCCTGTTACCACTCTGTACAGTGGCAGGACAAAGAACACAGAGGCGTGGTTGTCAAGGCAACATGGTTATAGCAGGCAAAAGGCAGACGTGTGCTTACACACACTCGCATATACGCACTCACTCACTCGCTCTATGTCAATGACGGCTTTGTCTGGCTTGAGGATATTTAATCTGTGAGGACTCTGGCAGTGTTACAGCATTGTCATTAGAGGTAATGGTAAGGGCTACGTGCAAGGCTAAAGGACGTAGGACAGACGTGACGCACAAAGGCACTTGCTGTCCCTGCATGTTGCAGCCGCCCATGCAAACATGCTGCACACGTGTAGTGTCTGCAAGTGTTTTGCTGTTTTTCTTTTGAAGTGAGACACCTACTCATATGTCATGATATTAAAGTGTCAGATCACTTAAATCACAACAATTATTTTCCGCGGTTACCTCAACTGTTATCAGACCATGCAGATCATTTGCCCGGGTGTTTTGAGGTCTAGTTGATCTTAGTTGATGGAGTGGAGCAAATGGAATTTGTTTTGTGGTCAAAGTATCTCAAAATTACTATGGAAAAATTCAACAGCATAACAACTCCTCATACCTAAATGACAAAATAAGTCCTTTGGTGACTAACCACCACTTCTTTAAGGTTACAAAAAGATTGTAGTCATGGTTTAAGTTGGCTAAAAGCAAGCCTGTCTCCTAGAAATTACATTTATATACTTTTGTTTTGCCATTATGTTTTGGAGGAAACAAAACTACTCAGAACAAAGGTTTGCATCCTGAGTCCCAAATGTGTTTTGGTTTAGGCAACAAATGCACTTTGGTTTGGTACTTTTGTGGAAAATTGTGGTTTTCGTTAAATATTAACAAAGTAAATGCGTCCTGTGTTGTGCTTGATTTTTCTCTATTAAACCATAATCTTTCTCAATTGTCCTCCTCTGTGAGAGGTTTTGAGGCAGTACATCAACGTCACACTCTTTCTGCCTTTGCTACTTAGAGAGAACAGACGTTATTTGCATGGCCGCAAGTGATTGCTCTTCAGGAAGATAAAAACATAGGTCACATTAAGCATTTGAACAATTGACCACTGTTGTCCTCTCTTGTGAGGTCAGTTTGCAAAAGTGTTTTTTTTTTTTTTTTCAAAAACATAATAATCCACAGACTTTACTGTGGACAGTTTTCATAGGGAAGTACTTTCTACTGAAGATACAGAAATGCAGTGAACTGTCCACAGCATGAGTAAGTCATAGATACAATGGATTATAGATAGTGTAGACATATACTACTACATAGCATTCTCTTTTTCTCAGTGATCTAACCTCATAGTCTTGCGTGAGACACCCCAGGGCAAAGTTTTGTCAACAACTAGATTCTTGCGGCCGGTATACTTTTTCCCCTTAGCTATTGCTTTGCACAGTTTCACTGACCCTTGCACAGTGCACTGTTGGCTGTTTGCAATTTTAATGTTTAGGAATACTGTTACAGTTGGTGGAAGTCACACTGGTTAAGGTCGGCTAAATTTATTCTACCCCATTAAAAATGACTGTGGCTCTCACTGAAATACAGATACAAAAAAACATTTTTGTTTGAAGTTGCACATCCATACTGCAAATGTATGCTGTTCCACACATGTACACACAGAGTTCAACTTTTAAAGTGAGTGAAGAAGAGTTCATCCAGTCCAAAGAGTAAAGATGCAAGTATGCAAGTGGATTGAGTTGCTCTCCCATATTGATCTTGTTCATTTGTTTTTTGTTGCTTCACTGCTGAGGTACAAATAGGGGAAGTTAATTAGTTCGTTAGGAACTTTATTGGCCACAATGTGGAAAATTGTCTTTGGCTTCACCGCACAGCATTAACACAAGACTTGATGATGACAGACATCAACAAAATAGCATCAACAAACAGCATAATTTCAAAACAGTTATGCTTTTAAAAAAAAAAAAAAAAATGTCTAAAAGGGTCACACAAGTGTTGGTAAAAAGAAAGGGAGTATGCATTGTCTCAGGCCAGACTCAAACACACAAACTCACAGTTTGATGTTTTATACGCGATCAACTCAGGTACAAACTTACCCGCAGACCTCAGGTCATGTCAATGTGTGGATCATTCAGATGTTTCTTGTTGATTTTAAAGATTGAAGACAAAAAGAATGAATCATTTTGTCTATAAAATATGAAAAGCCCGATGTGATGTCTTAAAATCTCTTGTTTTGTCCAACCAACAACCAAAACTCAAAAATGTTCAGTTAACTATGAAAAAGAAAAGCAGAAAATCCTCCTAGCATCTGGAACCAGTGAATGTTTGGCATTTTTGCTTGAAAATGATGAATAGATTATCAACATAGTTTCAAATTAATTTCCTTTTGATGAACTAATCTACTTATTGACTCATTGTTTAGACTCTAATAAACTATGTATATATTTTATTGGTACGTAGCTGAACCATCCATCATACACTGAGTTAGGTCATCCAAGCAATCAAAGCAGATAGAAATTTCCCCTGTATTTAAACATGTATTTTACACCACCACGGTTGCAAGCAAATGTGAAAAACAAATTACCATTATTGTGAAGGAATATTATCTAATATCTTTTTTGCAATGTCTTTATTGTAAGAATATGATTGAATTGTACTGCAGGTTGCAACCTGCTGTTACCTTTATTCTGCAAAGAGGTGATTGCCATAAAGCTGAAACTATGTTCTGATGTAACCTGTTATTTGAAGATGATTCACATCGATTTCATACTCTTACTTAAACCATTCAGTGACCCCTTGTGCCCTCTGTATGGAAGCATCTGCACTCCACTCATTTATTCAAGTTATTTTGCTTGTCTGTATCAGCAGTTAAAATACTTTTTTATTTCAAATATAATGCAAGTAAAGGACAGACCTGAGCACTTGCCACTCCTGGTCTCTCATATCATTGAATCCTACTTCCATTACTTGTCAAAGGCAGCTTGATTTTAGACTTGAGGACTTTTCACCAAGAGGCTTCATCAGTTTGTCCTCCCAGCTATATGCGAGTCCCACCCATTAGGATATATCTACATATGTAGTGATGAGGAGAGTCTCAGGGCAGACTCACACTGAAGACATACACTGTACCTAATAAATGATTCATATATTTGAATGTCATTTCAGCTCTCCCTAGCTGGTACCACAGCTGGTCATCCTCTCTTAGAGAACACAATAGAGTAATGTCACAAAGTTTAAATTATAGCCTCAATTTTAAACATTTATTTACATTATCAGAAAATCTCAAGTATGAAAATGATTTTCAGTATGCAGACAACAAGTTTGACAGCAGTTCAGAGGGGGTAAAGGAGTAGCGTCTGACTGACTGACCTGAATTTTCATCGAAATGACTGTAGTGGAGAAGTCATTAGAAGTCTTTTCACGTGTGTCTTGTATTAATGGATACTGTTAAAACAAAAATGCTTAGGCTAGCTCAGCAGAAATGTGCTGATATGCAGATAAAAGGAAATCCTTGGATTTAGTATGCAACCACCAAAACTCAATTCACTCAATTCAAAGGGTGTTCTTTATTTTCTTCTTTCTTCTTCTTGTAAAGCAATGATCAGTTAATCATGGTCAATCTTAAGGCCTTTTTTTTTGCAGTGAGTGAGATTTGTCAGAAATAAAAGTCAAACAGCATCCATTGCTCTCCTGTGCAACACATTTCTTATGTTTGTCAAGCTTCATTAATCTCCCCGTTCAATCGCATCCACTGCAGTCCTTGAAAATACTTTCCACTTTCACAACTGGTCCTTGGAGGCACTCTGAGAAACGTAGCGGCAGAGGAGAGAGAAGGCTTGGTTGAGGGAGGTGGTGGGAAAAAAAACTCCCATTGATTTTCCCATCATGACTTGAAATAGCATATTTATTGATTGCTTATAGGGAGGGGGAGGGGTGAAGGGTGAAGGTTGCTGAGGAATGGTGTGATGTTGCTGAAGGCAGTCAGCCTATTCTCTCAGCTTAGGTCAGCACAGGTCTGCTGAAAGGTTCGGATGCTGACCCTTCTGCTAGGATGCAACATAAAATGTTTCAAAACCTAATTGACATTCTTTGTATTTAGCAGATCGATATCCTTGCACTGGGCAACTTACTGTCAGGGAGTGAAATAATTTAGCTGGCTTAAAAGGTGAAAAAAAAATCTGTGTTGCTTGATAGGTAATATATTAATATTGTATGGGTTGTTTCAAGTTGATTGCACTTTTGACCTCACTCAACTGCAATGTCACGTTGCACTTAAGCATAATGCTGCATCAGTTTTGAAGTGTGAAGGTTTCTTCTTGGTTGGTGAAGAAAGCAGCAAGTACGTCTTAAGCACTTCAAAAGGCCGGTCACACAAGCAGAACAATTTCCTAATCAATTCAGTTTAATTCCAGAGATCAGCGGATTCAAAGAAAAGCTTTGTGAAATGATATTGTCCTGTGAGTAATCTAGCTAGCCATCTTGCAAAGCCACAGTTCGCTGGTGAGCAAGTGAGCTTATTTGGAGAATTATTGCAACTGACCGACGCTAGCAGTTTCTCAGCTGGCTAATGTGCCAAGTTATCAACTAGCCCTGTAAAAACTACATCACCAAGTTTCTAGCAACACCTATTTTGCGAGGACGCACAGATTAACTTTGCTGAGCCATTTTCTGGTGTGACCAGGCCTTTGAAATGTGTCCCAAAACCTTACTGGAGTATTTGCTAATTCTGTAAAGAACAAACAAGGTTCTTATCTAAAGTGTGGACTTTTTACAAAGATATCTACTGACTGCATATTGCCTTTGTTAACCCACAAAATATTATGCAGGTACAAGTGTGTGCATATGATCCTGTGAACATAAAACTGTCAGCTCTTGACAAATGTTTATAATAGACTGACTGACCTCAAACTCTTAACTAATTCGTAATCACAGACATGACATTATAATCACTGCTAGGACATGCTTGGTACATATCTAAAAAGCATATCTGAGGGGGAAAAAAGCATGTCTGGTAAAGTTAGTAAGATTTGCTTGGTATGTTTCTTTTTTACCTATATGCTCCTTCTGTGTGCAGAGTGAACTGGGACTGGCCCTTGGCTCCTGGCGATTGCAAAAGAAATAAAAACTCCCCTCATGAGGATATTTGCATGCTGAAATGATATTACTGGTTGCCCTGATACAGCTGACTTAATGCTGCTCTTTTGACACCAAGTGAATTGCAAATAAGCGTTTCATGCCAAAAAGGATTTCAAATATCCCAAAGCAACAGGAAACAATCCTTATAATCCCAAAATCATTTTCGCAGAATTCAAATTTCCATTTTAAGTACTATACATACCTCACAATTCGAGCATAAACGAGGACGTTCTTCACTCTTTGTGTATTCCTGAGGCGTTTTTGTACACAGTCATAATGGCATAACCTCAAAAGCATAAAACGTCTGGTGGAGACAGACAGTACAATGGGGTTGATAATCTTTCATTAGACCGCCACATGCATTCAGTTGGAAGAAGAGCCATTTCTTTCTACCTCAAATAAATCAGACTGACATTTATCTTGATATGAAGTTCAGGAATTAGATTGATTAGAAAGTATCTTTAAAAACCTTTCTGTCCCAGACAAAACAGTTTGCACTACCTCGATGTATCAGCCTCTTCAAGTGCCTTAGTAGCTTTAAATATGCCCATATTGTACTTTCCTTTTCTTTTTCAAGAAACCCAGCTGGCTAGTTGAAAGTGAAGAAATATCTTATGTGAACAGTAGAGATCAAGATTTCTAATGAATTATATAGATGCTGAGTTTGAGTTCGGCTAAAATATTGTGTCCAATATGATAGCTCATTAAAAAAAATGTAATCCTACAAATGACTGAAATCTGTGAGGTTTATGGTGTAACGATGGATAATAGCATCAAAATCAATCAATAAAATAGCAGGAAATTGATAAAGTAAGTAAAGTAAAACGACAAACCATTACTAAGTAAGTAACTTTCACTTAACTTTTACTCAAGTCAAACTATGTCACTGCCTTTCTGACTTCATTTGGTTAGTGGTCAACACCTTGAGCGTCACCTATTTTCAGCGTCATAACCAATAAGTAACCATGAACTCTTTATTCATGAGAAACAACCCTATTGATATGTATATTGAGAGTGAGATTTTTATTTATTGTCTTTACCGGACCTCTGATCTTAACCTTCCCAGCCAATCACAGTGGACTTAATCTTGAAGCACCTTCAACATAAGGAAGCTGAGTGCTACCTTCAGTGGCTCTGATAGCTTGGAAATAAAGACCCATTGCATTCTAATCCACCGCCTGCCTTTGGTTTTAATTCAAGGCAAGACAAGGAGTTGTGATGTCATTTTATGCTGCATGTGATATAGATTGGCACATGAAGTGATTGGAGAGTCCATCCTTGAATATGGAAGCTCGGGGTTCAAGGCCCATTATACTACAAGGATCTGATCTGCTGAAAATATTGGATCCATCCCTGCTGCAAGGGGCATTTTGCTGCTGACCATGTGCTTTGACCTCGCTATAGTGAGGGCAAGCGACTTATTTCTCCCATGGGTGATGAGGGGATTTAAATAGCAGGGACTAATTGGCAATTGCAAGGTCTAGACTGAAGGCCAGAGGCTGTAGGGCCAGAGCTACCTGGCACATCCCATCTGAGAAGTAAAAGCCGCTAAAACCCACATAATCCTTCAAACTGCCTTTTTAAAACAGTTTTGTAAAGACAGGCTTTTATGTAATTGTTTTTATTTTGTTTCATTTTTTATTTATGTTTGTCTGCTTTATTCCCTTTTAATCCTCATAAAGCTCATGACTGAATTAATTGCTTACTTATGGGCTTTGTTTATTAGTGTTTTATTTTCTGTACTTTGTTCTCTGTTCTCTCTCCATTAACTCCATGAAGGATGATCACAGTATATTAAGATTGTTGAAAGATTTTCATACATTAATTGACATTGATTTAAAAGAATCATGTGTAGATCAATCATGTTGCCTTTTTAATAATGTTAATATTTTACTACAGAATGAAACCACACCTTTGTTTTTACATCTCCATTATTGTAGTGCTGGGTTTGAGTTGTGATGTGATCCATCCTTCACCTGCGGGAGCCATCTGTCCCCCATGTAATGAACCTCTGCACAATTTAATCCTCACCTCACAATCTTTTACATCGAGGCAGTCCACAGGTCTTCCCCAGCGAGACGAGGACACGAGTTGGTGATGGACACAGGATCTAATACAATCAGGCTGTGGTCATGATTCCCTCGGGGACCCGCTTTATTCACTTGTTTTCCTCTGTTTGGACTCCCTGATATATGTGCATAGCTGTGCCCTGGGGGGAGGCATTCAGAGAGGCCTTCTTGATATTCCACTCGTAAAGAGCCCAGAGGTGGTGTGGAGAGGTGGATTGGTGAGAGGGACAGGATAGTTATTTCATAGTATTGGCCACGGATGTTAAAGCTCTAATCTCCCCAAGGTCGAAGGCAGGTATTTCTGATGAGGGGACCCAATGCCCCGTTGAAGTCTAGATTTTCATTTAGAGCTCCTCTATTAAAGAGACTGACCACAGCACGCAGCCCTAAAGCATCTGAAATGGTCTCTCTGACTTCCTTGGTAGATTATCACTCACCCAGGAAGAGGGATGTGGTCCTGTGTTTTTGTGTGTCTACACTGATGCTTGTGTGTGCATACTCCACCGTTCCTTTGTGTGCCTTTGAGTTCCCTTTAAAAGATGGAAGCCATTACGTGTGGTGGTGAACGTGACACATCACAAATGGAACGAGGTCACCGTGAGCCAAGCAGACTGGTTAAATTTTTCCACTTTGATGACATTGAAATGTCATTCCACTTGAAGGACTGTGCTCAACAATACCAAATGTTATCAAATGTGCTTTACTCTTGCACAAGGCTCTGGCAACAAAAGGTACCGCAATGTTCAAATCAGACAGAGAAGCAACCATGCGTCTTTTGAGCCCAATGTCTCCAGCTGATCTGATGGGATTGCACCCCAGGAATGGGAAAATTCGCCACCCCTTGACTTACATCTTTCATCACATCAGATGCCCTTTTCCGAGGGGGCACAGGGATAGAGAGAGAGAGAGAGAGAGAGAGAGAGTCAGGCAGAGGAAGGAACAGAGGGAGAGATGGGAGAATGATAGAGTGAGGAGGACGTAGAGGGAGGGAGAGACAAAGTGGAGATGGAAAATGACAATATAATATGATTTGATTTGTGGGGCAGAATGGATTCTCAGTGCCTGTTTTCTGAGAGAGAGGAGATGGGGAACGGGGAGAGGGACTGCGAGGAAGACAGAGGTGGGTGGAGGAGGTGGGCCGAGTGTGAACAGTAGGGCCGTGGAGTTCATTTAGCACTGGGGCCGTGAGATGCCTTGACAGCGGCTGGTGGAGGCATTAGGCTACTCACTTTAGTCCAATTTTGCTCTCTTTTTCCCCCTGTATCCCTCTCTGTCTCTTTCTCTCCGTGTCTAATAGCTGTCTTTGTCAGACCTGTAGTGTCCATCACTACGATGTCTAGGCCCGGCTGTAGATTTTAGTGGCCAAGCAGAACTCATAATAATGACAAAAACAACATTACAATTCATTAACAGTCACAGAATAGCTGCAGGTGATGGGATGTTTTAGAGGTCATAAATTAGGAAAGTCTGTTTCCTTAAAGCCTGTAGCTCAAAAAGTTTGGTGCCAAAGTGAGACACAATATCTGTCATTTGAGAAACATGACTCCTGCTCTCAGAGAATGATTGACAGAAAAAAAATGTGAATATATTTCGATGAATTTGATATATTCACCATTCTGAAAAGAAGAAACCTGCCCTTGCAAAGTGAGTGACAGGAAAAACAAAAGAAAAAAAAACAGTTTTCAAGGAGAGTCGGTCACTTGGTTTATAAAGTTATAACTCTGTTACAGGATTGTCTGTCTGTATTATAGGGATTCATTAATTAGCATCTTGTAATGGTTCATTTGTTGCGTCATAATCAAGCATAAACAAATATACTAAATCTCCTTTTGAGTTCTACATGCATGCAGTTTAATAATCCTCATACTGAAAAATATAGACTAAAACTGTATTCTGAATCACAGTGAATCCATTTTCAGGCCATACTTCAACAGAATGACAGAGTTTTTTACTAGCAGCTAAGAAGCAGCCATAATTACTTCTGTCAAGGACCTGAAACCTCTCAGAGAGGAGCAAAACAACATTACCTGTCAACAAATCTGTCCGTCTGACTCTGTTTCTATCTCTGTCTCTCTTTTTCTCAATTCTCAGTTCAAAGAGCATCAGTGGCTGAGCAACATTTTCAGCAATACTCAATAAAGCACTGGTATAAAAATAACCAAATATAATGCAAATGAAATATTTCTAGTCAATCAATAGCAGTCCCTTCTTGTAGAGGTATGAGGAAGTGTGTTACTCTTGTAAACACTGGATTACATATGAAACCCTCACAAAACATATATATTTAATGACTCACAAGCACAAGCTTACACCCGGGGCCACCTGTGCGGCTTTGCAATGTTGTATAGAGAAGTAAAAAAGGGAATTTGATTAATATTTTATTTGGAGCCCCAGAATAAATAGTATAGGCATCAATTGCACAAACAACAAACAAACTTGCACCAACTATTTATAGCAACATTTGCATCCTACCAATTTTTCCGCTGGAATAACTTTTTATCAGACATGCACATTATGTAACCTAAGGACTCTTCTGTATAGATCTAAATATGAGAGTGAGTGAATATGAGAGTGTGCTTCTGTGTGTGTCAGTGTGTGTCTCTGTCTTCCTGATCATTGACCAGACCTTGAGGATTCACTTAATCTATTCATTTGATATCCTGAGTTGCTTCCAGGATGGTTGCTGTAAAAACAGCAGACTCAAACACTGAACTGAGCTTTCTTTCTTTTCTAATCAAAACCAGTTTGTCTCCTCAGCTTGTTATCAGTCAGCCACTCCTCACACTATTCTAATAAAATGCCACATTACTATAGGAAGCCTGAGGCTAATGTTAGCTTGTATAGGTCATAAAAGAATTTACATCTTACATGTGCATGTTTGTTTGCACACCTCTCTCCGCTGCATGCTGCTCACGGTCTGTGTTGTCCTACATGCCAGAATGTGTTCAATTAGGTTGTGAGAGTATAAAAGTTTGGTACTGACAGACAGTGTTGTTCTACTTTGGTGTAAAAAGGGGTCGTGTCTGGTAGAAGGAGAAGCTATTATGGCTCCTTTATGGATTATGAGGCAGGAGTGTGACCCTTATCTCAAGGTGAACGTCGGTAGCTGCCCTTGTCGCAGTCCATCACAACACTATTACGTTACAGGTGATGGCCCTGGCAGCACCTCATTGCAAACAATATCAATCGTATCAAGTCATTTCATCCGGTAATGATCCTTACAAATTTTATTTCCCTTAAAACAAGTGAAAAATTTTAACAGTAAAGCGAGGTGATTTTATTTCCTTCCACTGCAGTTTGTCCCACAGCAAGTGACAGTGTCTGGTAATAAGGCAGATCCCTCAGTCTCGCCATCAAAGATAATGTCGCTCAATTCATGAAAATTCTTGACACGAGGTGCTTCAGACAAGAAACAATTGAGTCTGTACCACCTCACAGATGGATTGTTGACTTCTTAAAAGGAAAAAAAATGTATTGTAAGGCTAATTACTAGACTGACCTGTTGAGATCGAACACAAGCACGTAGACACACACACACACACACACACACACACACACTGCAGAGCCTGCTGCAGTAAACATGGAGATTATCAGGTTTTTTAAGACATGTGATTCATACAGCCGTTTATTTAAAGAAATGCCACACACGCTAATCAGATCTCGCACACGCTCGTCAGGTTTGTGAGACCTTTGTGATCTAGTATGTATTTCTCAATGCGGGTCCTTGTTCATTCTTATGTGCCACATATTGCTGAAACAGAGGCTCTACATACGTAGGGATGACAGAGTTCACAAAAACGGAATTATGTTCAATAGTTAGTTTTTCCCTTGTTCCCTGCTTTGTCAGAAATACAAAAGAAGAAAAACTGGTGCATTTGTTTACGGCGCAACCGAACCAACTCACGTCGTTTTGATAAAGAGGTCAGTCAAAAATAATTGCAACCACTATCTGATTTCATGCTGCACAAGTAGTTCTCCACACGAAAGCAAAGCAAAGTTAGTTACCGTTGCTGTGGAGTAGAGGTTCATTTAACAACTCGCTGTGGCTGCTCCTTATTGTTCCATGAATTCCTTGCAAAATTAAATGTGATTTGCTAACGAAAACTTTTTGACATGACTAACCACAGTGACAATTAAACAGCGTAATAAAAGCAACCTCGCATTTCGCCAGTTGAACATTTTTACTGTGACGCAGAAACAGTAGGATGTCCTGTGGACTCCGCCATTACCAATAAAAAGTGCAACAGAGAGAGGTAATTACAGGATGTAAATACAATAAATGGCTATGGCAGAAAAAATGCTGTTCATAAATTGTATCAAAAATGGGATTTGATTTCATGAAAAGCATCATAACTTTACCTGACATTGCTACATCCAGCGTTTTGTCAGATTTTGACAGCCATCTTTTATCTACTCCCCAAATGTCCTTGTTGGAGCGGTATGTGTAGGATATCCGGACAAAAGATATATCCGGACCAAGACTTCTTTCGTCAAACTTCATTGATTACAGTACGATTAACAATCTTGGAGCCCATTGGCTATCGGCTGATGACGATTTGAATGCAGATACATTTTTAAAAGCTAATCTCTATAGGGTTCTGAGATTGATAAAAAGCTAAATCGTTGTCAGATGATAGTCAATAGGTTCAGAGATTGCATTTCAGCCAATGCATTCCACCTCTTTTTCTCTCCACATGGACTGTTTACCTGCATGCAACCAAAACGTGATTGGTCAATACCACTCAGACTACAAACGGAAACCAGAACCAAAATCTTGCCCCTTGCCTACAGATTCAGAATCAGAAATACTTTATTGATCCCCGGGGGGAAATTGTACAGTACCGGTGCTCCCATTCAAGGGTAAATTTAGAAATAAAAGTATGTACAAAATATAAAAATAAGAAATAAAAAGTAAAAATATACACATTTACAATATTTAAGTGAAAAATAAAAGTAAAAAATATATACAACACCAATGTTTTTGTACGTATGTATTGCACTATTGTGTATGATTATATATGTATTGCACTGACATTTAAGAATAAGTAATAGTGAGGAAGGAGATTCTGTATTCATATGCATATATTTGTTTATAGAGATTAGAGCTGTATTTAATTATATTCCTTTCAACTGTGTCTCTTTCAAATTTGAAAGCAATCTAGATTGGACCAACCTTTATTGAGCAATGAGTGCCCTTGGTCATTAACCTTAATTGACACATCGTGGGGCTGCTTCATGTTGACAGCCTTCAGCAACACCTCCTGTATTTCTAACTGTGTCAGAAACTACAAGTCAATTTTTTTTTGTTTGGAAACATCTCCCGAACTGTGATCTTGTGTGAAATTAGCCTTTATCTGCCAAACATGGATGTACTTTACACTTTTTTTTTTTATGAGACTGGCTCTGGAAATTCAGAAAACAGTCCCATGAAATGGCTAGTGCAACCATGTGCCAGGGATAATGTGATTATTAAGGGACAAAAAGGTAAAAACAGTACTGCACTAAAGAGAAAGGGAACCCACTCGGAACATCTGCTGGATGTTACGGCTCAGCTCTCAAATAGAAAATGATCTTGTTGGTGACATATTATTAAATAGCTTGACTGACAGACCATTGGGACATTGGAGGAAGGGGTTGTAACTTTTGTTGTGCATTTGGCAGCAATGGATGAAAACATGGTACAAGACAGCAAAAGAAATATGGATGCATCAACATTAACTGGATTTTCATATGATGGATTAGCATAACTTTGAACTGTGTACATGGCCATGTTGATGAGGAGAAGGAGATGTTTAGCTTGCTAGACGAACAAACATCTAATCAGTCAATCACTTCTAGTTGATCCCATCACTGAAGGAAACCTGACAGTCAACTCCATGTCACGCAGTTGTTGTTCAAGATTGTAGCAAGCGGACCGGACAAGCAGCAGAAAAACCCACCTCAGCACTTCAGAGACTGACGAGGTTGTGGTCTTTTAATCGACAGTGTTAAATTAAAATGTCCCATGTGGATTATATGCCTAGGTGTCACCATGATGGAATGGCATTACTCTTTAACCCCACAAGCAATGGTTTTCCACATCAATCCAGGAGAACCACGGTGTCTGCAGTTTTTGATTGTGTGGCAGTCAGACATAATGCTTTATCGAGTTGTGATAGGATTGCTGATGAATCTGTACCGTAAAATCTTTTAATGCCGACTCTGGATCTGGAACCTGATTACAAGGACCAAGTGGTGTTCATCCAGTCAAAAGGCCAATATTATTGGAAGATGGTGGGGTTATTAAACCCACACTATTGAGCCTGTTCACTTATTGTATAGTGATTTTGTCTTTTGTTCTTTTGACCTCTTTGCAAAGTATATTTTTCAGAAAAACACTTTGTAACAAAATGAAGGGCTTGGGGGTATTATTAGACCATAGTTAGTGGAACAAATGAGCAGTCAGCACTCTCAATTTATCGCTCAATCAAAAGCCTGCTCAGCTCCATCTAAATCCTTAGCCAAAGCAGCATCTTACTTAACATTATTAGGATTGAGAAGGCAATGTAATATGTCTCTCATTTTGCAGAAACTTTCCTCTCTTTTTTCTGGATAGATATATTTATATACAGTAGTCACTGTCTTGCAAAAATCAGATAACAACCCCTGTATTCTGAGGAAATAAATAAATAAGGATATGTTTGAGTTCAGGTACAGGGCACCTTTGTTTTGACTGCTGTGTGGCTCTGAATTTTAGCAGCTGGCATGATCTGCTCTGAGGCTTAGCCCCGTTCAACCAGCTCCAGAGGTCTGGAGAGCAGGCTGTCAGTGTTGAAAAGAGAGTTGCCATGACCTTTTCCATCCCTCACTGGTCTCTGATGCTGCTTTCTGTACAGAAATATCCAGAAAAAAATGATCGATCACATTAAATAAATGTAATGAAATCTTGGTGTCATTGGCGATGAGCTTCTATTTGAGCAAACAGTCCTGCCAAATACATCAAAAAAGTCAATTGTATTTCATCAAAATACAAATGAAATTAACATCACAGATTGCTGATAAATAACACACAAGTGGGTACATATTGTACAGAGACAATAGATCTTCATAAACTCAAATACACATTCCAGCGAGGGTCCTGAAGTGCATTTGAGCAACGTACCATGAGATAAACATACAAAGCGTGAAAGTGAAATTCATCAAAGGATCCATGAAATATCTCATGAAGCAAACCGTCCATGTGTTCATTCCACCACGTTAATGTGAATACAACACCCGCATGAACAGCAGTGTGGGGTATCCACTTCACATCAGATAAAATGAGACTGAGAGTGAGAATTGTTTAGCTTTTATTGACCATGGATATTTGAAATTAAACAGTGGGTTGTTAACAGGTTTTGAGGGCTCAAGAGCGTGGTACTTGGAATTTAAGTAGGTAAAAGCTAAGCTGCAAACACCACCAGGTTTTTTACACCACGTTAGCTGCATGCCAATAGCTCACAGTCTGAATACACAGACACAAGTACACACATATGCATGCTCACGGTCATAAATTATGTGGTTTATTTCTTTATATTAAGAATTGCGAAAGGTGGTCTCTGTGTGCTGAGGCAATTCAAGGATGCAATAGCATTAGTGTTATCAGTGAATACCAAGTGACAAACATTTGGGATTCAAATACTTTAACACATGCTAATTAAACAAATGAAGTTTTTTTTAATTATTTTCAATTAAGCCCGTCCGTGTACTTACTCTGTCTTTTGGATGCCGCAGGACAGAAGGAAGTGGTTGAGGATGGGAAGCAAAGTCTTGAATGCAGATTGAAAACCCCAAACAGAGGCTGCCCTGTGCTTTTGCAGCCTTAACCTGAATTGTCTCTCAGTACAGTTTGGGGGACATTAGTCCTGCATAGACAACTCCCAGGATAAAGCCTTAAGACAGCCTGGATTGCACACACTGCCAAGAGCTAAGAATGATAGAGCGGTGAGTGTATTCACACTGCCTCTCTCACTAGTATTATATGTTTATTAGTCTGTCTCGAAGCCAGCCTTATAAAACTGGTCAAGGCCCTCTCTGTCATACAAACCATTTTTCACTCCACACCACTGCACCACTTTTATAGTGTTGCTTTGCCCTTAGAAGAAACGGTCAAAAAAATTCAAATGTGCTCTCTTTTCAGCTGTCAGGGGGCAAAAGGAATAGCTGAGCGACCAGTTGTTTGAGATATGAGGTCACTGTCGCAATATACTGCAAATCCTCAACTCCACTTTATCACATTTTTAGAAGAATAGGTTGCAGCGGCTCCTACAAGACTTATGTAAGATAGATGCATTGTGAGGGACCTTTACCTTTGCTATCATTACAGTATTAATGCGGTATAGATGTCGGGAGGGGGACTTATCACGGCAGTATAAATGCAATATAGATGAAGGGGCTGGGACCTCTACCATGGTTACCACTATAGTATTAATGAAAAATACATGCATGATAGAGGACTTTTATCATGATTGCCTGCCACTGTAGAAGTAATTAATCACATATGCAGGATTTGGTTGTGCTTTAATCGCCTTCTGGTTATAGCTGTAGGGAATTGCTTTGGCCCTTTCAGCAGAGAGTTACACTGAAGCTCCACTGACAAGTATGTGAACACAACCAATCGTCATGATTGCAATAACGATGAAAGTAAGGCCCAAGTCGAAAATATCCCTTTAAAATCGACTAAAGAAATAATCTCTGACCCAGGTCTAATGCCCAGCAAAGAGCCATAAAGCATTGTCATTCTCAAAATGAAAGGCTGGGAAATGATTTATCTTCTCTACATAATCCTGATCACCCACATCATTAGTTATAATAAAATGCTAATAATGTATCATATGTCTTCAAGGGAAACTCATTTGTCAAACATTCATTTGAATACGACTAGAATCTCTGCATACATTCCTCTAACCTTTTGCAGCGACAGAGATTATTACTTCAAACACTACGGCAGTAATACATTGCATGGTGTAAAGAATAAACAGATTCTTTATTCACATGCTTCTAAAATGCATATTGATGGTGTTTTGAACACATGAACACGCTGAGCACCCTGAACAATACTGACCACACAACTTCTTCCTGCCTTTTTGGATTCTACTTGCAGGGCTAGTTGCTGAACTACTGTAGCTGGCTAACGGCTAATGGGCTAGCAAGCCACAATACTCTTCTTCCTGCATTTTGGACGTCTCTCAGTTCCTTCAAAAGTCAGCACTGTCATTGGTCAACACAGTGCAAATGTATGTGTCAAAGTTCAACATGGTTAAATTCAATGTGAAAGAAATGCCCCTGCAAGCAAATCCACTGATCAAAGCGATTCCATTGAAATTCATTGATATCACTGCAAAAAATTGAAAATTTTCAATGTTGCTTTGACCGGGCCTTTATACCGTCTCTCTTCTCTTTTATTTTGGCTCTGCTTTCTTAAGTGATTCTTACAATTGAACATTTTCTATTCTGTAAGGTGGAAGCAGGGCCGGCTCTGGGCATAGGCGAACTAGGCGGTCGCCTGGGGCGCCACCTGCCGGAGGGGGCGCCGCTCCAAGCCTTCAGAAAAAAAAAATGAAAACAACAAATAAAATAAAATAAATAATAGTTACAATTTAGAGCCCCGACAGGCGCCCTTTCCTCGTGCTCTGCCTTGAAAATAAAAAATGAACAAATACTGAAAAAAAAAACAACAACACCCGCCCCCCTCCCCATTGTTTGTCATTATTGGTTTGACCTGGCCTGAAACTGACCTGCACCGTATAAGGTGGGAGAGGGCAGAGGGGGAGGGGGCGACTTATCAGTGCGCATCTCAGGCAGCAGTTTGATATTGACAGACGTGACAAAGTCAATTTTTTGAGACAATTACCATCATGAAAAGGCCGTCAAAGCCCTCAGGGTCAGCTTTCAGAAAAAGAAGAAAAGAGGAGGCGGAAAAGAGGTCGCAGTATAGAGGTATGTCATCTTTTCTAACATTAAAAATGACCCTGTTTTATTGATGTTATTTAATTTAATTATTATTTTATTCTTATTTATATTTTATAGTGTGTGCTAGATGTGTGTTTGATCAACAATTAAACCTTTAAGGTCTGTCATACAGCTGTTGTTATTAATGTTATAATATTTGCCGTGTATGCGCGCGTGGGGGGGGGAAATCATAATCTCGCCTAGGGCACCAAAATGGCTAGGGCCGGCACTGGGTGGAAGGTTACAGAAGCAAACACTAGTGGCATGAGAGAACAGATAATAGCTGCTACGAAGTCCTCTGAGACCTCAGAAGACTTGCACTTGGTGCATATGGTTTACTAGAGTTAAAAACAGAGGAAGAAATCCAGCAGCTTCAGTCTCTGTCGGACAAATTCCACTGTATCATCCAACCACTGGCTCCCCATTTTGAACCACTTGTAGAAAATGAACAGCCATGATAGGATATATATTGCTGCTCCTGCTGTTGTCAGTTTGGCTGGATGTACAGTCATGTTACCTCCTATAAATTATCTCCCTCGTCAGATAAGATCACACACGCACATACGCCCACATGCCAGCATAGCAATACACACACAAAGCAGGAGGCAACAACAATTCTGTGATAGCAATAAAATAATCCTGTCCTTGAATCTAATCTCTACTACCTCAACTGTAGACAAACTCCACTCCAGTGTAATTAAAGCTGATTTAGCATGATTTACACGCTGCGGGCAAGATAAAATAAACATGATTAGGTTAGACAAATACTGAGGTCAATATTTTTGAAGGCTTGGAAATTAATAATACATTTTGTATGATAAACACTTGCACCGTAGGCTCCAAGCATAGAATACTAAGCAGTTGGGTTGCAGTGCCAAGCAAGGATCTGGGGCCCCCTGCTGTTATCGACTCAACCTCTTTGTTAATTGCTGAAATATGTCTCTTAAGGCACTTGTTATCCCTAGAAAAAAGGGGCATAATGTGCTTTGAATTTGCAATATCAAGACAGAGACAGTGTCGCTTTTTTTGTCTTTTATATTCTCATTCTTATTTTGGAACAAACATTTTCAACCCACTATTAGTATTTTATTTCAAAAGCACACAGCTGTATTTGTTCTGAATACGTGCAGCTATCACAGCCTTAAGTACTCATTTTGTCGCTGTACCTTTACATCTGCACCTTTACACAAGAACACTAAGACTAAACTTGATGCAAATGATGCTCTGCAATGTCTGCAATGCAAGATCTGGGACACCCTTTGTTTCCAGTGATTTTCACCTGAGAAGGACTGGAACCTGGGAGAGAAAGAAAATAATGTCCTGCTCATTGTGAGCTGCTTATCGCAAGCACTCAGCAGTGTCATCCTCTAAAATTAGCTTGTGCTGGCTGAGCACTATCTGGTGAAGATAAAATAGGGGGTGGGGGGGTGGGATCAGTTATGCTGCATTATTAATCTTGAGATGTGGAGGGAAAGAAAGAGAGAAAAAAGAAAGGGAAGGGTAGAGAGAATTGAATGGAGAGAGGCGGACGTGGTGTGAGGAAAGGACAAGATAACTTCCCTTTGAACTTCCTTTACAAGCTGAAAAAAAAGGGAAAAACATTTAGCTAAATGAGGCTGCCACTTTCACCTGGGACAGCTGCAGTTTTAGGTGGGTGGAGAGTCTGCCACTACCTTGAGGTAAAGAAAAGTCAAGGAGATGACTGTCCCTCGGAGCTGGCGGGAAATCACTGTTTCCAGCGACACACAAACCTACAGCGGTGCTCTCTCTCAGATACAATCACACACACACCAACAGAAACATGACTACCTCTTTTTTTATTTTCTGCCACAAGAGAGATTTTGGATGGCCTCATTGCACCCAATTTCACTTCTCACTTGGGTCGCGGCCACATTGCAGCTCTATATCTATTCCTGAGGTCAAAATTCAATTACATCACAGTATAAATGTCTCAATTCAGTATAGTGTTTATTTTGTGATAAGCCACAGCCATGAAAACTTGATGTGTGGTTGTATTATACCTTGACTAATAGCTTGGGGTCTGAGGATCAACTTAGCTGTTTTTTCGCTATGTCTAACAGAGTACCTGTTATATAAGGCATTTATATCATTTGATATTTTGGTCATTCAGTAAATAGCTACTTATCCAGAGCAGCTATACAGGAAGTGGCTTCAAATGAGGCTGACTCAACAGATACCTAAGAGCATATAACCACGCACAGTCAATTAATGATGCGCATGCATTTGTCTTCCCACTGAAAAGCATTTGCTGTTTGGTTGGGCCAAAATAAACCATGTGGGTTTGGTGCAGAAGATATGCAAAACTGAGCATTTATAAAAACACTTATCATAGTATCATATTTACCATAAGAGGCAATGATGTGATGCTCGTGAACCAAAATGACATTTTCCACAGTGAGCCATGTATGGAAATGTCATCAGCGAAAACAAGGGAGTCCATCAGTCCACATCCACAATTTATGAATTCATGCATCTGGGCAGGTCAGAAAAAAAATGCCAGCGTGGCACTTCATCCACCAGTGATGAAAATCCAACCGTGATCCAGCAGGGTGGTTCAGGACAGGAGAGGGTTTTCAAGATAAAGCTGCTATAAAAAATGAATGACTATTTGCAACAAACACAGTGGCTCCTGAATCATTCATGGGTCATGTAATGGAAAAGTATGAAGGAACGAGTGACAGAGGAAACCCTTTACCTAGACAAACTTCCATGAAACAACAAGATGCAGGGGATAGATGTCATTGAATCTCAGCAAGGCCTCTGACCAACGTGTTTATTTCTATCGTATGTTGTGTGTATAGTATATTGCTAGGCTGGATCAATGGGAGAGATTATCAGCCATGTATCTAAAGGTTGACAGTATCAGTGTCTACACAGACACACACAGACACCATGGTTTACAATGCTGGATCTGAGATGTAGTTGTGGACTATCATCTCATTGGACAATTCATATGAATGAGTCTCTGAAATCCAAAAGGTGATTGCATGATTACTGCATTGCTGTGCAGTAATCATGCAATCAATTGAGAATTTTCAACATGTCGATAAACTAGTTTCTCCCTTACAGCCTATTATAATGTCTATTTATGATTTGATTTGGCATTTTTTATATTATCACTTCATTTAATCCATTTTCTATCCTTTATTCTCACCTATTTCTAAAATCTATTAAAACATAACTTGATGTGAAAAAAAGTGAAGTAGAAGTAATGTGGTCATTACACAGATAACTTTCTGCCTCTAACTTTCTTCGAGGCAAGCCACCGAAATGGTTCAGTGCATAAACTTCAGCCAAATAGAAATTGCTTTCTTGCTCAGAAAGTGAAGGGATATAATTCAACTGACCAAAAGCCTAAACGCAAGAGATTAGATCACCATAAAGATCCCAGCCTCAAAGAGATGAACACCTCCCTGCCAGCACCGAGGACACAGAAAAGCCTGAGATCTGTCTAAATCGCTCTCTCAATTATCATAGCAGAAATGCTACAGGAGCATTCAAGGTCCTTTGATGATAAAGATGTCAGAATAAGAATAGCTCAAGTCACCAAGAGCAACGAATGTGAATTGAATTTTATTCATGATATTGGTGCGGGAACATTCAGTAAACGACTGTCAAAGTCATGTAAGTGCATAAAGACAGGTGCAACTTCAAGTACAACACAACCTCAGTTAAAAGGCAAGAGGACAGTGCCACACATAACGCAACAGCTGCTGCATTTCTGGGTCCGTTTTATACTGCAGACATTGGGGTTGATGAAGATAGTCTTTCACGACACTTCGCTTTTCTCTGAGAAAATCTGCGTTCACTTGACACTACCACCAGATGGTGCCAAAGTGAGGGATTTGCAAACCCTACATCTAGTAGCATCTAGTAGCTTAGTAGTAATACAAAAATCCAAATGAAACTTATATATAATGATGTTAAACATACATACAATTATTAGTATCCTAATATGTTAAATTGCAGCATGGTAATATCCAGCTGTTCGAAATTCTGTTAATTATGCTAGCCACTTTAAAGACCCTATGCAGCCCACACACAGGTGTTTTCACTTATTGTGCTTGACTAGACCTCGTAGCAGGACTGTGTGGCCGTGTACTGTGCTTGATTGACAACTGGCTCATTCTCCTATTAGCCCAGCCACACTTTCAACATTTATTCTTTTTAGTTCATGAAGTTTGCTGACATCATATAATTCCAGGCAAATACATAGCTTCAACCTGAGCAGAGGTCTAATTAACCAATGAGGGCGTGCATTATTTTTAACATGCATGTTAAATTAAGCCATTACTGCCTAAGTACAGCTGAGGCGGACAGTTGAGTCTACAGCTGAGGCTGAGATGTCTAAATAGGTACAATGAAGGTTTAAAGGAAAAGTTCGACATTCTGGGAAATGCTCTTATTCCCTTTGTTGCTGAGAGTTAGATGAGAACCACGATACCACTCCACACTAATTAAGTAGTTAGAGCTAGGAGGTGATTAACCTGCCTTGGCATAAAGACTGGAAGCAGGGGGAGACAGCTAGCCTGGCTCTGTCCAGCTAAAACCCACCAGCACCTCTAAAGCTCACTAATTAACATATTTTGTTTTGTTTTTTGTTAGTGTAAATATGCGTTTTTAACAATTTCACTTGGCGTCGTCACGAGGTTGCCAAACAACCAGTGGAGACTCCAGGAAGTCACTGCGCAACACTAACTTGCCACGAAAGCTGTTTCTCCCTGCTTTCAGTCTTTATGCTAAGCTAAGCAAACTGCCTCCTGGCTCTAGCTTCATGCCTACCGGACAGATGGAAGTGGTATTGATCGGCTCTTTTCCCCCTACAGTGGTAAGGATCTAAGAACAGCAAAGTTGTCTGTTCCATTTTTCATACAGTCAACAACTTAGTTTTCTGGTTTGTAAGATCTATTACAACCTAACATGGCTGGAAATGTGGCTGTACCATTTTGGTCGTGACAGTGTTGTACTGTCACTGACTGTCTAACCACGGACTTTAGAAGCAGTAGAGATAAAATATAGGACTGTAAGGTCTGATAACAGTGAATACAGCATCAACTAGGAAGTCACCAATATAGGCCACCTGCCACACTCTCTCGAACATATATACACTATAACATTATGTGCACGCAGACGTATATACAGATGACACACACACACACGCCTCTTTTCAAGTTGAAGCTTTAATCCAAAGGGTTTTGAAATCTGCAGCTGCAGAAGAGATATATGCAGTTACATCATGTTGGACTTTGTTTATATCTCATTTCAAATACAAGGTGGCTTTTTCCTTTCAGCAGCAGAGGGAGAAAAATCAATAGGCAGAATAATGATGCTGTTGTCTGTATTGCTTCCACACCTTTACATTCACTGTCATCAATTTACAACACAGCCTTTAGACCGCATCCTCGCCTTTTATTCATCGGCTCTCTTATTTATTGTAACAGCTGCGGGTGTGGGGGCGAGGGAACATGTGTGTGTAGCGTGTGTGCATATGTATATGTGTATGCGTGTGTGAGGGAGAGAAGCCAGGAAGTGGTAAGAACATGAAGAAGGAGCTATTAGAAAATTAGAGAGGAGGTGTGAGAGAGAGGTAGCGAGAGATCACAGAGGAAGGTAAAGCGTCTTTTGAGGTGAGATTTTCTTACAGACCTTTTCAACACACTACACGACTTTAAGCAGCAAGGCTTTGGTTGAAGAGGTTGGCTAGTGGTCCGCCTGCTCGCCAGCCTGCATAATGATGGGAAAAGAGGAAATGTTCTTACTCCGAGCCGAAGATAAAAGGATTTGTAAGGGTATGTAAGTACAGAAGAGGAGTCGAGAGAGCGATCAATAATTAATTTACTTTCAACAGTCAAGGGCAATTAACACGCTTTTTTGCCCATTACCCGCCTAAAAGGGCCGACGCTGTGGCTCTAGCCCCTAATCTCGCTGACCATTGTCACAATCGAGGATTACACAGCTAACAAATCGATGCACACACACACAGACACAGAAACACGCACACGCTCCCCTAACCACTGGAGACTTGGATTAGAGGCAGTTTTGTATAGTTACAAATGTCGAACATGCAGGATTTTGTTGCATTAACCTCCGTCCCGAAGAACAGGATGGCTGAGCGAGTCGCTGTTTGTTTTACAAACAATGTTGTGCCTCTGTTATCCATCACAAAAATGCAATTGCAAAAATGTAATGGCATATCAATATCCAATGTGGCCTGAATATTTAGAGCAGAACGCAAAGAGTCACTGTGGTGTGACCGTGTGTACCCTTGTACAAACACACTCTTCTGGGACTCTTTGAATTTGTTACACTGGCAGCAGGGCAGGTTGGTGCCTGAGATACTTTTCTGTACAAAAAAGGTGAGAGGTTTGTTCCCTTCAATTGTCTGAGTTTCCATTCCTTCCTTTCAGGAGAATCTTTGTCTGCTTCATAAAATGGATCAGGGGCAACCACTGGATGTTTGATTCTGTTTACTTTTAGTGACTCCCTATATGTTGCAACTATATTCACAGTCTACATTCCTACATATACATTGTGTGTGTCTCTCTGGTACTTCATATGTCAATTGTGTCCTAAATTCTAAGATAGTAGTCCTCTGAGATCGTCTTCATAAGCTCTTGCAGCCAGTGAATGATTTTCTAGATAGGGATCTCCACTCCACTGCATTCATCAGTATTTCTCATATGGAATATGTTGCCAGGGAAACAAAATGTACGCATGATGAGCTGACCTCAGAGTCAAGATCAAACTCTGCATAAGAAGCATATTTCAGCATCTCATCCAGCCCCAGTATTACCTGATGTAAATGTGTTGCAGATTCTTTTTTTTTTTCTTCTTTTTTTTAAACTGGGTCAGAAAACCCAACTTGTCCGGGGAAGCAGGCTCAGAGATGGATGATACCCAAAGCTTTGGGGAATAGATTTAACATAGACTGGATTCTGGAGCTGTGACACCAGTGATTACTGCTGAACCGACAGGAGGGAAAGCTCATTTAACTAAGTAACTGCCAGGGGATCTTTTTTTTTCCTGCCCAAACTGAACATGTGTACTAAAACTGATGAAGGGGAATGAGTGCTTTAAAGCAACTTACTCGCTATATTACACACATACACGTTGCTGTCTCACTAGATGGGTCAGAGCACAAAGCTGCCAGGAGCAGGTAGGAGTTCATTGTCTTCCTCAAGGACAAATCAGCATGGATGGAATCTGTGTTTATTTTTCCTGTATAATAAAGACCTGAGGATGTTTGTTTTCAAACTATTTTTTACCCGTTTTACATAGTCTCTTTCCTTCCCTCAGAGGCTCTAATCAGATTTTGTTACTGTTAATTACTGGCTGTGGTACGGAGGGAAGCTTCCTATTACAAGTGGCTCTTTTTCAACGGGCAAACATAAATCAGTGCTATCACATTTTTATTACTGTCCATAATTCATATCATATCGACAAAACTAAGAACAAAACTGACTGATATAAGTAAACAAATCTGTACATATCTAGTATTTAAGATGACTTGTGGCTCTTTCAAAATGTTTAAAATAATTAAAGGAGGATTTAGATGCAGGCTTAATAAAGAAGCTTCCTATATTAATAATATATTCTTATATTATATAAGATTCTTATATTGTTTAGCCAAGATCCATGAAGGCTTGGCCCTGGGCTGCTTTTGGACTGCTGACGTTTTGAAGGCTGACACATAGTATTTTTCACTTTGCACTTCACTAGATGGTGATTTTTTTTTTCTTTCATCATGTAGCTTTGTAGCATGATGTTTACCTGCAGCCTGATTATGGTGCTGCTTTCTTGGACAGCTCTCGCGATAAATACATTTTCAAATTGATGCAATTGATGCCTGGGCTCGCAGTGGTACATAAAGAATAAACCAATTCTCCAAGGAAAAATTATTGTTATTACTATTGAGCCATAATTGTAAATATATGTGCAGTTATGGTAAATCATCGTAAACCTCATAGACAGACAAAACAGTGCTGCATTTAGTTTGAATCACGTTGGATAAAGAATTTCATTCCTGTGATGATACACACAGAGGAAATAAGCTCAATAATATTGTATTATATTCTAACTCTCAATTATTTTCCAGCCTGTCATGATGTATTTATTAATCAGTTTCTTGTTTCAGCAAGTTTTCATTTCATTACTGAGTTATGTTTATGATTATCAAGTCTAAGCTCCACAAAGACAAAGAAGCACTTAGTTGCAGCTGTTTTTTAGTCAGTGACAGCAGTGTAGGCGCAGAAGCAGCTGTCCGTGTGTAGATTACATCACGATAGTAGAGGGTGGCCATCGAGGACGAGCATACTGTACTCTCACACTGCAACTCAGTGAACTGCTAAATAAATTAGCTTACAGTGGTTGTTCACTTCATTGAGCAATGTCATTTTGCAAGCACTGATACACAGTCCATTTTGTTTGGTGCAGGGTACAGGCAGCTTACTAGCACTGCCGCCAGTCTCTGGATTACAGACATTATTAGTGTTTGCCATTTTGCAGTCTGTTCATAGAGTAGGCTGATACATTTGTGACGGAGCAAATTGTACCCTATTTTAACACACAGGTTTATTTGTGATGAAAAAATATCCGGCTTTTGTGATCAAGAATTGTCAGATTCTTTGTTTGATTTCTGTTTTGGCTAATAGTCAAAAGCCATAACTAAAAAATCATCATCAAAATCTAATCAGCTGTTCTTTAGGTTAAAACTTCCATCCATCAAATTCCATGGAAATCCAGTCATTTTGTGATAAATTACAAGACATAACCTTATTGGCAAAAGTAACAATGAAGTGCAACATTGATAAGAACTTGAATGAACTGGGATATTGGTGCATTAGACATGAACAATACTGACAGCTGTACCAGAAGATGGGCCTTGTTTGGGTAGTAAAATGTCTTCTGCATACTTGAACATGGCGCTGTTTGAAGCAATTATGAGTGTAAATATGAGCTACACACCCCAGTGTTGGCTGCTTTTAGCTCTACAGCCTTTCCATTTCCAATGAGTGGAGAAAAGTTAAATTTATTTGCAAAGCCTTTTCTATCAAACAAGTTTGTCACAAAGTGGTTTACAGAACAAAGCACATCAGTGCAGGTTAAAACAGGATACAAACACAGGGAAGAACAAGCAAATCACACATTTTAGGTGTGTTCACTGTTCCAAATCCTGAATCAGTTCACAGCATCTTGGAATGCACACTAATAAACTGAATCGTTCCTCAATTAAAATCCTGAATATTTATTTAGTTATTTAAATATTTTTAAAGCATGATTCAGAACTCTGCTCATATTTTCAGTTTATTGGCATGTAATTTAAATTTTGTTTGGGATTTTCAGACTCACATGCCAAAGGTCACCAGATGTCATAACCCAGATGTATTAATTAAATATGGTACAGTGGACCATAGAGACTGGTTATTGTACAATACAGTATGTAAATGTGTTTATAAGAGGAATTGAATAATTGACCAATAAAGACGTAATCAAAATATTGTTTGACACAGATTAATATCAGTAATCCATGTTTATGTAAACAAAAAATATATGATATAAATTCTAACAGGGAAAAAATGATTTGATTTGAAAGCTGTGTGTGTGTTTGTGCATAGATGTATGTGTCTGGGTGATGTGAAGCCCCCTATATACTACTTGGAAAATGAGTGGATTCCTCCCTCTGGTTTAGACAGAAAGATGACAAGATTATTATTGACTCTAGGACACGGACAGCAGCACCATGGATAAGAGCCTACCTACTGAGCCTGGCTTAGAGTCCTCAGAGGCAGCCGCTGGTGAGGTATTGCGAACGAGGAATAGTTAAGTGACATGTCTGTCATGAAACACATAGGGAATCGGCACCTCCTGCAGATGGAACTATCTGCAACCTCTTATGCCGCAGCCTCGTCCAGAGCGGTGTCATATCACTGGGTTTATAACTCCTGCACTTGTGCATAGGAGGTGGTACAAAAACATCAGTCAGGTGGAGGGTGCACGGCTTGACTCTCCCTGTCCCCCTTTGTGCGCCGTACAGGGGCTAGTGAGCAGAAGGTTGACAGTTACCTAAGGCGATAGGGGGGGAATTGTAATGTGGATTTTTTTTTTTTTGCTGGTAGTGGTGGTGTTGGGTGGGTATATAAATAAATAAGACACCCAGCTGCTATTTACAGATATCCTCTTTCCCTCGTGTGTGCAGCCGACACACTCAGTGGAATCCCAATTTCCTCAAAATGTTTGTGGAGGATTGCAAGGTTGGATGCATTAAGATAAGTGTGAAGCTATACTGCCTCCCTGTGGACAGTTTATGAAAAGAAAAAGAAAATCACCACTGCCACAATCACACTAGACTGCCTCATGAATTATTGTCCATAGCAACAAAGGTGAGAGATAGATTATATGGTCAAAAGGATGCGGACACCCTGTCCAAATACTTCAGTGTATCTTATTGAATGGTCCACAGAGAGCCTTGACCTCAACCATCCAATACCTTTAGGATGAATTCAAAATGCAGACTGCGAGCCAGGCCTTATCGCCCGACATCAGTTCTCGATTTTAGCAATGTTCCTGTGGCTGAATGGGAGCAAATTCATGCAATCAGGTTCCAAATCTTGTGGGACGCCTGACACCAGAAGAGTGGAGGCTGTTATAGCAGCCTACAAATGCCCATGGCTTTTGGAAGATGTTCATCAATCACATATGGGTGTATATACGTGTGTAGTGTTGTACTATTCCTCCCTGCAATGTTTAAAACAGATCAGCTGAAAATCAGCAAAAATGATCCATTATGGGTTGGACGCAGTTGGTGGTCGCAATGGAAACACATGTTCAAGACTCGGCATGGCTTGGCCTGATTAAAGCCAGACATTGCTGCATTCAAGCTAATGTAATGTACCGTATGCATCCTATTTAATTCACTTAACATGCACATGTGGGAAAAAAACATTTCAACATTATACAGTATATCCTAAGATGTGCTTGTGGGTGCCGGCTTTGATCCCTGCACCAGCTAACATGCTCATAAACAGACATCTTATTAGAGTGTCCTTTGATTAGATGAGCAGTGAACCCAAGGCTACTCACTGTAAGTCAAACTTAATAGCAGCATTAGCTAAAAGCTAAGTGGAAAGTGACAAATTCATTTACTCAGCCCTCTGCTTAAACCCGAAGTTTGAGGTACTGGGACCTAATTATTACAATTTTGTATGACTTTCTACTTATACCCACTTGGATCTTGGATTCACAATTTAACAATCTGAGTGGGAGTTTTTATTTTTAATAAACATAATATCATATGTGACATGTTTTTACTCAAGGGAAGGATCTGAATAATGCTGCTTACCTTTTGCAACCTTAAGAGAAGGAACACGTGTCACCTCTGTCAATTACAGGTATCAGCTCCAATTAGCACTTCCACCCGTCAAGGCATCAGCGTAATCAAATCCACCCACCTCAGATGTCAGCAGTTACAACTAAAAGGTGCTAATCAGAGAGAGAAAGGAAAGTAGGTTTTCCATAAATCAATACTTACTGGCACTGCCAATAGATGATTGTGATCAGGCTGCATCATCGTCTTGTTTAAGACTTTGAAATGGCAGGCAGAAGCAAAGAAAAGATAGGCTAGTTCGAGAATGATGAAATAAGAACCACAAGATAATGGAATAATTAGTCAGAATGTTATAAAATTTGCATCTGTTTTTACATCTCCTTGAAGCAATAACTGAAATGTATGCTTGTACTGTATGAGCTATATTATCATGGAGGAAAATAATTGAATTATCCATCAGAAGATGTTATTACATTTTGAGGCAGTTAATTACATTAACATATTTTATCACACTTTGTACTCATCTAGAGGGATGTATAAATCCGACACATAATTGCTTTACGTAACACACACACCCACACTTACAATAAATGGACAAATAATCTCACTGACCTGTACCAGGAGGACATCTGAAAACATCTGAGGCCTGAAGGATTTACTGTACCTGTAGTAAGTTAATTTACTTTGTGTTACAGCTGAAAAGAGGAGAATAAAAATACCAGCAAATATAAATCCACCAGGCAAGGTTTACTACTCTTCAAATACCCACACTATGCTGGATTGTTTTTACGGTTGGCCATTTGTTAATGAAATACCCAGTACCAATTCATCTTTACCCGTATAGAAACACAGAGGCGAAGAAAACAGGAGCTGTTATGTGCACATAAAAATGTATTTGTATCAAGTGTATTACTGACAAATGTCAAATAAATCAAAAGAAATAAAAACTTTAAGAGTCTGAGCTTGTTGCCATGACGTCTTAGCAAAGTTGTCTCTGCTTGCCACCACAACGCTGTCTGAATCCGACCGTCATGGACCTGAGTGCGGTTGAATCACATAACAAATGTAAAGGAGTATGTCTATAGTACACCTTCAAACCTCTTGACACAATCATGGACACTCTAAAACTCTCAATATCAAATTGAGTCAAAACAAATATGACATCAGTGGAGTTGCTTTGATGGTAAAGCCAAGCCGGCCGTGTTGAACCAAGGACACTAACACCTCAGTCAACCTTTTAGCTGAGGTTTTGGTCAGACATTTTGCATCTCTATTTGTTTACTTTTATGCTTGAAACACAGAAGTGCTTGTGCCATTGTGGCAGGGAGCTTATTAGACCACGTCAGCCATCTTGAGTGACAAAAAGCATTACAAGATTCAGTGTTCGATTACCTTCAGCTGTTCAACGGTGGTTTGAATTACCAACAGCGACACAACTGAAAAGGCTGCAAAGCCTTCAACAAAGGCTGCTGGTTGTTTTTGAGGTAAACCCTTAACCTAACAACCTCTAGAGACATTTCTGTGGATCGCTCTTCTAATTTCCTCTTAGTTGTATTTAGTGTGAAAATGTGCCTTGATTGATTGTGTCAATTAAACGGAAGCTGAGAGGGGGAACGGGAGGGGCCGTGTTACTATTGCTCTCAAGCAGGAGTCAATTGATGTCGTAGATTACTTAAAGCCCCTTTAAGTCCAACTGCAATTCGTATAGCCTAATAAAGGTGAAGACCACCAGGGACATAAATTACTGTAGCTACGGTGCCAACAGAAATCCCTTTATATACCTTAAATAGTCAGACTGAGACAGCCCAGTATTGGCATACAGTTTTCATAAAGCTGCAATGTAAAGATAAGTCGTATAACTGGTGTGTCTCATGTATTCAGTAATTATCTTCTGCTTGTAGTAAATGCTATGCCAATCACTGAAATATCCAGCATCTTACTATATTTATATCAGCTGTAGATTACCTAAAATAAATACTTTTCCAAATTAGGTTCCCAAAATTGTATTCTTGGATTATTGTATTATTAAAAACTCATGGCATGCCTTCATGATTTGGCAATCAAAAGAATCGGTTCATAGTTAAAACCTTGTTTTAAAAGAACACACTTCACTGTGCATGTTTATTTACATCACTCCTTTGTACGTTTACTGCTCAGAAACATGGGGCAGGGTGTTACATTCAAGGCACAGTTCAATTCTTCAAAACAATGCAATTTTTGCTTATGCCACACACAAAACAAAATCTGGAATGGAAATAATCATACTATGTAAAACATCAAGGCAGTGGATCAACAAAACGTGTGACAAACGAACAAGTAAACTTTTTAACTGAACACTGTACCCTGTAATATGGCTTGTGCTTAAAAAAAAGATACCCAACGACGTCTATTTGGAAAATATCATCCTCATTAAAGACATACTGGGACACTAAATGCTGTTTTCATCGCTGACATCTTTCTGTGCTCTGAAACACAAACCATATAGATTTATATACAAGAGAAAAAGTATACCAACAGCTCAGGTATGAATGGTTAGCATTTATATTCTGCATTTGCTCAATTGATAAATCTGAGGTACCACTAACTGTTCCTGGTCCATTTTGGTGGGAAATTTGTGGTTTACTCTTGAGTGGCAAAAAAAGTCAACTTCAAAAGATTTGCACTCATCACGAAGCACCATAAGTATCTTTAAATATATTTTTTCTGCTCTTCAAAATGGTGAACATCTCGCTTTTAACTCATGTATTGCACAAGCTGCCTCACAAGAAACTAAACAGTGCAAACTAAGACCTCCTACTTTGCAACATTGGCAACAAAGTGACTTTTAAATAATTTATCAAACTGAGAAACAAAAACTGCACAAAGATGTCAAAACATTATCTGACTCCGAATATAAAAGTTTCTATCGACTTGTTAGTTCTGCTCACTTTCAGAAGATGTGGGTTAAATCACAATGTACGGTTAAAAATTCCACCATGTACTAAATGTGCAATAAACCCTTACATTTATAGTGTAAACTGACCGAGTGGCATGTGCAGCACTAACAAAAAGCTACAGTTTATACCAAAGTAGAAATATTACCTTGTTTTTTGCCTTTAATGTTAAGTACTTTAAGAAAAACAATTATTGATATACACTAAGGGCTGGATAAATTAAATAAATTCTCCACAAATATGCAGCTGCATTTGAAAATGAAATCAGGGCATCAAAAATATTTTACTCATCTTCAGCCCACCACCACAAAAACAATGAGGTTCTCAAACAATAGTGCTACATTTTAACTTTAACAAAAGCTTTAGTAAAGTGGCAACGTACAGGCAAACAAAAAAGGAATCTTTATCTCCACTTCAAATGTTTGTTAGTGGATCAACATGTCAGTGACATTCAAGGAAAAATTACAGAAAATCTACGCTGGCAACAGAAGAAAACATGGCTGATGATTCTGGTTAAGGGTCTTCAGGCAACAAACTTGTTCTTGGTTGTGGAGCCGCTCTTTGTGGCCGTGTCTGCATGCGACTGGTATCCGATGATCACTTTTGGCGGAACACCTAATCTCTCTTTATACACTCTCCTAGAAAGGTGAAAAGAACAAACGTGCATATTAGCAAATACATACAGCCAAACATTTCTAACCTTCATATGTAGCAATAAATAACACATGAAAGTCAATATAAACACCGGTCTATAACATACAGAATATTCGCCAATGTTATCTCTATTACTGTATCCTGCTGTAGCTAATTAGATATCTTTAATATACTTTGCTTGTCTGAAAAACTGAAACATGTTACTGGGATTTTCTGTCCAGCTATTAGACTAAATGGATATCTACCACTGTACTAGTGAGTCAAAAAAAAGTATTATCTCAACTATCGGAGGTAAAATCTAAGATTTGTCATCAAAAATTGTGGCATCTTTGTCACCCTATGTGTGTGATGGCCTCTTTGTTTTCGTAGTCTGTGGTCCATATTGCTATTTTATCTCCTTTGGCTCGGACGTTAATGACAGCTCCACACACATCGTCGCTGTGGTCATCAAAAGCTTCACCCACAAGACACAAGAGCTGCAGGAAAAACAGACATTATTTCCAAATGCCTTGTTATTGGGGAGCAGTTCCATTTCAATGGCAGTTATGAGCTGATGGGCCCTTTTCAAAGCATACATTTTGACTTGTCAGAGTAGGAAAAGCACAGGGGTTACTAATAACATTAATGATGGCTCTTTTCTATTTAAGTGTCCCAGTAAGTCATTACAGTGAGCCAGCATGCACAATACCAGGACCCTGAACCCAAAGCAGCTAAATAGAATTCAGCCACTATTAAATCATTTACACCTGTGCTTTTCCTGCTGTGCAGTGACAAAATGTCCTCCGTGAAAAAGACCTACAGATAAGAATAATAATGGTATAGTTAAAGTGACAGGACTGAACATACCGTCTCCAACCAGAACCGATCCAGGTCTGCTCTACGCTGCTGCTTGGACAGAGTTATCAGCCAGCGGCCACCTCGTCGATTACGTTCATCCTCCCACATGGGCTCAATCCCATCCTGTATCCAAATAAAAGGTCAAAGCTCACAACTATTCCAACATATTTATAATGAACGAAGATTTTAATTTGTCAGTTTTCCTTTAGGTCCAGATAGGAGCCAACAGCGCACCTAGCATCACCACTAATTATGTAGTACTGAAAGCAGTTAAATTCTTAAAATGTCATTAAAAAAAAGAATAAAACGTTAAATATGCTTTTAAGGAAGGTAGTACTTTTAAGGTTTGTCAACTGGATTCTCTAAAGGCATGAGATTTGTGCTACAAAGTTTACATGTAGGGAGAAAAAAAAGTCTGTTGAGGAGGTGCAACCATCAATTGCTGATGTGTGCTACATGCTAAAATCACAGGAAGCAGCAACAGCATAGTGCTCTGTTAATTTGGGCATTGTGAATAAGGGTGCCTGTACTCTCAGGATATGTTCCCACCTAACTTGTTCGGTAGGGTTTAAACACTTTGTGGTACATTTATGAGTAAGGCTGCCAATAAAACTCAGCTGTGGGCCAAACAACCACACTGATACTTCCGGGGTAACTTTGGCCAGTTTGTGATGACAATAGTGTCGTCAGAATGACACAGACCCTGAAGAAGGCAATGTGAACCAAATGATGATTGTTGAAAATGAAAAAAATCAAAAATCAAAAGACTACATCGAGTTATGAGTGTGCAGCTCTCTCCGCCTTTCTTTGTTGTCTACCTGCGAGCCAGCGCCTCACTACAATAGGCGTGTTTTTGTTCAGTTCTTCAAGAATGCAACAGAACAGCCTGGACATGACACTTGTATGAATTCAAAAGCTGAACTAAACACGATTCATCTGCTCATCATGGCAGCTATCAAGAAACATCCCTTATCTAGTTAGATATCCATTTGGTTTACCATGTCAGCATGTAAATGCAAGGATTTTCCTACACTGTACTGTGACAATTTCTCAATGGAGTAAATCCTCAGTAGCAACCACCCTCATCTAACAGCAATCATTTCTCCCAACCATATTACAGTACGAAATGCCAGCTTTCCATTCTCTGTTCCTAACTTTCCAACATTTACAAAGACAGATGAGATCCAGTTTCAGTCTTGACTAATGCTCATAACCAACTCTTTTTTTCATAAACTCTTTGTGGCCACCAAAGAAGATAAAGTGAAGTGCAGCAAAGTGCAGCCTGGCTTGCTGCTAGTAACTGGATTAAACTGTGTTTTGATTCCCTCCACCCAACAGGTACATGCATCACTGATGATGGAGGGTCAAGTCAGCAAAACTAAAATGAATGAATTCCCTTATTACACCAGGCCATGTGACTTCATGTTTAATACTCTTGGTTCCTTTGTAAAAGATAGTGTCTGATCTAAATGGTCCAGAATTACAACGCAACTGAACAAAATTTGTTTTTATTGTTTTGGTTCTGAAGTGCACCTCAACTACAGCCCTGAGCACAAACTGACACTGTATCTCTGCCCAGTCTCCCTGAATTCACATGAGCAGAAGGTAAGACAATTCACATTTTTTAAGTGGGTTTATTGTACAATGTCGAAAGACAGTGATTACAGAACTCTTACCTTAAACAGCGAGTAGTCACAGCCAGACATCAAGTTACTTGATAGCTGAATGTGATTGTATAATCTGGGAAGGAAGGGAGATATTTTTTGTTCGACAACATACAACAGAAATCCTTTTAGCAGCCTGGCTGAAAACATGGCGCAATATGAATTGTAACTTCACGCATCACCAACAACTGACAGCCTTGTGTTGGTGATAACAGCACAGAGACCATTGATCAAATGTATCCTGTTTCACAGTATGTAAACTGCCACAGATGTTAAAGCCCAACAAAGCACAAACTAAATTTGAATTAATTCAATTTCTTTTTAATTTTATGATGAATAGTTCAGATTATTTTTCCTACAGCTTTTAATGCAGTCATGCATATAGCAATAATTTACTTACGCCCAGAAGTCTTCCACGGTGTCAAATTTGGAGATGAGACGAAGGTTGGCTTGCCATGTTTTGCTTTTGTCATTCTTGAAAAACCAAAGAGCCCACCTGAAAATCAAAGAACAGTTACTATAGACAAACTGTATGCTGTTCCTCATTTGTCATGCTGCTCATTTACAACTTGTTTCGCTGGAAGAGATGCACAAATTAAAAAAAAAAAAAACTATAACCCAATACCGGATATACCTGCTCAAATCTTAGCCACTTTTAAGTATCTTAATGAATTAGAGATAAAGCCGAAATAAATTCTTCAATGTCTCCATCCTTTTACATTCTAAACTGTATTGATGCGCTGCAATGCAATTATAACTTGTTGACTCTATTGGGAGAGAAAAGGAATAGAGGGGAATAGAGCTGTCTTACTTGTTTTGTAATGGATGCTTGATGTATGCTTCAGGACTCACAACCTTTTGAATGGTTGTTTCGCATTTTTCCTTTTCAGGATTTGCAGGAACTGAAGTTGACACCTAGGAAACAGCAAATAAAAAAAAGTAAAAGTACAAAAGAAACTACATTATGTTTCTCGTGTGCCATCTGGGATGACACCTACTGGCATTGTTATGCTAATTAGCTAACTTGTCTTTAGTTTTATTGTCATATAAAAGTATTGTCATTGTTGATCCAGGACACATTTATTTTTATTGTTTACAGACTGTCTGTTGTTTTACTTGTTGCATTTCTTTTTTGTATAATTGATCCTGGACGTGACTTGAAGTGACGTCTCCACAACGGTAGCGTTTTAGATTGCGTTATGAGCAACCAACCTCTATGACTCTAATTTAGCAAAAAGTTAAATCTTATTCTCAGTACTAACTTTTAGCTAATGCTAGCTGTCTGTACGTGTAGGTGGAAGCACATCACACGGTTGACACGGTAACGTTAACGACGCGTGCGTCCCCTCATTCGTCCGAGCGTCAGAGTTCGTCTCGGGGTACCGACTGAGTGTCCACTCGGTCAACACTGCGTTTCAACCGGGTGTCACTCCCTCCCGTTGACTACATTTCCGCAGCAGTCACTCTGATTAATACAAACGCACTTACGCACGTTAACGTTTGGGATAAACTTAACTAAAAGCGACTAACGTCAGTGTTAACGTAAATAAACGTCAAGAGTGCTGCTAACGTAACTTAACGTTTATGTTGTTTGGCTAGCGAGTTATCAGCTATGTCAAGCAGGAAGTTTAACGAATTAGAGGCTCAAAACCGTCGTTGTCTTTTATCATTGGTGAATTAACCCGGGATAAAAGCGTAGCTTGTTGAGTTGAAGCCCAAGCTGAGTGACTTAGCTACCCGTGCGTTGCAGCTCACTCACCACCAGAGCGGTCGCCATCTTCTGGAAGTCACATTCAGTATTTTGGCGTGTGTTAAAATAGCTGATTGGGCCATCTGGTACTCTACATAACGCATGCGCAAGAAGATGGACAAAAAGAACATGTTGATCCAGGGTTTGGGAACAATGTCATCTTCTTGTAATTACTGAGAATATGCATCATCGGTTGATTCTCAAAATTTCTACATCATATAAGGCAAGAGATAAAAATGCTATGTATACAGAACAATAAAATTGAGTGAATTTGTAAGGATGAGGTGGTCAGACAGGGGTGAGAAATATGGACTTTTTGCAGTCTAACTTAATCATCCAAGTTTTTTTAACTATATTGCTAATGGCGTTGTCAATGTGTTACTGTCAACATAAAAGTCAATGCATAACATGTTGTCTGGATGGCAGGTTGACCCAGCGAGCCATGGTGATTCCAGCAATGCCAGGGGATCAGGCTTATATATATATATATACATATAATATATATATTAATCAAAATCAGTCTAAAAGGTCATCACAGGAAACATGAAACAAGGACATCCCCTCAAACAGCCATGTCACTTTTTTTAAATTGTAAAACCTAATAAGCACAAAAATGAGACGATAAAGATTAAAAAGTCCACCACATGCCATACAACCTGTGGCAGTATATCGGGTCAAACTACATTAATATTTTGTGTAACTGCTTGTCTTGGATTGCACATATACTATGTCATCTGTATGCAGGAGACTAGTGAGGAGTGCAGGCAGCATTAAGAAATATTTACAAATGGGAACTTGATGATTACTGTACTGCACTTCAGGGTAATATGGTGAAAACATACAGTAAACCCATGGGTCATTCTCAGTCTGTTACCATCCCTGTTGAAGTATGTTATGGGCTTAGTATATTGTACCAATAAATATTACACATATATTCTACAATGAGCAGGCTCAGCAGAAACGTGCACTGATAAACCATATTCCTCTGGGTGATAAACAGCCATGAAGTTAACACATGACCAGCAACTACTTCAGACTGTGTGGTTTCAATTACCTTCTACTCAGGATGAAGCCTGTGATCTTTTCAGGCTGTAGTATGCTCTCCCAGTCTATTACAATAAGTCAATGTCTGGCAAGGGTTTTCTGGGTAAATTGTGTCACATGAGTTTTAAGTACGTGAACGTGATACTGTATAATTGACTGTTCTTAATAGGAGCAGCAGCCAAACACCTTTATGTATACATGTGATGAGCAAAAAAAGGAAAATCAGTGAATAAATGCATTTGAAGAATTGTTTAATGACATTGTTTTTGTTTCAAACAGGTATTCTGCTGTTAAAACGTATGTTCTAATACTGAAAATTATATAATCAAAACAAGTGCAGAGAAATACATTAAGTGCTGCAACTATGGAAGGAGATTGTTTAAAGGCCGGATGTGAAGGATGTCAATGTTTTAGGCACTTCAGAAGGTCAGCACTGTGCGGATACTGCAATGAGAAAAAACAAAATAATTAGGTAGGATATAAAAACTTGAGTCAACACAAACACTCAATTACCAACAGCAGAAAACAAAAAAAGTGAAAGGGCTTTACAAACTAAGAAAACACATTTCTATCCACCGACTGCAAAAATGAACTGTTCTTCTCACCTCTTTCCAGCATGCATGAGGTCAAATCCCTCATTGATCTTCTCAAAGGGCAGGGTGTGAGTCACAAACTCATCCACCTTTAGCTTCTTATTCATGTAGTCTTCCACCAGTTTAGGAACGCTCTCCACACTCTTCCACCCTGGGGGTGAATATCAAAAAAGTTAAGTTTAACCAAAACTTAACTGAATAGCACTAATATTTCACCAACGAAGCCTTGGGCAAGGGTACTTATTCCCCAACCAAAAAAAAAAAAAGATAAGCTGCTCAAGCTTTACTTGGTCGAACAACTAAAAAGACCAGAAATGACGAGGAGATGATAAACTACGGTATTTTGGCTCCAAGTCATAAACTTTTACCTAATAAGTGGATTTTAAAAAAGCCTAATTACCCATAATTAAAATATGAAAAAGGTCTTGAACTCACAGAAAGTTGGAACTGCTGCCAGACCACATTATGCCTTTTTATAACAAGTAATTCTCTAACACAGTCAGTCACCTCCAAAGGCTGAGCCCCTCCACACTCGGCCTGTCACCAGCTGGAATGGTCTGGTCGAAATCTCCTGTCCAGCTCCGGCTACACCGATGATGACACTTTCACCCCATCCTTTATGGCATGCCTCCAAAGCAGCTCTCTGAAATAATCAAATGGTAATTTTCCTGGTTTCTATGAATTGCCAACTTATGAAAACTGTTTTAAATGCTGCTCGTGCTACCTGTTGAGTACATTTAACACTATGTATATCTGCACTGGCTCTACTAACCAACCGCTATGATAAATTAACAGTTAATTTATGACAGTGTTTTAGATGTTGCTTACTGCTATTTCAATATGATGTCCTGCAGGTTTTTTATATATACAGACACACACAATACAATACAATTTGAACACAAAGTAAGTCTCACCATGATTTGCACATTTCCGATGCACTCAAAAGAATAGTCCACACCCCCGTCAGTCATCTCCACCAGAACCTCCTGGATGGGCTTGCTGTGGTCCTTGGGGTTCACAAACTCAGTGGCTCCAAACTCCTTAGCTTTCTCAAACTTTGCAGGGTTGATGTCCACACCAATGATCCTAGTTGCCCCAGCAACCTTGCATCCCATAATAACAGCCAGGCCAACAGCTCCAAGGCCAAATACAGCACATGTGGAACCAAGCTCAACCTGAGTGTGCAAGGGGAAGAATAGCAATGTGAGAATTCAAGGATTACTGAATATTTTTGATATATCGCAAATCTATGTATGAACTTTTAAGTTGTCTACGCTAGTCACATTGAATTATACAAATATCAGAGCATTTTATATTACATATCGCAATTTCTCATGGATCAAAAAAGGTGAGAACACTTAAACATACATCATGACATGCTTTCTGTAAAGACACTAATAAATGTTTTTTAATTTCCTAATTCATTGTGAACATGTCAAAAAATGAAACAGACCCCCTTGGCAACAATTCATTTTTCGCATCAAATCTGCATGATTAATAAGGGTGACCCATTTCAGAGTGAAACCTGCAAACAATGACAAAATGTTCATCTCCTTTTCGTTGTGTCCTTTGGGCAAACTTGTTCTGCATGACGAGCTTTAAATAATAAAATGTGTCACAATTTTCCAACGGCGGTTACCTCACTTCAGAAATAAACTCATGTACAAATGCTTCTTTTTGTAAGGACGTGGTCTCATAGTGTAGCGTGGCCTACAGCCTGTGATACCCACCTTGGCAGTGTTAAGAGCAGCACCGTAACCTGTAGAAATGCCGCATCCAAGGAGGCACACTTTATCCAGTGGAGCTTTCTCGTTCACCTTGGCCAGCGAGATGTCAGCCACTACAGTGTACTCCGAGAAGGTGCTGGTCCCCATGAAGTGAAACACTTGCTTTCCCTTGCAAGTGAAGCGTGAGGTCTTGTCAGGGAGCAGGCCCTGGCCCTGGGTTACTCTGCAGGGTGGAAGCACAGAGAAAAGATGATTTCTTTTCATGTATGTATGATGAAACTCAATAGCTGTGTACTTCAGAGCAGGGCAGACACAAGCTCAAACTGATGACGACTGATCTTGGATTTGGTTGCCCTGGGGTGGTGCACCTGAGGCTGTGAGTTCAACTATTGAGGGTGCAAGTTCTGCCACAAAGAAATACATTTTTTAGTCTGTTTCATCGCTAAAGAAAGACTGTCTTTAGCTTTAGCTGACTGAAAGTCTGACAGCATTACCTAATTTTCTGGCAAAGGTTGGTCTTAGGATTCTTGCAGAATTTGCATTCACCGCACTGGGGCACATACAACGGGACGACAGTATCACCTTGGTGAAAAAGAAGTGTAACTAAATTAGAAATCTTAGAAGATATAATTTTCCACAACATCTTGTCTGGCAGCTCCATACCTGGCTTGAATTTGGTGACACCCTCACCAACGCTCTCAACTGTTCCAGCACCCTCATGACCCAAGATGACAGGGAAAAGTCCCTCAGGGTCACTTCCACTCAGAGTGTAGGCATCTGTATGACACACCCCTGTGGCAAAGATCTGAGAGGCACAGTGTCATTTAAAGTTAATGTCAGACACAGCTGCTGGATGCAAGAGTGAAATATAAAAGATGTTAGGCCTGATATTAACATTATTTTAATTACCTATTGTCTAACTACAGCATTCCTCACTTATGGAACATCAAAGTCTATTTTCAAAGCTTAAAACTTTGGGCTATGTGTGATTCTTCCAGGGGAGATTGTAGAGTCATTTTTCTGCTTCTCGTGCTGATGAAACATTCAAAAGCTAAACAGGATCTAAAAAGAGCCTCCTCACCGAGCTGCTCTTCTAAATGTTTTAGGCAGGACTTGTATCAGTTGCGTTCATGTCAGGCTTTTTTTTTTTTTGGCATGAAATGGTTTGGTTTACCTTGATGCGAACTTCATGGGCCTTAGGTGGGGCTACCTCCACCTCTTCAATGGAGAGAGGCTTCCCAGCTTCCCAGGCAACAGCTGCCTTGCACTTGATCACCTGAAGGCAAAGTACAATACGTTTTGTTTTTTTACTGCAGCCATGGGTTGACTGAAGCTTGCTTCATGTAGTCCTGGTGACAGGTCGAGCAAGTTGCACAGTGTAGTTGACCTTTGAACTGTGTCTAAGCAAAACCAACCGAGAGTTAGAGTTGGTCACAGTTTGAGTAACGCTCACATCTAGCATGCTAAAAGAGCTTATCAGAATTAAATACATCTGTCGGGTCACGCATTGCAGCAACTTGCAAATACCAGTCGCGACTGACCAAAGATCCCTATTAAGTAGTGGAACAGTGATTATTTGTACGTGTTCATTCAACGCACTTGAATGCGTGCGTGTTAGTTGAGACCACCGTGCTTTTTTATGCTACAAGTGAAAATGATGCCACCCTTACGACACATACACAAGGAGAGAATGCATTCAAAATATTTCTTGTGCATTTTGCGGGGAAATGTTCTTACTTTTCCAGCTGTCTCCATGTTCGTTCCTTCAGCACGAGACGACGGGGCGGTGCGCGGCCGTAAAGGAGTTAACGGCCGGACCAATCAGAAGGGAGAACGCGCAGGGTACGCGCATGCCCAGCGGAGGAAAACAAAATCTTAATTCATTTTCATGCGAGGGGCAAATGTGTTCAAATTATTTAAAGTGAAAGTACATAGTTTGCCAAAATGAACAACACCTGAGCCAACTGCGTCCACTGATGAGGACCGTGAGATGCGTTTGAGAGCTCCGAAAAAAGCTAAGTGGAACTCAAACACAACAAAATGTTTTTGGTCTTTATTTCTGAATATACTGAATGTGGGATGGTGATGGTAATGATCTGTATAAAGTCAAATTAGCATATTTATATCATAATGCAGACATTACAATAATTAATGAATATTTAATGAACAATATTGTATTGTTGTGTTTCACAAAGAAGATCAATCATTATATAAAAATATATCTATTCCATCTCCATCATTGAAATTTCCAGAAACCATGACTGACCACAACTCAACAGTCTAACCTCTGGAGACAAGATGTCTTACTTCACTGAAAAGTCCATCAGTACGTATGTGCACTGTAACTTTCAAGTTTCCACGTCACACCTTTGCATGGGGGACCATGATTGGCTTCCAAACTTTATGTCACAAAATCATGCTCTTACGTCCACGGCTTAAACTGAGATTTAAGGTGAAACTTTACCCCTTGAGTAGATGAGTGTGAAACCTTCCAGTCTCATACATACAGTATTCTGCACCATCAAGTTCAAACCTCAAAGTGAAGTAACAATAAGCAAAATACATGTTTGAGTGGAGAGGGACTTAAGAATATTCTCTAGCTACATTTGGACACTTGTATAAAATGTTTGTTTCTACGAAGACTTGTACATTAAAAACAAAAAGACACAGTTACAAAGCACCTTTTAATCAAGGCCTTTAACAAAAATGTGACAATATTCTGCTTAAGATTTTACAAATTATGGGTATTAAAATGCTTTTCAACCAACAGCATATAAAGTCTGATTTCCCATATCTGAGAAAATTAATACATTGAAGTTTGTGAATGTTTCTCTTGAAATCTTAAAGTACAAACACGGTCAACATTTTAACACAATCAGCACAGGATAATGACATGTCTGTTCACAAAGAGAACCAGTAATCCTCCCAAACAGTCTGAAAAGGTCCTCGCTATGTTAAACACAAGCATCCATATGAACCTTTTAAATAAAAATCCTGAAGATCCGTCACGTATTCAAAATTGGTAGAAAAACAAAACAAAAAGAGAAAATCCACTCAAGTTCTACAAATAAAGGCAATGTCCATATTCTGAGTCCATCATGCCAGGCGCTGGCATACGATGCAGCCTTTTTGCGTAAATAGCAGAAGACTAGGATGAGGCCATCACACCAGACCATCGCTGTCAGATTATCTCCCACCTACAAGTAAACGACAACAAAAATTTATAAATGACCTTCACACGAGAAACACAACAACATTTTTTTATATAACACGGAAAATGGGCTAACCTCTGAATCCCCGTCCTCCACCGCTGCCACCTCTTCCCCTGAAGCCTCCTCCACCGCGTCCACCTCCAAATCCTCCTCCACGGCCACCTCCACCGCGGCCGCCTCCAAATCCGCCACCGCGGCCCCCTCCGCCCCTGCCACCTCGAAAGCCACCTGAAACAAAAACAAAGCAGAATTCGTCAAACCACTCTTACAAACTGTGCTCTACATAGGCAGAAAATAACCACTAAGTCTTAATTTCCCCTTTAAATCCACAGAAACAAAGACTGACGGATAAACTTAGTGCCAAAGTGGAAAAACACTACACATTCATCAACAATAGGAGACAAAATTCATTAAAATGAGAGAAAGTTGGGATGCCTCACCTCCACGACCACCACCTCTTCCTCCACCTCGCCCTCCTCTTGGCGGACCCTTCTCTCCTGGCGGCCTGGGGAGGAATCTCTGCAGCGGGAGGAGTTTCATTGGATCTATATAAAACTAAAAGGGAGACGGTGCAAATTACATACAGTGTAGTACGCAGAGGCACTGAAAAGCTTATAAGTATGCAAAAGTACAACTTTAAAATGTTAAATGACATCAAATAATACCTTCTGTAGTTTCTTAAATGAAGACGCCTTCATGTTGTCAGAAAGTTTGACTGAAAAATACTGCAAGGATAAGTTAAGGAATGAACAGGAGCTTGAGCAGTGACACTGATATTTAATTCGCAGCAGTTGAGCTTTATTTATTTTTCCACCACAGGTTGTTTCAGAGGTCCAGCGACTGAAAGGATACAAAGTCCCGGAGCTGGCCGAAAATCTCATCCACCTTCCCGATCTGCTCCTTGTTTTCCAAATACACTGGGGCGTTGAAGTAGGGAACCTTGTTTTCCTCTGTTGTGCACTTACACACTATGTCATCTTCACATGGATGCACAAACTCTCCCAGCGCTGCAGAGTGGAAACACAATGAACCACAGTTAGCATAAAAGGAGATCCCAGTTGAATTTGTGACGCATTAGAAAAAACACAAACACCAAACATGAAAGCTACTTAAAAGCTGCTCTCCCTACGGATTGCATTAATGCCCCACTCTGCCCCATCATATAAAACAACTTAGTAAAGCTGTCACTTTATTACTCGAGCCTTAACCTTATGTAGGGTGATCAAATCAGCTTCTGTAACATCTTTTCAACATTGCTGGTTTGTGATGCGATGATCTTACCGACAACATATTCTGGAGGACCGTAGTCTTGTCTATTAAAACCACCTCTGCCACCACCCCGTCCAAATCCTCCACCACCTCTGCCTCCTCCTCCTCTGCCACCTCCGTATCCTCCGCCTCCTCCATATCCTCCACCTCCTCCATATCCTCCGCCACCACCTCGGTTAAATCCTCCACCTCTTCCACCACCTCGTCCACCTCCTCCTCTGAAAGACATTTTTCTTCAAATCCTGTGAGAATCACAAACAAAAGATAAAATAAGTCAGAACAAAACCATTACAACAAAAAACACTTGTATTCACGGCTAGAGTTATTGACGTTACTAAACAGCTAAACACTGCGGAGTGAATTCATTGCATCCAACGTGCTAACACCGTGGACTCAGCAGCACTACACAACTTCTAGCTAACATGCTAGCTCAATTCAGTCATTCAAACTACAAAATTCAGCCGTATTTTCTAACATAATCCAATACGTTATGTATTCCCTTCAAAATACAAACCTTAAAAAGTCTGCAACTCTATCTACACACAGTTAAAGCAAATTACTCACAACTTGGATCGGCTAGCTGCTGCTATTTACTCCGAGGAACTTCCATGCAATGACAACACGTGTGACCAAAGACTGCCGTAAAAGTTTCATCGGTGTCGGGAAGTGTCGCAAATCCAGATCTCTACCGGGTATGGTATACAGCAGATTTAAAGTGAAGTAACACACAGCTGATTTACTCATAAAAACAAAGGTAAGGGACTCGGACAGTATGACTTTACAGACTCTGTTGTTTATATAAATTGGTAAAAGTTAATTCTCTGTGACTTGATGATGCACGCATGTGTAAATATTCCGATAATATGATTACTTTGTTCCAATGCAGGACATTTAATTAGCAAACACCACTCAACGATGTCAACAACAGGCCAGGTAAGAAAACCTAATCTACGATATATTCATTGTTCGTTTTATAAATAGTATAAGTCTGTCTGTTCTGACAACTGGTTGAGTATGACGTTCAACGCCCAGTGTAGCCCCATTTTAGCCCAATTTTATACTATTTATATGAATACAAGGGGATCAGACTGTCAAGTTTCTTCTCATTTGAGATTGGCCTAAAAACGCTGTGAGACTCACTTTCTCTGTCAGGTGATCAAGTGCAAGGCAGCTGTTGCATGGGAGCCTGGGAAGCCTCTGTCCATTGAGGATGTGGAGGTGGCTCCTCCGAAGGCCCATGAAGTCCGCATCAAGGTCAGCTGCTTATCCAAACTTTGTCTGTAATGCAAGAAAATATGAGTGTATCATATCCAACTTTGGTTGTAGATTCGGACACAGCAAGCTTTCCAGTGTTAACAGCTGATTCTGAAGAATATTATAAAGAGTATGAGTATGCTCTATATGAAAAGTGCTCTGAGAAAACTTCTGTTATGATTTGATACTATATAAATCAAGTTGAATTGAATAGATTTTTCAGTTTTTTGGACTTGATGGTGTTAAGTTATATCAGACTTAAATTAACAAATAAGAACAATGGCATAATGTTAAATTTCTCTCAGTGACACATTAACAAATTAACCAAGACTAAGGATAAGATAAGATAATCCTTTATTGACAATACTTTTATTAATCAAGGGGACGTTACTTTCAGATTTTACTTTGATCATACAGCCAATACATTCTGTCAGAAAACATTTGAACACATTTCACTTCCTTTGTCTCAGTTTGTTTCCTGTTGATGTGAATATTGCACACCGACAACATCCGTATGATCCAGTGAATCAGCATCCTACCTATTTGTACAGATTGTTGCCACAGGTGTGTGCCACACAGACTGGGAATACCTGTATGAGACTGAAAAAGGGATGAAGTTTAGGCCATTCCCGCTAGTTCTGGGCCATGAAGCAGCAGGAGTAGTGGAGAGTATTGGTCCAGAAGTCACCAAATTCTCGCCGGGTAAATTGCACAGCTCAAAACAAACAAGATTCATTCCTTCTTTTTTGCTTTTTTTCTATCCATTTTTATATATATATATATATCTCTGACTGATTGTCTGCTTTTTGCTGTTTTCACAGGTGATAAAGTTATTCCTCTTTTTCTGCCACAGTGTGAGGAATGTGAACGATGTCAGAGTCCTAAAACAAATCTGTGCAGGAGAAACTGGTGATTACCATATGTTTACACACACAAACACATACACACACTCAACTTTACACTATTGCTTTCATGGTGTTTAACTACTCACTGTTTCTTTTTTTGTTGCCTTTAGGGCAAATACTCAAATGGGTGTATTGGCTGATGGCACAAGCAGGATATCTTGCAAGGGGCAGCAGGTATACCAGTTTCTTGGCGTCAGTTCTTTCTCCCAGTACAGTGTCGTTCCCGATACCTCTCTTGCAAAGATAAGAAGTGACGCACCGTTGGACAAAGTATGTCTGCTAGGCTGTGGTGTCTCCACTGGTTATGGTGCTGCTATTAATACAGGCAAGGTAAGACGATGAGGATCTGCCAGACACTTGCATTCAAATAACTTGAATTCTCATCAGCTCTGATGTGGACCAGTGGTTGTGGTTGTCCTTAGAACAAGATGGATGTAGATGCAACACATTTATGAAGATTTATTTACAAACATGACCATTTATAAAGTTGAGCTTATTATAACAAAATGGATTTACTATCTGAAGGAAAACTTAGTTAGTTAGAAAACATCGATTACTTCCAGCTGCTGTTGCTGCCTAGTGACGTTAACAGTATATGGCAGGACTGTAGTTATTTATTTCTCCCACTAGATGTCAGTAGACAACATGAGCGCCACATAAGTGTACTTAATGGGTTAAAACTTCCCCATATTCCACCCCTTCAGTTTTTTTTTCAATTGTTTTTGCATATGAGATAAGATAAATAATGCAAGGTGAATACAAAACCAAATCAAAAAGGTTTTGCGGAGAAGACTAAAGGTCTGTAGAAAAGATAAAGATGTGTAGAGCATCCCCCTTAAGCACAGCATAAAATCATCCAACTTGTCTTGAATATTAAGCAAACTTAGGAATGCAATGTAAGGGTAAACTCCTAACTGAAAACAAAGTGAAACTGTGAATAAAACTAAAACAATGACAAAGCATTCTTGTGTGCCTGATAAGAATCAATTCTTTACAAGTTAGATAGAAAAGAAACAAATAATATTTGAATAACAGATATGTTTAGAAGAACAAAGTACAAATAAACTATATAAAAGTGATCTTGTCAGATGTCTATTAAACAGGTTTTGGTTGACTGGCTCCCAAACTGTTTGAATCCAGGTTGAAAAAGATTCCTCGTGTGCCGTGTTTGGGCTTGGAGCCGTCGGACTGGCCGCCGTCATGGGCTGCAAGGCTGCTGGGGCGAAAAGGATCATCGGGGTTGACGTTAACCCTGACAAGTTTGAGAAAGCCGAACTGTTTGGAGCCTCTGAATGTGTCAACCCCAAAGATCATAACAAGCCCATCCAGGAAGTTCTGGTGGAGATGACAGGCGGAGGGGTGGACTACGCTGTGGAGTGTGTTGGAAGTCCAGCTGTCATGGTGGGTGTCTCAATCTCCTCTCAAAATTTTAGACATTTGAGTACCTCTAGGTACAGTAGGAATCATTGTCTATACAATGTCCCTAAGATAAGATAAGATATCCTTTATTAATCCCTCAGCGGGGCAATTTGCTTTGTTCCAGCAGCATACAGGATAGTGCAATTGAGACATAAGTAGAAAATCAAGATATAATAAATAAAAACAATAAAGACTACTAAAAAAAAGCTTCTAAAACTAAAAAAACAACTGTAATTTACACAGTTACAGATTTACAATTTTACAAGTTCAATACCCACACCTCTCTATGTGCAATACAGTACAATCCCTTTACCTTTATTTCTTTCTGTAAATCAGGTTGGTAGGCTACAGAGTGGGTCTACAGTATAATGCAGTTTGTGCACACAGATTTGATTAGAAGTTTCTGCAAAAACAAAATATGGCACAATTAAACAGTTTTGTGCAATTGCCGCAGTTTCTGCAAATTTGTTGTCCTAGAGCGCTGCGCTTGAGTCTACAAGAGAAGCCTGGGGCGTCTGTGTCATTGTTGGCTGGACAGAGACGGAAGCAATGAACGTCGTGGTTGAAAAGATCCTGATGGGACGCACCTTGAAGGGGACTTATTTTGGAGGTGAACTTAAAACAAGTTACCAGGCCTATTAGCTCACGCAAATATGCTTCTGTAATAATTGAACGTTAATTATTATGATAGAGAAATTCAGTGAGAAGTGAAACTTAAAGTTCAGTGTATCATTGTAAAGGTAAAATATAAAAGAGCTGTTGCACTTCTGGGTCCAATTTGATGTTAGACTTTGATAAAATGCTTATTAAAACACTACTGGTAAACATGATTTGATTATGGCTTCAAGTAATGATTTGTTTTCGCTAATAGTAGCTTTAAGCTAGCGAGACCAGAATGCAATGCAGTCACATAACATGTTACATTTTAGGCAAGAGGCCTTGGTCATAATATTTGTAAGATCACACTTGTAAGTAGTGGACAGTATGTAAGTACATGCTCACATATGGTTGAAAATAACAGTGCCTTTCTAAGGGGCTCATTAATGTCCGCTATGTTCTGGTTCATAAGACTCGTTATCCTCTTCTAAAGGTTGGAAGAGTGCGCACGATGTGCCTAAACTGGTGGACGACTACATGTACAACAAGCTGAAGCTGGATGAGTTTATCACCCACAACCTCCAGCTGGATCAAGTCAATGTGGCCTTTGACCTTTTGAAAGGTGGGAAAAGGTAAGACCTGATTTATTTGTGGCTGCTTTTTTATGTGGGTGTGTGTCTTTTATTGCTGACATTGAGTAGACAAAGAATTGTTCACAGAGTGACATTATTGCAATTATATAAACCAAAACGACCTGTTTGATTATAAAAACAAGCACCAAGAGATTTCTAATACCATAATAATGACCTCCTGTAGAACTCCTGTACCAATCTTGTGTACAACATTTTCCTTAATATACTGACCCAGGTTTGTCAAACTGCTGCAGTGGCCTTTGCATAATAACCTTGTTCCTTTTTATATTTGAACAATATTCCCACACATCTTGGAGTATCTGATATAGAAACTGCTTATATTTCAGGAATATATGTGTGATATATATATGTACTGTGCATATTATTCTGTATTGCATATTGTCTCTGTCTATTAGGGCTGCAACCAACTATTATTTTCATCATCGATTAATCTACAGATTATTTTCTTGATTACTTGATTAATCATTATCTATAAACTAAATAAAGAACTGTGAAAAATCTCCACCACAGTTTGCCAGAGTCCAACTTGACGTCCTCAAATGACGGTCCAACAGTCCAAAACCAAAAGATAAACACTTTACAATTGTAGGAGTCCAGCAAATATTCACAGTGGAGAAGCTGGAAGTAATCGATTCATTGTGTAATCACTTCTATTGTTTATATTATATATTAGGCCTTTAGGTCTGGTAGGAACTCTATGACTTCTCCTAATAATTTTTCTTCTTTTTTTTAGCATCCGTACTATAATCAGTCTGTGGCAAGAGGAGGCTTAACCTAAAGTGGCTACCTTATAGGATGAAGGATTGGAATTCAGCGTCATTGTAATGATATTTTGTAAACAACTCTGCAATGTGTTTGGGAAAATGTTATGCTCTTTTTCTTAAAAGATATTAACAATTAGTTTCCCCTGCTTGACTTTGTAGCAAATGGCCACTAGATGGCAGTCTTATGTCACGCAAAAGCTTCTGTGTTTGTGTCCATGAGTCTAACTTTATGAAGATATTGCTTTTCTATCTGCAAAGGATTCTGTATTTTTATTCAGGTTCAATTCTGAGGTTGTTTTTTCTTGTTTATTTTGTGGACTTGATCAAAAGAGAGAAACAGCACATAATGCTCAGTGCACTTCAGTGTAAAATGATACCGACTGTAATTCATAGATAGATTCATAGACACAGCATCTGCAGTAACATCAAGACAAATTCTCTCTACATCTGTCATACTTGGCAGCTACAGTGATTCTGCTCCTGATATCAATGTGAAGGGATAGTTGGAATTAAATACCCTTGTATAGAAGACACAGGAACCAAATGGCTGAATCTGTCATCAGCCACGGAGAAGTATCTGGTTCATGTGGTCAGGCTTACCGAATTTCGTCCTTGGTAATATTATATATTGATTTAATAGGGAGCCGACGAGGAGGGCTAACATGACAGTAGTTGGCTGTCAGGACAGAAGACAAAAGGTTGTTTGGGGAATGCCTCTCGGTGAAGAACTGAAATAGCTGTCGAAGGAATTTGTTTTATTGAAGTTCCATTCAGATCAAATGAATACCCTTGGCATTACCCTGCTTTTCCATCTTTATTTAAAATGGAAAATAAATTGGTGCTCTCCCTCTTATGTTGGTCTCCTCTGCCTGTGTGCTATCAATCACAGATTATACAGCTTAGACCCCCCCGACACCTTCCAAAGAATCTCAAACTAAAGAAAGTTTTTGAGAAATAGAAAGCAGAACAATGCAGAGAATGGAGCAGTAGAGGGAGATAAATGAGGAAGATCAAAAGAAAGAGGAAGACAAGTTTTGACAGGTGGTTATGTGACTGGGCACCCTCATCTATAAATGTTGGACATGCTCACAGATTTATAAGGCTTTCTTGGGGATATGTGTCTGAATGTCTGCCTCATCAATGGTAAAACTATCCAAAGTGACGACCATAAGTCTCCTACCTTTTCCTCTCTTTGTGTTTGAACTCCACAACCTCTGGAATTGTCACAGCGCTGTGCAACTGATACAGGGAGGGCATGCTATCTGAATTACAACCACGGCATTGTACACATTTTCTGAAAGCCTTAACTGTCCATCTTGTCATGTTTCACATACATCTGTGCAACGTGTCTGCAGATATCTTCTAGGTAGGAAACTATGGTGTGGAGTTGAATAGTAATATAGACAGCTAACATTTGCAAACTGGGAAATCATTTTTATTTTTTTCCTCTTAAATGACAAACAACAGAAATGCCAGATGAGGTGAATGCCATCACACAAATAAAGGCATGTCTGGAAAAAAAATGTCAAAAAGTGCTTCCTCACCTTTCACAATATTTAGATTGGGATCAAGAGATTTCCTCTTATTTATTAAGCTTTATTCCTCTGTGACAGACAGATGATGGCACATTAAATATGAAGAGAACATAAAAAAAGGTATTTGAACAGACATTGTTTTTATTGTTGTTTTTTAACAACACATTTAAACACATAAACAACAAATATAATAACACTCCCATGTACACGCATTTTAAACGTGAGTTGGCTCTCATTTAACTGGTAATTCATGTCATGGCAAATATCAATACAATATATCCGCCAGAAACTACAAATCATACTATCTGGTATCTCTAGCTTACTTATGGTTTTATATTTCTGTTATATATTGTACATTTCAGTACACAGACAAAGAGTAGCCTCTGCATAACAGCGACTAGTACAGTATATGTTCTCAGGTACTAGATGTCCATTAATGACTTAGGACATCTATTTTGTATTTGTTTATCTCTACTTGATGTTAGTCATGCTCACTTACACATTCTGGTTGTTTCTCGTAGTGAAAACAACTGTGCAACCATCAAGAGAGACTGGTTTATTGGCTGGAGAGTAATCTGTAGACCGGATTTCTCATGTTTTTTGGCCAATCAAGTCTGACACAATGTTAAGATGCCACACCTTGAGCAAGTACAATTTTTGTTTCCGTCTGGGGGACCTTAATGTTGCTCATTTACTCTAATTTCATGTAAACCTTACACAACACATTTAGTGTTAATAGTGGTCGACATGCTACCCCTATAGAAACTCTAAAATTCTGCATAATAAGACTTTTTCACAGAGGACGTTTCGACACGTCGCAGTACGAAAAGTACAGGTGTAAATAAAAAATGTAATGATGGCTGAATTCCATTTAGTGGCTTCTGTTTCATTGTGCATGCTGGCTCACTGTCGCAGCTTATTGGGACATTTGTGACATTACTAACACGTGCACTTTTAAAAAATGTTAAAATGTCTGCTATGAAAAAAGTCTATTACATTACTAGATATAGGAACATTTTAATTATTTATTTTTAGTTCAGTTCAAACACATTATTACAGGGCTTATGTTCTATAAATGTGTAAAATGACATTACTATGCTGTCACACCGTTTGTACACACCTGTCTGCCGTATTGTGAACATCATAAAACATAAATTCACATTAATCAGTCAAAAAAAAGGTCTGTATTAACATCTCTGAGAAATAAGCTCGAGGGGAAAGCATGTCTGAAAGAGACACAGTCAGTTAGACAGAGAGATAGAGGGATGGATATACTGTATAGCCCCAACGGCTACGGAAGAATGGCCCACTTAAGTCACTAAAGACTGCCAATGTGAGGCCCCTGTTTTATCAGCAAATCCTGGCCATTATACGGCTAATGCCAGGCATTGCCTGTGACATCCCCGGTCTTTCTCTGACACGGTTAGCTTTAGCTTCTGTGTCAGTGGAATATACGCAGCTTCACTGGAGGACAGCACAATACAGTACTTAGTGTTGTGGAGGGGCAACTCGTTATCCGCTGTATAAGTGCATTGTGCAGTAACAAATCTGACAGAGTAAGCCTATTTTATCTCCAACATATTAACATGTTTAGAAATTAAGAAAAACTGCCATGACTCTAGGCTTGATATCAAAGCATTTTGGGGTTTCAAGCACCAAAAACTTGTTTTTTTTTTGTTGAAATTTGCAGGACTGTGATGAATTTGAGTTTGAGACAGTGATCTACTTTTTCAATAATGTACAGGTGTACTGTTTCATCATACTTGGGCAAAAGAAAAACACATAGTGGGAGACACATAGGCTACTTTTCCAAAATTGTTCATAAAAATAAGAGTCTATGGTCCCACACTTCAGAGGCCTTATTGTAATACAAAACCCCTATAATGACTGTATCATGCTCTTCTCTTTGAGCCATGCAACACCATATGTTTTGTATTTTGTAAGCTGTCAGTCATATTGTGTCAGTGTTTTATACTTAAGTTGCAACAGAAATAGACAACAAAGAGCAGGATTAGACAGACCACACATGGCTATTACCAAAGAGACACAAACACACACACACATACACACATAAAGGGCTACATGCGTGACAGCTCTAAGCTTTTGTTGTGTTTTGTCTGACAGCAGCAGTAAAGTAGTAATTGAGAGATTAGCTCTAAGGTGCCATCATGGCACTCCTTTGTTTGGTCTCACCCTTATTGGTCACACAGAACATTACTAGTATGCGTGGGAAGGAGTCATACACTGAGATAGTTATTGTAGTTTGCCTTATTTTGGTTCTGTTGACTCTGTCATAAATGACCTGGTCCAAAATTGACATCCTTGGCAAAGACAATGTACAATATGATATATTGATTTCAGGTATATTTCATACCTTGATTGTCGAATGGCAGGATTGCAGAATCAGATTGTGTGTATGTATAAACGTGTCCATACCCTTGTCTTTAATCATAAAAGTAAAATATTGAATAAAGTACCCTAAAACAGGAACAATAACTATATCTTTGAACATTTGACCTTGTGGGCTTGACAGAACTCATCCACGACAGACTTGGACCCAGCCCTATCCCCTCTGCCACACTGCTTTTTTCTATGTGCCAACACTGAGTCAACAGAGTCATTTCATGTGGTTATGGGCTGAAGGTAGGGGGAGATATTTCTCTCAGACCCTGTGTGTTTACCCCCTAATCCCTGAGAAGAAGTTCACAAGCGTGAGGAAAGTACTGGGAGATTTAACTACCTCCCAAACCTGCTCAGTTTACCGCTCCCCTGGTTTTCACAGCTACATGGGGCTCGGGTAATTCCTGGGAATGTTTGGGAAGGGTTTTTTTTTGTGTGTGTGGTTGTAAGAATATAATTGGTATGAAATTGCTAGTTATGTTCATACATGCAACAATGTACAATAGTCTGTATACACTATACAATAAAAATATTCATAAAGAATTTCTCCTACTAGTGTTAGTTTTTCTTGGGTGTTACTGCGATATATTAATAACATGATTTGTATAGCACGACAACGTAGTGATGTAGTTACAATGATGTTTAAAATAGAATACAGACGTAGTGCAGATTGCGAAAGGTAGTTAATTCTAACGTTTAGATTCAATGACAACAAATGCACCCATGGTAGCAAATTTAGACTTTAGAAACTGTGAGAAGAGCTTGTTAAGTGTGCACCCTTGTAGAAATGATCTTAAATGGTCATACATATAACTTAAGGCCAATCAATTTCATTCCTTTTAAGTGTTAAATAAATAAATGTGTGGTCCCTTCTTTTACTTAGTGCTGAATATAGAGAGACAGGATTAAATGAAGACAAATAACTTTCTCAAGGTCAGCGGCAGAGAGAAATGTTTTGATTTTACTTCTACTACTACAACTAATAATAATAATAATGATAATAAATATAAACAGATTACCATAGTGTGACCTTTACCATATGATGTCATAACAACCAGTAGAGCATTTTTGCGTGAGTGCAGCTGTATAAATGTCTAGGAATCTGTTCTGCTGCTCTTCTCATTTTAAAGTGTAATCTTAAAAAAGTTTCATATAATAATAATAATAATTATTAGTCAACTTCTCCTTGAACCACTGAGAGACATGTTTTTGCACTCGTGTTTGTCCCTGAAAAAGACTCTGTTACAGTACGTCTGGTTCATTACGTTTCCGTCTTACTTGAAATATCTTCCAGCGTTGCTTCAAATGAGCCTCAAGGTTGTGGTAGACAAGGAAAATCAAAATAAATGTGTGGTGAGTCATAGTTACCGTGTTATACCGCCGCAGTAAAGCACATCATTCTGTTTTTCTCCTTCTCCTCCCGACAACTCACTGTTGTCTCTGATGAGGCTCCCAAATCACTGCTCCTTGGCTCGCAGCCAGGCCACAAAAGGATTGGGCCAATCCCAAAAAATACACTTCTAACTGAACACAGTTTAAACACTTTTGGCTAGTAATTGTGGTAAAAAGAAGAGAAACCTGAAATGATCCATTATAGGTGCCTGGGCCCATTACTCATTCTCAAGCATCCCACAGTTTTCAATTATACATTGGCAGGCAGGATTGAAGTGAGTAATGCTGAATTTACATTTACTTACATTTTAAGTGTATAGCTGGAGCTCTGAAGCAGAATAAAGATATTCTGAATGATAAAGATTATTCCTCGCCACTTTGATATTATCTCTCATGAGAGTTTACAAAGCTGGCATCAAGCACTAATTATGACTCACTAACTTTAATCAACCCCAATGATGGATATAGTACTTCTGTGAATTTGCAAATTATAGTAAATTATATAGTTATATATCAAATTTCCCCGCTGAGGGATTAATAAAGGATTATTTTATGTTATTTTAGTGCTGTTTCTATGTCACAATCTTTGTATTTTAATACAACAAAAGATGTTGGGAACAGGGCATGGCAGTAGAGAAATCTGACGACAGCAAATGTCAATGTCAGAGTTCTTCTGTGGCAAACATTTCTTGGTTGACAATTGAAAGTTAATGACCTCCGGAAAAGAGAGGAGATGAGATAAGATTTATATTCTATAATTGTGTAAAAGATAGAGTCTCACATGTTACCAGAAGTATAAGAAACAGTCTAAAGAGGTAAGAAACTGATAAACAACTATTTCAAATTAATAAATACAACACATTAAGTTAACGAAATGGCATTAAAAAGCTATATACATTATATACAACATTATAATAGGCCATAGTATATGTTTGATTTGTGTATAGTGCTAATAGTTGTGAAAATATACAGTATATGTGCAGGCGTAATGAGTAATGCAGCTCCACAGGCCTTATTGAAGTCGAACTGTGACTTCAGTTCAGTCACACTGAAGTGTGATCAGTGGTTTATGTAGTATGCATAATATAAATATATAGTTATAGTTATATAGGTATAATAGTAAATACAAGATATAAAGAATAAACTGCAGTGTGTACAGTATATGTGGCATACTAAACGCTATATATGTATAAATGTTAACTTGAACACACACTAAATAGTATAATAAATTATAGATATTCAATATCATATTGTTTGTGAAGTGCCAGTTTTAATGTGCAACAGGATCTATAGTGACTTGTTAATCATGTTTATAGGTAAATGTGGGGTTCAAGGACACAATGCAGTATTTGTTGACTAAACCACCATTTACAGCCTTAAAGTTATTGAATTCACACAATTACTAAATGAAATAATACACCTAGTTTACATTGAAAATGGTACCTTATGGTGATTTTGTACCATGTAGCTGTAGTTATTTGTCATTTTGTAAACCAAATGTTTATTTCCCAAACACATGACCCCTTCTTCCTGATCTTGACTTGTATTAGCAGAGCAGCAGCAATCCTGAACGCCTTTGGGAAGTTAGTTTTTAAGAATGTTCACATTGTAAGGTCAACTTCACTGCCAGCAAAACACACAGATTTAAACTTTAGCAACGGATTTAACATCCAATATGTAATCCTAACTGGGGAGGTTTGGACATGGACAATATTCCCACAACCTCACACTGAGAAAAGCCAACAGTTTGCTGCCACCACTTCAGCTACGTCGCTTTACCAAAAAGTCTCTCTCTGTCGCCTCTCATCTTAGCTGGAGTCTCTGTGTGCTGCGTGTTTGCCTATACTTCCCAAATCCCTAAGAGCAAACAGGAGCATGGGCAGATTATCGTAATATCATCTATGCCACTAAGTACACAAAAATGAAATGTCATCGATGTTCCAGGGTAGAGTCAAAATAAGAAAGTCAAACCAGGGCTGCCCTGCTAGATATAGTGCAAAGGGCATCTTTTCAATCCAAAAATAATTACATTTTGATGTTTGAAGTCTATCTATGTATCTATCTATCTATCTATCTATCTATCTATCTATCTGTCTGTCTGTCTGTCTGTCTGTCTGTCTGTCTGTCTGTCTGTCTATCTATCTGTCTGTCTGTCTGTCTGTCTGTCTGTCTGTCTGTCTATCTATCTATCTGTCTGTCTGTCTGTCTGTCTGTCTGTCTGTCTGTCTGTCTGTCTGTCTGTCTGTCTATCTATCTATCTATCTATCTATCTATCTATCTATCTATCTATCTATCTATCCATCTATCCATCTATCTATCTATCTATCTCGTTTTTCTTCCTTTTACATGTACCCTCTCTGCTGATGACAGATGCACTCATGTGGAGCCATAATGAGATTAAAATTAAAAGAAGAAAAGAAAAGTCAAAATGGATTTTAATCAATAATCTGGCTACTTCTTTGTGGATGGCATGTGAGTCTTGAAGAAAAGGCAAATGACTGGGAATGAGAGCTAAAGCTAATAAGCAGGCCATCGCTAATCTCTTAAACAAACCTCCTCGCTCCCTATGTGGCCTTCTTTCTTGCATTATAAATAATGTATATTTTGCCAGCAACCCCCCTCCAACACCCCAACACAGATACACACACAAACACACACAACACTCCCCCTCAATGTCTCTTTTGACTTCTGAGTTGCCGGTAGAGTTCAATGTGGTCCCTCACCCAACCTTATTGGTTTACTTTAATTAGTGATATTGAAGGCAGGGGCAAATGAGGAGGGGTGGTGGTGGTGGTGGTGGTGGTGGTGGGGGGTGGCGTAAATACTGAAAACAAACAAGAGAGCTGAATGGGAGGATGGCGGCGGGTGCAGTCCCGATGCCGCTGCGCAGACGGAAGGGGACACATGGTGTAAGCAAACACTCGTAATTGCATTAGATTCCCCTGGCACATGGGTAATCTAGCCTTCCCCTGTCCCAGAACACAACAGGACACATCTCCCGCTTCCCTCACTCTCTTTGTCACTCTCTCTCCTTCACAAATTATTAATGTAAAACCTACAGTGCTGTCATTGATCATTCAGCAGGCGTGATAGAGGACTAATTATCATTTAGGACTGAGGTATGGAGTGTCAGTAAGTGTGTGCTCACAGATTCACTTGCTTGTGTTTGAGAAATGCAGCATGTGTGTGCATTTGAATGCATGCATAATTGTGTGTGTGTGTGTGTGTGTGTGTGTGTCTGTGTGAACGTGCGTGCATCCCATTAAGCATTTGTCCTGTTTGATATTTCATTCCTCAGCCCACATGTCTTGAGAGTATGAGCAAACACATTTGCTTGAATGGGATGTTCCCTGAGCAAACGGGGGAAATCTGGCCTTGATATGAATATCAGTGACAGTCAGTGATAATTGCTGTGGGATGTTTTTTCTCCTTATTGATATGTCCGGTGTACAGAGACCTTATAAAGTGACACACATGGCCTGATAGTATTTTTGAAATGATTTGGTATTGACTTTTTTCAGGCACCCTGTTGACTGCCCTTTATTTAAGGCAGAAAGGCATCTGCTGTGTCTGTACTGTAAAAACAACAAGATCCACTAGGTGGTGTTGTGATATCCACCATGACCAACATCCACATTATAAATACTCCAAGCTAATACTATCAAATCTTTTTAAAACATTTGTTTGCCACTGTAAATACACAGAACGCAGAGTTAGTCCAACAAAAAAGACCAGATTGCCATGTTTACTTGAATTTAGCTTGTTAATCAAAACTATACTTTGTGTATTATTCAAGTGCTTATGTATTCTGTATTTTAACAGAAATCTAGCTTTACATTGTCATTGTCCAGATATTCCTCTTGTATTTTTCAATTTAAATTACTGTTCTAAACCAGACTAGTTTGAGTAACAGCAAAACAAAATGCTAAGTTACTAACACTAAAGCAAAGAGTGCAAGCATCAGAGCCACAGCGTTTTGACAATAACAAATAATTCCCGTCCTTGTGGAATAAACTCCATATTTTTTGTATAGGAAAAGCTGATTCATCATTAGTGAATGAAACTGGTGCCAGAGAAGCTGAGTCAGGTCACCTTCACAAACATTAATGGAAGGGACGGTCGAGGAAAAGTCTCAGATCTCTGATGGTATTTAGCGGATATGTGAGGCTTTGAGGGGAAGCCACAGTGCCAGAGGGTTTAAATTTGTGTGGCCCCAGGGCCAGTGTAACAGAAAATAAACAATTCCTCCCAGTGATTAGGACTTTATTAAGGCACACAAAGTCCCCAGCCTTGATAGGGTTTATGTTTGAGGAGTGGGCCCAGTGTCAATGCCAGTTGAGCACTTCCATCACCCTCACCGGTCAAAAATGATTATATTCTTCCCAAAAAAACTCTTTGATCAGTTGACACAGTCTTGTGTTGTGTTTTTATTCACTAGAAAATAAGCCAAGAAAGCCCTGCAACGCAATACAAGATGACTTCATCATTTAAAGCCGACTGATTATCTTTGTGTTATTAACTCCACAGTGCACACAATTAGCTTCTATTGACCGCCCTTTTAATCACTACCATTCGGATTAACAACTACCCACACAAAATGCCTGATCTCTAAATACTGACAAACAAACAACCAAGAGAAGACAGGGAGAGAGCACCGGGAACACCCACCAAGTTGCTTTTAAAGTAATATCCCTAAGCCCTGGACACCCCAACAAAGTCTGTCATGTCTAACCTGGCTCCTCACCTGTTTGGAAGCAGCCAAATAGCCCGGGGTAATCCCTCATCCCCAGGGCACTGGAGGCACATTTACCCACCCCAGAGCTCTGTCCTGCCCTGACAAGTTAGTGTACTGCGGGGGCCTTAGGAACACCCACAGCCACCACTCTGTGTTCATTTTAGGGCATTTAGCTTATCCAAAGTGACTTCAGAAGTTCTCAAAGGGAGAATAGACTTCAATGGCAGCATATGAACAAACAATAAACAGCGATGTCTGCTGAGATAAACAGCACAGAAGCTTGATAATGGAAAAACCCACGAGTGGAGAGAGTATCCAGATGATTGACTGGATTGAAATTACGGCAAATAAAATAGCAATGCCTCAAGATCCCGTCCTTACGATTATACTTAAGTAAAACTACAGAAGTATTGGCATCAAAATGTACTTTGAGTATGTATCAGAACTACTACCACAGTTATATAATCATCATATCTTATTTTATAAACTGATTATTTGTTTTGTATGTAAAATCTTAATCTGAAAACTACCTTGTAACTATAGCTGTTAAGTAAATGTAGTGGAATAAAAAGTATAATATCTCAGGTACCTCATAATTTAACTTAAGTACACTACTTGAGTGCATTACTTAGTTACTGGACTGGAGAAAAGTCACATTTAATAAAGGGTAATTATGTGACATTAAGAGCGTGAGGAGACATACACATACATTCACCAGGAATCCTGGAATACATATATTTCTAAGTGAGTGCAACCCTATTTTCTGTTTTTATGTAGTGTTACGTTATGTACATCTAGTTATTGAGCAAATATAGCATTCATTTGTGGGTGGCATGGCTATATGTGAAAGAAAAATATGAGAGCCCATTGATTTTACTGCCTCTGTGTGTTCAGACAAGGCCTCACCTCTTGGCTCATTAAGAAAGCGGGTTTAGCGGCTGCAGAGCCCAGTGGCAGAGGGATCAGCACTCTAACCGCTAATTGGGCTGTTTCAAGGAGAGCTTGAACTGGAAAATGTTGCTTAATGATCAGTTGCAGCACTGCTCTTTGAAACGCGGTTGATGTTTGGAGACATAAAGGGAGAGATTTGCCTGATCTGGTTCTTTTTTTTGCCTTAGTTGAAATCTTCAGCTCTGCAGACTTGTTCATCGTCACATCATCTCAGTGTGTTTGTGTTCTACAAATCCAACAGCAGGAATATCGAGAGACAACCACTTTTGGTTGTGCAAACTCTTAAGTTTATAATTTATCTTGTGATGAGTTGTGTGTCTGTTTTCCTGTAAATGCAGTGGAGGCGTAACTCCACTAGAGGGAGCGGTGTTGCACAAAATCATGTGTCGAATCTGGTAAAGCTGAGAAGTACCTCCACTGACTGAGACAGATCATACAAAGACGTGTTTTAAGTGTCAAATTTATATGTGGGACTGACCTGCATATTGTAATTTTAAGATACATTTTAGATTTTTTTTACTATTATATTAACAATTACTATGAAAGCTTTTGTCCCACTTGCATTATAGATCAGCTGTATTTTGCTTTTGTGGTACATAAATTACATTATCACAGTATAAATTATGTAAAAAATAATGTAACCATATTACATATACGGGAGAATCTGTCATGGCTTTTTATTACATTTTCAAACTTCAGTTTTAAGCAGCCCTACAACCAACAGGTCATCCAAATTAAGTATCATTAATGAAAGCTACATGCACTTTCTGTCCACAATTTTTATCGACAAAAAATATAATAAGCTCTTGCGTCTAACCACTTTACTATGCATTTCATTCATTGTTACTTATAAACGTGTGTGGAATAAAGCATTAATGTAATCAATACAATTGTGGCATCGATAATAATCAGTTTATTGTTGCACATTGAACAAGTTGATTTTATGCTGTACAAACACATTTTATTGAAGTATTAAGTAGCTTGATGTGCTTCTCCCATATTACACAGAACACAACATACAAAATGTATTTCAAAATTGTTGCTTTAACATCAGCAGTCATTTTCTGTAACATGCAAAATATCTTATTACGTGATAGTTTAGTTCAACACCTGAATTAGATCTGGTTGGGGGAAATTAAAGCTGATCTGTCATTAGGCTTATAGGTTTATTGACACTGACAACATGTTTGTCTCTATGTATTGTCTTCACACAGTTCCTTATTATCGGCTCATTGTCGTGTAGGATCATATTTCACGAACTGATTAAAGGTGTTTGCTCAATACTTATATGAAAATGTGAATTCTGGATATCTAGTTTTGTTTCTTTGTTTGTTTTTCTTTTGTTTTGTTTGATTTGCTGTAGTTGATATTTTAAAATAAGATTTGCAAAAAAATGATGAAATGTTTCATTCCATATTTATACTTACATATTTATTTCTTTGAAATTCACTGTTTGTATTGTATATGGCTTTCTTTTATTATATAAAAATCGTGTTCTGTGAGACACTTTTTTGTGTTACATTTGTCACGTTTTTTTAAACCGTCTTTTAGAAATAAAAAGTGTCCAGAGAGCAGGTTAGGAAACCACAGGGTGAACATCGACGGTCACGGTGCTATAAAATTGGCAGCCTCTCAGAGCCATTAGTCTTCCTCTTATCTGCCAACTGTAACCACATTAATCATGTGGCTGCATTCAAGCTTTTAAATATTATCCAAACCTTCATGTTCACAATTTGTTTGAATGGCGCTCCTATGTTCAGATAAAAAATCAGAGCAGCATTAAATGGAGCCTGTTCAATTTGCTACAGTAGAAGCTATTTATCTTGATTAGCATGACGAGATTGTGGGCTCCTTCATAATGTTTTATCTTTGAAAGGCCTTTCTTGCGTGTGTGTGTGTTGGTGCGAGTCAAGGCGTGTGCATAAACACTGTTAGAATTTCAGCTGCCTACATCTGAACTTTGTTTTGTTCAAACCATGTGTGAAATTGGTTTCCTTTCAAAGACTCCTCCCTTGCTCTTTAGTTCATTTGGACATTTTGTTTGTTTTGATTTGAATCCCTAAAATCCCTCCTCACTCTGCTAAGAGTAAAACAACTTATTAACTTAAAAACAATAATTTCCCATGAGCATCCTTCACCGGGTGCTTTTTGCCAAGATATTTTCTCTCATCCACAATATTTCTTTGAGCCTTAATTAACAGAACGAGGATTTAGTGTCCTCCAATCGTATCACTCAGAGGACAAGCTTGAACCCTTACAGCTCTCCAAATGATCCAAATGAAAATGAGTAAGTTTAAACTGGGAACCAAAACATATAATAAAACACCCGTACTGCCAAAACTCTTTACGGTGTAACATTTTTGAAAATTGAAGACTGCATGCATGTGTGTGTCTGCATCAGATGTGTGTGTGTGTGAGTGTGTGTGTGTGTGTTCTGACCATATATATGGAAAGGGTATTATTCTGATGTTATACGAGTGCAGATTACTGTATTATGTTTTTGTTATAGGATTTGATCGATACTCCTATTTATGTATCAAAGCTGGTTCAAACAGATGTTTTGTGAAGATGTATTGGATCTTTTTAGAAATTGATTTTTGTTAGTGTCAGAATGCCTCTGAAACAGCATTTAGACCATAATATAGCAATGAAACTCTTCATGTAAGCCATATCAATTCCTTTACGGTTCTCATCCCTTAATGGTGCCGGAAAATATGGGGTACCTTTTGCAAATATTTATTTGTTCATTCTCCAGCTTAGTTGCTGAGATGCATGGTCATTTCCCACACATTACAGCTTTACATCTCTCAATCAAAATGTATATTTTAACACTCCACTGAATTGTAATTCTGCCTGTGCACACAGTTTCAGTAAATATGCTAGGCTAAAGTTGAATATATAATGAATAAATATATTTATGGAAATAATTTAAATATTAATAATATAATATTTAACTTTGTTTTCAGTTCCATAAGAGAAGAGACAACATAGTTTAAGTATTTTAAAAACCTGTCTGATTGCTCAAGTCTTTGTTGCCTCATTTTTTAAGTCTGGTGTTTATATTTTTCAACAATTAAGCTGGTGAATAAACTATCACCATACTTTATAGGACTAAAATCTAAATTTGAAAAAAAAAATAAGACCCAGCTTGTGGTGAATAAATGAAATATGGAAAGAAAATCCAGATTTAAACTGTCTGTGATGTCACTGTCAACAGTGAACCTCCATCACACTGGCAGTGCACCACACAGATTGACCAATATTTCATAGTCATTAAAAGACACGTTAACCCCTCTCTGTATGCATTGTTCTGCTGTCCAGTTTATGCACAGAAACATTTAATTTGGCGGTGCTAAAAAGCACTTTACAACACAGAAGCCAAAAGGAAACACTGAAGAGCAGCTCTTGTACATGTGCTTTGGTTCTAACTCGAAGCAGGTTCGTACCAGGCTTGGAAAAGCTGTCTTGACTAAATTATGACCACGAGTGAATTATGTCTCTTTCTGGTAAAGATGTGCTTAAAAAGTAGTCAGTAGAAAACACATCATAAAATTTTATGACATCAAGGCAAGGGGGCAAGGAAAGCACAATGAATCTTCGATCTCCTTCTCAGGATCCATTCGCTCACCATATGATTCTTCTGTCGGGTGGAGGAGGTCTCAGTGAGGTCTGACCTCACAGCAGGTGTGTGGATACAACATAAAAAATGTGTGTTCATGTACAGTAAACTCTGAATTAAACAATTAAGTCTTAAGGAGCACCGTAAACATTTCTGAAGGGCGTCTTTGAGGAAACTTCAGGGGTTGAAATCAAGAGAAAGAAGTCCCATTTTTTTCACAGCAGTAGTAAAGCAGCAGAGGATTTAAGAGTGTGTGCATGTCAGTGAGAGAGTGTGTTTCAACTTTATTTCAGGTAAACCCAGGGAGATTACCTTATTGTCTTTCTCATTTACAAGAAAGGCCTAACAAAATTGCAGTCAAAATCACATAAGCACTGAGCTGAAAACTGCTGAGTCCTCAGCAAGCAACAACAAGCCGGCAGGTGACAAATCTGAATAGATCTTGGATAAACAAAATATACACAAATCTTTATTTAGTTTGCTTTAACAAATCATGCTTATTGTATTGTGCACTGAATTCTCAAAATATCTACTCAAAAAGTTGAGTTTAACGCAATTCTGCACAATCCAGGTGTAAATGGGAATCTTATGAATGCACGTGGACTTCACAGCATCCTTTAAAGTTAGTTCTCATTTTGTCACTGTTTGTACATACTGCATCACTGATTCTGTACATGTTGACACTATTCCAGGGGGTTTCCAGTGATCTTTTACTGGAGCATGTGGTTACATGAAGAGGTAAGAGAGGATTGACCTTCAAAGGACTGAGCCTGTTATTCTGTATAATCATGGTAATCTGTGAGGTTACAGTTACATTTGAGCCTTCTCAGTGTTCTTGTTGTCACATGGAGGTGATCAACAGGCAACAATTTAGCCGATTAAATTTCCAGTTAATTGAAAGCTGCTTGGATAAAACAAAGCAATTTAAAGATTTAGATTTCTTTAAACAGACACTTTAAATGTTTACTCTGCTGTCTGTATGTTTCAGGTAATTTACTGGAGACAACAGAAAGCAGAGTAAAGCATTCTGCCTTTTTAAATTGCACTTAGACATCGTTTGATAAAGCAGGAGTGCACTTTTATTGTAGTGTGAGCTAGCTGAATACCCAGTTTAACACAGACAGCTATTAGCTTTTGGGTAACATAATGCACCCTCTGCCAGCCATACTGTGAGCCTTCAGCTCTTGGGCAACAGTTTGTGTGAACACTGAATTATCACAGTACATATACAACTTGGCTAACTCAACAGAATTCACTAGAGGCTAATTTCTGTGCTGCTTCTGGTTGATAAAAAATATTCTGCCAGTTAATTTGTCTTCAGTTTTCAGAAGCTTATCAATGCTATCACAGTTTTTACTTTGAAAACATCTTATATGCACAATTTCCTGAATTGAATTTGGGCCTAATTACTGTGGCAGTTCCCATCATTTGTCACCAAATCAATTTATACAACATTACTGAATACACAGACTCCAAAACTGCATAGTGTTCCCATGGCTGTTAGGAGATTTGTGACATTTGTGGTATAACACTCCTGCTTGCCATTTTGTACCCATGAAGGCCTCACCGCTGACTAAACATGGTGGTACCCTGACAAATTCAACACTCACTCACTCACCTACTCACTCACTCGCTGCTATTTCAGTGTGTAAGAATATACAACTGACACAGCTACAGCCAGACAGCCAGGCACTCAGCTGTTGATTGAGGGATCACGAGCGAAACGAGATGTTGCTAATTCCAAAAGGTGCAGAGATAGAGAGAAATAGCTGTGGGTCTCCTCTGCATTACAGAGGAATGTCACCCAGCGAGGAGCCCTCTGATACAAGCGGCCAAAAGACGAATCTTCTCCCCTGCCGCAGTGGTAGAGGAAAGAGGAAGAAGGATAGCTGCCGCTCCTTGACGACAGGTTGAAGACGCAGCTGACACAAACTGTCACCCAACTCCCAGGTGCACCCGCAGGTCTTACGGGTTTTGCGACACCCACACTTTCACAGAAACATGATTCCACCCCCTCCACTTTTTCCTAAGATAGTCATTGATGAAACAAAACTAAAATATGTAAAAATAGTACTTCAGATAATGAGTTCCCCATACATGAAAACCTATTGGTCAAGTGAGATCGATGGAACGGCCATCCAGCCAATCACAGCCATTTGGCCAAATCAGCTGGCCAGGGAAGAGTAAACAGTTGAAGTACGATACATGCGTACATTCAGAAACGGGGTTTCTGTCACTCGCTGGCTTTTGTAACTTTGTCTTGTTATGTTATGTGTTAAATTAAATGAAATATTCTACTATTCTAGTAGTTGTGCTAGCTAGTTAGTTAGCTACCTCAATCAACCTGCAAGCCAGCTGGCCAACAAGCTACATATGAAAAGCTTTATATATATATATATAATTATGTATGAACCTTTTAAAAAGAATGAACGTTAAACAAGAATAAACTTTAACACATATATGAACAATTTGTGAACAAAGATGACAAGCAAAATACAGAAGTAGCAAGAACTTGATCAATTGATTATTCCATTTGGCATCTTCCTTCACAAAAAGGATCAAAAGAGAGCATTAAATCCTTCCAGTTATTTTCTTTTGAACTCAGAAAAAGCGATCTGACCCTGAACAACAGTTCACCGTGAGTTCACAGCTGTGAACCACTGCACGTCTTGTTGGTAACTCCAAGAGTGCACACATTTCAAAATGCTTCCTGTAAATGTTAATTTTTCAAATTGTAAATGTAATGCTCTGCACAGTGGATAATGAGCTCTGGCACTTGACCAACCATTGTTGCTCTGGACATTTTAGTATTTGTTCGGCAACTGCTGCACTCTCTCAACAGGGTACTTAATCAACTGTAGATCCCTCTGAGGGACAATAGCATTGCTGAGCTAGCTCTCTTAGCCCACAGGGACCAAAGTCAACATTTGTTTTGGACTGGAGTGACCCTTACAGCACACTTACAGAGATATTATGACATGATGGATGCTGCAGGTATGTAGCCTTCAAATGATGTACATTTTTGAATGCCAGTATTCAAATACATACCATATTTTATGTTTGAAGTTAGTTTGTATTACTTTACTTTTAGCAACAGGGAAAATCCTCTGACTCATGTTAACTATTTAACTAGTCTTTTAGGAATAGCATCTCTGTTAGCAGGACAGTGGTGTCTACTGTATACATATTCTCCAGGGTACATTTGTGTATTGAAAGGATGATTTAATTCACAAGCTGCCTGGTATGTGCAAAGAAGAAAAACTGCCTTCACCCTCTTCCTCTCAACCCAGAAATTAATAATGTACATTTCTGCATGGGTGACAATTTTGAATTTGAAAAAAACCCCAAACATATTATTTCTATTGTGCATTGTATTGTGGGACAACAATGCCTATTTACCCCACACTCAAAACTCAGTCATCAAAGTCATTGATATGTATGTATGTATGATAGCATTTTACTTAATTTTTTTTTTTTTTTTTAGAAGTTATGCATTTGGGACATGTCAATTTTGTCACTTGGCAACTTCCACAGAGAGGTCAGAGGTCAAGGTCAGCTACACAGCAGTCCCTTTGGACCCAGTGGGGATCCAATTTGGAGAAATGAGAGTTCAAACTTTGAACTCTCCAGTTAAGAGAATCAAAGTGAGTCTCTACAGCTAAATCCTAAAGATACAATGTACCTTGATTCCACTGGAATAAAAGCTTCTATTTGTGGTGGGTCTGTCAGATTACAACGTTGTTTTCCCGGATCCAAAGTTTATCTTTAACACATTACAGAGAAATGTGTTTGGCATACCGTACTCACAGAACTGATGAAGTTTTTCCATTGTGGCTGGATGAATTTGCAGACGGATTCCATGAAAGTCTGCTGTCTACAAACGCAAAGAATGACTGAGATGAGACGTCCCACCTGTGTGTGTGTGTGTGTGTGTGTGTGTGTGTGGATGTGTGCGTGTTATGTGAGTGTGTGTGCACATGCGCACATTTGTATTTCTGTCTGTGGAGGCATACACGTGTCCATACATAGAAAATGTGCCTGCCTAAAAAATATGTTGATATTTGATTTGATTTATAATATTTGAAAAGTATAACTAACATTAACACTGATCATATTAATACTTTGTGTATTATGGCTGGGATAAATGATTATTCAAATTGTCCTATTTGATATCTTCAGCTGAGATGTGAGCAGGTTTTTAAGATGAGGGAATGTGAAATAGACTCACGTCTGTCTCTATAACTTTATCCTAACAGCGGGCCAAGTGTCAATCCAGAGTAAACATCTTGGGCAGGTGTACCAAGAGCCAAAAATCCATCGTCAGCTCAGAGGCTGTGTGGCTCTGTGCTGCTGCTCAGCTGTAGAGTCTGGAGCAGAAATGGAGGCAGAATCACCAAGTGCAAGAAATGCCCAGAGAATAAAATGACCGTATTGTTGTGTGATATCATACAAAAACTACATTTTGTTTGTTTATTCTGGCTTAATACTGTATAATATACTTACACAATATACTATTTATTTTGTGTGTGTTTGGTTAATACCATATATTTTTTATATCATATGTAAAAAAACCCGTTTCTTAACCCCATACCCAAAACACAATGTGTTGTATAAGGAAATTAAATATGTAAGTGTCCTTCAATATCTATAAAAACATTTATATATATATCAGCCTTTGTATGTTCACACACAAAACACATAATTGTGTGCAGCTAGGCTGGGGTCAACTCCACCCACAACAACCACCCAGAGACCTTTGGTGAGCAGACATTTTAAAGCGTATGTTACGTAACTTCAATTCAACAACACATCAGTGATGGGAGGTGTGTATTTGAACTGACGTTTTCTTCTATCATTCATTGCTATGGTACATAAGCACTTCCAAAATAGCACCAGGAGATGATCCAGTTAGATTTTACAGTAAATGAAGTTGAAACTAGAGTAGGAATTGTTATAGTAATAAATGGTGAAGTTTGTGTTTGAGACGTATTTGTCAGTTTAAATGAATACATCACATTGCTGGTGCCAGACATACAACTATGGAAATATTTGGCTCCTGCTTTGTGAAACAAAATGGCTTCTTCTTTTCCTCACAGTAAATACAGAAAAGAAACCTCAAAACAAAACAGTCGAGAGGATAACCATTGATCCCCATCTAAGCCACGCTCAATCACACTTAAACGGGGCGGCTCTTCCTACCAGAGGAACCAGCACAAACCTTTAAGTCGACAGCTAATGCCCGGTTTAGTCCTCTCTCTCTCTCTCGCTCTCTCTTTCTTTCCCTCCTCAAAACTGCCATGCTACAACTTAATACGAGACGAGCTCACGCTGGGCGGCTGGGAGGTGCTATCAAGGCCTGACTCCACACACTCAGCCTTTGCCTTTGCCTTCCATTTTGTTGCCGCCATTCTTCGTCTCACCACCTCCAATTTCTCCTTTGCGGGTCACCGAACCCCAGGACAAAGTGTGTCTGCCCCACCTCCTGATCCTGGGACGCCAACACTGAGACCACCACACCACACACAACGCTGGAAGATGACATTTCCTCACCCCCGAGACCCCCCCCCCCCCAACTCCCCTAATCCAATCAGCAAGGCCTGAGTTTTTCTAATATACTGGTGGTCTCATACTCTGACTTTATCCCTGCAGCTGTGCCGGACCGCTCATTGGCAAGATTAGGGCCTCCTCAGCTCCTCTGATCATGTATTTCAATATGAATGGGACCAATAAGGGGGTGGATTATGGCTTAGTTACTTTGGAAATCCAAGGCCCCCCTTTGATGCCCCCGGGTTTGAACAGCAATGGCAGATCCCTGCCTGGTCGTCATGGCGTGGCGGCAACGCCACCTGGCAGTCAAATGTTTGCTCATATGCGCTCATTAAACAACACCACACTGGCAATGTGGGTACTGACTGCGGGCCCGATGGCGAGCCTCGGCCGCGACCAGATGGCGCCGTCACCAGTATGCCAGGTGGGGTTCGTCGTTGCCACTCGTGAGACGCCTCATGGACGAATGATGGGGGGAGGTTTGGGAGGTGTGGGAGGAAGAGGAGCGTGGACAGAGCGTGTTGCCAACTATGAAGAAAATAAACAAACACACATTCCAGTTACCTTCGCTGTGACACACACTCATTTTCACTGACTTCTCTATCTCGATCCCTCTTTTCCTTTCACACATATTTATAAAGATATACACTTCATAAATGTAAACATGCCCTTAATGCAGAATAATCAACACTACATTAATCAGAAGAGATCCCCTGTGCCCACTCCGCATCACTTGTGTGTATAAGTGCAACTGAATTTGCCTCCAAACACTAGAAACATACATTCACACACTGAGGTGTCCTGAGAGCGGCGGTCCCACCGCGGCACGGCCCCTGCGGGGGTTTTTCATTAGTTATTGAGGCCTGTGTCGTCTTCTTCGTGGGCCCTCCTGCCCTCGCTTCTCGGGGCCCTTTGTGTGTGAAGTACTAGAGGTGATTAATATTTGTTTTCCCTCCTCTGTGGGAGAGGAAGACCCAGCTGATCCACTGTGACCCCTCCTTAATCCCCAGCGGGTCGAGCTAGTCTCTCCGTTTCCTTCTCTCTTCTTTTGGGTTGTTACTGCGGAGGGCGCCTATCCCATACTAACACTGATGTCGGACTCGAGGACCACGCGAGACCTGCGCTATTTAATGCTCACGTTGAGTTTAGAGCTGAGCCACGATGACAAGTGTCTTTATGAGGGGCAGTGAGTTTTTATTTGCCGTGTCCCTCCTCTGTGAAATGACACTTGTAAATGTTGTTGTCAAGACAGGTGATGTTGTTTGACATTTACATTTTCTCCAAAACTGCAAACAAAGCAGACATTGTGTCACAGACACAACAACTCGGTGCAGCAGGATGTTTATCTTGAAGTTTTCTAAAATAAATGTCTCAGTGTCAGGGTCAAAAACAGACTTACATGTCCATTTGTGGAGAACAGCGAGTAAATGGCCTCTGCATTGGTAACACACTGCTCCCCAGGTAGTTTAGATGTTTTGGACAGGTGAAGGAAGTATCTTTCTTACAGAAAGGATATCCTGAATCAATTGGGCTGAGATGGCCAGGTTGAGGGGTTTTGGGGCTTTGTTGAGGCCAATGGAGAGGGTGTCTTGAAGGATTGAGTGGCTCGCGGGGTCTATTGAGCACTTGATCCTGTTGACAGATATACTGCTCCTTTTGTGACCACATGGCTGTGATGGAAATGGCAGGTGCAGTATGGGTAGCCGATGGAGAAAAAAATCCTTTCGAGCGTTGTGTTTCAGTGGTTGTAAAAACACAGCTGTTTTCAGCTTTCTGAACCGGCTGCGCACTCGGTTTCCAATTCTCTCCAGCTCCTTGTTGCCTTGTTGGCGTAGCCACTAAACTCGCAAACACAGTCTTATGGTCTTAGCTCTTTAAGAGCTTTAGTTGGAAAAAATGTACAGATCAGTATTAACGATCAACACTGTTGGATGAAAGCTCTTAGCAACTGGCTCAAAACCTGCCTCGGAGTAACTGATAGTAATGGGAAACTGCTCGGCTATTTAACACACAAGCATATTAACACAGGATGAGACAGAACAATTCAGTCTTAGCTGAGCTAAAGGAGGACAGGTATTTTATTAAGATATGCAAATTATACAACAGAAACAAATGACAAAAGAACTTCAAGACATGGAAAACATCTCAAGCAGAGAAATAATATGACTACTTTAGTTTGGCATTAACATATAAGACTGATCCTACAAATAACATTTTTTATTCTTGCTTGTAAACCCTTAAGTATCACAGTAATTATAGACATATAAGGGACAACTGTTACCTGCAGATCAGTATTTTAATTTTGAATCATCAACATAACAGAGCAAAGTGCGAACCTTAGTATATAAGAATATAAGTAGAAAAAGTTTCGTAAAAAAATGTCTTCCATAGTCAAATAGTATTATTTTCTTATTTATTTTATAAATTAGTTATTTAATTAGAAATTGAAGCATTGAATATGAAATTACTAACTGTGTAACTAAAGACCTGAAATAACATATTTTTCTTTGCCTCTAAATGCATAATTCATAAACATTAAGTTTTTTTTCTTACCAGTTTTACATTGTGGAAATGTATGTGTTTTTTATTATTATTATATTAGTTTTATATTGAATGATTTTTATTACATTAATTATCATTAGTAGTAGTAGCAGTAGTGGTAGTAATAGTAGCAGACATGATATATTATGTAGTATAAAAATTATATTTCACAAAGCCATCATTCCTTTAGTGGGACAATAATGGCATTGCCAGCTTCTGGCATTTGCAGCATGATGGTGTGTGTGTGTGTGTGTGTGTTACTAAACTGTAATTTGTTAACTGTTTCCTGCTCCTTTAAAACCCAATAGCATAATCTTAAAAATTATTATTTTTTACATCACCGCACATGTGCCCAACATAAACATTCTTTCTTCATTTTTGACAAACTTTCTTTTGTGGATTCCTGGTTTTCATTCGACGGCACTGTTCCTGACATGGTCCAGTCAGCTTTGTGTGGGAGTGCGTTCAGTGGGAGAAGCAAAGCTTTTAGCGCTCTATGAAGTTGTCTAATGAGTGGCGCCGAGTGTCACAACTCCTCCACAAATTACTTTTCTCGGCTGCCAGTCCTCACTCCCCCACTTTCTTACCCTCATTTTCTTGTTGTCAACACCTTCAGGCACTGCCATCTCTTTGGACAAGCCATCGGGCCGTACACTTTCATCAGACGTCATAAACATTTCATTGCGTAAACTGTCAGAAATTTGGTGTTGGATGATAATATGAGCATCAGTGGTGATGGAGGTGGTCATATTATTATACATCAGTCTGACAAACATGAGGTCAAAATATACTTAAAAGCAAAATGAAGAAAACGTCAGAATAAATATGTTATTTAAAAAATGTTTGATAAAAATTCAGTTATTTTATTGTTTTTAGTTTCTTTAAATGACATTAGGCAAGGGCAATTAGAAAATAATTACAAACATGGGATCTTAAGTTTTTAACTGATTCTTGCCATCTAGCTCAAATAATTAATAAATGGAAAATTACTTTTGGTCAAAACAAATACATCTACAAAAGAAGTTGGAACTGGCAGAACTGAATCTGGCCTGCCAAAACTTGTGAAGAGAAATACAAGTATCCAAAAATTATATTTTTGGTGATAGATAAAATCCTATTAAGAGTGTTGGACAACAGCGCGCTTCAAAATTGAACTGTTATTAACTGTATTGAACAGGCTCTTGTCTTGGAAGGTTTATGACAAATGCCACAGTAGGATAAGCTTAAAATCCTCGATGACCAACACAACAGCACAACCACACCAGGGGGACCTCAGTAATAGAGCTATTGATATCTGCCAGTGAAAAAAATAAAGGCACATCGTTTTGTGTGGATTCAGCATCGTGACACATAGATTGACGTCTGATGGACAAAAGTGAGTTCGGAGCCCTGATCTACGCCACCAGAGTGCGTGCTGTCACTTTTCACTATCCCAACATGAAGCAATCGTACCTGCTCATGGGGTTTAACTGATGAATGACACTGCAGTGTGCTGTGCCTCACTACGGGGCCATTTGTGGGGAGATAAGAGAGACTTCCTGGATTAAGGAGGTAGTTGAGGTACATCTCCAGAGAGCCTGTTTGTTTGGGTAAGACAGCTCCTTCATTACTGCAAAACTGTGGGAGGCTGGGAAGCCAACCTGTCTCCGAGATAGCACGGGACTGCTGCCAAAATGTACTTAACCAGACTGAAAATGCAACCCACTTACCCCTGATGCCTGTAATATATTACCGTGAATTGTGCATCGGGCATAATGCACGATTTGAGGCATTAATGTTAAGCAGATGCTGAAATACTGACTTTAAAATATAACATATCCCACCTCACAGGGTGTGAAACTGCACACTCTTGATGTTCAGATTTTTCTAGAAGTAATTTTGCTTTGTGGGTGGCCCAGCATGACCTGGCAAGTGAATGAGCTGCAGCATTAAAATGAATGAGTTCCTGATGCCAGTGTCACTTTGAAAAACACAAGCTGACCATCGTGTTCTTATCCAAGCACACAGGATTACACTCAGAGCAGTCATGTAGGCTTACACACTCGTCTTGGACAGAAAAGTAAGAAAAGGAGAAAATATAAAAGACAACACGGAGGCCAAAACATTAAGCTATGCTGTGTTTGAACGGCACATTCTTAGCCAATTCGGGTGTTTTAGCCAAAATGAGTCATTTATTCAGTCACTTATTTTTATCTTTTTCTTGGTCAAGTGTTTTAGTGCATATTTCAGCATCATCCTGCTCAACAATAGTTCAGCTGCACACATTCACACGAGGAACAACTCAGTCACTTAAAAGAGCTCCAATTAATGATTATTTTCATTAGAGATATTTTTTATAAATCAATGATTTAGTCTATACAATGCCATTGGGGATTTGATTCCAGCTGGCAAGCTTTGTTGCTCTCTCTCTCTTCTGTGTGTCCAATAAAGTCTAAATGCCAAAAAACAACTAAATCAAAAGTATTTGTAATTTAGCTCTATAAATGACAGAACAGTTATCAGCACGACACTTCTATTTTTGTCTATTAGTGAACTCCACTGGAGTAATATGTAGTCATTTATGAATTTCTTCAGCTAAAATTCCCCCTGGTCTTGGAAACCAAAAGAAAAGTCACAAAGAAGAGATTAAAAGTAATGCCGGTAAAACCAAGACAGGTCTTATTATAATAACAATAATATATTCCAACAATTTGCAAAAGCAAATAAATTTTGAGCAAAACAAAGTTTTATCAACATCATTAGAAGTTGTTAATTAACGTATATGCCAAGACGCAAAATGTTAAAACTGAATGTATACATTATGAGCTCTTGCAACATAAAATCCCCTTATTACAACTACAGCATATTGACATGTTTTTATAGTTATGTTTAGACACTCACAGCTCTGTGTTGAGGTTAGGGAAAGATCATCATCTTGGTAAATAGCTACAGATAGGACTTTTTAGTTTATCAACATTTAACCGAAACCTACATTTTCCCAAAACCTTAACCAAACTGCTTCTGTTGCCTAAACTTAAGAACACTCAGGACTCTGAGTGGAAACCTGACTCTTCTGTGTCAAAATCTTGTGCTTGTATGCGACTTTTGAGCAATACAAAGTCGTAGCATTTTGTTCATTTGACAAAACGCTGCCACTGATCGTAATACAGGCAGCAATTACGTTTACCAAAAAACGCACTTGCCAAAACACATAAGCAGTATAACAACGTAGTGTCAAGGCAGGGTTAGCATGATGGATTAACTTAGTGAGTGCATTTGGCTCCTACTGATCAGTTACGACAAAATCAACAAGTGAATATCTACCTCATATCTGAGTCAAATAGAAATAGTTGCATACACATGCATAGTGATCTGTTCAGTGCTGGTGTGCTGTAGTGCTGCGTGGGGCCTCTTGTTGCCCCAGTGGCGGTGAAGGGGGAATTAGATGTAGTGTTGTCTGAGTCCCTGTTAATCCTCAGCTGATTAGTGGAATTCTCATCAGGGCTCCTTCAGAGAGAGCGAGAGAGAAAGAGTGTGGAAGAGACAAGGGGGAGAAAGAGAGAAAAACAAGGAGAAAACAGGGTTGGGGAGAACCTCCCCTTCGCCTTCCCAATTTCCTCTCGCCAGTCACCCCCCCCACCAAGGACCACAGGCCTGCATCTCCTCCGGCCAATAAGATCTCAGGCCCTCGGGTCACCTGGCTCACCAGACTAATCCTGAATCTGCCTTGTAGATTAGCACTTTCCCACTAGCAGCCACTCTAGCCCAAACCCTGGCAAATCCCGAGGTAAATGTCGGAGCTTCCGGTAAGTGGGTGAGCACGGCGTTGTGCAGTGGATTAAAGAGAATAGGATAATATTTACAAGCCCATCGCCAGTAGTGATAAGGCTGAGGATAAACAGTAATGGTCCGTCTTTAGCCTTTTTTTTTCTCTCCCTCATCAAGGCAAATGGTTAAATCTCTGAATCCCTGTGTTTAGTCTCTGACATTGATGTGCTAAATGAATAAGCTGTGAATTAGCTCATGCCACTCACCTAGCCTTATTCCTTAAATGGATAAACAAGTATTTAGGGGTAGGGATAGTCTAATGATAAAATGAGGTGAGAATGGATTTCTTTATGATATTTCAAACAGCACAATACAGACTGAGACGTTTGGAGTTTGGTTGCAAAACTATTTTAGGAATCAGCTTTATGCTCAAGACTGCTTACAATTAGACTAAAAAATTAGAGGAAAAAAAGACCCCTTAAACAGCCTGCTCTTCTCACATGCTCTCAGTTGTGGAGTAACTCTAGAATCTCGTATATCGTACGTCTTTGTAAATGAGGTGAATATGCTTTAGATTAGCTAACATCAGGGTTTAAACTGTAACTCCATGATTGGGTGGGTTCAGCAACAGTGGGACATCAGCAGACTTGCGTGCGTGGTTGAAATTAAAAGAGATAAGTGAATTGGTTATAAATTGACCACACATTGTAAACATTGTGTTTTAATTAAGCCATGTTGTCACTGATCACATTTCAAAATAAAACCTATATTTTTAAAGAAGTTCTAGCACTGTCCCACGTTTGCTTAAGCTGTCAGCAAAACTGGTACTGTGCTTCTTTTCTAAGCATGTTTACATGCATTTTTATTTAATATTGCACAAGAATAAAGAGGTGAATGAAAGATGTCAGTATTTGAAATTGTTATTTATTTGAATTATATATTTTATTTATCTCATGCTACATGAGAACGTTAAGACTAAGACTGGTTGTACCTTTTCACAAAAACACGATTGGTGTGAGTGAACATAATATTATAATATAATATTTGGTGCACTTTTGCTGAACGCCCCCTAAATAACAAGAGGTAAAAACCCATCAGTACAAGATGGCTGATGCCTAAGATGCGTCCATGTCTGCACCTCTCATATCATCAATATCATCAATGTCATCAAGCACACGATGGACTAGTTTTCTCTCTACTGTAGATGGCACTGTTAACCTTAACTTGCACTTGGTTGGGACTTCAGTGTTGAGGAAGTAGAGCGGGGTAGAGACAGTCGACGTCTGCTCCTTATTAGCGCTTTGAGCCCCGGGGAGAAATTAATTAAAGTGGGGATGAATAATAATAATAATAACAAAGATTATCTTTGTCATCACAGTTATGCTAACAACAGTAATGGAGTTTTGAGGGGAGCCAGCGGCCGAAATAAATACCCTTCGGCTTTTATCTTACAGAAAACTGTAGGTACAGGGCTGTTTCTTTTTTTCCTCCTGTGTTTTTCAGAGAAGTGGAGTGTTGGTGGTGGTGGGTGGGGGGAGTTTTGGATGGGGGAGGTTCGGGGTTAGGGCCGGAGTGAAAGGCAAGTGTGTTATTGTAACAGAGCTTATGAGGGAGTCAAGAGGAGGGCAGTGTGCCGATCGCACGCTAGGCTGCATGATTCACAGAAGAGGCCTGGACACGAACCCTCTGGACCCCCCACTTCCCTCTCCCCTGCTTCTGAAATCCCCACCGTCAGCTTGCATTATGGGACTAATACCAAAGTGATGGCGAATCACCTCACGTCACCTCTCTTGTGGGCGACTCCATCCATCTGGGGTTAATTGGCACCCTAACCTGTGGACAACGTCAAAACAGACAAAAATGATCTCAATTTATACTGTTGTTGTCTACTTTGAGGGTAGACAAAACATCTCTGTGATGTTTCACATGCGAACTTCACATGTGACAGAAACAAAATAAACAAAAAACACATTGTAGTGGCATTTTTAACCATTTGTTCCACACAATAAGGTGAAAAATTTAAGATTACAAGGTCTAATGTAGGCTGATAAAATTCTTTGACCTTCTAGCCTCATGAAACCCTTTCATGACCCCAAAAACACATGATGGTCAATTTTAAATAAAGGTTTTAATTCCTGAATAGCTGGCCTGAGGGAAATATGACATTTCGCATGGCAGCGATGATATATCTCCTCCTGAAAGTTGTTTGTGTCTGCAAATGTCAAAGAATGCAGGTGAGATTATCTCATTACATCAGTATATTAGAAATGTCCTGCAGCAGCCACCTCGCCCTGTTACATTATCTGAATTGATGAACCCTTGAGACAAAGGGACCCAGCCCTGTCTCGTGACCGGCACTCGAACCTCTTTTCATGTTGCCAGTAAAAAGGAGATGACTGACCTCATGCACTGCTGGGATATTACTTTACATCTTCATCAGGCCGCGCCCTCACCGTCTGCTCTGCTGATTCAAGCCTGTCGAGTGCGTCACTGCATCACTTCCTGTGCACTGTGCACACCACAATAGCTGGTCACCAAAGCCTAATGGAAGACAGGTGTTGAGAGGGAAAGAGAGAGACTGAGTCTGAGAAATTAAAGATGACTAAAAGGATGGCCAAAATCACCACAGATTTTTAAAGCTTTCTCCAAAATCAGAATAATCTATTGACTGTTAAGGGTCGGAAGATTGAAATGATATTGGTTTCTGCTGCTCATCAATAGTTAATTCAATCAAATTGTAATGCAAGCCAGCAAATTTGCCCAAGATATGAATTCCTGATAATTGTGAAAGATAAATGTTCTTTGTCCTCTTCACTTCTCCACAATCCAATTAGGATTCGATGCCTAGAAAATCAGATGACTGTATGCTCTGGAGCGAGATAAAGTTAGCTTAGCTGCTCATTAGCTATTTCCTTGAGCCCTCTTGTAATATTGTCTTACCAAAGTTAGCTTTGGTCTGAATTACTAATCAAGTGCACACATCCGGTGTTTGATGAAATTTTTACCTATTCCCAAAGCATTTCCTCTTCCCGCAAAAATTCATTAGTTTCAGCTAGAGAAGGAAAACGTGGGAGTCGTGCACATATTGAGTTGAGTTACTTTGTCTCATTTTTTTCACTCCTGCTCATTCCTTCCATCTGATAACATCCTCTGTTCTGTTTCTCCCCCTAAAGTTTCTTGTCCTCTTTGTGGTCCTCTCATTCCTGCTCATGTCTTTGTTTCTGGTGAAAAAATATCCCTGTGTTGTCTGTTCTCTCTGTTTTGACGAGAAATGGACCACCAAGTGGGAATAAGGTGGCGAGAACATTAGAGGCACACATCCACTACAAAAAATATCCACTTTAATATTAATCGGGAGAATTAAAATTTAAGTTTCACTTTATATCGTACTTGTTAACAATAATTGTGCATTCTTTTCCTTTTTTTCTAGAGAGGACAAAACCGTTTGTACATATAACATTAAAGGCTTCAGAATGTCATTTCCCATGGCAACAGCTGACTGACATTTGAGGGCCACAGTTGCTAGGAGACATGTTGTCAATTTGCGTGTCACGCACATGGCACACGTCTTAGCCCTGTACATCCTACGAACGCTTCAACAAGCTTGCATAGCGTTGGTTATGTACCACTGAAGACATCTGTCACTTTACAACATTCAACATATGAGAGGACCCATCGTGCTGTTAAATTTGTATCCCTAGCCTAAGCTAGCCATGCTTGCTAACGTTAGCACTGATTCCTGCTTGACGTAACTTTTTGCTCCAGTTAATTTAAAACCTGCTGAGTCATTGGCAGCTCCCTCTCAGAGCTGTGTTTGTCCCGCATTGAACACCCGAGGAGGTCTTGCTAGCATTAGCTGTGTCTCTTTCATGGGTCCAGTTGTGGTGGTCGCAAATAATGAGACTAACAGCAACAGGTAGCCAAGTCAGCTCTCTGTACGTTACTCTGGGATTCGAATCATGACCCAGAGTAACTACGGAGTCATGGGGAAACGTAGGGAGTGTTCAAATGACAGATGGGACTATTAAACCAAGGCTAACAACGTCAGCTTCCCAGCTGGTTGACTGCCTGTGTGGCTCTTGGAACTGAATGCCCACAAAAATTGGACCAATAAAATTACCAGTACCGACAAGGTCACTCAGAACTTGTGGACTAAATTAAACTTACAGTTCTTTCTGTAAGTTTCTTATTATTACTGAATGTTTTACCAAATAAGTACACAAGTCCAAACAAACCCCAGGTGTTACATACCGATTTTCTTTGCAAAATTTATTTAAATTTCAGTTTGATTTTAAGTGTAAAATGTGATTTGTAAAATCAACAAATCTGCCAGTTTTCTCCAATGTAAATCTATTTTGGAATCATTTTAGAAATTGGGACCGCTACAAGCAAAAAACTAAAAGTAATTTGCTGTATGTCAAGACCTGTGGTGAAGCAAGATCTCGATCTGCTGCATTAAAATTCCCGAAAAGAGTAAAAAGACTATTTGCTGCATGTATTGAAGGAAGACATGCTTACAATTCTCCTTACATTACAATATATCCATCCAGTTGGACATTTCTTGCAGTGTAGAAACCAGAGTATAGGCTGGTATGTACATAGCAATTACATCGCAGCACCCTGTGCAGAGTATGTAGCTGAAGCACACTCAGAAGGGTCACTGCCCAGGGGATCGAGGTCTGCCCATTAAAACATCATCAGACAATGCAGTTTATTTAAAGAGACATATGACTCTCCATCGCTACTGTTTACCCTCCCTGCACTGGAGAGCAAAGATTATGTCATTTGGAAATCAAAGGGAAAATGGGAACTGTAATTTCCAGTGAGTGAAGTCACTACAGGTCAAAGGTGCATGTACCGACGTAGCTGATTTATTTATTTCCAAGAGAGGATGAGTGGGGGAATATGTTCAACTTGCTCCTGGGTTTTTAGTCTCCTTCCAAAATGCTTTATGTATCCTGGAAACTCTTTGGTTTCTGGAGTTCTGTCTTTTTAGATTTTAAAAACATGGACCAGATGCTGCTATTTTTGGAGCAAAGACTTATGAATTTATATTTTGTCATCTTTTTTTCCATCTTTTACAGTTGTAGATGTCTCCCTTTGGAATGAAACCTTTACTCATATTCATATGTTGTCATTTCTTGGATCATAATGAGCAGCAACAGCTCCACAGAAACCAGAGTAACAATAAGAAGTCAGACCCATCTATGTCTCTCACCTTCACCCAGATAAATCAGTCAACATGAACACCCCCATGGCGCCCCACTGGGCGAGTGTTCCCTCCTCTCCAAGCCCCTGTAAGGTCTGTCACCCTGCTGCATGCCCACCCTATCTGGAATATTTAGCTAAGATAACAGATTTGCTCCCTCTAATTGTCCTGTCAGTAAATCAGTAGCCTCGGTTTCTCCCTCTCTTCACTGCTCCATGTCACCCGTTCTTATAACATGCTGCCTGATGTGTGCAGATTGTGTCTTTGTTCTTGAGGAGCGCCGGCTGTTTTCATTGGCGACTTGTGTGTGGTGAATGAATAGCAGGTCTTCTGCAGGCCAAAAGCCAGAGGGTACAGTGAGAGCACAGGCAGCAAGAGAACTGGAACACAGAGGAAATAAAAGCAGTGCTCCAGTTTCCACTTGTGTGCGTCCAAATTTCCCATTTCCTTAATGTAAATAAATATACTATTTACATATATATATATACACATCTATCTATATGCTTCTTCTATCTCAATTCTTTAATAATTCTAATAATTCTATTTGTTTGGGAGGGTTGCACTTTGCACCAGTTTTTGATGATGTCTAGCTTTTGCTCCTTTTGAGCTTGAATGCACTTTATCTTTATTCATAGAAGTCAGCTTACATACAGCTAGCATACAACTACATACACACACAAGAAAAGTCATTTTCTTTACTGAAATGTTTTATCTCCGAGCTTACCTTATCTTGACCTAACCCCCTATACACATTCCCCTCCCCCACTCAACATTAATCAGGTGTGTGAGAGGCCTCGTGGTAATTTGTTAACCTTTATCCAGTGACCTCTGCTGACCTCAGGATCACCCTCAGTCTGACAGTGTGACTGGAAACACTGGACTGGATTTGTTCAGGAAAACAGACAGAAATGAAATATATCTCAGTCTAATGTATTTGCTCACCAACTTATATCTTTAATTAAAATAGTAAAACCTCGATATTATATCTATTTATTTGCTAATGTATTACAAGAAAAAGTAGTGTGATCACAAATACACACATAACTAAATTAATATAAACATGCAACAAAGAAGATGTTTTATCATATGAGCAAATACTGCCTCATATAAAATAAGAAGTTCAGAACACAATTAGACATTCAGAATCAGTTTCGTGATGAAATTAAAAAACAAAATGTGCTCTTATTATCTTTTTTCAATTACAAGGCGAAGGCAAAGAAAATGCAGTTCATTTCTCGGCTGGATTATTATTCAAGGCACAACGCTGGCTCACTGCTAACTCTGAGAGCAAATGCTCTATGCCGATGCATATTCATATGTTTAACATACAGACATGCATTCCTAATGATGTAGGAGAGGATAGAATGCAATAAAGCTCATTAATACATTTTACCATGCCAGTCAGTCCTCGGCATAAGAACGCTGCTGCACGGCGTCAAATCGAGCTAATTCAATTCTCCAATAGGGAACGACTCAAATGTGAGATGAAAACAGAGAGAAAGGAAATGTAGCTGTTGCAGTGTGTTTACTCTTTCTACTTTACTGTTATTACTATTCCCTCAGGATGTAAGTTTCTAATTTATAAAGCTATTAACTCTTATGAGACATTAACAGTCAGACATTTGGCCCTTTCACCCATTTCCAACTAATCAGATTTTTTCTGTTAAGTCAGGGAGCCCAATCCTCTTCCTTTTTGAATGCCCTAAATTATTTTAAATCTTGAGCATATGAATCAAGGTTGAATGTTTGATGTAACTGCAGCATTATTTCAAGATGGGTTTGCTTTTTAATATCATGGTTAATCTCGCCTGGGGTGAAAGTACCTCCCGTTTGATTCAGCATATATATTTTTATACAAGGCACTCAATGCATAAAATAAACACAAATAAAGCAGCAATTGGTAAAGGAGTCCTGCTTGTGAAATGATACTTAATGTATCAGTCTACAGCTGACCTTTGACAGTGTTTGAGCACACACCAAATGCACTCGCCACAATATAAGTCAAAATAGAGCACAAACCAGCGCTACATAGATGCTATGAGCTGCCTAAGAACTTCTACATTTACAAAAAGCACAGTACAGCTCTTTACAATTAAAGAACCACAACCTGAACACTGGGCTTTGTTTACTTGTCTCCCTGGCTTCATAAAAGCTACTTAAGCAATTTCTGGTGCTTTACTAAAACCTTATTCTAAGATGGCAGGTGCCAGAATTAATCATAACTGTAAGCTAATGAATATCGATATGACAGTTCAAAAAATGTCACAGTTAGATCTAAACCTTCCTGCCTGCTCCTCACTCATGGCCTTATCAGAAATAAGACGGTAGACTTTAAATCACAGGAGTGGCCAGTACGTTTTACGAGCCCTTCCCAGTATAACCTTGTCTTATCTCTACACATGCCCTGTCACTTTTGGTTTTAAGATTTAACATGAACCAGCCCCTGATGTTAGGGGTTAGATAACCAGACGTCTCGTCCAGCCAGAGTGTGCAGACGTCACTAATGGCCGAGGACTTTGTTTATAAATTATTAATGATTTTCTCCCCTCCCTGTCATTTTGGACAGGCTGTGAGACGAGCCGATGCCTCTCCTGTTTGCGTGGCAGCGCGCTCCTCAAACAGATTGCAATTTATTCCTCTGCAGTTTGTCCGTCAAGGCTAACTCTGACAACATAATCCCGAACTAATCCGCCATGTTCAGTTTTTCTTGTTGGCTCTCATGCAAACTGCTCTGCCAAATCCCGCTACCTGTCAGCCTGGCCTTGCGATGGGGAGCCCAGACGAGCTGCCAGCCCTGCTGCAGTGGCTCCCGTGGGGGGGAGGGGGTGAGGGAGGAGGGGGAGGCATGGTGCCTGGGTAGACTTAACCCCTGCCTCCCTCCCTGTAATCCACTGTAAACAGCCAGAGCCTTAGAAGGGCTAACTGCGCTAATCAAGCCCCAAGCTCGCCCAGTCACTATCATACACAGTACCCTAAGAACTAGAGATTTGAGTAGCTACTGCAGAGTGTGTGCTGGGTATGAGTGTGTGTGTGAAGCAGAGGGGCCCATTGACAGCTCCTAATCCCCAAGGAGGGAAAAAGGTGCCAACATGAGGCAGAGATGGGTGTCCGTACAATGGCCGAACTAGAGCCACCAGAGGAGTTTTCCATGACTTAAAATACTAGAAATTGGAGAGAATCTCACTATTGCACTAATGACTCTAACTTTTTCCATATTTTTAAGTCAAAATATCTCATCAGAGCAATAAAACTCGCTACTTATCAAAGGGTAGGAAATTACAATTTAACAACTTGCAGGAAAAACAAATATTTTTAGAGTACATTAAACATGCATATCAAAAATATAATACTCACAAAAGCATCAAAGGCTGAGTTGAACTCCAGTAATTAGGTCACATATTCTGTATTTCCCCAAAAGAAAACCAGCCACTCAATATTCTCTGTGAGGCTTTGGAGAGCCACATTTAAATTTCCCTCACACTCTCTCTCAGTCTCTCTGACAGTGACCCAAAATCCACAGGAAGAACATAAAAGGCCTGACAGTAGTCAAAGGCAAAGGGAGGCGAACTAAGCCAACTCCCCCCCATCAACAAAAATGAAAGTTTCAAGAACTTGTGAGTGGACATGACAACACAAGTAATAAAACTTTACCCGCTTGGTTTTTTTCCCCTCCTTCTCTTTCATTGTTCCCAGTAATGAGCAGATTCGGGGGGGGGGGGGGGGGGGGGGGGGGTCGTCTGTGGTGGGTGGGGGTCTGGCTTTGTAGTTGACAGCAGAGGAAAAAAGTCAAAAGCCCACTTTGTCGGTGTCCATCAAGCATTACTAGTACATTTCTAGATGATACAGACAAAAGAGGCTGCTTCTTGTGTGTAACCAAGAATGAAATATGTTCTTTCATAAAATGCTAGGCATAGATGCCAAAAAGAAAACAGTTACGTTTCAACTCAGAAGAATGCCCATTGCATATTTTCACAAGCAACTGAAACCATGCAACAATAAAATAACAGTGTTCATTGTGATGGATGGATTTTTTTATCCTTTATTTTTCTAAAGTACTAAACAAAGTTCTAAAGCACTTTAATGTGCTAAAACATGCAAACAATCTATATAGTCCTCTAAAGAAACTGGGGCATCACTGAGGGGCCCATGGACACACTTGAAACTGCAGGGCTCCATGTGGACACACTGACTCCTGTTCTGTGTTACAATGCGTCCACTTTCCAACTCCTGAGACTGTGGGAAAGCTCTGGACAAATATGTTTGCCACTTTAGCGCTTCAGATAAAAGTGGCCTTCAAGGGTGGAGTTTAGGAAAGTGTTGAGATGACGGTGAGGGAGTTGGCGGAACTGCAGGGAAAATGCGAACATGACATGTAGCTGATAAGAGTCCTCCAGCGGGTTAACACCAGAGCTTGTAACTGGGATTGCCCCGAGAAGCCCTCTTAGGAAGGCCTGGCATCTGCACGATAGCAAAAGCCCTGGCGCTCACACGACTGTTGCACACAGCAGGTCTGGAGGGTGGTTTGGACCGAAGCACACAGCAGACCTCTGAAGATGATCAGGGGTAGAAAGACCACATGTTGCACGGGCTCTAATGAGTGCAAAGCAGAACATTGGCTGCATGTACTGTAATGAGACTACAACACTATAAACATCTACCTGTTTCCATACCTTAACCTTTACAAGAACACAAAATAATCAGGTACAACTGACTTTTATTAAACGTTATTTGAATCAAAATAAAGTGAACCATATGATCCTTTAGTGGTATTTAAATCTTGTCAGGTTTCATTTGATAAAAAGAAAAGAACTTCATCGACACTATGTTATAGTTTTGACAGGTCTTTTAGATGCTTGATTGGGTCATAAGTGGGAAAAAATGGCATTCAAAAGAATCTGCTCACAGTATATGAGCAGCCCATTGTTTCTGTGTATGCCACATGTTCCACCCCCCCAACAGGTTTGGCATAATGTGTTAAAATGTTGAAACCCATATTTGCACTTGTCAGTCACATGTCAGTTGGAGACAATGGCAAGATCAGAGAGTAAAAATGTCTCTCAGGTTACAGGCAGAGTTACAGAACATTAGTTCAAAGACTGAGCTAAATATTCATAATCAAAATTAAATTAACTGTGCAAAAATTATGGGTATTAATGGAGCAACATATACCAACTTGTATGCAATGCTAAGAAGCACTGTTAAAGTTAAAATAGACAGCAGCCTATGCCGATTTATGCCTCAAGCTTTCTCCATGCTAAATCTCTGTCATAAACAGAAAAATGTAAAGAGTTGTTCATACTATTTGTACATTCCTGCCTTGTGGCAAAAACAGTACGCTGGCCTGATTTGAACATTTGCTCCAATTATGAGACTTCTATTCCTGGCTATTGGCAAATGCCATGAATTCAATAGATATGCAAGCATATATACCTGTAGATTTTCTGCGCTGTTGTTCCATATCTTATATCCTTTCCCCAATATACCACAAAACAAATGTCAGACCAGAAAGGACAAGAAAAAAGCAATAAAAAGTGAGTGATGGCAATTGATATTTCAGGCTGAAGAAATCCTGCGTCAGGAGACTTTGCTTGGCTTTACATAAATAGGGTAATAAATAGATCGATCACACATAGCAAGCGAGATTCATGTCACATTAAATGACGGGACGTTGAACATAGGCCCAGCTATGTCTCATTACTCAGAGGGCGCTTCCCTGGGGGAGGTGTGTGTGTGTGTGTGTGTGTGTGTGTGTGTGTGTGTGTGTGGTGAAGGTGGTGGAGATAACGGTTTGAATGGAAAGCCACAGAAACATCACTGCTGTAGACTGAAAACCACAAGATTTTTAAGTAAAGTGCAGCATCATTGACAGGCCTCTGCCACAGCTTATAATCTGTCTGTAATCGACATACATAATAAAATCTCATAATGTTACAGATTTTAATAATAATTTGAGCAGAGATCCAGTAGGTATGCATCACACATTTAACACAAATTCAGGGGCTCAAATGTCACAAGGCTCAGGCAGCACTCCACATAAACTGTGCACTCAATAGCCATGGACACTTCAAAACAAGTGAATTTCAAAAGTTACACTTCTGCCATTTTTCTGTGACGATGGTGACAGATCATTTAAAAGATCCGGTGGTCTGGAGATACATTAGCCTGTGGTGAGCCAAAGCAGAGTACAAAGCCAGAAACTCCAGACACAAAAATGCCTTGAAGTCAGTGAGAGACAGTGGTATCCATCAACATAAACTTCACATTAAACCAAAAACCAGGGACGCCTTGGTGTCCCAGCACAAATGATAAGAGATACAGTAGATAAGTCTTCTGAAATTTCTACAGAAGTGTTGATTCCTTTTGAGAAAGCAGTTTGAGTTTCTCTGCATTTGCCTGCATATATCTTACCACGTGAATCTCTAATGTATAAATGCTTAAATCTCTATATAATACACATCTAATACCAATGAGCCAATGAGCTTTTATTTTCTTGTAGTATAGGCCAGTTTTCACTTTGATTCATATTACATTGGATTAAGGGCTTTAAACACACTTCATTCACAGGTTAAGCAATTTCAGGAGCATGATCAGAAGCAGGATTTCTGATATACTTGGGTTTATTCTTTGTTAAACCCAATATTAATTTACAGAGCCGATTGGCTTTCAATTATTCAAACTCTGTCAACAAGGCTTTTCTTGCTGAAGGGGGCCTGGTACTCTGCTTCTTCTTTGCTTGCACACCATGTAACAAAAACCCAAACCCAGTTTGCCATGTGTAGCCTGTGACCTTTATGGTCCTGTTGACCTCCTGAGGTAAACTGCAGGGCTGGGGATTTCCAATATGTTGCTGTCCAGCGCTGTTAGTCTGAGTCCTGCTGCTTTAGATAGCAGTTTGATTTACAGTGAAGTGGGGGAAGGCTAGTGTCATTATGAGATTCTGCCATAAGCCTTCGATGGAGGTGGTCAGAGGCGTGTAAGATAGAGTTTACAGTTCTGAGAAGGACTCTGGGGGCGTAAAAGGTTGTGCATGCAGGTGACATTTCCAGCCCGGTCTCATTTAGTCTTGGTCTGCTGGCCTCTTATGAATGGCAATGGCAATCCAAGTATCCAAGTGGGCATTAGCAGGTCGTCGGTCTCGGCCCCTTCTGCCTCATAAATCAAAATCTCCAATGACCTAAGAGGTGCTGCATAGTTGTCTTGCAGGAGATCCTTATCAACGTAGACATGCACAAGATTAACTCGATGCTCTCGGAGACAGGGTTAAGGACGTTTAATTTTGGGTGTAGTTTGATACGACCCCTATCACACAGCGCTGCGCTGGTGTCACATGTTTTTTTCCATTCCATTTCGATCAAAACCTTCAACATGTAGGTTATATCAAGCGGGCAATGTAAAGTGTGAAAATAAACGGGGTAATGGCACGTTTTCAGACAAGTGAAAAATGAAAGTGACCATACAACACAATTGGCGGAGGGCTTTCGCATCCACTTTTAGACCCTTGGTGACTTCTCACTAACAGCTGCTGTAAAACACAAATTCATAAGATAATCCCTCCAAAGCCCAGCGGTCAAGCTGAGGCATTCTGGGTCTCGGGCGCTCTCATAAATGAAATACCACCTGCACCAGCAATTTCAAACGTGCAACGGAGTAAAGTTATATTTAGGTAAGAACATGAAGGACCTTGATCCCTTAACAAAATAAAAGCTTGACAGCTAATCTCTACAACAGAAGTCAATATTGTTGAAGTCTGATGATGTACAACAGGGGGGCCGTGAGGACTATGGTTAAGACAAGCAACTGTCAGTTGTATGTCTGTAAGTCCAGACAGTGGGCAATATCAGAAGGATCAGTCCATCTCCCTGCTGTGATGTGACTTTGACAGAGCGCCAATAGTCCTCCCATACCACTTGTCTGTTTGGTATGATGGAAATGACGTTATTTAGCTATTTTAGAAACCCCTTAAATCCACATTTAGGCCACAGCCCTTACATTCTGTGCTGTTATTGTAGTTGATAAGATTCACATGTGAATTATGACACAGGAATACAACCCTTTTATTGACTGAATGTTGTATCAATTCTTCAAGCGTGGTGTTACAGTGGTTGTGTGTTCATTTAACATGGCTGTGGCCTTGAGAACAAACCAATTGACTCAAGTGAGATGTCCCTCTCTGGAATATTGTAATGCGCGAGTATTACTAGGGGCTCTACGGACATGTTACAAGTGAGCCTTCGGGACACATACTGCATCTCCTCAATTCTCATCCAGAGATTACGGTCAAGTACAGTCAACAAGCTTAGCACTTCATCTTCCCCCTGTCCGTGCACAGCTCTCTGCTTCCACGCTGCATGCATGCATGTGTTAAATGCGTGAGTATAAGTGTGTCTGTGCGATTCACACTGTTCCACGTCCTCCTCCTCTGTGAAGAGGAGTAGGGAGGAGGGGAACTGCTAGCACTCACTCCCTCAGGCTCTGCATTTCCTCAAAAAGTGACCTCCGCCAGACTTTGACCAGATTCCTCTGTACTTTAAACAAGACTCCCATTACAGCCCTTGTGAGTACAGTAACAGGTTTCCATAGTTTGGCTCGGGCAGTTGCATGGCAGATGTGTGTTTGAACATGCCTCTATGTATATGTCTGTAGAAGAGAGGGGCGAGTGTATGTACGTTCGTGCCCCTGTGTATAAATCACTTGACCTAGACTTACTGTTGACCATGGATTTATGCCAGCGTGAGAGGCTCCTGATGACAATGTATCTGCCTTAGCCATAATGGATGGTACACAGAGCGCGCTGTCATCTGGCAAATATGCTCTCCGAATGGATCTCAAGTGGGGCGGTGCTCGGCAGAGGGGCGTCGGGCGACGGGAAGGGGGAGAGATGGATGGTGATCAGCCCAGGGTGGAGCCATCAGCCACAGACTCTCCCCCACAGCTTTTTGGAAACTCAAAATATTGCTTGAATTAGACCAGCCATCAGCACCGCAGTTGGTTAGATGGACGGGCAGACTGATGCCTACTGTGCACTAAGCTCAGGGGTAGCCTTGTAAAAATAAGAAAGGGAAATTCAATGCTCTGTGTTATTATATGTGAAAATGATGAATGTCTGCACATGTGGTGCAGACAAAAAGATGCCAGCGAGGAACCGGTCAGGGAGCCAGAATGCGACGCAGCATTATCCATGCACATTCAACCCACAGCCGTGCGCTCGGCTGGAAGTCAACCACTTATATCATCTGTTGTTACTTTGATAACGCATAGAATAATAGCATTAGTACTGTTTGACATTGATCAAGAGAAATGAAAGCAGTTTTGCGAGGGATCAAATTGAAACCACATGCTGCTAGAACCTGATACACTGCACAGGTTCCAACTGGTCCGAGGAGACAAATCCATGATTCTGCCAGACTATCACAAAGCATAACCTCTTCCAGACAAACTGGAGCTATCAGTGGGGAAGAGAGCTGAGAACCTTCCACAAACCACTGTGATGAAGTGTCCTATCGCTAGGTTGTCTCCCAAAATCTAGGGCCCCTACTCCACTTATAGACAGCCACGAAACACAGGCAAGGCATCTTATCTGTACAGTGTGTGTGTGTGTATGTGTGTGTGTGTGTGTTGGTGAAGTGTTTCGCACATTATTGCATGTCAGTTTCTTCAACTTATATATAGGGTTTTTAGTCGAATAATGACATAGTGTGAAATTGTTAGCAGATCCATCCAGTGTAGTTTTAATGTGAGAAAGATGTAATAAAAGTGATTCAACTCATTTCAACAGAAAAAAAAACAGAAAACTGTTTTGGTCACTCAAAGTTAAATTGAAAGTCAGCATGGACATCTGCAGGTAAAGCAACTTTCACAACGGGGCCCATTAAAGCCACTTAGACTCTGTTATACAACAAAGGGCTTCATTACCTGACCGGGTCACAATGGTTCTCACACTCACACACAGAAGGGTACACACACATGCTTTGTGTGCTCGAACATACGATTGCTCTTCTTGCTTTGTTTTCAGAGGCACATATTCTGACAGCATCTATTAGCAATGGCAGCTAATATCTATCTGCTTGGTGTGCTTGGTAATGTGACTGATATTAGTAATGTTAGTTACACTACCTCCTTCATTAATTTTAACACCAACAAACCACTGACCAACGAATCTATGAAGAAATGTCTCAAGAACACCAGATTGTATTATAAAACGAGGCTCATTTAACACATATCATATACCTTTTTTTTAGGATTTTTTTTATTGAAATTAAACATTTCAGTGGATTTCACATAATTTACTTATGCATATTTGAAGTGTCAGTTAATTAAATTAGCATGAAAACAAATTTTGCTTCTTTTCTGCAATGGAAATGTTTAGATCAGGATGGAGGAAGTTTTTCATCAGTTCAGAGTCCATCAGGCCAGACCCATCGCTGCTTGTGCAAGTTGTAGGACCTCTCAGGTGTACAGTTAGTGGTCTTGGTTACTGTTGAAGGAGCTCCTTAACACAGCGCAGTGGATTTTGACCTTTTTGAGATCATGGCTGTAATTGTAATCTTTCCAGACTTGACATGTTTATCATGAGGAGGAAATGTAGTTTATGTATGCGTAGATAGACTGTATATGACAAAAATGAAATGACAGATCGACAGATGATGGCGCCTGTAGACTCTAATAATGTGCACGCTGTCTCAGGTCCAGCTGCTTTTAGTCAGTTTACAGAGCGCAACTGGTCCAACAGTGTGTGAAGTGAACACACACTCGCAGTAAAGGACCCTCATCATTCTGTCACAATGTAGTGCTTGCAAAGCAGGCGAGGATCCCACTACCAAATCCACACAAACACACATACTTCCACACACACGTTCGCACACACACTCTGTAATCCTCTCATCCACCCTTGTCTTTTACACTCCCCCCTTGCTGCTGGCGACATCGCTTGTGAAGCACGGACGCTCGTAAATTCCCTGCCTTGATTTTGTTAACCTTTACTGTGACCCGTCACTTCTCTGCTTGGCGTTCTAGCACCCACTCAGTCACAGATGAGGCCCTGCTTGCCTCTGCGGAGACGAGCCTTGGCGCTTCTGCAGCTCATCGCTCAGGGTTCTGGCTCAGCAGGATGCTGTGGCCCCACAGTGCCAACGCACTTCAGAATTATGGGCCACTTTTGGACTAAATGATAGACATTTAAATCAGGCGTTTATGTCTGTCATCATTGCCCTGCATCACACTTTTATTAAGGCTTTGTGAGGAGTTCAAAGGAATAACAACTCTTTGGAAAACCATCAGGTCAGGATTCAGTATGTATTAGAGGATCCAGTCTGTAAAAGTGCCAGCCAAGGACTTCAACTTTTGTGCTTTTCGTCATTTTGAAAGGGTTTAATGTATTGAAAAGTAGTGTGAATATGCAGACATGCTGCAGAGGACAGTTGGAAACACTTGCCTTGCTGACCACTGATATAATATAATGTCTTATCATGATGTTGCAACACACCATGTTAACTTTCAGTGAGACAAAAGTACAATGAGTACAGTGAAGAAAACACCAGGAAAAGCTGGCTGTTGTTACATCCCTCCAAGTACATTGTCACATTACAAGCCAATAATGTGTTTTCATTGATTACAAGACAAGAATATGCTTTAAAAAAGTATTTGCTAAAGGTAAAGTAATTTATAAAATGTTCCAAGAAATCTCTTCTCTCACTCCTTGAGTATTTTGTTGCATGCAACCACTTTTGCAGAGATTCAAACTGTCCAATTCTTTGCATGTTAATCTGAACATATAAAGCTTGTATATAAGCATTCTTCACTCTAATTTATCTCTGTAATGGTCATTAGACATAGGGAGACTGTGTGTGTCTGTGTGTGCAATATATACATCTCTCTATGTGTTTAGATGTTCTGTCTCCTGAGGTCAGCTAGGTGGCAATATGTTTAGAGTGATGCTGATAGGTATGTTGCGTGGTGTAATTTGTTGTCTGTGTGTTGAGAACGACGTGGCCCGTAATGTGCAATGTATACCTATGCAGTCACATAGAAATGATATGTGTAGCCTCTATATGTATAATGCCAATCTTATTATTACGATCCAGTATCTGTTGTTACAGTCCAGGGGTCAGACGACTCACATGAAACGCTTAAACGACCAAGTAAATATTGAATTCAAGTGAGGATATAAACATCAATTTCTTTTTGCTTGAGAGACCAAAGACACAGGAGAAATTGGCTTGTGTGTTTGTACCTAAAAACGAAATGAAATTCATAATAATTTATATGCTCTGACTGCAGTATGAGTGTGACTGGTGCCAATGTTTCCTGGCAGAAAAGCTGTGCAGGAACTCTTACCATTGAGACAGGTCTTTAAACTCTCTCAAACCAAATGTTGAAGTGACGGATCCGACTGTGACTGTGTGCCACATATTCAATAATGTGTGTGAAAAGGTTTTTTTTAATGTAAAGTATTAATCTTACTTGGAAATTTTAAATGATGGTGACAGATCTAGAATGCAAGCCCTTAATACAACAATAATACTACTGAGGTTTGGCCCTTTTTGATATTTGCAGTACTTGTTTGTATCTGATTATTTATGCCAGTGGTTCCCAACCTGGGGTTCGAGACCCTAACAAAGGGTCCGGGAATAATGAACAGAATGAGAAAGCATTAAAAAAAATTCTCTTTTTTCTTGTGAATTATGAGAAAATTTCAACTCTTCAAATCCCTGTTAGGTATTCAAGAAGACGTTTTTTTTTTTTTTTTTTTACACCTGATAGGAACCTGATCATAGTGAACCAGTGAAACCTATTATTACACTATCATGTAGTTGTTATTAATTCATCAAAGAAATTGTACATATATATAGTTTAATTTGCTAATTGTGAAATAATGATATATAATACTATTTCTGTAACAAATAAAAGTCATGCATTCCACATTTTACTTTTCTTATGCATGTAAATTACTCCCAGTGGTTTGCCAGCAGCCTATAGTAGCTTGCTGCCATCGGTGTGTGAGTGTGTGCATGAACGGGTGAATGAGCGGCTTTGCATAAAAAATGTCTATACAAATGTACACATTCATCATTTATAACTAGAAACAAAAGCTGGAAATAAATGTAGGGGAGTAAATGGTACAATATTTACCACCAAAATGTAGTGCAGTAGAAGTATAAAGTGGCATAAAATTGAATCATCAAGAAAAGTACTTACGTAAAGTACTTCAGTAACACTTGCTTAACACTTCAATGTGATACATAACCCATCCTGTGATACTGAGGCCCACTTGTTTCTCTTTTGCATTGCATTAGCATACCATTCATACTATTTCCACTCTGTCACAGTTTGACATTTTCTCTGTGTTATTATCTGTTTAGCTCAATGGGGATCCAATTAAAACATGTTAAGTAGGCATCCGGAAGGGATGACCTCTTTTTGTTGCTACACAATCAAAGCCACACCTGCCCTGTTCCTCTGACAGCTCCACATCCGATCAGACCCGTGTGGGTGCAGCAGGTACTGGCGCCTTAAGAAAACAACTTTGTTTGTTATAGACTTCACTATGTGACCACACATGCCCTCTTTTATTCCAGTGATGATGACTTTAAAGAAGAGACCAGATTGAGTCTATATATAAGTCTGCTCTCTGTGAGCCGGAGGATTTACTTTTGGTTTGTCAACCTCTCAGCGGCATGGAGATGGGGTCATGACCACCCAACGGCGTCACTGCACCAGTCCTTACAATGCAATGCTGCCGGTCAGCTCTGTATGAGGGGGCTTCCTTTACCTCCCGATGGCCTGTTTTTTATGAGGTTCACATGGAGGTGTTGCTCCCCCCTCTCGTGGGGTCAGAGCCCCCAGCCGTGTTGGCCCTTGTGCCTGTTTGCTGCAGCGCTAATCCACCAGCGCTCGCTTCCCGCTGAGCAACAAGTCTGCGACTTAGTGACTCGGCTGTTTGTAGGGAGGGTTTCAGTCGTCGCCACGGTAATTGGTTCATCCTACCCCCTATCACTCACCTCTTTAAGGTCTTTGATTGGCCAGGCTTGCCAAGGAGGAGACAGAGGAAGGGATTATGGGATGAGAAATGGCCCAGGAGAGAAAGGCAGTCTGAGTACGGCAACTTCACAGCTGATAGAAAATCCTGCTGAATTTTTCATGAAAATAGAAAAACTTTTTCTTTGTAGCCCCAAGCTCGTGTCAACTGTGTCGAAGTTTTGCTTTGTGATTTGTGGATGTCTAACTAACTGTTCCGGCTGTTATCTGGTGTCTGCACTGCATGATGTAATCATGAAGAAGAGGTTGAAATCACAACAAATTAGATTACAAATATTTTCACATTATTATCAGATTTTAAGCAATTCATTCACCAAATCAGCAGTTTCACTTCTTCTGAGTTTGTCTATAATACGCAAAACACAACATGCTGAATATTAGTGGTGCAACTAACGATTATTTACATTAATGATTAATCTGCATTTTATTCTCTCAATTAATAAGTGAATCCTTTGGTCCATAAAATGTCAGAATGCAGTGAAACATGTCCATCAGTTTCGTAAAGCCCAAGGTTACGTCATCAACTTGCTTGTCTGACCAACAAAACAGTCTGAAGAAAACACGAATTTATTTATTTTACATGTCTACTATCAGCTCTAGATATTAGTCATCATGGTGATAATGTTAATTTCACCGGCTCGTAGTGTTGATCTAAATTACATTATTGAGGTTCAATTGTGATTGAGATTAACTGTGCAGATTTAAGTGAATAAAAAAGATGTGGGGTTAAGAATGCAGCTTATTGTATTTTAATGCATTTCTTTTAATCAAAAAGGTCTGCAATCTAAAAAACTACAAGAAACTACATCCTTTCTTTTGTGGAGTCCTTGTTGCAGAGATGTTACGAGCTGCCTGAGAAGCACTTTGAGCTTAAAATATGCTTAAATCTTCTCACACTCACCTCATTCTTCAGGTTTACAAAAATGATTTGATTGCAGCTCATATTTAAAGGCTCAGTCTATAATCCAAATATAAACAAAAGGGATGCCCTCCCACCGAAAATCAGAGACTGGAACCTGCAATAACTCTCACATTGATTGACAATTTGTTTAAAACATGGAATAAAGCTAGACAACTCTGCTCTCTTCTTACAGGCTTGTTTACATTGGTTATGTATGTAAACACAGCAATAAAACAATTACGACATTTGAAACAAAAAAATATTCGATTTTTCCTGATTTAAGTCAAACTTTTCAATTACAAATGTGAATGTGCCTCAGTTTTATGTGGACAAAAGAGTAGCTACCGTCCTGGTAGATGAACAATCACCATTATCAGTATGTTATATAAATCTATCAAAATATTAGTAGAAACGGAGGTGAAGGGATAAAAAAGGGAAACATGTCTTAAATCACAGCCTCCATGACAGCCGGAGTCACTTGGTATCAGCACCGCAGCTTTAAATCTGCCATCCAGAGCGAAGCAGGGTAAGAAAAATATCCCGTAGGACCCATCTGTGTCTCCCAACCGAGACATTTGCTTTTCTTTCAGAGGGTCTAGAGCTCCTTTATAACTGATAAGACGACTGCATTCCTGGTGAGCCCACAGGCCGGCCCTGCGGGTGACCCCACTTGACAATGTCCAGTCACGAGAGGCTCCAGTGCCCATACACAACGCGAGCGAGACCCCTCTGCAGCTCCACTCATCTTTCTCCCCATCTCCCTCCACCAACAACACTCACCCACACTGAAGAGTGCAGAGATAAGGAGCAGCAGGCAGGGTGTTCTTTGACTGTACTCCACACTGGGCCTCTGATAACTGCATTTTTGGAGGTACCTTTGAGTAATGTTGGACACTTAATGTGGATTAGTTCCTGTGTGAATATGTAAAGAGCTGTAAAATCACATCTGAAATGATACTCTGTGTGAAGTGTTTTTGGACTCTGTCAAAATGTGAATGGCTCGTCAGTATGAAGCAGACTCAGTGAGAGCAAGCACTTAGTAAGTAAGAGTGAAGCCCTGAATTCAGTTTTTGAAAAAAAAAAGCATGTAATAATGTTGGGGTTAGTCAGATTAGCAGATTAGCTTTACCAACTGATGAAAATAACTACACAGATGGATTGATAGGTGGGTGATTATGTGCCAGATTCTTGTATTTATTTATTATGATGGTATTTTAGTTGCTGCATCTCAGCGATCACTTGTCTGTGGCACTTTGTCTGTTACCTATCACTGTGCATGATAACTACCCAGTTTTTCCAGTATTTATTCCAAACGAACTGCTAATGTTCTTCTGGAAACATTAAAACAAATCAATTTGTGATCACCAAAATATTTTCCAATAAAGACAGACCAGATACTGGGTGATTGGAACAGCAAATGTAAACACTTTTATAAAGTGGGTGTGTTATATGGCACTAGACAAGCAAACCAAGTGTTATTTACATTCAGTTTCACTAATTATTAACACAGCATCCATTGATGTCACCATTTTCTGTGCATTTACCTCTTCGAGACGAGTCCTGCCATTCATCACAGTGTGCAGACAGTTGCTGATAAGTTCAGGCTCCCACAGCAACAAACACCACAAAGCCTGAATCTGAGGATCCTTGTTGACAGGTTTTCATCAACCTCAAACTCCTTGTCAAGGCTGCCAAAGTAAAACACACACCAGGTTTGTTTGCAACAACCTGGTGTGTGTTGGAGAGATCATAAAAGTCACATCACAGCCAAAACAGTGGCTTAAATTTGATTTTAAAATGCACTTTATATGTTTGTAGAGCTGTAGTTGTGACTGTTTTGAAGGCTGTGTCTCTCTCACTGTGGTTGTGAAGTTTGAGAACTGTTGAAAAGTCCCCTATTAAATCAAAATTATTACTGCAGAATTAAAGGTCAAACGATGAGGAAATTTAAGTAAAACTAGTCCCATCTCTTCTGACACTCAGTTACATTAAAGACTTTCAACTGTTATGTGTTTCAGTTTTATTGATGTGTCTGTAGCTCTTCATGGTCAGACAACAATGTTCATTTGTCTTCTCTGCCTTTTATAAAGCTTTTTTGAAGGCTTTAATTGAAAACTTCTGCACACAAGTGGTCATTTCAGTTGTCGTCATAGTTCTTATTTTCAAATGTTGTCGGCGGCCTGTGCAGTGCAGAAACAATTCTGCATAAACAGATTAAATTCTGTTGTCTCGTTGGTGTGTTTTCTCATGTAGACATTCACCTCACTTCATGGTACATTTCCATGTTAAATCCACAGCATTAATTAATGTAGATTGGAATATATTTGATGCCCATGATATTAAAATAGTGAAAATCGTATCTGATTCCATTCATTTGCAGCTTTTTGGTGAGAGAAGGAAAATGAATTGAAGCTGTGGGAACTGAAGCCCCTTTTTTGGACACAGTGTGTGTGTGTGTGTGTGTGTGTGTGTGTGTGTTTTTGTGTGTGCGTGCATATAAGGCTTATCCTTCCTTTTGAGCAGCACACAGCAAAAGGAGAACTTGAGATGAAAACATGGACACATTGTCTTGGGAACAGTAACAACAAAAACCCTCCAGCCATGAGTCCAGTTGGCCATCGCTGAATTTTCAGGTTAACAGAGGAGAGAAATCAAGTTACTTAGTCCCGTTGTAAACCCCAGATTAACATGGTCTTATTCAGCATGAATTGGCTTACACAAGCTGAGGCGGTGGAGCTAAGAGTGACTTAGTGAGGCTTACACTAGCTCGTTCAGTGTCTGGGATGGGATGGAAAGTCTCCTGTGGGAAGAGAGAGAACAGCAGAACAATATTTAAGCCGGCCATTTCAGGAAGCCATGGGATCAAAGAAATTAAGAGTCTCAATTCCTTCATTTACAATCTGAAGAACATGTCGTACCTCCCCTGGAAAAGTATTGAAAGATGTTTTTTTAAGGATGGGAAGTAGACAAATGAAACATGAACAAATAACAAATAAAAGGAATTATCAACTCAGTTCAGGGAAGTCAAAAAACTATAGGAGTGTCTATTGTCCATGAACTGTCCTTTCCCTGAGCCACAGTTGTAAATTCTCCTTTTATTACCAGAAGGTCTCAGATCTTTCCTTGGGAACGTAGTGGAGCTGCAGAATAGAGAATAGAACTTACTTACTTTTCTTAAGGTGACACAGTATAGCCATGATACCATCAACAATAACTAGAGTCTTGCAGGGGTTTGTGCAGAGAGAGAGAGAGTCTATGAATACTCATGGAAAGAAAGTTGAATTCAAAGTCATCAAAACTTTACAGCACTAATAAATTGTCCGTCACGTATCTTATTATGTTCATGGGATGGGCCTTTAAAATCATGAACACTGCAAATCTTGCCAGCTCTGTTTCAGAAAACGTGTTCTCTCTTTGTGGATTGAGTGTTGCACCGCCTAGGCTGGGAACATTTCTGTTTATCATTCACGCTGAATCTGTTATTTCTGTTAATGTATTCCTGCAGCCAAATCCAACCGAAGCCAAAGCCGGCCGGGGCTGTCATTAATTCATATCCTTGATAAGCGAGGAGTGGCGTTTTTAGTGCGTACCTGACAGCAGATGGACAGCTCCGGTGGTGGTATCACACTTTTGTGTCCCGCCTTGTCGGTGATGTCATATTTTTCATTGTATCAGGCCAGTTTGATTTGGGTCTCTAACCTTTTATGGACAGTCATAGATTGTGGAAGTGTCGGCCATGCCTCGATAAGGTTTGGAGGGATGTGGACTAGTGTGTCAAACATACTGTCAGTGACCCCACATGACCCCTGGCTGAACAATGAAGGGTAGATAAGATGCAGAGGAGCCAGCTCTGAAGTTCATCACAACTGAAAAAACAAGTTTAGGAATTTATTATTAAAACAAAGGACTGAATCCACAGTCAACGTGTGTGTTTATTTGAGTTTTACTGACACTTTACAATGTGACCAATATTTCCCAGTATTTCAGGCTGATACTGGTCATTTTTTAAATGTCAGATATTAACCAGTCATATTGTCCACTGCCAGTATAACTAGTGTCATAGGACCTCACTGTGGTTTTCGAAAGTTTTTGGGGGAACTAAATCCCTCTAGTTACTTTATAGTACCAGAATTTAAAGATATTGATCATAAGCATAAAAATAAGCCATCAGCTCCTTCAGTCTAAAAAAATATCAATTGACTTCTAAAAACCCATAGCAGTTGAGGGTGGACACCACTTCCTCCCTCAGTTTCAACTATGTGATGGCCAGCACTGTGCTGGCAGATTAAACATGCTCTTGACAATCACACTGCAAGACAATGATAATTATATTTATATTAAAAAGTTGATCATGGCCTCCTGATATATTAGTTAGTATCCTTTGCAGTCTAACATTATGCACAACACATTCCTGCTTCCTTTTGGTTTGAGATACAACCAAATAAATATAATGTCAGGCTCCCTACAACATGTGCTCATCAGCAGCCAGACTTCTGCAGGTAATTCGGTAGATATCAGCTGAATAACTTTTGGATCTGCAAGCCGTCGCATTAGTACATTAAAGGATGCTGTGAGTAAGTAAAAAGACCAGAACCATATATGGCAATGAGAAAAAAAGTGTTTCAGTATTACATGCATTATTTAAACCATGGTTTTGGGATTTTTGAAGGTTTTCTTTTTGGTGAAAAAAACTGTTTCTTTTGTGGACGCAGTTCAGTCTCTAGTGGTCTAGCAGGCACATCACAGCTGACCACTGGTCTTAGTGCAGTTCAAATAGCCACCGTTTTATTTACAGTCACCTTATTTTTTATGACCTAAAAATCTTTAATGTGTTAGCCAGCAATACATTGCAGGATGCCTGTGAACAAATCTACATAACTCTACAGATACAATGACAAAAGTCAATATATATACTAATATACTTATAGATAATTATTGTCAACATAAATAAAGAAAAACACTCTAGAATTTCTACCTATAAATATGACTCAGTGCAGACCTCTTGGCTCAGCATGTTAACAACAAATGCAAAACTAGAAAGGTGTTTCTTTGCTTGTTGTTTTGTTTGTTCTTAAACTCACACGCTTTAGGCAACACAGCAGCATTTCAGAATTGAATTTCTATCTTATGGAACAGAAACAGTTCTTCTTATGCACATTAGGCACAAATGCTTTAACTGCTTAGTGAGTGCAGAAATAATAATTTTAATTATTTTAAAACTACAGACACCGATCCTGTGGGGCTTCTTAGGGCTGTGGTCTCCCTCTGCTGGTCACATAAGGTAACCACAAAGACTGAAGAACAATGGCTTTACTGTGCTAATGCTGTCAAAGACACAACACATGGAAACCTGATGAAACCTTCTCATTTGCCTCTGAAGAGAGGTCATGACCTTTGTAGTGGTCTAGAACAGATATCTGGCTAGTGGAGCCTGCAGGTGCTCCAGTCAATTTCCTAAATCTTACATCTGGTCCAGGCAGTGGTTTCAGTCCAAGCTCCACTCCCCACAGCCAAGCGCCACTTTTTTCCGCCACTCCTACACCCTTTGTGGCAAGCAGCCATTTTGTACATGGAGATTTGCCTATTTGCAGCCCGAGTCTGCCTCCACTAACTTCAAAGTTTTGCAGAGGCGGGTGAGGCCACCAGTGAAGCCTGTGAACATTGCTTCACAACAACTTGTTGAAGGATGGGATTTCTATCTCTGACTCAGCGAGACACCGTCCGGCGCCACTTTCGAAGCTTGTCAGAGCATGGGGCCCGGAGGCAAAGCTTATTGTCCACAAATTGATCCAACCCCCTTGGTTTTGTTTATTTAAATGAGACTCTTAGACCCTGGGGTGTTTGTTGAGGAAAAGTCAGAAATGCCAAATATCTTCTTTTTTTTTTTCGTCTTCTTCCTCTTTCGTCTTTCCTTTCTTCTTTTCTCTCGTAGCCCTTCAGCTTCATGAGCCAAAAATCCTTGGTAAACATCCCGGCTCGGCAGCTTTACTGAGCCGGTCTCCCTCTCAGCGTCCCCCCCTTTGCACTGAGATCTCTGGTTTCCAGCACAGTTCCAGTGACCTGCCACTTTTCTCTTATGGATTCATTTTCCCAGTCATCCCTTTTTTCTAGATATGAACGAGTAAATCATCAAACATTACAAAAAGGACCATCATATTGCTCATTTTACTGAAAAAATCATTTTATCTATTTATATTTCTTCAGCAAACATCTCTAACCAACTAAAACTCAACATTTTCTATTTCACTGAGTTTTCTAGTGGAGTTGCAGCCACAAGAACACAGGTGTTTTGGGTCTGAGTTTCAAAATTTACTGCTTGTGTATTCATGTCAGTTGCAGCCATATGGGTATCATGTGGGCCTGGAAAAAATAGATTTTGTGCCTGCTAGGTCATCAGTGTAATCCCAGACTGGCAAAGACAAGCTTAATGGCCCAGTATTTATATTTTAAGATCTCTTTGTCACAGTCCTGCTTATAACAGTGCCATGATTTATGGGACAGGACTAACCCTCAAGAAGCACAAACAAGCCAGAGGCTTTTTAAAATACTTGTGAAAATGTGTAGCAAGTGTAGAAAAAAAGCCAAAAAGCAGTATTTATCCATAACTTCTATTATTAGCCTGTCAGAGTATTGTGATGCTGTACGTTTTGGTGCTCCATGGGAAAACATATTGTTGGCATGAGAAAAAAAGAGATCAAAACGCCCCATAATATGTGAAAAAAAAATCCTGCAGTCATATTGGCTATTTGTTATTAAAAGGGAAAAGTAAATCCTGCTTATCCCTGTAAAGGCTGTGAAGTCAAGACACACAAGCAGTGGAGGTTTTAATTTTTCATAATAAAAAATCAAAAAAGAAAAGAAGCATTGGCCATGGATGTCCCCTTTTTTCCAAAGTATTTCCATTCATTTGTTGCCGGAATTAGGACACATCTTTGGACCATCCATCAAAGCAAGCTGCAGTCCTGCTAACCTTAGACAGAGGACTGTAGAGAGCCGGTATGCAGGCTTCAGCCCTCAATTCATAGTAGCTACAAATGAAGTAAATCATTGGCTAGAAAGGCTGAGAGTCTGTGTGGGCGGGGCACTTCACAACAGGGAACAGAGAGTTCAGCCATAAATTACACTGGTCAAGTTCTTGATGCTTTAATGTATTTTACGCTATGGGAACCGGCCTTATACTGCACGCTGCAAACTTATCAGTCACAACTCGTCGAGAGTCCACAGGGCTGTCACACTCTGTCACAGGTGCTTTAGTGCTGTTACCACAGAGTGAATTTACACATGGAGGAAGAGTCGGTTCCTCCTTCATGCCAAAATCTAATCCAGCCAGAGGTCATGTCCTCTCGCTTGTTCTTTATGCAATGAAACACACAAGGAGTAAGAGTAGTAATGAAACCTTACATCCCTCTGTTATATCAATTCACTTCCCCTCTCTCTATTTATACAAGCGGTGTCGACTAATATCATTAGTGTACAATGTCATTACTGTGAAACTGCAGCAGGAAATGTGTCACCGGCTCATTTTCCTGCTTCAATAACACACTCATCAACACGAGTCCTTACACTGCATCTCCTCCCACTCCAGAACAGACGTTCTGCGTATTAATTGGAAGGTATAAATTACAAGTAATCACTACCAGGTTTTTCACTGCCTAGACAATCGGCATTTACTCATCCGGCTTCCTGTTTAAACTATCTGCTGGAGAATCGCAAAGCCCCGCTGCTTATTTTCCAACGATTAGCTGTACATCAGCATTACCACCTCAAATCCAGCAGTTTCACATCCAGCATTAAATAGGATGAATATTGATCTGCTAAAGAGGATTTATTTATTTCATGCTCTATCCAAAGATCAACTGCTACCAGCTTTGGACGGATCTGCGAAGGTCTTACCGAATAAAGCTACTGCATACATGACTTTGGACTTGACATTTTAGGCCTGGAAGAAGACCAAACAGTAAATTCACTGCAATAATCCCAGATAAATGGGATGATCACTACGAAAGCTTAGATAGTTAAGTGGCCTACACTTAAGTCCAGAAACGATAAAAACACATCTCGAAGGAGATCCTCCATGTCGGGGGCGTGGTCTGTACAGTCCTAAGTATGGAAGACGCCCACCTGAGGACTGCCATCTCTCCTCCTCGTGAGAGTCATCTTACAAAAGAGGGTCATGTAAAATGGCATCTTTAAAAATAACCTACAAATGGTTCTATATACCTGTGCACAAGCTTTTTCTAATATCGCCATAGGAATAACTATATTTGCTTAAGACAAACTATACAGGCAATATATTTGAACTAGATCAGGATATCAGGCTGATGTTTGCCATGGTGAAGCATCAGTTATCACTCTGTCAGTGGGTCCACCGTATACGTTTATTTAGGTACAGTAGTTAGTTTATTTCTTTATCTAAAGGCAGTATTACATCTCACAGTTTCTCCTACCATTAAACAGTGAGTCATTCTGGTTCAAAGAGCTGCAAATTCTTGTCAGTTTGGGTTTTGATCACAATTTTAATGTCCCACAATGCTTTTCCAGAGACTTTTCATATCACAGAGGAAAAATACAAAATCCTTGATATTTTTCTGGCATAAAAACAAACTTGTATTTGAATTGGTGTCTGCTGTCTATAACCCGTGTGAAAACGCACGCAAACTCACATCCATAAACACGCATACACATGATTTAGCCCCTCACACACTGAACTGTATGCAACCTGGGCCTGTCTTGATATTTTGGTGCTGGTTAGCGGCGGGGCTCAGCGAGCTGTCAGAGGAATAGCTCCCATGCCGCACAGTGACTGGCTCAGCTGGGCGGAGCTGTGAGAGGGAGACAGGCAGAGAGGCAGACAGGCAGACAGAAAAGTGGCCATCTGGATAGACAGGCCGCAGGGTCACATGGTGGAGTCACAGACAGGATGGTGCTCAGCTGCTCCGTGTCTGTGGTTTCAGCCTCAAAATCCTACGAGACTATAGCGAAGCGACTGGGGACGGGAATTGATTGAGTTATTAAGAATTATTCAAACTGTATAGTTTCCTTTGATTTTGTTTGAACAAGTTTACTTTTTCTTGTTTAGGTTATTTCGGTTTAGCTTTCAGCATAAACATTTTCTAAGTGTTGACTGTTGGGATCAATGTATTTATATATGTGTCCACATAACTACCATATCATATTTTCATTTCAAATCACTGTAATATATAAATAATTTATTAATTGTTTCATCCATTACATACACGTCTCTTTCTCTCCATGTGAACTATTTCCATGTGTTGGTAATTTTATTCTCAAATAGCCCTGTTTTTATTTCGCACACAATAAATTTAAGTAGTAATATGAAAACATTAAGGCCTTCAATATGAATAAAACCACTGTGAAATGCACCGTATCTTTTAAATTCAGTAGTCTGTAGTTTGTAGCAGCAGCTTGTTGAAGGATGAAGCAGCTTGAGCTGCCAGTAGATGGCACCTGGTACCTGCTTTAGATGTTTGAACTGTTCCACCATCATCCTGTGATTTTCCTGCAAATCTACTGATGGATTCCTAATAACAAACAAATACCTATAAAAGAAATAAATATAAAACGCTATTGTCTAGGTAAGATGACATAAGCCTTTTATATCCACACCAAAATAAAATGTAATGATGATAATAAAACAAAAAACATGGGTTAAGGGTGAAAACATGTTGTTGTTATGTTATGTTATATTATTATAACACATTAGTGCATTTTGGTTCACTTATTCATCCTGATTGTTAGTTTTGTATCATGCATAAATTCCTTTACTGAAGGATTTTAATTGCTTCAACAGACAAAACAAAAAGCTGCAGAAAAATCACTTGGTCAATAAAACAAGTAATTCTTCATGTTTTGTATAATTTTATAATATTTTAAGCTTAAGCTTTAAGTTGACAATTCTTCATAGGAGAAATAACTCCACTCCCTAACCTGAAATCCATGTCAAAGGCTTTAAATGCCTCTCTTGTTGCAGTCTGGCATGTCTGTCTTGAGCCCATCAAATTAAAGCATGTATTACTGGGAGAAAAAAGCTCTAATTGAGATGTATTTGATTGCAGCTTTAAGAATGGCCCCTGTCTCCCCTCCTAAACATATGGGTCTGCGCTAGCTGTCCGGTCATAAATTTTCAACACTGCAGGACATTGTCTTTTTTTATGCCCCGTGATCCATCCTTCATACATGCCAGAAAAGTGTCCAGGCCTTCTGGGAGTGAGAGGAAAACGTGCCGTGGCAGTGAGCGTTCAGCTGGCAGAGAGCGAGGATCCACAGCCAGCTCTCTGGGTAAGGAATGCCTTCAGGTTGTGTTGGTCGGCAGATCAGTCACACATCAAAAGACACTGAAAGCTTATTCTACTATTTAAATACTGCTCAATAGGCTATTTTAGCACATACAGCTCTTTCTAACACTTGATTAGGTTGGAGTCTGCACTATTTAAAGAGGTTGTTTAATTTAAATATTTCTTTTTTTAAAATACGTCTCCAATAAAATGTGTCACCTGTCAAAAAGACGCGTTGATGCTTCAGATGTATGTTCAGCCTTCCTGCATTTGTCACACTTTTACTCAACTTTAATATGATTTGGTTTAGGTGTTCAGCTTTTTGTCCATATCCTTCTACAAACGATTATTCCTCACAACAACAAACATCAAACTGTGTGAGATGACAGGTGTCAAAACCAGCAGAAAATGTCCCTGATGAAATATTTGTGAAGACAAATTACAAATGTAGCCATTCTCTAATCCATTTTCTTCACTTTTCAGGTTTTGTGCACAAACTCACTCTCATTTCAAATGACATTTCTTTCTCAAGAGTGCATCTGTAAGATTTGAGTATGTGAAATATCAGTGTTGCAAATGAACACGTTCGGAGAATCTGACCGAAAACGAAGACCACACAAGTAGACAGATGGTCGCAGCTATGCAATCAGCTTAACAACAGGACAACAAAAGAGCAGCCACGCCTTAGATAAAGGTGCTTAACCTCCAAGCATGCTAAGTGCCCCTCGCTCCATTACCACTTAATAGGCCTAATCAGTTTTGGCCCAGATTAGATTTTGAATCTATTGCCACCAAAGCACAGTGGCATATTAAATTAGTGACTTCATTAGACTGAGCGGGGTCATGTTGTTTAGTTGGTGTTCCTTGGAATAATAGGTATTATCAAAAGTGGTGAAAGCACTTAAGCTACATTACAACTATACTACTGTATGAAGGATTTTGGGTGTGGATGGTAGGAAAGCTCTGTTAAGTTGCCTGTTTTGGGGTATACAGCTTTTCTCTATTATCAGACAGAAAATGCTCCTTCCAAAATGTTCCAGTTTTTCAATAAAATTTTGAATGGAATAGTAATTAAAATAGAATGATGATTTCCTAATTTATGATGATACATTTCTGAAATTACAGAGCATGTTAAATAAACTAAAAGTAGGCACACCATCTTAAAATTCTGTCAGCATATAAATAATCATACAGAAATGCAAACACCAATAATTTCTGTAACAGAATTATGTGTGTGCTTATTGCTATTGCACATTTATATTTCCATCAGTATTTTTTGATGTTTATTCACATAAGATCAAATGTGGTGTAGCTGTTTTCAGCTTCAGACTCACAGCCAGACCTACTTCAGATCTGACAGATCAGAGGCCTAAAACTTCCTACATAATCTTATTTGAAAATAAAGTCACTGAAGAAGAGCTGCATAGGCAGCTCAACAGACCATCTAACGCTGCAGCAGTTCAGCTTTTAGATTGATAGACTTGGAGATATATTTTCCAGTGTAATGAAACGTAGTGAGATGCATGCCATGCCACACGCTGGCAGAGCTGATTGCCGCAAAGCATTTACCCCATCAGATATAAGACAGCTGAGGAAATAAAGAAATATAACGTATGTGCTGCTGTTTAGGAGTAAATGTAAGGCATTCAGTTTTATGATAAACAGGTTTTAATAATAACTTTTCTAACTTTTAATGATTTCTAGTCCTCACTTCGTTGAATTTGGTCAAAATTAGAAGTTAAACTGGAATCCACTGCTTTTTACATTTAAAAAATGTATCTGAAAAGATGTTGTTGCTGTGATGAAATGTCTTATATTGACCTAACAAGCAAAAGGTGGCAACTGCATGCGCATCACATCTGCAAATAAAAACGAGTTACATGCAAAAAGATAGTTTGCGGAACCTACAGCAACCATTTCAGAGGCTTCAGAGAGATGAGCGTAACACAAAAGAGCAGCAGATAATCAGACAGACAGGCACCACTGACACGGCTGAGCAGTGCATGAATGTTTTCTTGACAAATAAAAACACTGCGCCGGTGAAATTCACTGCAAGGACCAATTTCAGGCCTCCTGCACCAGTTTGAGGAATCAATACCAGGCAATGGAGTAGGTTGGGACTGGGATCGATATCTGATGATACAATCATATCTTACTTCTTGACACTGTCTCAGCAGCACACCACACTAGAGAGGGTGTGAGCTGTGGGTGGATGAATGAAAACAAGCAAGAAAATAAAGGTTTCATCATTGAAATTACGTTTATGTTGAAAAAGTCATCTTTCTGGAGGATTTAGTCTGCAGATTTGTAGTTATGTCTTTGGTCATGGAGAAACAAGAGGAAATTGGTTTCATCTGCACCAGTTAACTTTGTCTGGATGTAAAATCTTATCCTAAAATCCTTCCTTCCATCATCAAAATATATCTTCTTAGTATATTGTCATGCAAGCTTGTTACGTAATGGGGGCCTTTTTTTTATGCATTTGGCTAAAAATGCTAAAATAAACTTTTTTCAAAAAGCTAGTCTGAATGTCTTTGCAACCACGTGTGTTATTTCTTATTTATTTCTCCTCGTCTTATTCCCAGCATGATGAAAACACAGCGTTGCCTTGCAGACAGCCTCAGTCGCAGCTGATGATAGATTAATGAAAAGGGCTCAATCTCTGCCCGCTGGATGGTTTTGCACACGCAGCAGAAAGCACTCAGTGATGTCAGGGTGGTTTCAACGAGCTGGTGGTCACACAAACCCACGCTCAATCATATATGGACACGCTCAGATGGCAGGGGGAGACCCGGGAGGGGCAGGAGTCACTTATTCAACACAACGTAAACTGATATTGGATAACTGTAAACATAGTCGAGCGACATGAACTGAATGCTCGAACACAGACGCATTTCACTCACACCTGCCCTGCTGACGATTGCTCATACTCTATAATGAGCATACATCGGGCTGGTTTCAATGGCATTTAGGGGGTTAACGGTGCTTATATGTGAAGCCTTGAAAACAATAAGCCTCCCATGTGATTTAACAGTATATCCTAGGATTTAAAACTTGGGCTCTTTAAAGTTGTATGTGAAAGCCCTTAAACCTCACCACACCCTAGAGAGGGAAGCTGCTTTCTTTATAGTCTTACATTGACTTCCATGGACTCCCGATCATGAGTCACCCTGTGTGCGTTGCCATCACGCCCCTCCCAGCCACCCTGCCACCCCCTTCCCATCTACCCCCGCACCCACCAAAACAGAGTGCCTTAGCTTTTAATGGGCTTGGCTTACTTCAGTGGCACAGCGTAGCCAATGCAAACCAAATTATTGCTGGAAGAAAACAGCAGAAGGCAATTAAGTCCCAGTTAGGCTGATCATTCCAGTCTTGATTAACAGGGTCAATAGGGGGAGTCTTTTCCTTTTCATGTCCACAGTGTTAATTTATCCCTTTTTAATTACAATGATGAAAAATACGCAGGTTACACTCTCTTATCCTGAACCAGTAGCTGCGTAACAGTAGAAAATTAATGAGCCCTGTGTGTGTGTATGTGTGTGTGTGCAGGTAAGCAGGAGAGTGTGCACGTACTGTATGATGACATCACTGGCACATCCTTACACTGGCACGATAGCATCAACAATTAAAATGGCTGCCTGAAAGTTTACATTGCAAGACAGTCAGCGAGTTTTGGCAGGGAGTGATATTGCACTGAAGGTGCCAACACGATGGCAATTTTGAATCAAAATAATCCCATTTGTTCTATTGGTGTCAGATGTTCTGATCCGCAGACTGTGTACCTAATGAAGTAAGCATGCGCGACTTATACTGTGGTTCCATTGCGCTAATGCTGCCGTTTCTTCTGGCCAAGGCTCTGCATGGTTTTGATTATCACGTATCGTTTAAACTCAGTCACTCTCTCTCCCAACATTCGCCAACATGCTTTCAATTCAGTCTGTCTGCCTGTCCGGGGACGAATATCCTCTGCCACAGCGATTTTACGATCAGTGATCATTCTGAAAAATGATGTCTCTATGCTGCCCTGTCGCATCACAAAGGCCCGAGATGAAATCTTACAGCTGCGTTGTTGATTTTACATCATTATAATGTAATTCAGGATAAAAGCACAAATCATCACATGGTGAATGTGTAACTCGAACATAAAGCACAGACTCTTCTTCCCCCGTCGCTCCTCTTGAACTGTCGACAGTCATACTGGAACACACACAAGCACAAACACACATTAACAGAGGAGGGCTGAGCAGTGATCCACTGTTTTCTGACCAAATGAATGTCACCCTTTGCGTGGGGAGGGGAGGAGGTGGGACGGAGCATGGTGGCAGGGCATTCTCTGCTGCTATTTGTTGTTATATAGTTGTCACTCAAGTCATAAGTTAGTCTTTGAGGCTAATCACAGCTAACTCCTCAGAACCTCAACAGCCCTCACCGCAAGCCTCATACCACCTCGTCTCATTCCCACATTCCTGCAACCCTCTTTCCTCACCACTCCCACATCCACCCTCCGCAGCCCCATCCAAGCCCACCCTCACCTTCTCAATCCACTCTTGGATCATTTCAATTTGCATCCCAACTGGCCCCGGGATTCCCTAGCCCTGTTAAAAGGCAGGCTATTTGTTGTGCTCCGTGGTTAATGCCGCGCAGAGCTTTAAATACCCATATCAAATCTTGGAGGCTCAACAGATTCAGTTTTGCAAACCTGTATCGAACAGAGGTTCAATCCGTCAGCTTAGAAGTGTACACTCCTTAAGTTGTGTGATAAGGTAAAACCAATCACTGGATTAGGCTCTCTCTGTCAGTGATGGTGTATTTTCAGTGCACAGCGTTGGTTTGCTAAAACAGGATAAGCTGATGGAGTAACATTATGGTGCTTGAGATTTCTTTTTCAATAGGAATATACTATTAATGGATTCTGAAGCCAGTGTATGATGCTGCTCTTGCAGTTGTGGATAATGCATTAGCATTAGCTGTGAAAAGCAGTTGGTGCCGGATACCATGAGCAATCATCTGTCGAAACCACAATTTTGATTGTTTTTATCATGCAAATCGAGCCGACTACCCGATAAGATTGATTGAGGTCTTAAAGTAGGATTGCGGTGTTTATTCTCATAGAGCTTCTCACAAACAAACCTCAGCCTTTAGATTCACAAGTATAATTTTTCACAGCATATGGTGAATTCATAACTCAAGAAAGGGAGAATCTCGAGAGTCTGCTGCTTTTTGCGGTTACTCTGCCTTGTTCCATCTGGTTTTTGGGGAGATGTGGGAGGTTTTGGTACACGGCGAGCTTGAGTGAAAATTCATGGCAGGTACATAAATAATCACCCGGCTAAAATATAGGCTACAACTTCTGTTTCTGGTCGGAGTGTTGCAAGACTTGTCTTGGATGACATTTGAGAGGAACGCAGAGCCATCCGCAAGCTGCAAAGCACAAACCAAACGTTCTCTCCCTCTCCCCTCACGTGAAGCTGGGTTTCCACTTTGTCCTGCCAGCAAGCGTTCCCTGGAAGCTCCCCGTCTGACATTCAACGCTTGGTCGAACTCACACTTCAAGCCTTGAGGCATCGTTTGTGGACAGCTATGATCCAACTGTCATAGTCTTTTTTCTGTTGGTTTTGTGCGAATGCAAAGAGATCAGTGTGGTGATTGGTGATGAAAACCCTTCGAGCACTTTTGACGACTCAAGTGAGAAAACTTGAGAGGCAGCTTATGTGAGTTTTCTGGGCCGTGGAGTGCCAGATCACAGCAGGGCTTGACCATAAATTTGCATGCAGTTGTCTTAACACTTTAGTGTGTAATGCACATTAGTGTACTCACAGGAATAAGGGTTTTTATAATTGTGTATATTTTTTTCTTATACAGAAAGACAGACAGATAGTTGAATATCTAAAAGGGATCATTTAAGACAACTTTGGACGAATTAGCATGTTTATGTGAGTGTGTGTGTGTGTGTGTGTGTGTGTGTGTGTGAGAGAGAGCGACTGTAACAGCACTATTCATCTAGGTCATGTGTTTCTTATAAAACCAGTGTAGTTTATTTAAGAAACGACATAATAAAATGTAACAGTTGGGCAAACTGTGCTGTAAATAGAGCAACAGGGCAATGAATTATTACAAAACCAAAATGAATGTGAATTAAAAGTAGTCATTTAGTCTAGCCATGAGACGCCATGACAAATTACGATATATTTGAATCATTAACGTTTTGGGAAGCTTCAGAACCCCTCTCTTGATGGGTTATAAACTGTTGACATATAACTTTTCATAAGGATGTTTTTTCAAATCACTTAATTGTAGGCGGCAGCTTGTAAAACTTTGCACACATAAACTTTTTTATCTAATTATGTTTTGCACAATGTTCAAGGAAAAAGAACCCACATAATGCAATTACATTTAAAATGATCCCCAAAGTCGTTATAAGAAATTAACATTCATAATTTAGATCATATTTGTTGCATTTTTTTGTCTGAGCACTATAATTTTTACTCAACACTCCCTTCCACTATTTCCTGTGACGTTGAACGAGATCTTTACAATTAAACATTTTTCAGAGCATCACTTGCAGTAAATGCACACAAATGATATCATTGTGTAGGGACGAGTCCCAGCTTGAAGTCGTTGCCCACCTCCTCCTCTAAAGCCTCCATGTAGCAGCTGGTGGTCTAAATCCTCCCCCTCTCAAACCAGTCCACCCACCATGTTGCCTCAGGTTAAATGGACACAAAAACTGAAAGAAGGGCGTCCATTCTTGGCCATTAGCTGGTTGCTATGCTAATCCAGGGATTACATGAAATACATTTCCCCCACTTAAGGTTTCCCAGAATTCACAGACTTGTAACGACAAACCGTCTCCCAGACCTTCTATATCCCACAGGTATGCCTGAATCTTTAATGTGCCTGGAGTCAGAACAGGCCTGATGTCCAGTCATCACATGTGATCATTGTAGAGATTAATGTGTGCTGTAAAAGGAATGCTGATTTTACAGATGACTTGTGTGAATATGCTAATTTATAATTACATTACATGCATATTGTCCAAAGCAGCTAGACAAACTAGATATCACATAAAATCTGTTTTGTCAAATGTACACCCTGTTGTAAAGTATGGTTCCCTGTGTGTTTTCCTTTTCCTAAAGATGGTGGGAGCTCTTGATTGAATAAAGCAATATCAAGAGTTTTTACTAATAATATCTGCTCTTATTTGAGTACAGATTTTTGCAACAATATGGCTGCCCAGTTTCAAAGGTTTTATTGTTGTCATCACCCCGTGTCTCATCAACTCTATCGCCAGACAACAATGCTGATATCAAATGATTCGGCAAAAACCTGGATCGGATTGGATCAGTAACACATTTTTTTAACATTTAATGCCAAGATTCTGTGCATGGAAAGACTGTGGTCGGGGCAAATAAACTTTAGTTAAGGTATATTTAAGGTTAGCCACCAGGAAACATTGTTTGGTGCTCTGAAAGAGATGCATTTTATATCTCTTGGATTGACAACATCACTGTTATTTAAAAAAGAAAAGGTATTTACAATGAACAGTGCTAACTAAAAGGACTCAACAAAAAAAGGAACAAACAAAGGCAGAGGAAAAGACAGCAAGTTTTGGACAGCTTATGATGACAGATTCATTTGACTGATTGAAGTGCTCTGCCAAACAAATAAACAAGACTTCACCTTGAAAAACAGGCTTGCTGATTAACAATCATAAATCATCATCAGACAGGGCAAATTACCGGTTTGTTACTGGCACAAAGCTGCTTGCTCACACTTTTGTTCATGAGGTATTTTATAAAGCAGGTGGCAGTAAAATGTTGGCCCGTGAACACACACGGCACCTAATTGATGGTATAGAGTAAAATTAATAGTGCTATTTATCAGTTTAGTTTAACAAACTCAAGTTTCTAATTTAAAGTCACAAAAAATCATCAGCAAACACAACAAAGGGGAAATCACCACAGTCGGATTGTTCCAGCCCAAGGCCTGTTATCATGTGCTTACAAAGCAATGTTTTCAACTAGAATAGAACAATGAAACAACCTACTAAAGAAACCGCCGCACCCTTGAGCCACTCAAACACCTGGTGATGTCCATCAAACAGTAGAGGAAGGCAGGTTAATACTAAACCCAACAAGTGTGGCTCCGGGCTAAGGATGAGCTGCTGTGCAGAGATAAGATGTTCAGCTTGGGTAGACAATGTACCCCAGGGTACATTTTCTAAATTTGCCAGCACACTAGTGTCATTTTAGGACACGTTTATGAAAAGTTATATGACAAAATTCAGGGTACAGATTTGGGAAATTCTGTTTAAACAAATGACTGACATAAACTGTTAACATCTTCAGGAGATATGAATGTTTAACATAGAAAACGTCATATACACAAGTAGGGAGATGGTCTTACTATTGATCCACTGACCTCACCACAGCTCAGTCCAGCTAAGAGCTGATGTTGACCCAGGACTGGAGATCTATATGGACAGCGCTTATGTCAGTGTAGCAGAAGGGATGGGCAAGTAAAATCTAAACATTTGCTTTTGGGTTTGACCAGCAAAGAATAACTCTGAAGTAGCCAACAGAGGGCAAGCACAATGAATGGTGTAATGCTACCTGTCTAAGGTGGGTCGGTGTTTTCAGACTCAAAATCTCCAAATAAACACAGAAACACAACGTCACAGTAACAAACAGGCCGGGAATAATTGTGTCATACAATGACAGTGGCATTAGTTGTGTTAAATAGAAGCTTCGTACTTTTATTAATCTCATTGTAACTAAACTTTGTGTCTGAGTGTTTTCTGTGTTAAAAAAAAGAAAAGGGAAAAACCGTATTTGACGGATAAGGTTCGTTTGGAGTGTGCACCCAATCATTTTGTCTTGAACCCTCTACTACAAGTCGCAGCCTGAAAAGTCATGTCAGAAACCTGCTACTTCTTGGCACGACTACAGTAGCCTTATAATTAGCCAGCAGGCAAACGTATCAGCCAAGGTGAATGTTAACATGTGACTAATCATATGTATAGCCTCCAGTATTCAAATGATTACTGTTCACATGATAGTGATGTCTGCTTTGCTAGCACGATTTGTTACTGGAGTTAAGAAGCTAACATTCTTCAAACACAAAACCCAAGTCTGACGTATCAGTGAGGACATAATCTGTTTCCAGTCACAAAGAGGAAGAACCAGGTCTTTTGAACTCTGACCTATTTGATACCCAAACTACTCTCTCAATAATGTCACTAGTGATGGACTGGTACATGTGTGTCTCCTTATTTGAATGATAACATGAGGTGTAGCTTGGTTTAAAAAATAATACAAATTCTTATGTGTCCCAAATGATAAAAAAAAAAATAATTGAAACAAACACACACACACACACACACACACACACACACACACACACACACACACACACACTCCCATCGCCCCCAGCTTGTCCATTGAAATTCTTGATCCCACCTGTGACAGGTGTCTTGGGGTCTCTGCTCACTGGTCTTTGAAATGATGGGTTAGAATTTCTTTTATATTGTTCTCAGCATGTTATAATTTCCATTATTACCTTCTGAAGACCACCCTCATATAGGAATACCACCACATACAGTAGCAGCACATTACAACCAGTGACATAAATCAAAAAACAACATGATATGCAAAGAGATTATTGATTGTGAAACTGTTCGATTTTTTGAAAAGTCATACAAGTAAGTTGAATAATCAAATCAATTCTGGGCCTATTTCCCAGCAAACAAAGCCGCGCCTCAATTTGATGTTGATCCCATAAAGATTGAATATGAGGAGGTTCCAAAGAGAATGAAAAGAGCAGAGCTGCTCCTAATAATGCAGAAAGGACAGTGTAGTAATTACCAGAGAGTATCTTAAAACTTCCGAACACATTTCTATGATTGACAGCGTATCTGGATCAGGAGTATAAAACCTCAACCAACTGGCGCTCCAACCAGGTTGACATGAATTCAAAAATAGAGATATGTCTGTGCTAATGTGGATCAAATACCGCAGTGAGTACAGGCCCAGGTGAGCCAACTGTCAGCATGATGAAGTCACGGCGCTCTCTTCTTATGCAAAGTGTCAACACAGTTCAATCAAAATAGCTCCATTTGACTGTCATTGGCATTCTCGATGCCTAAAAGCATGCAGAGAATATCTTTTTGGGTGTGTGCGCAATTGTGCACATACGTGCGCATGCACACGGCTGCCACCGATTATGAACATACATGATCCCCTGGAGGAAGACAATAATATTGGCATTAAACACCTCAAGATTCTGCTGGTTTTTAATATATCTTAAATTATGTCAGGAAAAACACTGGAACATCACACAAAAGCCACAGTCAGTGTATAATGCTATCTCATAAAGCTACAGATCTCTCCAACAACATTGACATAGGGAGCAGGCAAACAAATGTCAGCCCCTATAACATATGAAATACTTAACGTAACCAATTTCCTCCTGTCAATCAACCTGGGAATAATGACAGACAGTTGAGAATCAATACGCCACAATTGAATTTTTCGACTCCCAAACATGTCTCATTCTACACCATAAAAGACTGTCAAATGTCATGGTGCCCTGAGCTGCGGGTGGAGTCTAAAGATTTATTTTATTTCCACCTCTGCAGTCTATTAGAAACAACGTTCCTTTTACCACCGGGGGAAAAAGCAGGTCCAGACTCTTCTGCTTGTTTTGCTAGCGAGTGCCCAAGGACAATGCTACATGTGTGCATGTACACTTACTGTTCCTATGTAATGAATATGCACGTGTTGCAACTCACAGCAGCTTATGAAGCACACATACGGCTGAGAGGAGATTTGCAAATGTCTTCCATGAAATTGAGGCGGCCTCATTAATTAGTATAAATTATTTCTTGTCAGAAAAATCAGAACCTTTATTATTCTACTTTTAGGACAAAACCTTTCTTTTTTCAGTCTGTACTTGTGCATTTAGTGAATAAGAGAAATGATGGGAACAGTTTTCAGGTATTTTTATAGTACATAACACGTTGCTCTATTTCTTATTATTTCCTTTTGGTACTGAATGTTCCCATGACCTCTTCCTTGAATGACACGTTGAGATTTGCTTTACTGTTAACCGCCACTGTAGCGGAAAATAACAGAGGGTGAAGCTACTGAGCACTGCGGTCTTTGTCTATCACCTCATTTACAATATGGTGCCCTCTGCCTCACATAATCAATTAAAAGACGGCGGAGCTGAAGAGGCACCCTACCAGTCACAGAAGTTTACATCAAAAGGGAGAGATGCTTTTGAAGACTTGCTTCATCCTTGAGAGTCTTCCCCGAGAATGCAAGGACAGATTTAGTCACTGATAGATGTGGTTCTGGCCTACTTCAAGGTCTCGTCTAAAACGTATCAGATTGCACTGCTGCATTGTAGTACAGTATTTCACTGCTGAGCTTTCTGTGAAGAAGAAAACACTGGCCAAGAAAAGTCTTCACTTCAGGGGATACTGCAAGTTTTCATCATCATTTTAATTAGTACTTTTTTCAGTGCCAATAACCAACAACGTTTGATTTAACAATGACATATTTCCTTCAGTGGAGGTTTATAAAAACAGACTTACAGTGAGGACGAGAATGGAAATTGTAACCCTGATGTTGTTAGCGCCATCCTCATGGGCTGCACATCGGCCCTGTCACTGTCATCTTTAACCCCGTCTAGGTGAGTCAGCGAATACTTTACAACAGACTGAAGCCAACTGACAGAGAGGAAGGGGCTGTCTCCAAATTAAGGGCCGTTTTATGGTCTGACAGCTGTGCCGGTAGTATTGATTACCAGGCACTGTGAATGGGCCTGAACAATTTTTTATGAAGTGAGGAATTCTGGGTCTGTATGGCTGGCGCCAAATGGCAACGACCATGGGACGGTCTATGTGGCCCACTGGCTGTTGCAGAGATATTGATGTGTCCTGTTCACATCCATGTGCCAACAGACGCCATTATTTGATATGCACTCAGCAATAAAATGGTCCATCCCGACTGCAACCAGATATATTGTTAATGGCCAGCTCTTTAAATGTTTCTATATGTGCTGGGAGTTATCACAGGAGTTTGTTAGAGTTCTTTATACGGAGAAATTGCTAACTCAATAAAATGAAAGTCACTTGAGACATTAATGTTGTAAATCATACATCTGGGCAGCTGCAAGAGTGAGACTGAAAAACGATGATTTATGAGTGAACACACTGCAAAAAAAAGTCCACTTTCTCTAATAATAGTCGTAGAACTGAGAAATATGTATTGCTGCGCTTTTCAATCTGCAATATATCCCACCTTGGTTTAAAAATGGTTGAAAGATTTAATAGCTGCCACGACAGTGAAATGTACTTGTATTTAATAAAATAATTATTCTATTTCCAGTGACCCTAATACAAATTGTGATTCTGTGTCTTAAATTATTTCTCCTTATTAGTTAATTAAAGAAATCTGATTATCTGATTATCTGAATTATGATTAAAACTATGAAAATAAGCTTAAAGGGTCATTTTTAGACGTCATGCGCCGTAATGGCTGGCCATACAGTAGATGGATATTTTTTGCAGTGCAAGCTGTGGATGTTCTTGGTTCCCAGGGACCCTTATGGTCATCAGAACAGGTGGCTAGAAGCTGATTTTGGAGAGAAGACAGCCAAAATTGAAAGCTTGGGAGCACAGGTGTAGGAGTAATCCAATCCACATAGAACAGAAGATAATCATCTTTTTATAGGAGAGTAATCGGGTGTAAACACTGATAATGTATGAGAAACTATGTTTCAGCGACAATAAATCAACCCCATCGCTTTGAGTGACTCAATCTGTGTGTGTGAGTTGGTGGGCGGATGTGTTTACTGGTGTCTCAGTGTGTGCGCGCCAGTGTTGATGACACAATAGCTTGGCTGGCGTCTGGCTCAAGCTGAGTTATGCAGAAGTTGTTGGTTGTTTTGCTGATCCCTCTCTGTCAGTGTCACAAGGAGCGTCATCAATCATCAGAGGCAGGGAGACCAGACCACCCTCCCCTACTGGTCTCTGTGTTGGCTCAAACACTCAAGAGCCTTGATCAGTATGGGAGGATTACTACAGTACAGATGATGTCAGTTCTAAAGAAAAAGCCAACCGCAGATCTGAGACAATGCCTCATAATAGCTCAGGGTCACTTGAGGCTGTCAGTACCGACATGGAGGATGAATAGTGTGATATTAGTCATGCCTTATTTGTATATTACAGACAGAATGATGTGACTTAATCTGCAATGCAAGCCTCACTAATGTATTTGGTAAAAGAGCACTGATTTAGCATTACACTCCTATAACATTGGTGAACAGTTAAACAAAAGCATCAAAATTGAACCAGTGATAGCGTAATTTTTATTCCAGACATTCTTCTGCCTTGGAGCCTACATTACCCACAATACAACTCAATCGCAGACAGTTCAGTCAGAGATTCGAGAGTGTTATGCTAGTAGCGGCTAATGTAGCCTCGAGCTGCTAGCCTAAAACAGATATGCGGGCTACGGAGGTCTGGTAAGCTCACTTCTTTCTAACTACAAACTCCCCCAGATTTATTTTCATTTTCAAACTTGTAGTCTTCAGCCCCAACCAACGCTGACTGAAGTGACATCACTTGAGGGAATTTGTCATACAGCTCCCTCTTGAGCCACAAAAGGCACAACATTTTGTGAGGCTGTATTCAGCGGTGCTTTGAGCTAAATGCTAACCTCAGCATGCTTAAATGCTCACAGTGATAATGGAAACACACTGATGATTTGAAGGTATAATGTTTACTGTGTCTCAGTTTAGCATGTTAGCATGCAAATCTTTGATAATTAGCACTAAACTGTAGTAAACAAGTACAGCTGAGGCTGATGATAATGTCAATAGTTATGCAAGTAGCCTGTTTGGTCAAAAAGCAAAGCACATTAAGGGTTCACCAAAGTTATTACAGATCATCTTGTGTGGGACATAAATGTCTGCCAAATTTCGTCTTTAATTAGCATCAACAAATTCACTTGTGGTTAACAACAGTGTGAATTGAAAACAAAATTACATATTGTCCATCCTTGATGTTTGCTTATTTGAAAATCGGTGCTATTGACATGTGTTAACTATTTAAACATCTGTCTTGTATTATGACTCATTGATGTGATTGCTTTTCGATCGATCGATGGTTCTGCAAAAAAACATGATCAGAAAAGAGTTGGGAAAGTCAAACTGTTCACATGACCTGGGCCGGTCACCCTGTCTGTACTGTACCAGGTGTGCTGTCAGCTATTGCCTCTGACATTTGTTATCTGTTAAAAACATCTGGTTTCAGTATCCACTCTCAGAAGAACAGAAAGAGTGAGACTCATAGTTGGGGGTAGAGAGAGGTCAAGGGGTAGAGTTTGGTTTACCCAACAGAAACTTTTACCAATTTAGATAGAGCATTTTTTTTCTTTTTTGGAAGGGCTTATGTCATGTTTTCGTCTTCACCACAAACTCTTTCCTCCCAAAAAGCATTTCTCATACCCATGTTTACAGAGAAACCACACCAGTGCATTGCTGTGAAATGAGTCGTCATATCAGTCGTGCCTGACAGGGAGGCTCTCCTCCCCTCGGCACACGAGCAGCAGAGCTCTCTATGGTCTCTGCCACTGTAGTGGAGGCTGTTGACAGAAGTAGAGACAGGCAAACATATGTTCCCTCCAAAATACAGGAGGGGAGGGCCGTCTTTTTTTCAAAGAGGCCATTATCCCCGCAGTGTACGGCCACCCCTTGCTGTTGTTTGAGGAGGGGTTGTCTCACGGTCTCCTCCTGGTCCCAGCTGAAACTGTCACAGTCAACCGATTGAAACCATCTTTCTCTGGTGCACACACACTCACATGATTACTCTCCCATACACAGGACACACACACAGATGCAGGCACATACTGTACATAGAATTAAAAAGCAATAGACTATATTTGTTAAATAAAATGTTATTATTATGGATTACAAATAATAACCTGTGCTTTGGAATGAAGACCGCAGATCGGAAACGCAAAATATTTCAGTGATTTAAGTGAAAGTGATAAGATTGCTTTGGTGTTGTACTATCCCAATTAACTATTCAACAATAATGATTACCTTATGGAACAGGTAATCTTCTAAAATGATATGTAATGAGTAAAAGTAATCCCCGGATGCTCACCCACCCCTCCAAAGCTGCTCCATGCATGCACACACAGAGGGGCCTGTTACCACAAAATGACAAACTAAATATTTGGGGATGGTGATATCATTCTGCTAGGCCTCATTACCATAGTCTGAAGCACAAATGTAGTTTCAAAGACTCCAAATCCCATCTCAGTTGATCTGCCAATATGCAGAGTCTGTCCTCCAACTGCCACAGCCATGCCAAAGCAATTTGTTTCATATATTGCTTTTGGAAGCCAATATGTTTTAATTAAGGGGATACATAAGCGAAAACAACACCATAAATAATCGTCCTTCCCCACCCATGACAAAGGAATTTCGTCAGATCTCTCTTTCTTAGTCATGGCATACATACTTCATTCACTAAACCAATGTAATCCTTGATGGGGGAAATATGGTTTCTCATATGTTATCTTACCTTAAATTCAGTCTTGAAGTCTTTTTTTCATGAAATAAAAAGTGTTAAAAAACCTTCCTTTGGGTCCAATGCTGCATTTAGTTGAAAATCCTTCTTTAAAAGGTGCGCTAATACACATTTTCATATTAACAATGGCTAAAATCATTACATGTAATGTGAAGGAGGTCAGTTGTAGTGACAACCACAAAGAGAATTATCACTAGTTCTAGGGAGCCATCTCTTCAGCGTTCAGCTTATTGTTTTGGTTTTATGGCCCACAACTTTACTCTTCTGGTTCACTCTCACCGCTCTCATCAACCTTGTTTCCAACATAAAAAACGAAAAACGCTACCTGCTTCCTGTACGCTACCTGCCCAGCACCAGACCACAGACAAAACCAGCAACTTTTGCCCTGAGTAGTTTTTCTTGGCCAAATTTCCAACTTGTGAATCCAGAAGATCTCTCAAACAATGCACTTTCCTGGAAAAGTTTGGCATGCAGCTCTTGTGGCCATGGCTGGAGAAAAGAAAAGAGGTGCCACAACTTCCAAAAGAGCGTGGATGCTTTTCAAGTCTTTGGTTTTTACAGAAACAGAGCCTGGAGATGCCACATCTGTCCATCCATGCTCAACCGCCAAAAATAAAGGAGCGATACGCGCAGTATGCACAGCCATGTTGAAGTAACCATAAGCAAGTGGCTGTGATTACTGTGCTGACTAATGTAGGTTTGGTATGTGCCAGTCTATGAAAAGTTACAGTCTGGTATTTGTAAGATAGTTAGTTTAAACTGTAAAATATATCCACTTCGACTCTATTACAGACATTTGTGGGGAAAAAAACTTTTGCCTTACTTCTTTCAGATATTAAGCTTTCTTTGTTAATTGTTGAACAACTGCAGCTGATTCCCTTTTGCTCAGTTCACCACCTAACCTAAACAAGTTGGGAGCCCCCCAGAGTTGTGAAAGATTTGTTCCCCCTCTAAACGTCTAGGCCTCCACATTTCCATACATACAGCGCAGTTTCATCATGAATTCATTTTGAAAGCTAAAACAAGCTTTTTTTCTGGTTATGAGTCAGCTCGGGTAAATGGATTTTCCATCTTACTCTTTATAAAGAGGGAGTATCTTTCCTCCACTCCCTGTGATGTCAAAGTACAGTCAGTCATACAGAGTGAGCGCTCTGTTGGCACCCATCGAATAGACAGTGTCGCCCCAAACCCAAAGGGATTACATGTGTGTGTCCTCTTTGTTCAGAGACATCCAGCGGCATCTGGCAATAGTCAGTCCCCTAGTGCTACTTTATGGAGACAAGTGTGTTGTGTGATCAGGTTTCCCAAGCTTCATTTATTAAATTAAACAGTGCATCACTGTGATTTGTCTTGCTTTTTTTTTTTTTTACTAGGGGGAAATGTACGGCTAGGAAGATACAAGGCCTTTCATATTTTGAGAGTGAAAGGGAGGGAGGAAGACATATAGGGGGTGAGATGAGCAGAGAAAGAGAGATTCGGGAGAGAGGGAGGAGGAGGAGAAATGGGGAGAGAATGATGGAGAGTGAAAGGAAAAAGAGGGAAAGAAGCAAAGACAGGAAAAGGGAGGGGAATGGAGGCCCTCCTGCTCCTCTTCTCCTCCCTCAGTATCAGCTCAGAGGGAGAAAACAACCTTCTGCCAGGTCGTTTCTCATCATTTGTTCGATTTGTGCTGATCCTACTTTATTTTCATTAAAAATAACTCGGAGGAAGTGTTTTAAGTTTTACACCACACGCCCTCCCTCCCCTATGGTAGAGCATGAATTTCCGTATGCAGGAAAGTTGGAGCTGCCTGCATACGAGTATTGACGTTTGTTATTCTGCATCAAAGAACCTTGCGAACAAATACATATTCACTGAATTATTGGTCACACACTCGTATGCCAAAATAAACTTTGTTCTCTTATCAATAATGGTGAGGGAAGTCAAATATTTTTTACAATGTGCTATTGTTCAGTCCTAAGACACTGAATCCGTTCCTTATAATTCATTAAAAGATGGTTGGAGATGGAAACTGGAACGTTAACTGTTATAACAGTTACAGCTATAACAGTTTATCAATCACCTTGCTGCAGATCAGAGGCTGGCTAACCCTGAAGTCAACAGCCAACACCTCAGCATATTTTATATATTATATATATATATATATATATATACACATATATAACCAAGTGGCACCAGTGTGATAAAAGCTGTTTTCACTCTCTGTTCAAGGTGGTGGGTCAGTTTCTGATTTCCACTAAATTCACTTTACATTACATTAAACAACATTTCAGCATGACTGGAGTTACATTATGTTATTTAATCTTAGTTGTTTTTCATAATAACATTTTTTAACCTTTTAAAAGGCAGCATTTAAAGCCAATTGTTGAAGTCTTTTGCTCTGTTGTTTGGCTGCTATTCTGAGGTTATGGGTCTCATCGAAACCACAGAGAATATTTGTTATTCTATTATTCTATCTATTCCATTAAGTTTTATTATGAAGAGGAAACATGAAAGTAAATCAGATTGACTGTGTGTGAAGGAGCACTCATGTAAAATAATGTCTTTAACTGTAGTGCATGCAGGAAAAAGCAGACCCACTGGAATTATATATATTTTACAATTTCATACAGCTCCTTCTGTAGCTGCCTACCAGTCTACATTCACCACCACTGAGCATATTCACGTAGCCATGTACCATAGTGTGCCTGTGTTGTTGTTGCACAAAATGCTTTTGTATTTCTTTAAATAGTTCACTACGCTAAGTTTACAGTAAAGATGTCATGATACAACACCTTTATGTCATATGTATCTGTTGCTATAGCTGCCTCTCAAAAGAAGAACAAAGGAGAGTTTCCAGCAGCTTAAACAAATGAAATGTCTAAAGGAAGAAATAAAACATATAATGGAAAACGATAACAAGGCACTGCGAAGAGAAATAAGGAGAAGAAATAAGTGCTGATCACATTATGGGCAAATGATTCGCACCCAGACACATCACAGTACTGCAGTACCTGACTGGTCACTGTCGGCCCTGTGCAGCCTTTTGACACGTCCAGCAATACAAACACTATTGACATTAACTTAGAAGGGAAGAAAAAGTGATGTTAACTCATAATTTCAAATTAAATATGACTTGTTAACCATATGTCAGACATTTCACTGGTGCACCTGCTAGACATAGAGTTACTTGGCAAATTTGACAACCAGACAGGATCCAATTTTAGACATTTTTAATGATGTTTGCAGATATGGAAATGTAAAGTACCTCACTCAGTGGAGCCAGTGCAGAGAATATTGAAACTCCATTAATCATAAGGTGTTAAGGTGCCACAGTGTTGTAATGTTAATTCACATGTATGGGTGCTATCTTTTCTTAATTAGAGCCATGCATTTGTTTGTTGTTGCAGTTTCTATGTCTATATTTGTCATCTTCCATCAATCAAAATGGTGAATGATTTTTTATTAATTTAACCCACAGTGCAGTCTCATATTTTCTGACCGGCTGCTGCAGCGGGGGCTGCGTAGGCGCCAGAGCATCATCCCATTAGTTTGACTTTATTCTTATTCCCATCAGGTCTTTTGACTGCGAATGAGTATGAGAGGGAGGCCAAGAGGTCACTGGTGACTAATTTTCTGAGCACTCACAGATTGTGTAAGTAATGGAGCACTTATTGCATTCGCTCCCCCATCACTGCAAACAAGCCCTAAAAAATCTATACAAATTCCCACACGTAAGATAGCGCCTGGGGAAGAGAGAAGTGGCCCATCTTTAAGATATAGCGAGCAGCGTGGAATAGGCCTAATGTGCAATTTAAAATCAATATCTTTTAAAAAAAAAAATGCCTATCCTACCTACGACAGCATCATCTAAATATCAATAGGGCCTCTCGGTGCTTCAGCGAGAGCTGGGTGCGAGGAGAGACAGATCCGAGGTGCTTTGACCAAGGATTTCACACTGTCTATCCAGAGGAATCGGGTTCTCACTGCCTCTCTTTCAATTTTAATACGGTGCCGTACTTGGCGCATGAGGTTTAATAAAGTAGCACAGTGTCTGTCAAGCCAGGTGTAGCTTCAATCCTCTCATATTCTAAGTAAATCCCAAAGAAAGGTGTTGAGGATACTAGCAGAAGAAGACAGGCAGGAAGAGAGGGAACCGGAGGGGGGTGGGCATGTTTTTTTCCCTCTCATCTGCCCAAGGTACTATATTCTTTTTTCCCTTTGCAATACAGTGGATTTCAAAGTAGTGTTATCTCGAACAATGTAGCTTCTGTGCATTTCATGCTGGAATTTACTGGATTTTCTAGAAGATGACCTGTGACTCTGTTTCTCCTACAAACCCCTGTTTTAACAAGGAAACGTACCATATCATCACTCAAAGAATCAATTGGCAATGTCTTCGGCTTGAGTCGGATCATAATAAAATATTTATCATCAAATTCAATGCAAACAACAACTGAAAAGTTTTTCATGTCGCCACAAATCCTTTCTCCCTTGTTATATTTAGCTCTCTGACATTTAGGAACAGAAGATGAAAGAGACCATCTATCACAGAAAGGTAACTTTAAATATAGCAACATTTTTAAATTATTATAACTGGCCCGAAATGGGATGGGATGTGATTGGTGGATATTTATATTTTCATTTAAAAGTCATCAAGTCAGGCCTTGGAAAATGTGCTATTTCATAAAGGTAATTAGTGTCTCTATCTTTGCCTTGTGTTTGCTCGTCTCTTCCCATCTGGATTCCATGGACAGGATTCCTCTGATAAGGCCGTCCAGAGTGGAGAGAGAGAGAGAAAGGGAGGTGGTGGAGACTCTACCTCAGAGCACACTGAAACACGATGGGAAGACAGGCAGGAAACATGTCTTCATTTCATCAAAATCATTTCTACACAAAGGCAGAGAAGTATTTTCTACACAAAAGTATTAAAATGTACACATTAATCACATTGTCATTGCAGGCATGGGGTCTTCTACAATATGAATCCTGCAAAAATGTTACTGAATCTTTACCTGTGGATGACAAATTCCTGTTTTTTCTTTGGAGATTTGAGTGACAATCATTAAATACTAACACCTTTGGTATCAAGCGTTCTCTGCACTTCACAGGAGGCACAACCAGTGTGTCCAGTTCTGTTACATGGTTTCTGCTTCCGGTAATGTGAAAGGCTTCACGTCTCTGAGACAATTAAACATTCATGCTTTTCCATTGTTAAGATTTGCTGCTATTCTTTGTCTTACGTGATAGTAAACTGAATACATTTGGGCTGTGAACTGTTTGTTGGACAAAACAAGACATTTAGGAAATTGTGGCAGGCATTTCCCACTACTTTGATGCTTAAATGATTAGTCCGTTATTTGAAGAAAGAATCAGCAAATATCAGCTGGTGATAGAGACAATAAATAGTGTTTTTGCCTATTTCTTCAAGTGATTTCATGAAGACACTTAAATCTTTTCTTGAAGACCTGTACAGTATGTTAATCTGCTAAACGCTGTGCGATATCATTCTGCTGTATCAGACACAGAGCTGTCCTATTAATAGATTGCCTCGGCCAAGGTCAGGGGGAGCTGCAATGGTGACCCCTGGATGACCCTGGCTGCACTGGCCTGGGGGGCTCTGACCGACTGCAAAAATTGATTGGTGCTGTAGTTTGAGAGGGCATTTAAGTGTAGTATTGACACCAGATATCATGTCTGTAAAGGTAAAAATGTATTTCATGTCTTTGAAATTGGACTTGGACTTATCTTGTCAAATCCATGTAGGAGAGCGTCCAGAAGAGCGTATCTTAAAATCACTAGAATTTAAATATTGACATTTGCACCTAATAATACATCTTTTTCATAGCATCTTAATTAATATTTTACACATTATCCGTCGTTCAAATCATGTTAAAATTATAACAGAGCAGAATCTCACCGTGTGCTCTGCTCCTGTTAGCGTGACAATGTTTGGCCTCTGGCCACCAACATGTTTTATTTAATAATGTGGGAATTTTCTACTGTTTTGCTTTCATTACAGTGTAGGAGGCTAAAGCTGAAAACAGAAACAGAAAGCCAGTTGCTTTAAAGCCTGAACTTTACCGCCCAACAACTGTCAGATGCAATATGAGCATCTGGATTCAAAAAGGGAGGGTTTTTTAACAGGATGTCTGCTTAATGCGGCGGTATTCTTTTTTTTTTCCTCTCTCAAAATGTGTGCTCTCTTTCTTGTATTTCTCAGTAGGCTGGAAGTCTACAACTTTACCGGTGACCACCCATTGCAACCCAGGACCATGCTAGCTCTGGGGTCTAGAGACTTAGGCCGCAAAGGAACTAAAGCCAGAAGCCGCAGGGGAGTATTTCCGCGGCTGGTATGAAAAGGCTCAGGCTTGGGAGTCACAGGGACACGGGGAAAGGGAGAAGAGGGAGGGAAGGGGAAGGAGGGGAAATTTATTTCTGTTCTCTTGCTCCTGGGCCAGTCCGCAGGCCCATGTATCAAAAAGACCACCGCGTTCGAGACGAGGCCGTAGGCCGCTTCATGGCAGGATGCTCAACGCAGGAGACCTGAGTAATCTTCGGCAGATTTGATGAAACGGCAAATGTAAAGACCGCTTTAAAAAGAGATAAATATGTGTCCTTACAAGTGTGTCTGAGTGCAGCGATTACAGTTTGTAGTAGTGGAACACTAAAGCAGGAGTCGATATTATTGGAGCATATATGTATTTTACAGCAATTTTAGAATAAAACCACCCTCCAGCAATTTTGGCAGATTTTCTTTTCTTTCAGTCTTTCTTCAGTAACTTCAGTATTGGCACAGTCTAAATAATGTAGAGCAAAACTACAAAAGGTAAAGAGGTCAAATGGTGTTTAGTTTTAGCTGAGTTATGATATATAAAGCCACACTGAAGATTGTGCATCAGTTTTCCCCTGAATCTTATACCCCAATATCTTGGTGGTATCGTTTCTATTTGATTAATTCCAGAAATCTGGAATGAAAAGTGTCCTTATGAATAAACTTTAAATAGAATACATGATGCATGAAATCCCTATTTTTTGTCTTATTGACAAAAATACCAATTGATGTTGACGTTGTAGCAAAGCCTAATTTCATGCCTGATAAATTTTCCATGAAAGTATGAACCAGCGAGCAGCTAAGCGATGCACCACGGAGACAGCCACTGGCACGTGATGCATTCTGGGAGGGGCCAGTGTGAGAGCCACACTGCTGTTTTTGCTTCAGTGACGAAAGATCAACATTTGTCTCACGGTAGCGGATCACTGAGAAATTGAGTGGATTTCATCTGGGAGTCAGATTTCGCCTTCTTTCTTCTCCTCGCTCAGAGGCTGGATCCCAAAGCAGATGTGCCTCCAAGGCACGGGCCATCAGGTTGAAGGGTGCAGGCCGGGCTGGGAGTCGGTGTTAGGGTTAAATTCAGAGGTTGGAGGTCAGATGAAGGTCAGGGTTATGGTCGGGTTGGGGTCATGGTGAGGTCAAAGGATCCAGCCCCCTTAGGGCAGCATTTAAGTGGTCACTGTTTACCAGTTACGGAGATGTCATCTAACATACTGCAACTATAAGGAATGTGTTGCTCTGTGCATGTGAAACATGACCAACATGCAGCAGCAACACATTTTGATAAGAGATTAATCATCTCAGTCATTTATTTTCAAGAAAAATGCAAAATATTTGTTGGTTCCAGCTTCTTAAACATGAGGTTTTGGTGATTTCCTTCATATATGACAGCAAATTAAATATCTTTTGGTTTTGAAATGTTGGTCAGATAAACTGAAGACATCACCTTGGGCTGTGGGAAATTATTTTTCACTATTTTAAACAAACATTATAGACAAAACAATGATTGAATAATTTAATCATGAAAATTTCTCAGTTTAATCTACAGTTATTATTATTATTATTATTATTATTATTATTATAGGATTGTGGAAGTTGTGGGTTGTCTTACACTAATATTACCAAATTTTGCACTGCTTTATAGCTTAAGAGTAACTTCTTTACCCCCTGATATGATTTATTTGAAATGCCAAGAGAAATATTATTGATGTTTCTATGGTATCTTGCGCCAGTTGTTGCTGATGTCACCCTTGGCTTTCGCCACCATGTCTGGTGCTCCCATGTTCTCAGAGGCTGCGGCATGCTGGGAAACCTTACACCGTCCAGAGAGGGGGACGTGGGATGAGTCTGTGCACACGTGTCATGCTGGGGGGCACAGACAGCGCACCATATCCGACAGCTTCCCTGCCATGTCCCCCTACCACAGGACAGCAGCGGTTCCCAAAACCAAAATTATACTTCCCAGAGATGAGGCAAAGACAGCTAAAGCTGGTGCAGTCAGACTGAGAAATAGTCCAAAACACTGCTGGGCATGTGAGAACAGTACAACACTGTGACAGTAAGTGGTGTTTCTCATGTTTCATGTGTGTCTGTGCCAGACAAATCCATTTAGTGCTTGCCCGAGTAGATGGACAAACAACATTATGAGACAGATAATACAAAAAAGTTTGATATTCTGTGAAATACGAAATATAAGTTAACCGATATGATGAGAGTAACAATAGAAGGATGCTGCTGTTTACTGAAATGTAAACTGGCTTGTGAAAGGTTAAGGAACTGCCTCAGGCAGTAGCATTCAAGGATGCAAAGAAACTGGACGAAAATATTCTACCAATTCATTATCTCCTTTTCATACCATCTCTCTATTGTATTAGGAAATCCAACCAGGGGCGTTCTCAGGCTTTGGGAGGCTTAAGATCTCATAAAATCAACTGTCACCTGCTTAGTTATTGGGTGCTTACAAATAACCAAGATGCATAACTTGAGAAAGTACCAGTCCCCTAAACCCTTTCCAGCAGGAAGAAAATAAGCTCCTTTCAATGCATTATTAATATTTTGCCTAAACTCAGTCTGGACCGAACAGCGAACTGGATTAGCCAAAGGAATTTAATATAAAATTCATGCCTTTTCTCTTTTTCTCTCTCAGATATATTCAGTCTGTTGTTAGTTAGAAAGCCACGGCATTCCTCCGCGCACTGACAGACTCAACATACGACAGTGAGGGTGGGAGGAGAAAGTGTGTGGCCCCGCTGACTGCCATGTGTTGTCATTTAAAATTATATTTTCTGAAGTTAATGACTTACACAGGCTTATAGGTATAAATGGACAGTCTCTAGTGTTAATTTCATTGGCTGAGTGGGCCCCATAAAAAGGTCATTATGCCTGGTTTGTGTTTAACTTGTGTTTAATTTCAGGCAGCGAGAGGAGAGAAGCTGTATTGATTAAATGACAGCTTAAGAACTAGTTGTTTAATAAATAGGCCCTGTGTATTGGACTAGAGAGGAACAAGGAGCCGAACTAAAAAGATGGCTTGAAATAAGTGTCTGACCTGACACTGTGTGGAGATGAAGGAGTGGAGAGGGACAAAATGGAGGCTGGGACACTTCAGGCTGATGTTAACAAGCAAATTAGCCACAGCGGGGCGGCCGGGACCAATCAATACCCACAATAAAAAAGTTGGTGCTGACCACGTAGTGTCTGCAATGCAAACTGCCTGGCCCTCGGTCCCCAAGGCCAGGCCAACAATAACCTACAACTGAGCGAGACACAAAAGGTATCGACACGGAGAGCGCTTCAATTTCCCCAGACGGCGGGGCCCTGTCACATCAAACTGGCTATTAGTCACAAATTCTGCCTGCCACCGATCCATCCCCCATTCTCTAGGGGGACCTTGTCAACTTGAAAGTTGTGCCGCTGGCAAAAGGACATCTGGTTTCACTGTAGTGTGTGTTGAATACAAGAGGCCAGGAGCTGCCTGCCTGATAAAGGAGAACAAACAGGGCCACTTTAGACTTGTCAAGCCTTGTTAGGAGGAGCAAATGACAAAAGAAAGGAAGACATTAAGAACAAGAGGCTGTTTTTACGGCTAAAACAGCGCCTGGTCTGTGTAGTTATGACGATATTGAGCTACTGTACATGGTATAAAATTGTCTGACATGAGATAAAAAAGTTTGTTCATTTCTTTTAATAGCAATAAACAAAAGATAGACCTTAAAACAAGGCCTAGTGCACAATTTGCCAATGAGTTTTGATACCACTTGAAAATCCAAAGTTCTAAATGTCTAAATATATTTAGTTTAACTTGCTTAATGTCATATATACATAAATAACTTATTTATCTCATCCTGGAAACACAAATAAGGAAGATATTTCATCCAACAACTACACATTAATTCTTTCCTTGTGTGTTAAATACCATATTTAATCAAAGTCTGTGACCAATCGCTACACTGCTAATGAGTTATTTCTACACTTCTCTAATATCCAACTGCCCATCCCCGTGCCTACAGTCCTTAGCACGACGCATGCTTTCCTTGTTACGCGTCTGGCCCTCCTCAAAGTGTCCAATCCGACATGGCTGTCAGTGGCGTGCGTGTAGCCTTGTAAATTTCAATCAGCATCTCACAGCGGGGTGCCAAGGTTCGACTTCATTTCCTTCCACACTGAACAGGTGGTAACAGAGCGGTCATCTCTCAGCGCTGTCTGAGTGGTCTGCCCCCCCCCCCTCCCCATTACTGCTCTATTAATTGCCCCTGGTGTTCATGACAAGATGCTCAGGCGCCCGGTTAATGTTTAATGTGGCGACGCCTCAAATCAATGCGTGTTTAAGAAAGACATGGCATGCTGACCAAGGCTGCTGGATTGCGCCATTGGATAGGTTGAGGAAGGAAGTGTCACATCTCTCTCACTGTGCAGAAGGCGGGATGTATTATTTAGTTAATTGACTCAGACAGGGGAGTAAATTAGAATCCTTTCTGCTGAGCTATTTAAACTATCATTAATGTTAATTGTAGGAGGAGGAGGGCAGATGGTCAGTCTTAGCTTGACCCTTGAAGTCCCTTGAAGACTGTAAAGAGAAAACAAACAAATAAAATGTGTTTACTTCATCAAGCATTTTCACCCCTAAAACCCACATTTTTAGCATTGCAGAATAAGCAGCAAAAGTAAGCTTTCACACAAACTGTTAACAGAGGCTTATTTAATTAGATCCTATCATCCCGCAGAACATGCACATGTTCTAAAGCGGGATATTTTAAAGGAGATTTATGATTCTATTGCATTTGATCGAGGTGGTATCATCTGGGAATGGATCTGGAATACAGATGAGATCTGGCGATGGCTCAAAAAAAAGGGGAGATCAATTTTAGAGGCAAGGGTTTGGCACATTTAATGAATTCATGCTCCTTCTCCCTCCCTCTCTATCTTTCCCTCACCCCTTTCTCTGTAAGGATGAAAAAGATGAAAAGAAAAACCCTCACACAGTGACGGTTGGGGAGGTGCTCTGTGGGCAATCAATCACCAATCAGTCATTGAAAGTGCTTGTCCTGCCGTTGGAGGATGTTCTTCATTACTTACAGACTTGCAATGTGGTAACGGATGTGAGGGTGAAGGTGTGTGTGTGTGTGTGTGTGTGTGTGTGTGTGTGTGTGTGTGTAGGGGTAATTATTCATGGCCTTTTACTTTTACCACTACTGAAGGAACAAGTTTAAACCTGCGATATGGTTGTTAGCGTTCACAGGTGATCACATTATCATCAAATCTCTATTTCTGCCCCTTTCATACACATGTACACACACACACACACACACACACGCGCGCACGCACGCACACACATACACATCATCCTCATGAATTTGGAGTCCTCTGCGGACCCAGTGGGCTTTGGATGATCCCTGAGGTTGATATTAGCTCCCATGATAGGCATCAGAGAATAACCCAGCTTAGAATGTGTTTAGATTCGCCAACCTCAACTTCTTTAAAAGCCACAATAAGCACACTGGACCTGGAGTTTTTATGAATGAAGGTAAAATATGTTTGCAGTGTGATATTGCTTCTGAAACACACCTGGAGTCATTTTAAGATATTTTTAGGAGTGCATGAATTAAAACAGGGTTCAAAATGAAAAGCCAACATTTTTTAAACTGAAAATGACTGAAATTGTGAAAAGCATTATATAAAAAAAGATCTACGCAATTGCCACAAGCAGTTGAAAACACGTGAATTGAAAATAAAAAATGAAAACAAACGAAAGATTGGTGTTTCATACAAAGTAACAACCAGATGACAAATTCCCACTGCAGCAACAGACGATAGAGAGAAGAGAAATATTCAGCCCTATCCCACAGCAGATATCCCACAACTTATTAGATGCGTTGCTGGAATACCCTATTAGGAATGAAGAAGGGAGGTAGAAGGGAAAGGGGGCTTTACTTTAAATTGAGGAAGTGCCAACGCACATTTATTGGCTCTAATGTGGTACAGGCGACCCCCGTCACAATATCGGAGCTCCGTGGGCCGGTGCTGCCACAGTGAGGGAACATAATAACCTTTTTAAGGGTGCAGCGTGCTGCCGACTCACAGAATAAAGACTTCACAGTCAGCGCCTGGCGAGAAAACGGAGGGCCTCGCCCCAGATGAACATAATCTTTTGTTATTATGCTGTTAATACGTTTTCTTTCCACGCACTGATCTCAAACAAACCCTCCCCCAGCGCCCCACAACCGTCATCTGAAAAAAAGAAAAAAAAAAAGGATTTATTTCTATGTTGATCTAACCTTGTGAACAGAGCTGCAAAGTCCCAGTATATTAGGGGAACAATGTTATTTGTTCTATATACAGTAATTAGAAATGTACATGCTAAATCTATTTCTGAACACTGTTATTTACAGATATTAAGGGCAACAGAAATGAATAATTTTGTGTGTCTTGCTGGAGAAAAAAACCTGTCGACATGCCTTCCAATCTACTACATCAGCCACAACCCGAAATCACTGTCATCTCCCACAATCCCTTTCACCCAGGGTGCTGACACCAAGTGGTTTTGTGGTTTCGTGTTGCCGCGCTGTGTAGCAGCCAATCGACCAGGCCATTGATTAACAGATTGGAATTATTAACTGGGGGATCATCCATCCCACATCGCCCATGTCATTTCCATTACTGCATTTCCATTACACCTAATTTCAGAGACAAGGCACGGAAGAGGAGACGGGCCAGGCAGAAAACCTCCTCCTCATTAGCATTCTAATTAAGAGGCCATCAGATAATGATCAATCAAAGCAATCAGCAGGCAGACAAGCAGCAGCATGCAGATGGAAAAGAGGTGCATCTCAGAGCACAAACATGCACACACACACAAACACACAGTTAAACACAAATAAATAGTTTGGGTTTTTTTAACCAGTGATTTGGGGGGGGGGGGGGGGGGACATCCAGTGCAATGTGCCGTTGTTATATCATATCTTACAGAATTGAATCAAATTAACATGGACAGAGACAAAAGAAATCTGTCTCATACAGCGCCTAAAAAGTATCATGACAAGTCCTATGCAATGAAGACAAAGGAACACTCCTAAAGACGCCCCATTAAACCTACTTTGATTCAGCATCGTAAGATCATAAAACGTGAGAACGTCGAAGGGCTGCAAATACTTTTTATAATCATAATATCTGCAGCACCAGATGAATAAAAGAACATTACAACATTTTTGATGTTTAAAGTAAAAGTCCACATGCTCACTTATGTGTTTCAGAGGTTTTGTGATTCTTTGGCCTCACAAACCTGTTGTGCAACTTTCAAATTTTTCATTTCGGGAAAAAATAAAAATACATTTTTGGAGAAGTATCTTTGGCCCAACAGCAGCAGTGTGATGGACCACCACTTCCACACAGGCATGCAGCAGTTATAAATAAACATGGACCCTGTTTGGCAATATGTCAGCGCTGTGGTGTTTTATGAAGCAGTGTTTTATACCGCCATTCACATTAACTCCATAAAGCCGCGCAGCCACCGTTCACGACCCAACGCCGGGCCACTGCTGCTGCACAATTATGCAGAATCCCATTGGCTTTGATTTAGGAACTATCAGCGGGCCGAGCTGCTGGGCTGAGAGTCGAGGTGGGGAGAGGAGGCGTCATTGATTGAATTTTATGTCGTTGTTGTCGGAGATCTTAACATGCCAGAATTTATTACCCGGAGAATAATAATGTCATATAAAAACTGACAGAGCCAAATAGGGCCCCGCACTTCATCTCTGCCTCAGCCCACCACTGCTGGGGCGGCCCTGTCACAGCGTTTCTCCATTTCTAATGTATTCGCTGTCTCTCTCTCTCTCTCTCTATTTTTTTTCTGAAAATGAAACATTTGTGTTTGACATTGGAGAAAAAAAATCAATATGAATTTATAAACCATACATCGTGTACACTTCATTATTTTGTGACAAATGTATATGTCTGCTCTCTTGATATAAGGATATATTATCACATTATATCTGTATATATATATTTTGGGGAGAGATTGAATATCGAGGACTCAACATAGAAAAGTCATATAAGAGCTTATTACGTATCAGATTTACTTATTTAGCATCAAACTATATGTTATATATATTTAAAATACAATGACAATGAAAATATATGAATTACTTTGAGTATTATAATATTACTACTGGCATTATGGTAGATTTACTTTTAAAAACATTACTACTTATCCTATATTACATACACTGCAGCTATATGTAAACAGCTATCTAAACTAACAGATTTTATAAAATGGACATCATTTTTGTTCTGTATTTACCAAGTAAAATTTGATTTTAGGACAACATCTTTAGTATAGTGAATAATATTTATTGTATTTATTTTGCTCATAAGTTCAGAGATGGAAAGTAGCTGTTTATGCTTAAAAGATATAGAAGAAGAAATCACTTCAGCTCAGGCTCGTTATCCCAGCATCCCTCCCTACTAATAACTTAAAGTTACATAAAATTAGTTGCCAGTCTTCTACAATATTACTGACAATACAAACTTGTATTGTAGATGAATCCTTTACCAACCTTTTTAATCACTTTATATTGCTTATTATTTGGCAGTTAACAAAGCAAAGCAATTCATTGTCATACTCACAATATGTCAGTTAGGGGCTATGGCTAATTACAGTACTCTCGCAAACTATGAAATTAGCTGACACCTTGCTGAACCAGAAATTGTTACTTCTGTTATCAAGCTGAAAAGAAGTCTCTCATGTTACTGGCCTGCTTATCTAATCTGAGCATTGCTGTGGTTTCACCAGGTCTTAACAGGCCCTGGTATCAGATGGATGGCGGCATCAAGGTGACATGCCCCCCTCCCAAACTACAGTGCCGCAGGTATCGCTGAGAGACCTTTGCACCACACTCACACACAAACACACAGCCCTGTCCAGACGTCATGTTAGTGCAGCGTAATTACACTCCGAAAAAAAAATGACACGACGTTGACTGAGCCGAATTATTGAATTTTCATCGGCTGCCTTAGGCCACATCGAGACTGTTCAATTTTAGCCTGAGGAGGACACCCCATTAAAGGAGATGAGTCAAGATTGCCCAGAGAAGCCATTATTGCCCAACAGCAGCAGGACGGCACTGGACACATGCCCCAACTCACTCGCACACATATACAGGCAGGCATGTATTCACAAATGCATACACACATATGCCGCTGAAAATCCACATATCCCCATCCACACCCCACCCCCCCACCCCTGCAGAAAGCAGATGCAATTTACATGAGTTGAAGGGAGGTGACAGGTAGCAATCAGCCTGGGGAATAGGGTTAGAGGCTGACGCCCGGTTGCGTATTAACGCCTGCCAACCAAAGCCTACAGATTGCTTATACCAGGCCACGACCTCCGACCCTGCCACATATCAACCAATTGCCCTTTAGTATAATTATGTGGAATAATCTTTTAGAGTTTGATTCGAAGGAGATAGGCTGGGAGGGCCACTTCTAATTTATTTTTTTAGAGAGGGCTTGTTAATAAACACTTTTTTGGTGCAGGGCCCGTCTGGCAGCTATAAGTGAAATACCCTTAGTACTGGAGGTCAGATTTATCTATTTGCCTGTGTATCTGTCAGTCAGTCTGGCCAGACATCTACGCTGGATTGGCTGTAGGTGAAGACCTTCTGGGATGTCATTATCCCGCGATGATGTTTTAATGATAGTATCATTGGAAGTGACCCTCTTGGTTCTGTCAAAATATCATTGCATTGTTTAGGTCTCATTAAAATTTTATGAAGTGCAGTGGCAGCCTGAGCTGCTAACAACCTGATGTTACCTCCAGCCTTGAGATGACATTTTACATCCTCTCCTGTTTTGTATTTCCTCATGCTATCACTGGGTCATCACAAGTCCTGAAGGTTTACAGGAAACTGAATCTGAAGTCGATTAATCGTTCTATTCAATAATAAAAATAAAAGAATAGACAGATTAATTGGTGTTTCAGCCCTAATTGAATTCTTAAGTTAAGTTGTTGAATAAATGCCAAAAACATGTAATTCCCATGTGTAGCAAATGTGTTTGTAGAGCCTTCATGGTGTAAAAAGAACTGTAACAGCTAAATAGACTTGTTGCTTGCGTATTTCCTATAAAATGTACGCTTAAGTACCAGATAGCTTCTTTTCATGTTTATATAAAATGTCCAGTATGCATAAACACAAACATAAGCAAATGGAAGCGGCGCTGAATGTCATTAAAGACTGTTATCCCCTCTTCTTCCTTATCTATAACAAACAGCTCACTTTTGACAATTACATTACTTTGTTTTCTTTTTTGGTGTCTGATCTTAACCTTGGCCCGTTGAAAAAATCATGAACTTAACCCTTAAGAGTTCGGTATCCATTTCGACGCCACACACAGTCACATTTGTAGCCAGGTCTGACCTTAATCATACAGTCCCATCAGAAACCCGCTGACCTTAACCTCCCAGGAGAACTCTCCCCATTCACACACTCACTGGGACCTCCGGCTGCCCATTTAGTGCTTTAATGGTGGGAGGCGCCCGCTCAGCCACCCATTTCATTGTGTCCCCTTCTGCCTAACACCCCCGCACACACACACCCAGTGCACGTACACATACACACAGAATACATGGGAACACGTGAGTCTATGTGCACGCACACACATCAAGGGTTTACATCCACACAAACACAAACAGACATTGCACCAGCCTCCTCTCCACAGGGGGTTAACATCAACATATGTCCCTGTCACACACATAAAGGTGAAGGTTGTAGGCTTGTGTGGTCACACGTGTGGCAGTATGTAAGAAATAAAATGTGAGAAAAGTCCAGATTTTCTTTTAATTTTCAGACTTGTTTTTTTTTTTTCTTTTCAAAAGTTGTCAAGGTTTTATAACCAAGACTTTTGACAGACGTTCTTGGCTTTATCGGAGGTGTGCGACACAGCTCCCATCCACTCTGCCGTTTGAGCAGTCTGTAAAGGGCAAAAAAGAAATCAATTCCACCCTGACAAATGTAAATAAGGTCTTATCGGGGCAGCAGCGACGCATCGACAGCATCAAGCGAGCAAATGTTCCACTCGCTTGCCTGTCATTTAACTACATCACCGGATCACCCCTCCATATTTTGCCCCCAGGACAACCAATTCTCCATCACATCTGCGTACATATGAGCTCTGGCTCACATGTGTGGGTATGTGTGTGCATGTATAATAACGTGTGTGCGTGTGTGTGGCTTTCATGTTTACTTGTGGACAGCATCACTTTACATTTATTGAAATGAGCAGCTCTCCCTGGGGCGCTTGTGCAGAGCTGAGGCCTGCAGCCATGCTAGCATCTATCGACTCCCCAGGATTAGGGCTTGGCTGAGGCAGCGTCTCCCCTGTGGCCCCGGCGAGGTGACCCACACTGAGACAAAGTTCAGGAGGGGAGAACAGGGTGAGCTCTCCCGGGCACAGATTAGGGGCCCTGCCTCTCCCAGTGGAGACATGAAAGCGTGAAACGATACGCTCTGTCTTTGTACATACACGACAACACACACTAACAGTCCCATCAAACAGGTTCAGGTTTGTTCAGGCAAAACTCCAATTAGGAAAATGTGACAAATGTGACAAATGTGACAGGTAGATACATTTCTCAGCATGACATTACACACATGCCTTTTTATATTACACAAGATTATTGTGTTGTACTTATAATAAGTAGAAATGTAGTGATTTTAGAGTTTAAAGTGCTTTGATTCTTTTACATTATTGAACACATTTGAATAATTGTAGTTAAAGTCAAACCAATGTGCTGCTCTTCAGGCAAAAGCAGGAGAAAGTTTGTTTAAAAAGCACATTTTATATAAAAGGGAAACTAAAATAACTGGTAACTTTTTACAATACAATGCACACAAATGTGAGTAGTGACAATATGATTATCTGACCATTACTTTATGGAAGTTTTGATTGGACTTTAATAGTTTAATAGTTGTAAAGTCCAAACAATACAAACAGTCAAGTGCTATGTGATGAACTGAGTCCAATCAAAACTTTTCTTTTCTCATTAACCTGCAAGTGGAGGTTGGCTAAGATCCCCCCCTTGCATTAACAATCAGTACATTGTATGTTTCAAATATGTTTAAACTTACAAACATATGACAAGGTTTGAATGATCAAAAAAGCAAAATGCTTCCTTTTCCTACACAAAGTTGACTATTTCAGTTCCTCCACTGGAAAGCATAGCTCAACATCAGGAAGGCTCCAACAACGAGGGGCATGAAAGCTAAAAGCAGCTTCACCAGACTTTGACACCTGCTACTGAATTGACCTAATATGTCCAAATTATCAAGTGTTTTTAAACTAAAACATTTGCTTTCCAGGGGAACATCCGTTGATGCACAGGAAGTGGCAGCAGCAGAAATTGCTTCATTCAGGATGGATCGCAGAAAGAAAAGGATTGTTCGCATGAATAGTGATAGCTACCACACTCAACCAGGCAGAGAAAATAGCACAGACTACAAAATACAAATAAATAAATGCCAGTGGTGGCCACATGGTTTGTTTGCAGAGTGATTCCTGGGTGCAGGCAGTGCAAAAACAACACAGCAATGCACAAAATATAATAAAACAATGAAAAACACAAGAATGTTGTGGTTTACCACACGTGAAATTTCTGTTTGGCAATCGAAATAAAACACATCTATTTGGATTGTATCTCACGAAGAAAATATGTGTAATCACTGCTTTGAAACACAGTTTGAAGTTCTCCTTAAGTAAGACATATATCAAAAAATAGCTGCATTTGTTTGAGTTGGTTCTTTCAGAGTAGCGTTCGCTGATCCTTACCTAAGGTCACTAATTGCATGGAGAAATGCAAAAATCTGTGTTCAAACAAGGCCATCCATTACACCGAGGCAGATAGGGATATAGCAGGCTGTTTTTAGATGTTAAAGTAGTAATTAAGGTTTCAGAGATTTTAATTGGTTCTTTTGTTTCATATAAGCCCCTTTTTCCTTTGAAGCCACGATGAACAGGAGTATGTTCTTTTTTTATTCATCCCAAGAATTTCCCACCAGAAACATACAAATTTGAAATTTTTCTGAAGCAGTAACAATCACATTTGCACTTCACCAAATGAAATATCACCGTTTCTGTTAAAAGGCAAGGGGTTACATACGGGAATTGGCTAATCCGGGGAAGGGAAAGGGGGGTAAGGCGAGGTACAAAGAATGAACTCCTTAAGTCATGAAGTGGCTATCTTGCCTCTGAGTGGTATCATCATCATCTTCATCATCATCACCACACAAACCCCTCTCTTCTTCGGGAGTGGAGAGGCAAAATAATTGGATTCTTTCCCACAAATAACACCTTCACCCCTGAGCTTAATTAACTAGACAGACTGCAGGGCCAGGGTCCATTCTCCTCCACTCTCGCCAGCCTCTTGGTGAGAAAGAGGAAAACCCAGCTGTTATTGCCTACTGGCCTTTATTACCATGGCTGAACGATGATATAGGTTATTAGGGCAAGTTGTTGTAAGGAATGGTCTTTTTTTCACTAGCCCCTGTTATATTAATGTGCAATACTGATACTAGGCCTCTTAAAAAATCATTATAAAAAAGAATTTTAAAAAATGGTCCATCTATCCATCCAGCCATGCAATATGGTCAAAATAAATATGACAAGAGTGTTTTCCCACTTTTCCAAACTTTGTAATTATGCGTTCAATCAAACAAACCTGTTCACACATGTAAAACAAGAACTTTAATAACTCAGTATCTTATGATTAAAGACATGATCAAAATCATTATTTTGTAAAACGACACACATTTTTTCTACTATGGCATTATATCTATCTATCTGTTGTTATGTGGATTTATCTATCTATATCTATCCATCTATCTATCTAATATACGGTTTTGTGTCTATCCGTTTGTATTTATCTATCTACTGTATATCTATCTATCCATCTATCTCTAGCTCGCCGCATTTATGTTGTCCAGACTTCTTTTCTATATATGATTGAAAATGAACCACAATTAAACTAGAACACACTACAACAATAACCTCATTGAAAGATGACAATGTGCAGTCGTTACTCACCTCCACACAATCCTTTGAGGTGTCGTTTGTCTTGAGGGGGAAAACATGAATGACAGTAGTCAATATACTAACAAATACAGGCTTTGACAAGTACTACAACAAACAGACGAAGACTCAACAATCTATCACAGGTCAGCTGATGCTACAAAACCATTGGTCAATGCATTAACAGTAAAAAAAAAAATGTAAGACCAATTTAAGGGGATAGTGTGGTGTGGTCTGTGGATTTAAGGGGTTTACTTTATTACCGTGGGTGTTGTTTTATGGCAAAGTGCAGAGTGTATGCACTACACCCACAAGGCCCTCCTAGATGCCACCGTTCATATTATAACTCTTCCTAAGGTCCTTAGGGCCACTTTGTATGGAGGAGTTGCCATTTTGCTGTCACTGGTCCCCCCCACACTTCCCTTCGCCTCTAAAGCTCTATGTTTGTTGTTCCATTCTCCTCTATATCTCCCAGAGGAGCTTCCTCATTTTAATATAAATAGAATGCTTCATCATGCAGTGGCACAAACTTCCCCATGTTGCATTGCTCCAGTGGCATTAGCAGCGGCAGCCGAGGTAGGAGGACATGCCGAGGGGATGGAGCACCGGTAGAACGCAGACAAAAAGCAAACATGTTTTGTTATAGTTTCAAATGGCCGGTCTGGTTTGTTTTGTCTGGGAGGCAAAATATGGAAAAGTAGCAACAAAGACACATGATGCTGTATTACAAGAAGAAGAAGAAGAAGTGCTCTGACAGCCAAAAATGAGGTTTATTTCCAAGTGACTTGATACAGAGTACAAATTGGGCTTCTCTTAAACATAAGATAGAGCAGCAATCAATCCTCTCTTGTCAGTATGCCAGTGGGCTCGCACAGACATGAGGGATTTAATAGCTGACTGATGGGCAAACTGCAACTCCATTGAGAATTTTTCCTTTTTTATGTGTCAGATGAGAAAGCCGCTGAGATCTAAGAGAAAGCACTTCTTAGCCAAACTGGACCATGCCCGCCTCGCTCTAATCAGATGTGCACAGCTGTATCCCAAATGCCAGAGGGATCATTTGACGAGAGATATTTGCAGCCCCTCTCGGCTCGGGATTTCTGCTCTCTCCTCTGTAGTGGTAAAGAGGCCCGAAAAAGGCCAGCGGGGCTAGGACACAGCCCGGGGCACTAACTGCCAATAGCTTCGCCCCTGAGAAGCACTGACTTGCGCCTTGTGATCGGCGGACACCTAAAGCCGCCACCATTGACTAATTGTGCTTCATCTGTGTGCAGGATCCATCTTGGCTAACAAGAAAGCACTAGAGGTCTTCATTTAGCTATCAAGCCTGCTCTCCCCGGGGAGGGCTCTGAGTGCAGCTGCTGTCCTCGCTCCTCTCCCAATCAACACATCAAACGCCAACCCCAATTCATTTTCTTCCCTCCCTCGCCATCCTCTCCCCTCCGCCTCGCTCCCCCTCCCTTGCTCCATCTCGCTGCGAGGGAGGCAAAAAGGAGGAAAGTTCCAGGATGGTGGAACCAAAGAGCAAAGAGAGACACAGCGGTGAATACTGAGCGGCAGCTTTAGCCCGGCCCTGCGAGCACTCTGGATTTAGCAGGATATTTATTCTTTTATATCCAGACAAAAGAGATTGCACATGCCCTCCTGCGCTCACCAGAGTCACTCCGGTAAATCAGCAAGAAGTAGCCCGAATATAATCAGACTCCATTATGAAGATTCTTACAAAAGCTTGGCAATAATCTGGCATAAACAATGTGGCAAATGCTTGCCTAACCTTTGCATGTGATTAGCATCTGATTGACAGCAATAATATTTATTTATTTATAACTTATCTTTCATCTCAGAGTCAAGAGATTTGTCAAAAATGTCTGAGCTCTACACATATTAGTTTCTTATTTTTCTTATTATTTTTTTTTTGTTTCAGTGCTTAGTATGAAACATCATAAAACACGATATTATAAATGTGTTTGCAGGAAGACTAATGTTACATTCTGGTTGGACATATGTTACATGTTATATCTGCTTATTTCAAAATAATTTCCTCAGAAAGAAACTGCTTGGTAGATGACAGTGACATGTTTCCTCGTCATCCTCCTCTTCTTCTTCTTGCCCTTCTTTTATTACATGCAGGATCTAATAACAGGCACATAACCCAACAGCTCCCTGTCCTCTGTCAGCAGCAGCTCATGTGTTTATTAAAAGCCTGGTTTAGCATATGCCTTGATTAGATTCCTAATTACAGAAAATTACCTTAGTGCCACAAAAAGTATATCTATGTCCTTTAGGAAATAAGAAGATATTGAGGGACTTAATCCCTCTATTATGATCACTTTGGAGAGGCTGCTAAAATGTATGTATCACACCCTGTGGTTCTGTGAAATGTTGGCATTAATTCAGTCTATTATTAGATGTGATGTCACTTCCTATGCTCTCTTAAACAAAGCAGGGGTCACGGCTCCACAGTTCAAAGAGAATGGCAGTGATGTTAAGCATATGTTTAGGTCTTTTTAGTGATAATCCTATTTTGCTTGCGGTGGTTGTCCTTTTATTTACATTTACAAGGTTGTGGTTACCTACTGTATTTCTGCTGGGTGTGTTGCAAGGCCCTTGAAACTGCTCAAATCCTATTGTCAAAAAAACAAAAAAAGGACAGAAAAAAATATTTTCCTCTAATTTTCTCTGATACAGTTATGCTAGAATACTGGATTAATTAAACACCAAAATTATTACTCATATTCATTATTTTAGTAGATTTTAACATTGAATTTGGCAGACAATACAAGGAGCACCAGAGATCGCTAACGTGCAACAGTTGTTTCTGTACTATACTGTTTCCCTTCTTTTGGCTGTATAATGTTACAGAAGAACAACGTTGAAATAGTGTTGAAGTAAGTGTACCTGACCTGTAATTAACTAATTTAACACAGAAACTGCATTTCTTCTCAGAATTTTTTATTAAACTTTTTTCTTATCATTATTTAACAGAAGCAAATTTTCTGTTTTTTCAAAGCATGTCTTTTCTGTTGTGTAAAAACCTTGTAATTCCAGTTTTGTCCATTTTCTGTCAAGCTAAATTCAAGCCTTTGATTAGTATAATTAATTGCTAAAAAGCTAACTTTATGGAGATATGACAGGTGGAGTGACATAGTGTTTCCCATTAATTACTGTATTTGTATAATTACTGCTGTCTTATTAAGGAAGTTGCATCAGTGTCACCCAGACAAATTCCTGTTCCTTTATTGCATTGACTATTGCCCATGTCCATCACATCCCCACTGGAATATGATGACACTCAATGCTGTGTAGCATCACAGGTTGCACATATAATGTGACACCATTAAACCAGAAGGTAATCATTTGAATAGGATGTGACACCAACTCATATTAGTGAATATAAATTGGGTGATTAAAGCACAAGTTAGAGAATTCATCAGCTTGTTTAACTTTGATCTGAATGTCATCCTCAGCTGATGGATCTGTCACATCCCAATTTCCAATAATCAATAGCCACCAACTATTAGTCCAGTTTGGTGGCAACAGAACAAACACGTGTGTCGTCTTGTGTGAGAGACAAACAAACAAAATGGCATTTCAACTGTCACGTTGTTAAAACACAGCAAATTAGATAATGAAGCTCTTTTAGGCAACTGGGTGTTGAGTTATTTCTGCACCAATCAATAGGCTGGTTAAAAAAAAAAAAGAAAGTCAATAAACATATGCGTAAATTGATTCCATCTGCTTATTATCATATAAAACAGCCTGGTAAATATGCAACTAATTACTGGTGACACTCCAATATCCGATAACCTGCGAAAAGTGATGCTGATGACTCAACATTGAATATATTATTATTCTGTATCAATAAAGGACAGGGGAAATTAATATGTATTTAGTATACTCAAGACAAAAAGTATTTCTTTTTTTCTTTTCTTTCAGGGTTTTTACACTTTGGGCCTTATTAGTTCTTGGTCTAAAATATGTCCTTTATATTTTTGGACTCATCATGTTCCAAAAAGATTCCTCTGCAAAGAAAGACAGATAATACTTTGAATATTCGTGACTGTTTCATTTTTTCTACAGAGCTTTTCTTTGTTGCTGCAGAATCATATCTAAATAAGACATCAGTGGTAAATTGTGTGCATGTGTGTGTCCTTCTACCCATTTTTTCCACACAGCCGTCCCACTTGATTCATTAAAAAAACATCTGAAGACTTTATGTGTCACTATATCCACATCCCTGCCCTCATTGGCATGTGCACCCACAGGCATCCACGCCATCTAGTTCAGCATCTCGAAGTAGCCAACCGCGCAACATGCCATCCTGCCATCTTTTCCAACCCTAATTCACCAAGCCACGCAGATTTTCTCGCCTAATCCCCCCTTTGCTCGCACTCCTATCCCGCTGGAGTTTGGTAATATGATCTGGAGAGATGACTGAATTCCTGTTCCGTCCAATATCACCAGGTCGCTAGTCTCCTGCCTCCCTGGCTCTAACAAGATGAGCTGTTTTCCATTTGGGCCCTTAATGCCACTCTGGGCTTCATTTTGCAGATCCCTGATGTGCCACAGTGAAATCATAGCCCTGGACTCAAACCTGCTTGTTGATCTTGAGATTACTGGCCGACAACAGGTTTCCCCCCTAAGCCCTGTCCGCCCTCAATGGGGAAACCCAGGCGTGGGATGATATTGAGATGTCTTCCTCTGTTTCTGTCTCTCTCTTTCTTTCCTGCTCTTGCTCTCTAACCACGGCCGTCCACAAGTGCTCACAGCTGCTGGCGCCACCGTGCCGCTAAGCAGGTTTTAAGACGGGTCCCAGTCGAGCCTTCTCTCACCCAACCAGGAGGCAGAGCCCTGGATCCAGACCTTTTTAAGTGATCATCCTTGTATCATAACAGATTAAGGGCTGCTGCTGCTCTGGATTAGGCCTAATCTAACCTTTATCCGCTCCCATCTTCACCTGAAACTTACAGCGACCAGGAAGTCAATCGCCAGGCCCCCGTGATATACAGTGACACTGATCTTCCTTTTCACGCTCTAATTATCAGGATTAAGAAAAACACTTTTGAGTAATTATTTTCACATCGGATAAACATTAGGCTTGCACGGATTTAGCTGAGCTTTCGCCCAACAAGAAGCGGAGATCTGAGTGGGTTTACGAGCTCCAGACAGGCAGATGGAGATCCTTTCTAATCAGGAATAACCAACAAACAGACAATGGAAGAAAAGGCGAAGAACAAAGAAATGAATGTCCTTTTTTCATTTAAACGATTAGGGATTTTCCCAGCTGAGGAGAAACTGAACACATAATGCCTTGTCATAAGCATATTTACATTTCAGATAAGGGAGATGGTATGTTGTGTCTTTTGCTGTAGCAGATTTTCATACTCCTTTGCATGTCTTGAATTACTGGAGTTATGTTTTCTTTTTTTAGCGCTGCTTGCTAATGGATTTGCCAGACAAGTCACACATTTGGAGAATTCTTCTCAGAGGAGAAAAAAAAAAAAAACGTGGAACCATGGGAAAAAAGATGACCTTCAGAGCTTGTTTGATATTATATATTATTTCAATCATACACAATTACAAACTGAAATCACATCACAGCACCAAACTGAGGCCCAGATAACCTTTTAAAGGGACAATTCCCTCAGAGGGGTGACCCTTGACCCCAGGCCTGCCAGCAATCTTCCGCAGGATGACTTGGCTGTGGCTGCAGAGGTTATGTGCACTGACACATTCACATGGACACACATTCTGTCTCTCTCTCTCTCTTTCTAACCTAGTGTTTCCAACTTTGACATGTCTCTCACTTTAAATGTCTTAAAATATTATTGCACAAAACAACAATATACCTGGATAATTATTCAATAATGCACTTTTCACTCCACTGTGTCGAGAGGATGGTCTTTAGGGAAAATCACAGTAAGTAGGAAAAGTGTGTGCCACTTTGTTTTCCTACTAGTTTTCTGCATGTTTAAGCCTTGTTAATAAATGTGCATCCACTTTCTGAAAATACCTCAAACCTGGGCCATGGACATACAGTACATTTCTGTGTTGACCTGTTGGATTCCTGGAAGTAAATGCTAAATGTCATCTTTCCCATAAGAAATTGAATTTATAACCAAAACATCTAACAATAAAGTCTAGACTTATTATGACCTATCAGACTATGAAATGGCTATATAGTGCAGTCAGTAAGTATTTGGACAGTTCAGCTTCAGCTCTGTATCCCATCACATTGTATCTGAAATGAAACAATGACTACCTGACAATGACTCAGCCTTAAAGCCCCTGAAAATGTATGTGTTTATAGTATTAAATATTTATGACTAAATAAGCAACAATGTAGAAAGAGCATACTTATTAATTATTTATGTAGAGTTTAACACTCAAAAACTCAGCTAATGTGCTTCATCAGGACTGTGCGTGTGTGTGTTTTGATGAGATTTGATTGACAGTGGCCTGGCACCATAAGCTTGTGACATAAAACAAACATAAAACTGTCTTCAGATTTTGAAATATTGTTAAATCATAAATTTGGGCTCAGAAGTATCAACATTTTCCAGGACAGACCCACCCACCTCAAAACATTAAAAAAAAAGCTCAGACAAAAACACAAATATAGAAATCATGTCATGTCAATCAAGTCATGTGAAATCACCAGAACTGATAAAACTTTGGCAGAAAATTGTGTGTTAATATAAGACCTCATTAGTTATAGTTTCACTTGAAATCCAGTGTGCTGGTGTAGAGTTAAAATAATATAAAACATTAACTATACTCAGAGACTGCACTGTATAGCAGTGAAGACATCAGTCCATCTGACTTCATCTTTGCCAAAAGAGCTATTGGTAAAAGCCCCCCATTTCACTATGATACTTTAAAGAGTTAGACAGAGTTTGTTTCAAATCATTATCATTTACAGTTAACAAAAACCCTGAAAAACGTCTGGAGGGAGGCAGTTTTACAAAACTCTCATAACACTGGAATTGTCCTTTAACACCTCCTATTGTACTCCAATTTGATTGTTGAACTGGAGCTGCCCAATGTATAACACACAATTATTACTTGGCTGTGGTTACCTCGATTTATATAAACCTGACAAAAGCCAGGACAAGGCAGGATTTATAGCCAAATTAATTTTCCAACACTCAGCCAGGAAATGACAATCCTGTTCCTCTAAACTCTGATTAATTTCCCTGAAGTGTGGTGAACATTTCAGTGTTGCCACTAACCCCTCGCTACCCTCTGACATCCCCCCACTGCTAAAATGAAGACCTCTTGTGTCCACCTGCCCTCGGCCTCTACTCAGAACCAGATGTGTCGTGGCTTTGATGTGGACCAAACGTTTCGGGTCAGGGAAGGACAAAAACCCAAAACTGACTCGCATGAAGCCACAACACACGCAGTGCTTTTGGCTTTCAGCACAGGCATCATGTAAAATTGTGAAAAATGTGAATTCTTTAACTTTGTAGCCACTCCATGATCAGTCATGTGCAGGGGGGACAGATGTTCTCCTCTGCTGGGGTTGTGGGTCTGCTCTTAGTTTCCTTCGAGCAGTGAGACCCCTCGAGGCAGACAACACTAATGTATAAAAGTTTGAGTTATGGCCATTATTCTATACCTTCAGTTAATGTTCCTTTCAAACTTTCACTGGAGCACATTTATTCTGAATGAAACATAACCTAAACGTACATCCAGAGAGCATCCAGAGGTTATCATTAACATACTGTATAAACATGCAAAGACACTCATCACATTATTGTACATTGTTATAAAAAAAAAGCAAATTATTAACTGTAGACTGAAATTCATGTGACTGTCATCTTCCCCCGCATATATATGTAAGTGTATTTACATTTTTTACCACTTTCTTTCACCACAGACTGCTGGATTTATTAAAAGCACAGCAGTTTAAATTGATAGTCACCTGAATTTTTTACTCCTATCAAATGATGAGGACATTGTTCACTGCAGTTTACAGTGGAACAGTAAAAGATTTTGATTGGCACAAATGAGAAAATGCTTCTGGTTTCAGAAAGAGAATCAGAAAATGGGGAGAAAATGCAAATGAGCTGCTTAATAGACGCCAGAATCCCTTCAGTGAACAGCATGAAACAATAACTGGTTTGGCTACAAAGTGTTTGTGCTGCAATGGTATTTTTTAATACTTATTTTCACTCTTATTATTGAATTATTGACTTGTTGCCAGTACATTATTATAATCCCCAGACTTTTCAATAAAATCTGAAAAGAATTAGTTATGTGACAACATCAATAAATTGGACGAACTCAAACCAGACTTCTAGTTGAGCAACTGATTATAATCAAGACACTCCTTTGTACATGAATGATGTAAATTTGTGCAACTAAGCAAAGTATTAAACAAAGTATGCCTACTTCTGACAGGCAGCAGGTGACTTACAGATTTGATCAACTGTATTTTTTCAAATTTGAATGATATTGTTTAGGTCATTTTAAAATTCCAACTTCCAGTTCACTGTTTAGTCCCCTCTATGCGCGCAGGCACATACAACCTATGTAGTGCCAGTATTGCTTGCAACTTTGCACCACCTTCTCCACCTCAGTTTTTTTTATGTACAGTAGATGATCAGGGGTTATTTTTTGTAGGGCAGCAATAAAACCTGCCTAATATGACTAACCTCAGACTGTAGCTAAAGGCGAAGGCAGCATGAGAAGGTGAGTTTTCTCGTTTTCCCAAAGCTCTGTTGGAGGTAAAAGAAATCACCTAGACTAGACATGCCACTGGGCAATGCAAAGAGGGAATGAGAAATTAATGGATTACTCAGTCAGGAAAGAGGAATCTCTTTGCTACTTTCTTGGGCTTAGAGAGTATGTCTGTGAATATGGAGCTTGAAAGAACTGCTTCAAACTAACTGTATATTTAGGGCCTTGGTTCAGGCTATTGTCCCATAATTACCTGTTGTTTGTACAAGGGATGGGCAGGTTTGGTGTGGTGCATACTTCCTGTACAAACAGGAGGAAACTAAACAAATCCAAGGTTCACTGATGAGACATTTAAGCACTATTGAAACGTGGGTGAAATAATATCAGCCAATAATTGTTAACTTAAGTAACAATTTGGAGAGGTTTTGCTTTGATCAACAGCTTATTTAAGTCCCGCCCATCTGGGACTGAAGCATGTTTAAGTACAGTTTAATGATTTGTGTTATTTGCAGCAACTAACTGGAATGCTTGAAAGAGGATTAGGGTTAACTACAATAAACCAGATTATACTGTTTATTTCTATAACGTGTTATCACTCACTTTAACAGGTGAGGGATGGGTTTTATAGGACATTGATGGAAGTGATTGGGTCTCATTAACTATATTTTTGACATCAGCTGGAAAATCATTGTACTGGCATATTTAAGGAAAAGCAAATCTAAAATGTCCAAAGTAGCACGTGGCTTTTAAATGTAAATGGTAGTGAGATGATTTCACTGCATGGAGTAATGAAACCATGGATGAAACAGCAGTGCATGGGAAGTTCGGTTCACTAAATAACCCGGCCTGTCTGACTTTGTTCACTCAGGTTAAAGTAGAACGACGATGAGAGGACAAATTACAAACAGATTGTCTTATTTAGTTGCTGGTTTGTTTGCTGGAATGTGTCCTTTTTGGTGAACTAGAGTGGTAACCTCTTAAAGTCACAAGTCACAAGTCATAAGCTGAAATTAAAGGCAGTTTGTTTTCTCTAGCTGGGCTTGATTAGCAAAAGAAACATTCGGCGCACATGCAACATTTATAAACTTTCGTAAGAGCATAAGTGCAGTTTACTTAGTCTCTTGTCACAGAGGCAAAAGGTCAGCAAGAGGTTGATGTTTGGAGAAGCACATTAAATGTTGGTTTACCCCTCGGAGTTATTTTTGAGACTTTATTGACCACAGCTGGCTTCTGTATGACTAACGCTATATAAGACAGGAAGATTAAACCAGGGTTGGCAAATTATCACATTCAATAGTCGTATGGCACATTCCATTAGAACAGAAAGAGGCCTGTAGACTAAGAAGGAAGGGAGTGATGTAAATTCATCTACAAAATCTTTATTAACATAGAGATCAAGGAAAAATATAGTATCTCACAGCAAATGTTTTAAGTTTCCCAGTGCAGCAAAGGAACACAACATCTTTGACTACTTAGCACAAAAGATATCACATTAATCCATAACTCTGTTAGTAATGTTTCTGTCGCATATTTTGTTTTAATTTTGTGTTTATAAGAAGTCAAAAACCAAGTATACTCCAGTGCAAAATCACTGCATCAGAAGCAGGGATATCCTGACTTTTGCTTCCTTGTACAAGTCAAGATCTAAAAACAGTGGAGCCTACACTTCCCTCAATGCAACTCCATTACACTGCTCTAACAGGCTTTGCAGTACTCCCCATGACAATTAAAATGTTAAAATGTGAAATCAGTGAAGGTCCGCTTCAACCAAACCAATGTAGATGCCGAAACTCGACCTGGCTACCCGAGGCCTTCCTGTGTGGAGACTGTATGGGCTTCCTTCCTCAGTTGGAGGGCACAATTTAGGCCAGTGCCAACATTCAGTGTCAATCCAGGAAGTAGTTTGTGTACCAAAGGTAAAGTGGAAAGTAAGAGTGTGGAAGTCAAGGGAATGGAAGGACATGTAGCACATCTGACTAGACCAAAGTTCTCTCACTGACATTCAATGTTTGGTTGTTGTTTTTTTCTTTTTACCATAACCATGAGCAATATTCTTTTCTGAAGACAGGAATGTGAAATGGTTTTGAAAACAAAACAGCACATCTACCACTGTGCAATGAAAGACAGCAAAGAAGATTCTGAAGTCTTCAGCAGGGCCTCATTACATCAACTGGCCACTAACTAATCTGTAGAAGGTTTGATTTCTCAAATAATCCTTTGTTGTCCATCTCCTTGTGTATGTGGAAGGGTTTTAATTGGTTTGTCTTACTGACCACATGCCAACACACAAGAAAGAAACACGATAAAGTCCAGGACTTACTCATAAGAAAGGTAATAAGAAAACACAGACAAATCTTTATATCTGCTACACTGAATGGAGAACGAAAGAATGAACAACGTTTCGCAAAGTCAAAGATTTCACTGTGTCGTCCTCTGCATTTCCCCACAGCCATGTGTCACATCTCCCACAGCGTGGTCCACTCATCATCAGCAGTAATTTGATTTTGTCGTTGACGATGACAATGATGGAGATGGCGATAATCCCCACTATGCATTCACAGTGGAATATTTCCCAGTAGCCTCTATTGATCGGTACTGTTATTTGCCATGAGGATCAGTGTGATAATTAAAAACTAAACACATTTAGCATCTGACTTCCAAGCTTTTATTACCTCTGATAGTTCAGCAGCAAAAAGAAAAGGTCATATTGAGGGATTGAGCACAGGATGGCCGATGGGTTTGACAGGTCCAGGTTTGTTTTGGATATGATGGATTATAATTTATTGTATAAAGACAGATTAGTTGGTGATGATGTCTTTACTGCAGACATCTTCTGAAGTTCTGAAAAATTGTGTTAGGAGCTTCATTGTGTTTGAGATTATTTTGAGAAAGTGACAATTATAAGGAAGAAAAAGACTGATGACGACATGCATCATAGTAGTGCACTTTAGAGTCCATATCAACTCTAGGATCCGGTCTAAGAGTGTAGAGTGCACACATCCAAATGTCAATGTTACCTATGTGTTCATGTGCTGCACTGCTAACTTACCATTCTGTCCAAAACACAACGACAGTATATTTAACTGGTCCTATGGCACGTTCAGTGGTCTTGCAGTGAACCAGGTTTAAACAGCAGTACAAAGACACAAATGCAGCACATAAAATCAATAAATCACGTCTGTCAGTCAACAGGTCTAATAAGATCATAGCGTCCAACATACCGAGGCTCTAACAAGTGATAATACGGTCCATATGGCTGGAAGATCAGAACCAGTTTTCTTTTTCAGTACACCGTCTGCATGCGCTACAAAAATATACTTCTTAACAAGCCATTTAATCTTGTTCAGTCTTAAAATCTAAACGTAGAATTATGTCGACTCTGTGCTCATGAATGTCAGCAGCTTTGTACAGAAACAGGAGTCATCTACCTTTTCCAGGTTGAGGCCTGCATGGAGGTTGATGTTGGGGGGTGCTCAGCTAAGGATCGAGTGGGCTAAGACAAATGGCTTCTCTCGCTGCTATTTGGCAGCTGGGGCCCTCAATGGCTCCCTGAAGACGCAACACTAAAGAACCACAATAAGGTGGCAGGGGCTCTCTGCAGTCCAATAGCACTGAACATGATAGAAAAGTCCTTAATCTGAAATCACAGCTGTCTAGGTCTTGTTACTGGGGACACAACAAGGGTCCAATAGCTCCCAGAGGTCACGGCATGATGCCGGAGACATCGGTAAGTTTCATGAGAATACTTTATCACTTTGTCTTCCAAAGGGAAAAAAACTGGGCCAGCAGACCATCTTCTATCAATAAAACCCCAGACACTGAAGCAGCTGTTAAACAAAACAATTTGTTTCTGCTGTCATATGATAGACATTTACGAAGTTATCTGGTAGTGTAGAATCCTAAATCAGGCCAGAGAAAGTTTTGCAATTAATTGTTCCCTTAGTTCATACTGCCATAATAGCGCCTGTTTGCAAAGTAAATCATAAATATACTGTAATGGCAGGGATGCAAAAGCCATGCTAGCTGTTTCCCCCTGCTTCCAGTCTTTATGCTAAGCTAAGCTAACGTGCTGCTGGCTGCAGCTTCATATTTAATAGACAGATATGAGAGTGGTATCGATCTTCTTGTGTAACTCTTCACCAGAAGGCGAATGAGAATATTTCCCAAAATGCCGAACTATTGCTTTTACAAGCGCCACTTTATTGTTTTACAGATAAAAAAAGAGCCACCTCACCACTGAGCACCCCAAGAGCATACAGTGTGCTGCAGTCTAACACAACCGACGAAAGCATTTTATCTCTCCAATAAATTAACAGCGTGGCCATAGGCTCTCACCAGGAGCAAACACAAGCACTCCCCTGGGGAAGGCAATTTAAAGGGAGAGAGGAGGGGGACAGTGCATCAGGCCACCGCTTGGACGGATCAAATCGACCTTAAAGACAATCCAGTACGAGATGCAGCAGAAATTGATGGCCATGTGTCAATGAGATGGAGACAATGAGGGCGAAAGGTAAATGTCCCTGGGTAGATGTTTGTGCATGTGTATGGCTGAAGTTTACATTGGGCCTCTCACTGTGTGTGCATAAATCATGAATATCCTCGCAGCCACCACTGTTTAAGGCCCCTTTGGAGCAATTTCACCTATTTTATTAAGCAGTAACAATTTATAAATTTCAGTGGAAGTGGATATATGGCATGCCTTTGGAATAGATCCTTTCATACGTAACCGAATCAGATGATGGATGTGGCATTACTAATCAAATTCATTGTGGTAGCCACTTGGGAATTTGGCAGAATGAAAACAAGGCTTGCGTGTTTATCAAATGTAACACAATGACAATTATATTACATAATCTTAAATTATAAATTATTTCTGTGAACTCAAATAATAATTCATACAAGGGTGCGCCATTTGAAACACCGTAGACTTTGTCTTTAGCTCAGAGGAAAGTAAATCAAAGGAGCCATATCAACATGAATGATTGAGGATAAAATCACTAGGCCATAACATGGACACAACCTCCATTGAGACACATCCATCTATCTCTCTCATCACTTCATTTTAATACATTTAATATTTTAGCTAGAGTCTGACTGACCCAACGTGGTACACAAAAATAGCACATGTTGACATTTCATTGGTCAGAGTTCTTTTCTATGCCATATTTCATAATTAACCTCTTGTTTCATTCTATTTTTGGGGGGAGAAAATGCTCAAAATAATCAAACATATTCCAACATCTGAATTGAACTAATGCAAAATGTAAAATATGTAAATACATAAACTGAGAGATCGCATTGACAAGGATATCCCCTGCTGCATTTTTTACCTCAGCTGACTTGTTTGACAAACTGGTCAGTTAGGAGGTCTCCCATTTGAATAAGCAAAGCCCTGCTGTAATTGGGGTGCACATATTTTGAACAAAAACACGAGAAGACGAATCACTACAAACCTCATTCATCCAGCCAGACGACGGCGGAAATCAACCTGATTCCCAGATGTGTCGCCCCCGCACCCCAACCCCCACTCCCAGTTATTCCTGTAACCTCCGAGACTATAAGGAAATGAAAAAGGATTAGTGGGACTCTGAATCAACGAAATGACTTTAAATGACTTCTTCGGATAGCCACAGGCCAGGCGCGCAGCATGTTTAAGTTGACATTTCAATTGTACAAGTAATTTGCATTCTATTTGACTCTAAATGACACCTCCATATTAAGGATTCCAACAGCAGTTTTTGATTTCCTCAGTTCAAAGATGAGCCTAAGAAACGTGGCTTAATCAAGATATGTACGACTCCTGTCAATCTCTGACCAAAAAAAACCTCTAACAAGGTGAGGTCTTAACTTCAATCAAATTCTTAACGTGTCCACTCATGACACAAAGCAAATCTTCAACCGTTGCACCACACCTTATTAAATAGAGCATCACTAACTGAACACATGTTTCTGTAATATGGCAATCTGGTGAAAATTAGAAAAAAAAAGGGGGGGGGGGGGGGTGCTTTGAGGTTATCACATGAAGCTGCAGATAGTGAGGTTTAAATCTGGTGAGATCCTGTTGCTAAGATACTTGATAATGTCACTGAAACAAGCCTATAATTCTAATTGGTTGGAGTCCGTGCATGTCCTCACATATTTTGTCAACGACGTCTTTTATGTTGAGTATGGTTGTATTGTTTTCTACATTATGTCCTGCATAAAGCTAAATAAAACATTCTATAATGGCAATTAACTACATTTTCATGCTGGATATTTGTGTTTTATTTAGTTTAAGAATCAGCTACAACACAACAAATCTACAGGTGTGTAAATCCAGTTATATAATCTAATACTGACTCTTAAAATCCTTCTTGTATTTTCAGAATAGGTGGGGAAACGTGTGAAAGGTTCATACTATTTCATTTGTTTCTATAGCAAATCCACCTGTTTCAATCATTTTCATAATTCAGTCGATATCAGTGGCCTGATCTGTCTGAACACAAGGGAAATTACCTCACTTTCTCTTTTCATTCAAGAAAAATAAGATTTTAAGACACAGTACTTGTTTCTACCAAGCAGTCTAAGCACCTAGTCTGTTATTGCCAACAGTAAGCAGTAAGGAGAAAAATCCTTCTTAATGCGTAAAGACAGAACACGATTTCCTAGACTATTAAACTGAAGCAATTTGGGAAGTTAGAGGAACACACTGTAGCTGGGTGTTGTGTTTGAGGCAAGCACTGCTGTGGTAATCCTCCACTAGAACAAAATAAAGCAGAAGACATATGAAATAATATAGTTATCAGTTGCTGCAAGATGTGTTTGCTGCTATGTGTAAATGAAGGACTTGTAGAGCCATATTTCAAATCCAGTGCATTTCTTTGGTTAAAGTACAGTTCAGTTTGACACAATACACTTAATATTTACAGTTACAGTTAATATTTGCACATAACTGTTGTCAAAGTTTTGAATACAATAAGATCATATTCAGTCAATTCAGTAGAAATCCAAAGAAAGCTTCAGAGATAAATCTTTCCATAACAACTAATTGCTGAACCCATTGTTGTAGATTTATGTAGGTTGGTAAAGAACATGAGACTTCTATGTATGTATTTCAAAATTAAAACATCTAATCATTAGACATTAGAGGAACATTTGACACAAAGATACCTGATGTTTGTTATTTAAGAGAAAAAGAGTGTGGATTTCAATGAAGTGTCTTTGCACTATCACAGTCCTACTGGCCTACTGTGGCTGTATTCACACCTCGTATTGTTTGATCTTCTGGTGAGAAAAGATGCCAAGGCCACTTCCCACCTGTGTGAAGCAACAGCACAGAGACCTACAATCATCCCATCATAATCTGTCTGGCATCCTGCTCTTCCATCAAACACTAGTTCTTCTTAACAACATTTACTACAGATATACTTCACTATACAACGCCTCATTCTAAATTTAGAAATGATGATTATGCACCCCAGATAATAACAGTATGGCAGGAGTATACTTATCCTCAAGCACTATTTTTTTCTCTCTTTTATAGAACTCAGTACTCAGTTGTCACCTTTCTATCTATTTTCTCAAGGTCAGAACATGATGGGTGGATGGCCAGACGCGAGACAGAGGTAATGAGTTTGGAATGGCATTTAGAGGAGTGAGAGGCTCGGGACTCACACCTGACTCATCACACTATGGATTCAGAAAGAATAGACAGTGTTAATGAAAATATATGGCTCCATCCTTGGTTCAGACTGACAAAAAGATCTGCTGTTGGAGGCAAAATTCTTAGCTAAAAAAGAAGGTACAACAATTTTATCTCATATTAATCATTAAATTCTCATGTTTCTTGACATAAGTGACACACTTGCATCTGGGGTGATGCGCATTTAGAAAAAAAAGTATTTGCAGTTTTACGGTAGCATTACTGTGCTGACTAGTTTGTGAAATAATAGGAATTTAGCTGGTTATGATTAAGTCAGAAGAACAACTGCATTCACCATTCAAGAGTTTGTGTATTTCATCTGGCTAACATGCTATAAGAGTACTCCGGCTGCTTTGGCTAGCATCAGACGAACATTCTTTAGCAGCCTAGATATGCTGTTTTTCATGGCTTTATTCATTATATTATCATTATATGTCTATTTAGCAATTAGCTAGCACAATGTTTGCTCTTTGTTAATCATGTTTTCAAGTGAAATGTGAAGTGAAAAGTTGTCATACAGTACCTGAAAGACAAAATTGTCAGTGCCCGCCAATGCATAACCTTTCCAAAAACAACTCATGTTAGTGTTTTCTGATCTACCCCCTATGGTCCAGATGTGGTTACATTTAGGCAACCAAAAGTAAATGGTTGGCTAGTTAAGTATTGGAAAAGCAATGTTGACTTTTGAAAGACAGGATGCAAACTGTGGTCCACTGTGACAAATTCACAGACTTTGTGTATCCAACCATCCACCCACATAGAGAGAATAGTCATTATTTAAAAGAGGTCCCTTGTAAGTAAAATGTGAACAAAGGTTATAAGCTTTCAGCGCATGAGCTCGAGTTTGCTTGTGGTATTTACCACTTTGTCAGCTGTTCGAGTGCAACGTTCTGGAGGTAAATTAAAAAAATGTTCAGACTTTATAAGTTGATGAGAATGGCCTGGATGTGACATTGTTTTGGTCTCAGTGAGGCTCAGTGCAGGAACACAGAAAATTACATTATAGTAAGTGATTGTCTCATTTGGGAAAGAGAAACAGGTTCAGCCTGCAAAAACAACGCATCATATCAACAAAGCACTTTTGTCCCTTTTATGCATTCTACGCCAGTGTTAGCTCTTGTAAATGTCCCCTCATACCCCAGGGCATATATCTGCTCTCACAGGCCAGAGCAAGCAGAGAAACAATCATGTTTAGGCCATCCATGAATGACAGATACTTTTCAATTGTCCTGTCAGCAGCACAGGAGAGACCAATAGAAATGTTTTTCCAAGCCTTTTACTGCTCTCAAATCTCTACGCCGCTCTGCCATGAGGGGAGAAAATGCTTGTTTACCCAGAAACCAACGGGCCTCGCTGATTGCCATCCCAACGGTAATGGCCAAGGATGAGGCAGATCAATAGCCATCTGCACCCATTCCTAAAGCAATAACATTCAATAGGAAAACCCATTTACTTTTACTTACCTTTGCTTTATATTGTTTTACCATAAGGACAGCCAGTTCTGATGAAGATGAGATTTGACTGGACGGGCAGTTGTGGTTATGGATCTTTTACTACTGTATGTTTTGTTTTTTGTTTTTTTAGTGAAATGTGGGTAACAATAACAGAGACAAACAGACAAAAAAGGTTGAGCTGGTGAACTGGTAACTAAATTGATCACAAATGGTCTTATCAAGAACCCATCATCTCTACTTGTTTGTGTGATAGATATTTCTTGTTTACTCATTTGACCTTGAAGTATGGACACTGATCGAGAGCAAGGGCTTTAGTGTTACAGCCAAGCAATGATTGCTGCCATATAAGGATAATACCAATTTATGGCCCCAGGAACATATAAAACCACTCAGAAAAAAATATCTTCATTGTGATAATGACTATCTTTCTTTTCTTTTTTTTGTTTCTTATAAAATTAGTTAAAAGTTATCTCTGACCACAAACAAATATAGTATCGGTTAAATGCTACATTCGTGTGTGTCCGTGTGTGCCAGCACATGCATGTGCGTGCACTCACTTGGTGAAAACAGGAAGTTTAATAAGAGTTTGTGTGTTCTGCTGAACTTGCCTTAGAGCCAGTTCACAAATCCTCCCGCAGTCGGAACAGCCAGCTCTCCCAGGTGAACCACTCTCAGATCAAATTATCTCCCGGTCTCTCAGATAGAGAAGAAAAGGATAAAAAGTTGCTTTATTTGTTGAAAACACTTTTCTTCACCCTATCATTCAATATTCACTTCAATATTGCACTTCACCCCCATATTGAACCCTTGCCTTCCACCCTTTTTGTCTCGCCAGTGTTCTTCCTGATGCAAGGTGAATTACGTTTCTGTATCTTTTCCATTCTGTGGCTGTTGTTTGACTCGATCTACCAAACTAAACACCCGTTTTGGCTGCCCTCTGTATAACCTTGCATCTAACTCCAAAGACTTCCCCGAATCCTTAGCAAAGCTTCTGGGAATGATATTTCTTTACTTTGGCACACCGCTGACCTGCTGTAGATATTTCTTTTCTTTTTTTTTTTCTCAGATGGCGTTATCACACTCAATGTGCACTACTGTGGACAATTTGTCAGACTAGTGTTGTCACTGGTGTGTCAGTATGAGACAGTTTTGCCTCTGTGAGGATGCTGCATCTTTGATATATACTGCATAAATTATATTCTGTCCACCGAGTCAAAACTAGTTTTTGTACTTTGTCTGTCTGGACATTTGCTTAGGGAACATATTTCAACTGTTCTTGTTTGTCCAAGAAGCAAACGTTCAATAAACCTCACATGACATATAGTGAAAAATATTACAGTGAAAATCGATGGTGAGTAGGTTGTAGCCATAAAATGTTATTTAGGATATAGGATCTAGGTTCCTATATCTTTCCAAGTATGTCACCAACATAATCCTGCATTATATGAGTACGAGGGCACAGTATTTATTGAAATTATAATATTATACAATTTAATGGAAACTGTAATAGTTCATGGGTCAGGTGGACTGAGTTGCTGAGTCTGTGTTTTTAGCTCAGCAATTAACATAGAAAAAGTGGGAATAAAGAGATGATGTGGCGTTTCTGAAGTTTAGAGGTCACATTTAACCAACTGCAGTATGTATTACCTGGTTTATAAGCAGTGTTAAAACTCAGGACATATTATTCAGTTTTATGAGTGAAGATGATTTAAATATTATAACTGATCACCAATGCATGCTGCTATAGTTTACAATATGAACCAAGCACACAGTGTGGTGTGCTTGGTTCATAGGAGGTGTGCCAACTGTTGAATCCTGCTCCTCTTAAAATAGTTTGCTATGCAAGAACCAATCCATTTGGCTAATTGCTTGGCGAAGCTATGCCAGGAAGTGATATTAAGTGTCAACCATATCTTTCAAGTATGAAATACTGTGTTGAGATTTATTTCCTTTCAACCTTAAATCACTATGTTTGATGAGGAAAGAATATCCACTAATTACCTGTACAAAGCACTGAATATCTATTACCACTAGTCAACAGAGAGATGATGGGGCTGCCGCAGCTGTACGTGAATTCAGCACCTCGCTGGGCTTTGCCCTAAATGGTTAGGAACACTTGCAATTAATCATCCTGTATCTGCACTGCAACGACTATTGTTTCCAAATTTATCATGATGCCAGACCTTTGCAGGCATCCGTGTCTCACATCATGCCATCCCACAGTAGGAGACATGGGACGTCAGCTGTAAATTAGGTGGCACACAGTGACCCCTCGCTGTTCCAGCTTTGGTTAATCCGAGGAGAGGCACGCAGAGGACATAGCAGGACACATTGATCCCTGTGACTTAGGTGCTCAAACACCATTTATGTAATTCATACTATATCCCAATTTGTGGATGCCATTAATATGTACTTTTGGTTGATTGGCTCAACAGAAAATCAGTTTAGAAATGCTGGACCTGTTAATACCAGGCTCCACACAGGAAATTTAACTCCTACTTCCAACAACACAAGTGTCTTTCTGTATTAATTAAGCTGTATAGGGAATGGAACTTGTGGGTTGAACTAACTTGATCCTTCACAGCAGCCATAATGTAGGACTGTCTGCGATTGGTCTAGAATACGGTATATCAAGTTGGTCGTATTTTCTCCATTTCTTTTTCAAGTTTGTTGCCTTAAAATTTAAGGTAACGACTTAAGATAGGCTGTTTTGAAGTAATTGAAAAAAACGCAGTGGAAGCATCTTAGTGGCCCAGGGGTTTAAGGTGCTGACCATGAACTGCAACAACCCCAGTTTGAGTGCGGCCGGGGACTTTCATTATACGTCACTCCCCATCTCTTTCTCCTCTCATTTCCTGTCATTTCACAACTGTCGACTCTAGTAAAGGAATAAAATTCCCAAAATCCGTATGAAAGAAATGACTGGGCTTTTTTGGTTGATTTCTGCAACTTTATGGTCGGTCAAACAGCTTCCAAGTATTCCAAAATATTCCCTCAGTGACCTTTATTCATGTCATTCTTTCATTTCACAACCATTGTTGTCATTCGTCGCTTTGTTGTTTGAGTTTTTGTCAATTCTGTTTCTGGATTATAGTTACAATACCTCTTTAGTCTTCACCCCCCACTGGGACACAATGTACTTAACCCGCAAGACAACGCTGAATGCTTGAATTTCATTGTTTTTTTGATAATATGGACTTTTTTGATGCCTTTAGGGACCATTTACATGCATTTTAAAACATCTTAGTCAGTTCAGAGCTCTTAACTAGTGCAACATAACTGTGGTTTAACAGAACATAATCACACTCTAATGTGGGAGTGTCAGATCAGTTGAGTGACAAGTACTATAGTCTTATTCATTATCCATGTATGGATCTAGGTTAGCTGATTAGCTGATTTCTTCGTTTTTAAAAGTTTAAGGTAAAACAAAAATGAACCGGAGCCTGAATAAACTACTGTGAGTGTGTGTATATATGTATGTCTTTAAATTTGTTTGAGTACATGTCCACATGAGTCTCTGTGTGTATTCTTCTCTCCACTGTGTCCGTAAACTTTCCCCACAGTCCTACTGCCTTTATCAGCATAGAGCTGCCTAAACAGCTGCAGCCTTCCAAGAACCCCGGGACAGCTGGTCGTCCACACAAACACACATTTTAACACACGCACACACAGACACATTTCCTCAGCCTCTCTCCAATCCTCTTGTATCTATCCCAGGTGGAATTGGGTTGAACAATGGCATGATGGGAAGGGTGTTGTTTGGTGGGCTTGGTGGATAGAGGAATCCTCCCCAAGGTGACCTCTGAGGGGTGGTGGGGGAAGAGTTGAGGGCTTTGACGGTGTAATGGACTGGTGTCACTCTGGCCAGAGATGCTCAGCAGAGTAATGATATCATCTCGATGCTGGGAGGTAAAAACCGCACAACTACAATTTATTTTCGGTGGGGGTATTTTTTCTTCTCATTGCTGGAATTGAAAGTCGACATGGTCATTTTGCTGTTTGTGTTTACATCGGTTTCATGACCCATAGGCCCTTAAAAGTCAATTGAATTAGATCATTCACGGGAAGCCATGACATTAAAAAAAAGCTAATTTTCATCTTCCTTGCACAAACTCACCGAACATACATTTTTGCATGTTTCTACTGCATGTATTTGTTTTTATTCACCAGCTGTGATACAAATGCAAAGAGGGGAGAGACATGTACAGATTGCACTGTTTTCTTATAAATAGGGTTACAATAATGACATTTTTCATATGCAAAGACAATAATGTAGTATATAGCTGGTAGATTATTCAGAGAATTACTGTGCATACACTATGGATAGTGTGCAATTAAGGAATAGTGAGGTTTATCAGAAATCTCTGTTATCAAATTGTTATATTAAAAAAGAAATAATTATGATTTTTAGAGGAGAAAAAAAAACACATTTTCATGAAAAGTACATCACAGTTTATGTCTACATTGCTGATTAACGTGTCTGTGTTTGTGTGAAAGAGAAAATGAATTAAGTAAATGAATTAGAGAGTAAAGATATCATGTGTATACATTTTTGTACACGTGTGTATGTCTGTGTGTGTATCCACTTCAATAATTGGCCTAAACACAAAATGAGACAAGGTACAATTACAGCCAAAGGGTAATTAGCAGATGCTGAAGCAATACGGCTCGTAAATCTTCCTATCGCCAATGATACTGTATGTCAATGAGGCTACGCAGACTCACATGAGATCCAGATCATGCTTTAATTACCTTGAAACGAACCAACTTTGAAAAAAAAGTATCTTGAACTTTAATATATATTGATCTTAATTATTTCAGCCCCAGAGGGTTCAACACGCACACACACACACACACAAAGTGAAAACAGAGGAGTGTTTCTGCCTCCCCTCCCCTCCTCCGTCTTCTGACAGAGATTTTGCTCTCTTGGTGTGGAGGTGTTCAGAAAAAAAAAAAAGAGGAAAGGAAAAATAGCCTGGGGCACCTGGCAGAGGATTTGACCTGTTCCTTTGCAGTCAGAGGCAGAGAGGCAGAAAACGCACTTTTTCCCACACTAGCCATATTCAGGTTTAAAGATTGGAAAGTAAAGCGGTGCCCCTATAGGTGAAAGCCTTCATCTCTCTCTCAATATGTAGGTGCGTGCAGTGTGGAACAATCCGGACATTGTGCCGACCCGCCCCGTCTGCTCTCAGCTTACACACCCAAAATAAGATCAATAATAATAAAGGTTTCCACGTTTATCAAGGGTCCCGGGGTCTACCGCTTCACGTTAATTTACTTTCAGTCTTATGGCATCAGAGCTAGTCACGCGATGGTGTGTTAACCCCCTTGATGATGTATTAAGTTGGATATATAATACGCCTTAATAGATGAAAGTTCACCCATATGAAAACTTTCACTCGGCCTCTCTGTTTGGTCCATTCAGCTCGATTTAATGAAGAGCTTCTATTTCTCAGGCATGGAAAAATACAGTATAATTTTTCATTTTCAAAAACAATTAATGTGACTTCATGAAAATGCTTTATCCTTGCAATGTTTTGAACATGTGGACCCTTAAATTTCACCAAAACAGTTCTGGGTAAGAGTTAGGGTTATAATTAATCAACAATTCACAGTCCTTTTATACTGCAATATAATTACAAACACAATATATGTCTTATATTGAGGCCAAATGGGATTTAATATGCCACAGAAGTATAACTACTACTACAAAGGAGAGTTTTCATGTCAATCACACAGCTATTTGACAATAACTCATGTTTTCCACAATGGCTCTAGTACCATGGGATAACACTCCAATTCTACCGCACAGCACTGCACAATAACCATATTTCATATTTCTGGGAGAGGGGCACATGGAATCGCTGACGGCGTTTTTCCTGCACTGTATTTTCATGGTGGAGTTGTGCCCGATGATGGTTATGATAATTTGATCTGAGAAGACACAGAGATTTGAACTAGCAGAAAGGAGGATGCAAATCCCCCAGTAAATCCCTACACTATATAGCCCCCAGCCTGCCGGGAGAGTTTAATATCTACTGGAATGATTAAACTGAAAAGGTGAAACCACCATTGTAGTAATAAGAAGTAGGGCTGTGCAACAGGGGTTGGAGAGTGGGCTAATAGTTTGCACTGCAACTCTGACCTCCAATGTACACATACGATCCAGAACACCAACATATATTTATCTTTTCCTTTTTTTTATGAATATCTTTGACGAATGGAACAAATTGGGTAATGATGCTTTTTCTTTTATTAATTTATTAATAATTATGGTCTTCATTCAAGAGCCACGATAAAGTACCGCTTTGTTGTGGGAAATAGACTGCAGTAATCATAATAATAAATAGATTAGAAAATGAATAGGTAGATAAATAAAAAAATATAATACACTTTTTGGCAGTTTGTATATATGATGAGACGCTTTATGATATATTTAGTATGGCATTTTATTTAACAGTTGTCAAATCAGCTTCAGCTGGTGGATTTCTTTTTCTCCATGACATTATCCAACATACTTCTCAAAGATTAATTTATATTTTTTGAATAACAAATGTTTAAAATGTACTAACAATGTATATTTTTTCTGCCTATTTATATACAGTAAGAGACTGTTTTCCATTGTAATTATTAAGAAAAGGTCATCCATACTGGTGGCAACACAATGCTCTTAATCTGATTAACAACTCATAAGTGGGAGGCCACAATTTGTTCCTCACACTAATTACTGTAATTAAACATTATGTTGGTGCAGAAAAGTGTCCCTTAAATGCATATGCAAAATCAAAGGTTGCCACCTTTGCTGCCAGTTACAAAAATCCTTTTGTATCACCAATCTCTTCGTAATTTAAAGCTGAATCAAGCTATTTTTAACCACAAAAAGCAACATAATCTTAATATTACATATAGTATCATCCCATTATTATGGCTAACATGTTAAAAAATGCTTTCTCACAGATCCACCAGAGACCAGAGTGCAGCATTAGCCATCCCGGTTCCTCTTTCTCATCTGCTGTCGATTTCACGGCAGTTCCTTCATTTTTTCATTCATTGATTATTATCAAACTGTCAGAGTATCAAGGTGGGAGGAAAATGGCTTTTTAAAGTGTATGAGAGCAGCCAATCTGATTTACCATGATGAAACTAGCCGCTATAAACCCACTGATAATATATGATAACAGATACTTCGTAATCTCATTCTGTATAAAAGTCTGCCTTTCACCCACAAAAGTGTTCCACCCGTCACATGCCACACGGTGTATCCTGTAGCATGTCCTGTGTCTTGATTTACAAAAAGAGTGGGCATGTTGTCGCCAGCCACTTCTTTTTTTCCTGCCAGCGGGGAGATTTATTGGGAGGGTGTAACTGACTATCCCCAGATCCCATCACCCATGGTCAGGCCCCCAGACCAACTGGTAGCATTCACCATTGCAGTGACAAGGGCGTAATCCCTCACTGGCTTCCCACCCGCTAACTACCAGTTGTGTTTCAGGTACCACTGCCAGATGATGAACCTACAGCATGCCACCCGTTTCTACAGAGGTGGTGAGTATTTTGCTACTGTATGCCACTCTTTTGTGCAAAACAATTTTGTGCTAAAATGCTAGCATACAGTTTAATGGGCTGTGGACGGCTGGCCACGGTTCACGGAATGTTGATTCTCAGTGGGTCCAGCAGTACTATTTAACCTTTCTCAACTCAGGTGGTCATTTGATTTAACAATAATATAATAAAATATTGCTTGATGGATCATGAAAACAATTCAATAGTTAAGATGCATATATAGAAATACATTATATTTCTAATCATTGGTACTGTAAGCCTATTGACATGTCTTTGTTAACTCAGTGAACTCTTGACATTTCAAAAAGTCAAGAAGTCGTGTCGGGAAATCATCTTTGTTTTGATTGGCTTCTGCTTTGGTTAGTCAACAGAATAAAATACCCAGCTGACATGGCACCACCTGACTCCACACCCCTCATCTAAATGTCTATTAATAGTTTTAATAAGTGTGGACCTTATAAAACCCACAAGGTTTTCACCAGAACCAAATCTGATAGCTCTGCTAGGTTCTATGAAAAAGGTCATGGAAGGATTCAAAGAATACAATTCCCTTGTAAGTAAATTTAGTACTCTCGTAAAATCCTGCCCCATATAAATTCTAATTGTAGTGTACATATAATACAACAGTACCTGCTAAGAATCCTAGAAGTAAAAGAAATAAATTGACCTTCTAATAGTAGCACTCAGAAAAGGTAATTGCATTTACATTACTAATTATGTTTTAGGGGCTTACTATGCAATACTTTTTTAATAGAATGTGCCCAGTGCTTTAATAAGCAACCAGATTAATGACTGACTCGACAACTGTGTTTCTGAACTGACATATCTAACATCTCACAGTTATTTTTCTCTTTCCTTGAAGTAAATTCAACATAATGGGTGTCCCTACTTAATTGGATCTCATAGTCTGTTGTTTCTTCACGTTCACTGGTTCAGTAACTGTAAAAAACATTGCACCAGTGACAACTGTTTAAGCAGTAATAAGAAAAATAATGTGCTTAGAATATCTTGTTACTTAGTATTGTACTACCCCCGACTTTGCTCTATAAAGTTTAACTGAAGAGGCATGTAACTTATGCCAAGAGGGTGTTGATCCTGCAAAAATCCAAATGATAAAACAGAAAGGAAAGAGATATGTCATAATTATGATCAAAGTAATTAGATTGTATTCCATCCAATGATCAGTCCTGCTTGGACATCCTGTTTGGGTCAATTCTTGGTTGTGATTCACTACACTGTTGAAGGCATCCTGGGCTGAAGGTCAGTTGACTTTTGGGTATGACATAAATTACAATTGTAATTAACCACAGCAGGATAATACAGGAGTACACTGGATCAGCACACCACGAGGACCAACTGAGACATGTAAGCAGGGTTAATTTACTCTATTACTCAGTTCATGCTTTTGTATCTAAAGTGCTGTTGTTACATTGATACCTCCCCTCCAAACAGACCTGCATGTTAACCTGTAACACACGATAAAAATGCATTTTTATCTTTTTGTATTATCCTGCTAAACAGTATCCAGGCACAAAAGCAACCAACTTGCAGGGTAAATGCGACGACTCATTCTGGCTCCATACACAGTAATTCTGCTCTAGCCCCTTTAGTCTCTGCTGGCTAAATCCTCTGTTAGAGATAGAGGCTGGGTTTGATCCCCTGTAGGATCTCAGTTTATCTCTCTTGCAAATCTGCTGCCAGATGACAGGGTTAGCTTTGTGGACTGTGGCGGCCCACGCTCTCTTAAAGATCGACACAATGCCTGGTGCCACAGTGTTTCTGCTGTTTTACAATTGTGATGACTCCAGGACTGATACGGGGTTCAAGGGTCATTTATACATGTTTTTTTTCTTTTTCTTCTATTTGTTCAAATATATTTTCATTCATTTCATATATTTCCTACACCAATGTCGCATTGGAGGAAAAAAATCAGTTTATCATGCAATATCTCAATGTCTAAATGAAACTCCCTGTAAATAGTTTTGTGTCATTGTGTAAATGCACTGTTAATTACTGCATTTATAATTGTAAGAAATAATTTTTGTTTATTTTGTGGTGATTTTGTGCCCATTCTGAAATTATATATAATTTTGGAACGTAACTTTGTGTCTCAACTTTCTCAGTTAATATAAATTTATATTTAATGTTGTGCCTGTTGTATATACAAAATACCAATACCAGTGAGCATCATAAGAAGTACAAAAGTAGAAAGTAGAAAATTCAAAAGAAAAAGAAATTGTATTATGTTTACGGATACAACCATGGCCTGTACAGTCCTCTGTGTGCTACACATGCCCAGTCGCTGCTGTGTGCAGGAACACACGTGTGTCTTGTGTCATCATTTCATCAGCGCTGTGCAACCAGCTGCTGTTGCTGCTTGCTCATTAAACATTTGTAGAGTCAATACAAATTCCACCAAGGCTCCCTTCCTCAGGGCAAACACTGGAAAATACAGTATGTAAACGATGCTGCACTCATCATTCACCTCTGCAGAAAATAGAGCTATCTTCCCGCCCTACTGTATCAGTAACTAAGGGAGGGAGGGGGTCCAGAAGCAAACCTCCGCAATTCATTACGAGCCTGTGTCGCCTGCGGCAGATGAGAAGGTTTGCTGCTGTTGACAGCTCATCTCTCTGCAGAGAATCACTGATTATTGTTAAATGTCAATGTGAAATATCAAATCAGCATGTGAGAGTGCTTCTGCTGGCGTTCAAGTTTTATACATGAACTTTCTTAAAAACTTTATTGAACTAGGAAAACATTGGTGAGCAAGCCAACTCTTTAGTTGTTTTATATCCATTATGATACATTCACATCAGGGAACTTCCTTGAACAGTTTCAGTCGTACTGTGGCAGACTCAAGAGAGGGACTATGCTTCTCTTTTGCTTGTTACCTCAACCAGTGCAGGAACTTGACCCTTTTAATTCACCATCTTTTTTTCACTGACCTTTCCGGGTCATTCATCTTCCCTAAGATGACATCACCTGAGATGTCATATGACAAGGTGTGCTGTTTACCCACATTTTACAAGGTTTTCAGTATAAAATGTCAACCACAATTAAGTGAACCTGAAACAGAAAATAGAGTCTAATCTCTCCTATTTAAAGACAAAAAAACTGTTAGCCAAATCAAAGTCTGGTGTTGGGTATGAACACTACTCTGCCCACAAAGAAAATATAAGGAGAGAGAGAGAGAGAGAGAGAAGGTGATGACTTTCTGGACAGAATCAAACCAGGGATGTCACAGTTACATGGTATGCTTCTTTGACCGCTGGTTAAAGCTGTCTCTTAGACATTACAATAACCTAATTGTAGATTTGTGGGTTTTTTTTCATTAGAATGTATATTTTGTTATATTGTGTTTTGATATTTTTGAGTTGCCGTGTACACAGTGTTTCTTTCAGTATCCTGCACCTCAGAAAAGCAGAGTACATTTATGTATTGTGCTCTAGCATTTAAAAGATCTGTATATTTGACTGATGGTATGAGGCTCTACTAACTTCAGCGCAGACTGAGAGAAAGCTGCAGAGACTGTATTGACTGCTGTGGTGAGTAATCTGGCTACTGGCCTTCCACCCCCACATTGCGAATGTGAGAATAGCCTGCTAGGAGCAAAAGCACTCTGGGGCCTGCTTATCAAACGCCTTTGTGTGATCCCGGCTAGCTAGGCCCTCGTGGTTCACTGTGTGAGTAAGACATTGCAGGAGACACTGTAACTCGGTTCCACTGCCACAAGAAACCTTGGAAATCTTGCAAAGCAGTGTCAAATAGTGCGAAATGTAACAAACATTAGTGCTTTTCAAAATCCTTTGGAAATATGAATAAATAATATATACATTTTTTTCTACTTTTACTTAGTACTGTAAATAAAGGCAAATCAGTAAAGCATTATTGTATAGTTCAGGCTGGAGTTCAGACAAAAAACTTCAAGAAGAAGAAAATGAACAGAAAAATAACATGATATCATAACTTATAAATAGAGAGCTCTTTGTCGTTGTTTCAACACAACTCAGTGAAGGATTGCACAGTCGCATGTCATATAAGTTACCAAACTAACTGAAATTGCGTGCTTCAACCAGCTAAAGTTCACATGGGTAAAGTGTGCAAACACCAAAAGTTAGTTTACTTTCCCCCCCTCATGGCTGACCTCGAATTTCCTATGTCGCAGACACTTTGAAATCCAGTTTGTTTTTGGGCCCTTCAAAAGACAACACTCACTTTTTCATGGTGTAAATTCTTGTGGGCCTGAATTACAACAACAGATGCAAATAGTTTGTGTATATTTGGTCAGATGTTTTGTATTTATTGCTTTTATTACACATATACCACAAGGTATCTTGGGCAGATTTTTAAAAAAAGCAACATTTTATTGTCTAGGACTTAACATCTCTCATCAGTTGAAACAAGATTTAAGAGATAAGGCAGAAATCTAACCTTAACATGAACTTTGTGTGAACGTATGACCCTGAGTGGTATGATCTTACTCTGGCGTGAGACTAAACAGGTCCAATGTGTGCCAAATGATTCAGAAAGAATCAACATTTATTGAACTTATCTGTCCAGAATCTTAGTTTGCTTTTGATCTTATCACAAATTTCATTAGCGAAACTTTATCAAATTTACACCAGAGGAAACATGCAGTGACGGTGTGTCATAAATACAAAAATAAAAATCATAACACAACAACTTTCTGGAAATTATTTTCCTACCTATTTAGTTGCCCAGGAGGTGAAGTTAACAAGAAATGTGGCATGCAGAGCGAGGTGCCAGACAGTCAACACTCGACTCCACTAAACAAAAGTAAACACAAAGTCCAAAGATAGCTGATGGCTGTCAGTCAAACCCATCCCCAGCTGCCTTCGCCTGTCAGCCGTCACTCTTTTCCCATGGTTCCTCTGGGCTGGAGTATCCCTGCCCATGTTTTTAGATAAACAGATCAGATTCCTCTTCAAACAGGCCGCTGCCGTCCCTTTTGATAACAATGTAATAATTCAAAACAAATGATTCAGCTCTTTGATGAGAGCACTTTTATGGGTGATGAAGACTCACCCTCACACTGACATCTGTTTGATTTTATCTTCTTGAACTTTATCCTCTGCTGGAAAATTTACTGGCTCTGACCAGAGCAGTGTGTTAAAGCCAGACTAATAGAGGGGCAAAGACAACTGAGACACTGGGCAGGACAGCTCGTCTTAACCCTCAAAGCCTGTAACATATAGTGCACTTATACTACTCAAGCATGTAAGGAGTATCACGTTTTCAGTGCCATGAAATTTAGCAAAATGAGCACATTTTAAAATCCAAATAATATCACCTGTGTGGAAGTTCACCTGGTAGATGGTCAAATACAACTTCCCATTTCACGAGAAGGAGTTCTGTGCTGTAAGTAAGGTTTTATTTTGACCCAAATTTTTCCTTAAAATCTCATCTTAATGGCGATGAAATTGCAGAAACATTAACATGTTTTGCTTGGATGTTTGACCCTCATTGTGCAGGATCTTGTTTCTACAGAGTTTCACAGTAGAAGACTGTTTTCACATTTGTCTGCTGAAGGGGAAAAGTTTCTCAGCGCTCACCTTAAATCTCAGTTTAAGACGTGTACGTAGGAGCGTGATTTTGTGACATCACAACTAGTTTGGAAGCCAATCGTGGTCCAACATGCAACTTACACAGCGTGAGGTGGAAACTTTAAATCTCCAGCGCACATACACTGAGAAAGGACTTTTCAGTGAAGTAGGAGACAAATTGTGTCCAGTAATTAAACAAAACATGTTTGCGCATTTACAAATTCTGGATTTTGTTCAAATAGAACTTTTTTTGTGGAAAAACCATAACAGGCAGGAATTATTACTCAAAGAAGAGTGTTTTTATGTGTCTTAAGATAAACCTGGAGGGGATCTTTAATGATAACAATATCTTAATCAAAGTTGAGTGTAAAAGTTAGTTCCATACTTCCACCTAAGGAAGAAGTAGACGTAGAGTTAAGAATTTGTTGTCAAATTAAAGTTGTTTCATGTCTAAATTTAACCTGTAGCCAACTATTTCCTGTCGTGTCACATAGCTTAGTCTTTTAACAGCAGCAGAAAGTGTTTGCAGAAGAGCTAAGGTTATAGCAGAATAACTTGAGCCGATCATCTGCCGCTCTTTACTGGAATATGTGTGAATCAACAGCACCATGAAACCAAAACCTGGCCCTCCTATTTCTTAATATCAGCGCTACCTTCTCATGCTTCTCTATATTTCTTCCTTTGACGAGGGCCGGGGGGGGGCTTCCTCTGCTCTAGACCCTGGCCGTGGTTGGAGCTGTATGCTAAAGCCATGGTCAGGCCCCAGAGATTTCCAGCCTCTTAGATGCCTATAACTCATCCCTAGCCCTGCTTCTGAAAGGAGATTTTCCCCCCTCAATCCCAGGCCTGAAATATCCTTTCAAAGGCCGCAGACTGGAGACAGATATGTAGGTGTTTTAGATAAGGTAGGAATTGCATTAAAGGATTTTTCCGTTTTAAAGCTGTTGCCATCTTTTTTTGCCCTTTCCCATAGACTTGAGAAGAGTAGTTGAGAAAGGATGGAAAGGGGGGGGGTAAGAGATGTACTTTAGGACGGACTAGTCCGTACATTTGTGGTCAGTTCACAGCTCATAAAAGACTAGCGCTAACCTCAGTAAAAATTGAATAATGTAGAGTGGCTAGAGGCAGCGCAGAACCTTCTCAAAGAATACTAAAGTTATTGACCCAAGTTTGGAGGAAAAGCCTCCCAGCTCATTGATCTCTTCACCAGCATAATTACAGGGCAGTGAGATGAATCTTCATGTGGAAGAAAATAGAAAATTCAGAGTGATGAATTTTCAGAGTGATGAGGATTCTTGCCAAATGCAACCGTTAAATTAAAAGCTCTTTCCCAAAACCTCAGAAAGGGATAATTTTGTTTTGCGAAGGCGAGTGTAGCCAAAAAGAGACTGTAAAAGTCAACAGTCTCACCCAGGCTGCGGCGTGTGAAAGTGAAAAGTCAGTTTAAACAGCAGGTCCGTTAAGGCCTTAGTATGTATGTAGGTATGTGCACGGAATTCCCAACTTCTTCTCTCCACGCTTCTCTGTTTTATAAGAGCTTACGCTTCGCTTTGGCATTTACTTTAAAACTTTATAATTATGTGGCCTCCTTCTTCCCCCAGCCGACTGTGTTTACATTTGCCAGCTTAACATGCACACGGTCCAGTCCACACACACAGCTCTTCCACAGTCCACATGTCGTTCTGCGGCAGTGTTTGTTGGACTGGGCTACAGAGAGATTAGTCGCCTCGTTCCCTCTGGTGCTTCGGCGTAATGTTCCTCACCCAAAGGGCTTGGCTGCTCATTTTCCAATAGGACCTTGGAGCGGGAACTTGACCCTTATTTTGAAATTAGCATATATTTTCCCTCGCAAAGCATGCTGAAATGTACTAAAATTTTAAATTCTCCTATCATTCTCCTATCTTATTCACTCACTTATTCATATGTACAGCGCCTCTCCATTTACTTTGACTTAAATTGAAATATTCAGAATATAGTAAGAATCTGAAAGGAGAATTATAGTAAAAGAGTGTGAATAATATCTTTCAAATTATTTTCTTTTGGTATCACAAGATTAAATGAAGTTATAGTCGATGATGAACGCACAGTGCGAAATATGGAGATCATTTTTAGTTGTATTTCAGGAAAACAATAAAATAAACTTTTCTCTTTTGTCTGCATGTAGTGAAAAGATTTTATTTTAAAAGTAGTTTTAAAATTGCTGCGTGGCCCAAGCAGATGAACTCAATGAGGGATCATAGTTTTCACCTCGTACGTTTACTTCATGAAAAGAGAAAGTGTCCCTGAGTATTTTAAGAGAAGAGAAAGCCTTTTACTTTAATATGCTGTAAATATCCCAGTGGTAATGATAGAAAAACATCCAGTCATAAATCAAAGTATTTGAAACGCTGTTGAACCAAGCCCAGATATTTGCTGAAATAATATATCACATATCTCATATTGAGAAAATTACAGACAAGCACACTCAGTCTAGGGAAGGGCGCTAGACTAGACAGGGACTAGGACCCACATGGTCAAAAACCCACACATCAGTGGATTCGTAACGGCATGAGAGAGAAAAATAAGAAAGACAGGGAGTAGGAGAACTTGCTGAAAACATGCTTGTGGCTGAAATCGAGGCAGGAAAGACTAAAATCTGCACACAGGAAAGCTAAAGATTTACCGACTAAATGATTTTGATTATGGGGCAAAAAGTGTAGTCTGGTCTTGCTATCCTCCTTTTGTCTTCAGTACATCTTCATTCAGAATCTGCAAACCAGGACGACCGTTTTAAAGATCTCTAAGGTAAGAATGGCTTCATTTCTATTCTTTGCTGCTCCATTGTGCTGTTTTTTTCTATTCCAGCACAGCTCATTGGCTCATTTGTTGTTTGGTGGTGTACATTTTACTTATTGAGCAGTGGAGTTTTGTACAGCCTAGGCAGAGATTAAGACAAATTCTGATAAGGACTGGAAGTTGACTCTCAGCATTAAGGAGGATTAATGTTTAGCTCTGTGTGGCAGGGGCCTTCTCAGTGGCTGTGTTTACGCAGTGTTGCAGACCCCGCATTAATCCAAAATTAGTATAAAAGATCAGCTGTGGCCACTGAGGCGAACCTTCACAGGGCTTAGGCCAGTAATCAAGTCTCACTTTGGGACAATGAGCGCCTGGAAGGTCAATGAGAGGCCTGGGTTGAAGGGACGAGGAGATTGAGGTGGGGGGTGGGAGAGTGGTGAGGGACTTTTGGTGACCACATGGTTTAATTTAGGTGAGATCCCCACACACACACACACACACGGTTTGCCCCCACAGTATGTGCCTTCTTCTCTTTATGTTGGGTGTTCATGACCGTGATTTGTTTTTGTTACAGCTGCAGAGGACATTAGTGTTTATAATTTAACACTTAAAAGACATTTCTTCCTTTTCCTTGAAGCCCGTCTGAAATCTTATACATGTATTTGATGTCACACAAGTTTACATTTCAGCACACTAAGTATTAGCTCTGTCACATAATTATAATGTGTGCTGAGGGATTATAACAATAAATAGTATAAGACTATCTAGCTGCTTGTAGCGTAGAACAACATCTCCTGTTCCAACGCAAACCAACACTGAGCAGAGCCAGTAGGAGAATCACAGGAGATGTCTCGGCTCCAGGACCGTCTTTTACAGGAAAGTAACACTGTGTCAAATTGAAAACAAGCAGTATAAAAATCAGCAGTGAATTTTCCACTGCCAAACTAGTGCTGGCTGGTGCAATACAAGAGGCAGCACCACTGAATTCAGTTAGGAAAATAAAATAAAGGAAATATAGCTCAGCACAAACCGCAGCCCTTGGATGATGAATACTCGCAAAACTGTTGATATCTGCATTATTTTGTGTTTTAAAACCACTCATACTGTGAGCGGCCACATTCAAACCTGCTTCCAAAAGGAGACAATTTTATTGACATTTTAAATAAGGCTCAGCATACAGTACATGTAGCCTTATCATGTGGCCAAGTGACCATCTCTGCTGCTGCAAAAAGGGTCTGAGGAACTTGTAAATACTTTCCAAACTACATCTATAAAGTTCCTAAATTATTTATTTATAGGGATTTTATAGCGCCTGGGCAAATTACAGTGCCCTTGAAACAGAAACAGAAAATCATCTCCTCAATCAACTATTCTTGGCACGTGCCCAACTTCATCCTGCACTAACTTTTCCACAGTAGTCCCATCATGTCTGTCTTTTGTCCACACGTTAACAACAGACAAACTACAAATGAAAGGGTAAAAGCACAAAAAAAAACAACAGCAACACAGCCAAACGATAATTTAGGGCATTTGCACCACATTGTGGTGGAAGCAGCTCTCTTCAAGTGCCAGCAGGGTACCAGCGAACCCCCCACCCCAGCCACCCACTGCTCCTGCTAAGATTAGACAAATTAAACACTATTATTCACGTCACTCCCACAGCTGGCCTTTTAAGTGGTTCTACGTTAACTATCATAATGGTTTGCTCTGAAAGCCACAGTCTTCTCCTTAATTTACAATATGAAAAAGCACTTCTGGCCAAGTCTCGGTGGGATTTTTCTTCTCTTCTGCCTCATGTTGTGAAGGAAAAGTAGGTTTTCTTTATACTGCTGTTTCTAGTATGCATGAATTTCTAATGTAAAACATTTTCTATTCATATCTATATTTAACCAGCATATGCAACAAGTTAGTAAAGAAGTATATTGTTAGGAAATAGGTTATTGAATTTAAAACATGATTGCTTTTAGATTTTTTTTTCTCACAGTGAGAAACATTTATTTCCCAATGGTAAAGTTTTGTATAGTATGGTTAAAAGTCAGCCAGGACTCTTGAAGTGAGCTTTAATCAATCATACCTATACACTATTTTATCATTTACAAGAAGACATTCCTGAGTTTGTGTCCTTGTGAGGTAAGACTATAGTCGGTCTGCCAGACTCTCACATCTGTCCATACGTTTTTAATGTAGTCTCCTGTTGGGAAAAAGCCCTTTCATTTTCCCTGTTGTATCCCCATAACCTGATAATGGATGTGGTATTGGCCAGGGGCCCGTGGACTGAGGACTGCCGGTGATGGATAACCTAGTTTCAGACCCATCATCACCGTACAGCATGTGCCTTGTATCTGTAGTAAAATACCCCCCACCCACACTGAGCATGCTCCAGATATGGATTTAGGGAAGTGACAGTAAGTGACCTCCTGTTGGCTGCGTTACATTTTAAACCTCTATTACTGCCACAAACTCATAACAGAGGACTCAGTTATTAAACCACATTGGTATGGGATGGACAAAACAATGGAAACACCACATAAACAACAACTTTAGCTTCACTGAAATGAAGGCACAATTGCAGAAGCAGGTACAAAGGCCAAACACAGTTAATTATGGGTCAGCCTTAAAAGAGGTAAACAGGTCATCACATTATATATACATTAATATATATATATATATGGTACCAGAATTAACAAAACTTTAAAACAGTCAGCAAAAAATGTACATGATGGGTTTCACAAAGGTTTTTTTTTTTTATGGTGGGCTTTGAAATCCTTTTGTATTTAAAGGGACACTCGACTGTTTTTACACATGAAGTTCAGTTTACTTGTCATGAGTACGACTCAGCCTGTAGAAACAGTTGTATAATGTCTTCTCTGGCTCTGGAGGGAGAAAATAACCTCCATAATGTCATCAGGGTTATCTTGGCTTGAGATCAGAGATTTGAGGTTTGAGAAAAGTGGCCATTTAGGAAGCTGGGAGGGTCTAATGAAAGACACAATTGAGTTGTAATATGGGAAATGCTGGATCCGGTGTTTTTGAGGCCTGACTCACACTGTACTACAGACTTAAAGTCAAAGTATCTCTGCTTCTGCTGCTTCAATATTTACCATTAATTTTTATGTCTCTTGTGAGCCACCCACTTTAATGGAAGTGCAATACAAACTTGCTGGAGTTGCCCTTTAAGTACATTGCACCAAGCTGAGCAAGGATAAGTAAGAAGTACTTTCCTGATCTATCTTGTGATCTGATGAGTCATAATTCACCCTATTTCCTCCATATCGAGTGGTTTACAATTTGAGAAAACTATGCAGTGGTATCTACCCTCAATATCTGTTGCCAACATATAAACATGGCGATGGATCTGTTTTGGTAATGGCAGCCGTCTTTTAGAATATAACATACAAGGTCTTCATAGGAGTAAAGGAAAATGAGCCTAATGTAGTGGACAAGGTGTACTCTAGGGTACAAACTGATCAGCTATCACCACAGGCAAAGCAAAAAACACTGTTTATGTGCCTGAATATGCAGTTCCACAAGTGGCTGCTGGATGTTGGCTCCAAGAAAATCTCTGACTCCATAGAGATCCAATTAAAAACATGTTTAATTCTCTCTCTCTCAGAACACAAAGTAAGGCTAGGCAAGTTTTATAAATGCTTTACCTAAGGAATTTAAATACATTTTAAAAACATTTCAAGGACAATCGGAAGGGAAGTAAAATAAAATATTGTTAAATTTGGTGTTGAACCCAAATCCAAGCTGCAAAATGTTGCTTTAGGGATGAATCATACCGGAGTTAGTTGCATGTCTTCAACTTTTGTGCAATGTTAAGAGCATGAATATGATTTATATTCAAGTCATACCTCAAAGGACTAGAGGCTTTCCTTAGTGAAGAAGGACTAATACACCACTGCATTATTATGGCCACATCTGGCAAAGCTTTCTCATAAATGTTAAACATTAACTAAATTATACTAATACAGTAACAAATTCAACTGAATACAGTGTAGATTGGTGCTCTTTGTGAAATCTGAGTTGCATCAGCGAGACCATAAAACACAGATTTTTGTTACATGATCACGCTGTTATGACTCGAGTCTGTGTGTTCTCCCCAAAACCAACTTTTGGAAAACGTATCCACAGTTCGAGCCAGTTTCTGGTGTCATAACCAACACCATCGCTGCAGGAGCCAGGGGAGCAGAGAAACACAGCCTGCTTCCACTCGTCTACTCCCAACATTATTACCTTCGATGAGTCTTGCATATCAACTTCAAATCCAGCACCGGGGAGCTGCACATAACTTATTTGCAGAGGAGAGAAAAAAAAAAAGAGAGAGTTCTCCTGCCGGTTGAGATAGGTTGATTGTATGTCTATACAAATAGTGATAGAATAGCTCAGTGAAACAATCACTTTGTCTGTGCTGTGTACTAAAACACCCTTTAGTTTGAGTTTTAGATTTACTAGAGTGTAATTACTCCACTTTAAGTGTCCTTAGCAGAGTAGAAATGATTATTGCAGGTCATTTCTTGTATTCAGTCTTAGTAGTACGGAATGAAAACATTTCACTTTTCAATGCAGTTTCTCTTGATCCACTATTTTTAGAGCATTTAAGAACATAATGCATTAAGACAAATCCTATGAAATTCCTTGTTTAGTTGGATATTTCTGGGGACAAACCTTTAACAGTGAATATTTTTTCATAAGCACAGAGGAATTGTGGTTTGCATTAATCATTCCTAAATTATGAATCAAGTCTTGTGAACTGTCTTTTTTGTTGGTGGGAGCCGCAGCGCCGCAGGAGGTAATTAGTCCAAGCGGGGTTAAAGCTGTGACACACAATTCGAAAACAGCTGTACGACTCACCATACAGCGTGAGTCTGTTTGTCCCCGAGTGTCTTGAGGAGCTGCAGGCGGCTGGTTCTCATCCTCGCTGTGATGATTTATGCCTGACACATCTTAGTACAGTAAAAAGAGTCAGCATACAAAAAAGAAAAGGAAAGAAAAAAAAAAAAAAAGATGCTCTTCACGTTCACATGTTTTGCATTTCTGCCTGCATGGGCGAGGATGACATTTCATTTCTTACCCAGAGTCATCTCAAAAGGGCTAATTCAATTTGCACTCCAAGCTGTTTCTAATCCTCTCTCCCTTCTCAATTTTTCACTCCATCGTCTGAATACCAGAACATTTGCCGTTTGATTGTCTTTTAATGGCAAACGTGGGACATTTTTTACACAGCTGTTGGTGAAAAGTTAACAAGAAAACAGTTTGTCAAATGTATCCAAATATCCCGGTAATTGTATGGTGGAATTATAGAACTCCATTGAGAAGATATTTGCATGTTTTTTTTTTATTTGTTGGGACGTTCACTAATCTCTTTGATTACTCTTTACCAGGCTGATTGTTCAAGTACATGAAGGTACCAGTGGGTTTTACTAAAAAGAATATGTATATATTGAATATGTAGTTTGGTCCTGGAATATAAACTAGTTTTGAACCTGATTGTGCAAACTAGCTGAACTTAAGCCAGAAACTAAAAAAGGAACAGTTTGACATTTTGGGAAATATGCTTATTCTCTCTCTTGTAGTTAGATGAGTAGATCAATTAGCTTAGCTTAGCATAAAGACTGCAAGCAGGAACTCTTGTAACTTCCAATAAAACCACAAACTTAACATTTATGTTTGTGTACAGACTAAACAAAATAGATGTGTGTTAATAACTGAGCTTTGGGGGGAACGTATTTTTTTTAACAGCCAGGCTAGCTGTTTTCCCTCTGCTTTTAGGCTTAACACTAAGCTAATCACCTACGGGCTCTGGCTCCATATTTAGCATGCAGACATGAGAGTGGCATTCATCTTCTTATCCAACTCTCAGCAGGAACGTCCAAGTTTTCTTTTAAAGGGGTACTCCAGTGATTTAGCATTGCCCTTCAATGAAGTTGGGGGACCTAAGAGAGACAAATTTATAAGAACAGCAGAATTTGATGCATCAGAAGCCAAGATATCTTTCCTAAGATGAGATAAGCTCCAAAAATCTGAATCATACAATTCATTACGCCTTCCCTTTGTGGTAAACGCCCAGTGTTCAAATTGATTTGCCACCCGTTTGTAACTGAGGTTCCCCGTTTAAAAACTGTATTCTTGAAGCCCTAATGACCCCATTTCTTATTTCCTCAGACTTGGCAAAGCTCCTCCGGAGTCACAGACAACATTATACAACTGTTTTCACAGGCTGAGTAATATTACTAATAACCAGTAAACTGACCTTGATGTGTATAATCGGTGGAGTGCCCTTTCAACATGCAGCTGAATTGAAAGATAATTCTTCTTTTTTCAATGTGTAGCCTTCATGAAATGTGTTATTATTAACGCCTGATAGTACTTTTGCAACAAGGCCTTCCATCAGCTACTGCTAGAATAGTTGCGCTTCTATATTTAAGTGTAGTGGTCATGCATGATCCATTGTGAGCTCAGAAAGGCACTCGTCATGCCAGGCCACAGTATCAAACAACTGGCGCTGACTGTTGCCATGAGAGTTTCTCCACACTGGCCACAGCTCGCTCGCTCGCACTGCGCCTGCCACTAACAGCCCTCGCAAGGTAATCCTCACCCACTTATGTGTGCGCGTGTGAAACTAATTTTCTCATCCGCTCGTCAAGTTAGCTAGTGGATTTCAAAAAGGGACATCCACTTTTACTATTTTACTGTAAATTTACAAACTTTCTTGAGTGATCATTTGACCTTTGATTGTTGTGGTGATCCTCTTTTCAGCAAATGCCCATTTTGTAAAGCTGTAAAGGTTGTGCTTCTATACGACAGCAGCTGGGTGGTGACTTTGGTATCTGAAGTCAACATTAGCATTTGGCATGTAATTCTAGGTCACATCAACAGGGTGCAAAAGTGAAAGTAAGAAGGGAAATACTGTACATTTCTGAAGTTCTTAAGTCATCTCTAAGGAAAATACTCACATGTGCGGCGTGTAAATAAATAACACAAAAACATCTGCGTTTCCAACCTCAGCCAAGTAACATGACACTAGACATAATAGCAGAGATAAACTGAGAGTTCTGGCTACACTGGCAGTCCAACAGGTTATGGGAGAAGTTTCTCTTTACCAGCCCTGCACGCCATGTCCCTGCACCGCATTTCTGTCCATTAACACATCAACTGTGTACGCACTCAATTTGGGAGCGTAATAAGAGGCAGATGAGTCTTGAAGCCGCTCCCCTCGCAGCCGGCAGAGACCCAGTAGAAAGGAAAATTTGTCCAACTAAAATCACCCCAACAGGGGGGAGCTCTTAGGTCAGAAGCCCTTAAGTTGAGGCGAGCAGACACTCCTATGAGTTTGTGATGAAAACTGTGTGATCCATCATCACTGGCACGTTCGTCTGTTAAGGGACTGTAAGCATGCTGGGAGCTCCCACGGGCCTCCACTTGATCACAGTTAAGCTGAGCTACATGGGGCACCAAAGCTATCACTCATTATGAAAATGGAGGGAAACTGAGATAAGCTTCCACATTAAATAATTAAAGTAGAGCCTCATAGGGACTGGTTAAAGTAGATATGCAGCAAGAAGGAAAATCACCTTAATATATCCCTTCATTTTCAATGTTTTCACAAGAGCTTTTATGTATAATACTTGTCACTGGCTTGGCAACATGGCTGAAATCAATATTAATGAGCTTTTTTTTTTAATACATGCACATGTATTCAAAATCAATACTAATAATACTTTTGCAATAGCACAGTGGCAAAATATGAAAGACATGAACTTAAAACGGCAAGAATGTGTAATTTCCATGACCTACAACTCGATGCTAAAGCACATTTGAGTGCTGCACTTCAGGCCAGGCGTTAATAAGTTGTTGTACTACTTTACACAGAGGAAAATCCCAGTAAAAGGTCAACTAATAAAACCTTTAAGTGCTGTGTTTAAAATAATCATCCATGATCTCTTTCCCCTGAATCCTCTTCCAAACAAAAGCTATTCTTAAACAGCAGTACCACCTTGTCTTACACCAGTGCTAATGTGACCCCCCACTTGCCCTACTAGCACAAAGGTAGCAACATCCCTAAGTCTTGGAGCCGAGACGAGTCTGGCTCTGATTACCATGGGAGCTACTGCCTCTGCCTGAGAAAATGCTGCTGGTTTAAAATAAATGTTATTGTTTGTCACAGGAAACCAATCTGATTACTGTTTCTTCTCTCATGCGCACACTTAACGCCGCGCACCGGGCTGTATTTACGCATGTGGTTTTCATTCAACCTCCCCAGTGAGGGGGAAACGGACACCTCGCGTTTTCATCTTTATTAAGTCACACTTTGGGGAAGGTTAAAATGGGGGTTGTTTACACAAAGTATTTGGCAAACTTTGGAAGACAATCTGTCTGTCCACATCAAACAATAGATTGAGTTTCTCTGCAGCAGCAGCAGCGTCTCAGAGAGGGAAAAGGACGACTCCTCTGATAGTCGTGACGTCTGTGTTTGCTCAACCTGACAGCGAAAGTGAGGAGCTGTTAAAGTGCGGTGTGAAGCTATTTTGGGTTCAGCAGGAATTGGCCATTATGACAGTATCATTTCACATTAGCTATGTGCGTTGTTACGGCAGAATTGTGCATGTGCACGTGTGTGACTGTGTCTGCAAATACAGATTGAAAATAGCATTGGAGGAGCCCTCTACCTCTTTCACACTGTGCCTTGTATCCCTCTTTCTCTGTCTTTCTCCCTTCCCGCTCTTTCTGAGTGTATCCCTCTGGGGATTAATGAAACGCACACACACCCCAAAAGCAAAAAAAAAAAAGTGCCAGTAAAAAACAGAATAAAGGGCTTAAAAGGCATCTGGGAGGAAAGCTGAGAAACCAAGGGACCCGTCAGCAGGGTCTGCCAAGGCTTAGAAGTCAGACTGTTTGTTTTGCTTCATATGTCGACGCGGCCGCTCTTTTTCTCCCAGTGTGGTTCTGTCCTGCCGTGATTCTCGGCCAGGCTGCTTCTATAAACTTCACCTCCGTGGGACACCTCTATTTGACACCCAGCAGACCAACAACACCCACCTCCCAGGGGGAAAAAAATAAAAAGAAAGGCAATATGTAAATGTTGTGAAAGGAGCCAATTAGGAAATGTATCTTGTTTGAAAGGGCTCGTAATTGTTTAATTCCAAAAACATGTTTTCGGCCTCCCTGGTAATGTGTCTCATGTGAGGCTGTGGCTTTCTGGAGAGAGGGGGTGGCTGTTGAAAGGGGGAGGAGGGATTTGAACGTGCTTGGTGGCAAACATTTGTTTATGTTTTCCTCCTGGTGCATCATTTCAAAGGGCAACATGCATGTCCCATTGTGGGCTTCACATCTCCCGCTGATTGGAAACACATTGCAGCACGCTCTGTATGGTAAAATGTCAAACCGACAGTTATGTCATGAATGAGAAAGAAATAGGGAGCATTATGTGATGCACTTTTTTGAGAAACAATAACTTACGCATTTAATCAGGGAGACATCAGCTCATTTGGTTTCACTTAAATCCACAAGTCCCTCCTGATGTGCAGTAATGGGTTGTTTTCCGGGACCCCACACTCCCAGTGAGAGGGAGTAAAATGTTGTGGGTGTGTGTGCGTGTGTGTGTTTGTGTGTGTGTGTGTGTGTGTGTGTGTGTGTGTGTGTGTGTGGTAGTGTGTGAATTCAAATGTGGTTTTAAAAAGAAAATGAATTGAAAATGAATCTTTCACTCCTTTTAGAGACAGGGATAAATAAAAGAAATCAGTAAAAAGAAACAGCACGTCTGTATAAGTGAATGAAGGAGGCCATGTGTTTCCTGCTCCTCTTTATTTTCCACTTCCACTGTGCTAAGCCTGAGCACATGGTTAACAAGACTCTGCCTTTTAATTGCTCCCATCGCACAGTTGAGGCATACTACCACAGTGATGTCCTTGAATGGACCACCAACCCTAAAACCTGGAAGAAACTTTTTTATTTCTTCTTTTTTTATTTCCTCATAAGTAGCCCCTGCGACCAATTTTACATTCCATCTAACATACATGGAAATCACATCTGTTCTCATTTTGATTGAATTGTAAAAAAAGTGAATCAATCTTTTGACATTTCATTTGTTAATGTGTCTTCCCTCTTCTCTAAATGAAATGCTGCCAGGTTCAACACATTTTCAAATTAAATCAGGATTCATTCAGATGTCACACTCACGGGGAATTACACTTATCCAAGTCCTAAAAATGGTCATGGACAAGGGTTTTATTAAACAGTAGAGAAGTAATTTAGCTGCTGGGAAGATGGAAATATACAAGCACAACTAACTGGATTTTTTTCCCTCATTAGGATTGGTTCACCGTATCATGGTTCTTTTAAATAGTGAAGGAATGACAACAAGGAAAACACTTTGTTTACAGAAAACACTATAATCTGAAAGCACAATTATCTGCCTCAAAGTAATTACCATGTAGAAGATGTTTTTGTGTATTTGCGTGTAATGTATTTTTGATATTTATAACATTAACTGCCTATGCAATTACATAAATATCCGTGGTATTGTAATACTGACAAAATATGCAGACAAAATACATGTTGGTACCACTGGTAAGAAGCAAGACTAATGACAAAGAGCAGTCAGTGTATTGCATTTCTTATTGCTGATTAAACAATGATTGCAAGCATAGGCAACAATTTCTGATATTTTTATCATCCGTTTGTTTCACAAACCTATAGGAAGTATTTTTCAAGTTAACAGTAGATGTTTAAGTAACAAAAACAAAAGCTTATTTTACAGGGACCACAAAACTATTACTAAAACTGAAATAATAAGTCATTGCATTGCTAATTCCTTGAACCAAGTGCAATTCAATCTAAACATCCCACACTGAGATTGACAGTTGTTGTTGTTATTACAAAACAACTGAATTCAAACTTTAAATCTGCTGGTAATGAAGTTACAAGGCTTGACTATTTAACGGTAAAAGAAACAAAAAAATATCCTAAATGTGCAACCAAATGTGAAAGTATTCTAAGAAGAAGAACATTTACCATATTTTCTCATATTACCTTTAGTTTGTGCACAAATGAGTACAGACAGCCAGTATGAGACTGACCAGGTGTTATCTGTATGAGCCTCCAGTAGCCGACAGCAGTGAGACAGCGGGCAGCACAGGGTGAACACGGTGCTGGGCAGGGTAAGGCCTTATCACCGCTTTAATTTTTCTCCCCAAGGTGAGCTGGGAAGAGATCAGTGGCACTAAACCCTGGGAATTACCCTAGATATTGGCCCCCTGTGCTCTGCAAATGAAATCCTGCCGTCGGCAGGAAGAACATGGTGGTTAACACTCTGAAAATCAGTTTTTGTGCAGACCACAGCTGGCGTGAAGGGGCAAGGCAAAGTAGTGGAGAAAGGAGAAGGAAGGGGGGAGAAAGGAGGCGGGGGGGGTGCTTTAAAAAAAATCGACATTTCTCATAAAGAGAGAAAGACAGAGAGAGAAGGCTCTTCTCTTGGCCTTTCCATTCTTTACTGCCTTCAGACTATGCATGTTGTTGTGCAACAAGTTTTAGTACCATAACTATTTGTCAAGTATGGTAAGTCTGTGTGGTGGCATTTGGGCCGAGACATGGTACACGGACAACAGACAAGTGCAAAATATGTGACAACAAACGGCAGTTTGTAGCTGTGTTGACCAAACTAGTAGTGAAACCAGAACCAGGGTCCAGCTGTCTGAGGGTCTGAGCAGGGGTCTTGGGGCCATGGCGAGTGGGTGAGCGGTGAGATAGAAATCACTCACTGTGATCATAACCTTCACAGTCCTGAACCTGACCAGCTGTCAGGCCTGGGTTCGCCTGCACCCACTATAAGCACTAGAGTTAAAAGTTCAATTTAAACAAGATAAACAATATATTTGTTTTTATGTAGCTGGTTTGTAGTTGGCAGTTTGTTTCAGTTGAACATTCTGTTGCTAGTTTCAACCGCTACTGGCACAGTTACATCCACCATTTTGTTAAATCTGTGACCAGGCAAATATCGACAGGCATCTCAATCTATTCCCTACTGCACTTGTTGGAACATAATGTGTACATTTTTTCATTATCATTATTATTATTATTATTATTATAGCTGCTTTGTGATAGTTGTTTCTTCTGTGATCAGTTTATTGCTAACCAAGCTAGCAATAGTAAGCTAGCTGCCTGAGGCTAATGTGTTGCTAACACAACATTCTAAGCAACTGTTTATTTACTGTTGGGCTGAATTTATGTATTTTACTCTTTTTACTTTTACTCTTGTTAACTCTATGTTCATGTTTACTAGATTAATTAATTGTTAATTGTGTTGTACCTCCTATGGGGAGTTAATGTTGATCTTTCATTGGTGTTTCTTCCTGGTATGTGGGACAGTGTGACTCATTTGACAGGTAGTCCATACCTTTACATAATGGTATTTGATCTTTTTTCTGAATTGTACTCACTATCATTGAATTTGTTGTCCAATACAGTTTTCACAGTTCCACAAAGGCTGTCTTCAACCTTGTTGTGTTTAGCTGGCTGCATAGCTGTGCAGCTACAGTGTAATGGGGGCAAAATATCATGTTTGAATATTTCAAAGGAAAAATCTATATTGAATAGAATAAACACCGGTATCTCAAAAATTACACCTTGCGTATTTTAATACAATAATCATCGTATTATATGACAAAATCCATATTTTTGAACTTGCTAGGAGAAAAGTGCTTCATAGTAACTAAAAAAAAGAGTGACTTTGTAATATATTTATATATTTCAAGTAGTTAACAAAGTAAAGTAGCTAATGACCTGGAAAATGAACAACTCTTCCCATCACCAAACTGACACCGCATTGAAGGGGAAACTGTATATGTTGTTATATTTCAACACTCACTTGTGTCAGTCTGAGTTTCTCTGCCTCACATAGATATACACAAATACACACCCATACACACAGCATGCATATACACACACCACATACACACACACACACACATCGTCACCCACATATACATACCCCCCTTGCTTCCCTCAACACTCACACACCGATATTATTTTTAGGATCTGATCAGGGTGTAAAACAAGACTGTCTCTCTTTAGAATACCCCTCACCATATTCTCCCAAAAATAGCAGGTGCCCATCCAGATAGCCACGGTGGGAGGATTCAGAGCTTCAAAATAAATGGAAGGATGTTTACTCATCGCCAGAATGAAAACAGTGCTAATCCCCAATCAAGTCCAAAAGGCAGATAGTTAGCAAGGAGAACCTAAAAATAGCCCAAAGGGTAACACATGCCAGCTACGATTGAGCTTAACTTTGATCTTACTATACACTGGCCCTTGTGCACAGAAAATGATTAGCACTTCTGTACAGTGATTTAGAACATACTATACATAGATGAACTTAAAGGACATAATATGATGAGCGCTGAGTGTTAGTGCATGTTCCACAGTTCAGTGGGATGGAAAATGCAGAGCGGTGGGGGTGTTTGGAAAACTGATGGAAAGCTTAGTTGGAAAACATAGTTAGAACAGACACAAGGGACTGATGACCTTGGCGATGAGCATGTTTTACTGAGGTGGTTGGGTTTCTATATCACCAAAATGCATTAATTGTCTGTGAAAGTTGAAAAGAGAAGATCAAAAAAAAAAAATTCTGATTTTTTACACAATACTCAAGTAATGGATTTATTTGTGATTCTAGCAAGTTGAGAATAAACACAATGTGGACATCTAAATCTCGAATTAATTTTGTTGACTATTTAATCAAAACTGAACATTAAACACAATCAGCCATGCTTTTGAGAAGCGAGAAATAAGTCTTCTCTAGCTTGATTTAGAAAAAGTCAAAATACAAATGGCTGTTTGCATCCCAGTGAGCGCATCACAAGAACTCTCTCAGGCTGCAGCAATTAAATACGAGTGTGCAACGCCACAAGTATCAAATGGACCATTACAACTGAAATATGGTTTCCATAATTGTTGAGCTTTTGAATGACATGTAACTGCTGAGTGAGTGTTTCTGTGTTGAAAGGGCGTGTTTTATTTTTCTTTGGGTTTCAGTGTTGGAGTTTGCGTTGGCCTTGTTTTTGTCTTTTGGAGAGCAGCACTCCCTGCAGCTGAAATATCATCTCTCACAATGTACCTTCATGTTCTACTATTTTGCATTCACAGTTTAGGGACAGTGGATGAAAATGACACATCTATATCTGGATCTGTAAGTCAACTTACCAAAATAACAACTCTTAAATTGGCGTGTCTTCCATTAATGTTAAAATGTACTGACGTTGGCAGAACAGATACCTCACTCGCTACATCATATCAAAAACTAGGATATTCACAACACTGTTTTACATGACAAATATGTGAAGTTTGATCTGCCACATTCTTTAATTCATCAACATTCACACTACATAAGTAGCATTTCAGTTCATGGTGATTTCATGCATTTGTGAGACTGGATCTTTCTGATGACACTGAAGAAGGAGCAAATTCAACATGTAAGCTCTAAGCATTAAGTAACATGGATGCGTTTCCTGAGACTAAAAAGTGTCACAGTAGACGAAGGTCTGACATTACAAGTAGTGCAAATAACTCTTTGATAATCTACAGATTAACAGTCACTTTAGACTTATTAGCTGAGGAACTGTGCATGTGTAGCGTGCAGTGGCTTGATATTCCGAATGCATGCGGAGTGGAAAGTTAGTGCTATTTTCCAAGTGGTTTGGAGGGGTGTTACCTGCACTTTGGCTGCTCAGTGAAGCGTTCCACGTTGTCTGCCATTTGGCTGACTATGACTGGCCTGTGCTCATGGCAAATAACCAGGGTGGCTGACTTTTAGGTAAAGTGATGGTAGGTAAATGGCCTCGTAAATGAAAATTGTTGGTTTATAAAATCTTGAAATTGACAGCTCATAAAACCTACTTTGCATGAATTGATTAAAAGGATGCTGATTCTAAATGGGACTTTTATTGTGAAATATGTCCCCACAACTGAATTAAGAGCACTTTACTCTTTTGCTGTAGCAGAACCAGTGTGCACACCAGTCTTAGCACTACCTTAGAGCAGCTAGTCACATCTCCTGCATGCAGAAGACATATTTCAGTAATCCATCTGTAAACAGCCTCCTCCTCATCCACAGTGGCAGAGAAAGGGAGAAAATACATCAAAAATAGTGTGATCCATTCTCCAATCAATGTTTGCCGGCCCCAGTTTAAAACTACACCACTGCTCCTGGCCAAGAAATGGTCCTACACAAAACCCTCCATAAAACTAAAACTTACTGTTTTTACACAGCGTATGGTTTTGGTAGAAATTAAACAACTGAGATACAACATGTTAATTAGTGAGCATTAAAAGGTGGTGCTAGGCAGATTTTTTATTTTTGGACAGAGCTAGGCTAACTGTTTCCTTCTGTTTCCAGTCTTTATGCTAAGCTATGCTAACCACCTGCTAGATCTACTGTAGCTTCATATTTTGTGTACCGACAACAGAGCGGTATCAATCTTCTCAGTCAACTCTCAGCAAGAAAACAACAAAAGAATCATACATTTCTGACATTTCCTCAAACGTTTAACAATCAAACAGTGCAGCCAGTACTGTCACATTATTTTCCTTGAATTCTCTCTTCACTAAGATTTCATTTTTACTCTTATCTTTGTTGTGTCAGATGTGGAGGCCATTGATACTCATGCTAACCACACTCTCCAATTTATTGCAAAAAAAAATATTATTATTATTGTTTCTGGCCTAATAAAACAGCTAACTTTCAACTTACATGGTATTTTCCTGGGTAAAACCTACATGAAAAACTAAAAACTATTAGAGAAGCAAGTGTTGCAAATGTTAAAAGTTTCCCAAACTGGGCTCCATCAACTTTGTTATATCCAGAAGCTAAAGAGATTGACAAAACGTGACCGTTATTTATATAAGGATAATAAGTGACACATACAGAATATCTAAATCAAGCTGAACTCAACAAAAGGTAGTTTCCCCCAGTCTGTCTTTCTTTCTAGGAGGAAATTCTGGCATCTCATGTTGCTCGCCTTGAAAAGTACACATGGAGAGGGCAGACATCATAAAAAAAATGCCTATCCACCTGTTGTTCTGGCATTGGGGGAGCATTTGAACCCCACCTGCAATTCTTTGGTCTGGCAGACTGTGATGTGTATGTGTGTGTGTGTGTGTGTGTGTGTGTGTGTGTGGACCAAGTGCGTCTCCCCATAAACAGGTGGGGTTCCCCGCCACAGATATCGAGTTCCCCTCTTTGATAACCCATTACAGACTTCATTAATTTCACTCACTCCAGCCACGCACTCGCCGTCTGACAAACTCACTGAGGAATTTTTGTATGAGCACACCTCCTTGGGCTTGTGTAAGTTTTACAAGCAGAGATTAACATGTGTGAAAACAAATGTAATTTAACTCTTTATTGTTTTAGGAGGGCGAAGCGGACATGCCCGGTGTTAAAGGAGCTGTCTGTATCAGGCTCTGCAGGACTATCCCCAATGACTTCATGACAAACGTTTTCCTCTCATTCGGGAAAAATCATGGAGAATATCCATAAACTTAAATCACATTACAACAAAAATATAATTGATGTTTCTTTTTTTTGTTTTAAATCATCCAGTGAAATCAAAAGAAAGGCAAAGAGGAAACAATAAGTAATTGTGAGGTAATGACAAGTCATCTTTCACGTTATGTTAATAGGTCTCGAGAGCCTACGCACATTTATTTCTTGAGCTCTTTTAAGCCAGGAAACACAACTCTACACACATACATCTCACATGTCCAGTTGTGCAGAGCTAATTTGTGCTTTACTATGTTGCCTTGACATTGATTGGTTATTCTCGAGCACATGGAACACCCGACACTGCAGCCCCCTTGATTCCAGTTGTGCAGTGAGTCATCTCTGTGTCTGGCAGATGACACAGTGGCGCGAGGTGAACTTGGACTGGACCAGACTCCGACCACATTTAAGCTCTGAGCGCTACGCCTCCAAAAGCATGTCTAGCATTGCTCCCAACTAACAGAACAATGCCGGGGATTAGGACGCTGGGCTAAATTTAAAGTCGCAAAAGAATGCGCGCAAAAACACAAGGACCCCTTCAAAGCACCCTGTTATCGGATTTTTCTTCAATTGCAGAGGGAAAAAAGCTAGTGGCATGTTTGATAAAAACATATTCCTAAGATTGTGTTTGTGTCTGCTGGGTTGGGGGAGGGGGTCATATAGGGGCAAGCTTCAAAGATGAATTCAAACCGAAAATGTCATGACAGTTGCTCTCAACCAATTCCGATGTTGCAGTTTTATTTGTTAATTTTTGTGAGAAATCCAGCTTGTCTGTGCCAAACACGGTCTCATAATTGTTTTTGAAATGAGCATAAAGTTTACAAGAGCACTGTCTTGTGAAGACAAAGAAGATTTGAGGATTATGCTACAACACGCATTTGTCAGATACACAGATATGGTTTCAGTAAAACAGTCAGAAAAGTAAAACTAGTTGGTGGAAGTCTGTGAATGTGGATCATACATAAAATGATATGATATGATATATTTATCACCTGTTGTCAGTCTGGGCTGTGCCTGTTCGCATGAAACTGGCTTTTCACAAATGTTGAAGTCCTTCTGGTCATATCTGCTGTAGGCATTACCAACAGTGCCAATGCCCTGTAAGTACTGTCTTCTATTTAAATGCCTGATGTGCCCAAGCTCAACCATGACACTTTAAAACAGACAGCTTACCAAGATGACTGACGAGTGCTGGGGCATGAACTTGACCCAATGAGGGGGAGGAGGGCAGAGCTAACAATGTTTCTAGTGTCAAGACAAAAACATACATGTTATCAGTTTAAATTACAGCCTTTTTGGTGGTGGGGGCTGATGGTGGGAAATAATCTAGAAACTAGGAAGTTCATTCAAATCAGAACATGGAATCCAGGTCATCATAAGAATGTTTTTTGACCAGCATTGTTTCACTAACAATGATCATTTGCAATGAGAACATCCATTAGTTTCAGGTATTAGATAATGATTTAGATTTCAATTGTATGTCCAGGTGATTTTTCAATTTTATATAATTGTTTTGTTTTGTACTGTAATTTGACTTCCAATTCCACTGCCAGTGCAAGTACAAGGAACTGGACTTGACAAGCATTGATGGGAGAATGAAACCTCCTCTGATCAACAGGCAAATAGGGGCCACTTGTGCAACATTGTTTAAAGGATATCCATGTCATTTATTTTTAGAAAGCTATACCAGCTATTTAAAAAGGTCCTCATAATGTAGATACACAGGTCACTGCTGTCATTTTTTTGTCTTGTTGCTCAGAAGAGGGGCAGCATCTGTCGGGACCTTTTAACTCTCTGTATTGTTGTGGCTAACATGGCTTTGAACTTCATTCTGATGAGACAAGCTTCTTGATTTAACACCAGAGAACAAAGTTTTATGGAAAAAGTTGAGGTATTTTTGGCCACAGTGGTAGATACAGAGCATGTGGATGCTTGATTTCAAGATGATTTACAATGCTGAGGCATCTATAAATCCATAGTGTTGAAAAGATACAAACATACCACAGGGGCCACTGAACAGTGGGAGTGGGAAGTTGCGGACAGAAAACCAAACAAAACCGTTTCATCAAGCAATTTTTGATCTTCCTCTTGGCTGAGTATTGATTTCTGTGGTTCACTGTGTAACTTGTATGCAATCTTTAACAGTTCAATGCCACACAATAGTATCTGTTCGCATTGAATTAACGAGGTCAATCGTTACTTCAAACAGAGTGAACTCCATCTGTGCACCCATGTTAATTTCTTATTGTCTGTTGTGGAGCTGATATTATGGACCAAGGGAATATGAGAAAAGAGAGAAAAACAGACCTCCCCCACACAAGTCATTCAGTTTTGAGTTTGCTGCAAACAGACAGCAGGAATTACCGTTATGTTGTTTGATTCAAAATCATATTGATCTCTGCTCCTTTTTGATTCGCATTTTCCCCACTCACAGCCAAATCCTCCCACTCAGGCTTTGCTTTTGAAAGATCGCTTTCAGACAGTTTAAAGATGCCAGCCGCACACTGAAAAATTATTCTCGGAGAATATTACTTTAAAATGCGTATTGATTCCGCTCGCAGAAATGAGGCATTATGTGGGTGTTGAGTGGAGCGGGGAGATACGGCGGTGAAAAATGACACTGCGTCATGAGCTATCAGTTTCAGTGGCTCAAAGAGAAACATCTGGTTGGACTCGGCTCCAAAGAACACAAACCCAGCTAAGGAGACTGCATAAGTTGGGAGCAGACAGCCTTCAAAACAAACGCCACCAGCTTTGTTGGCTTCTGACACAATTTGCTCGAGGTCTTATTCAGTTTCAGAGCCGGGAGTCTTACGATGATCTCCATGTGCAGAAGAAACTTATTGCAATGCAGCAGGCCAAGATAAAAAGAAAAGGTGAAAAAAAAGGTGCAGTTACTGTGTATGATAACAGATACCCATCCTATGAATACGTTACATTGTTACCTCTTTGGACACTGTACATAGTTTAGCTTTAGGGTAATCCATCAACCCAGGGTGAGAAATAGCCTTCTATATTTGGCCTCTACATCTTTAGCTTGTTCTCTCAGTGGGTACAGGGGCAGCTGAGGAGACAACCCTCTCCATCAGTCATAACTGCTGGCCCAAGGCCCAGAGTTCCTGTCACTAAGAGGCTTAAACCAAAGAATCTACCCCTCATTCGTATAAAAGCCAAGCAGGTCAAAAGGTTCTAAAATAATTTGCATAGCCAATGAGGTACTGACTTTATGACTGTAGTCCACTATTGGGATTGTGAGTGGTAATACTCTCTGAGGACTAGTTTCCTTAGCTGACACTTTTTTCTGCTTTTACATTCAGTGCAGCAGCCAAATAACCTTAAATTACTCAATCGCTAATAGTACTAAAGAGTTTGTCTGAGGGTTTACTACCATCTTCACCTCTAAAAAAACTAACATGCAGCACTCTAAACCTTAATCAACCTGGACCCAGTTCATTTCAGTAATTCCTTCTACATCAGCCCAATTTAAGGTATTAAACACCACCATGAGCCACAGAATACGAGCCCTATAAAATGCAAGTGTAAGACTGGCGATAGGAAAACATTTGGGGAAAAGAGCCGAAACTGGGAATTGCTTCTGTAACGCGGCTGGGTGACCACAAAAATCTGTCTGTGAACCACGTCAAGACTGTGATCATTATTTCACTCTTTTCTCCAGCGTTTCGTCTGCATTCGTTTACCACCGCATCAGCATTTTTCCTCCAAATGAAATCTGAAGGCATTCCTTTCCCTTTCCGCACTCTTTTCAGAGCCCTCGTCAAACCCAATATGGCTTTCTCTCCCGCTACAAGACATGTACCTCAGCAGTTGATGTTGGACAATTACTGTACACAACCAATTAATTATCTGTAACACTTAGCCAGACTGAGTGACATGACAGAGAGAGAGTTGATGGACAAATTGATTGCCAAGATTGGATGCATTTGGTTTCTTTCACCACAACACGGTTTGAAATACAGGGGAGCTATGGGAGCTATGGGAGCTTGGCTTCCCAGAAAGAGACATGAAAAAAATTGAGGGGAGCTCTAAAATATCATTTTTTGTTGTTTTTTTTATAAATGAATTTATATTTATATAAATGTGTACTTAATTCTATTCATATTAATTCACCAATTCATCTGCGTGCAACTCAAAGTGTCTCACAGGTCATAATTCCTCCATAATGGACCCAGATGACCCAACTGGGAATAATCCAAAGAATCCATAACTATTTGTTAAACATGGTTCATATGGATTATAAGTGTTGGATTTAATATGCGTATAGCTGGGATTGCAACTGATTTCTTTTATTTAACTTGAATTTAAGCATTTAATTGAATAAGCCTTTTCATAATCTGCAACTTCAGATGATGATATATGACTAATATAACCATCAAGTTTTGACTGGTATCAATGTGAAATTGGTTAATTTCTCTTTAATAGATGACTGTTACTCTCCAAAATAAATTATCTATTGGTTATTGTTCTGTGCTACTTGAACATATCATTTACTCTAAGTCATTTCACCCTAAGTGTGTGCACAATGCCTACAGTAATGTTCTTGGATGTGTCAGATCTGCTGAACAGTGAGGCAATTTCTAAGCTGGAACATAAATATGCACTGGCAAAGGCTGATATCTTGTGGTTGCAGAACGTATCCCACAGAACTACTCATGGCTGAAATGATTGACATATTAAGTTTAAATAATGGTGTAGCCATCCCATGCTGTCTTCAAAGTGCAACTCGTGCAATTTCTGAAATGTTTAGAAGTATTAAACTCACGGTCTGTGCTATAAGTTGGGGCAGGATCTCATCCTATAAGAACTGAATGTTGCAGGGTGGTTTGAGAATTTATGCTTTTATCCATTTTAAAATCCAAACCTCTGTCCAAGTGGAGTATACATTTCACATACAAAGAAATAGTCCATTGTAATGTATCGCCGTAACATTTGCCAATACAGATGGTTTCCCATAAAAGCAGGCTGGTAGACAAACTGTAAGTACAGGTTTGAACCCCTGGTCATATCACAAAGTGGCACCCCAAAGCTAATTTGTGTGTCCCTGCAAAAATGGTGGTACAAGAATTTTGGTGATGTAGGGACTACTAGCAAGGCTAGTTGGCGAATTGCACTTGCTTACGAGTTAACAGCTAACATACTAGCCAGCAAGGAAGATGCGCGAGAGTCGGTAAAAACTTCGACCGAGCTAACTTGGTCACTAGTGGGATGAGTTCACACAGTTTATTAGTCTCCTGTCTCATAACAAACACATAACCATTCCTCTTTTGTGAGTCAGTATATACTCCATCAAAGAAGAGTTATAATCAATATGAAAGAAGGTGGTGCAACAGAGCCCGTAAGCTATAATAACTTCCTGTACTTTGGTTCCCTCGAAGGTCAGCAATGTCCATATGGTGTCAAAGTTCACCAAAGTTGAACTTGACGGGAAAGATTCACATGGATTAACTTCGCCCCTGTGAGCCAACAAAAGAAATATGACGTTAAAACAATAACAACAACAACAAGTTGCAAACCGGCAACTTTGGGAATTCTGCGGAAGGTTGGAGAGGATATGCAAGTAATCATTTGTCATGGTTTCTTGTAATCAGAAAAATAATACTTTCATAAACTTTATGTAACAGGCTTATCTGTGATTCTGATCAGGTAAAAACACTGATGTTATATTTATAACACAAATATTGCAAAATGACTTTCTCATGATCCCGACTGGTGGATGTTTTGTTTTCCCGCAATTAGATGCAAAAGATCAAAAGGATATTACTATACGATATAACCATGCACTCCGTACAGTCATACATTGTAGTCATTTCTGTCTAGGGAGAGTAAAAAATACAGAGGCTATATGTTTAAATGTACTAGAAGTATCTGATAATGTTATCCTACTGTTGCATCTTCTGCACTACTTCTAGCAGACAGCACTTGTGACTCTCAAGAGTCCTCATTCTCCGCTTGAGTTGACCACCACCCAAGCCAAGAGAGGCGGCATGAAGTCATCACAAAAGTCAAGAGCTACTGTGCCACAGAAACTGATGTTCAAGGAGAGAAGAAAAGTTGGCAGAAAATCAGTGTTGTGTCACTGGAAAGGATTTGCAAGTGGGAGGAGGGAGAACAAGGGGAAGTCGGGAGGGAGGGAATGAGAGAGGAACTCGGGCTGAAGCTAAAGAGGGATGCTTTATGAGAGAGTAAAGGAGGGTGAGGGGAAAATGTTGGATGAATAAAGTAAAATGAAGAGATAAAAGAAAAGTTATAGGTAGTGGAAGAAGGTGAAAGAGACTTGTGGTTGTGACGGAGAGAGAATGGCGGTGTTGATAGAGGAGGTGAAAGACATTTTCTCTGGCTCCAGGCCCAGCTGGTGTCTACGCTGGACCGCTGCGGGTGTCAGATCTTTATTCCAACCCTGGAGACAGCTGGAGGTGTCAACACCGCGCCAGCCTCAGTTATACTTCCCCACAAAACTCAGCCATGTGTTTGTGCACGCAGCAGCCCCACTGTCACAACAAGCAGATATCATATTGACACAGATTCTCCCTCGTCTTATGACTATTTGTACAATATTCCTGAATCAATGCTTTGTTTGTTTGTTATTTCACCTCTTCAACAGAATATATTTAAAGAAATAAAAAACAATTTTACTTTGAAACTGTAAAATGGCCACTTGAAAACCAGAAGTCACTTGCAGGATTTATAATCGAGCATGACAAGACCCAAAAGAAAAGTTATAGAGGGGCTTTCATGCCCCATTTACATTGAAACAATCACTCACTACTGGGGTTTCAAATTCTCAAGAACCACAGACAGACATTTCAAGGGTTAACCCTCTCACTACAAATCAAACGGAGGAAGGCATTTTATACATTTCTTAATGGGTTCCAGAGCAGAGGATGGCTCTCGACTATCACATGTGTCTCTGAAACTCCCATGTCACCTTTAAAGGGTTCCAGCTTTACATAAGGAGTGGGCAAATTCAAGACATTAGAAAAGATGTGTGCAATTAATTTCTATTCCTGTTTAGTTTAATGAGTTTTTAATCTCAAACTGGGTCCAAAAAGGTAGCACATCCTGCCACTGAGATATATTGTAAAGAGCAGGAGGCTGCAGTGTGCATGAGTAAGACACATTCCTCTGTAATGAGGTTAGTTCTGGTCTGATAGGTGAATGAGGATGATGTGACGGTCTCTCTGCAGGAATCTGGTAACAGCAACATCAGGTCCAAAATTATACGTTTAATTCCAAAATAACATTCAAAACTTCTAAAAAAAAACAAAAAAACAAGTGAATTATATCTTGAATAATAATTCATATGTAAGAAAAAAAAATACTTTTTGAAGGAAAACAGGTAACATCTGTTATTTCTTGGACTGGAACTCCAATTGAGATCTGACGGATCACTCTCCACTCAGCTGCAGTCTTCTTCAAAATAATGTGTCCATTTCAGGAGGAAATCATTTACTATCTATAAATCAGACAGGATCAAGGGACTGAAAACTTTAGAGTCACTTCACTTTTTTTAATATGGTGAATGTCCAAAAGAAAACATGTGTTCACATAAACTGTTTCAAGAGAGTTAGTTTAAAAGTTTGCAAATAACTATGACCATGATTAAATACTTTACTATCCACAATATTACATTCATTTATACATTTTTCACTTTAAATGTATACTCAGCACAATTTGTTTCACTCCGTCTCTGAGCAAACAGCTCTGAAATACTTTACATATTGCCGTCCAGCCTGCATCAAACTCAGCGAGCAGATGTGTTTATGGGAAATGGGATGCCTAATAAATCTTTGGCATAATGTTATTGAATTAGTAGGGACTTAGGACAAGATACCATATTAAATCCTGTCTTTTCCAGTTCACTGCTTTTGATAGCGATATATTAAAGTCCCACATGATATACTTGCGTATCCGCCGTCGTTTTTCCATCACCTCTGGTGAGGCATTGGTGAGGGGGTGACAATGAATAATAAATGAGTCTGAATTTTCTGATGGAATTTCCATTTGCGCTGTGAACAATTTTCAGGAAAGAGGATTTACACTTAATACCTTGCGGTGCCCCCTCCAACAGTTGCTGTTTGTAGCACAGATTAATGGTGAGATCTCCATCTCTTCCATGGCATGATGTGATATTTGCTGCCATTTAAAAAGATACTCATTAGTCTGAGGACTCAAATCTTAGATGTTCAAGCTGAATTAAAGCGACTATCCCTGGAATGAATATTGGTAACGTATCAAATCTGCAAATACACAAGTCTAATACACAGCAAATAAACACGTTATAGCCTAACATTACATCTTTACAAGTGTAAATCTTGTGATGTCTTATTTTCAACAAGTCTATGTGCCTGGCTTGGGAAGATGTACCTGTTGGTATAATGCTGTGAGGAACAACTATAACAGTAATACATCAATGATGTTATTGTCAGTTACATCAATTATGACTGAAGGCTGAAAATGCCATGCCTTTGAGAAAAAACTATCATTAAATGTACTTTAATTTAAACTTAAAGCAACATTATGCAACTATATTACCTAAAAATAACAGCCTCAATGTCATTTTGATGGTACACTGACTTGTAATAGGGAGAATGGTGCCTGTTTCATTCCCTATCTGTTCCCCGAACGCCTGTTTCTACACTATGTTACTTGAGCGAGTACGATCTCCGGCGAGAAGTGCGTAATGCTTTATGGCACTACGTCACACACGAGTCTAGCTTGGTATTCTCAGTCCGGACATCATGGCAGAAGTGAAGAGGCCAAAGAGGACGTTGCCGGAGGAAGTTAAGAAGAGGAAAAAAAAGAGAGAGTGACCGAGCAAGAGGCCAGACAAGAGTAAATCTCGCACTGGCTTTTTAGTTGTTAGCGAGAGCTTCAAGAAATAAAAGGCTGCGAGACAGAAGCCGAGCTGGCCTTCTTGCTGTTGGACTAGTATGTAATATCAGGGGGCTCACTTTGAGAGCATCAGATGGAGAATAGTCTTGTAACCACACATTACCAATGAATTGCTTATTTAAATGTAAGTGTTACTCGTACCTGCCATACCGTCAGTAAAATCAGAAAATTTCACAGCAATCCATACAGTCGTGGTAGAGATATTTCAGTCAGGACCAATGTCGTGGACTGGCAAACCAACTGGCATTTCCATCGCTAGAGCCACACCACATGTCGAGCCCAGTTTTAAACCATGGATTTGGTATGTTTTGTTTTTGAATGTGCAGGGTGCAAATATTCGATGAATATGGCAAATGTTTCTAGATCGTATGATTAATAACACTGGGGAACAATTTGAAAAAAAAATTCTGTTGAGTTAGATTTTTATGCTGATTAAAACTAAAATTGGCATGCTGATTCCAAAATTACAGTCAGTTTTTTTCTAGCACGTCAAGTTTTTTCTCCACAGCTTACCCTCCAGATAAGCGAAATTCCACTGATTAGCTGTAGTAAGACTTGCCAGCTGATTACGATTGGACTCATCTACAGCTACGTGGCAACTTAGCTCCCAATAGGTCAGTACTATCACGCACATATCTGTTAAGTACAGTATTTTTCATATTTTTTAAGAAAACGGGGATCCTATAGTTAAAAAACTTGACATGATAGAGAAAAACTGAGATCAGTTTTGGATTCCGCACCCAAAAATTAGTTAAAAACAGCTGTCAGACCTAACTCAACAAAAATTGTGTTCCCCAGTGTAATCAGTGCTTTTCAGTCAACATCCCAAAGTTTGTAGCCTTTTGTCTTCTTGGTCCGTGCTAGATTAACAAGGATATAGCTGAATATTTGGGATGACAATTTTCAACAGATGAAGAACAAAAATGCCAAGAGCCAATTTTTATCAATAGAAATTAAAAAATAAAGGCCAGCAGAGTAACACACACCATTTGATTGACAGGTGATTGAGGCTTAAAACACTATAGCACCGACTTCTTATCACCTAACATGTCAACAGTAATCCCAGACTCTTCCCTGTCATAAACTTCTTTCATGCATCACCTCCTCGCTGTGACCTTTCCTCTCCTTACAATGTTTGCAATGCAGGAAGTTCATCCCACTTTTCCTCGGGATGAAAGCAGAAGCTAAATACCTTACAGATAAATGTAAACAAGCTCACACACCCTCACATGACACATCTTTCCTTTCTTCCCAACATGGCTCGTAATCGGATGCCTGGATGCCCCTTGCCATCCCTCATTACCCAGCATTCCAGATGGCTACATGCCGAGGGCGCGGCGGAGAGACTGGTGTGAGGTTGGCGCGGGGCCAGGTGACAGTGATTGATCGAAGTATGATTGATGGCTACAGCTGATACACCAGCTCTGTTTTCAATTGTTGTTGGATCTCGCACTTCTCACCTTGTAAAAGTGCTTTAAGGGGAGCTTTGGGATGAATTGGGGTGTAGTGTTAGAAGTGGAGGATGGTAAGTGTGAAAAGTGGTTGAGCGGTAGAACTTGAATGGATGGACTGGACATTTTCTTATTTGAATGCCCTCAGGCGGAGAAAAGATGGCTGCTGTGGAAGTTTAATAACACCAGCATTGTTTTGTATGAGAACAAGAAGTGACATGGTCCCTATAAATGTGCAGCTAAATGTTGAAGCGTCAGCCTCATATGCACCAGAATCACATATTGTTCCTATGACAACATTATGCACTATTCCAAACAGTTAAAATTAGCATCCAGGAGGTATTGAAAGAAATAATGATCTTCCACAGGAGTTTACCAACTTCCTAAGTACAGTAGCCTGTAACTGAACATTTTTGCAGAATAGTTGTGTAACCACGGTTCAATTTTGAAACAAACGTTTAGCAGAGGATAGAGAGGCAAGCCAAAGCACATTATATTGAGACTGTCATCCCAAGAAAACAATAGCTTCAGTGGTTTCAGCAAGTGCCCAAAAACAAGATTTGTTTACATTCAAGTGACAAAGCCGTTTACCAGCCGTAGGAAGAAGACTCTTTTCCACTGAAGGCACAGGAGGCTGCAGTGTGATATTATAGAGCCACAAAGTCTGCAGAATGAGGACGTCGTGGAGGAGGGATGGGTCAACAAAACGTTGGTCTTTGACACAGGAGACCACTGTTCACAGCCAGTTTCCAAACAAAAGTCAATTTTGGTTTCTTTTAACCAAGTAGTTATTTTAACCCAAACCATGATCTTTCCCTAACTCTAACCAAGTCATTTCAGGGCCTAAACCTAACCAAGCTAAACCACACAGTTTAAACAGTTTTGAAAGACACTGACAAATGATGTTTTCCTGCCAATGGGGGCGTGAGAGCTCAACGCACTGCAACTTAAGAAAAGTGAGAAAACAGGACCAAATACAGAAACATGCTGCAAATACAGAACACACAACCAAATTCAGAAATGCACTGCACATAGAGAAAACACAACGGTTTTTGCTTGCATTTTGGGTTTTTTGCATGCGTTTTCTTGAGTTGCAGTGCTTATATGAGTCGATGCTTACATGAGGGCAAAACAAACAACATATTTAGTCGTTTCATTTGGAGGATATGTTAAAGTTAATGCAGTCTTAAAAATCATACAAGTCTTTCCTCTCCAGCCTGCAAAGCTTGATTTTAATCAGAATATGGAAAATTCCAAACCTGGAAGCCTCATCCTCCTAGATATTTTCCTGTGATCTTTTTGTCCCGGTATGAATATGTTCAGTGTTATGATATATAACTCTGGGTCATACTCTGGGTTATAATCCACTATTGTCTTCAGTCTAACTTGGCATCAATATAAATCCACCTCCTGTCAGCCTGAATGCTACTGGACGCACCTTGTAGAGAGATAAGTATAGCCAAGCTTTGGCCATGAAAGCCATCACAGCGGCCATTTTGTTCTTTGAGAGCAGTAAAAATCATAATTGTTTCCGTGTTAAACGGAATTACCCGTTCTCTCCTTCCAAGTGCTCTAGGTTAGATGTTTATCTGAGGTGAACAGGTGGCACTCTCGTTCCTGCACCCCACAACCCACAACCCCATTCCACAGCTCCACTGTTCCTGCTGGGAGCTGCACAGCTGACGCCTTTGCTTTCTGAGTTCCTGCATCGCAGCCAGGACAGAGTTGCTTTGTGTCCCTGCAGGGAGGCAACCTATCAGCAGAGCCAGGGTGCTCCACAGCATGCCGACAGAGAGTAAGGAAGGACATAAAAGCCTCATCTGTGACCTTCTGAGACACCAATAGCTGTCTGCCCTTTACTGCACTGCTGTGATCCGATATTGCATCGGTAGAAACAAAGAAATATTTTTCAAATTTTTAATTGTTTCACTCCCAAAGCTTAAGTATCTCATGATTTATATAACATCATTTAGAGCACAGTATTTTGGTGGAAAGATACAATATAGACAGATTTAAAAGAATTTTTACACTGAGCGATGGTGATGATGGGTGGCTGCCTGCTCCAATCTGACATTTTTACCAAAGCCACTGATATTAGACCTACTGAAAAATTACTGTGTCTCTCGTAGTGTACCAGCAGACGTTATTAAACTAGAGATGAGGAGTCTGTTCTGAATCCAACTCATTCTTTGATTTGGCTGCTCTGGTTCAAAAGCTAAAGGGATCTGTGGTTTGTATGCTGAGGTAATTGGACTGATACCTAATTGGGTGTCAGGAGAGAAAGGAGCAGGTGGGCTCGAAATGTTCAGTTGTTAACAGTCGAAGGGAAAAAGAGACATTTTCGATGTTCGATGTCAAGGAGTTGATCAAGCCACAGTTTTTAATTTGATGCCAGTTCATTTTAAAGCAGTTATTTTTCATCCCTGATAGAATATTATTTCATTAAGTTTTCTTATGTTAGAGGTAAGGTTGAGTGCTGGAGCTACACAGAAAAGAAATCTGCTTTATGGTGTTTTCTTCTGTGTGGTCACAGACCAGTTATAGAGTCAGGAGTTGATCGATTTGTTTCCCCTAAAGATCCTTGAAGTTGAGTGGGATTGGTGACAAAGCCTTGGTTCTGTTAATATGGGCCCCCGATGACCTGACGGTATTTGAGCTGCCCTTCAGGTCCAGTGATCAGAATGCCCTGTGTTATAACCATGAGCACCATGGAAGAGGTTAAGACTCAGCTGGTCCGCAAGGGCCAAGCCTTCAACATGCTAAAGGATCTGCGGTTCTCTTTCCGAGGATCATGGACCTATAACCTGTCAACCTTGGCTGAATTCATGTCTCACTGGCCAATGGGAAATATCAATCAATCATTACCTGAAGCCCACCTTTCAATGGCAGCAAATCTAGTCTGTAAACATTTTATCTTCTCGGCAAACATGGACTATCCTTCTTTCTTGTTTCAGTTTTTCTGTCAATAATTCTGTCACAGCAGAAAGGACATAATTTATCGGAACATGTCTCTCTTTCTACTCTCCAGCTTCCTGCAAATTCTTCTACATTTATTTTTACAAGAGAGGTTCCCTGTAATGAGAATTCTTTGCAAACATTCAGATTTCCTTCCAAATGATTTACTAATTCAATTCAGTGAAGACAATCAAAGTAACTCTATCTACAGCCCACATTCATGATAATTTAATGTAATCTCCCAACACTCTGTAGTAGTGGTAGAAGATTACATTTGGAGAGCAACAGTATGAGTTTGCATGTCAGATGTGTCATGTTGTGTTTACGTGTCTGTCTGTAAGAGTCTCTTCCAGTCCACTTTCATAACTGCAGTATCCTCTGATCTTAGTAGTGTTGCTCAAACAATCCTTGATAACAACGTTTAGATCTTTGTACTGAAAATGATAACAATGCCTTTGAATGATTTCCATTCAGTCAGCAAATGTTCAACGACCGCTCCTACAATCAATCGGTTTCCTAGAAATAGAAAATATCCAAAAGAACCACACAATGCCTATGAATACATATGAGATATTCTATTCTAAACCACTGTCATTCTTGCTAAACTTTTGAGGAACTAAGTAATCACACTCTATATATTCCTGACTGTGAATTTCAGATAACTCCGTCAAGAAACAAGGCGAGTTCAAAGGGTCGTCAACAGCTGAATCTCACAAAAATGAATGTGATCCAATAACACACCGATTAATTTTGATAATCAAATTTTGCTCGTGCCATATTTATCAAAGTAACATATGAGGATAAGCTGCAAAAGCAATGAGGGAGCCTTTAAATTGCCTGGAGTGAATGTTTGTCCCACCACTCATGCAAAATGAAGTCATGTGCACCACCGGGGATGCACAGCGTTTGCGTGATCCATCACATCAGGCATTATCAGTCATATAATGAAGGCTTTGGTTCCACTCCCATGCTTTCTTTTCTCTCACACTCCTCAGACATATTTTTTCCAAATAATAAACTATCTCATCCCTTTTTCATTACACAAGTATTCCAACACTGGAGTAGCCTGAAGGTTAGAGAAGCTTTATTGTGACCGGAAGGTCATATAGTCTGAATCTGCCAGATTTGCGATGAATACCTGGGTGGGGGAACTGAATGAATACATGACGGCCTCCATCAAAGTGTCCTTGAGCAACACGTAGTGGTCTCATTGGCTCCAGTGCAGCTGCTCAGGACAGTTTGTCACCGTTTTTCACCTGTAGTTACTACAAAGGATTTTCGGAAATTCATAAATAAGCAATTCATTTCACGTTTGCAGGGCTTTTTAGTAATAAATGTGTCACTAAAGGGATGATCAGTCCACGTTTCATAGTATCAAACAACGGTAATAACTGAATAACTCTGTATGGTCCTCACAATTAAACCTGTTAGGCATACATTTAAGAGTGGAGGGAGGCAGAGGGAGGGGCGCAGTTGTGTGAAACGATCTGGAATGAGATTTAACACTTCTAATTACATCTATCAACAATCAGGGCTTTCACGTCAAAGCCAATGTGTTTCCTGTTAGCTGAACACCGTTCGTGACAGCCCTGCAATTAATTGAAACATTAGAGAGAGGGGGGAATGCTCCGGGGCTTATGTGGCCTTGGCTGACACTGCAGCCCCCAAAAGACACGGAAAGCACGAGCTATCCAGCGGCAGCTTTGCCTAGCCTCAGAGTCAGCAGGCTAGCTTTCCCTCTCAGTCAGGGGGAACCAGATGTAACTTTGTACTCAGCATTAGCACTTGTGTCATGTCGCGGCAGCCGCAGAAATGTCCCTTTCGTGACGAGGTTATTGCTCTGCTGTGTATTATTTTGGAAGGCCGCTCTTCAGAAAGTATTAGACCGGCATCTCCTTTCTGGCGCTCATATGATTCATCGACTTGTCATATGGAGGAGTGTGGATATAAAGGGGAAAGGGTGAAGTATGGAAAGTGGGAACAAAGTAGGGAGTGGCAGGATGGACTTGAGATGAGAGAGACTATCCTGAAGCTAAAAAAGATTAGAGGTTTGATCTCGTCCACAGCCTATGTGTCCTTCAGCAAGACACTAAACCCATCATGTACATTTGCAATATTTAGTGAATACCCAAATGATTCTCAACAAAAAGCTCCCAGGTCAAACATTTGCTTTCATAGTCATGTGCTGGATTAAAATGAATATACTGAGAAACTCTGCAATAAAACATTTTCTTACTCTTCTTAATTCTTAAATAATATATTAATCGTTTGAGTCATTTATCAAGACAAAAAATGCCAACTCTTTGTGGGGTCTAGCTTCTCAAATGAGGATTTTCCCTGTTTTATATCTTTGTAAATTGAATATCTTTGAATTTCGGGTTTTTGGTCAAAGGAAGAAAAGCTATCTGAAGATGTCACCTTGGTTTTTGGGACCTTTATGTGGCATTTTTCATTATTTTCTGGCATTTCATAGAGTTAACATTTAATCAACATCAAATTCATACATCAAAAACAGATGAATCCTAAATGAAAATGATTGTCAGTTGCAGCCATAATCATATCCTTAAGGCACATTTCAGTCATAATACATCTTTGACCTAGTTTGTCCCAGCTTTTGTGTGTTTTATTTCTATCAAGATTTGTGGATAGTTATGTTTTCAGTTGTAATGTATTAAAACTAAACAATTAAAAGATTTGCTGTAATAAAAGTAGATACATTTGCTTCTTGACTGGAAAACTTTTTCCCATCATGTATCCATCTGTGAGGGTTTAGGCCATGCGTGTCGACTGACTGAAGTGTTGTGTATCTATGTTGGAAAAGAAATTAGATCTGTAATTGAGCATCTCTATAACACTATAGTGTTTTTGTTTCGACAGTGACGAATTGCCACTTGTCTAATTTTGTACCAACATTTGAGAGACTTTTTTTTCTAAGTTGGAAAACTCATTTAGTGATGAAAGTCATGTCTTGCACTGCGTGTTGTCTGTTCCGTCTGTTCATTTCAATGGAAACTGTTGTGTGACATTCACAGCATGCCAGGGGTCAGCAGCGCCAGCCTGAAGCAAACTGACACGTCAGTCAAAATACGTACTTGGAAACAATCTTAAGCATTATTTATGAGGCTGGCAACTGCCATTACAATGAACTATGACATCACCTAAGCTTAGCCCATTAAGCATTTATTTGCAGCGATGTGGCACCACACACATCAAAGCTGTCCGCCTGGTATTCCCTGCACCTACGACAGCCTGCGGCTAATTACATGATCTGATGGTTACACCAGGAAGGTTGCGACTGGATGCTCGCTGCTGGGACAGTAAACGTGCTCAACGCTACCTCAACAACAACAGCTGCTGTGCCCTTGAGCAAAGTGTTAAACCCACAACTGGCCCGGTAGCTGCTCATTGGAGAACAATGTGTGAACTGGGCAGCTCCCAGATATTAACAAAATCTTTTGTAATGGAGGACTGCCAAAAGAAAACAGTAGAGGGGATCTACAGAAAACTATAACATTTAGGAATGTTAAACTGATATAACTCTGATCTCGGACTGCACCGACACTAGTCGATATAATGACAGATGACTAGATTTGCTTAGTTTAAAATTTTAATTTGTTAAAAATGACTAGTTTTCTTAGTCACCTGTCCAACAGAAAACAAAGAACTTCCGCATCACTTCAGAGTCCATCTTGAAGGGTCAACAGCAAAGTTCACACTTGTTTTCGGCTGTCTCTCTTGTTGTGTCTGATGAGGTCTAACAGTGTTCTTCCACAGCCCATCGCACACCACCCTTAGCTCTAATGAGGCCGGACATCTGTAAACATCTGTTTTGGCAAATTATATATTTATATGTATATGTCCTATAACCAGTCCAACTTATGAAACATTAAGATCTTGGTTTATTGTCACTTTACATCAAAAAACATAGAAAGACACCAGGTTGCCCCAGCACTAAAACAATCAATTGTAACCTGATCACTTTCAAATAGTTTAAAAGTTGGTCTAAATGTTCACTTATGATCAGTAGATACATATTTTAAATTTCAAAGTCAAACTCTTTTATGATTATATCTAAAAACAAATTCACAATTGTGGCTTAAATAATGTATTCGTGTTTAGAAATACATCAACTCTATTGGAGCCGCTCTGCCACAGTTGGGATCTCATGTTATCATGTTTGTTCAAAGCATCTAACAGTTGTGAGAGCACAGAGATGAACTCGTCAGTCTGTGGAACTCTTTCTGAGGGCCACCTTTGGTCCGCAGGCCAAACTTTGGGAAGCCCTGTATCAGATTTTCACAGTCAGTCAGCTACATAGTAAAAACAAATGCACTGCAATCATTTCCCTTTAGGAGCGTGAACACATCATCAGATATCACACTTTCACTCAACAACCAAATTCGCCCTCTGGGATCAATAAAGTTCATCTTTTCTACTTATAGTGCTGCTTTGATCTTCAAATAGAAGTAGGCAAACGCTTTGATTAATTGTCTTGTTATGAAATCTGGCCTCGAGGTGATCTCACTTTCAAGTGGGAGAGGAAGCGATCCTGGAACGATCCGGTTCCTTTCAGACCGACAAGTACAAACAGGATTTCTGATCAACTGAAACAGGAAGTTCCCAAACAGGTGGCTCTCAGAAACTTTTCAGGTTATTAATCCTGCTGCTGTGCCAAAAGATATCTCCACCTGTGGCATTTGAGCGGTTTGAGTGTTTTTCCTGCCACATTAGAAGGCTACAGGTTTGCATTGTGGGTGTAATGAATTATACGAATGAAATGTAAGATCATTCCTTGTTCTTAGTTGAAAAGAAAATATATGAAATTTATTAAAATGTTGCTAGAGACGGGCCTGAAGCTACAGGGTTTTGTTGTGCTGCAGTAAATGACAACGTCTTAACTTCGCATCTTTCTTTGCAGTAAAATATCTCCTATCAGTTACACAAAGGCCACATTAAAGAGCATGGCTACCTCGTGAAACTGAATAATTTGAGTGATTTTTTCACTTGAAATAACAGCATAAAAAGGATCAGTGCTTTTTGTAAGTGTTCAAACTGGACATCATGGGGTTACGAAACTTTTATTGATATCTCGTGTCGTCTCATCTGAGAGTCTTTCTGTGTCAGAGCGCCTGGTTCAGACAAAACTTAAAGCATTTCGCCGACACTTATTTTTATATTTTTGAGAGCAGGCGGTTGTTCGGCTGTTATTTGCTAAGATGCAAACCTCATCCTGGTTACTGTATGTTTTTTTTTTTTGCCATAAGCCTGCACTATCATCCCATCAAATGCCTCCCAAAAGAATGCTGCCATCTGTTTTTTATATATGTGCATGGTTCAGTGTCCAGTCTCAGGAGTGAGCATAACAAAATGCCACTGGTGGAGGGATACAACTTGATGATTAGATAGGACAGAGTAGCAATTCAAAGTCCTTTAGCTAATTCTTACAGCTTTTGGAAAAGCTTGTATAATAAAAGTACATAACTGATGATTTTTTCCACTTGACAATATGAAATAGAGTAAAGTATAATATAGTATAGAATAAGACACAACCAACATCGTAACCAGACCATCACTGAAGCTTTCAGCGTCCATCCGCCTGGGAAACAGCAAAGATCAAAGCTTCAATCTTATCTCTATTCTTCTTCTTTCCTTTTAATCTGACTCCTCATAAGGATTACAGTCCTTCCTTAATAATCACCACTCTAATGGTAAACAGTTATCGTTGAAGATAAAAGTGGTGATTTGTAACCACAGTTTTTCCCCCTATTTTAAAAAGCATTTATTTATTTCCGCGTCACCTTTGGTACGTTGCAGTCATTGTTGTGGTGTCGTTCCCAGAAATCACTTGCTAATCAAACACTGTTGAGCGTGTCCACTTGCGACTTGGCCTTTCAGTTGACGGAGTTTATTATTTGTAGGTGGCGCTGTTTTAGTTGTTTTTCCAGGCATGGTGGCACAACTAATTATAAATACCTAGTTCTTCTTCTTCTACATATCCTAAAATGTATTAAATATAAACTGCATTACTTCCTATACTCAGGGAACTTCTTCCCAAATGCCTACCAGACACTGTCTGTTTGAAATAACTAAAGTGAAAGCTTTATAGATATGGGCATACTTTAAATCACTTTGTCTTGTATTAACTGATGATAAGTAGCCCTCCGTGTATTGCCTATCATTTTTATGAAACAGGTTTTTCTTCTCTGTTGCCAATCTGTGTAAAAATTGGACTTAAACCTAAGTCTCAATCCACCTTCACACCACTGGCCTTTGTTTTGCTCAGGCCGCATCACCATTGTGTTGACAGAATTCAAAGCTGGCAGCGGAGAGAGGAATAGTGAATACGTACACCTTTAATCCCCCTTATCCTGCTGTTAGGCCAGGGTGTGTCCCCCGGTCTTCTATAATAGTCTGCAATGAGAGGCTTGAGTAAACACAATCAATGGAAGATACTAGCATATGCACCGCCGAGACTTCCGAAGTCTACCCCCCTTTTTATGCAACCCTCCACGTGTTTGATTACACACCCCTATCTTTGTGGATTCCAGGCAAATTACAACCTGAGACAAAAGGTATTGATGCAATATTACATGCGGGTAGCAATGATAGGTAATGTTATCACCGTCACAGGATTGTCTTCGAAGAAAAAAAACCTGATTCTACCAGAGGGGTGCCCTCTCCCTGCTCTCTCTCTCCGTGTATGGTGCTCTTCCATGCTCTCTCACTCCTGGATTACAATCTCTTCATCCATTATTAATGAAGTTAAACTACTAGTGGCATGCTGAATGTGCTGCATGGGAGATTTGTAGCTAATCCAGCGCAAAACAGCCCCAGTCACATAATGAAGGGAAAAAAAGCACAAATGTCAACAGTTTCACACTGGGACTGGATTAGACACCCCCACCTCACCCTCCTCAGTCACACACGGCCTCACTCTCCTTTTCTTTCTGTCTTCCACGTCACCTCTACACACACACACACACACACACACACACACACACACACACACACACACACACACACCTTGCATCCAGCATGAAGAGTTATGAGTATACAAACATCCACCTCCCTCCATCACCTTTTCTGTGACATTTCCCCACTAACGGATTAGTGAATCTGAAGTACTGATTTGAAGGAAAAGGCCAAAGGGCCGTTGAGGTCTGTATGTGAAATCGTTCGACAGTCTTCCGAAGATGAACTGTTCGTTTCTTAAAATCAGCCACAAACAAGGGATGTGAAAGAGAGACATACAAGCGCCTGCAGTGCGAGTGGATGTTGACCCTGCGTCGTCTTTAAGGGTACGGTCGTTGTGTTTTGGTGAAACACTGCGTTCTCGTGTTCAGTTCAGCCATGCGATGTGGCTCCATGAAAAGCAGAGACGAGCATGAAACACTGGAACTAATCACAACACAGGACATGGGACTAGCATCCTGATATCAGATTAGCCACCCTCCCTCCCTCCCTCGCTCCATTTCTCTTTCTCTCTCTGTCTTCATATCTTTTCTCTTTGTCAGCCTCTCTCTACCTTTTGGAAGTGATCTTCTTGATCTGCATCTTGCTATCTTTATTTTTTAATCTGTTGTGTTCTCCCCTTTGCTTTATTTTCTCCTTCAGTCTTTTCTCATCACTACTTTTTATGTCTGTTCCTTTTCCCCCTCATCTTTCTGAAATTCTGTTAATTTATCAAAACTTCTATAAGCTTGCAGTCGACACTGAAACTTCAAAAAGACTAAAAACGCCTGGTAATCAGAGAGTGGATTGCCATTTTGTTTTCGCGTTGTTTAGTCTGACGTTATGTTCATGTTAGCCATTTTCTGTTTGGTTGGGGGGTTATTTTGTCCAAACCAACCAACTTTCAGTCGACAAAAAAGCTAGCGGTTAGCGGAGACAGTTGAGAGAAGCAGCTAACTCAATGTTTGTCATGTGAAACAAAGTCAATTTACAACAATTCGCACAGCCGCATCGACCTCATCCACGCTCTATGCCATTTTTGTCGCCATGTTTCTGTCTGTCTTTTAGCGGCTCTGGTTCAGGAAGATCATGTCCTCATTTTTAGTCTCACCTACAAAACTCTGAGTGGCTCGGTTATTTCCCCACACAGGGAAGCAGCTTGTCATTGAGACCTTGTTCGTCATATCAGAGTTACCCTAATAACCAGTTTCTTACTCATAAATAACATACAAGTTGTAATTATGTCTGGGAAACTCAGATTTGTCTGAAAGTTTCGATGTATGCCTTCACGCAGTCAGTCATTAAACCTGATTAAATCTAAATTTGATTCTTATAGTGCTTCAGTGATGGTCTGCTAACGGTACGATTTTTTTTTCATCAAAAATTTCCACACTCAGTTTTCAGTTGCTGCTGATTGAAAACGCTGGCTCACTGTGGATGGTGTCTAATCTAAAGTCTAATTCATCCGAAACAGTGTGAACATCGGCCCGAATCGGTCCGGCCTTCTTCTGACACTTCCTGAATTAAGTCTTTCTATACTTACACCTTCCATGTGTCTTTCTGAATGTTTATTTTACACATATCATCCCATCCTACACTCCACTGTCTGATCCAGCCTCTACATTTCTCCAGCTCCTTCCCTTCCTTCTCCTCATGCCCTCCCCGTCTCTCTCTCTCTATGCCACAGTAGACCAATTAGGACTAAGCTGATCCCAGTTGTGACCTTTGGGTCCACCTCAGGTCTGCTGACAGGAGAGTTAGCATGTAGCTGAACTGTTTTACATGTTATCGACGGGGTGGGAGGCATCATAGTCATTTTATCACACCAATTTCATTCTTGGCCGATTTCCCCTTAGGCAGGTTAGTGGCAGCTTCCCATTGATTTTTCATGTAATTGATCAGAGACCTGCTTGAGCAATTTATTGGCCCACTCGCACCTGTGATTAAGGCTGAGGCCGCATGTGTTTATGCATGCACCGACTATTACTTTCCCCAAGATCAACCGTGTGCCATAAAAGCGCTGCTGTGCTGTGCTGTGTGTCTGTGGCTGTCAGTGTAATAAATGCCGTCCGAGTCTCAGGGACATTTTTAATCATGCTCGACCAAAGCCATGTCATGTCCAAAGTCAAGAGGAATGGAGACAGGCTCGTCTGACTGACCAGCAATGACAGGAGTTAATGTGTTCACATAAAAACATGGACCAGAGTTTAATTCAAAGTAATCTTCATTCATTTGAAGCTGCTTCATGCATGGGATTAATATTAGAGCAGTCGGGGGGCCAAAACCACAATGACATCAGCTAAGCATTTTCTTTGGAAGCCGAGGATAGGATAATTACAGAAGAAGACAAAGACGAAGAGCTGAGTACTTTTTAAATATACACCATGTTAGCTGGGCATGTCGGGAGAAGTGAGGGTAGCCTATCATGTAAGTCATTTACTGGCCTTGCTGTATAACGCTCGAAACCACAAGCCATGTTGCTGAGTTGGAGTGCTTAGCGTTGGTGTAGCTCGTCTCCCTTTGGTACTGTGACAGAGCTGGAATAGTAAGGATCAGGAATAAAGCCGCTCAACAAGCTCAAGAGCTATCAAAGAGCCACCCTTTTAATTTGGTTAATTTACAGGCAGCTTTTTCACTAATAGCGTTCTTGGAGTGATACTTGACAAATGGAAATACACACAGGATATTTTTGTCTCGAAGGAGACTCATCTAATGTTCTGTCTTTCCTATCCTTCCTCTCTTTCTCTCCATAGTCACCCCCCTATTAATCGTAGAGAAGTCACACCCCTACAATTAAACTAAATTCCCAGCCACTACTTTATTTTCTAACATATTAGCAGTACATAAACTGATTTGTTTAAAGATTTGTGGCTTTGGAAACACCAATTTCACTCCAAATTTTATTACATGGCCACAGAGTGTTGGCCAGACAGAACACCAGGCGACAATCGCATGTGGTTTGAGGCTAAAACTGAGAAAAAAGAAGAAGAAAATCAAGCTGGTTTCTCAGTCAAAGAGCACCCCTGTATAATGGAACCACTTCTCATTGGCATTACTCAAGCTTCCCGGTGCGACAGAATGATGACAGTGTATAACGCAAGGACTTGTATATTTCACTGATGGCTGTGGGAAAAAGGTTTGGATTCGCTTTTAATGACGGCCTGTAGGAATTAATTCAAAAGTCATGGTGTGAGGTGAGGGGAGAAATCAGAGACAATGATTTAACCGTAATTTAACTGATTCCTCGTGGCATGAGCAGGATGCAAAGGCTGCAGATGCAGGAAGAAAAGACATTTTTCATAGTAAACCATTTATTATATATGTCTTTGGAAATCATTTCACAATAAGACTTATAAATTTGTGCAGAGAATGCAGCCCATATGACAAGTCTTGCAATGTCTCAACACGGTCTTTATTAGAAATATATTTTCAGAATACTGCTTTGGCTTTGTAAAACTGCGTATTTAGTGACTTTAAATAACCCTATAGCCGTCAGGCCTTACAGATCTAAATACTGGTTCCAAGGGGAAATTTGTTGTGTTTTATGCATCATGTTATGTGCACAACCTGTTCTTAGATGGTCTGAAGTCTGCATTGGTGCCAGGTTTAGGAGCTGTAATCAATCAGTGGAAATTATAAGTAAAAAAAAAGCAGAGAATTCATTCAAAATGAAACTCAAGTAAAAAGCAAAATAAGAAGTTCCAGCTGCTTCAAAAGGACTACAACAACCTAAGGTTTAGATTGTGTGTGTGTGTGTGTGTGTGTGTTGTAGCTGACTTGCTGGGCAGTCTATCATCTCTCCTCTTTGAAGTGGAGGCTTGGATGCGTGCTGATACACACGGAAAGCCGGAAAGAGTGTTTTAAAGTCCTCTCCAGTATGCAGGAGGAGGAAAAGTTGAAATGTCCAACTGTACTGACGCTGGGGGGGTTGATGTGCTCGTTAAGAATCAGGAGAGAGCATCAGCAGAGCAGGTCACCCTGTTTCTCACATCACAGCCCCATCAGAAATTCTTTCAAGTGTCCTTCTGCGTCGCCAAAGATGACAACGGCGAATCGATAAGCGCTTGAAATGAAAAGAAGCCGCCGGTTTGCCCCCGAGGCGAAAGATTTCATACCCGCCAGCCTCCTCTGAACTTCAGGCATTCCACTGCACCTTTCTGCGTGAGAAAGAGGAGGCTCTTGACTGATTTTTTTTTCTTCCTTTGTATAAGAAGGTAAGAGGAGAATATAGCCGAACCCATCACGCCGCTCACCCTCTTTCTCTCCTCCTGCAGGCGGGGTGTGATTTGAAGATGTGCGTGACGCAGGGTGGATGTTTTCTGCACGGGCTGTGGGGTCGTTTACTTGCATTTTGTACTTTTACGCGTGCGTGTGCCATATCACAACATCTAATATTAAAGAAGCACGGGTCAAATTTTGAAGAACTAAGCCAGCCGTGTTGGCAAATATGCACATTTTATTTATTTTTCCTATATTGGTTTACATTTGACCCAACGCACTCTGTCTGCACGTGTGTTTACGCGAGTGGAAAATTAATCAAATATGGCCTAAAAGGCCCAAGATGAATTAGTCTGTGCTAAAAATGTAATTTAATGTCTTTAGTAGTCCTGACTAAATAAACCTGATCTAAACATCTGTTAAAAATTACATTCACTCTTAAAATGACTCGTGTCTAAGTCTATATAAGGCTGCAGTAAACATGTATTATACCTCATATGTGTTCAAACCAGTCCTGATTCACCAAATTTTGGTCGGGGGACGGAAGGAGGGGGGGTTGATGCGCACGATTTGCTTCAGTGTCCCCTTTTGCCAGGAAATTCCCGTGTGGATGTGCGCATTAATTACTGGTTTAATGGGAGTATGACTAAAAATGTAAAAGAAGGATTAGGCGCGGGGAACGCAGGCCTACGTCCGGTCTGCTCGCCTCACTTAAGATGCGAATGGAAAACCAGTCTGTATCTAACGAAACGGATCTATAAAGAACATTTGCATCCGAGCCAGCTGTTCACTTCATCTGCACATAAATCCGCAACACGATAGGGCTCTTGTCTGGCCCTGAAACAGCCTAATGCGTCTATCTAAGTGCGTTTCTGTTTTCCATCCACCTCGGAAGATTGCAAATATTGTGTTTTAAATGTGTTAAACTATTTTATAATCAGTGCGCAACATGGTCAAACAGGGAGCTTCACTGGGCGTTAATCAGGCTCTAATCTGCTGATTACATAACAGGCTGGAATAGTAATCAGTACACGGGACAGAAAGTGCAGTATTTCTTTAAATGGACTGCCGGTAAGTGGATTTCGTCATGAATCCGTGGTTATGACTATTGTTTATTTTGCGCGCGCAGAGTTTAAATAATAAGCAGTTGAGTCACTTGTTGTAAATTGCAGGTTGGGTTTAAGCAAATTGAAGCATTATATGTTTTGCATGCCTGCACCTCAAATGGTGACCTGTCACAGTGAAGGCACCGGGGGGGGGGGGGGGGACGGGAACATCAGGCTGTTATTTCTAAAAAAAAAAAAAAAAAATTTAAACATGCGCGTGCTTTTAAAAGATGCCATCCTGACTTTTTGTCTGATTGTTGTTGAAAGTTGAGAGGTTCTAAGTTTGTCCTCTGCTAGACTGCACGGGCACAGGCGCATACATAGACAAACACACCCCTTTTAAAAGCACACACACACACACACACACACACACACACACACGGGGTCCCTCGCCACTCTTGGAGCGTCTTTCAAGGGGGAAAAAGTTGAGGAAGACAGAAGAGGACGAACCAAGGGGAGACTCGGATGAAAGCGCCTCCTCTCGCTGTAAACAGATGGTTATTTATGCGCATAAATGAAACAAACCTAAAGGTAGCGCTGCGTCTCTTTTTTTTTTTTTTTGGATAACATAGCGGGGGAGCCACATCCAAGCAACGCTCACATATCCGGACAGAAACTTTAGACTCCAGCGTTACTGGACCGTGAAGTTGCCTGACTTTTCGCTGTGAGCACGACTGGGTGCTGTCTCCTGGTGTCCGAGTGTGTTTGGACGGTGGGATTTAACTCTTCGCTGTAGAATAAAACGCCGACGGCTGGAAAATCAAACCCCAACCGGTGTCAACAACTGGTAAGTGCAGCGGAGGAGTGGAGGCACTAAAAAAAGAAATAAAACTGAGATGTGAGTTCATGCAAGTGGAGGAATTTGTTCCACTTCGGGGTTTTTTTTTTTTGCTTGTTTTCTGATGTGAATTTCAAAGCTGTGGCTGAAACGTGAAGGAGCATGAAGTGATGTGAGGGCAGGGTTCGCCTCACAGGTCGGCGGATGATAACGATGTATCGTTAGCGGTGATGGAGTGTGTGTGTGTGTGTGTGGGGGGGGGGGGGGGGGGGGGCAAACTGTATAGTCCTGCAGTTGATGATAATTGTGAGAAAACTGTTAAATATCGTTGAGTATCAGAAAAACGACACATTTTAGCACCACACTCTGCAGCGTGTAAGTGATGATTTGTGATTAAAAGTCAACGCAAATTCCGATCAAATGCGTAAAAGTGCGGATAAACCCAACAAACAAAGCTTATAAACTCATTTAAGCGAGGAGTTAACGTTCCTAAACAAATGACAAACAACCCTGACAATAGAAAAAAAATGAGTAACGGGAGTTCAGATGTGTTTTACTCTCCTCTGCATCCTTTTGTAATATGAGGAAGTTCAAAAAAAATGGGGGGAAAAGAGGCGACGTTCACGGTCTCTCGCCTTTAATTAATACAGGGCCATATGGTGGAGGTTAGTCGATTCATCTCCCGGTAAAGGCTGCAGTCTCATGCTCTACTGTGTTAATTTCACAAGTAAAGCCAGTGTGAGGCAATGCCAGCTTTCTGTCCGCACTGGGCCTGATGCCACGTGAGTCACTGATTCACATCAACTGCTGGTGGTGAGAGCAGAGAGCGTCCGTGAAGCGAGACGGGGATTAATATCATAATATTAATGCGGCTGTATTTTTAAAACAGCTCCTATTGGAGGCATACCTTTGAAAAAAAATAGAAATAAATATTTATTACCAGACTTAATTACCACTATTACAATATCAGAAATTAGTATTGTTATTATTAGGCTATTATTAATATGTGTTAAATATATTTTAACATTTATTATAAGAGTTAAACGTTTTTGCTGCTATGTGTTTTCAAACGAGCATAATTATATAGTTTCTTTGCATAGAACTACGTAGATTCATCACGTAATTTACACATTTTATTTATTTATCTTAAATATTTTTATATTTAAGATATTTTTTCCCCTTTAACTTTTCAAAGGAAAACGTGCCTTCGATGTGAAGTCTCAAACAAAACGATATTTAGCAAAACAGATCAAAATAAATCCTTGTGTCCAAATGTTTACACAATAAAACAGAAATAGAGTAAAATGCAGGTGTGATTTCAGAGGCCTCGGAGCAGCCGGGCAGCCTGAGATATTGGAGGGGGGGGCCTCATTAAATCTCGCTGATTAGATAACACGGAGCCGCGTGCAATAACCTTACACCTTACAGCCTGACCCCCACTATTTCATTTTGCTGTGGGGGCATAGAGGCGGGATGGGAAGAAAGGTTGTGCAGGTACACACCGTAAAACTTAACCTCCTATTTCTGCATCTTCTGAATTAAAGGAGACGGAAAAAAGACCCTCACAGATGATGTAGAGCAGGTGAAGAGAAGAACTGAGGAAAATGGTTAACAGCATGACTGCATGCAAATTCCCCCCGACTTGAATTATCATAAGCAAACAGTGTGAGCCTGGACTAATAAAACCCCATCTGTGTAACTTCATATCGAGGTAGTATGAGGGCTGCGATAATGAATTTTGTAATATCCCACCGACAGACATCTCAATCACACTCTAATCCCGTGATTTTACTACGGAATCACTCCACTTCCAACTGCTGCAGGCTGCACCAAAACACCAGATCCGGCTCATGCAAAACACGGCCGGTTTTATATATTCAGACTGAACACAAATCCAATCTTTCACTGGCAAAGAAATATCACAACACATGACGTGAGATAAAATGTGAGTTTCAGACTCGACTTTGTCTTAAATCAAGTGAGAGGAAAAAAGCGTCAGAATGATGAGATTCCATTATTTTCTTCCAATCAAGTGAGATTTCCTTGAAATAAAGATGTGGTTTTCTGCTGGAGCTCCGAGTGTGGACAGTTGTTTCCTGTCAGGTCAAATTAAAATTGGAAATAAGTCGATTACGCATTTTTACAACAAAAAAGAAGGAGACTCATTAAAATGTTTGCAACCAGTGTAACGACAGTGCACCGTCGCAACATCCCAAATAAGCATTTTTATGCATTTACTTCATCAGAACAACAGAACTGCGCCTCTTCCGCGCGTTGAAGGTCTGACATTTTGCATCAATTTGAAATATTTTCTTCAAGACCACCAGCATTTTCTCTCGCAATCTAATACTTATCCTTTGAGCTCACCACTGGGCCTTTTCTTTTTCATCTTATGATAACAAAAATGATGGACTGCAGAGGTAGACGTGTGTGTCGGTGACCAACACAGGGAGGTTGTTTGCCAGCATTAAAAGCTAATTGTGGCTCTTTTGTCTGTTTTTACAGAAGCGGTTTCCTTAAATTGCCATAATGGACTCCCACTGCCGCAAACTGGCCACCACCTGCGCGCAAATAGGTGAGTACCTGATCCACATCCACCAGGACGACTCTCGCAGGTCACAGTGATAATAAAACACGTTTTTGGAGGTTTAATATGATAGACTAATTGGTACTTTAATTGTAGGGCCTACATAAAAAAAATGTTGTTTTATTCTTATTGTATTTTATTTACATAAAAACGTCCCTCTTCACACACACACATATATATATATATATATATATATATATATATATATATATATATATATATATATATAAATACAGGCTAAGGGTTCATCGTGTGTGTTGCCTTCCAAACAGTATATTTATTAATTACAGTTAATATTTTATTTCCTGCATTTCGTATTAATTCACCTTTGTCGTTTTTCAATAAGAGAACAGTTTTGGCTCTTAGTAACCGGATTGTTCCAAACTTCTAGTTTCATGGGGTTCGTTAAAAAAAGCGTAACATCTTTAATTAAAAAGGCAAAACAACGTTGATTTCTCCAGAAAAGAGCTGTTCGGGTCTCTCACTGAATAATCTCCCATTGTTCTCTTCACAGACTGTGAGGTCTAAACTGTGATAGTAAAAAGCTTCTTTAGTTGTAGTTTTGCAGTGGATGTCACCGACTGGCAGTCACAGATCTGTTGGCCTCTTTGCTCGTCAGTGTGGAGAAGCTGGTGGCAGTTTGCTGTCTTAGAGCGACACCTGGTGGTCGTATGTTGAAGCAGGCAGACTGCACAGAGCATCACCGAGGATTTGCGCTGCAGCGGCGTTATTCAGTTGTAATTTAAGGATGGACATATATGAGCACGGATACGATTTATGACACCCTGTAAATCACAGTTTCCGGGACTTTGGCACATTAAGGTCATCGCTGTACAACGCCATATTTTTTAATGTGGTTTTATTCTCTTCCACCATTTTCTATTCTGATCGCATTAACGGCAACATGTTTACTTAAATAACATCTAGAACCCGACAAGAGAGCAAACAAAAGCCAGAAATCCCCTGCTCGACAAAGTCTGGGATTTATTAATTATTCTCCGGTGTGGTGGGGAAATGACATCAGGTCTCGTTAGGGTCCTAAACGAATAACCAATAACTCTCATTCGGTTTCGTTTAGCCGACACTGATGGGGCGATGTGGCAGAGGGCAGGCTGCCCGTAGCGTCATAGCTGCGCGGTGTGAACGACCATTGATTAAGAATAATAAGATAATAAGACATAGACTGTTTTGCTGTAATATATGCAGCGCTTGTTGGATTGACTCCGGGGAAAACTAAATGTATAATGAAAGCTCATTCGTGAGGAGGAATACACTAATGGAGGAATCTGATGTCTCCTTAATCCTATGTAAAAAGCCTTGTCGTCTCCCCCTATATTGACTGAATTGCTAATTAATGGCCCTCTATGGCTGAGGCCTATTGCGCGCAGTAATCCGCAGAAGAGAGATAAAGCATTCAGAAGGTAGAAATGAAGAGGAAACCGATAATCCACTTCAAGTTCAGTATTACAATACAGAAGGAGCATGAAATAAGACTGTTCTAGGATTGTATTATTGTTTTCAATAAAACAGCAGCCTAATTCTCAATCAAATGTATCTAATGCATTATTATTAATACCATCATTACCATTATTAGTATTAGTGTTTGTAGTAGTAATATTTATTAAATTATATTTAAACCGCCTTTTAGTGAATGTTTTGGAAATGTATGGGGGTGACTGTGTTGTTTACACATAAAAATAATGCATTAATGAAAATAAATCCGTTACTGTTAATTTATACATGAGTGATTATTAACTTAAAACATCTGAAATCATCTTAATTGAATTATTCAGAGACCATCCAAACAAGGTTTTATTGCTCTGTATGAGCGATGATTGGCTCCCTCGTGTTGATAAAGTCTCTTCCCTCCCTCAGAGTGTGTGTGTGTGTGTGTGTGTGTGTGTGTGTGTGTGTGTGTGTGTGTGTGTGTGTGTGTGTGTGTTGCATACAGCCTATGGTCTGCTGGTATTTATATATCAGGGGCTTTCACGGGATTAGCCCAGTAACTTCTTAACATCGCCAGGTCCAAATGTGCTGGCTGAATGGGCGTCCGGCTGGCCACGTGGAGATGGGAAGCGTGTTATTTGGTGATGATGATGATGATGATGATGATGAACCACTTGTGTTAAGGAATAAGGACCAAAAAGTGAGCAGAATAACATCCACTTTTAAAGTCATTTGTCACCTACTCTGGTATGACACGCACTAATTGGCGCGAGCGTGTCCTCCTCTCTGTACGATCAGTCCATCACTTCACATCACCTGTTACCCAGCTGACATTTCTCCACCCTCAATCTCCCCACCTTGAAAATTAAAGTCGCATTTGTTTGATTAGACACGTTTACTTTGCTTTAACGCGTCTCAATCTTTGGGGAATTAAAAGAACTTGCTGGCGTATCAGCTCAAACTCATTAAAAGTCCTCCTTCAGAAATTCTTAGGCAAATGAGAGTCTTATCAGATTAAAACGAAAACACTACAGGAGTGCTGGCTGAGAAGGACTGAGGGGTCCAAACGCAAAGTGAGGAGAGATATCCAGTTAAGCACCCAGATAAAGTAATCCGTCGTCAACACACTGAGTCTGCGTGGTTCACGGAGGCTCCGGTGGGGTTGATTTAATGGATATTTGAACCTTAACTCTGTAGAGATCAAGAGCATCGCGTCATTTGACAACCAGTACGACTGACAATGCTTTTCCGGAGCATGTGGGCTGCGTACGGCGATGTAGTGGAGAGTGAACCACTTCAGGACAGTTTGATCACGTTTTTGGACCGTGTGATGGAAATGCGCTACAGACATCTCCCCTTAGTGTCACGTTGGATATGAGGATTAGACCTGCAGAGTGGGACAGTGCTGAACTTCAATTTGCTTACTTCGCTGCCTTTGAATGAATACATGATACTAAAATTCTGCATCCCCCCCCCCCCCCCCCCCCCTCCTCCATGCAGCAGCAGGCGTGTATGAGCTGCACATGTGCTGCTTTTAACATACTGCACATGTCTGGCAGTTAGCGTCGGTTGACAAGTGCGCACAGAGCAGGCTGGCACATCCCTCCTTCAGAAGTTATTTATTTTCCCCCTTTAATCGCGTGTCCTTTCACAGTATCATTGTGCTGCAGCAGGTTTGTTCTGTTTGCAGTGTGCATCTTTTTTTTTTTTCATTCGGCTTTCAATACAATCCGCTCGGTGGCTCGTTTTATCCACACAGAGTCCTTGAGTAAACTGCGGTGACAGAGCCTGCGAGCATGCGGCTCAGCTTGGGTATCAATAGAACGGCATCGTTTTACTGGGCCACTGGACCCATCTCATAAAATGAGGCCAAACTGTGTTATTTTCATTTTTATTTGGTCTTGGGCTGCTGCGCAACGGCACCTCGGAGCGCCGCGGGTACACCGTGCGCCCCATCTCTCTTTACATGCTTTTATTTGGAAGAGGAAAATAAGCGCCAGCCCCGGCATAAACACATTGGCACACATATCTCGTTTCTGCAAGCTCCGGTTGGTTGGGCTCACCGTCATATCCACATGGATGTGCCTGTCAGAGAGAATATGGGCGGGCGCTACATGGTGACGTGGAGGTCTGGAGAGAAGCGCAGTTGGATAGGCAGTGAGCAGGCAACAGCTGAAATGAACAGAGAGCGGTGTAGTGTGTGTATGCCTCTGGATCTAATATCACCTACCTGTCCTTGTCACTCTGATAGTCAGCCGAGGTAGCCGCGGTTTACCACCGATGCTATGGCAGCGCTCAATGGCTTATTTTAAAGCATTTTCCAGTTAAAACAGAAAGAAGGTTTCAACTCAACCGCAAGAGGAACCGCTCTGCCGTGCGTTTTATCTTTTGTGGAGAACTGAACACATTCCGCCGACGGACTTTCCGCTCATCCTTGTTGTACTGAAGGGGACTTAATCTGCTTTTGACAGACAGTTTTGCGATCTTTTGCCGATGAACTCTATGAGGGATCCTTTAAACATAGACCATCACCACCTAACAGGGAATAAACTTGCCTCCACACACCACACGGCTCTGGCGATGGCCTCTAGTTTACAGCCGCTGCAGCGGTCTGTGGACTCTAAACACCGGCTAGAGGTGCACGCGGTGTCGGACACGTCCAGCCCGGAGTCTGTCGGTAAGAACCGCCCCGGGTCCAGATGTTCTCAGCAAGGCGCCGCAGATGTCATCTTGATATCAAACAAGACAGCTCCCATTAATCAGCCTTCTACACGCATGCAGATCGGCGATTACAGCTGTCACTCGCAGATAATCAGTTTTGACACTGGCCTGCAGTGAAAAGTTTCTGTGTTACGTAAATGAAATGAAAGAGAGCTTGTCTCGTGTCGAGCACATTTAGTCAGGCATTTACTCAGTGTCAAGATTAAATCAAAAGGGCAACTAAAATCTCACAAAATGAGGGAAAATTCAAAATATAATAATTAAAAAAAAAAGCAAATGGGTTTATTTTATGAATCAGAGCTTTTCTTCCTCAGACTGAACAGCTCATCCATTTCCCAAGTGTCTTTTTTTTTTTTTGTTCTCCCTCTAGCGTACAGGCCTTAACCCACATAACTCTGACTGAATCAACTTCTTTCCTCTTGACAGAAAAAGAAAAGGTCCAAAATAAAAACGACGACTCTTCAGACGACCCCAAAAAGAAGCGGCAGCGGCGGCAGAGGACTCACTTCACCAGCCAGCAGCTGCAGGAACTGGAGGCCACTTTCCAGCGGAATCGCTACCCAGACATGAGCACAAGGGAGGAGATAGCCGTGTGGACCAACCTCACAGAGGCCCGGGTCAGGGTGAGTAGTCCCTCGGGTGCAAACAAAAACAATTCGTGTGTATAATTACGGGTAATTGGTGCAAATTGTCTGATTAACCTGCAAATACCCAATACCTTATTATTATTACGCACGGACACCAAACTTTACGCACGGCTGAAATTTCCTTGGAAATACTGTAGGACACAGATTTTAGCTGGAAAACAAATAATCAGATTCTTGTTTAAATATACTGCTGGTTCAAGCTCAATTTAATTAGACTGTATATGTTTATCTATTAGGCTAAATATAATTCAGATCCCCCGCACACAATGCAAAATAAACACAAGTTAATTTAACACTCAGGAATTTCATAATAATATAGGACAAAAAAGAATTATTTGTTATTCGCCTATTAAGTGCAATTACACGTTATTACGTTGTTAACAGTCGAGGCTACTGACATTTGTCGGTGGCAGATACCAGTCGTGTTCTCCTGTTCGTGTGAAAGAGGTGCAAAGCTTGTATTTTGCGATTGTCGCCCTGGTGTTGTGTGATTAAGGTCAGCCTGCAGAATACACATCCTCTCCACGTTAGGGGGGTGCAGTGACAGCCCGGCGCGTATTCTGCTCAGATAAAGACGGAATCAAAGCGGAATTGTCTGCAGAGGGAAGCAAGGGTTGATACAGTGTTTGCAGACGTTGAAATGATTAGAAAACAATCATTTAGATGTTGCATGTAATTTAAACGTCGTGACCACACAATTAAAGATGGCGTGTCTGGTATTAAAGTGTAGGACTCTGCCCAGATGAGCCATTGCAAGAAATAACGGGGCTACAAAAGATTAAATAATAATACTTATAATATTACAGCATTTCTAACCTGCTCTCATTTCCTTTGCTCTAGGTTTGGTTCAAGAACCGGCGAGCCAAGTGGAGGAAACGGGAAAGAAACCAACAAGCCGAGCTTTGCAAAAACGGCTTCGGCCCGCAGTTCAATGGACTCATGCAGCCCTACGAGGACATGTACCCCAGCTACACGTACAACAACTGGGCCGCCAAGGGCCTCACGCCGGCCTCCTTATCCACCAAAAGCTTCCCCTTCTTCAACTCCATGAATGTCAACCCCTTGTCCTCGCAGACCATGTTCTCGCCGCCCAACTCCATATCCTCCATGACTTCCAGCATGGTGCCATCGGCGGTCACCGGCGTGCCGGGCTCCAGCCTCAACAGCCTCAATAACTTGAACAACCTCAGTAACCCGTCTCTCAACTCGGGGGTGCCCACGTCGGCGTGCCCCTACGCCCCTCCAACCCCCCCTTATGTGTACAGGGACACTTGTAACTCCAGCCTGGCCAGCCTGAGACTGAAAGCCAAGCAGCACTCGAGTTTTGGATACGCCAGTGTGCAGAATCCGGCCACTAATCTGAGCGCTTGCCAATACGCCGTGGACAGACCAGTCTAATACCTACCTGCACTGCAAAAAATACCCACCGCAGCGAGTCATTAGAGGCTGGTAGCGACGCTTAAAGTGTTATTTTTCTCTAAAGGGAGCGAGCACATCTGGCGGTGAGATAATTGTACGTTTGCGTGTGTTTCAGGAAATATCTTGATCATATGGCATTTTGTTGATACTAGTTGGAGTGTGATTTGCATTGTTCTGACTTTGTCCTCAAGATATTGCCACTTGTATCATGAAAATTTCCAAACATATCAAGAAACAAGTGACATTATTCCATCGCTGCTGACACATTTTATTTTAGGGGGATAAAAAACATGATTTTGAGGGCGAGTACAAGACCAACTGGCTTGTTGTGGTGGTCATTTTTTGCAGTGTGTGGGTAATCACAAACAGCCGGCCACAGGAACAAGAGACTACTACAACTACTTTTTCATTTTTCAAAAAGGGCACTAGAAGACTGAACCACTGAAACAAGCTCAACTCCAGACCGGAGTCAAACTGAAACGGGAGATTTTAGGTTTATTCCCCTTTGATGAGTCCAGGCCTGTTTCACACTGCGCCACAGTAGTAGGCCTGTTTCATTTTTTCATAGCTCGTCGTGAGGGTTTTTCTTTTTCTGGTGGATTTTGGACGTTAATTGTTGACTGAAAAGGTTGTATATATATTTGAATTATCATCTCCTGTTTGTCGAGGCGAATGCGCTATAACCCTCCAGTCCTCTCCAGGTTCAATTTATCAACGCATGTGGAAAAAAAAAAAAACCCTAAAAAGGAATCATGTTTTGCTTGCAAACAAAAGGGAATGTACATACTAAAACGCACCAGTTGTGTGTTTCTAACATATTATAAATTTATTATTAATGTCTGTGTGAATATCGATTTAGAATAGCAATTCTGGATTTTAAAAAGAAGAAGCATCAAAAATGTTCCTGCGACAAATTATTTGGTTTTTGCTCTGTGTATACTATTTGGTACGGAATTATGTTTTTTTTTTTTTTTTTTCCAACATCCAAAAAAACTATTGTGTTTTATTTAATGGAAGTAAATATATTGTTCAAAATCATTCTGATGGGAGACTTTTATTGAATCTTTGTGCTGGTAGTCTGTTAGTGGAGTGTAAAGCAATGACAGTCTGTCTATAGCCTTTCGATTATGTGAGGTGCTTGTGCGTCTAATCTATAGAGGAAAACAATGGGCCGCTCCAATACACATAGCGGCGAGATGCTCCGTCAGATTAACTGCTGAATACATGTCTGCCTGCCCGGCCGAGGGCCTCGGCTGCGGTCACTGGTGCTTGAAATAACACGGGAATCAACAAACAGGAGTTGGACCACACAACAGTGACAACAGTCCATTAGGGTTTGTTTTTCTCTCTGTGTTTGAACTCAGAGGAGATGATGGTTCTCTAAAGAGGATTATTAGAAAGGAATCCACATGTTTAAAAACATCATTTGATTCAGTTAAAGCTTTAATAAGGATTTTACAAAAAAATGCAATCGTCCAAATTCATATTTTACTGATGAATTTATGAACATGATCTACAAAATGTAACTAAGATCTAAATTAACCACAAATATGTTTAGTTTACAGTTTATGTTCATGTTTTTAAAGCGAGCCTTGCTGCCTGTTTTGTCCCAGAAACCTAAATGATCTTCGTGCAGCCCACCTGACTTGCACATGCATCTGTTTGCCTTTGCATTGCTGTCTTCTTTTGTAACTTGGCACCTTTTAAGTCACGCTTTATAGCGCGTAAATGCGCCGAGGCAAAACAAAGCTACGGTCTGGGGGAAACTATGATTCACAAGCTTGAGCAAACAAGCGCACACAGAGATACAGAGGTATGTGGGCCGAGGCTGACTGGTGGAGGCGGGGGATGAGTGCAGCTTCGGGGCTGCAGGCAGAGCGCAGACACCGGGAAGGAAACACCGGGAAGGAAACACCGCAACACTCCCGGCAGAAAAGAGACAAATAAACGGTGCGACTTTGGGTTTGCAGGCTGAGCTCAGTGCACTTTTTTCAGGCTCGTGGTGTTGATCATGTGTGATGTTTGTGTTTATATTCTATTAAATTACTGATCACTGTTACATTAACTAGACTATTCAAGAAAAAAAAGCCAAACGTGGCTGCTTGGTGAAAGAGCTGATTTAGGATCTGATGTCATGCTGCAAGAGACCTTAGGTCACCTCTCCAGGGGGGTTATTATGAGGAGAAATAAATCAGTTAGTCCAAATGTTGTTTTCACAAAAACTGCTTCATAACAAACACAAGAGAAGCATTCTTCTCTTCTTACATCTCTGAATACAACTGAGCCGCGCATCCTGCGGCCTGAACTCCTCACCCCTCCAGAATTAGATTTTCCTCTAAAATTCCGCGGGCTCTTTTGTTGCACAAGTGTCACCTTTTGATGGAGTCGGTAACTCGGAGCAATAATCAGCTGACAGGGGGATAAGCCGCGGCTGCTGTAGAGGCGAATACGCAAGTCTGCAGCCTCAATACACATCCACACAATCAACTCGAGAACAGAGGATGACCTGAAGAGAGGAGGCTTCACCGGGAAATGTTCATTTGGCTGAAACGGCGCTCAGGACTGCAGACCTTTAGCCTCTCCTCTCCAGCCCGCACAAGGTAAGAACTTCTTATACGTTTAAATGAAAAACAACACATGTGCCTTTCAGCTGCCGTGGATGCATGTTCACTCATTTTAATTACAGATTACTGCAGTGAAATTTCACAACATAAGCTTGTTTCTGCGCCGAGGCTACTTTTTATATTCTGCTCACGTTTTTGGGGTGAAATTAATATTTTAAATTCAGACACTGCAGAGTCAGCTATGCGTCAAACCAAACTCATTTTAACAGTTAAAAAAAAAACAACATGCCTCCCAGCCATTGCCACGCATAATAATACCTGAGAAATATTCTAAATGAACTTTATAAGCATGTAGTTCGTGTGCAAACAAAGATACAGTTATCAGTCTCTGTTTAAACCAAATTCCTGTTTGTCCTGCTTCAGTTTTCGGACACCTAAAGCACACTAGTACATCTTAATGTGAGATTTGTTCCGCCAGCTGATTTAAACGCAACACACCGAGCAGACACAGCTCTCCCCTCCGCTCCGCTGGGGATTCAAATAAAAAGCGAGGAAGTGTAAATATCCAAACACGTATCGCTACACCTCCGATCTAAATAATTAACAATCTCTCAATATTCATGCAGCGGCGGGTTTTGGAAGAGACTCGAGATGGTTTGGTAATAAAGCTGCATGCGATGCATCAGAGAGCATGTTTTCTAATTACACGCTAATGAGGCCTGGAGTTCAACTTCTGCAGGCTCTTTGCACAAGTTGCCTGAACGCAAGAAAACAAAGAATGGACAATAACGGGGATATTTCGGAGTGAATTTTGATCTGAAAAACTCGTGCAGGACATTTTGAGCAACATTTAACAGGTACACAGTTATTTATTGCATATAATCAATAAATTCAGCAACTATTTCAGCTTCAAAGATAAATATATAATTCAGAGGTGGATATTAAATTCTGATACCAGCTATTTTTAGAGACACACTGAAACTTTTTTGGTTTTTGCATGTGTGCTTTGTCTTCAAAACTATTAAAATCAAGCATTTCTTTCTTTCTGCTCACCCACAGAGGACATCAAACAAGCATTTTATTTGAATTAGTGGAGTTTATCGGTTGTGTTTTTACCTGATGAGATGAAAGTGTGGGTTGAGGAAATGGACACAGATTTCAGATGTTTAAGAGCAGGCAGGGTGGCTCTGATCAATAGTTTATTTTTGAAGCAGGCAGTGATGCAACAGGCCCAAATTAAATTCACAGCAGGACTCAAAGCAGGATGCAAAGGTTGCGAGTTTGATTTGAAAGAGGGAATTCAGTCATTTTCAGGTTGTTAAAGACACATTTGTATCTATAAGATAAATCATTGTTGCCTCCAGGGGGGAAATTTGTTTTTCACAAACTGCACGTCTCAAAAAAAACACACAAATACTGTAATCATAATGGAAATGGTATATATACATACACCTTGTATCCCAATATACAGTATACTTGCCTGTACTCACACAGAGACACATAAACGTAGTATTCAGCAAGGTATTTAAGTTAGGGACAAACCTGTATATGTGCAAAAATATGAACAAACTCCTTGTTTATGTGCTTCAGAATAAATGTAGGATAATAGCTACTGAGAGGATTCACAGTCTGCCTACAAACACACAACTAGTCTCAGCACTTTGCCCATAAGTGCAGCGGTCAGGCAGCAGAGAGGGCTGCTGTGTGCCTGGGGGAGGTGGGAGGTTGAGGGTTTGGCTCTGGACCAGCGGCTTCAGCTAAAGGTCACATGGTGTGACCTAACACATTCTCACCCTCACCTAAAGGCCTGAGGAGAAGTTCTCCGTAACAAGATGCATGACCGTCCATCTCAGCTGAACTGAACTGAAAAGCCTCAAAGTGACTTCAAATGTATCTGAGCTGGTCTGCAGAATTATACGAGATAAATTGTAGAATTGGCTTTTAAAACACTGCAACAACATTCACATTTGTTTGCACACTGAAAAATGAAATATATATATAAACATATACACACATCTGTGCCTCTGGCTATGATTTAAAAGTGCTTTGTGAGAAAATATTGACTTGCTGGTCTTAACTTATGTCTGCATGCTCAAGAATAGGCGCACAAAGACATGCAAACTTGCTCAGTGCTAATGTCTGTTGCATGTATGTTGGCTATACGTTGCGTATCTTGTGCGTGGACCTACATATGTGTGTATGAATATGTACACGTGGTGTATCAACCCCTCCCACGGTGGGGGCTCGGTGCTGTTTGAGGGCAGGCGGCTGGCCGGAGCGTGTGAAAGCAGATAACCAGGGCAAATTTCATGACGCACACACTTCCTGCTCTCTGAAGTTCTATTAAAGAAAGATGAAAACAAAACACACATCTGAGATGTTTTCTCTCCAAATCAATTTCTACACATTAAGCATGCTGAAAAGATCAGTAGCACGGCTCTCATGGACCTTGAAATAGCGGGGAGGAAAAAACGATCCATCAGGAGAGACTCATGAATTCATCTGATAGAGGAAACATAACCTGCATTGGTTAAAAAAACTTTGAGAATTCATTTTACCTGTTGGCTTCTTGTGTATATCACCCGTCGTAGGTCATGATCTGGAGCGCCTGCTGAGGAGCTAAAATGTAAAATGCATGTGTCTCTAGGCCACTCTGCGCTCTGAGGTCCCTGATTAATAATATAAATAATACATTAACAACAGAAACAAGAGTAAACTGAAAAGGCACTCGACCACCAATCAGTCCAAAAAAACTGCAGCTGGAGGTCTCTGATGTATCTGTGCTCAAACAGTCATGTGGAATTATTTAGCATCAACGCTAACTATAGTAGACCTACCAAGCTGCAAGAAACACATCCCATATACAGTACAAAATTGTTGTATTTTGTAAAATCATAATATAAAATGTGCATACAGATACAAGATAAGATAAGATACAAAATATACATATAATTCATAAACAGGAAGCCTGCAGGCACACCAGCTACCTAAAATCTTCATGCCTCTTCATGTTAACCTGACAAGTCTAAAGCTGCTAACATTTTAGCCTTATCTGAAGCATCGTGTTCAGACACCTTCAGTTTACACAGTCTGCCCCAGATGGCATCTCTCAGCGCTGTTTTCTTTTGGCCTGTCATCTACTGTAACGTCTTAATTGACGTTTACCTCTGTTCGCCGCTGTCAGCCGCCCAGAGTCTGTGTCTGATGAGCAGCCTGGCAGAATAGTTTCCCAGGCTCCAACTTCACATAGAAAATTACACCTGAGCTCCTTTGTTTGTTTTAGTATTTCTTTTTTCTTTTTCATTTCGTGTCGTACAATTTTCCCTTCACACGCAGGGTGAATTACAAAATGCTGTGGAAAATTGTCAAAGTGTCTAGCGTCGACCTCGAGCTCTCATCGGTTCATGTTAGTTTAGTGACCTGAGTGAAACCCTGGCTCTCCATCCCATCTTATCTCAGATAACAGCCATTACAGCTGCACACTATGGAAAGGTTTCCAACTGAATCTCACCTGCACACATTTAGGACTCCCCTTTATGGCAAGAATCCTAAATTGCTATATTTAGTAAGTTTAGATATTCCAGTTAGGTTTTTTCCCCCCCAATATGTTATGTTATCTTATGTCAAATTATGCAAAACATACAAATGACGTGAACATTAATTTGCATCACGGTTTAAAGTGTGAGTTTTTTTGGAACCCCAGTGGAAACAAAACCTCAAACGCTTGCGGAGTTAATGTCATACTTTTACGCGCTGATCTGACTCTCCAGCTGTACAAACATGGCATCTTTGGGCATAAAATGCACAATATTATGGAGAGGACCACTTAGGAAGAAGCTTTACATCATTTATCCCTCTAATGCCACGTTCAGTTCAAAGCTAGAAGTCAGAAATGAGTGTTTCCTCTATAAAACCTCCGTGCTTTCATGTGGTCCAGTTATGAGGGGAAAAGGAAGAATTATGGACACCCTCAAGATTTAAATTATACAATGTAAAATGATGCCTCTTATGTAGCGGTTGAATGTTATGTCAATTTTAATTTGGCAATTAACTTTACCTGCTGATATCTTGCCTTTTAAATGTGTGTTAAACACACTGGTGTTTTCCATAAATATGAGCTCATGCAATGCTGAATATTGAACTTAAATGTATTTTAATGATTATAGCAACGTAAAAAAGTAATCCTGTGCAGCATTTACAGTGTACACCGTCATGATAATGTGACTGCATCTCAGAAACATCCAATACAGTGCACTTTAGATACAGTAAAGTGCTACAGCATTATATTTTCACTACAAAGGAAGTGGTGGTGTCGACATGGTGTGAGAAAAAACAGCCAGCCAGATTTATAGCTCGGCTTCAACTGCAACAGATTGATTCAACACCCTTTAACTTTAACTAATGTCAAACTACTTTTACACCCTATACTCTTTTGGCTCTCTTTTAAAACACATTAACAATAAATAGTTTACAAATTAGCAAAGTTTATGCAAGTAAAAGTTGGTTTTCTATGCCTGCAGCCAAATATTTATGCATCATTATCCTTTCCCCCATGTCCTCATTCAATATCAGACTGCAGAGTACTGAAGAATAAATTTAAAATGTTAGATTGTGCCTTGTGTACAAAATTAATGACTTTGGTAGAGATAATTCTTCCTTTATTTTCTAAGATGTACCCTTTGTGTCACTCTGCATTTGCTGTCTTCTGTTAATGTCGTCACTGGAAGTAACATTTTAAATTTGGCAAACAGCAACTTGAATCTGTAAAGCACTGAATCTGCACTGGATGTTTGCACTACACACACTTTTGCTGTTCTGGACTGCAGACAAAAATCAATCATGTATAAAATTGTACATTGTGTCTTATAATAAATTCAATAATAACTCTCAATCCTCTGTCCTTGCTTTGACTTAATGTCCGAGTGAGCTGCATCTGACATCTAGCAGTCTGGCAGTCAAATCAAGCCCGGCATATTAATAAACACGTCAGCCTTTGTTTTATTGCTTAGAAACAGTCTATTTCTCACACGGATAAATGGCGTAATTCACTGCATTCACTTGCCTTGTTATATTGCACATGGCCAGAGATCAACAAGTTTTTGTCCACTACTTCGAGGGCCGGTTGCTGTCAGCCTGTAACTCACCACAACCAGTGCAGCCATCGACAGCGAGACGCGCAAGCTCCGCCTGTTCAGACACCGTAAGTCACTCTGCTGTCGGCTGAAGTGTAAAATGTTTACTCCTCGTAAAAATATTTCTTTGGGTGGCTCTCTTATTAAAGACAGATGTTGCAAGTTCCATTTTCCCTGGTGCAAATATAGATGCCTTTTGGTATTCACTTTTCCATTTCTACACAAACGGTCAGCAGTTCTGCACAGATTTATTTTTCTCTCGATGAGCAGCTGTTTGAAACAAGCAACTATTGTATACAGACAGACGTAAACTATATAATGTATCCCCATTATGTAAGGTATTGAGATAAATATTGATTGGGTTTTTTTTTATTTCTCCCAGTTTTCCATTTTTGTGTAACATGTTATTGTTCAATTGCACAACTTGTGTATGACTATACTAGTATACATTTATACATTTATCAAGATAGAATCTAAATATTTTCACAGTTTTTTCACCGTGTTCATGTTTGAAAGTGTCCATTCATTTTTTTCATTAATTCAGGATGTAACACACATAGTATTAGTATTTTGTATTATACTTTTGTAAACTAACTACTAGGGCGCACACTATTTCTTTTATGAAAAGTGTCATGGATTGAAACAGTTAAAGAAATAGTTTTGGGAAATACACTTATTTCCTTTCTTACAGAGAGTTGGATGAGAAGATCGATATCACTCTGAAGTCTGTACGGTAAATATGAAGCTACAGCCAGCAGCAAGTTAGCTTAGCTTAGCACAAAGACTGGAAACATGGGGAAACAGCTAGCCACATCTAAAGCACATCTAAAGCTTGCTAGCAAGAACATAATTAACACGTTATATTCTTGTTTGTTTAGTCCATACAAAAGTTAAAGTGTAAAAATGACACAGGAATATGTGCCAGACTATTTCTTGCCCAGGTGCAGTAACTTCCTGGAGTCCCTGCTGGTTGCCTGCCGACCTCACGGTGGCGACTAGACTCCAGGAAGTTACTGCACCCGGTCAAGAAATAGTTACAGCTACTAAAGTAAAAACAAAACTTGTTGTTTTTGTGAGCTAATGAATTAGTGAGCTTCAGGAGGTGCTGGTAGGCGCTTTGTTACCTTTGCACAAAGCTAGGCTAGTTGTTGCCCCCTGTTACGAGTCCTTATGCTAAGCTAAGCTAACTGGCTGCTGGCTGTAGCTTCATATTTGTCGCACAGACTTGAGTATTGCTATTCTCATGCAACTCTGCAACAAAGCAAATAAGAACATTTTCCAAAACGTTGAAGAATTCCTTTAAATAACACCTGGTTTATAATCGAAAAACAATCTACATAATCAGCATGCCATTATTTAGTTTCTGCTCCCGAGGAGGGATCATATAACAACTTATAATCACACACACACGACAGAGAGAGCTCTGAGCTCTAATATTAAAACGTTTTCATGATTGTTTTTTTACTTCTTGCTGTGTATATCTGTATATGTGTATATGTGTCAAATAAGATGACAAATAACTTCAACAAATTAATTTAACAGTGAAATAAGCAGTTAACAGGTGAAAGAAAAGAAAAGTGAACACTCCACCTGGTGTACCTGGTGGCTCCACTCATCCACCTCTCCCAGCCTACAGCATTTCCAACCCAACAAGAACAGACGGCGTGGAGAGCGACTTATTGGATTGGATCCCACCCAGCAGTGACTTATACGCTCAACCTATATGTCACAGATGGTAGGATTTCAGTGTGGTTGATATAGGAAATCCACTGAGGAGTATTGATCTTTCTAAGATCTGCTCTCTCTGCCTGATCTCCACAGGATCTGAACATCCGCAGAGACCTGGAGGGGAGTGGAGCCGCTGGAATCTCAGTCTACCTTTAATGGTTAAAGTTAAGGTAATACTACGCAACATTTTCACAAAAAAATGTATGTTAGAGTCGCAAACTTCACCTCAGTCTCTCACTATATTCTGCAGCACAATAATGATTCAACCAACAGCCTGTTGATTACACTTGTTGTTCTAAACCGTCAGCGTCTGATAAGTCTCTCGCAAAATCCTGTTAAAGTGGAGGAAGTGATGCATGTTGTGTTTTGGTTTTTAGTTAGCATGACTAGCACTAGCCACCATGTCTGAACAGAACAAAGAAAAAAATGCCACCCACAGCAACTCGACCTGTAACAACAGACAATCCAGGGAAACTCACTGTTGACTCACTGTTTGCTTACCAGCAGATCTCTGCGCAGATTAAGTTCAAAACCACAACATCAATAATCAGTTTGCGTCAAAAGATGTCATCAAGACGGCAAACAAGAATCATGCAGATTACTCCTTCAAAATAATGTTACACGTGACCTACAGAGGGATTTCTATGTCAAGCGCCATCAAGTGTCTACCAACTAGACAACACTTCTCTTGTTACACATCAAAGCACCAAAGCATACGTGCACATTTTAAGCATTTGCAGTGAAAAGCAGCATGCCGCATGTCTTATGCTATCAGCGCTTATGCTGCACTGATGATGAATGTTAATTTGAGAAATCTGAGGTTTACAATAAGTGTTTGCTGGGTATCTGCTGAGGAACAACATTCAGATGAGATAAGGGCCTAGCTAATAATCAGAATTGAATTTGTTTTGACAGAAACCCATGATAGCTAAATCCTGTGTGCAATTATTGACATATTCTGTACCTGTTCAAGCGATGTACATTCTGATGGTGTATCTTGTGTGCGGCAGTGAAACATAATATCCTGATGATTATGATTATCACGTTAATAAAGAACTAAATTCATGTGTTTACCACTGTTGTGTTGTCTTGACATCACAAAAACAGACCGCAAATTTCCAATATTTTTGTTCTTTTATATTGAGGCTATATGTTTGCAGGGGAAACGGTTCATCTTTAGTGCCCCCTAGTTGAAACACAGCACAGAAGTGACACTTGAAAAACAACCTATTTTCCTTTGATTTCCTGGACTTTTAGCCAGTGATCTCCTGTTAAATTGCACAAGCAGGTTGCAGGAACAAGTGCATAAAGCCTACTAGCCCCGTCTCTCTCTCTGTCTCTCACTGTCTCACTCAGACAGTTTTAATCTCTGGTAAGACAGTCACGTCCAGATTTGTCGTCTGCCGTGTAAACTCTGGTGGAAAGCGACCCGCCGCCTGTGCCTCAAGTCTCCACAGCTCTCCTTCATTACTGCGCACAGTGGGAGAGCCAGAGCTCACGGTGTGGTAATCCCTGCTGGAAGGCGTCACCATATACTGTCATTAATGAAACGGAAGACACACACATGTAACCTACACACACACACACACACACACATGCATGCATGTAGACACCCACGGTCAGGATTGGCTGAAAGATGAATGGCTGCAGCAGCAGCAGCATCTTGTAGACTACAGCTGAAAGGTTTATATCTCTCTGCAGGAGATGTTATGGTGGCTCAGATTTATCCTCTGTAGTCAGTTATAGGCATAGATTGCTCTTATTTGTTGTTTTTGATGTCATATATACAGTATGTGAGCTACTGCTGTGAGGTCTAATGCTGTTTGCTTAGTTCTGTGTAATGCTCAGCATCTGCTCAGCATGTGCAGTTGTAACTTTCACCTTTGCATCTTTGCATCTGTACTTCTTATGGCCTCCTACAGCAGTGCTTCCCAACCTTTTTAGGTTTATGATCCCCCAAAAGGACCTAGGTGATGTGTTATAGTGAAGTTTATACTCATATTATAGACTCCAACAAATGTAAAGTTTATTTAACATATTAAATTCATCCTTCTTATACCGTTTTTGATGTTGAAATAGATTCACTAGAATCTGATTTCATTTAATGAGTAAAGTTTTGTGATATTTTTTTATCATTTTGTCATTAAAATATCATTATTACAATAAAAATATGTTATTACAGACTCAAGGCCGTATTATGTAATCTTTTCCCCAAACAGTTGTGAGATGCCTCCAAAGGCTGTTAAATAAAGTATGAAAGTTACAACTTTTCAATGTTTTATTCTTTATGATTTGTCAGTGAGTGCACCATCAACTGACAAGCCCTCATTCATTCAGTCTTGTGGTTTATGTGAGACACCCTATGAGCCAGCAGAGGGCGCCACAGATAATTAAATCTATCAAAACAGCAGTTCCTCTCACATTGAAATCAGGCATTATTTTCTCTTTTTTTAATCAATGGAATTCAGCATCTGCTTTGTTTTGAAGAGCTGCTTCATACACAAATAAAGTAGACTCACGGTTGATATTAATGTGATATTCATGCCTATTTTTAATTTTCTATAATTAAATATTCTTAAAAAACATCTTTAGCACTCAGTTTAAGTCATTATGCTTTACTGCTTTCTTTAGGGTGTTATAGTCTTTTTTGACATTATGACAATTTAAGGTCACAAAACACACCTAACAAAAATAAAGTCAACCAGACAGTCTGACTTGTACATCCAGGGTGGAAAAAAATGGGGAGGGGGGGGGACTGCAGCTCCCTCTTTGCTTCTGACGTGACACCTGCACTGTATTCTCCTCAATTTATGAGGTATCATGGCGGGTAATGAAGCGGAAAGGTCAGGGGGAATGTGGTTTTATCCGCTCTAAACCAATAGGTCATATTTCCACTTTCCACGCCACAACTCTGTGACTGCAGCTGGTGCCCTTTTGGTTAAAACAATACATTCACCTTGGCCACTCATACATCATATCACCAATTCTCTCATCTTATTGGCAATGTCACACCGAGGGCTGGGGGATATTACAGAATAGATTTACTGCAAGGGTTCGTCCACAGCCTCAGATATGATATAAATGGTGTGTAATGTAAGCCATACATTATGAATCCAATTTGTTTGGCCGAGATCAGGCATATTGAGAGCAAAATAGATCTGCTACGTTGAAGGTCACCCTGAGGCCACTAGATGGCAGTATCCCGGTGAATATGGAGCCGATTGCTCCACTGAGGCAAGTTTTACTGTGTTTTCCCAGAAAGAATTGATTTATATTAAAACTGCAATGAGTAACTATGATATTATCACTCATTAAAACATCAAAACAAGAGAGATTTAGATTACAGATGACGGGTTATTCTCTAAAGAAAGATTTCCCTATTAAAAAGGTGTTGATTAATCTCTATGGGATTTTTTGAGGCTGTAGTTTGCAATGTTGTTCTGCCAGTTTGTGTTATATTCTTAGATATTCATGTTATTTTGTCTCCACATTGTAAATACAGGCTATGGGAGGGGGGCAAATTTTAGATACACCCGAATGCAGCCCCAAAAATGACTATGAAAGTTGACTCTACACCTTTAATTTTTGCTTGATTGACTTAGTCTGTACAGCTATTAGAAATACTGAGTTTACCAGTCTGTGTTTTTCCTCTTTCCTTTACAACAACAGGTTAACTGTTGGCCATGCATGCAACACATAACTTCTGCAGTTCATAAAATCACGTGCAAGGAAGTTCACACTGTGATACAAACAAAGAAATCACTAAAAAAAACAACTGTCGCTTGTCCAGTCGTTCATTTTAGAAGTGTTGAATTTATCAGTGCATATGTAGGGTTGCAACTAACAATTACTGCAATTATCGATTACTATAATTTTTAGTAAAGAAAAGTAATTGTTAGTTTGTTCAAAATGAACCCGGAGCCTTATTCAGAATATGATCATCACAAGCCCTCAGAGCCCAAAGTGACGTTTGCAAATTCTCACAATCGAGAAGCTGGAACCAGCAAATATTTGGCATGTCTGTTTGATGAATAACTTAAACCATTAATCAATTATCAGTATAGTATTGTTGTCAGTATTAGTCAACTAGTTATTGTCAGCACTTACAGTATCATACTTTTACTGTGGTGCAGGCAGGTACATGGACCTGTACATACACACAACTCCAGCTTAATGTATTGTAGAGTGAGAACCTCACTGCATCCAGATGGCAGGTGAAATATGTTAAACTTGTTGCAGGACAGATTTTTGCCTCAAGGACATGGTGTATTTATAGCACACAAAGCAAAACAGCAGGAACCAGGTTTGTTATGTAGAAGTGCTGACTCTGCAAAGGCACAGGTTGAGGAAATGAGGAGGGAGTGTGCTGTCATATTGATGACACCACCCATGATTCTACATGGGTGGTGGTCACAGGTTATCAGCTCTTCCCATCCGTCAGAGGAATACAGTAGACAACACGTAACATTAGAAAGAGAAACCCTAACATCAGAAATGTGCAGCACAGTCTCGCGATATTACTGTAACTGGTGATTACTGCTCCACTGCGATGATGTCTCCTTGCTCTGAAGTGGCAGCTCACAACAGAAGCTCTTTTTTTGTGATTCAATGACATTGAAACCAAACCTTGATGCTTACTGCTGAAACATCTTTTGGTTTCAGACGCCGGTTGGACTCAGCTGAGGTCTGAGGTGTCCTAATGTCTTCATACGTTTTGCGACAGAGAAACCTTGGTAGATAAAAACTAAGAACGAACTATGTAATAATGAGGGTGCATGGTCTTCTTGTGACATAATTGAAATGACACATGCAGTCTAGGGTCAGTTAGATGACACGATGCAAATTTCACTCAGTTTGAAGGGTCAATTATCTTTGTACGTAAAGTTCAATGAGGTGATGGTTGTAACTTTGAAATTGACTCAAATGAAATGAAAGTGAATTAAATTAAAGTAATAAAGCAATCTAATATGTAGTAGAAATTTTACCTCCACGGCTACCTGAATAACACCTTAATATAACGTCATGTCTAAAGACGCACCAGCACTGGATGGGACGAGTAGGTAAAATTCAGTGTCTCCAATAACAGTTACATTCATTGAGTCATGGCGTGCCGCAACATATTTAGTGCCACAGCAATACATAATATTACCTTACTTATCACTATATGTCTGGTATCCGACTGGTGCTGGGTATCAGGATATACACTGAGTTTAAATATCAAAATCAGTATCAAGGGAGAAATATTTGTTAAAACATTCTACTTCATTTTTGTTGCTAAAACTTTGCTAAAAAGTGACATTTCAGAGATTAAGTCATTTTTGGAAGAACCAGGATTCAAACCACAAGTCCTTTAGTTGCAAAATTAAAACAAAACCAGAGCTGTAAATTAATCTAAACTCTAAAGGTCAAAGGTCAAACTCCATGAAGTGTTTATTGATAAAGACCAGGAGCTGTGGTTGAAAGCCTGTTTGTACTTGTAATATAAAATACTATTAAAAACAATAAAAAAGCTCATAAAGGGACCTTGAGTTAAGATTATTTTGTCAAATCATGATTCATTATCTTTTAATATACTGATCTTGTACAAATAAATAAATTACTTGAAACAAATATTCAATGAATAAGCCTCCCATCTTGAAATCTCAACACACACACACACACACACACACACACACACACACACACACACACACACACACACACACACACACACACACACACACACACACACACACACACACACACACGTGACTTCCCCCGATTACAAAAGGACACAACTCATGAACTCCCTGTAGTCCAGCTCCAATGAGCGATGCTCCAGATGCCTGACAAACTTCACCCACAAGGCCAGATCCACTACACAGTGCACACACCAACTCACAAAACACAACAGACACGCAGGTAAGCACGTACGTAGACACTCATTCGTTTACACAGCCCTTTTGTGCCTCCCCAACAACACTTGAGATTTATTTGATGTGGAGAGAATGAACTGGGATGATGAAATCCCAGCTGATGCTGTAGTCCACCCGGCCTCAGCGGCAGATGCTCCACTGGGAGACTTTAAGATGATATGTTTAGACAGACAGGTGAGAGGTCACACCTTTCACTCCTACAGCAGAATTACGCCCAAGAGACCCGTGAGAAACTAATGATGGCGTGATGAAATCTAAAAGCTGGATATTTTGGGAAGCGTAATTAGGTAACAGGGGAGAAAAAGAGCGAGAGTGAAAAAGGTGCAGGAACATAAGTGCAGTTCAGTGAGCCGGCTCACATTCATGTGAATAGAGTTGATATTTGCCATCCAGGCTCGGACCTCATCAGGGCCTGCAACCACGCCTGTAGCTCTACACAGAAGGTACTGTGGAGTGACGATAATGAACTCCCGTCCCCCACAAAAAAACACATTATATACAAAGCCCAGTCATTATGTGGAGTCATAATATTTGGCTATGTGGCCAACAATGCATCTCCAACCACTGCAGGACATTTACTTTCTAGTGAACTGAGAGGACTAAGTCTAAACCCAGCAAACCACATGCAACAGTTAATCATTCACTGAAATTACTGACATTCATAATCACATCTATGAAATGCAATGTAGCATGATTAGCAGACGGCCATCAGCACGTGGATGTAAGCATGAGGCTGGCATTGAATCTGGCTGAGTGTAGCAGCATAAACCACAGGAGCTGAGCAGTTCAGATGTAATTATGATAATGATGACACATGAAACCATTACCTCCAAGCTGAACTATTTCTCTGATGCCCAGCTGAATATGAAGTGTGTGAATATGACAACCTCTCCTACATGTGGCAGCAGCCATGATACGCAAAACTGTGTACGGGCGGTGTGCGAGAAGGCAACATTAACATCTGTATGACGCTAACATACACTCAGTTGCCAGTTTATTAGGTACGCCTAAGCAAAACTAATGCAGTCTAATACAACACAACAGCCCTATAAATCCAACCTTCATGAAGCCTGTAATGTTCAGTTTTAGAGAGGTGTTGATTCAACTGTACGGTCATGTTAGAAAATGTAGTTTGTGTAGCTGTTGAATTGTGTAGCGTTAAAATGACAGGTGTTTCTATTATTTTGTCCACCCCATTTACATCAACATGATATTGGGCTATAAAAATAAAATGGACTTGACTTGAGGGTTAATGATCATAAAGTTGAACATTATACTATTTATGAAGGCATAATTGATAGCAGGACTGTTGTATCAGACTACATTAGTTTTAGGTAGGTGTACCTAATAAACTGGCCACTGTATATCCCCCTCTACACAAGGGCCTGGTTTGCAGTGAGCAACTAGCAAAGCCCCCAAAACAATAGCAACTTTCTGTAGGGAGAAATATTGTAAATCAATAAAACAACAAAGATACTCAAACGGGAGTGATATTTGACCCCAGTGTAAGTCAGCAGTATGAAAGAAGCATAATGCATGAATCAAAGGGAAAATGAGCTCAGCCACAACAAGAAAGTAACAATTAATACTTAAAGCAAATACTGCACACAGGAAGAAAGCAGCAGCATCAGAGCAGCAGCCAGCAGCCATCCCAGTGAGACAGTGAGCACAAGCAGATCCAACCAGCAGCATCAGCACTGTTAACTGATGAGCCCACACACACCAACTGCACACACTCAGCTCACAACACGGATGTAAGCACAAGCAGCAGGAACCTACTTGGTGAAGTGTCTCAGGGGGGAGTAGCAGTGATATTTCCAGGCTGCCCAAACCACAGCAGGACTTCAGATTCAGATTTAAAGCGCGCTTTCAGGCCTCAGCTGCTCGTTTGGGATTCGGGGAACATCAGGAGCGACAGCTGATGGCGCCAAACACACATTTCCTCCACAGAGTCTCTCTGAAGCGACATTTAGGACTGCGAGCAGGCGAGCTTGGCTGTGAAATGCTTAATGATTCGGGAGCAGCAGATGTTCAGAGACACGTTACAGCGGAGTGAGCTGAAGGGCAGCTCGGAGGGCCGAAACTGAGGGGAGGGCACTGCCAGTTTAAATCGCGGATGGACCGACCCACCGGGGCGCGTTCGATATGTGTTGCAGCAGGTGAAGGAGGTCACGTGAGAGTGTAGCAGCGCACCTGGACAAGCTGGGAGAGCTCGCTCCATTTAAAAGGAAATTCACCATAAAGTCAATATCACTGTTAACAAAAGAAACATTAGCAATGTGCCTTTCTTTTATTGTTGATGTTGGGCTGTGATTTGTTTTCTTATTTCTCTGTGTGTGATTCTTTTTGTGTTTTTATTCTTATATTCTTTTGGTACGTGTCATTTAAGCTAGCCTACTGGATGCTTAAATTTCCCTGGGGATCAATAAAGTACCTATCCATCTATGTATCGATCTAAATGGCCAAATGTAGACAACAGTAAAGATGAGTGGGTTCCTCTCTCCCTTCCTCTTCACCGTCTACACCACAGACTTCAGCTACTGCACTGAGACCTGCCATCTTCAGAAGGTTTCTGATGACTCGGCAGTAGTTGGATGTGTCAGTAAGGGTGATGAGGAGGAGTACAGGGCTGCTGTGGACAACTTTGTCACATGGTGCGAGCAGAACCACCTGCAGCTCAACGTGACAAAGACAAAGGAGCTGACTGTTGATCTGAGGAGGACCAAGGTGCCGATGACCCCTGTTTCCATCCAGGGGGTCAGTGTGGACAGTGTAGAGGATTACAAGTACATGGGAGTTCACATTGACAATAAACTGGACTGGGTAAAGAACACTAAAGCTCTCTACAGGAAGGGCCGGAGCCGACTCTATTTTCTGAGGCGGCTGTGGTCCTTCAACATCTGCCGGACTATGCTGAGGATGTTTTATGATGATGATATTTTATATGCTGTTGCATGCTGGGGCAGCAGGCTGAGGGTGGCGGACTCCAACAGACTCAATAAACTGATCCGCAAGGCCAGTGACGTTGTGGGGGTGGAGCTGGACTCTCTGACGGTGGTGGCAGAGAGGAGGATGCTGTCCAAGCTACGGGTCATCTTGGACAATGTCTCACATCCTCTCCATGACGTACTGGTCAGGCACAAGAGTACAGTCAGTGGGAGACTCATTCCACCCAAATGTACAACGGAGCGCCACAGGAAATCATTCCTGCCTGTGGCCATCAGACTGTTCAACTCCTCCCTCTGAGTGTCAGACATTCAGAATAAACAGACTGGAAACCTGGACCTGCTTCTACATATACTACCTCATTATTATTTATTCTTTAAATGTCAGTGCGATACATATATATTCATACGCAATAGTGCAATACATATATATACATACATACATACATATACATTGTTATTGTATGTATTTTTTACTTTTATTTTTCACTCATATTTTTCATTTTCATTTTTTTTTAAATATTGTAAATGTGTATATTTTTTATTTTATCTTATTTTTGTACATACTCTCATTTCTAAATGTATGCTACTTTCTACTCTTGAGTGGGAGCACCAGTACTGTATAATCCCCCCCCCCCCCCCCCCCCCCCCCCCCCCCGGGGATCAATAAAGTATTTCTGATTCTGACTCTGATTCTGAAATGGAAATGGACCAACCTTTGTTAACATGCTTGTGCAAAGTTTTAAAGACTGAGTGTTGTTTCTGCTTCCCTCATTCAGGTTTTTCACGTTTGCTTAAGTGGGACACTGATCTACAGTGCATTTTGAAGACAACATACCAACTCCTTTAGATAATTCCTATGGAGTTATGTCTATGTCTACTGTAACTACTAAACTGTTAGATTCTAGTGGATCCAACCTCTAAATTATTATAATTATTACAGCTTTAACATCCTGAGCCAATTCAGCGCCCCACTTCACCTGAAAACACTAATAATAACTTTGATGATAATGATAACTTGTATGCTTATGAGTCTCTCTCTTTAACCTTCAACCAAGCCCACAATGATGAAATAAAAGTGCCTGTTCAGTGACACATGAGTTTGCGATACAAATTTTCTATTGGTGCCTTTAAGTCCAATTGCAAAACGAGGCAATTCTTATGCTTAATGCTTGTGCCACTTTTGCAGAACCCACCCTACACATTGTTATCCGTCCCTCAGACGCACAAATGTTTGGCTTCTCTCCAGTCTCACCATGTTCAACATTGTGATGCCAATTTATTGATAGACTCAGCAGACCATAATGCAACACAACTACAAGACATTTTGCATTTAGAGTAACGAGATAATGGATATGTATAAACTACTGTCTGTATCATTCACAAGGAAAAGTGATTGCTTTGTAGTTTTTAAAATGTAAGACAACACTTATACCCTGCAAAGGATGTGATTTTACCTGTAGTGACATACAAATACAAAACAAACAATAACAGGAATACAGCAGGACAGGTTTATGTGTATGTATGTTCCTACAGTTGCTATTTCAGTCAGTATTAGGAGCAGATATGGTTAGACAGTGAGAGTTGTGGCGTGTAGATTTGGTGGCCCACCTTCAGATGTGAGCTGAGCTGATGCTCTGCCCTGAGAGGTCAAAAAAGCACTTTTGAACTGGAAACTTTGATAGACGTCAACAAATCACTTGTAGTAGAAAGAACCCGTAACAAACTGTTCAAGATGTGGTCAAATCTTTCATCCAGATGATTTGTACAATGAAAATGCTTACAATGAGGAAAACTATCAGAGGAGAAGGTCACAAGAAAAAATATAATCATCAGTTACCTGCAACACTCTATGTTTGAATCAGGGGGGTTTTGGCCCAGTGTTTGTGTATGAGATCAAGGGTAAATGTGCTGAAAAGTCCAGGTCAAGCTGCAATATCATCAGAAGATATCATCAGTCCACCATCCAAAGGTAAGTATGCCAGAGAGCACAGCCTACATATCAGTGCTGAAAGGGAACAACCTGTAGCCAAATCTGGAGAAAGCACCATTGTATAGTGTGTGCGCTTCTGTACATGTATGCATGTGTCTGCGTTTGCAGTCGTCTGTTGTCAGTATCTAGGTGAAAGTTCAATCAGGTGGTGCCAAAGACGCTCACTCCACCTATTTGCCTTTTTGCCAGATGAAGAAATAGCACCTGGATACACCGCCTGGATAGATAAAACAGCCATTACAACAGTCTTTCAAAACGCTTGGAACAGCTTACGATTATGCAAGAGGCACATCATGAACTATTTGTGCTCCAAGCTAGTAATGCAAAACTGACAGGGTATCATATACTGTATATATTTCTAAAAATACTGTTGTATTTTGGTGGCATTAGTGGCTCAACACTGAGATTACTAAAACAAGAATACAAATCAGATGCAAACAAGCATTAAAGTAGGTGGTAAGACAAATCTCTTTTGATACTTAAAGTACATTTTATCAATAATATTTATGTACTGTATGTCCGCACTTTTGAACGCAGTACTGGAGTACTCTTCTACTTTTACATTAGCAAAAGATCTGAATACTTCTTTCACCCCTGCTGACGTGAAATAGAATGAATTTTACAGATGAAATTAGAGCTAAAACAACTGATTAATCAATTAGTTCTTGAAGAGAAAATTAAGTAGAAACTATTTTGATGATTGATTAGTCATTAGTCAAAAATTCAATGGTGACAGCTTCTAAAATGTGAATATTATCCGGCTTTGGTTCTGGACTGTTGCTCAGACGAAACAAGCAGTTCTTACATGTCAGATTGGGCTTTGGGAAATGGTGATTGGTTTTTTTCCCCACTACTGTCTGACATTGTATAGGTTTAACGATGGATTTATAAATTAAGAAAACAATCATGCAGCCTTAAATTAGGTGAGACAAATTGCACTAAATTTAACTAAACTGAACGTATTAATAGGATATAAGATAATCTTATAGCTTTTCTTGGTACTTCTACATATCATTCACTTTTTAATTACTTTTTAAAACTTGAATTGAAGTGAGCTGAATCTATTTGAACTGGACTGAATTTAAAACGCAGAGAGAAGAAGCAGAAACTCGGCGGCGTTAGGACCCGGAGTTCACCCCCCTGAGGAAGAGGGCGTAGGCTCGCTCGGCCGGTAGAAGAGGAAGGTGCCGCGACTGCCGAGCTGCTCGCGCACAACCGCGAGGTCCTGACAGCAGCGCGAGCGATGCGAGTTAAAGGTTGCGAGGAAACAGACTAAATAGAAACCGAGTATCGTCTTGTTTCAGCAGCGGTTTGAACAGAAACACAGCGAGCATGTCGGTGCTAGCTCTGCAAGAGTACGAATTCGAGAGACAGTTCAACGAGGACGAAGCCATCCGATGGATGCAGGAGAACTGGTAAGGCTACATTGCGATGTAATGTCAGCGCCCCGGTTTTAATCCCACATTACAGTCAACGTTTTCCCACTGCAAATTCAGCGCGGTGCGTGTTGCGTGCTAAGCGTGAAGTGGAGGCTGTAACGGCGCACATGCATCAGCCTCGCTCACCGGGATTAAACCGCGCTGTATCCTATTATATCAGGCTCTCTGTCATCATCCGCAAGTTGCTGCTTGTGCTTCATAAAATGAACACATTCACGCGGGCCTGCAGCCGCGTGCGAATGCGCTGCTCTGCCACACTTCACTGCGTGACACTCTGCTGTTGCATCTTTATTCGTCCTTGATTTAACTGTGATTTATTCTCCCGGCATCAGTTACCGCGATACTATTGTAAAGGTCATCCGTGGCCCCAGCTGCCTCATCCATTTAGACAGTCACTGGCCCAGTAGCATATTGGGCCAAGCCTGGCCCCAGACTGGTAAACTACACCCCCCCCAGTGCAATGGTTTTCTCCTTCAGAGGAGATGGTCTTACTGTTATTACAGTAAAAGTAGACTACTGTACATAACTACAGATATGACAGTAGAAGAATATGTTGCACAGGAGAATGGAAAGGTAACAGTGCTGCATGTTATTGTAAGTTAAATCAAAGCTTTACTATGAACAATTTATGTTTAATTCTGCATGAAAACTAACTATTATTTTCATTCGTGATTCATCTATTTTTGCGATTAATCATTTAGACTTTGAAATATCAGGAAAAAGGAGAAAAGTGACAATTTCCCAGAGTCCAAGGCGGCGTCGCCAAACAGATTGTTTTGTCCAAACAACAGTTCAAAACCCAAAGATTTTCCATTTACAATGATATAAAACATAGAAAGGCAGCAAATCGCCACACATCAGAGACGCTGGAATCAGTGAATGTTTGGTGTTTTTGCTTAAATAATGACTGAAATGATACATTTTCTGTCAATCTCCTCATCAATCAGCTCTAAAGATGATGTTTTTTGTCAAAAAGTAGATAATACTGATGAACTAATAACTGATTAATTACTACAGAAGCTCCGACTGAGTAACCTGCAGTGCATTTCATGACACATTGGAACGACTGAGGAGTTAAGATGAAAACTAATATGTCACTATTTGCCCAGGGAAGTGTCTGCAAGGCTCTACGCGAACTGCATCATTATCCTAGACTGATATTTCACTGTTGCTACTGGGATTAAGTAAATATTGCTTCATGGTTTGTATGCATTGATGCATTTCATATGTAGGTCATGTGCAGGTCCATCCAGCTATGCGTGATTTCACTGAAGGGTCATTATTGTCCAGGTTGAGCAAGAAACGGTTCTAAGCAAAACAAAATGAGTCATGCGTAAAGTTAGCATAGCATAGGCTTCATTAAGCATTCAGTGGCACTGGGTTTATAAAAAAAAAAAAAAAAAGCAGCACATGGTGAGCAAGAGGCATTCATCTGGCTTCTGTCATCTGTTTGAACTGCCTGTAGACAAGTTAGCATATTATTTTTAACACAAGCTCGGAACAGTATCGTTCTTATTCATTGAAATGAAATCAGTGTTTTTGAGAGAGAGACAGAGAGAGCGAGAGAGAGAGAGAGAGAGGGAGAGACAGCATGCGAGCAATGTGTAGGAGCTGTCCTTACCCTGGTACTGACAACCGGCCAATAACGTTCATCTTCTGATGTCTGCTGACAGAGTATTAGCCAATCACGTTGCAGCTGATCTGTGCTGACTTCTTTCCGCTGCTCCTGTAGTGGGGGATGTCAGACTGGGCCAGTGCACATGGCTGATAGAGGAAGGAGCCGCAGAAAATGGGATTTGATAGGTTGTTTATTACATTCATTATGTACACGGAGCAACTGACTAAGCATGGCATGTTTTTATGACTTAGGGGTGAGGCTGAGAAAGCAAAACCAAACAGAAATAAACTAGTTTGAAGGCGTGTCAAGCAAAATAGGAAAAAAATGAAGCTGTTAGGACACTTGAAAACTAACTGCAATGCCTTTTCACAATGCAGTGATATTAACCACAGACTTCAGCAAACCTCTACTAGGGTCTGAAATTAACATCAACTAAGCCAAGAACAAATGCCAATAAAATTAGTTTTTGGCCGACAAAGGGTCACTCAGCACTAGGATTGGATGTTAAGATTGAATTGTTTCTGATTCTGTTCATGAATTACAAGTTGTGGTTCAGTTTCTGACATGTTATTTTAATTAAAAAAAAGAAACTAAACATGTTAAAAGCAAAATACACCAATATTCTCAGCAAATTTAGGCTGCCATAAACAATCTTTTGTAATAAATGGCAACATATTTGAATAGGATGAATTTATTTATTTTATTGACAGTGCTAATTGATCCTGAGTTCTAGCTCCAGCTCATCACATTGTAAACAACACACATGAGCGTAGATGTACGCCAGGTGTAAACTACTGTTGCACTTATCACCCCAGTTCTAAAGAAAAGCAGTGGCTCAGCATGCAGTATTGTAAGTGAACATTTTGCCTTTTTTCCCTGGACTCAACCCCTGAAATCTGATTTTCTAACCAGATATGAAAAATGCTGCTGGCAGCAGGATTTATCTGTAACATAAAAACCCATGTAAGGTTGTAAAACTGTCACTATGGAGGCTGAGCTGTCCACCAGAGGTGGAGGATCTGTGTTGATAAATGACGATCAAGAAAACTATTCACACCTCAAAGGTAAGACACATTTATGGGTTACTTGAGTTTGGATATAACCAGAAATGTTTATTTTGTCTGAAATCTAACTTTTACATCGCTACTGTAGTAGCACTAGACAGCTGTAGTGACAACTAGTTTCCTCTTTCTGTCCAGCAGTACAAGTTTTAACTTAATGCGTCTGTTTGGACCCAGTTTACCTTACAATACAGTCAATTCTTTGAGGTGTGCCTGTTGTACGTGCTTATCTCACAGTGTTGGCGATGATGAAACTATGCATTGTTCAGCTCTTGTAATAACACAAGCTAATTAGTAGCTGATTTGGGTAGATTGTCCATTTTAGCACTACTACCAAAGGTCATCAGCCAGTACGGTAGCTAGCTGCAATAAACTGACTACTGCCACTCTTAGAAAAGTCCCAGTGATATTGTTGCATTTCTTTAATTTTTTTATTATCCTTGTGAATATATTTCAAACATATTTGGCAGATCGTCTCAGGCCATCTCATATTATTACGTTGATGAATTCAATTAATTTACTGTTCTTAGTTTCAACGCTTTTAAGCACTTTTATGGTTGATACATGCAAAGGAAGATGTTTGTGTTTTTGAAAGAAATCCATACAGAGTATATCCTTAGCTAAAGTAATGCATGTGTTTCAAAACACACACGGTGAGACATCAATGGACACTGTATATATAACGTGTATACGTTCATTGTTTTGCAGGGATGAATGGAGACTGGTACACTGATCTGATGTATTCCCTTGAGACTGGCAGCAGACAGCTCAGCATTGTGAAGGAAGGACAATTCAACAACTAGTTGTAAGAAGACAAGGAAAAGGAAGAGGAAGGAGTGGACATAGACCTAGAAGATGTTGTTTAGTGACAACATGAACACCATCCTCTTTCCCTCCTATAACGAACAGTATAAAAGTACCATGAACACATGAGGCAGTGTAAGAGCAAGACAACATATTGCTCTTGCTCGTACACCACCTTAATATATTGGCTGTACAGTTGAAAGACACGCCTGTGGTGCATACCCTTTTAATTTCCACAGCACAAACAACGTTGACGTTGCTCATGAAACTGTGGGCAGCCAACTCTTAAAGTAATCAGCGATTGTAATAAACTCTCTGGAAAAATTGATAGTGCAGACCACACAGTAGTTTCTGCATACAAAAACATTTCTCCTACATCACATATTGCTGTCGTCAATGCTTTCTTGTTATTTCAGGAGTGTCAGCAGCATCACGTAGCACCTGGGACCTGAGAAATGCAACGTGAAGTCAGGCACATTTCTGAGTGAACGTGTCATGTCAGCTGAGTGATTAATGCACTCTGTTCAACACATACCTTTCAACTGGTAGAGTGATTAAGAAAAGACTGGCTCTGCTACAGTTAAAGTAGAGCAGAGAATAGGACTAAAATATCTTGTTTGGCTACAATTTTAGAATGACAGTGAAAGGTTTTGCTTTACATATGACAGGAGTCTGCAGAATTAAACAAATCTTGTTTACTGTTTTCTAAGTCAGCCATACTTTATTTTTACATTTTCTTATGTGAATTTTCTCTTATTTAAAAAGTTCACTTTTTACAAAAACTGTATCCAAAATCCACCGATTGCATTTAGCTCACACACAAGTATACCCTTTACTTACGTAATTGTAGGTATTGTGCTTCATTAGCATGATATGAACTTCCAAAGTGGTTGATTTCTGATTTTCTGATGAAATACTATGTTTTACATGTGTGCTTTCACCATTATTTCTAAATAAAGGGTATTAAACTAAACATCTAACATGTCAACTTTGGTGTATACGTCATTTCATTTCAAATTACATTTTCTAGACGTGTGGAGAGATGGCAGTGCATATTTGGACTGTAGCCATGACAGTTACAACATCAGGCATGTTGCTTTATGAAGTTCCTATCTTCCTACCTATATCAGACGCTCTGGGGTCATCAGTATGATATTAACAACCAGTGAACGTGTAGAAAAGCAATCACAACATAATTCAAAGCACATCATTTAACAGACAGATTGCTCACTGTGTGACGTGGTGGAAAAACGGTCATTGAAAATAATCAAATGAAAACGATCTAATATGAGACTGTTGTGTAATACGCTATTGAGGATTATGTGTGTCAATCCGAGTAAGCATTTGCATTGTGTAGGTGCATTTGGGATTTGTGTTTTTTTTTTTTTTCCTCTCTCCTTTTGATGTGATTCTGTGTGATGGATAAAATCTGCTGCAGTTCAAAAAACGTCCTGTTATGTATTAAGATGGCCATGTTTAGCAGTGCGGCCATCCTATACAAAAAGAGAGCTGTTATACACACATCTTTAACCTGCTGACTCACTCCGTACTCTCACAGACGTCATCATGCCTCATTGCCATGCAGGTTGCCGGGAATCTGTGTTCTCTCTTTTTGAAACGCCTCTGGGGTGGAAAGCATCCCTGCGGGTCTCCGCACTTTTGATGGATCTCTGGTGGTTTTGCCTGGGACTGATAAGAAGGGAGGCAGAGTCTGAGAGTGCTGCAGTGAGAATGAACAATGAGATCTTTGTTGTGGTCTGTTTTTGCGTATTTTAATGTTTATTCCCATCATTTGCATACCACCGTATTGTAAATACTGTAGTTGTTTTGAAGACCCTATGAGGGATATAGGAATGTTTGCTTTGTTCTAATGGTGGACTTAACGTGGCTAATCAAGTATCATAGCTCATTGAATAGTCTTCAAGGTCAGGTTCCAGTGGTACTTGATGAGTTGAGGAGATAAGTCTCTTCCCTCCAAGTCTCATGTTACTTATTCAGTCCAAGAGCAGTCCAGCCTATTGTCTCACAGCCCTGCTGTTGGATGGATGAGACCAACAGATACACCCGTCTTAAATTTGGCATCAGGGTATCATTTCAGTGCATAGCTTGTTGTGATCGATTTGGTAAAATAATAGTTCCAATTTCAATTGTTTTTCATCTGAGGGATTTAGCTGATGATCTTCTCCGTAGTGCTTTCCATTGAACAGAGATAATGGAATAATACATTTCTAGATGTCAGCATCACAGGCAGGCACCTAACAAAGGATGCATAATTCAAAGCCACAGTGCAGAAGAGGTGGTTGTAGTTAATAAGAAGCCATTTCAAAATGTTTATTGAAGAAATTGTTTTTCTGGTGTCAAACTGGGGTAGTAAGAATTTGTTTTATAACCACAATAAGCTTCTTTCTGCCTCCTGTGTTTTATGTTATTTCTTGTGCCCTAGATTTAATGTGTAGTTTAACATACAAATTACTAAAGAGTTTTTTTTATTCTGTTGTAAATAAAATGTTACACCTCCAAAACCAAAAAAATTTAAAGCAAACAACATTTATTGTTTTGCTAAATGATGATAATAAATCATTGTTTCCTAGTGTTATTCTAGAGGTTCCTCTTGACGGTCATACAGTCAAATGTACAAAGTCTTGGTTCTGCATGCTGCTGCCATTTTAACGAGAGCAGCACATGGTGATGCCGATTATTTCTGACCACGTTAACCCAGAGTCCACCCCAGGCTTGATGTTTTCTAGGCTGCTCTCCTCACGACTGGTGAGGCCAGAGAAGAAGATGTGGGCTGGCTCCTCAGAAGTTCTGCCTGGAGTGTCTCTGTGCACTCTGGTTTCACTTTCAGACTGTCAAGGAAAAGCTTAGATGCAAACAAAGATAAGAGCAGTTCACTGTGTCCGTCTGAATGGAATATGATTTGAAACTGCCTTGTCATTTATGTAAAGATAAATCTACTAGGTGGCAGATAAGGGCCAAACACCAACATATCTTCCTTGAGAACTTTGATTTTTCCATGATTTAAATTTTTTTGAAACTTGAATTGTTAATATTGGTTAGCGGTCATCTTCTTGTTCATGTGTACATTGTGCTTATGCTGTTGAGTGCTATGTAATACAAGCTTCCTACAAGCCATTTGTCCCAGTGCTTAAAATAAGCATGACTCAAGATGTTCTTCAGCACTTAACAGGCTGAAATAATTATCAGGAAAGAAAAGTACTCTTATGTTTCCTGAATTGATAAACTGGCCCTCATGTGGGCCACCAGATGCAGAATGAACTAAACCAAGGAGTGACAGTATCTTACAAGCCTGACTTTTTTTAAAGTCCCTCTAGAAATTGCATGCAGTGACTAGGACTTGTGGGTTTGTTACTAACTGGATTATATCTGGGTGCTTCCTGGATGACAGATTATTCTGTAAAGGTAGGTCTTATTTACAGCACCTCTTGGTCTTATTTAGCGGCTTGCTGCTCATCCTACACTTTGGCACAGTAGCTCTGATTGCCTTTCACAGGCAACAGTGTCAGGGAATTGAGTTACACACCCTGGACAGAACTGAGTGGCTTTGTGTGCATACAGTTGCATATGCACATGTGACACTGTAAACACACACTTAGGTGAGACAGTTAGACTCTAGCTCACTGGCACAGGCTTGCAGACTCATCCTCAGACTGCAAACTCAGGATTACGTAACGGGTGAAATCTCCTGGACCAGCTAATACAGATCCAAGTTCCACAGGAGGTTATCCAGCAGCTTTATACAACACTGTCAGTGGGGGAGGGGAGGGTCTACAGGATCAACATCCTTATTATATGTACTGTACTATATTGGTTACATGCAAGTACATGGGCTGCCTAAAACACAGTACACACCTCTATAGTATTACAGTACTTTAAGCTGATGTAAAGACCTTGCTAGTTTACTTTACAATTGTGTATGAAGCCTTTTGTCATTGTCAGTTGTCTGGATATCTTTGCAGCCTGCTACACAACATATGAAGTAGCAGCTCTTGAGTTCTGGTTTGTCGGCTTTGTGTATTTATTTTCTTTACTCTGTCAGATCTCAGATATTCAGCATGATTTGGCAACAGCGCAAACTGGGCCAACGCCCAGGGTCTAACCCAGCGTCTTAGCCTGTGATAACAATCACACATGAGAAAAAGCGATACCAGAGATGCCTTACCTAACTGAGCAGCTCTTGCATATTGTCCAGGTTGTACACATTGATCTTGATCTCATAAATTGGTGGTCTTCTTGTAAACTAATGTTTAATCTCTAATATTTATCTCGATACGTGTTTTAACAAGTTAAGGAACATCTGAACATGTGTAATTTATGCAGTGGGTCTGGGACCCCTATAATTTTTTTTAAATGAAGCCACTGCTGCTCACTGTTATTTGGAGGAAATCTCAGCTGGAGGAAAGCAGCTGGTTTCCAAACTTGCAGCAAGCCAGAAATCTCTGCTGATTCTGTTACTACTCCATGCTGATCTTCCCCAAAAGAGCTCTGACGTTGTAGTTTTTTAATTGTGCTGCCTCGGCCCACTTTCACAAACTGCAGAGTCAAGCCTCTCCACACCCCTCTGATATATTCTCCTGTGTAGACATACGTCAGGTCAGAAGTGCTAGTTCCAATTTCTTTTCCAGTGCATGTTTTATTTCAGTTGAATTTTGTTATTGCCATATAATTTGATCACATTTTCCCAGAGTTCTTTGTAACACCATCACATTTTTTATTATGTATGACCAACAGTCCAAAACTCAAATTCATTCAGTTTACAATACTATAAAAAAGAGAAAAGAAGCAAATCCTCACATCATCAAGTAACAAGTAGTTTAGTTTTATTGAGTATGATTTAGTTTGAAGTACGGTTGGGCGATATGGCCAAAATCTTCTATCACAGTACATGTAATTTTTTTTTATCACGGTAAAGGTATATATCACGATACAGTAACTGTTCTATAAATTCAATTAAGAAATGGTTTAAAATAACCATACCGTACTTGCATGCTCTGTATTTACAATTTCACTCTTTTCCTCCACGTTTTCTTGTCACTCTATTGGCAAACGAACCAGCTGTCGCTCTCACGTCAAGTTCTGCTGTCTAAATCACGCTACCTTGCGAGGCCGCTGGATTCGCGAGATCGCGCAAGAATGCAGCCCCGAATATATAGCAGAGACCGCTCCCGTGGTGGAAACATTACATATTGCCACATCTCTACTGGTGGACTGTTGCACGGTATATACCGTGATATCTCCCAAGCTTAGTTTAAAGTATTATATCTTGGGCTAATCTGAGCACTGAAGGTGAGGAGTGGAGCTGTAGAGGCACTGGGGAGCATGAAGGGATGATGTGAATTCACACTGATGTCTCAAATAGATTCCTGTGACATAGCTTGGCTGCAGCTGGCACTTTTTGGAGCCTTTGCAAAGACAACAGCAGCACCTCCCCCACCACCTCCACCAACTTGTCAGCTTTGACCGTGCCCTTGGGTTTCTTTACCCTTTATTATTTTTTTCCTTACAGCAGTGTAATCCATCTTCTAAACATAATGTAGTTGGCCATGTATGCCTTACCCTTTGGTTTGTTCTGCTGGCACATGATGATGATAAAACAGAGCAGGGCAGGAAAATTCCTCCTTACCTTTGTGCTTGGGCTGGATCATAAAATGTTTAGACTTGTTATATTGAATAGCACAGTAATGTCAAATCAAAACAATGTAACTCAAATAATCTGCAGATATATTTTGATAGAAACAAGTTTTTATACCCCATGTGCCAAAAATATGGTTAGATGGTTCACACAGATGTCTGCAAAACCTTTTGTGCAAGATTAGGCATGGGAAACCAACACATGAGGGTATTCGATCTTCTAAACTGATAAGAATAACCGTCTTGGTCAGTTTTGACAACACTCAGTTCAGTGGGTCTGTAATGTAAATAAGATACCAGAAACAGAAGTCTCACTTTGAAATCTCGCAAGACGTGAGCTGTTGCAGGAAGACAACAGTGTTTCTGGTTAAACAAATGGATGGACTCTATCTCCGTAAGGATCCTTTCCATAATGCTGTCAGACACTTACAATAACAATCTGAGCCTTTCAGTGGCCAAAACAAGCACTTTTAGTGGACGTACTTTTGATGGGCGCATTTACGTTTACATTTACAATGGGCCATTGCAGCCCGTTCGCTGAGGCAATCTACTGGACCAATTCCAAAACTTTTGCTAACTATTACTCATTTAGACACCAAAATTTGTAAAAATAGGGCCCAGGTTTAAAAATACCATCCTTTTAATACATTACTTACAGCAAGCCAGTGTAACTTTTACCATAAATGACAATTACAGGGCAATGGTAAATGCTAAAATGTATTGTTACAGTAACAGTAACAAACTCTATCTAAAGTTTGCAAACATTAGCTAACATTAGCATCCATACGCTGGTATGACTAGTACCAGACCAAGCAGTAGCAGCAAAACTGCTGAGTGTATTGAAGTGAGCACATGTGTGTTTTGTTGCTGATTAATTCAAGTTTTAATTTGTAAGATGAAGAATGTGTTATTTCTGCTTTCAAAAGTTACATAGTCTCACTTTAAAGGATTAATTTATTATAAAATAAATGTTGTTGATACATTTTCATCTGACAAAAAAAAGTAAATGGAGGCCGTATCTGTGCAGGATATCATGAAAAGTATACTGCACACTACAGAATCACAGTTTAGGCCGTATATCCCTCTGACCTTTGACCTTTCAGCTTGAAAGGAGGAATGCTAAAGGAGCTGAGATTGTTGCTCCTCTGCAGTCCTCCCCACCTCACTACAGTATGTAGGCCACTGTGTATTCTGTGTTTCTCTGGTCTCCCCTCCTCCGTGTGGTTTCAGAAACAGTGATGTCATTCTGCAGTCCAACCCTGTTGTCATTCTCTGAAAGCAGCTCCGTTTGACTTTGACTGGAGTGCTTTGTCCTTTGTTCTGTGGAGGTGGCCTAAATCAGTTTGTGGGCTTCCTTCAAGAACAGAAAGGTGTCATCCTTCATTCTCGAAATACTGACGCACAATGGAGTTCATTACTTTAAACAACTGATTTTGTTATTGTACTTGTGTTCTTATCGTCATTGACTTGCCTGATTGGTTACTGTTATGATAACAATAGTTTGAGCTTCAGAAAGTCCATAAACTCTGTGTGATAGTGATGTAATTTCTTAGAATATATAGTTGGTCATATTTGAATTGTATTTAAAAGACAGGCATTATATATTAGTTGGTATTGGTTGAAACATAACCGCTAAATGATATTCTGCTTAACTTGACTGACTCTCTTGTATGGCGGTTATATATTGTCCAATCCCTGCATATCACACAGCCACATTTCTCGAGTTTTTTTCTTAACTGTCTGAGAAAAATGTACATTTTTTTCTCTTTCTTGCCTAGCGACACACCTGATCAGCAAAACTAAGTGCTGTTTTGTCGTGCTCTGCTGAGGTTGCACAACAGAACAGGATGAATTACATTTTACACGTTGCATTTGTCACAGTTCTGTGAGAAATGTTTGCGTTTGTAGTGTGAGTTGCGCACAGACCCTTGGCCAGTATACAAGTCTGCTACTGTACAGTATATAACAAAGACAACTGACCTTGAATAGATGGTTCTATCCAGATGTTGAACTTGTCCTTTGTATAGTTCAGTCTTACACACTTAAGGCTTTGAATAGAATAACTCATTTCAATCCTTTCCACTGAGTAATACATTTTAATTTGGTGATTAATTTCAACGTCATGTTGTTCTCTTTGTATAACCTCTAAACAACAGCGCTGAATCACTCCTTGGGCTAGTTTTACGCAACTCATCATCCCCAGGGCTGTTGGTCCCAGAGCTCCCAGAATGCCTCATTCCTGGTGCACTGTCCTCTCAGAGCAACATTTTCAAGGGTGTTGCTGTTGCTTCTTTTTTCCTCCATACAGTTACACACATGTCTCTGTCACATGTCTACTTCTGGCCGCTGAGAACTCTACTGCAGATCTAATGCCTTGCTCATTGGCACCTGCAACCATACCATTATAAGTTTATTTTCGCTAATTATTTTCTGGCTAATGCTACTCCAAACTATTACTCTGCTTCCTGTCCAATAGACCAAACAGTGTTTTGGATGAAGCTGCTGTAGTTCTAGGCAGCATGCCCCAATCTTCTATTGGTTCTACTCAGCATCCAGTCTTTCAAGTCACACCACCTGTGCTTTGTAATGGTGCTGAGTGCGGGGAAATGCTTCTCTTTACATTTGGTTGGGCCAGGTGGTGCTTCAGCACAAGTCCTCCACTTGATGCGGCACAGCAGTGATCTCTGACAAGTCAATTAAGGCAAACAGGCGTCACAGGATGGTGGGGGTTGGAGCTGAATTGAAGCAATAACTGTAAACTGAAAGCTAAGCATTTAGCGACAGTTGGAGCTGGACTCAAATCATTAAATCATTACTTTAGGCATTGCTTGTGAAGTCAGTACAGCTATTGTTTGTGTTCTGTAAACAGTATGTGGTACTTATTATAGTAGAGGAGCAGTTCGATTTCTTTTCAAATTAGAAAATGTGGGTTTAAAGGACACGAGTGACACTCAGGACTCCCTTAGTAACTGCTGTCAAAATGCTTTTAATTGTAGTCCATAAAGGAAAAGTCCCACTTCGAAAAACATGCTGTACGATGTCATCGTTTTGTGATGTGCATGAAGTGTGTGCCAAGAAATGTGTTCGTGGGGAATAGCTGCTTTAGTTTGAGGATGGATTGCTAACTGATTAATTGCTGTTTGTTGCTCACATGTCAACTTGCTCTGGGACCTTATATTGTTTTCGTGTATTCTTTTTATAAATTAGCTGTGCACTATTTCTGTTAATGGTAATCTTCTTGCTCTTTGTGTTTACAGGAAGAAGTCTTTTCTCTTCTCTGCACTCTACGCTGCCTTTATCCTCGGTGGCCGCCATGTCATGAAACAGAGGGAGAAGTTTGAGTTGAGGAAACCGCTGGTGCTATGGTCGCTCACACTTGCTGTATTCAGGTGAGAAAACGTTATCATTATCAATGGCAGCAAATACGTATCAATGTTCAAACATATACAACATATTTAATGTAAAGGGCCAACAGTTTAACCAGTTAGTGGCCAAATTAAATTATTTTGTGTGATCAATAACACTTACAGGAACATTTTTTTCTAGCTTTACTTTTTTACAAAACATTGAAGTGGAAGTGGTTCAGTAGACAGACAGCTGTTGTGGTGGCATTTGCATTTGACCACATTTACTTTTAATTTCCTTTACTCAGTCATACTGGTCCTTTTTTATAGTTCAAGGTTTTCCTGCGGTTTTCTTAGTTTGAGCAGATGGTCAGTGTGGGGAATAACTTAGACCTGCTTTTTGCTGGGATGTCATGTTTTGTTTGTTTTAATTCATATATTTTTGGCTTTATGTTGGTAGCTGCAGCTGATGTCGACACACATTGCATGACTTCACATATTAACTACAGTAACGAAATCTGTTTTGTCTCTCCGTGCTTGTAGTATATTTGGTGCCATCCGTACTGGGAGTTACATGACGTACATCCTGATGACGAAAGGGCTTAAACAGTCCGTTTGTGACCAGAGCTTTTACAACGGACCTGTCAGCAAGTTCTGGGCATACGCCTTTGTACTTAGTAAAGCACCAGAACTGGGTAAGACCATTTTATGGCATGTCTCCTGTTGTCCATGTACTGAGTATAATGTATTGTTTCCCATAAACCATCTAGCCCAATTAATCTAAACCAAATAAGGTTTAGTTTTCAATTAATTTCATTGTTTCATAATGATGTGCACGAAGCTGGTGCTCTTTAATGATGTTGCTGTCAGAAAGACTTAATACTGCCAAATGGCAAAGGCATGTTAGTGAACTGCAATTACAATAATTCAGTCATCCATTCATTACAACTGTTCTGTTGTCCGTTGCAGTGTAACCTGTTGTTAGACAAAGCACATACGCATTAGGCAGATACAATTACAAACAGGCCTATTGTATGCTGCTGTATCGAGGGGTAACCTCACAAATAGCTTGCTCCTGTTGACTGTTTTACCACATGCACATAGTGATCTTACACTCTAGCAAGGAGTGGCTTTTTGGTAATTTTCCACCATTTTAAACAAGTATTCACTACTGTACGTCAATTTGAAAAGGGAAACATAATCGCACAGTTACCAGGCATAATGCTGATACAGTAATGACAGTTCCTAGTTTAGTGATAAAAATTATTAAATTAACCCTGGCAATCACTGATACTAAATCATTTATATTACAGTTATTTGCGTATAACATTGTAGCAGGTAAGAATAAATACATTTTTAAAAATACTGAGGGTAAACTTAGGTAGGCAGGCCCCCCCCCCCAATAAAGGCTTGTTTTCTTTCTGTCTGCATTTACGATGACTATTGGTTTATTGTTAAACACTTGTCAATGTTAGCATTATAATGTGTAATAAATGGGTGCAGTAAACACAGCTTTTGCTGTCACTTGTGTCTCTGTTTATTATTTATTGGGCAGCTAGTTAAGTTGTTTCAAACATTTCAGTGCTACTCTGTGTGAATCAACAGCTTTGTGGTTTTATATAGTTCATTCAGCCAATATTTTCTGCATATTTGAGAGCAACTTGAATCATAGCCAGTGATTTTGAATGAACCAGTGGTAATGATGTACCCTTTCCTCCTGTTCCTGTTCCTTCATTCAACCCCCCATTTCTTTATTTCCCTCCTGCCTATGCTCTCCATACTCCAACTTCCCCCATCTCTTGAACAACCCAACTTCCTGCAGGTGACACTCTCTTCATCGTCCTGAGGAAACAGAAGCTCATCTTCCTCCACTGGTACCACCACATCACCGTGCTGCTCTACTCCTGGTACTCCTACAAAGACATGGTGGCTGGTGGCGGATGGTTCATGACCATGAACTACTTGGTCCACGCTGTCATGTACTCTTACTATGCCTTGCGGGCGGCTGGCTTCAAGGTGTCGCGCAAGTTCGCCATGTTCATCACACTGACCCAGATCACCCAGATGCTGATGGGCTGTGTGGTCAACTACCTGGTGTACTCGTGGATGCAGCAGGGCCAGGAGTGTCCATCCCACATGCAGAACATTGTGTGGTCTTCCCTCATGTACCTCAGCTACTTTGTGCTCTTTGTCCAGTTCTTTGTCGAGGCCTACATCGGCAAGTCCAAATCATCGGCCATGGCTGTCACCAAGAAGAGCGAGTAAACAATTGCCATAAGTATGGGAAGAAGGGAGATCACGAAGAAAAAAGGAGTTGGAAATGGAGAGCAGGGACCAGTGACTTGAGAGAATCTGTTAGGGTTGGGTGAGGGTGGTGGGAATGAAAGATGGATGATGGAGAGGTGGCATTGACGCTGGTGGTGTGGGGGTGGTGTGGGGGTGGAGTGGGGGTGGTGTGGGGTGGGGTGGGAGGGTCAAGAGGATGACTGGTGTTTGTGCTTTGAGCATTACTATTAATGTGCAGATCTAAAATGCCTCAATGGAGGTGACGTCTCCGTTGAGGGATGCTGAGGAAGCAGCGCCGCCATGATCAGAAGCCATCACAAGTTGTCTGCCTGAAGTCTAAAAGCCCCTTTTTTGAATTCACCATGAATAGTTTTTAAAACCTAGAATATAACAAAAGGACGAAATCACCGGATTAAAAAACCCCAAAACATCTGCCACGAGCATATGTTTACTTGATATTAAAAAAATAAATTAATTGGTACATATGAAGATGGATGAAGTCAGCGTTAACTTGAGCCATCTGAGTATGTTTTTGTCCGTCTGTCGTCAGTGTTTGTTGTTTTGTTTTGATCTGTTGAAGAAGAAAAAGTTTTAGATACTGGTGAGTGTGTGAAGCTGATGGGTGTTGGTGGTTGGTGTGAACTGACGGGGTGAACGGCACTGTATCCTCTGTGTCTTACATTGCAAAATGCGATATTTTCTCAGGTCTTAGGTTATCTCTTTCTTAATATAATATGCATATCAAGACAAAGTAGACATGTTTAACATCAGCACCGGTTTACAGTATGGCTAAAATTCATCCAGTATGGCCGCATAGTTGAAAACAGTATGAATGAAGCTGATTGGACTGCCTGACTCAGATGATCACACTGCTCCTGGGCATGATGGGAAACAGATGCTGACAGTGCCCTGCTTCACCACTTGTCATGACCTTGCACAAGTTGCCGACCACACTTGGAAAATGACTTGCCATTGATTTCCAAACGCTTCTCTGTGTTAAAGGGTCCCTACCAGTGAAGAAAACTTGTCTGTTGAACACGGAAGGCTTAAATGGAGGACAAACATATTTATATTTAGCAAAATAAAAAAAAAATCAAACATGCAAATTGTTAAAATCTGCTGTATTGACTTTAAAAAATAGTATGTATCCTTAATGGTGTCTGTTGTGCTATTGTGCATTTGCACTGTATCAATGTCAAAAACAATTGTTGCTGAAAAACATAACGTATGAACAAAGAGTGCAAAAATGTGACATGTGCCTGTGGTGTTTATTTTTTTTGTCTCTGCTGAAACATCTTGACATTGCACACACTTAATCCTTTTTTGGTGCTGAATCTGAAATTTTAGGGGCTACATGGCAGATTTTAAAGCGGCAATATTAAGAAAAGTTAGAGGGTGATTATCACTTCCAAATATCCAGTCTGTTCAGCTGTTTAAATGAGGAGATGGTGTGCTTGCATGCATGTCAAACTTGATTGAGTGGCTCTTATGTAGCAGTAATTAATTCAATTCAGTTCAATTTTATTCATATATAGCGCCAAATCACAACAAAAGGTATCTCATGACACTTTACAAAGAGAGCAGGTCTAGAGTCATTTATGGAGTGTTTCCTAATGATGTCTCCTAAATGAAGCATGTATCAATTAAAAACAAGTTAAGTTGCATACCTGTTAAGAGCTCTTGTAGCATTCATAGGATTCCACTTTCTGGTTTTACCTGAGTCACCGAAGTCATTGTGTGTCAACACTGGATGAACAGCATACATGACTTGAGTAAGCTGATTGGCTCAACCAATAAACCATTCCACAATTTCTGCTGGACCTGCATTCAAAAGTGTTCACATCCGCTGTACCTGGCCTCCCTCTAGAGGTGCAATTATGCAATAAAGCTTAATTATTGAGACTAAAAACAAACTACATTTGGGCAAAAACTGGATCCTTCACTTTGAGTAAAGACAGTTTTTGTGTGAAAATAAGGGTTCTTCGCTCTCTTCTGTTAATTGTTTTGGTATATTGATCATCTAACAGAAGTGTTAATTCCTGTGTAGTGTATTCTTTCGTTTGTCTTTTAGAAAAATAAATTCATCATGACTTTCACTGTCAGTGCCATATTGTTAATGTGTTAATGATACCACACAGTAAAAGACTAAAGGCAGAATTGTTCTTTAGTACATGCAGGGACGGACCTCATAAGAATGACAATGGCAAAAGCCAGTAAAGTAAATGGCTCCAGTGTTTGATTCTTGCTGGAATCTACTATAGCCACTTACCTCAGACTTAAAAAACTCATACAGCAATACATTTGTAGTTTACCAGACCAACATACATTAATTGTGAGTTTAGCCCAGCCCAATGTGTTCTCTTGTTCAGCAGACTATTGTTTATTTCAGCAAAAATAAAGGGAAACAATGGTAGCCGGAAGCGACCGTCTTAAACAAGGCGCTTCCGGCCACCTTTATTTTTGGGTTCAAGAAGAGCCGGATGAGTTAAAACTCTTACTTATCACGCTGCAGACTGGATATTTTTTGTTCGACTGGATGAGGCAGTCTTTGAGGAATCTGAAGACTTCGAAAACTGCGGTAAGTGTTGTCAAACGACTTTTAAAAGGCGGACTTGATTTCACCTTCCAGGAACACGTTCAGTCAGCTAACCCCAGCCTCAGTCCCACGTGTGACTGGAGACCTGTTTTTCCTGCTAAGACGAATTAATGCTAATGTGTGCCCTGAAAATGGTCCACTGTCGCTGCTGCAGTATACTTCATATTACATACATATAAACTATATTGTAACCATGCAATATTTATAATGCTTATTTATAATATAATAGGATACATGTGTGAGGGGGACATTTGTTAATAACCCTACATAGAAAGCTTAAAAGGCTAAGACGATGCATTGAAAGCTTGAGTCACACTGGCTGCAATAAATGGAACTATCTAAGGTTATAGTATAAAGTTAGGAGAGACTAATTCAGTCATATTTTGCTAAAGCTTGCTAATTAGGTTGTTTTGATGCAACTGATGTTAATTATCTTCTTTACATTTGAAAGGTCTGCACAGGCGTTTATTACAGGCGACAGAACTTCCTCAGTGACTTCTGCTGCCACAGCAGACCAAACTTAGGAGAAAATATTAATGTTTGTCCTTTTTCTAGCCATTTCGTAGCAGTCAGTTACATATTGGTTTATGATTGCTGTGTTCCTTTCAAGTGTTGAGGCAGTGAGCCAGCTTTCTCAAAGTCAGAGAATGAAGGGAATGCAGCTATTGTGATGCTGTCAGTTACACCTGTGCTTTTCCTGCTGTGACAGCTCAAAATATGTCAAATGTCTTTTAAGTCAGGTTTCTACAGGTGTTTGCTGCAGGGACATAAGCAACTCCCATCAACTCTAGTAGACACATGTCACAGCTGTAGTACGTAGTTTAATATAGTGTGTTTTATAAACAGTCCTGCAGAATAACTGTTTATTGTGATTAGGAAAAAATTAGCTGAGTCTTGAAGTATGTCCACCGGATCAGAAGAACCCAGCAGAGATTTGCATCCACAGATGTGTTTTATCAGAAACCTTTCTCCTTTTTATATAAATTGCTGTCATTTACATTAAAGCATTTACTGCTGATCATATTTCAAGGATTTGTTAGTTGTGTCACATACTATTAGCCACAAATATAAGAACTAAACAACGACTATGTAGCGTTCCTAAATGCAAACAAATGATTTTTTTTATCCCACTGAATTTCTCTTAATGTGGAGATGGAAAGATATATTAAAAATACATAAGTATTTTCTATAGTATTTCTATATGTTTTAAATTATTGACAGTTTGAATCTAATCAAACTGTTTTTCTGGGTGCCATCGTTTATTTATGTTAAGGGTGATGTTGTTTGTTGCACATTTTTTAAAAAAACGGCAAATTATTGGCAAGCAGAATGAACGGCGTTGTCTATTTTGACCCTGCTGAACATGATGTTTATAGATTAGCTGTCTCGCGTGTCACATTTCGTTACAGTGAATGTTGCCATTCAGGGTTTACTGGATGCAGTAGCTGGATGGTCTGTTCAGTCTCAGTCGACTAAGTACACACCGTGTGTAATGGTGACGCATGTTACTGTGAGCCAGAGGGAACTGTGACATGATGTTAGTATGTTGTATGTAAAAAAAAATTGCTAGACTATTGACTATTGAAGCCACAATATAATTTATATGAAGGGACAATGAGTGGGTTGTGTCAGAAATTCCCATCCTGCACACTTATGTTTGCACAAGAGGCTGCAAATACATGCAGTATTGTATCACTTTGTTTTGTTACGCATTATGTCGCTGAGAAACGCTGTATTTGAATAAGCAAATAAGACTAGATTTAGACTCTCAGGCTGACTTTTTGTGACAGTGTTCTGAATTTAATTTGATTTACATCTAATTTGTTTTTCACTCTTTTGTAGACAGCAATAATGAGATCTGATCTCTGCCACTAAAGGGTGAAAGCCCAGGTAATCCCATCCAATATAGACAGCTGTGCTAGTTTATTGTGCTGACATACATGTGCAGCCCTGCCAATAGGTGCATTACCTTACTGTGCGTTCCCCATTAAGTAAATCCAAGTGTGAAGTGATTGATCTAACACAGGCACCACTGTTTTATTAGTCTGCATGCCACAAGTTCACTCCTGTCAGACGTGACCTGTTTGCACTTAGGTCTCTGCAGACGTTTGTCTTTGACATGAGGATTTTATTATATGAATAATTTGTCTCATAAGAAGGGTTTTCACCTATGAGTTACTAACTAGATTGCTGCTTCTACTACTACTAATACTGATAATATACCTATCACCAAGGTCTAACTTCTATAAAGTGGTTTTCCCTATACATTATCGCCATCTGCTGGAGCGTGACAGTCCAGCCTCAAACATAAAAATTAGGATATCTTTTTTTCTTGAACTACAAAACAAAACAAAACAAAATGGGCATATATGTTCTCCCAGTTTTCATTTTATCTGAGCGTTCCTGCTGAAATCCAGTTGCAATCATTCTGATGATGGTCCTCCATGCCAAACCTTCACGTCTGACTTCCCTTTGAGTGTCCTGGCTGTAAGAATGTCTGTAAGATTGAACATGTAAACTGCAAGGGCAACTTCATATATACTTTAATATTGTTTTGTTAATGAGGTCTGCTACTCTTATAGTGTGATGGCATTCTCTCCAGGATCATAGAGCAAAAATCAGACCTTTTATTCTGTCGTTGTCATTGATTTATTTATTTAAAAAAAGCAAAATATTTACTATTTTAACCGAGCAATGTAAACAAGACCAGGCCTGAAAGCATCACTAACCCATTCAACATGCAGACTGAGATCTTTAGCATGGGTGGAAACAGTGAATACTTGTTTGCATGAGAATGGTCAACTTTAAACATAATGAATAAGAGTACAATAAGCAGTTTGAGGACAAAAAAGATTTGACTCCATATAACAGATGTATATTTTCTAAATTAATATGTGATATACAGTTTGAAAGTTATGACACACAAATGCACTAATACATCTTCTGTTCGACCAAACCGAATCTTTATATGCTTTTATTTTGCAGTAAGGGAAACATTAATTGATTGGGAAGTTTTAATTTGGGATTGGCTGCTACTTAAGGGAAAGAATATTTCAGGCTTTAAATCTCAAATTGTTCCCTCCAACTGCCCCTCAGGAGACAAAACTACTAAGAGAGCCCCCTTGTTTGGGACTTTCCCTCCTCCGTGGTGCACCCATAGATTCTGTCTCATGTGTCTATGTCCAATGCATGCATTAGACCCTCCTCTGCTTTTGATTTTAAATCTGCCCAAATCCTCCTAAACTAGTGTTACTCTGTCCTGCTCAAGAGCTGGAGGGACCAAATACTGACCTGAAGGATCAGAGCAAAGCCTTTGAGTGGGTAGCTAATTCCCTCTTTAGCCCTCATCAGCTGTCCTCCGGGCTGGGATGGAGATGTAAGCGATAAAGCAAAGCTAGCCCCATCTGGCAGAAAAATACAAAATTTAGCTAATAGAGAAAGAATGAAAAATACTTAAGCTACTTGTGTATGTTTTGTACTGTATGGTGTCCCATTTCTTCTCCCATTCCCATCATTTCAACATATTTTTTCTTTAAATGAACTTTAATTTAATAACTTCCAATTCATGTTTTGTTTTGCCTTTCCTTACTGTGTCTACGTGATAATCCATTGACACATTCGACCCCCTTTTATTTGATTTTGAAAGTTTTTAACATATGAAGCCAAAACTGAAACTTCATCTACAGAAAATGACATGACAAGAACATTTTGTGAGGATGGTGCTCTACATCCTCTACTACAGCTGGCCTCTTTCTTTATCTTTTTGAGAGCTTTCAGATGATATGGCCACATCATGATGGTTGTGTTATCAGAGGTTGACAGCTTGTAATTAGTGAGTGCTGAGAAAGATTTGTTCCCAAACAGGTCCATTTCAACAGAATTAAACTGATTTGTCTGCTGGCTTTGATGGGAAACTCATAATTGTGCTATTAATTGATGCTTAATTTGGTGCATAGAAAATGTTAACGTGTAACATCTGTTACACTAGCAAGTAAGCATTGTCTCAGTCAAGTTTTCTGGACCCCGATCTGAGACTTAGCTAAATTTCTATAATGCTATATGTTGATTAAACATGTATCTGATGCATCAAAATCACGGGTAACTTGGAGAAGGCAACTCTTGAAACTGACTGAGCTATCACTCTGTTGGAGCTGTTGAGACTACAAACAGTGCTGTTACAGAGTGATGCTTCTTTACTTCATAAGCAATCTTTGGTTGTCTATAGACAGCAGCCACATTCAGTAACGTTTCACAAACTCACAACATCCAAGTTTCATGTTGGCCTGAAACTTGGATGCCGCGGCTAATAATGAGAAGCTGCTAGCTTAATGTTTTGAACACTATGATAACATCGGTAACAACATTCACTCAGTTGCCAGTTTATTAGGTACACCTAGCTAAAACTAATGCAGTCTAATACAACAGTCCTGCTATCAATCCTACCTTTGTTAAGGTTGTATTGTTCATTTTTGTTGAAATTGTTTTTGAGAGGTGTTTATTCAACATTGCATAATACAGTTTTTGTCCACCTCATTTACATCAATATAATGCATAATAACTTTAACTGTAATAATTAATAATTTTCCAGGACTGTTGTATTCGACTGCCTTAGTTTTAGCTAGATGTATATAATAAACTGGCAACTGAGTGTATATTTATAATAACATTTAAAACAATGCCATCTCCAAAAATGAGACAAAACTGAGGACCCTTGAGGCCCCTGTTACTTACAGTGTCAGTGACTCTATTGCCCCCTGTTGCCCCAATTGAGGAGTAATACAAGATAAATTGACACTGGGCCCAATTTCATCTTTACTTGAAGGCTGATCTGCTGCTGTTTAGAGTGGTGCCCTAACCTATCTGTTAGCCCTAATGGAGACCAATATATAGATAAGTGTGTCTTGCCAGGAAAATCAATATCGATGTGGCCCCTGATGGTTTTTGAGTTAAAGTGCTTTGTTTTCTGCCATTGCCTCGAAACAAAGAGGCCGTGGGTCCTTCTATTAACAATTCCCAGTCAACCTTGAGACAGTCGCAGACAGAGACAGAGATAGAAATAGAAATAGACACATGGGGTGGTGGTGGAGGGTGGCAGCGTTGGTACCAACATCACTAGAGCGTTAGATTTGCTGGAGGATAGAAAAGCATCATCAACGGAGCAAGAGCTTTGAAGAAGAGTGTGATGGTGTGTAACGAGACAGTGATGGACTATGAATGGCCAAAATAATCTTTCAATTATAAGAAAATAATGACATTAGAGAAGTGCATTTTGCAAAGAAAAGTGTATGGTAAAAAAACAAACAGCAAAATGAATGGTATTGGCATTTTTATGCGTCCAGTAAACTTGCATTGATGCTAAATACAACACATTTTTTGTGAATATAATTTTATTGATTGAAATAAAAACAAGCTTCATCTTGTAATGTTCTAATTCCAGTTATAGTACATAGGTGCTGAACATAATACATAATCAGAGCTGAATACAGTGTGAATAAAAATGCTGGATGTTGCTTGTGCTTTCCAAATAAATATTACCTGTGTTTTGCTTGTTTAGATATAAAACCTTCCCTTTCCAAACCAAACAGTCCAATTAAATCAATCACCAATCAGTCCAATCCAGTGTGGTTTATCTTCATCTTATTTCTAAAAGCATAGTTCTAAGTAGAGCTTTGGCCCAAGTAAACATATCTAGACCTTTGTAGAAAAATAGATATACACTTTGCTAACAATATCACAGTTGCCAGGTTAGTTGAGTTAATGCACTGATATGCTAGCTGTCTTCCTCGGCTAAATATTATCAGGCGAATGCATGTGGTGCATTTTTAGTTTATATGGTTTACAAAATCATATTACGTTAATGTCAGCTGATTTCGAGATGAGCAACAACTTGTTTCACTCAGTGTGGCACTGAATTTGAAGGCAGTGTTGAATATAAGTTGAGTCAAATGTTACATGGCGCCCAACAAAGCCCCTCATGGAGTTTAAAAAACCATTTCCTTCTCACATACAACTATTCCATGAAGTAAACAACAAAAAGAGAAAACATGAAACTAAATAAAACACATCCCTTTAAACACAAGCAAGCAGTTATTCTTCATCACATGCTCTCCTGCACCGGCTTAATCCAAGCAACTTAACAAGGGTGTTCAGATATTTGATAATTTAATACAAAATGTAATGGTAGCTCAAAGTTTATTCAGCAGATGAAACATGTGGGCATGTCAGTGCTCACGCAAGAAACTGTTTGTGCAGCCTTTTAAACAAAGCCAACGGCTTTCAGACCTTTTGGATGTGAGGAGTGAAATCCTTTCAGGGGTGGAGCCAACGTCAGTTATTTGTTGTTGGATGAAATGCATATCAATATTGTTAAACACCATGCAAAGTCCTTTTTTTAGTAGGCAACCCCATCCTGAACAAAGCAAGTTACTGAGTCTGAAACATGCAAAACACATTTTGAGCTATATAAACAAAACTGTCTTGAAAATAAAATATTCGTTCAGGTCCTAGTATTTATGCTAGTCTAGCATTTATGCTTTATGCCAAACAAATAGTAATCACGTTGTTTTTCTTAAACGGCCTTTGACATCTTGACGAGCGGTACTGGTTCTTTCATTTCTTTTCAAACGCAGGCAGTGGAAGCTTTTCTTTTTTTTTTCATTTCAAAATTGTGACTAGATTTTATTGTCTTTGTTTGCTTGTTGCTCAGCTTGTATATGTGATTTATTTATTTATATAATATGACAACATTCTTTAGATCTATTTTGGAAGAAAGACATACTGTACATATGTATTTTACATGAAATATCAGGTAAATGTTAATGCAGGGAAGAGTTTCATTTCAAATACTTTATTTTGGAAAATGGATAATAATACAAACCATTTTTATTTTGTCTTTGCTGTTTTTTGTACATTGCTTCAGTTAACTAAGCCGACTGTGTGTTAACTATAGTTTCCTTCTTCTTTGCATTACTTTTGGTGCAGTTTGTGTGTGTGTGTGTGTGTGTGTGTGTGTGTGTGTGTTTATATAGCTTTAGTTAACTGGCTTGGCATTAATAACAGCTTCCATGACATTTCTTTCTTTTGTGAGGTATTTCATTTTGTAATGAAACTCTTAATTAGCAGTTTGTTCATCAGCCAGATGTTACAGTATGTGTGCGTTTTAGCTGTACAGCTGTGTTGGTCTCTCTGGTGAACTAGGAAGCAGGGGACTCTGGGCTGGGAGTCTGGGGGAGCAGTGGTGGCTTGAATGACGTACAAGTATATTGGCTTGACAACGATGGACTTGAGTGATGGACAGTAGGTTGGTTGGTCTCCATGGCAACAGCCGACACCATGGAGCACTCGTACCCGTGGTTGTGTTTGGACAATGTTCCCGACTCTTCAGAAGCGGGGTGGTCACCTGTAAAAAGAAACATCATAATTTAGAAATTAAAGCACAAACAAAAGATCACAGTACAGTTGCAGATTTGTCTTAGTTGTAAGTATGTTGAAAAAGGAATAAGGTCAATACTGTCTGCAAAGATGAATGCCAGGGCGCTTATATCAGTTTCAGTTACCTGTTTGTGAGGAGCAGGATGGACAGATGGCTCTCCTGGGGCAGCCCATGGCAGGGATGACCATTCCCTCCACACCACTTTCTACCATCATGTAGAACTGCAGAGTCATACAGGGATTCATTAAGAGGTTTATGTGCTTTTCTAAAACATTTTATAACTATAGCTCAATTTGTTATGTTGTCATGGTGTCTTTCAACAACTAATTTAGCTTTCAGTCTACGTCATGCTTCTTGCTCTTAAGATTGTACTTAATCACCCAAATTTGCATTGATTTTAAAGGAAATTTGTACAGTTGACCGCAAACTATGGCTATATACAAACTATACAAAACTATGGCTCTACTTGATGTTTTTATGACGGAGCTTGGTGATGATGATCTTACCCGAGGCACACTGGTGGTACTGGTCTCTGACATGCTCTCATCTGTCACGCTGGTCTCACTCACATTATCCTCTGAGGGCTGTTTGTGGAAGAATTTCCTAGTTCTGCATGGAAGACATGCAGTATTCTAATTAATTTATAAATCCCAGGGGTCCTCAAACTCACTCAACTTATAATGAGCATGTAGGTATCAACAGACTCATGCGACATTTACATGGTTATCAATTCACGGAGCCGTGGCAAAAAAATTATGCGTTCAAATCCAACACGGTAGGAAATATAGAATTGACCCGTGCTGTGCATAACCTGTTAACGGTTTAACGCCCTGCACCTGCACTAACACATATATATTGTAAAACACATTTATTCCAAAAAAAGTCTGTGAGAAACTGCAACACACTGCAGATGTTTAAATTGCTTTCATTATGCATGATCCTAGCCTACTTGTTAACCAGAAGAGTGATAAACTACCCCAAGGACTGTGTGTGTGTTTATGCTTTCAGTGGGTTTGTTTGCATCTTTTAGCCTAAAAAGACACAGCATGAGAAGCAAGTGTTTTTTTTAGCCCATATTGCTGTGTACTGTATTATACTTGTGTGTGTGTGTGTGTGTGTGTGTTGCAGAGGAAACTAAACCACCAAACTCAAAAACTGCGTAAGTGCACTTGCAGTCAAGTGCAGAAGGCAATTTGAGGCAGAGCTATTGGCGGCCATGTAGCGTTTCCACTGGGGTCATACCTCAGCGGCTCCATTTTGTAGCTGAGAAATGACCTATTTTTATGTGTAATTGCTGTAGAACAAGCTAAACCAAGCATGTAATTGAAAGCGTGCCACTTCCACAGGGGAACCAGGAGTGCAAACGTGGAAGGTGGAGGGGAGGGGAGGGGTGTGCTTTGTGAGTCAAAAGAGTGGAGAATGCCAGCAGCCTTGTCCATAAGCCAGCGAAACAACCGTAAAACAAATCAGCTACTTAGAGACAGCTCAGGTGGAAATAAAAGGGAGGAGGGGTCGCAGTGTGTAGTTTACGTATGCTACTCTCTCAGCTAACCAGAATCGCATGCTGCCATTCGTTCCACATGTGATCTGCTCCCTGACCCCCTGCAGTCACGCTGAGACACCTACATTACACGGCTCATGCCACCCTGGGTTTGATAGACACCTCTAAATGCTGTCAGCTCATTCATTGTGGCAGCAGCTCCTCTTTGGCTATCTGTGCTGCCCTACGCTTCATTACTACAATGCATATACCAGCACATACCTCGAAATACATGCAGACATACATAACAGAACTCTGCCCATTGTTATTGTCTTTTACCATTAGGGTGGAAAAGCCTATGAAACCCACTTAAGACCTAAATAACGGGACTCTCATATTTACTATTTGAATAAAACTAGAATTATTTTGGGGCATTACTATCGCACTATCTCCAGACAAGGTTAGTTTTGCATTATACTACTCTTAGGGATAACCAGTTGGAGAATCTGCTACATATGCAATGTAGTTTTGAGCAAAGGGTTAAAATGTTCCTGAAGGCTGATTTATAGAAAATCTTATTAGCAGGGAGAAGATTTCACACTTCCTTGCATCTTTCACTGAAAATGAAACATGTCCTTGTTTGATTAGATTTCCCCTCTTTCTCCCCTCATTTCATTGGATCATATTCCTTTTCCCTTCGTTTCATCCGTACATTGTCCTTACTTTACCTTTGCACTTTTTTTCCCTTTTCTTTTTCATTCTGTTTACAGTCCCTTTATTATGCCTTGTCATTGATTTCTTTTCCCCAGTCCCTACTTTCTTCCTCCTTCAACTCTTCACAAAGTGTTACTCCCTTCACTCATTTCCCTTTTTACCTTTTTTTTTTCCTTACTTCCCCTCTTCATGAACTCTTTCCTTCATTTTTACGTTGCAGTTTTGTACCCCTTGGCCCTCTTTTACTACTTTTCCTCCTTCTCACCCGTAGCAATAGGTGACACAGGCAGCGATGGAGAGCAGGGACACGAGGACCACCATGCAGGCCGCGATGACCACGTTTCTCCTCTTCTCTTCCTCAGCTTGCTGAAGCTCCCACCACTCCAGGTCACTGAACTGACAACGCTCCCCCATGTAACCTGATACACAACTGCAACAGGTTCGACAAAGACACAATTTAAAGTTATAGTTGACATTTTTTTTAAAAGCAAAGAGCCATTTCTTTCTTTCATATTCTAATTTTGCAGACATAAATGAGATAAGGCTAACAGCGTAATTATGTAGTTTGTGATCAGAATCTGGTATTGAACAAGTAAGTGCGTACTTAGATTACAACGTAGTGGGTCACATGCATATGACCAACTTTTTTTTGTTCATATGTTTTATGTTGCATATGTGTATAAATATGAAATGGTCAAATTCAGAATTGTCTGTCCTGCAGCCACTCTGTCCTGAGGCAATGGCTTTAATCATGGAACAATAGTGACACCTACTGTTTGTCAGTAGACATGAGAGATAAGCAGATAAAAAAGAAGACACCCGAAAGCCTGGCACGTGTGGTGCAGGAGATATTCTCATACTTTCTAACAATGTCGGCATTTTATGATGGTATTTTATTCCAAAGTGTTTGTAAAGAGCTGCTTGAAAAGGAAAATACTACCCAGAGATCACTTAAATATTCTCCTGGTTACATTTTGAGTTACGACATATTTTAGAGTGCAACTGCAGCAGTTGAACTATAGCCTTGTACTACAGAGCATGTGATCAAATTATGTCAGTTTAGGAAAGCAGTTTACACAGTAAACACTGAGGGGTTACACAAGAGGGGTTGTTTACTTGCAAGCATAGGACTCCATTTCAGGAAAGTAGAAGCAGACGCCCTCGTACAGACAGTAGGACTCGTGGGTGGAGGGGCAACTCTCCACTGAGTTACTGTTGTGGTGCCGGGTGGTGACATCAGCAGGGCTACCGGTGGTCACCCATGGCGACGTAGTCTCCAACTCTTGAGAGGATATGATTTCATGAAATTAGACAGTTATGCAGTTATGGCACTGTTCCTTTTAATACCTTTGGTCTGCTTTTTAGAATAATAGTCCTCCTATGAGGGGAGTCATATAAACAATATATTCCATGTATAATGAAAGGGGTCATTATATTTAGTGTTGGTTATATTGAATCAGACAGCTATAAGCCTCCACTTTACTGAATTTATTGATTCTGCTGTAAGTAGTACACCTGATGAGCAAATGCGCGTATCCTGCTTTTAATATCACAAACACAGTTTTCCTAATATTCTAATTGTGATAAACTTGCTAGTGAAAATTGTTTGTGCAGTAAATAATCGAGACACACCTTGACATATCTTGTCATTGCCGTGGTATCCAGTCTGGCACTTGCAGAGATACTTTCCCAAGGTGTTTTGGCATTCTGCGTTTTTGTCACATTTGTGCGTTCCCTGTTTACATTCATCAATATCTAAAATAACAGGAGAAGAGATCTAACATTTTACAGTATTCAGAGTATCGCAGATTTACAGTTAACTTTAATGTTGCCAGCTCATCAAAACAAACATTACTTTTCTTCAGCATTACAGTCAAACAAAGAAGAATGACGATATACAATTTCTAAAACTAAGCCTGCACTTCTCTGGTACATTGGTGAAAGTATTTTTATCCATCACGTTAGTTGACACATGACCTCTGACTGCTGCATTCAGACAAACCTAGCAAACACCTAAACTGGTCTGCAAAGGATATAATAATATGAATTATTAGAAAAGTTTTTAGAGCCTTTCAGGCATTTTGGCTTCAGCTCCTGTCATTAATGTTTATCTTAAATTTTGTGATTATCTTTGCTTCCAGAGCAGCTCTGCCTCTGTGAGATGTTTTTATATCTAAAACTCAATTCTGCTCCATTCCCTGTGCTGTCAACTATGCCAAAATGCACAATTTTAAACCCCTGCTACAGTTGGTGAGATAAAAGTGTCTCTGCATCAAATGTAATCCCATAAGCTTTCTTCAGGATATGTTACTTCATCCCAAGACATATTTATAGTACAGGAAGAGAGCTACTCACCCACACACAACTGTCCATCACCTGTAAAGCCCTCTAGACAGAGACAGGTTGGGCTGCCAGCATTCAGCCGGCACTCTGCATTTACATCACAGCGAAGTGAGTAACACTCATTCTGGTCTGACGGAGAAGGGGACATGTGGAATCATAACATTTAGGTAGAGTAAGAACTTGAATGGGAAGAACTACAGATAATTTGCTTTTAAGAGTTCTCTGTTACCTGAAACCATCTTGTCTGTAAAGAGAGTTGGCTCACGGCCTTCATCAGCGTCTAATTTAGCCTCGGCGTTATCGGTTGACAGCCCAGGTGTTGTCAGGGGTGTGCTCTCATCGTTGACTGTCTTGTTGTTGAGAGACGTTAAATCAGCGGATTCACCAGATTCTACACAATGAGTTCATATAGTTAACATCAACTTCATAGTTGATACTTAAGTGCACGCACCTTCAGTAAGACGGCTTAAAATAAATCACCTGTTGTTCCATTCGAAGCATCGGCAGGCAGGCAACTTCTTCCATCAGCTGACAGGATGTAGTGTGACAGACAGGAGCAGTGGGCGAATCCCAGTTTGCTTTCACACACCTGGGCACAACCTCCATTCAGGTGAAGGCAAACGTCTGCCCCTGAAGACGCAAAACGACAACTTTTTGACAGGTTTTGTTGTGCTGGCCTACACATATCCGAGCATTTATCTGAAATGCTTTGCAGCTTCATTTAGAAATCGTCCATCTACGATGAATCAGCAGGAATTTTAGTCAATGTTTTTGCATAGCTTAATTAAAAGGGGCAGCAGAATATACTTATCATAATGCTCAATCTTTCCACATGAGATCGTCTTGTAATCCTTCTTTTTGATATTGCTTGTGCTGGAGTTGCTACGAGTGTTTAATTTCTGAACAAATTAATCTCAGAAATGAATCCCTGTTGTCTGTCTGTCTGTCTGTACCTGGTTTCGCAAGGGGATGAACCACCACAATGGATGCTGGTTGGACCATGTTGCCATGGATACGTTGCAACTTCTTCCCAGTCCACTTGTGTACGCTCCTCAGCTGCTGGTGCTCCCGATCAGAGATCCACAACCTGTCCTCAAACACCGCGAGGTCAAAAGGTCGACCTGGATGAATCAGAATAGAGAGAAAGAAGACATGAGTTAACCAAGAATTTCAAGGTTTAGAGCTGTTGTTTATCTAGTGTTCATATTATTTTAAGGACCTTTTGTGAAGGCAAGGACACTGGTTAAAAAGGGATTTCAGCATCTTTGAATGATGTTTCTAGGAAATAGGCAGTTAACTGGGGACATCACTGAATGAGAGAATGAATAAGAGCGTACACACGTTTTAATTTCTTTCCCTTCTATTGCTGCTTCAGGACATCTTAGGGCATCTTGTTAGACTTCGCTTTACTTTGTCAGACTCAGCTCTGGCTTAGTCGGTCTAAGGTGCACTCTCTCAGGTTTAGGTCAGTTAGTAGTTTTTGAGGTTTTGTTTTGCGTTTAACAGCAAGCTAATCTTAGTTACAGTATCATAATCCAACTGTTTGTCTGTACTGTGCACTTGTGCATGTGTATCTTGTTGTCACACAAGCCTCACCTACTTGGTTCTCTAACAGGACCTGTCGATCTGAACCATCCAGGGCAGCGGTCTCCACCAGGCCCCTCCTCTGGTCACACCAGAACAGACGATCCTCCGTGAAATCGATGGTCAGGCCGCTTGGTGACACAAGGTTGGTGCTTGCAATGACAGCACGGTCTTTGCCTTCCAGAGAGGCACTTTCCACGGCAGGCTGGGCCCCTATATCAGTCCAGAACAACTTCCTCAAAGAGTGAAAAAAATAATTGTAAATTAGGCATAGGAGATTTATTAATCCCACAGAACCTCCAGTCTGTCCATCATAACAAATACATGATATCTGGTCGATCATTTTCAACGATTAAAATTATCGTGAAGCAAATTTACCCAAGATTAAACCCTTCTAAGTGAGCTGCAGTTAGTTTGTAGTTTTAATTTCTCAAACTAGCATACACATACAGCCACACTCACTTAGCCAAAGGATGAACTGCGATTCCTCTTGGTTTTTCCAGCCCTTTGCTTACAATGGATTCTCTGTTCAGTCCAGCCAAGGTACTGCAGTCTACCGTTGACTGTCTGGAGGACGAAAGTACACAGAAGTGTAAAACGGAAAACAAAAAACATTTGATTTCTGGTAATGTTATAAACTATAAAAACCAACTCCAAAAATTCAAAACTCTTAAAATGTTAGTTAAATCCCTGCTTTGTTTGAGGTTTAATAAAAACAAAACAGATTAACAAAATCTAATTTGTTAGATTCATTTTTTTTTCATTAGCACTCCTCAACATTTACTCTCTGCAAACACCACACACCTTGTATCTGTCCAGTACATCCTGCGGTGGACCCAGTCAATTGCCAGTCCTTCTGGTGAGTCCAAACCATCAGAGACAAGAACATCTCTCGACCCACCGTTCAAATCAACCCGCTCAATTGTCTTCTGGCTTGTACTGGCAAAGTACACCTTAAACATGCATACAGAAAATATATAAAGAAACGCATTCATTATATAAAATAAGCAAGCAGTAAATAATTGAATATGTTCTGTATTTCAAAAATAAAGTAGAAAAGATTGTTTTTCATTAAACTTTGGTGACCCTTACAAGCCATCAAATTACAGTGTCTGTCCACTAGGTGTCACTAGATGTCTTCACCAAAACCTGAATGTGGCCTACCTATATTCTGTTCCTCCAGGGGGCTCATGAGACTCTAGGTTATATTCTACTACTTTTGCTTTGGCAATAAAAGATGAAAGGGCTTTTCATCTTACATTATTCTGGACAGGGTCATAGTCCAAAGCTATGATTGTTCCTCTGGGCTCCTCCACCAGGGTTTGATCCACAGTGCCATCAGGATGAATTTGTCGTACATCCACTAGATTGGCAACTAGTAGATAAGGTGGTGGTCCTGAGGAATAAAAACACGTTATTCTATGATCAGATGTACTGTAGTAGATGTGAACCCACTAAACTCGTAATTTGCATTTTACCTTATTTAAATTACAGAATGTGTTTGTGAAAGATAGACTGTGAGATTAGATGGAGTGTTTATCTGTGTGGGCTTATCCGCCTCAGCTGTATGCTTTGCCATAGTATGACTCACCAGAGGCAATACAGCGCTTGCCATCTTGGTGAAGCTGGTAGCCAGGCAGACAACCACACTGCCACCTACTAGGGCTGACAGGAGTGCAGAGCTGACTGCAACCCCCTCTGTCTGCAGACGAGCAGCCTGCAACAGCGAAAAACTGTGTTACACAGACACACAGATCTGTTCTTCACACAGAGGCCCCATTTTACTGGTAATACAAAATGAGTATGTAGTGTTCCTAATGTTACCTGTTCCTCTATCACTGAAGCTATGTTTTTAATTCTTATTCAGTTAGCCTAATACAGAAGAAAGGCAGCTTTCTCGTTTACAGTATTTGATCTGGTTGTAGGAGAAAGCAGCATTGCATATTAATACATTATATACCAGGCAGCTGTCCTGTAAAACATGATACAAACATGATAAAACCTCAGTCTTCATAGATAGTGTCTTACTCTAAGTTGATTCCATCACTTGTTGAGCTGTAATGCAAAGCCACCTGGTTACTGCACCGCTGTGCTGTCAAGCTTTTGATCCATCTGACCTCAGTTTGATCACTTTGATCCAACTCTTACTTACAAGATATTTAGATAACAAGATAAAAAAATAATATAGTAACTACAATATATATTACGTTGCTCAGTTTATTAAAATCATACTGGTGCAGTGAAAAGTCATTATGTGTAAACAGTTATTAGTTTAGTTATTTTACAGTATAAGAAAATAAATACACTTGCAGTGGGGGGATAGCCATGCTCTATACATTAAGCCTCAGAATATAAACACAGGAAGGAATACTTTCTACACTGGTGTAGTTGTGAAAACACTAACTGGCAAATTTTCACTTCGAATGAGATCATTATGAATATTATAACGGCTGATTAACTGTAATATGGTCCATACCAGTGCAGGCTTGTCCATCCTCTTGCAGTAAAGATCCCTCAGGACACACACAGACAGCACCCTCGTCTGTTGTCAGGCACCCATGGCCGCACTTGGTGATATTGCCTTCACATGCTATGATCTCTGATTGTGGACGGAAAATGTACATGTTGAAACACTGATGAAGTAAAGCTAAGTGCGTTAAACTCATAGAAACCGATAAAAGGTAAAAGTAAGCTAAAGAATGTCATATTATACAACAGTTAATTAAGGGCCATATTGTCAAGATCATACACCTTGTTACATGTTCAAGGTTATTTTTGGGCTCAGCAGGTAGTCGGTTCTGACAGAGCCAGATGGACGACAAGCTTCTTAGGGCCCTCTCTGGCAAAATCCCTTCATGAAGTCAGCTTCAACCCCATTACAATAGGTGAAAGTGTGATGAGAATGCAGTCAAAGCCCACGCAGCGAGGGTGATGTAATGTTAGCTCACAGGAGCATGGTATCTCCTGTACCTGTGGATAAGGGCCAGGTATACAGAGGCAGACCATACAGATATGAATCTGATGTGAAATAGTTACAGTATCTGTTGCTTTGCCTCTGACGGATAACTTCTCCCTAATGGTAGTTAATTAATTTGATGGTCAAAAATGTGTCATGTCGCCAACTACATACTGTACTTTGAACATTAATTGAAGAATTAACTGTTCTTCTATCTGTTCTGTGTGTAAACAAGGATAAAAGAATGAAAGACAACAGGAAAAAAATAATTACTTTTACATTAAAAATAAACTTAATACCCAGCTGAATCATTGGAAAACAATTGTTTATTTGTGAATTATGTTTTCCTGTTTGCTCCTTTTGAATCAAAAATAACAGACAGCAGCCCGGCTATAAACCTCCTCCATGTAATCTCTGTTGTCGTCTCCATTGTCTAGCCTGCTGCTTGGCTGCATGTTTATTTTCTTCTGCACCTTGGCAAAGGTTGTCTGCTAAACAGCTTAGACGGACAAAGCTGCTGACCAGATATGTTCCCTATTCCAAATGTCACCTCATCATCTAATCTCATTGTGTCTGTGAGCCTTTCCTGTTCTCTTGGCCTCATAGCTGTGAGATTAGAAGAGAAGTGATTAGGATGTGTCCATAATGTGTTTTAATATGTTACGAGTATACAGTTAATCACTGTGTAGACTCTGCGGTATCGGGGCACACTAGATGGCAGATAATAAACAAACAAAAAAAATCACCAAATATATTGGTTTTACCGGTTTATTTAACTAAATAAAGATCTTCTATACATTCCCTCATGACTGCAATATGTTTATGTTTGTGCTGAAATATTAGATTGTCTGTGGTATCTGTTCACTCAAAAGAATCTGTTGTGATGCTGGCAGACAACAGAGCTGCTTTATGGCAGAGAGGAATGACCAGAGACAGACTGACCTAGAACAGCTATATGGAATACCTGCATTCGTAAAATAAACCAAATAAAACATCATATGTTTTAGTGTGGCGCTTTTGACCATTTTACCAGTAAACTGGCCGTTGTCTGATTTATTATTATTATTTAATGGATGCCAGCAAACACATATATATATTACTCTTATCCTAAAAAGAAGTTCTTTGACTAACTTTAATGGGATCTCCCTGCTTCCATATACCTCACACAGCCCCTCAGTCTCAGCACTAGTAGACCTTTAGTGACAAAGTGTCAGTGTTTTGACCCAAGTAACCTAACACACAATTGGCAGCTCGCATGTGTCTAGTCTAGTATGTCTAGCATATGACCCAGCCTTTTTATTGGCTCTGTAGGGTCAAAGTAGTGTATGGAGGACAAATGCCACCTTTCATAGCACCACAAAAAGAAGAGGATCTAATCTGAAACCAGAGCTACATTCATTATGCTGACCAAAACAAACCTACATTTTGAGCAAGGATCCTGCACAGCTTGACATAGCTTCACATAAAGGACAGAACTGCTGCATGGTATTATACTGAATACAACATGAAAACCAATTCTTGTCAGTCAGCAGGTTGAGACAATTTTATTGATGGTGTCAACGTCATCCAGAAGTGTATTTGCAATCTCGAAAAGCTATAAGTGAATATTTGTCTAGTGTCTCTCAAGTTAACTCTTTAATCCACAATTAACAGCTAAGTGACTTCACTGCTAGCTAGCTTTATATAACTTCATCTGTTCATTTGTTTTCTTCGTGTCATGAATTGTCCACACTACTAAAACCATTATGGGATCAAAACTAAGTCTTTTTAAGAAAATAGAATAGAAACTAGCTCAAAGATCAACATAATAACAACATATATGTTTCCACTATACCTTGACATGTCTTCCTGTCCGGTAGGAGGGCATATCCTTTAGGGCAGGTGCAGAAATAGGAGCCTGGGATGTTTTCACAACCAAGAGAGCAGCCATGGTTCCAGAGGGCACATTCATTCACATCTATGGCACACACAGACAAATACGGTGACATTTTAGTGGATGCTTTAATTTAAATGCCTTGCCATACTTTAGTCATACTGTATGCTCTTATTTGTGTGGCCCCAGGAGGAGTATATGTTTATGATGGGTATAATATATTGCAAATGTGTGAGACTCATGCCAACTTTGTAAGTAATACGCAGTCAATGCTGTGGCTCTTTTAATATTACAAAATCTTTTTCTATTTCTGTTTTTAAGCTCTAAACTAACTGAACTAAAGATAATTTCTTATGATTATACATTTGTTAATTCATTGATTAAATGGCATCGATACCAACCTTCACAATAAGTGCCTTCCTTACTGAGAGCAAAGCCTTCACTGCACTGGCAAGTCCCTCGCTCAGCTAGACTGGAACACACGCTCACACAATTTCCACTCTGTTCGTCACAACCTGTTTGAAAGGGTGAACGGTAATATATTACTAAAACATTGTGATTTGAGTCTTAAATACAAGTTATGAAATAGGTTCAGAGTGGTTTAAATGTTAAAAGTTCAGCTGTAACCTGGAAATGATGATTGGGAGTCTGCCATTGGCTGGTTGAGGGGATGCACCACCTTAATATCAGCTGGGGGTTTTGCCATTCGTTTTGTGTTAACATGCAGTGGCTCTCCACCAGTGTACTTGTTCACTTGTTTTATAACCCGTGATGCAGCATCAGTGTAGTATAAGTGCTCCAGAAAAACTGAAATCCCCAGCGGCTGAGACCTGAGCAAAGGAGACAAAAACAAAAGTGTTTTATTCCAGTTTGCTGATCAGAAAATTACCAACGAAAATAAAAGAATACGACAACAACATGCTCACTGAAGTGGCTGATCGATGATGTGCAGGACGTTCCCGTTGTAATCACAAGAGGCAATGGCACTTTCTCCTTGTAGACCAAACTGAACCCAGAACAGTCTTTTGTCCTCTCGGTCAATCGACAGTGCGTCTAGTTGTTCTACGATCTTAATAAGTGTAGTTTTCATCTGTCCTGTTGCATCAGAACGCTGGATACTTGGAGTCGTCCCACCAGTCAGCCAAAAGAGAAACCTGCAAAGTATTTGTTTTGAACTGAGGGCTTTGCAATGAAGTATTCCCAATGTGCTCTATATTTTTTTTCTAAAAATAATTTGCTCACTTTGTGTGTCTGACTGTTACAAAACCGCCACCACCAAATCAGGAGCTTCATAATCTTTTTGCCTCAGTCGTATTTTAGCAATGTTTAATAAAGATGCCCTACAGACATATATGTAAAAAAGTAATTTAAAACATGCTCTTGGCGTTTTATTATCATGGGGAAATATTCTAAAATGTTAATATAAATCCTCCATCGCCAGTATTCACTTTTGCACTTGACAAGCGACCCGACCAAAATGCAATAAGATAGCAGGCAGTATGTGGCCTGGTAAAAACGAAACTGTCTATTATGAGAGGGATTGGTGGTATGTGAAAGTCAGTCTGTCATTTTGCACTTCTGTGCCAGTCGTGCTTGATGGAGAGAGATGAAACATTTATAGTAGCACACAAACAAAATGCCAGGGATCTGCCTGAACTGTGTGAGGAGCTGTGTAGGAATCGTTTGCTCTGCTCCAGCTCATCTTTTCATTTAATAAATGTTATATATTTATTATATATGTATAATTTGACCCGTCCCTTAATAAAAAGAAGAGCTATCATGACAAATGTGTCAAAAGTGTAATGCAGAGTGTATTACCTGCTAATGGGGTCAACAGTTATAGAACTTGGTTGGGTCAAGTGTCTTAAAAGAGTCCTTTCATTTTTCCCATTTATATCCATTGTCTTGATTTTTCCCTTTTCTCCACTTGTCCAGTATACACTGTTCCTAATCCAGTCCACTGCAAGGCCCGAGATGTGTTTGTCAGATGAGTACAGTTTCTGGAAAACAAACATTGAAATAAAAATGTTGTTCATTGAAGCTCAGACCGCTGCATAATTGTCAAATCTTAAGAAGAACAGATCCTTTTTTAGGGAGGATCTCCCGTTGAATCCTACACATTTGTACACACTGTTCCTAAAACAGCTTTACTGAAAACTAAACTAAAAATCTGAATACATTTCAAGGGACTGGAATCCATTTGTGCCTGCCCAGTTCCAACTTTAGTTACATAACCACCTGTCTGTGTGCTCCTCTCACTGATGCTTTGTAGATGACCCCAGTGTGTTTGTCAGCCCAGTAAACTCTCTCCTCTCTGAAATGAAAGTCGAGCAGGATAGAACGTCCCACCGCAGCGACAAGCCTTCTCTGGTTCTTCCCATCAAGGTCCATCCGATGAATGGCTTTACCATGGCCGAATATCAGGAAGGGCTGTGAAGCTTAACAAAAAATAAAACATCACATGTCTTTCATGAATTTTATGAATTCCATTCTTTTCAAGGTCCTCAAACACACAGCGCAGACCGCCAAAGACAAAGGTACCTCAGTATTTGCTACACTTCTTCCTTAATAATAATAATAATAATAATAACAATTTGGTGGGCTTAGGTTTTAAAATGGAAAATAACGTAGAAGCTCAAACCACAGAATATTTGGCATTTCTTCTTGAAAAATAACTGAAATGATTAATCGATTATCAAAATAGTTGAGTAATTTTCTGTCCATCCACTATAGATCAATCGCCTAACGTTGCAGCCCTAAATGTTAGTAAAATACAAAGGATCTAGTCAGTAGTATTCCCCCCACCTTTTTCCCAACCATAGATTTACAGACTGCTTTACAACAGCATATTTATTCATTTGAGTTTTATTTTTAATTGTGTCGTGCTACGACAGACCAGCTAATAGGTACCGATTTTTTTATATGAAAACTGCCTCCTATATTCTTGTTCTAGTTGTCTCAGGAACTTAACTATGGTAGCATTTTAACATTTCAATAGCTGCTTCTTTCTTCTTTGTGTCACACTGCAGCTGTCGTTAAATTTGTCAAATTCTCTGATAAAAAGCCTATTCATGGGATGAAGTTCAAGGCAGACTCGGCTGCTTCTGGATAAAACATTATTCCTTAGCAACAAATTGCTCTTGTACCAATGTTTGACTCTGCAATGACTGAAATTAAAGGCTGAAGTGTATTAGTGATTTTTCTCTCTGGTTTTACTTTTGTAAATGGAATGAGTGGAACATGTTCGTTGTTGGAAACACTGAGTTAGATTTTATAATACAAAGATGTAGTTTGCATTAGAGTCCGTTAAACTTTGACAAACGGGCCATGAGGTGAAAACAAATCTGTATTCACAGTTTGGATTACTATTGATAGATGGTGCTCTGGTCTGTCATGGTCGTAACAGTGTCATGTGCAACCATGGATACTGCTCTTAACTCTGTGGAATGAAGAAAACAATGAGCAGCACCAGACAAATAACATAATGAAATGAGTCACTAGGAGGCATCCTGATGAATCATTAATTGACAAGTTCACAGGGTGGTCAACATGATTCTTCACTTGGTAAGCTCAGTTTGTTGGATGTAATTAAAATATAGGGCTGCGTATATCCATATCACCCAGACCTGTTGACAGTCCCAAATACATGTGAGGAAAATGTTTCGTTTCTATAACCAGATATGTAGAGTAATGTTACTGAATGCAGCTTACAGTACTTGATCTCTAATTTCTTGCACACCGTTTGGGTTGTGTCCAGATAATTTATGTAGCTCTAGTGACCAGAGGTATAAGCACAATCTCTCACTTTGCTGCTGCAGCCACTCTATATGCTGCTTCAGGCTACTAAAAAGTAATTTTTAGAAAATAAAATATTCCTAGTTAAGTGTGAGACTGCCTTTCACATAAGCCTCCAGTTTCCAACACCTGCATTGATAAGTATCCACCCTGCTGGAGTGGAGAAGAAACTAAAATTCAAAGGGTGATGTTCTGTAGCTGACCATGACCTTTTGACCTCTCTGTGGAGGACACAGAATATTGATGAGAATTTCTCCACCGTCAAAAATCACATCACATTATTTACAATTATAATGATGTTTTGCTTCAGTTTACGTTCTACTGAGATAAAGCTAAACTCTGCCAATCTGGCATGACAGCGGCCATTCCTACAAGATAACCTTTTGGACATCAGCGAACACCATCTGTAAGCTTCGACTGATGTCTTTGTGGCATCCCACAGAAAACTTGGGTACAATCTGAGAAACACCCACTCAAGCACAGGCAAGCTTACTGTACCTTTGCTACAGTGCATTGTATTGTCAGCCAAGTTCACTTTGCCACACATGCTGTAGAGAGGGGCTGACTTTTACCTTCTGTTGCCCTGCTGTTACTTGAGATTGGGTACTTCTTCTGAGAGCAACTTTTTTTGTTTTATTTCATTTTAGTGGCTTGCTTTTTAATCCTTGCGCACCAGCCCGTGTATCCACATAGAGAGAAAATGGTGAACTTTTGTGCAGAACGGGATATCTAGCGACTAAGAAAATGATTGATTTTGTATTAATGAAGCAAAAGTCTATTGTTGAAATTAAAAGATATACAAACTGGGTTATCTAAGTTTAGATATACTGACATAAACTTCAGGTGATACTAATCCACTTACAATTGATCAGAAGATTGATAAAACAAGATGTTATAGTGAACAAACACACTTTTTTGATGTACAAAAAGGATTGTACATCAAAATGTGCACATGCTACATCAGTATACATATTAATATATATACATATATACATATATTGAATATCATTACATTTTACCATTATTTATCTGTGTGTTATGAAAGTAGTTCTTGCTCCCTGGCCAAGCTGCCCTGTGATAATGTCATAATATTGTACAATTGCATCAGAAGTACCAGCTATACCCAGAAGATATACTGTTTTTGATTATGTTAGGATTGTCATTTTAACTACTTTCTTTGCCAAGCACAATGAATCTATAAAAAAAAACATTTGTAGACTTGTGACACACATGGTTTAAGAACCAAAAGACCTCATATACAGCAGAGTACATTCAACATCACTTCTGTCAGTACCATGAATTGGGAGTATCAGTCTGGACAGAAGTCATAAGTGTCAGCCAAACTCACCCACACAGCTGCTGTTTCTCCCCACTCGCGATAGACGCTCATCCCAACATGCCGTACCGAGGGCCAAGGTTCCAGAGCTTTGCACCATAAAATAGATCAGCGTTGCTGTGATCGTTGCAGCCAACATAATCCTGCACTCGGCCCCTTTCTTGGGAGCTGCACTTGCTCACTTTTTCTCAGGCATTCCCACTATAAGCACTGGCACACAAGAATTCCCCAAAATTAAGCAACGTTTGCTTATGGACTGTTGGCATCCTTGTCCAGGGCTTTAACCAGAGAGACAGGGGAGCTTTACATACCAGAAGATGTCACGCTAAAGAGAGATGTGAAACCCCAATGAAAAGATTACTCAGAATAAAGAGGGTAATACTGTCAGTGCAGTGTTCAACCAAAAAAAAAAAAACAGTGTGTGGGATCCTGCTCACTCCCCACTTCGGCCCCCGGGCTGCCAGTCTGTTTTGGAAGCAAAGATTGAAATTCCTGACACCCCCGTGGTAAATTTTGCACATGCTAGTCCAGCATTGGAGCAAGATCTTCTTTAAGCTGCAGTCAGTGTCTCAAGCAGAATGTGGAATATGCAAGAAATGAGGCTGGCTGAAGAAAGGTCCCACATAATAACAACATCTTACTCTCACTCCACCCCCTGACCCATGTCCTTTCTGAATGTGGATGGATGTGTCTGTGTCTGGGAGAGAGAGACTGGGAGATGGACATTGCAATATAAGACTATTAGACCAAACACAACCCTGAAATATTTATTTATTTATTCATTGGGGAACAAAATTGAGTTTTTAAAACTATAACACCATTCATAAATGACGTACACCTACAGTACAAGTATAATTTACACATGCCACACACACAATAGACACTCTGTTTTGTGTCCTGTGTGCGAATGAGCAGTCAGTGTGTCAGACTGTCCCCTGTTGAAGTTCGTCTGGCTATCGGGGCCAATCTGTAGAATGAGTAATTTATAGAGAACGGAGGAGGAGTGGAGCAGATTATCCCTAAATTGTTTGTCCTCTTTTTACCGAGGAGAACAACTAACAGGCTCCAGGAACCAAAACCTCTATTCATACCCTCCATGACTAGGATATTGTCAGCAACAACGTCAGCAATAACCTTGTAGAGGAGCAGGAGAAGATTTACACGGCTGAGAAAGTTGCCTTGTCTCCAGACTAATGTTAGCAGTCTGAAGGGCACTAACCTTTTCCCACGATTTCACCCCTGGCAGATAAGAATGAAAACGTTAATGTCTGTAGTGTCACTTCACGTGACTCGAGTGCTGAGTGACCATCAGAATCAGAATTGGGTTTATTGCCAAGTAAATTTCACATAGAAGGAATTTGCTTTGGTATTAGGAAGAGAAAACTAAAAAAAATGACAAAAATCAAGAAATAGAAAACAAATATATATATATATATATATACAGTGCATCCGGAAAGTATTCACAGCGCTTCACTTGTTCCACATTTTGTTATGTTGCAGCCTTATACCAAAATGGATTAAATTCATTTTTTTCCTCAAAATTCTACACACAACACCCCATAATGACAAGGTGAAAAAAGTTTTTTTGAGATTTTTGCAAATTTATTAAAAATAAAAAACCTGAGAAATCACATGTACATAAGTATTCACAGCCTTTGCTCAATACTTTGTTGATGCACCTTTGGCAGCAATTACAGCCTCAAGTCTTTTTGAATATGATGCCACAAGCTTGGCACACCTATCTTTGGGCAGTTTCACCCATTCCTCTTTGCAGCACCTCTCAAGCTCCATCAGGTTGGATGGGAAGCGTCGGTGCACAGCCATTTTCAGATCTCTCCAGAGATGTTCAATTGGATTCAAGTCTGGGCTCTGGCTGGGCCACTCAAGGACATTCACAGAGTTGTCCTGAAGCCACTCCTTTGATATCTTGGCTGTGTGCTTAGGGTCGTTGTCCTGCTGAAAGATAAACCGTCGCCCCAGTCTGAGGTCAAGAGCGCTCTGGAGCAGGTTTTCATCCAGGATGTCTCTGTACTTTGCTGCATTCATCTTTCCCTCTATCCTGACTAGTCTCCCAGTTCCTGCCGCTGAAAAACATCCCCACAGCATGATGCTGCCACCACCATGCTTCACTGTAGGGATGGTATTGGCCTGGTGATGAGCGGTGCCTGGTTTCCTCCAAACGTGACGCCTGGCATTCACACCAAAGAGTTCAATCTTTGTCTCATCAGACCAGAGAATTTTGTTTCTCATGGTCTGAGAGTCCTTCAGGTGCCTTTTGGCAAACTCCAGGGCTGCTATGTGCCTTTTACTAAGGAGTGGCTTCCGTCTGGCCACTCTACCATACAGGCCTGATTGGTGGATTGCTGCAGAGATGGTTGTCCTTCTGGAAGGTTCTCCTCTCTCCACAGAGGAACTCTGGAGCTCTGACAGAGTGACCATCGGGTTCTTGGTCACCTCCCTGACTAAGGCCCTTCTCCCCCGATTACTCAGTTTAGATGGCCGGCCAGCTCTAGGAAGAGTCCTGGTGGTTCCGAACTTCTTCCACTTACGGATGATGGAGGCCACTGTGCTCATTGGGACCTTCAAAGCAGCAGAAATTTTTCTGTAACCTTCCCCAGATTTGTGCCTCGAGACAATCCTGTCTCGGAGGTCTACAGACAATTCCTTTGACTTCATGCTTGGTTTGTGCTCTGACATGCACTGTCAACTGTGGGACCTTATATAGACAGGTGTGTGCCTTTCCAAATCATGTCCAATCAACTGAATTTACCACAGGTGGACTCCAATTAAGCTGCAGAAACATCTCAAGGATGATCAGTGGAAACAGGATGCACCTGAGCTCAATTTTGAGCTTCATGGCAAAGGCTGTGAATACTTATGTACATGTGATTTCTTAGTTTTTTATTTTTAATAAATTTGCAAAAATTTCAAAAAAACTTTTTTCACATTGTCATTATGGGGTGTTGTGTGTAGAATTTTGAGGAAAAAAATTTATTTAATCCATTTTGGAATAAGGGTGTAACATAACAAAATGTGGAAAAAGTGAAGCGCCGTGAATACTTTCCGGATGCACTGTATATTATGAAAAGTAGATACAATATATTTGCTTTTAGCATGAAAGAGCTGTACATTTTGTGCAGGAATGTACAAAATATTGACCAAGGAATGTGTGCAAAAATTCACAGTATGAAGTATAAAGAATAAGGAATATGTGCAAATGTACAAAAGATGTGCATAATGTAACGTGCAGTGTCTATGGGAGCCTTGTTGATGTGGCCAGCTGCAGACGAGAAGAAACTGCTCTTGTGGCGTGAGGTTTTGGTTCCTGATGGACCGCCGAACCAGACACGGGTTGTGTTCAAGGTGGGAGGGGTCAGACACAATCTTCCCTGCTTCCCAGGAGTCGTACAGGTCCTGGAGAAGTGGCAGATTGCAGCCAATCGCCTTCTCAGCAGAGCGAATGATACGCTGCAGTCTGCCCTTGTCCTTGGCAGTGGCAGCAGAGTACCAGATGGCGATGGAGGATGTGAGGATGGACTCAGTGATGGCGGTGTAGAAGTGCACCACCATTGACTTTGGCAGGTTGAATTTCTTCCTCTTCTGTGCTTTCTTGGTGAAGGAGCTGATTCAGCTCCCACTTGAGGTCCTGGGTGATGATGGTGCCACATGGGTTTGAATCATCAGTTAGTTAGAGTGCATATCTAGCATACAGCAAGAGATGCTGCTGCATTAAATGCCACCTCATGTCATTTGCTTTTGTAAGACAAATAGTTCTGGTCCTTAATTCCAGCTGGGTGAGTCACTTTTTTTTTTAGAAATTACAATACAAAGCATTTGAGACTACGTAGCTCTTGATTTAAATAATAGCACGCTGACATTTCATACGTACTCACATTTGCTGCACATACACTGAGACATCTTGTGTCCAGCAGGAAAAGTTTAGAAATTAACAAAATGTGCATATTCATAGATTCTGGAAATGTTAATGAGCTACAAAGAGTAGATGCCCATTTTAAAAAGTTTTAATGTGGAAATGATCCTTTTTTTGTGGAAAAAAACATATCAGACACACATAATTGTTCCAAGCAGACTATTTGTTTGTGTGTTTTAATACATGTCTGGAGGGGATATTTAAATGTTTTCCATACTCTATTTTTTGCTACATTCAGTGTCAACAAAAACAAGGTGACTTCACAGATACAACCTTAGATGCTCCATGATGTTTACTGTAATTTTAATGAGTGGACAGTTAAATCATTGCAGGTTTAAGATGAACTGCACTGACTCATGAAGCTGCAGTGCCTTTGTGTTTGACCTCTGGCTGAAAAGGCTAAGGATAAGTTTATTGTTTCACATTAACCTCAACTTAGATCTGCCTAATTAGACTCATTTATCTCTTATGTTACAAAATGGTTAAACAACCACAACAATCTGTGAGCGATGCCTTTTTCTAGCCTTGTTATATATTCTGTCACTATTTACATGTGGCCAATTTTCCACTGGGCTGCTTTTAATGGCACCAATCATGGTTTGCCAGGAGATTTGTGATGCAACTGTAAAGCCTCTAGAGAAGTGAGGTATCTCACTTCCAGTTGCCCTGTCTGGATTTGCTTTCTTGGACCACAGCCCAGTGGAAACTGTTTAACAATTAAAGTTGAAATGTATTGTGTCTGTCTATATTAGTCTGTTCATTGATCTATTGTTATGTCTCTTTTCCCTCTTACCCCGTCTATCTACCTAGCTACCAATCCATCTATCTGTCCATGTGCCCGTCTGTCTATCCATTCATAGTTTATCCGTCATTAACAGCCCAGCCCATCCTCGTCTACCATCCATTCATTCTGTTTGTTAAAACAGCCTGGCCGTTGCCATGATAACAGCACAGCTGGCATTAGCGATTACTTAGTGCTGCAGGCTCATGCAGCTGGTGGTACAGAGGTATCCATGGGAACAGTTTTCCAGGTCCACCCATCATCTTATCGGGATTTACGGCGCCTGTTCAGATGAGAGCATGACAACTGTGACCCACTGATTTTCAGGGTGAACACGTCTGCTCTTGTTCATAACTGAGTAAGCACATGTTATATGTCTGTGTACCTTTCTATATCCACTTCTATTAATACACGACATTGATCATACTTTTTACCAGTAGATACATCTATATTTTGCTTCTACATGAAGTATTGTGTTTGATTCATAATAGATAATATGCAGTTTTTTTTCAATCACTCTTCTCTTCCTTATGTCTGTGTTTTGACATCTAAATATTTACCAAACCGTGGTACTCTTTTTAAAGTTTGGAAAATTGTATTTGAGAGATCTATTTTCTGTGCACCTATCTACTCAGGTAACATAATACCACACAAGTACACAACACTAATAGAATTCAACAGTTGTTCAGTTTATTAAAAACAAATGTACAACTCCATTTATAGACAAATATATATGCAAAGTCATAGAAACAGGCAATGTTTATCAGACGAGTCACATTCTATCAAACACAATGGCAGTACTTTCTTGTCCAGTAAGGCAACAATCAGCTTGATGCTTAAAGCAACAATTATGTTGTAAATGTGATGGGAAGTGAACAATGGGTCTTCTTTGACACCACGTAATATTCATATCTGACACTTAAACTTTGGCATTGGGTATAACATAAAATGCCACACACAGCTACCTGACAGGCTCTTTGTATGGTACTATTTATAAGTTATAAGTCCAACAAAGATGTCGTGCTGTAGTGACAACCACTCAAACTTCTTTATCAAATATAAGGCTCCAAAATAAATAAGGACATGAATAAACAGTCATTGACTGATCTGATTGGGTTTTTAACAAAAGTTCTTTTGAACACCCAAACAACCTCCAGGGAATGTTTTCATGTTAACTACACTTTTCTAAATCATTATATAAATCTTTATAAATTAACAGTTATTGGAAACTGCAGAATAAATGTGTTACACCAGTCAATACAGCAAATAATTTCCTTACAGCCCCACTGATTTGAAATGAAAATATGTATTTATAAAGATTTAAAAATGATTTCACAGTTAATAGTTTATCAGTGTTATAAAAGGCATATAAAGAGAATTTCATATAATGTGTTACTAGCATGGCGTTTGGGAATTGGCCATGGATTCGTGGCGTCAGCAGAGATACTCAGACCGGGAACTGTCACTCTTATAGGTCATCTGGGAGTCGATGCTCGACCTGGAGCACAAGAGCATTTGCTCTGAATCATGAGTCAGTCTCCTTGCCCAAAGCTCAGTTGGACGAGAGTTCAAGGTCCTGTGTTTCATTGAAATTGTCTCAAACTTGACATAGCTCTCTTTTTCAAGCTCCTCTTCATCTGAAGGTATGTTGTGTCCCTTGCAGTACAGAGCGAGAATCTTGTACAGTAACAGTGCAATAAGAGGCAAAACCAAAGCACAGGCAATGCCGCTTATGACCATGAAAAGCTGGTTCTGCCCACCATCCTCTAAGCTCTCCAGAGTGTAGAAGTCAATGCAAGGATCTTTTCCAGCAGCACTACCTTTTGCTACGAGGCAAACTGAGTACCTCATCCCAGATGACAGTCCCTCTAGGAACACTTTTCCACTGCCAGCATTAGTCTCCACTGTCCTTTTGATGTCATCGTCATCATAAGGTGAATATACAACTGTGAGTGGCGCATCACTTGGTAACCCATCGGCTGTCCAGAGCAACACTGCAGTGTCAGATGTTTCCTCTACAATCTTAAGGTCTTTGACAGACTTTGATGCATCACTTTTCTTGCTCTTTTCATCTGCTGCAAGCTTTCTCCCATTACCTCCTTGCTGGATTTTTCCTTGTTTGGGTGGGCCTTTCTGTAAACTGTTGCTGGGGGTAGTTTTCGGCTTCCTGGGGACAGCAGGTAGTGTTGTTGATGTCATTGGGAGAACTGTGGACGTGACATCGGGCGAGTTGGGGATGTCCGTTGGTGGAATAAATGTTGTGTCTTGGCTAGTTGGTCCTGTTTCGATGCTCGGCCTCAATGGAGGGATAGTGGTGCTGATGGTACCAGCAATCGAGATAGAAATGGTGGCTTCTGCGTTGCCTGCAACACTCTTGGCTTTGCAACTGTAGTTCCCGGCGTCTTTGTACAATATTCCATGCAAACTCATAATGGACCACCTGATGCCGTCTCCAGGTGACTCCTGGACTGTAGAGTAGAACAAGAACACAAAAGTCAACATGGATCAAGTCTTACCAAGTCTTGGATTGCTTTGCATGATTTCATGATTATTACCTTGTGGGACTAGTACCGAACACCTTAATGCTTCATGCACAACAGGGAATAGAAATCTATACACAATTTATAGCAAGTCTAAGTCTCAATGAATTCAGAAAAAAATATTTCTGCTGTCTAAAATGCTTAAACTTTCAAAAGCCTGCATATTATACCTGTGTTGTTGACTGGCGAGCCATCTGACTTAACCCAGTAAAGAGTTGGTGTTGGAAACCCTGTGGCATCACATCGCAGGAGAACATTACTGCCCAAAGGAGATGTGATCTTGGTTGCCGAAGTCATGACTGATGGTTTTACGCAATTGTCAAGTTCAGCACGCTGAAAAAGGACACCAGCCAGATTCTCTGGTCCACTGCAGGTCAGGAATAGGTCCATCAAAACCACTGGTGTGACAACCATTTTGGAAATCTCAATCAGCTTGGAGATTTTACAGTCACAAAACCAGGGATTATCTTGGAGGCCTGACGATGAACAGAAGAGAAAAATTAAGGTTATAATTATGGGACTAGGAAAAAAAACATGGATGTACTATTTTATAGAAGGCAAATCAGTAGAAGATAAATGTGTTTCAAAATGGCAAATTCATATGTAGGGCACAAAAAAGCCAACACAAATAACTTGACAGCTAATGTTGTATATTTTAAAGCGAGTTAATCACCATTTCAAACAGTGGGTACCATTATGTTGCAGGGTATACACAAGTTAACCATATTTATCGACCGCCTTTAGATAGATGTAGATAATAATCCACAAACGTTTACATATATACTCCCTTACAACTTGCTGTAAACACCTGCTGCACACAATAGGTAAGCACATGTACTGGTGCATATTAAAGCCCTTTAACCAGATTAGTTTGTCTTAACAGTGGCAAAGCACCTAAGCTGGCTCTGGCCTTCCTCCACTTTGTGGCAACACACTCTTTCCATTAGCCCTTCTGTTAGCATAAATATCAATAGATCACTAACAACTTTGACACTTTGTAATCCATGTGTCAAGTCTGACCGTATAGGAAGCATTTGTGTGGTTTAATGTAATTTTTATTACAAACTTAAAATTAAATGGCATGGGAGATTCTTGTTTTAAGTCCAAACCATGTTTTAATGTTCTTTCTATATTTTAAAATACTTTTATTTTTAACTTAGTTATGATAGTGGTCAAATAATTCAAAACAGTAAAGGTGAGCATACCTCTCATATAATACTAACAGGAAATGGTCTTAGAATATGCTAAAAAAGCTGTTGTCTGTTTGTGCATGGGCTGTTTTTTCCTACAGCCTAATCCTGTTTCTCCTTCAGGTGCACCAGTTCACACAGCCAGCTCTTTCAGCACAGATAAGCTAGCTTGTCTTTATACAGCCTATTAACAATATCCCTCCCACTGTCCATGCAACACAAAAACTGTGAACAAACATCCATTGTCATATATGCTAGGCTAATAGAATCTATTAGAAAAATACATTCAGTTACATGCAAATAAAAAAAGACGTTTTTTGTGCAAAGGCACACAGTACTACAAGCAAGTGACCATTGGTACAAGATATTTCAGTGACAAATGCCAAAATCATTCGCCAAAAACCCCCAAAAACAATCCCAAATGACATGTCAAGTAGTTGACTCTGCAGGAGGAGATTGATGCATAAAAGTAGACACTACTCTGTTGTCAAATGTCTGCTATCCCCTCACAAGATTAATACCAATTTATTCAACTGAAATGTAGAGACTCTGCAACATTTCTTTTGGACTAAACCTTTAAACACATTTTTGTCTTATTTAGCATATAACCAGTGTCTTGCAACCGCAAGGTATTGCGCATGGGCAAACTTTGCTCAGTCATGTAGTAGATATTGTACTTTCCAGTTTACAATGGAAACAATGGTTTTCAAAATGCCAATAAAAGGACAATTTTGGCACTGCAATTTTCTTTGGCTAGAGAGAACTATGACACTAAATCATGGAGTTTTGGGTGTTTCAAAATGTAAATGAAACAACCAACTGTGGGGCTATCAGAAATGATGATAAATGTTTGATCACTGGAAGAGTCACAGGTCATCCTGGCTTGAGAAATATACGTCTACCTCACGTGTTCTTTTGTATAAGTTGACTATATTGCATAGGTACATGTAACTCAGTATACTTGCTATACATTTGTTTTGTCTGATGTGTTCCACTGAACTTGACCCTGGCTTGGATCGCCAAGAGGCATAATAAATTGATAATGTACATTAAGCGTCAACACTGCCACTACTTACAATAAGCTAATTTGACTGTGACCTGGCAGTCACTACCAGGGCATGTTTGAGTCAATCAGAACAAGTCTGGCTAGATTAACAGGTGATGGAATGAAGTTCCTGAGGTAATTAGAAATAACCCCAAAAGTGTATTGACCTGGCCCTAATATCTTGTACAACTAAGCCAGACACAATCTTTTATCCTTACCTAACACAACTTTCTGGGAGGCATTAGTAGAGATGGGTGCTCCATTGAAGGGGGGCCAGATATCCATGAGATCAGAGGGCAGGGTGGCTAGTTTGTTGCTGGATAGGTCCAAGTAGGTAATTTTGAGGAGGTAGGGTATTGCCTCAGTGGGAACATTAGTGATTCTGTTGTTGTGTAGATCCAGTGTCCTCAGCATGGGCATCTCTTTCAGAGATTCCCAAGGGAAAATGGAGATCATATTTCCATCCAGCCTCAGCTCGTGGAGCACTTTGAGGTTGTAGAAACTTCCAGTATCCACAGAGGTTATGGAATTATAAGTAATCCACAGGTACCGTAAATCCACCAGGTAGTAAAAAGCTTCTGTTGGGATTCGCCGTACCATGGTTTTCTCAATGCGAAGTTTGACTGTATCCACAGGGACGTTGACGGGGATGTCGGACATGTCTGGATCATTGCAGAGCACAGATCTGAGAATGAAAGATGCATAAGTTAAAGGGTTTCAACCTATCCTATGGCCAGATAACAAAACTGTTTTAGAAAAGGGTAACTGTAACACTTTAACACATTCTCCAATGAGACAGCAGATGATGTCAGCAGAGCATTTTAAAGAATTAACAGCGAGTCTATAAGGTGTTAGTATCTGTATATCTATCCATTCATTTATTCATTTATCCATCCATCCATCCAGACTCTCCGTTGTGATGTGGGAAGCCTTTTCTGACATGACTGTAGTCCATCTAAAGGGCACTTCCCAGATGGCAAGGTCAGAGCTAATCACTATCATCATAAATACTGAGTGATTATGTGGATTGTCTTCTACTGCAGGAGGTGGAATACCTGGAATCAATTATAGTCACAGACAAAGACCTATGTAAAAGGGAGTCATTTAATAGCTTTCAATAAAAGTGTTGATTAGCAATATATGATTACTAGAAGGAAAAAAACTACCTTTAGCTATTACTTTTAGCTTGTGGTGGCTATGACGTTTCTAATGGTAGTGTCAGTAGGCCTGTACCATAATATGTGCCCTTATACTTGTAATAATAATAATGTCATCTTCACTAGTATCACTACTGCCACAGTCACCTTTTCCCTGTTTAACAACTGACAAACTTCTCTGTTGTCTTAAGTTGTCGGTGGAACCTTCCTTATAGAAACCAACCCAAGGCAAGCAATTGGGAATAGTATTTGTTTATATGTTGCTATTTAGCATTTTCTCATCAACTTGTCAACATGATGGACTGACGTCCTTTCTTTGTCGCCCAAATTTGACTGCAAGAAGAGGGATGCAATGTTGAATAGGGTCTAGCACCAATAAGACTGATTATGCAGATGGCAATTAGGTCTTTCTCAGGGATAAATGGATTGGGACCTTGCCAGGGAATGTACACTATGTCAATACAGGTCAGTGAACCTGTACAAATTGTACTGTGGTGCATTTTGATGTATTTACCTTTATGTTCACAGCCCTGGTGTTAATGTGGCTCTTCCTTCATTTTAACATTCTCAGTTCAATGCCTCTGTATTTTAGCTAATTGTTGCTCATCCAAATGAGGTCACCCTCAAAAAGTTATTTTCACACACACACCAATGGAGGCAGGATGGCTGAAAAGGTTTTAGCTTTGTGCTCCTCGCTAAACATGTAATATAACTTACTAAGTGCGTCATCTTTACTTTCCGTGGATTTAACACGGATCACGCACCAGGTGGTCTGAGTGCAGTGGATGTTCATGTTATGCTCATTCAAATTGGTTATCATTGTTAAATAAGCTGTTGAACTTTTAAAAAACTTCACAAACTTAGTGAACACTGAGGTGAATTTATTTATCTTTTTTATTTACCATTTATTACTATGTAAATGAAGGTATAGAGGGTGACCTAATTGGGAAAACAAATGTATCTGCATCTGTCTTTCATTTAAATTTTCCAAATTGCCACAAGACAGCAAGTGTGTGCAAATGACAACACAATTAAAGTACAATTTACCTGGTTCCTGTTCCCTCGGTACGTCCATGGAAGACACAGGTGCACTGGGATGGACAGAAGGGATGAGCCATACTGAGGCAGCATAGGAATACATGCACATAGAGAAGTCGACGCATGATTTCACCGAATGCACCCACAATTCTCACATTGAGAAGAGATCAGGAAAAAAGACATCCGGAATCATTGAGATCCTGAAAAATTATTCTCCCCCCCCCCAAAAACAAATGGAGAATAAAGAAAAGAGCTTTCAAAGTCCATAGGGTGCAACAGTACACAGGCTAAGGCTCTAATTACAGTACAGGTGACCTGTTAGATTGACTGTGTGGGGGAGGGGGTGGATTAGTGGCGGATTTCTTAGGTTTGACAGGGTCACGCAAGCTAGGCAGCAGGGCAGTTTGGGCATGGCGCTAATCAGCTATTTCTGGTGAGGGTTCCCCTCATGGGATCCAGCCACGCCTTTTGTTAATCCATTCAGTTACCAACCGCACCACTACTTTTAAGTTTTTCTGAATGTTCATGCCTGCACCTATATGTCAAATTCATTGTTAGATACAGTGGAAAACTTTTTTTTATATGACGTTATGTAAAGCTAGGACCAGCCCTGTTTAGTTGTATCCAATAACCTTTCCGTCGTGATACCAGGCTCTGGTTTTGACTCATTGTTGTCAACCTGCTTCTAAAATAACGAGAAGATTTTAGGTGGGATTTTTTTTTTTTTTTGATGCGAGTCCCTCTTGCTCTCAATAAATTCCTTTAATGTAAATGTATTATTGAGCTGGAGGCCATGTGTAAGATGTGTGAGCGAGTTCTGTCTGGCACTAGGGTGCAAAGTGTAATCTTGGATGTGATTTATTACCTGACTGGGTGGACCAGTTTCTTAAGATAAGGGGCCAAACTCAACCTGCCTGCCGATGACAGGTCCACAGTAGTGTATCCCTTTCATATTTTCTGCACATGTTGGTTTAACATGGGCACACACAACTTCTGCTCCTAGCTTACTTTTAAAGGGTTCAATTGAATGTGCCAATACTAGCATCAAATGCTAGTATTTTCTACCTAGCATTTGTTATGTTGATAAAGATTTAAGCATTGCACACAATTACCCTGAAGCGTAAATGCACATGTCAAGTAAAAGACATTCCTATCATTTATTTCTTAATTGAAATGTGACTTTAAAAACACAAATTTGCAATTTGGCCTCTACTTATTTGTCTTCTTTAGTCTCTGATATAAAATGGTAAAAATTCTGTAGATCTGCATCACCACCAAAATGAAATCACCTGTTCCTAGACTCGAGCCTTAAACACTTCATGGAATCTGTTCATACGCTGCGGTGTTGATAGACAGACATACAGACGTTTAATGTAAATGGGTGGAAACGTAACTTTAGTGGCCCTGTAGTTTTAATATTAAAGTTGGATTCTTTTTTATTCCTCCGAATGTATCTCTATTGATCCTTGTGTCTCCTTGATTCTTGGCTTCTCATATACTGTATCAGGTCAATTATGTTAAAGAGTGCTTTGTAATCTTACTCACGCTGGTATACATCTCAATTTTGACAGCCAACTCTATATGGAGTGACTAAGAGGAAAGGGAGACATCTAGTGGTGTGAGGTTGTTACTGAGTGTATTTCCTTGTGATAAACATCAATTTCCTTTCTTCTCTTAAAATTAAAATCCATCTCTCGAGAGTCTAATCTTGCCTGACCATATTCAACAGCTCACCTGACAGTTGATATTGGCTCAGGCGGTAGCTATTACAAATCCTGCTGGACTACCAAGTAATTTTAACCCAAACATTAAAACAAAATGGACACAAGGCGCATCAAGTATTTATTAACAAGTACACAAGTGAATTTTATTAATGCAAGCAAATTTGATCATACAGGTCAAATAAGCCACTTCAAGCTGTTGGCACATGAATGTACAAAACAGATTCAATTTAAAGCCTGCTACTAAGCATTCGTAGTGAAAGTACAAAAGACTAATACGAGGAGAAAGCTGAAAGCGTTTTTTCAGATCATTACAGAGTAAGCAATGTTGGTACAGGTATTAGTTTCAAGACATGGTTGAGAGCTCATCACAAACTAAATAGACACAACTCAAAGACTACAGTCTCTAATATCAGTAGCATAACGCGGTAAGCGTGGGAGGTTTAGTACTGCACATATAAACAAAGGGTTGATCCAGCAAGACAGTCAGAAGTGTAAAAATAAAGAAGTGAAGTAAAGTAACTTTTGAGTCAATAAGACTATATTAATGCATGTCCATGCCACGAAAAACATCTAAATTCACAGTCTTTACTAACAGTACAGTTATCCAACTTTGAGTTGAACACCAATGCGCTTACATCTAGAGAGAGCACAGAAATGGTCAAATAAGTGCATGAAACTAGCTTTTAGGAATACTGACAAAACTTTGCCAGGCAATGAACTGACAGACAACCTTTGTAATTGTACGGCATCAGGATGTGTAAGCAATACAGTTACTGTCATGAACAAAATGACTGTGACACACACTTTTCTCACATCTGATGAGTCCACCAAGGAGTGCCATTACAACAACTTTTTAATGTCAGGGTTTCTTTTCGGTTGAGACTGATAGATGCAGAGTGACTGACCCACAGTGATCTCTTCTTATTCTCACATGAATTGTCCTTAAATGTCAGTGCTTAACATATAGGTATGCTTTGATATATCAGTATATACAGTGCAGAGTTCTGCAAAAACAGGAGTTTTGTATTTATAAAGTTCCACTTTTAAGAAATTAAAAAAGGGGTTATGAAAGCATGTCTGCATGTGCTTTTGTGGCTTGTGATTCAAAGACTATAGAATCATTCACAGTCCTAAAATACATGTAATTGGTAAGATTATCATAAAATAACCTATAATTTATCTTTTATCGACTAATCCCATCTTTGATAGCTATCAAAGTCATTGTTTCCTGTTAAACAGGCTTGGCACATCTAGCAAATATTTGTTTTACTCTAATGATTTGGTATTTATCATTGTGTTATCTTGCTATTGTATAACTTCAAATAGAAAAACAGATTGAATTACTTTCATGTGAAAGCAGTTTTAATCCCTGGGAATAGTGGTATGACAAAGGTTTATGATGCTTCATGGTTGCGTTGTGAGATTTAAAATATTTTCAAAACTAACCACCCATTCACATACAGTACATAGTTCTTGAACATGAAATCTCCAGACACACGACATGAGAAATGTGCTTGAAAACCCTTGTAAGCCCCAGTTGACCCCCTCGGAAATCAGCAAAAAATAAATTATTCATGAGAGCAAAATGACACGTAGCATCAAATAAAAATTTAAGAAAAATAAAACAATTATACGCAAATGATTTCAAGTAAAAAAAGCTGAAATACTACTGCTACTTCTGATTCTACAAACTGCACTAAAACTACTATCAGCACTAAACAACTTGTATCAAGAATAATATAACTGCCATAATGATAATTATAACACCATCCATGAGAGAGGTAAAGGGGCTTTTTTTCATCTGAAATGCTGTTTGTGACTGAGGAGGTTTGTGTGACTTCCCCCCCCCAGACCACATTGTCATATGACGCACCAGTGACATCAGCGGTGGCGAGGGCCCTAGGCGCCATCCGCCCCCCCTCGGGAGGGGATGGTAGAGAGAGAGAGAGAGAGAGACAGATAGAAAGACAGAAGAGAGAGAGAGGGAGAGAGGCCGGAGTGGCAGGGCCAGGCCTCACGCTGGTCTTTATGTGTAAGCGTTGAGACGCTCCTTGGAGCGGGTGGAGTGGATGTCATGAAGCTCCTGCTCCTCCTTTGACTTGATGTCCTCGTACTTCTGCATTCGGCAGGCGTCCTTCACGTAGGCCCAGTTGGCAGACAGCACCATCAAGTAGTGGATCTGTGAGATGTGGAAAATGTATTAAGTGTGACAACAATACAAAGCCAATTTTGAAAAATCACATAAGATCTGTCTTCTATGATTTGTGTTCATATTTGTTTAGTCTAATGTCATTGTGAAAGCATTGCCACCCAGAGACAGATCCTAAATAACTTCACATAACCGGGAATCACATGGGATGGCTATAATATAATGTAGACATTATTATTAATTTCTCAGTTTTATTATCTTTTGTGAATACAAATGATCAACTTAGACTACTTATGTTCATTTAAAATGCATGGGATAGACTTGTAAAGCTTGTTTGGGTAGACTGGCCCTTTAAATTAAGGAGGACATTTCCAATGGTCCAGCAGGTGGCAGCATAATGCTGAATGTAGTCTTCGACTGCCGTTACCATGGCAGCTGAAGCTATAATGAATGTATTGTGCTTTAATGACTGAGGTTGTAACACAGCTTCTCTTTTCACAAGGAATGACAGTTTCATAGCTGCATTGCTCTTTGTTTCTGATATGCAGAAAGACCAATTAGGCGCCAGTGTTTCCCTCAGGGTCACTTGTTGAGTCTGATGCATTTTTAAACATTTTTTAGCACTGATTGTGATTTTGGCTTTGAAGCTTTTTTTCTTTGAGGGCAGCTCATTATTGGGATGCATCAGTGAATCTGTTGTGATGATTCTTTTCTGCCATCAGCTGAGGAGAAAAAAAAAATGAGGATGTGGGGAAAAGAGTCCTGCCACGATTTGCAACATCATCCCTGAATAGCAAACACTTTCTGTTTCTCAGAAAATGGCTCCTCACAAATTACTGAGTGATGTTTGCAACAATCTGTGAGCCTTTCTTCTCCCTGTTTCCATGACAACGACATGACATGCCTGGCGCCTCCGAAAGAGGGAGGGAGACAAACCCTGTCTTTTTCACTGCGCCAAAATGCCTTCTCTTCCATCTACAGCTATTCTCTCGCAGGCAAACACAACACCGTCTAGCTATGAACCAGCCACAACAAAACACAGCTATTTTCCCAGCTACAGTATTTCCCCACAGCTACCTTTTATTTACAAAAACAGTTCATTCCTACCACTGCAGAAATGATTTGCTAACACCAAAGCAAAATGTGTCCTTTATGAAGAATATGAGATACTGCATTCGTAAAAAAAAGAAAATTGCTCTATTGATTTTAAAGATGTTTTAGTCATGCTTTTAGTTATGCTTTGAGTGATGTATTGATGTCTCATCCCTTGAGAGAGAGAGGTGCACGTTTTATTGGTGTCTCACCATAGCAATAACAGCAGCACCTGCTCCAGCGAGGGCACAGATGAACAGGTGGAAAGTCATGTCGAGCTGTAGCAAAAACAAATCACAGCACATATTAACTCTTCGAGGCTTAGTGGACGTCTCTGTCAATCAAAGCCCTGCTTGAAAACACATTCAGTTCGTTCTGCTTTACATCCATAAACCCATGTGATTATGAACAGTATGTCAATTTTTCCCAAAACAATGCGTCAACTTATGGTCTAACTATCATTTAATATTAGTTATATTGATCCGCTTATTTTTTCAGTGTGATATAGAGCATTGTGATTTAAGATGCCTTTTGGATGTAGTATTTCCCAGTCAGCATTTATTGTTGGTTGTTGCAGTTGACATAGATTCTGTTTACATGGCGTGACTCAGACTCTTCACCTTTTTCACTGGAGTAATGCTGTAATGTTTGTGTCAGGAACCTCACTTTGTTCCATCGCACTCTAAACCGCCAAGAAAAGGGATAATTCACAGCTATCCGGTGCGTCGGATATCTTTCACTATTTACATCTGAGTAAAATGCCTTGTTCAATGGCACCTAGGCAGTGGTGTGTAAGTAATGTGTGTGTGTGTGTTCGATGAGTCATTGTTGCTGGTGGTGAGCAGCCTGAGATCTTTTGAATGCGTGTTACTTGTTCCCATTGTTCCAACTGTCAAACTGCTCATAATCATGTCTAATGCATACATCCTTATGTTGAAAACACATCTATCATCAATTTATTGATTTTATTTATTGAATTCATTCCATCTACAGTAATTATTAACACTGTTTGAGCCTGAGATGTCACTTTCGCCTTACCTCGTTGGATTCACACATCTTGTAGAATTTCTCTGATCCAGCACACACTGTTTTCGCCTCAGCAATTGGCACAATACCTGAAATAAAGTGCTTTTTATTTACAAAGCATGTGTGAAAAGTAGTGTGCTACAAGATGTAGGCAAAGAACAGACAACAGGGAAAGTGAAAAAAGTGGCAAAAGGTTCACATGTACAATTACACCATTATAATACAGACTTAATGTACACTATATCACACATAGGAAAAGTATAGGCCTCTAATGTGATGGTGGCTGAACAAATGGTTGTTGACACAGAGGCAGTATTAGTGGCTGTTGGTGGCTAATGGACTGAAAGATGTGGCACTAATTAAAAATAATGAGCCAGCCATATAGGCAACTGATACGATGGACCTTTATCTCAGCTTAACATAACGTTATTCTGGATCATTAAAGTTTTCAGGACAGTAATTTGAGGAGGAACAGTGTGTCATATACCATATAACATCACCTTCAAACTGGGTCATTAACAGTTATTTTTATTTCTGAAGTGGCTTATTTAACACATTGTCTTTACATGCAAAATTAGAAAAAGAAATAAAACAAATTAAGTGTGAAATTTATCATGGATTATTAGATTCCTGTGCAGTTGGAGATGTGTTCTGCCATACGGCAAAATATAATTTTACTCACCATCAGTTATGCATAGCCTTAATAGTTGCATCCAGAATTTAAAGAAGAAAACTAGGACCTATACTTCGGCAGTAGCAGCCATAAAGATCACATTATCTATCCTTACCATACTGGCGTGGGTCCAGGCAGAGTGTGGCCCCCTCCAGCACGGTCGCGTTTTGGCAAATATTCCAGATGTTGAAATATATGAAGACTGGGAGGGAGGTAAAAGCAGTCACTCCGAGCCAAGCCAGCATGAAGATGTATGTCAGCATGATGAACTGCGAGGGCAACAGAGGAACACAGGTCACGTTTAGGTACTGTGTCGCTTTTAATACAATCTATGTAAAATTGAATTTTCTTAATTAAGTTAAATAATTACAAATTAGCCTGATGTTTTCTGTATCCTGATACACTACTACTACTGCTGCTGCTGCTGCTGTAGAACTGGTTTGTGCATTGTTTCAGGGCATTATGGAAGGACATATGGGTCTTGAGGGATACAAATTGGCTGGTGTGAACATATGACCCTTTAGGTTACAAGGTGTTCCCAAGCCACCACTTGTCCATTTCTACCAACCAGTCTTACTTTGGCATGGACTATTCCGTGGGCACAAGATTAGCGCACACAAATTTAATGACCCCAATGGCCACAAATACCACAGCATAGCTCATTTCCTTTGCCTCCCTGTGGAGCTTCAGATTTGCTAAGCAATTATATCCCAGAGATAATCTTGTTAGGATTTCTGCAGGCTCTCTGATATGCTCCGTATGAGAGTGCCCCTGATTTCTTTTACTGTCATTATGGCAGTATAATAAAATGATTTTGATAGATGTTTACAATGTGATTTAACAGCTCTTGTGACACAGTATGTTATTAGGAATTCATTTTCTGAAAAAATCTACACAAACACATACAAATCAACAGCAAACAAATGTTTTGTTGTCTGTATGCTTGCTCAATTCCTAAATGTTCTGCATAAGAAGTTGACTTGTATTCACAATTAGATAAATGCATAATATTTAATGACCATTGATAACGTAACCCAAAAGAAGTTCAACCTATACCCTCTTTATGCAATCTATTACATTTTACTCTACTTTCTATTGAAAATAAATGCCACAGAGATTTGTTAAAAAACAACGCAAAAGCTGGACACGTAGCAGGAGCAGTGATTGCCACCATGGCTGAAAAAAGTGTCACTTACAGAAGCCCTCACCTACTCAAATTTCAAAGGTAAATCCCTGAGAAACATAAATCTGACATTTAGACTGTTTGAATACCAAGTGATCCCTGAAAAGTGCAGCAGCAATGGAAACGTAGTAGTACATATTATAATAGCAATGAACAGTATATATAATGCAAACCAATATCTAAGCTAAATTTGACAGTAAATATGCACTGTCCTACCCAAGCGCTGACACAGCGTCCACAGGTGGTGATTTTGAAGTCTCCATACAGGTCTTTAATGGCTCCACTGGTGAAGAAGCCCTCCACCATCAACAGGATGCCGTAGACGAAGAAAGCCGAAGCAATGCCGTAGATCACATACTTGATAATGTCAATCCTGGAGAATGAATAGAGAAACACTGAAAACATCCACAACAACACAGTGTTACACTTTGTTCTCGAAGATGTAACAAGTCTTCATGTCAAATTGCTGCAGGACGGGGAGATTTAATTCTGGGTCAAAGTAATGTTTAGTAACATAGATAATACATTGTCCTAAAGCAAAAATCAATGGGTGGTGCAGTGTGGAAAACGTAGGCCCATATATTCATGGTTTTCCCCCTTGTGGGAATGCAAATTGTCAGTTCGTTAGGGTCAATATTGTTTTCTGCAACAACTAAAACTAAGAGAATCCAGTGCGATCCTTTTCTACTCACATGGTGAAGACGTCCAGTGCGTCCACAGGGCTCCGCACCACCTCGAAGTAGTTCTGGAGGATGGTGACGGTGCCAGACAGGGCCTCATGTCCGCAGCCGCAGAACAGAGCCACGCCCGCATACAGCAAGATGGTGGCTATAAGGGACGGGTACGGGATCCCACCGAGGCATTTGATGCAGCATTCAAGGCATCCTAAAGACACAGAGAGAGAGAGAGAGATCGAAACAGTCAACTATTAGTCAACAAAGACAGAAAAGGACCGTTAAACTTCTCAAAGAAAATCAAAGATGCGTGGAAATTTCTGCCTGGCGCTCTGTAACACAAACTAAGACAGGATTCTTAATATTTTGCTGAAATTTAAATAATTCAACAAAACTTTGCCAATGGGCGAATGCGTTTGCTTGTTGTACACTGTGCTGCCATTTACTTTTTACTCAGAATCTCAAACATTCAAACCACAGTTGGGAGGCAGCCATGCGTGCATGCACGGTGGAACAAAATACAACAACTTGACAAAGCTGGACTGCAGCGTTCTCCTCCCTGATATATGGGCAGCCGATTTCTTCATGCATCGAGTGTCGGAGCATTCAAAGCCACAAAATGGAGTAAGATTATTTAATGGCCACTTCCACCTTATCTCTGCAGTGAACTGGCCCCACATTTTCTCTGTTCTCCGGGTTTGTGCAGCATATTCGTTCTGTCAGTTGTTCAGCCCCACAGAGGATGCTGACATTTTATTCGGCACTAAAAACTCTTTACATAGTGATCCTGACCTTTAACCCCATTCTTCTTTGCCCGGCTTCCTGTCCCCGGGGGCCCTTAAGGTGACTAATCACTGCTTGGCTCCAACTTCAATCTCCTGTCGCACAGATTGCTCTCAGAGAAGCTGAGTCTGTAAATACTTGTGCATGCGAGTGTGTCTGTATGAATCGCTTAGATTTATGGGTCTTAGTGTCGTGCTTGTGTGTTACGTGTGTGTATGTTTTGGGGTACTGAGCCAGTCATTTCTCAGAGGACCAGAAGTGGAGTTTATTTCCTCCAGCAAAGAACAAAGCCAGACTTTATAGGGTCTTGCTGTGCAATGCAGTATATTAACCACGCAGCCCAGCCCACTCTGACTCAATTTAAATCTATATTACAATGGATCAATAAGCGCATGTGAAATGTACAAATGTAATTCCACGTTCATAGAAATGGAAAATTCCTCTTGATCAGTTACATCACCATCATGGCCCATGATTTAATTCATCTGCATTCACGCTGCTGTCCTCATTCAGAAGAGAGAGACTATGACAGCGAAGTCAGTTTTCATTTTCAGTTGTGGAGATGATAAAAGCTTTCACGATTGTTTAATCAAAGATGTTTTTAGCACCGTCTCTTTTATGCTTATCTCGCCGTCTTCACCTGTGTTACAAAAGCAGGAGCTAGAGCAAAAATCCCTTCTCCTCCTCAGCTCTCTGCTTCTGACTCTGATCCAAACCTGAGTGGAATACCAAGTAGCTGGTCCGCCTGCTGGGCTGTGCTCAGACGCTTGGTGCAGCTCCGACCCTCACCCAGGCTTCCCTTGATTATCTGCATCCTTGCTGATGTAATCCAGTGCTAGACTGTAGAACGTCTATTCTGCCTTCCTACTTTATTTTTAACCTTTTTCGTCCTGGAAAGTTTTGCTGAGAATGTACGTTATTTCCCCTTTAAATCCACCCAGGTCTGCAACAGCTTTAAAACATATAAACAGCTCATTCGATTGATTGAAATTAGCCTGTTGGTGGATTTTTTGTTTTCTTGGCTCAGTTTTGAAAAATTTTGAAATATGTCCAGTTTATGCTCAATTGAATGGTTTAAACAGGAAGTACACGTCTGGATAGGTGGATTTTCTGTAGGTTTTCATCTAAAGGAACAGGGTAGTGTTGCTGTGATGCCAACTGTTTGCTGTTTACAACAGTCCTGTGTCATCACACCCTTGGTATTTCTCCAACACACCCACTTTCCAAGCCCCAGAGAGTGGGACATCCCCCGGGTGGGGACATCAAATTCAGGAGACACCTCACCTTTGGTGCCTTTTAGACTATCAGGTACTGACGGTGCCATCTGACATCCACTCCCAGGCGGTTTCACACCAATTCACACCTGAAGTCATGTGAGTCTGTCAACCTGCGGTAGGTTTAAATGGCTTGGACTCCCTGTCTGCCAGTGAAACTGATGCGGCCTCTTCAATTCTACAATTTCAGTCCAATGGATAGTGTAGGTTTGTAAGGTAAAAGGGAAAATATCAATGTCCCTGTTAAAATGATTAATGTCAAACAATTCACTGCTTTATTATTTTGACTGATTTTGATGTCCCCTCTTGCCCTCAACTTGCCACATCCACACAGTATTTAGCTGTTTCCCAGAATACTTTTGGACAGCTCCCAGAGAAGAGGCGTGAATTTGTACTTGTTAATCAAAGGCGGATTTATAGAAATTGCTTGTGGGTTAGGAGTGTCTATGATGTTCCATGAAACAACTGAAATACAGTCCCAGTAGCAGTTTTTTTCGATATGTCTGAGACAGAAAGTGATTCTGTCACCTCCCCGTCCCTCCATTCCTCAGACTCATTATCTTGAGTTACCTTTTTTGTTTCAGGAAGCAGGCAGTGACAGGATTTATTGATGCAATGGTGTTTCTGACAAGATGAGAGAGAGCTGTCGCATTGACCCTCCATGCTCAGTGTGCCTGTTTTAAGCGAGAGTAAAAGATCAAACTCTCCTGTCACTTAAAATACTCAGCAAGTGACAAGTGACTATGTAGATGATTAAATACTGTAGACTGACATTGTTATTTCTCCTCATCATCATTTGTTAACAAAAACTGTGGGTTTGTATGAAGCACCCCGGTGGAGCACATGAAGAATTTATCCTCATTTATTTAATACATTTTTGTATTTAATCTCAAAATATTGTATTTTGTCTGCTGAAGTGTGAAGTATGATACAAGCTTTAAAAGTACCTCTTACCTGGACTGGGAGGAGTTAGTACAACATTGCATGGTGAGCAAACTGTTTTCATATTTAAAGAAGATTCATGTAGTTTTTATTTTACCCACCTCTGAGACATGCTGGTTAAGTTTGGTGCTGGAGACGTTCGGAGCCTGTGCTTTTACATGAAGGGAGATGAGCAGTGATATAAATGATTTATGTCATGGCCTCAATCAAGGTTTATTACCTCTGCATTATTTACATTTCTGCACACAGATGGAGCTGGCGTCTTGCTGATCTTCCTTTTGAATATATTTTGCTTTTCCCTCATGTCCAACAGCACCAATCAAATCAAATAGTCGGGTGTCATTGCTGCTTATTACAGACCCAAATAACAGAGCAGGCTTTTGGTTCGCATTATAATAGTTTGCAAGCTACAACAAAATAATGTTGTCCTTGTGACATGACTGAAAGGAAGTGTTGTTTCCATGGCAACAGTTGAAGATGAAGTTACAGTGTAAGATGGGAGCATTAGTGACTGCATGTAACCAGAGTGATGTTTTATTGATTGTCTGCTCTTAATTTTGTGGAGGGGGGAAACTCCTCCGGTCCAGTAAAGAGAGGTTTATTTGGAAAGGGCAAAATTAAGTGACCATGTCAAAGGCAGGTTAAAATTACTAATGAATAGTAAGTTTTATATCATGATCTAACAGAAAACATATGGATGAATGAGTCCAAAAATCTTGAGGATAACATTAAAACTATGACGATGCTGATTGCTTTATGGCTGTTGTGAATACAGTGTTTGATTTGCTGCAATTTATTTCTCAAGCTCTGATATCAAGTGATGCATGTCCTCACTGCGTTAAACAAAACCTCCCCTCATACCAACACATCCTCTCATTTCCTCTCTGTAACTGCATTGATCTTAACTGACTGCAGATGGAGCTGGTGAAAAATGGCAAGTGATGGTGCGAACTGACTCGGAGAGCTACTGGATGCTTGATCCATAATTTAGAAGCGGCACAGTGCAGCAGAGCACAAGCCTCTCACATTCATTATTCATGCTTTCTGCTTAGCCCAACATTACCTGCGATGAAAATAAAAGATCCCCTGCTTGATGAGGAGTCGCAAGTATTTGAATTGATCTTGCTCGCAGGTGTAGTACTGCTTGTCTTTTAAAGTACAGACAGAAAGTCAAGTTGGGAATTTGGGCTAATTGACTTCGGCTAAGCTGATTTAAATGGACCAGTTGAAGCAATGAAGAATCTTATGTTTGCTCTTTTCTTGGTTAAACAGGAGGCAATATGGGAGCTACTCTAGTATTTTGGATATTGTAAGTCATTGTTTTTATGGCAGATTAGGCAAATTACTCTCTAATTTGCTTTATTTTGTTTGATATCACACAGCCTGGAGGCTATCCCCCAAGCACTGAAGGTTCATGAAAAATCTTTAAATAGATCATAATTTCTAAGTAACACTCCCCATGTGTCTCTAAGAGGGACGGAACAACTACGGATGGTCTTCCAACTGAGTGTTAATCAAATAAATTTCACTTGCCAAAATGGAAAGTCTGGCAACATGAGGATTAGTCTAATGAATTTAGAACAAAGAGACAGGATTTCAGGAGACGGTGGGGTTTTAGGTATTTTATCCTCCACACAAAAAAGCCTCTGTTTAAAAAACAAAAAGTGAAGCCTACATGACCCCAAACACTACGATCCAATCAACAGAAGGCGTCTCCCTAATACAAAGAGAAAGGATGACCCCCTCCCAAGGCCCCTCCCACCTCCCACTTCTCCTCCATCTGTCAGTGTCATATCCGACAGGCAAAAGGGACACACACACAAATACAAACACACACACACACACACACACACACACACCCAGACTCAGACTCTCACTGACCCAGTCAACGTTCACATGAGGTTATCGTTAAATAAACCTAAATGACATCCTTCAAAAGAAAACATGACTCTGACATCTGGGAGACAGTTGGGGTTAATTAACAAAGGATTTGCTGCCCTTTTAAGGCGCTAATGAGTTAGATATTGTTTGTTCATACTGATAATTACAATATTACAACATTTATCAAGAATTGTTTTCTTGCTTTTCTAAAGTCGATCAGTTGCCTTATGCTTAGATTTTGTATTTTACTTGTTTTTTACCAGCTCACGGCTGGTCTGGCTCAGTGGACACTGTTGTGATTGAAGCAGTCAATATACTTATTCTACCTTATTGCCCCCCCCCCCGAACTGGATCTGTTCACAGGATCCTGTCAGAAGAGAGACGCAACTTGTATTTGATTCTAACATATTTATATGTTTCAAGAATCACCAAAAATCTCCCAGATTTACCCGAAATAATTTCACTCACTGTCAAGCTGAAAGCACAATTTCTCATCATACAGCTTGAGTCATTTTTAGTACGTGCATCATTGCTCTTCCAAAACATGGCTTTTGGTGTCTGGTGGAGACTTACTCTGTCTTTTGAGACATGTGCAGGTTGAGTATTTCATCGTCTTCTTAGCAGCAGCGCATTCAAATGGATTCAACTGTGGCTGTGATGTGTACCGTATCAGTGCCAGTAAATACCTCTCTAAATATAAAACTTCACAAAACTTTGTGCCCGGTCAGCAATTTGTTGAAGCCTTGATCGTGTAATTTTGACACAACAGTCGAAATGATTAGCAAAATCCCCGAAATGCTTTTTGTGTATTATTTGGGTCAAAACACCAGACACAGTGAGAGAGACAAACAGAAAGAAAGTGACAGGGAATATTTACACCAGTATAATGTGGGCTGTGAACACCTGCCTTCCCAGGAGTGCAGAGGAAAGATGTATGCACTGGAATAAACTGTCAGAATCCTGTTTATATGTTGGGAATGCACTGATATTAAGCATAGCTGCAAATGTGTTGCCTTTCATTGATTGAAATAAAAATATGGCACCCTCATGATTTGTGTAGGTCTGTAGAGTTTGGAGGACTCTGCCTGGACAGACACATTGCATGCTTGACCTCATGTTTGTGATGAAACTGTTTTGGTTGCTGTAACTTGAATGGTTGCTGTTTAACTGATTTTCAGTAACATTACCTTGTCCAAAGTGATCTTTACTACTTTAGGCCACACAAGCGTCTTACAGTGAGTGACCTTAAAGTTTGCAGGCCTGATTAAAGCCAATAGAGATATCTGATGTATCCTGTTTGTCCTACCCATGCTTTTGTTCTTTGAGATGGCTGTCTTATCCTATATTTCTTGTGTTCATTTAACAGAAATAACCCAGAATAAATACATCATAGAAGTGCTAGTTCCGCAGTCAGCAGAATATCAATCATCAAAGTAATACTTGACTGATTCCAAGTAATTGCTTTTTAAAGATGATATTGGTCCGTAATGATTGTATGTCTTTGTTGGTGCATCCCTAATTAATATGGATCTTTTCTTTTTGAAGTCATATAGGAACATTGGGCTTTGCTTTTTGTGCAGTTACAGCCACAGAGAAAATTAATAAGATGCCGTGTTAGAGGAGGAAATGAACAAAATGAAATAAAGGGGGTGACAGAAAAGAGAATGATAATCTAATTTTATGTCTGGTGCATGTTGACTTCACTTACACCGCAAGACATCCAATCAGACTCAATGTTTGTGCATTCAGCTAGCAGTTATTAGTTCCTTGTTACCAGAGGAGTTTTGTATGGGGGTGGGGTGGCAGTGAGCCTAGTCCTAGAGAGAGAGACAGAGAGACAGAGAGAGACCTCAGTGTGGGGGGATGGTGTGTCAGTCTGAGAGTAATGGGCGTATACGAGTCTCGTTGCTTTCCTATATTTAATGCGCAGCCCCCCTCCCCCTGAAGCGAGCAGGTTTTTTCAACTCCCGCACGCCCCCATCTCCTCTGCGCATGTTTAATCAACCAGTATGGTTGCTATGTCAACCGCAGAGCAAAATCTGAGAATAGACCGGGTACTTCAGAGCCATGACCCACTTACTGTATGTCAACAAATTCAGTGGGACAATAGTGAATGAGACACATTACACAGATAACAGCCTCTGGGCAAAAAGGACGTTACAGGCCAGGTCCAAAAGCTCAGCCACTGATTTCCTCTCTTTCTTTTTCGCTTAGATGGAAGAATCTGAACATGACTGCGTGACTGCTGAGCAGGGATGTGTCTTTTGTCTGTCCCAAGTTCACTCCAGGAACTGAGTGGCAAATGTAGAAAACTCAGGAGAAGAGACGAGGGTTGGTCTTTTACATTCAGTTTGCACATTTCAAGCATGCAGCTGGGTGAAATTAGCTTAAATATCTTGATTGCCAACATTAGCACAAAGGGGTGTACGGATTTAAGTCAAAGCTCCTAAATAGAACATAATAATAGTCTGTCTTGAGTATATGATTGAATGTGACATGTGACTCTCCTCTAAATAACCTAAATATTTAAGCTTGATTGAACTTTCTTTACTTACATTAACTACTGTTTGAAAGTCATGAAACACACCTCAACTATGTGCTGTAAATTGTAGGCTGCACTATCATATTATGATTTTAAGATATCATCATTGCAAGGACCCAGTAAGGCTCTGAAACTGCATCATTATGCTTTGAACACCTGTTATCCTGTATCTAAAAATCTATAATAGGGAGTCACTCCTGCGAGAACAATAAGAAAACCCTAAGAAGTTCTCCGCTAACAACAAATTTCATGAGAACAATTGGTGGAAGTCCCTTGACTTCTTCTGGGCCGGGACAGGTTAGGACTCAGAACAATGAGCGAGAGAGGGAGGGAGAGAGACAGGGAAAGAGAGGGGTTATGTAGTGGACATGACCAGAACTCACTGAGCACTGATACTGTACTCTTGAGTTGAAGCTATTATGTCAGAGTGGTAAAGCCTGGGAAGCAGCATTCAGGGCCATCATGGGACACAAACTCTCATTTAAAGTCGACACCAATTTAATTATATCAGAGATAGCAGCTCTTTAAGAAAACATGAACAACCCCACCGAGCAAGAAAGCTCTTACTATTTAGAAGTGAAGGAATATTTTCACCAATGTAATACATATGAATAGTATCTTCAAAAATAATCAATTATATACCCTAGAAATATACCATGTTTAATGAAGAATCAATTGTGGTCCTGTATACTTACAAACCATCAGTCTAACCACAGCACCTACATTCAGAGCAGCCTCTTGTGAATTCACCATGCCTTAACCTCAATGCAAATTTGACATTTATTATGGGGAGTGCATGAAACTCTGCAGACCATCAAGAAATACAGCAAAACTCAAACTTATCATCGTGCATTGCGTCTGCTGTGTTCATGCCATGTCATTTGACAAAAAAAATCTGCTGTGTTTCATGTAGATTGACAAAAATGTCAATGAGATTCTCATCATGTAACAGCTTGCCAAGTTAGTAGCCTGATCAAACTGATCAAACAGAAGGACAAGCGGTGCCTTGCAGGGTAGATTCTTGGCTCAGAAAAAGCTAACAGGTGTGCCTTTCTCAGTTTTTCCATTCTGCGGCAGTTAACAACACCAGTGTGAACTATCTCCAGAGTGTTGTTTGCTTTATTATTGAAAGTATTACCCATCTTATGCTCATTTGCAGAACTTATCTGCAAAAACTTTAATAATTTCAGCATTTGCGTTAGTGAAACCTGCTTTTTCAACTGTGGGGCGTTGGTTTGCTTCCTGTTGCTGATGGCCCCTGTGGTACATAGTGTGCACCGCTACATTTGGCTAGCAGCTGAAGTGAGCAGTGCCCACCTGGTGCATCTGACTCATAATCTGAGATTTGCAGCCTCAGAAGAGGAAGACAGAAGGGCATTAGCGTGCTGTGAGTGCACTCAGTGACACCTCCACCTCTTGTGTGGTACCTATTTGCAGTTTATTTGGGTGAAGTGTGTTGCATTTTCACCATGAAACTATATAGAATTGTCCTTTAACAGTGGCACAAGGTAGTAAATATAGTACCGAGTTAGCAATAAAAGCCCTATAAATCTCAACGCAGACAGGGCCTCTCATAGGTAAACAGTGTTGCGTGACATTCATGAGCTTTTAAAATTGTTATGGCTGGGCAGAAATATCGTTATAGTGCTTGTGTTTTAGAGGACTTTTGCTGTGAGCAATGTTCGCTTGAATTTTCTGCGTTTCTGCCCCAACCTCTGACTTAATCTTTGATGGACTGTGGTTTGCTTTGGTCTAACGTCACAGCAACAGAAGCCAGTCTGGCTTTTTCATGCTTTCCCTGACAATTTATCATTTGTTTAATTTTCCTTACTTATGTGTGATTGTAGAGCTGGGGTGTCTGGTTGCAGCTTTAACCTTTTAGAAACGATTACGGATATTTACAGAATGATAGGCATGAAATCAAAGTGACGTTGAACGAAACTTGACAGGATGGCTTTATTGTTCATCGCGCTTCATCAGAGCAATCATTTCAATCACCTGTTGTCTTCAATAAGCAGGAAAGGAGCTGACAGGTTTCAAGTCAGTCATTTGATAAGAGTGGTTAGGTGACCAGTGAGCCCTGCTGCCTTCTAACATATCTATCTTACATTGTGTCATGCTTTATCAACCAATAAACCTCCTGATCTTATTGTAACCTGGAAATAAATTTAGAAATAGATTTGAGTCTGTTGTGGTCACATCAAAGAATAGACTAATGAAGAGTTATGGCGAAAACGTTGGCAAATCATGTAAGTAAGTCACTCAAAGAAATAAATCAAATTTTGATGTTTGTGGTGACTCGTGGGCAGTGATTCATGAAGGCATGTCAGGCTGGTGGCCATAGGGCTGTGAGTGACTGCATATATTTGTCAGGCGGCCCAGATTGAATGTCAGCTTCTGAGGTAACAGGTTGGTCATTTACCTTTTAACAAACTCTTTTTGAATGGTTGGGACGTTCACAGTAGTATTAATAATAAGAAGAACTACTTTATTAATCCCCCTCGGGGAAATTCAAATTTCTTTAACTTTTTTTTCATTTTTACAAACAGGCCCAAAATAAACAGCACAGCAAATGTCAGACATAAACACAAAGTACAGGATATGGACATTTGTGAATGCATCTTACATTTCATCCTGAACCTCTTTTCCCTGCATGAGTTTTAAACTCCAAGCCATCCTTTCTAACCATCAAGGTTTATCAAGAGACAGAAAAACAATTACGTCATCTGCAAAAAATTTTTTTACGTTTTTCTTTTGTATCTCCGAATAGGCTTGTGCCGACCAACTCTCTTGTGACTACACTTGAAAACAAAATACATCTATAGCCCTTTGTTTGCACGTTTTATAATCATTTAGATATTCTGAAGAACAGGTTTGCCAGTGTGACAAATTTAGGCTAACACAGCTGGCCGTATATGAGTGCGCACTACAGTAAGTAATGAATGAATGGACATGGCATACAGAAATGCATGCACAGCTTGCATGGCTGTATCTTTCAGTTGGGTGAACATTTGTGTTAGTGGCCAAGGCTTTCTGAACAGGGATGCCCAAGTACACACCTAGTAATGGCGACCCAGAAGTATTGGATCAAAATCTGCGAGGTTGGCAGTGCATATGCCAAACATTACAAATTGTTATGGAAACAGCAACCTCATTAATGATCCTGCTGCAGTTTTGTCAATCCCTTTGATCAACAGGGAACAAAATAGAATCTCTCTTTAGCAACTGGATGCACAAAATGTGCATTATTTTCTCTCTGTAGCTGATGATTATGCTTCCTATATTCTCCCAAACCTGTCATTCTCTCTTTCTTGCACCCTCTCAATCTCTCTCCGCCCCGCTGTGTCTTCTTCTACTCAATTTCTGTCAGTCTGACTCTACCTCTGTACCTCTTTCTGTCTCTCCTTCCCACATTCTCAGACACAGTGAACTATTCCTGTGTTACTGAAATGTCATCAGCAGGAGTGGGTGAAGAGAGAATAGATAATGACTACAGTTGGCCAGTGCCATGGCAACTGTTTCATGTGTGTGCCTGTGAGGCGCGCTAGGTTGCAGGGAGGAGAGACGGGGGGGGGGGGGGGGGGGGGGGCGGCACACAAACATATGATGCCATGCCTGTCACATGAAGTAAATCTGAGAGGGAGTGAGACAAGGGAGGCAAAGACAAAGGTGTGTTATACAATACATGCGTCCGTCTCTGCCCATGTGTCATTTCAGGATTACTTTAGAAGGAATGTCTTTATTTAAAATGTTGCAATCCACTTGTAAACAAAAATACTGGAAATATAATGGAATAAATGAAAAACTCTCATTCTTGCCTTTGTGGCTGCCAAGCATACACTGAATCATTCATGCAGAGATGGTGGGGTGGTGTGTGAAGGATAAATAGTAATTCCACTTTGCACAAAGCAAACACTGCTCCTCTTAAATTAACGAAGAAAAACCCCTTGCTCCCGCATCCAATCCTCCGCTGAATGTTGCAAAGCATCGCTGCAAGATACAATATCTGGGTATATGGACACAAAGGACAGAACCTGAAAGCTGCTGGATTAATGAGTGTAGAAGCTCGGTTTGGTTCTTCACTCTTCATGTTTCCCTCTCAACCATCACGACAAGCATGAAAGCCTTATCAGGCTAAACAAAGACAGTCCAGCCCTCGCTGAAGCGGTTCACACCCCTCTGACTACCCAAACAGCACATATAGACGTGCACTCTTCAGTGGAGTGCTGACACTCAATGGACAAAGGAATTACCACAAACAGCTGCTCTCCTATTCAGAAAGGGAAAGGCTAACATTTGTGCAATTGTCTCTGCAGGGGCACCGCCGACACACTGAGAAAATACCCATGTCAGATTTACTTAAAGAAACCTACCCAAATATGCAAAGAAATACTTTTCTTACCTTTCTGGGTCTGCCCCTCATCCATGTCTTCTTCCATTGTGCTGATTCTGTTTTTAGAGCAACAAGAGATATGTAAAGCAAAATGCCTGTTTGGGCTGCAGGTTCAAAACCTTTTATATTTTTAAGGGGTAGTCCACAAGCACTTCCGCTTTCTCTCGCTCTGTCTCACTTTTCCACTTTATCTAGATGTCCCTACTGAGTGCCAAGATCAGCCTGTCAGCTGTGGTTTCTGTCAAGCGTCCGGGCGATGCGAGGGATCACTGAGTCTTTGTGGTGCTGTCCATTGCGAGCTGCCGTGGCAAGTGCTGAAAACCTCCTTGGTCCCTGGTGGAGGAGGAGGAGGGGGGCTGGATGGAGCAGAGGGTGGTCTCTATGGTAGGCAGGAAAGCGCATGTGTGACGGAGGGTGTGCAGTTGAAGAGGCAGGTGTGGGAAAAATGTAGAATTAAAACATTGAACGCATCATTGGAATAGAAACTGAGCAGTGAGTCTAGACCTCCTTACTGTGTCATGTTTAGACAGGGGTGTTCATGAGTGTGGGTCACTATTACTTGCCCGGCCCACCCTAAACACCCCTGGCTCTCAGACAGAATGGTTAAGCCTGTCGCCCCCCACGGCAGTGACTCTACTGCATTAACTCAACCTCTCCTTAAATAAGGGGGGGGGCATCTGATTTCAAAATGGGATTCTCCTAATCTTATTAGTCATACAGATTCAATTATACGATCACCAAGGAGGTGTCATTGGATTCTTATCATGTAAATGCACACTATACAAGCAGACAGACCCTGCATAAGCAAATTGTTGCCCACGTTTGGTGATTTTAAGACGTTAACTCAAGGTTTTACAGCTCATGGTTGAGCCAAGGTGGTCAACAGATTGCTACTTTTCCTAATTTCCCCAAAAATTGATATTTTGAGAGAGATGCACTCCGTCATGGGTTAACTGCCTCAAAGTGTTTCTACACTGTACAAGTTAGTTCCATGTTAAATTCCATATTGAATTTAATGTTATATATTGAGGAAGGTTGTGTAAAAGTCTTGAGCAGCAAACAGTGTAGCAGCAAAATGCATAATACAGAATGAATGATTTGTCAGCATTTTCTGAAAGTCATAATTTAATGCAATAGATACAGAATAGTGATAACTCACAAGGTGGCTAATACCTTAGACTGATAAAGACCAGGGCCAAAGGCCAAACAACATACATATATTGACAAATTGAAGGATGGATAGAGGGATGGGAGGCATAGAGGAATGATTAGAAGATCATTGAGGTACATTAAGCTGCTGTGGGATGAAATGTGCAGTATTAATAAAACCTGACTTGACTTGAAGAACAGACAGATGGGTGTATAGATGGATGATCAGACAGGTGGATTAGATGAAACTTTAATGATCCCTGAGGGGAAATTGAGCTCCTGCTGCAGCAGAGAACTGGAAAGCAATCAAGGAGGAGGCAAGTTAAGAGTTCTGAGAATGATATAAATAAACACATTGAATTAAATAATACAGGGATGGATTGGTGCAGGGAAAGACCAGTTTGTTATTGAACAGATGGGAATTGCTTTTAGAGTGATGGTTTGACCCCTCAGAACCAGCCTAATTGTTAAATAAGGTAATGGATGGTCTTTACTAACACATGAACATGTTAGAAGTTATCTTTTCCTCAGCCTTTACATTGTTCTTGACCCACTGTATATCCGCCCTAATTAAAGGTACTCTAACACTGTCATTCGTAGGCCTTCTAGAAGAATCCCCATCATCTTGATTATGGTCTTTGTTTATGGTAATTATGCTAATGTTTCAAAATGAATGTCATATTTTATTGATGTTAAAATGCAATGCTTTATTAATGTTTAATTGCTTAATGCAACATCTTTAATTAATAATTGAATTAGCCTTCTGTAGCATATTGTCCAACCCAATGGTCTAACCTCCTGTGTCCACTAAGTACCTCTTGTTGGTTTCATTTAGCAACTTAGCTTTTTATTATCCATGCTAGCGGTATGGCTCGAGGGATGGCACTGTCTGTCTGTTTGTCAGCCGTTATTTCTGATGGTTGGCAACTTGGTCGGTCCACCACTTTGATCCAAATCAAGTTAGCCTGGACTCTCCTCCAGAGAGAGACTATCTGCTGCCTAACCCCCATGTGCCACACTGCAACAGGATGAAGCTTGTACCTCCGGTCAACAAAATTCCACATATTGGTGACATTCAAACATCCTTGCACCTTAAAGCTTGTGGCCTGTTTCAGGAAATGGAGCCTGATTGTTTTCTTTGGTCAACACATAGTTAAAGAAAATAAAAAAAACTTAAGTTGTGTAATTTGTGCTATAGGCACGACAGGTAGGTAGACGTTTGAATGGATATTTCCAGGTAACCTGCCTTCAGTGTGGGGGAATCAAAGCAAATGTTTCCAGTTGCTGTAAAATTAGCCAAGATTTATTGACTTCTTTGCCTCACTCGGTCTTAGTCTTTGGTGTTTATATCAGTGAAGAGCATAGATAAAAAATACTGACTGTGAGCAACACTTTTGAATATGTTTTGCCTTTAATTATGAAGGTAAGCTTTTCCTAGTATTGGGAATTAACTTGTGTATATGGAGACTGATGCTGCCTGATATCCATCACCTACCCATTTAACCGTGTATCTTGTGTAGTCATGTCCTGCAGTTTTCAATTAAATTTGGTGATATAATTTGGTCCCACACTAATTCAAATATCACTCACTCTCCACAAGTAAACTGCACCGCAGAGTTTGAAATAAAGTCCAAATTTACTTTATACGAATGCACACTTTGGAGTATACAGAAGGGTAATATATAAACATCTTTATATATACATTTTAATTCTGTTTTTAGTGGGTTATTGTACTACAAAGAATTGTTGAGATATGACCAACTAGATCAATTCACCAGATGTACTGTGTTGTTGTAAGAACTGAAAAGTAAAGTAAATGCTGGTTCAGTATGTAAGACATTTTCTTTTCTTTTGTTTGACCCAAAAGACATTCTGCCTTTGTCTTGTATTTTTACTTTAATGTACCTTCCTGTTGCCGTTGCCCTTTCTATTGTGAGTCTAATTCTAGCAGGTTAGCTCACTCAGCTGGGCAGTTTTCTAGCATGTAAAGGGTATTGTGGTCACTTACTTTCACTGAACAGAAGTATTTAAGGGCCACTATTCTTCTGCTTAGTAACCTCATAAAGTCAGGTTGCTGAAATGTTCTGATTCAGTTGTTTAGTTTTTCCCTTTCCTGTTATCATTAGTCACAAAATAGGAACTTCATTACAAGCCCACTGTGCTCTCTTGGTACTGTTTTTCAATTTTGAAATAATCTAAATTCTTGATCTAAATGATCTAAGTTCTTATTTTACACAAAATATTATGTCTTTCATTTTGAGTGTTGTTCTTTAATATTAATATTTGTAATGAATATGATTTTAAAAACTGCAAATAGCAGTAAAGAAAGGCTGAATTGTGTTCCAATCTAATGAATAATGTTTAATATTTGGTATAAGTGGTATTGTTTGCATGTAGCACATAAAAAAGAAATACTCATTTGCACTTAATTAGCTTTAGTCTGCTGGGATTGTGAAAATTAACAACAACAGGAGCCAGCAGCTTGCTAGTGACGAATGCATTGCAACTAAATTGAAAATATGTAAATAAAAGCAGTTCATTAGTGGATACTGAATAAATACATATGAATATTAGAATCTGACATGCACATGACTTTTCACACTACTGTCTGCATGCCAACATGCAGGCTCACAAAGTGCCCCACCCTTGGCCTGGATAACATGGCCACACACTAGCTTACCGTGGCTTTGTTAATAGGGGTGGGAGATCTGCTGTGGGGGAATGGGGGAGGGCTTTTTTTCTAGGGGAATCCTAAGCTTACAAAGACTACCCCCCCCCCCCCCCCCACCCCAGCTAGTCGTGTTCCTATCTGTGCTTCCAACAAGGCCCCCCTCCCCTGCATCCCCTCGCCTTCGCCGCTAGAGCTTCCTTCACACTGTGGGTACCATGATGCCGATAGGAAAAATCGGCAGATGGTGAAACACTTTCTTAGGGCATTTTAGGCATCCTCCGTTTCTAACATCAGTTGCCTGGCATCTCCGATTTTCATCACAAAATGCTGTCTGTGTTTTGCACGACTGTAAGTGCGTATTTATCATCTTGAATGAATGTGCGTGCATATTTCTTTGCATGCATGCACGTACGGCTTCAAAATCCTGCAGCCACTGCCCATGCTCATGACCAACAGAAGGAGCCAAAGAAGCTCACAGTAAGCTTATTAATGTCTCCTGGTCGCTCTCCAGTATGGGCTTGCTAGTTGCCATAGCAACCGGGCCCTAGATATTGTTCAGGAGGAGAGGCGTGTGGATGTAGAATAAATATAAACATCACCCTGTAACCCTGGCCAGTGCTTTTTATGTAAAGCAGCCCATCTTACTTATCATTATAAGTGTTTACAGTGTAATTTATTGCACATTACAAAAAGAATATATCAGGACTCTATTGTGCTATTCTGTAGTATACGTTCATTATTTTGCTTTTATATGGTATCTGCTGACTCTAGTTGTACCTAGCAATCTGGATTTTCAGGATAAACAAATGCAGCCGAATGTGAGGCTCAACACTGGAAATCCAAATTCCGATGCTCATCTCCCAGCGCCTGCAGAAATCAACAGGCGACAGTGTTCCTCGTCTTAAGTGCTGATGTGTGTTCACGCCCAGTCAAGCTGAGGGAAATCAAAAGACACTGAAAGATTAAGGAGGTCAGGTTTTACAGCTCACTGGGGGAGGCAGGGAAAGAGGCTTTACCAGCCATTGACTACCATGGAAAAAAGGACGGGCTGCTTCCACAGAGACATGAGATATATTACACGAGGTTGGATTTGTTCAAATGTCAGATATTCACACTTACACTCAAATGGTTAATAGATTGATTTTTAAGTGTTGTTTACAGTTTAACAGTAGCTGTTGTAATTGTTTGATTTTGCTGTTGACCCAAATGCTTCCCCCCTCTACAAAAATGTAACAGTCAACTTCTAGTGTATAGCTATAGCAGCAATAAATCTCATGGTCATCTGTAGCTAATAGACTGTTGAGGCTGTGGAGATCATATCATTACAGCATTGTCCTATCTCTCTGTTGGAAGCCCAGGCTCTTAGACCACATGAGAAGCCAGGCAGTCAGCCAGAAACACTTACCATCCTGTCATCCGTTTTTCACTAGCTTCACAGCTCAATTGTACTGTACACTGAGAATCCACGAGTGCTTGGAGATTTGGGGCCAACAGAGTGATCGGAGTGGCTTTGGCACCAGAAAAGAACTAAATAATGTTCTCCATCAAGTATGCAAAAATAGACACACAGGAGAAGACAATATCATTTGTTTTGCAAAGGTGCATTGATCTTTATGCTGATCTGCCACAGATTTTCATGGATGTATACTTAGTAAATTCAGTGTGGATTCAATTGGTTCTAAAACTGTACATCCATAAATCCAATAGTACTATTCAGTGTGTTCTTAATGCAGGTTAGACCAAATTATTTCTCTTAGCAACAGCAGTAACCATAAAGCATATTCAGAGTCAGAATCAGAATCAGAAATACTTTATTGATCCCCAGGGGAGAAATTATACCCCCTGGGGATATTAGTGACAGAATTAAATATTACACCATCAGACAAGTCTGTAAATGCTGATTGATGACAGTACCAGCTGCCTGCGTAAGGACCAAAAATCAGTTATCGTATAGTAAATGTAATACAGCTGATGTGTGTGTGTGTGTGTTTGTCTCCATTTGTACATCTGTTAGCCTTTTGAGTGAACAAAAGCTATAAAACCATACAATTTTATTGTCCTCAAAAGATAAAAGCATCTTGCATACATTTAGTTATAAGACGCTGTTGTCGAAAGGCCGAATAAATCCATCAACCACCAGACCAGAGCAGAAATTCTCCTCTGTAACTGTCTCACAATGACTAAATAATAAACTGCTGTGGGATGAAATGTTTTCTATCCTGATACACAAACTTCTGCAGTCATTAGCGTACAGATGAGGTGACGTGACACAGCCTTGAGGTGATCCAATGAAAGGGCACAACATATGGTGCCATTAACGCCGACACATTGGGATCTGTCTGTCGAGTAATTCAATATCCATTCAACAAACCCAGGATGCATATAGAAAGTAGACTGCAGTTTTCAAGCTAAAATATAGGACTGGGTTATGTCTCTCCCCCCATCTTCCTTTTCAGTTTTTTTAATCCCTTCCTTAAAAAAGGGATTAAAAAACCTGCTATACAGTTATTATCACAGGTATGGGATTTATTTTGCCCCACAATTACGATTATTGAGCTTGTTCTGCTGCTCTAGATGGCACATGAAGATGTGTCAGTACATTCAATTCATGTTACCATGGGCAGTCTTAAAAACAGCAAAACATCTTTGGCCATCAACACTTTTGAAAGTCCAGGCCAGTGATTCATCATTCAGTATTCCTAAAATATAGGCAGTCCAGTTCATATGAGGGCTGAAATGTTTTCTACCAAAGGCGATGACAATTTGGAACATTAATGATTAAATGAGACAGAGAAAAGCTTTCATGTCTACATGCCACAGTGACTGGTTATTCTCCAAATCTAGCAAGCCATTTTAGGAATTGGTTATCAGGAGCATACATTTGGCAGGTGGCTGATCAAAATTTCCTAGAATGCAGATTGAGAAAAAGGTCTGTCTGTTGCCTTAGTAATGGCAAATGAGGGAAGATGCATAATCATTAATGGTTGAAGGAACTCTAAATAGCATTTGAATACTTTGCACAGTGAACACAAACAGATTGACAGTAAGGCCGGTCAAGTTTTGCTGCATACACTGGTTTATTTCTTCTTTTTGTCAATGATACACCTACAGCAGTGGATTTTAGTCTCAAGAACCATTGAGGAGAGCTCTGCTCATGACTCAATGCTGCCGCCTGCTGGTACAAACAGACATAGCCCAAACATGATGGTAGAGGCACTGAACATTACATAAGCCAAAACAAACATTGACGTCATCTGTTTTTCAAAACAAATTACACTTAAGTAAATACTTGTGTGGAATAATCATTAAAAACAATACAACCATAGAGCACAGATCTCCGTCCAGTTCCTTTAATAGTTAACCAGAGAGCGTCTGACAGGCTGCCGCACCTTTATCTCCTTAAAGGAAACAACAGCTCCACTCCATGTTGACGAGGAGCACGACTCTAAAACAGAAGATATGGGAAAATAGATTGGTTAAGTTATTTGGCAACAATGGAAATAACAAAACACAGTAACATTTACAGTATGGCAAAATAGTGACAAATGGCCATTTGCAATTGCACCCTTAATACAGACATCTAATGGCATACTGACTCTGAGAAGTGAAATTTGTATTTTAAATGTGTATGTCTTCCCCTCTCAGAGAAACTGTAAAAATGAGCACTGTGTCGTTATGGCAAAAACATTTGCATCTGCTACTGTTGAAAGAGAATATACGATTTGACACTTATTTGATGTTGTAGTGTCTCCCGATATAGGGCTGTCAAATCACTCCTTACTGTAGCTGGATGGCACAAGATTATTGGCTGTCAGCTGACCCAGATTTGGCTTCCCTTTAAAACGTCCTGTCACCAAACCAAAAAAATTGGCAAAATTGTGTCAGAATTCAGAGAAATATGACTTATGAGCTATACAAACTGCCATGTTGAAGATAATGAAGTTCTTATATCGAACCTCATATCCTAATCCTTAGTATGCCAATATTCTGTCAGTCCATGTGACTGTTACATCATTGTCATAATAAAGCACAGTGCATCAGTGTGACATTATCTGACGTGATTTGGACCAAAGAGAAAAAAGGAAAATAAAAAAGTATATTATAATATTAGCCCCCACAGGAAGCTCAATATGACCCCTGGGTGGCTCACCGGGGTTGAGAACCCTCTCTGCAGCCTTGTGCTCCAGGTGCCTGTGGAGGATGACTTCTGCCTTCCTGTGATTTGTGCTGATGTCGGGCTCAGCCATGATCTCTGTTATCCTCAGGTTGTTCTTGATGGCCTTGGAGGCCGTGGAGCGGGCCAGTGGGGGCAGAAGTTCCTGATACTCTTTGTCAGTGAAGTCTGACTCTGGGTACTGAACATCTCTGATGCTGAGAAGGGAGACCTTAAAATATTAGAATACCTACAGGATTGTATTTTTATATTTATGTGTTTTGCATTTGTGTGAGTATCATTTTTACACTGTGCAAATGTAATATATACCAACTGACTGGCATCCTTTTCAGTCGTGTTTTCACAGTTCAGTTGGGTTCAAGTGCACTAGAAGCCAGTTAGTGGAGTGTTGATGAGTGTTTTTCATCACCCATATATTATTATATAAAATATCTTGGTGACCCTGCTATAGTCATTGTACGGTGTCAGCATCCTTTCATTTTCAGTTGGAATACAAAGCACTGAAGTGTGTAAGTTGTAATAGTAATGCCTTTGATCTTTCCAGCAACATCGGTATTAAATGAAATATGAGAATGTGACGATCAACCCTGTGACAGTGTCACAGGAAGGTTACGCTTATATTAGTATAGGTTTATGAGTAGTTACATCTAATCTAGTAATGTCTCAAAACAAAACAAAATCGAAAAAGAAAAAAACAAATAAAAGTCAAAACTGGGAAACTTAGCCAATAACACATGAGCTCAACTGCCTTACTGATACATTTCTAATGTACCAATATCAAACTAAAAAATAAAGATTATACAAAACAAAATAGTTAGAACAATTAGTTTTATTAACCTCCAGGTATACATCAGATGCTATACAGTATAAACATCTTATCTGCCTGGTTAAAAAAAGAATATGGCTGATGAAGTTTTGAATCTGTTAATTTCCTGCCCTGCTCCCAATCCACTCTTACCTCTGGTTAGTTAAAATAGTATAAACCTCCTGCACCAACAGCTCAGCTGCTCCTGGTTTACAGTGGATGGTTCCATCAATGACCTCTTTCATCAAGTGCAAATTCTGCTTCTGTAAAGACTGGGACATTAAAAACTTTCAGTAATTATCTGAGTCAAAATAAGAACTTCCTGTTTCAAATCCCTTAGTACATGTAGGTTAAGAATAAAGAAAGAATATCATTCAGTATAGATTATTTTATATCATTTGCTATTTAAGGATTTGTGCTGTTGTGCTGGTAGGTTGAGCATTTTCACAACACCTAAAAGTAGAGTCTTTTTTAAATGCTAATTCAGTTGTCTACACATGTAAAGGGAAAGTTAAACAGTATTAAATTCATCATATCATACTGTACTGTGTTTTCCTCCTCTTACCCTCTCTATCTGGCTCCAGTTGCTCTGTTTGGCCGAAAGGGATGTTCCTTTGTCATATGGATGCACTGGAAAGTCTTGGGGGTAATAACGAGAAAATATCTCTGCCACAAGGTAACCATTGGAAACATCTCTGGAAATAAAAAGGAGGGAGAACAGAGTGAGTATATTTACTCTTCCAGTGAAATCCCCTTTGAACAATTTGCTGTCTTGTCAGCATTGGTGTTTCTCTACACCTTGTTATATTATATCTATTGGACATTGTTTCTTCTGATTTGTTTTGTGATCCTTGATTATTCCACTCATATTGTATCTCATTGTAATGAGTATTTCATTACAAGTCTGTTATGTGTTTGCCATGTTTCATGGTGCAACAGTAAAATAGATTTTTAATCTCAGTGAGGCCTTTTCCAGATTAAGAAAAGTTATCATTGCATCAAGGGAGGAAATGCTCAATCAAAACGACTATGGAGCAGTTGTTGAGGGCTGATGTGGAGATGTTTAAGTCAAAGGAAGGCGAGGTGTGTATCAGCTATAGGTACAACGTCGGCGAAATGTGGTTGGATTTGTTTTTACACATTTAAACACACATTACAGCAGCTATTACACTAGCTATGGTTAACTAACAGTTAACGCTAGCTTAATCCTATTGAAACAACAGTTAACGGTAACGTTAAGTTACTAAAACCTGTGAACAACTGACTTTTCAACCAACTAAAGTTATTTATTTATTTAAAGTCTGGACATTGACCGGCAAATAGTTTTTATCAGTGCTTACTTGGAAGTGTATACTGAAACTTAGGCTAGCTAGCAATAGCTTAGCTAGATGTTTTATGTAACGTTAGCTAATTCTTTACCTGCGCACATTCTTCGGATAAAATGACAAGTCGAGGCTTTGCAGCCATTTCACCACTTCTCTCGCCAGTCCAGTCTTTGTGGGGGACTGTGCATAAGACATGCTGCTCTGAGCCTGACAAAGTCCAGAAACCAGGGATGTTTTTATCCGTGTAATCTTGCTAAAGCCTAATTAACTCGACCAGTTTCCTCTAAGTTACAGCATGCAGGTGACGCACTGGACTTTTTTTGTTTATGTTTCCATGGCAACGACACGACACACTTCTTCGACGTGTGGCAGCACACAGACAGCGGCGGCGCTTCACTGCCCCCCAGAGGATGTTTCGCTTACTAGGAATTCCAATTAATACATTTTTACCATTATTTAATTTTACATATAGAAAAGTAAGACATTATGAAATACATTACTTTATCAATACAGGTGCATATTAATAGCATTTATGAAAATATGCCAGAAAGGCTAATTTCCATCGGCAGTCCCTGGGCAGGTTAGTTAAAAAGAACTCAGCTGAGTATCATGAAATGTTATTTCATACTGCTACTTTATTCATGATTATTTTGATCATAATGCCTTGGGAGCGTTATTTAATTGCAGTATTAGCTATTGTCTTAGCAAAATAAACAAACGCTGCTCCACCCACTCTTATTTTCCATTTGGGACTTTCCAATAAGGTCAGCCTCCTCCAGTTGTCAATACTGAGTAATCCAAGTTGAAACTCTTTTTGTTTTCAACATTTTTGAATGAATAATTCTCCTTTTATCAACCATTGTTAATTACCAACACAGCCTGCGCATGTACTTTTACAAAGACAACATATTTTGGAATGCACCAGGTTTCAAAACAATTTTAATCATCTAGTAGCGTGCAATGCATTATATATCAAATGCAAAACTACGAATACTCATTCACATTCATTCATTGTACATATACATAACAGTATAATCTTCATCTAAAGTTTTCAAATTTCATCACTCTCTGGTAGCTATTGCAACTATTAAGGCATCTTCTAAATACGGCAAACCTGAATAGCAAATAATATTATGTTTATTATATTTTTTGACCAGGCAAGTCTACAAGCTCTTTTAGAACATCCTGCTTTACATTCATCCGGGTCCACAATCACATACGGGATGCAGGCCAGCTCAATACAGCTTGGTACTACCAGCTACTTGGTGGCTACTCTGTGGCTAATTTCAATTAACTGCTCTGACTGTATTGACTGGTAGCTAAAATTAAAGGTAGGAAGAGTTCATAGAGTTGATGTGCTCTTTGTGTCAAGGGCTTCTCTCTGTAAGTCCCATTTAGGCAGTTTGGCAGTTTACAGTTTGGTTGTTCTGTCTGTCATTGGTACTGCAGGTAGTTCCTGAGCCTGTTGGGCAGGGGAAGGTGGGAAAGAAGGTGGAGTCTGTCACGGCCGACGCAGTTCCTGATGCACTGACGACACACCTGACTCAGCAGTCGTGGTGTAACTATGAAAAGGAGACAATGAAACTTTATATAAACTGGGCATAACGCATAGATTACATCTCAAAGAAAACCATTGACTTAGGTTGGACAGCATTTTTCACGCTACGAGCTCAGATAAAAGCACACTTTTTATATCTGTTGATGGAGATGTTCAAGCACAGACATAAATATGACAAATTAGACAAAAAAGATCCAAACATAGGACTATAGTTTCTCACAAAAACAAGTTACAGTTGTTGTCGTACCTTCATAGAGCAGCAGGAAGCCCTCTGTTAGACTGCTGGGCGGTGCCACGTCTACTGGCCTCTGAAACTCGGTGTTCCGGGCATTAATGTCTGCACCAAAGTCCAGCAGCAGCTTCACTACTGCTGTGCAGTCTTTTTCTGCAGCTGCATGTAAGGGTGAATCCAGGGATTTGCCTTTCTGTACATTCGCACCTGTATGCAGGACAACTTGATTATCCATTCTAACATCCAATACTTCCACTGTTAGATATCATCAATATATGTTGTTCATTGTAATCCAGGAGTTACATTGTGACTACGTTTACTTATTTACATGTATGTACTTGCCTTCCCTCAGCTGCCCTTTTCTACCTAACAATTTCTGTCATTTCCCAGAAATGACTTTCAACAGCCCTGAGAGAATGGACGTGAGCTTGTTACTTTCAGTCAAAGGTAGCAAGCAATGTGGGCTCACAAATAGCTTGAAAATGTAATCAGTCAGCTGTAGGCTATATGTAAGTGCTGTACCGCTTTTTACTCAAATTGCAATATGTGATGTGTCAGCGTCGAAATAAAAAAAATGGTTTGCTTCCTCTGATTGAATTACCCGTATACGATCTCTAGAAAGAGACTGTTAGCAGTCTTGGAAAAAAACTGACAGACTAACACCTACCGTTGGTGTTTACCATTGCCTTGATGATTTACATAACTGGCTGTGCTGGAAATGCCATCTGCACTAACACAACTAAGTAACTGCTCACTTCAAAAAGTTTTGAGTTTTTGTGCGTCTATTCTTTTTCAGAGGCTTTTAAAATCCACTGTGCATTCATATGTGTTTGTGTATTTATTTCCTTGTCTGTGCACAATAAACGTGCTTGTGTATCTGTGTATGTATGTTCATACAGGACGTGTGCCTGTCCGTATGGAGATGTAAAGATCCACACTGTGTTGCGAGCTGACCTTCCCTCAGGAGTTTCCTGGCACACTCTAGCTCTTGGCATACGCAGGCTGTATAGAGCGCTGTGCCCAGGTGAGGAATGTCCATGTCCACATCTGCCCCCCAAGTCACCAGAGCCTCCACACAACCGTAATGACCTGGGAGTAATGGAGCATGAAGACAGTAATCAGTAAGTGACAATGAGAGATAATTCTCGAAGCTGTCTGCTCGGGCCATTTTGGGATTTATTTTTAAAGCTGTTTCTCAGTGCAGGTTTGTTAGAAAGTACTTTATAGCACAGCCAAGGACACAAATACAGATTGAAAGACAGGTTGTAATGAGCAGAGCTGATTGAATAACATATAGAGTGGTGGATATTGAATATCAGCAGCAAACAGATAAAATGGTATTTCAATTGATTGCCCTTAACCTGAACTTACTTGTGACAATTAACTGTCACTCAATGCTGTTTAGATGTACAATATAAATAGTCAAAAGAAACCTATGCAGTTGCTGATATGCATTTTGTCATATATGCGGAATATTTTGTCATAATATACCTTTGCACGTAGCTTCATGGATTGGTGAGGGATGGTATACAAGGCTCTGGGGTTTTGCTCCATTTTCTAAAAGAATTTCAGCACATGCTACACTGCCCACTGTACAGGCGTTGAACAGAGGCGTGACTCCATCAATTGTAGAAGCATTGACCTGTAAACACATTTTTTTAACTGTTATTTTTAGGCCTTGCTTAACCATGCAAGTCGACTAATAGCAACAGCCTGGGGGAACAGTTGAAGGGGAACAACAACCTAATAGCTCTACAGTGACTGTAGAAGAAGAGCAGTGCATTGCTCATTTGTTACCCCAACCCAGCTTTTCCCAGCCAAGGAAATGACATTTGACCTGTGCAGCATAGCAACATTAAAGGCCAATACATGACTTACATTAGCTCCTGCATCAATTAGAGCTCTGGCACAAGCGACATGGTCTCCAACACAGGCCTCATGAAGGGGTGTCACGTGGTCTATAGTCAGAACATTTACACTGTGACCCTGGAAACAATCAAACAGCCACAGACATTTAGATGTTAAAAGGGGCGCTAAGCAATACATGACCTTTGTCAACCTCTATTGGTGAACACCAGGTATTGCAAGAACATCAATAAAGCTCCTCCTCTGTAATTGACAAACTGTATTGTACAGTTTACACAGTCACAGTCACATTTGAACAATAGAAATTAATAAGCTTTTTAATTAAAGTGCAGAATCAAAAGGGTTCTGGTAAAGAGCTAATAAATCACTGCATACAATATTGTAATTATATCACTGCTTTGTCATGAGCTTGTCTGAGTTAAGAACAAGGCATTGTTGGCTTTGTAGCTGAAATGGCTTACTCTCTTGTAGCACGCTGCTCAATCTGTGAGCAGCTGAAAATGCAAGTGAGAGAGTGGATTCTCCCAGTCTCCCATTTATTAGTCTTCAGCGCTGATAAGCAATTCTGTCCACCCCCTCAGATACTTTATATAATGCTTCTGTAATATTGTATGTTATGGTTATTTTGTGCGGTATGGCAACTAAGATGTATTATTTTACTTACTAAAGTGCTGTATCTAAGATGAAGTCATGGTTTTCTAAGCTTACACAAACATCAGCTTTTCACTTGACATTTACTTAAAACACAAGATTTATTATTAATAGCCAAATGTTGCCTGTTTACATTTTATGCTGCAGACATTTATTATTATAACTTACAACTTGTGTAACAGCAGAATTGCAAGCAACCAGTAATGGCCAAGAGGAAGCTTTGGCTTTAGACTAATAATGAAAGACTGATATTTGCTAATCATACAAGGTCAAGTTAATCTTGTTATACAATGTTGTTATTCTCAGTAAAAGCGAGAGGTATTCTCAAAACATACTGAAGTCTTGACTTGACTGTAGGAATGCCACAAGTTAGTGTTGTTTATATATTTTTTTAGATAATTACAGGTAATCATAGATCCTTATTTTCAAACCTCTTTTTCTTTAAAATCTAAACCGGGAATCTACAACGGCACTGATGTAAATTTAATTGCACAAGGGACATTTAAAACAGACTCCATGTGCACAGAGGAGGAGATGCACATAACTCTCTCAGGGGATTGTGTTCTCTGCACCTGTAAAATGAGGGTCCTCAGAGCCAGAAGGCGGCCCTGACTCGCAGCATCATGTAGGGGTGAGCGGTCTGCCCAGGATCCTGCAGGGAGAATAAGAATTAATGTATTGTTATTAGGCTAATGCTCTTATCCAGAGGCATTAACAGAACAAGCCTCAAATCCTGAGTTACTAACAGTACGAGAGGATGTTAATTCATCGTGTCTTATAATATTATAATTCCTTTATTATTTAACCAATTACAGTGGTTAATGAAATTCCAACCACAAACCTGAATTAGATCAATTCTCCATCTTCTTTATATGTTTATCAAAGTCATATTTTAACCTTTCAGGTCATGTTTTACCCTTCACCTTCCAAGAGTTAATGCGTGGGGCAGCATATTATTATGTGACTAACAGGGCTTGAGAAGTCCTTATGCAGTCAACTCCACTCATTCACACTCCAAATAATAATAAAATAAATAAGTGTGTCTCATTAAGCACACCTGAGTCAATGTCCAGAATAACAGCTGATGCATTCCACACGTTATTATCATCATTCCCATCTTCCTCCATTTTAATCATAATTTATAGATAATAATCGACCTAAAATTTCTATAAAGCTCCAGTTCTTTTATTCATGCAGCCTATTCTCCTTGACTGACATTAATTTGAAATATGGGTATAAAAGACCTAGCTGCAGACATCAAACAGATTTCTCAGAACAAGGAAGACAATATCTACAGCACTGTGACTAATACTCTAAGCTTGGCTAATTAGTATTCCGCGGAGTGGGTCTACTTTAAATTAAACATCCCCTTGAATGATAGATACAGATTATGTTGTCGTCGTGTCTCTCTTCCCCCAGAATGTGCCTTCGAACCGCCTGTCCCCGAGAATGTGGAGTGTTGTTTTGGTTGCTGTCTGTGTGAAAGGGTGCACTGCATAGCTGGGAATGGAAACTAGGGCAGGATGGGGGTGGGGGAGGCTGAAGGGGGGGGGGGGATATCATGACTGTGTTCTATTAATACATTAGAGAAAAAGACCTGCCAGCCTACAGTGTCTTCGTTTAATATTGAATGTACAGTTCAGGATTTATAAGTAGCTATTAAGCTAATGAAAGAAAAGAAGGCTATCATTTATATCTACAGTATATATTAATGTGAATACAATTAATGGCTCTTATACTTGGATTGGATTTTCAATGCAGTATTTATAGCTCATTTGTAAACAGGGAAATTGTGAGTGTGTGTGGTTGTGTGTGAGAGGGGAGCACTCTAACCTTAACATTTTAAAGGTAACAATATTAATATTTTCTGCCTATCACCATATACGCCTGAGGTCAAACATGTTGCTTGGTGTATAGATGTTAACAGAGTTGTATTGCGGTCACTTTTTACACCAAATTTGGCTTTAACACACACGTACATATGCTTAAAATGATGCAGTGTGTGGAACAAAGAAACCACCTTAAGAAAAAAACAACTCTTTAAAGCTTTTTATGTTTTTTTCTCAGAGTACTCACTGTGTTGCTGACCATAATCATAGAACTCTGCTGATATCCTGGCAGCCTCTTTGCGGTTCCCACGGACAATGTAGAAGTATGCCAGCAAGTTGAGAGAGATTTTAACAAAGAGCTTAAAGCAGAACAGTGCCAAGATGCTGAGGTAAACATTGGACAACTGTGCCGCAAAGGGCTTGTTGGGGAGTTCCTCTGTTGGGTCTGACATTTCCTCCGGCACGTTACAGAGGGGCTTTGGTTATGATGAAGGCAGGATCAGATGCCTCTCCAAAAAGCACAAGAGTAGCCGACTTTTTCTCCCAGTGTACTCACTGGTTGGCTGGTCCTGACAAAGTACAGGCTGGGAAAAAAAATGCTCTGCAGCTGCTACTGTGCCTGTGAAGCAACTACTGCAATGTTAGTGTACAATGTGTGTGTTCACAAGTTATACAAATGACATGTTACATATGGTGGTTCCAGTTGCAAATGTGACATAAAACGTTAATTCTGGATAAATGAGATTTAGAAAACGTTTTGAAAAATGAATATTTGCATTAGTTTCAAATCATGATAGTACATAATTCTGCATGAATGAAATGAAAAAATATTTCAAGAGTACATTTTTGCATGATTTTTAAGTCATGATAGTATAAAAACAACAAAATAAAAATGTAAAATCCGGATTTATATCTATATAATCAATATAATAAATTAATTATTAATTAAGTTACTAATGTATTTATTTTTAATAGCACTAAACAGGTCCGTGGTGCCTGCTTGTGAATGGTACGTTACTTTCTGTTTCCAAGGAAGCGTCTCTTGATCGCTGCGCATGCGCTACAGATAACGCCTCACCTTTTCCGCCAATATCACTTTTTTTATTTACTTCCCTAATACATCCACGTTTTATCTCTGAATGTTTTAACCGACAGTCCTTCGTCAAATGAGGGTCGGCCATCCGTATTTAGTTGTTATAGCAACCGTCTCCACACTCGTTTGTCCTCTGTGTGGTCAAAATGTGAGCTCGGGTGAGACTAAGTTGAATGGCTCTGCAGTTGATTTCGAGTCGTTCAGAGATCAGTTTCACCGCATGTGTAAAGTCAACCGCGAGGAATTTAACCGTCGACATCTGTATTTTCAGGTAGGAGACCAGAGAGAGGGAGACAGCCAGCTGTGTAGAAAAACTCTTCAGTTTTTACGCACGTCTGTAAACAAACGGCCGCGTACGTCACTAACGTGCAGACAACGCCCACTCGTGTAAATGAAGGAAATGTGTTTCTATATGGTACAAAATGATATATTGAATTTGGTGGAAGAAGCACCGAGACTAACGTTCACACTTAAATAAGTAACGTTAGCGAGGTGTACAGATGTGAAGACATCCTATACATACCTATATTATAATATACCTATATTAAATACATCCGACCTTCTTGAAGGTTATAATTTGTGTTGTCAAAAAAGGAAAATAATCAGCTGTAGATGTGATGTTTTTTCATGGATTTTGTTCTTTACCTTCATGTCTGTATTATTTTATGCCAGATTTTTTACTTAAACAGCTCACGTTGATGACTGGAGTAGCCCACATTTTGCTGCCCCTTCAGTTAAGTTTACTACACCCAATGTGTCATGTGTGTCATTGCAGAATGCTACAAAGCGCCATGCATACCTAAACGCATTCTCCACAGTACCACAGTCTGCCAAGTACGGCGTAAACCAGTTTTCCGACCTCTCACAGAAGGAGTTCAGAGGTAGGCTGAAGTTTTGTTACATTTTGTAAGTTTGCAGAATTGGATTAGGTACATGTACTGTATCTTGGTTTATATCAGCTTCATCAAGCGAAATGTATTAACTTATATCTGTTCAGTGGAAATACTTACTGAGCATCTTACTCCCCAGATGCCTGGGCTGAATCTGCAAAGTCAGTGTTTACATGCATCTTTGTATCCAGGAATGACTTTGAAATGTATCTGTTATCCACAGATCTCTACCTGCGATCAAATGCTGACAGAGCTCCTCTCTTCTCTGGACTGAAGACAGAGGGGCTCCCAGCCAAATTTGACTGGAGGGACAAAGCAGTGGTGGCACCGGTCCAGAACCAACAAGCAGTAAGGGTTACACTGAAAGTACATATACTTTATAGGTAGGAACATACTGTAGGTACAGAGGCACAGTTGGGTTTCGTTGGAACAAATGAATGTCCATTTTTTTATCAAATCATTTTCCATTTTCCATTTCATGTGCTCATAATAGGCAGAAGTCGCAGAAATGATGCAGTCAAAATGGTGATGTTTTCCTTGCTTTTCCATTCTTACTAGATATAAAGTTCATGATGTCCAGTGAGAAATATTTCCATGCCTCAGCAGTAGGGATCATCAATTTCAATTTATTTAAGATCCCCCTCAGGCATGTTTTAAGGTGTATAGAAATAATCATTATACTTTTATTTATGTAGAGCTTTTCAAGCTTTAGCAGAAAGTGCTTTACAGATTAAAGGATTTACACAGCACATACAGTATGTAAAGCAGCACTGAGCCCATACATAAAAAGCTAGAAGCGCAAGTGCAAATAAAATAAATAAGTTCATATATGTAAATAAGTAAAATGTGGATAAAGAAATAAGCTCATATAAAGCAGGTAAAATTAGCAATATTTCCTTTAAGAAAAGGAAATAACCACATATATAAACAAATAAGACGCAAATATAAGAGATGATCTCATACAAGGCAGATGTATAATGAGCTCATATGAAGCAGATAGAAAAAAAGAACAAACTCTTGAATTTAAAACAAAAGTGCAAAATATATGGAAGTGCATAGAAAAATATTTGAATAATAATACTAAAACAAGCACAATTAAAGTATTTAATGACAATAAAGTTAAAATAAAACACCATGAAATAGTAATGTAAAGAGGAAATATGAATGAGATGCGATGGAGAAGGAAAACAATAAGTGTAGGCCATCTTGTAAAACTGAGTTTTAAGGAGGCACTTAAAAGCTGCAGTGCAGTCTGCCGATCTCACACTGAGTGGAAGGCCGTTCGTAAGCCGAGGGGCCATAACCGAAAACGTCACCCTTGGTTTTCAGTCTGGTCGGTGGAGCAGCTAAAAGGTTTTAATCAGCTGCTCTTTAGGGCCTGCCAGGCTGTAAGGAGTTAAAATGTATTAAATATATCCTGGAGCCAGACCATGGATGGTCTTGTATTGGTAAATATAATGGGCAACTAGTTAATAATACTCTGCTTGGAATAATAATTTGTGCCCGATATGGTTTATCCACAAGAAAGTTAGTTACCTACTCCTTCTCCCTGATTGAAAAATTTGGAGCCTATGAAAATGCAAATATTGTTTCAAAAATGTAAGTACTGGACACATGATGTCTCCTACTTCACTGGAAAGTCCATTCTAGGTGTACCCTGAGGCTTCAAGTGTCCACATCACACAGTATGATTGGCTTCCAAACCTGTTGTGATATCACAAATTCATGATTGGACGAACACATCTCAAACACTTTTAAGGTGAGCACAAAGAACCTTTCGCCCTTCAGCTGATGAATTTAAAAACAGCCCTCTAGAGTCGAACTCAGCACAGGCATCATTCTGCACAGTGAAGGTCAGACATCCAAGTGAAGTAACAATAAGCAAACCAAATTTTTGAGTGGAGAGGGACTTTAATAATGGTCAAGGAGCAGGTGGAAAATGATAAACTAAGCCATTAAGTGTGACCTTTGCTGAGAGAGCAAAGTGAACCTGGGGACACAGCCAGTGAGAGGGTTAGTGAGATGGAGCTGCTGCTTGTCCTCGCTGAAGGTTCACTTTCTGCTCCTTTTGTCCTTAATCTCTTTAGCCAGTCAATTTGCCGTCAGGGACGATATTTTTACTGTAAAACTGTTGTCCTGAGGGAGAGGCATAGACCATACAGGTTAAAGCCAACACAATAACATATGTTTTACTCTCTTGAATTCAGCTAAGTCTTACCACTCCAGGGAGAGTTTGTACATGACCACACTCACCTACCACTCTGCTGCAGTTTTTCTGCCCAGATTTATTTTTCTCTGGCTCTGTCTGTGGACCTGCCTCGGCTGAGTTTCCACAACAGATAGATAGATGGACGTACGGAAAATAAAATGCAGTACCATCCACAAAGACACAAAATATCAACCCACTCACATCTCATGAATTCTTGATTATGAGACGTGAAAAACTTGATCCAGTTTTCCCTTATCTTGATTCCACTTTTGTGATTGGTGCGCTTCAAAGGAGAGAGCAGATGGTCCTAATATTTTGTATACTGAGCAAATACTTATCTCCAGTCCAAGCAATAATGACTGATTTTGGTTTCAGTATTGATTTTAAGCCATGGCACCATATTGAGCAACAAAATATTGGATTTTTACATGGAGAGCTCAGGTTTTCATCACATTTATGGGAATTTATGCTGAGCAAGTGAACTGAGCATAGTCTGATGTTGTTTGGAGAACGAGATTGCCTGTGCAAAAATGCACTCTCACATAATGAAATACTGTATGTTTTGACTAGCTGACTAGTTTCAGGAAAGCAGCGTAATCTATATCAGATATGAAGTATGAGAGCAACTTTTGCAATCAGAATATCTCAAATGATCCTCAGCCTGAAAGCTTAATACATTAAGTGAAGCAAGACACAGTATACCTGAGGTGTTTCTGTCAGTAGATGGCAGCAGAAAACAATTAGTCACAGTTCACTCAGACTGGACGGATCATCTGACCTCATCAACATCCGCACCCACTGTAGAGATCAAAATGTCTTTAAAATATAGATTTGATTCCAAATGCCGTCAAATCCAAAATTGTTTGTTTCGGAACAAATCTTTCAAGTTTAGTCAGTTTGTTTGCCACCATTTCAAAATGTCTATCTAAATGTTGTGTTTCATGTTCAAATGGTGAATTACAGCATTGATTTGGACATCAGAAATAGCAGAGACCATCATTCAGCAGAATTCAAGTCTTTATCCTGTCTCAGTTTCTCCTTCTGGGTATCATAAGATATGACTGTATTCTGGAGTTTGGCTCCAGTCCTGAAGGATTTTTCAACCTTTCCTTTGTAGTTTTGTTTTTCCTGATTACTGTAATTTTACCTCTGCAGTGTGGGAGTTGTTGGGCTTTTAGTGTGGTTGGTGCCATGCAGTCTGTCCATGCTATTGGTGGCTCGCAGCTGGCACTACTCAGTGTGCAGCAGGTTCTGGACTGCTCCTTCCAAAACCAAGGCTGCAATGGAGGCTCCCCGGTCAGGGCTCTGAATTGGTTAAAGCAAGTATGTTGATTTTTTTTATTTTTTTTACATAATTTCAGGCCTTTCACATATTTTCAGGTCTGATGCTTCAAAATGGTTTACAGTGAGTACAAAGACAGAATAAACCTTTTCCCTGGCTGTTTATGACAGAGGACACTTGTGGGAAGATACATCCATGCTGTTTTAAATTGTAGCTTTTAAAAAATAAGGTAATCTTGTCATGTATTTTAATTAGAGAGATATGTAGCGGCAGTAAGCAAAATAAGATTGCTGTCTATAGTCAAACATAAATTAGGAAACTGCCTCTGCCAGGATCTTTCATAAACAAGATGAATGGATATTTTGTATTCAGAGAACACACTCACTGAGATAAACGATTTTCTTTCTAGACCAGAGTGAAATTGGTGCCTCAGTCGGAGTATCCCTACAAGTCCAAGACAGGAATTTGCCATTTTTTCTCTCAGTCACATGGTGGTGTTGCTGTGAAGGACTTTACTGCACATGACTTCAGGTAAAAGACACCTTTTTGCAAGTTGTCTCTAAGCAATAAAGGCTAAAAATTAACAATGGTATATTTCAGTAAAAATCATATGAAATGTGGTTTTCACAAAGTACCAAGGACAGAGGAGAGGGGAGGGGGATTGGTCCTGTGCAATGACAGACCACAGTGTTTACTGTGTCAACACAGACATGGATTGCTCAGTAGCACAGAGGTTCTTTACTCTGGGCCAAAGTGACTGGCTCACAGCTACCTTGAGTTAAAGTGAATCAGATCTTTATTTAATATTGAACAGGGTCATGACTCACACTCTTGCTATGTAATGCCTGTTATTTTTGTTGTATTGTTACCATAGCTAGGATCAGGCTCCTCTGTTGAGACTTTCACAGTTTTGGTGGAGCAGAGTTAACAGTGTTTCCAAGATTGTTACATTTGCCAACCTATTGTAACATTTTTCTTGTCTCTCCTTCTTTATAGTTCCTTTCCTGACATACAACTTTGTGTTAAATGGAGCTTTTATATTTTTTAATATAATGGTATCTTTTTTAAATGATTCTTAAACAGAACCTAAAAGTAAAGATGCAATAATTTTCAAACATAGTAAATGTAAATACTACTAAAAGACCTCTTTATCTCAACAAATTTGCCTTTTGACTTACCCCCGTCGTCAGAAAGGTCAGAGTGCTGGATCATTGAGTACATCAAGCTGCTGGAATTGGGCACTTCTGCAGGGTGGAGACTCAGGGGTCATGGGGATGTCTTAACCTTGTGGTTAAGAGGCTCATCAGCCAGATCTTTACTGCTGCACTGCCAAAGAAAAACAGCATCATAATGTTTTAACAAGACAAGACTTCACCTCACCATGAATGGGGTGTAAAATGGCTTTTTTCAATATAGTTTTGGCACAGACCTAGACTCCATGGCCCATATGTCATGAGCCTGGCAGAGGAGGGCATCACAGCCATCCCCAGTGTGGAATCATCTGGTAGAAGGACAAGGTGACAAGATGAGGTTGCAGAGAGGGTGTCTGCATATGTGCAACAGACGGAATGAGGAGAATACCAATTCTTTATGAATGAGAAATAGTGCAATAGTTACATGATACATGATAATGCAACAAAAAGCAGTGTAATCACAGGATCAATGTTGCTGCCTCAGGAGTATATTTGTTTTAAATTTTCCTTCAGTGGTCAAGAGGAGGCCATGATGGGTCAGCTGGTGGAGCATGGCCCCTTGGCTGCTATCGTGGACGCTGTCAGCTGGCAGGATTACCTGGGTGGAATCATTCAGCACCACTGCTCCAGCCAATGGTCTAACCATGCTGTCCTGATTGTTGGATACAACACTGCTGGTACATGCTGTCCCTACACTGGCATGAGAATGAATCATAATTCAAGAAAGAAAGCAGGGATTTTATATTTTACTTGAGCTAACGCTTACCTTTTTAGGTCAAGAAAGTTTTGCAACCCTCAGGCCCTGTGAAAGTAATTTAAAGCTGCACTAGGCAAGATATGTAGGTAAAAATATGCCAGTCTTAATCACAAATGGCTGCTGCAACAGAGCAGAGTCTTTCACCCCCCATTAAGTGCTAAAACAAAACAAATTATTAACAAGCCATTAAGCTTATTATTGAGCCCCAAAATTATGATTATATTGTTATTCATATTGTGAAAGTGAGACAAGTGAAATATCCACTGCATGTTTCCAGCGACATGCCTTACTCTGTCTTGTTAGAAGATATCGGCACTCATTTCTAGAAAGTCCTTGGAAGAAGTAGAACTGCTTTGGAAACATGTCATTATGTCACACCACTGGTGGTGAAATATTTCTATTCTGTCTCAGTTTTAAGAAAATTAAGAATTGAAAGCAGAATATGAAGCTCAGTTATTGTGAACCCTACCTTTGGCCTTTTCTTTTGTGTGTGCTACTAAATGTCATGTTACGAGACGAGCAGTTATACTCACTGTTTATACCTTGTTCACACACATCAGTATTTTATATTTCTTGACATTAATTATTTCACACACACTTTCTTTGTGGGTATTACACAACGATATGAGTGATGATGTAACAGTCTAAAGTGGTTGCAGCTGCGGTGCACACACTCACACACACATCCTGTAAATGATTAAATCTTGATTACATGTTGTCTGATTTAGGGGATATTCCATACTGGATTGTGCAGAACTCCTGGGGAACCACATGGGGGAATGAGGGTTATGTTTATATAAAAATCGGTGGCAACATTTGTGGTAAGTATGATCTTTGCCTCTTGTCAGTTTCTGTTCATATCTCCTTGTAGTTTGGTGTGTGTATGTTGCTGTGTCCACTATCCCCTCAGGGATTAATACAACATCCTTCTTCTTGTTTCTCTTCCCAGGTATTGCAGATTCAGTGGCAGCAGTTTTTCTTTGAGGAGATTGTGTATTTTTGTCTCTGTCAATGTATGTGTTTGTGTGAGTGACTGTGTGTGTGTGTGTGTGTGTGTGTGTGTTCACTGCTGCCAAAATTTAAATAATCTGTTTGTCTTCAAGTGTCACTTTCAGTAATGTTTTTATTGAAATGTCACCATGTTACATCACTAAAACAAAATAAATTGTATATACTTTATATGCTGATAAGTGTTGTATCATACCTGAGCGATCAACACACACAACACTGCAAAACTATAATAACAGATGATAGATGCACTGTACAAAAATGTATCTTGTTAAATACACAAGGTAGATACATATTATGGGTGATATGGCTCATAACTTCTCTATACAGAGATCACATCAATCACTACATAAATACATAAAATAAATGTAACACCATACAGTATACTATACAGAACACATTATTAACATTATGTACACATTTTGTGGTTCATATTTTATAGTTTGACATTTATGCTGTGAAAATGGTTCTATTTTAGATGTTGATATCGATTCTTTATACAGAGGTTTCTTATCATTTTATGTTCTCCTCCTCACACCTAAGCCACATCCCAATAGTCTGAAATAGCTCCCTCTCTGACACCTTCCCCATGACATGAAAAATAATGCTTTCGTAAAAACCCATCATCGCCACCAGTTTGATCACTGCTCTCACCGATCCATTTTCTTTCAGGTCAGTCACAGTGAATTTACATAATTGTATTGAGAAAACATCTAAGCAAATCTTATCAAGGAGCCATCTGCTATACTTTGTGACCAGTCAAGATCAGAGATTGGAGTAAAATACTATTATTTGGCTGTTTGACTTATTCAGGGTCAGACACTGCGTCGCCAGTTTCTGAGGTATGAACCTTGGTGCTGCAGCCTGATGTAACTAATGAACTGTTCATTGTTAGCATAATTGGAGGATATTTGGAATGCTTTTAGTGTCACAATGAGATGAAAAAGAGATTTTTCATCTTGCTTGATATTAACATTAAAAGGAGCACATTTTGTTATTTTCCTGTATTTACATGTCACAATCCCAGTACTTCCTTGAAAAGTAGATATTCTAAAAGTCCAAACCAATAATACCATAGATATTTTGATGGTTTACACTGCCCCGTTTTAAAAATGCCATCGTATCAAGTATGAAGAGTTTCCTTCATTATCCTATGTAGTATATTTAGTATTTAGTATTTTTAGTATAGTATTTTTATATCTGCATTTATTGTATGTATATTGTTTTTTAAAAAACAAACTGTGTGTTTCTGCACCTTTCTGTCTTTGCTGCTGTGACTTGTAAATTTCCCCGCTGTGGGATAAATAAAGTTTATCTTATCTTACCTTATCTTATCTGATTTGAGAGTTTTGTGCAAAAATTGGATGTATTTTATGTATTTCTTGAGAAAACATACAATTTTTCAATGAATGGGCTTTCTCAGGTACATCACCCTGCGTATCTGAGCTCCCATTATTAAAATATTGCCTGTCTTCTCAACGAAATTTGTGTTTCTTTGCATGTTTCGATGGCTACCTGTGCACCTGTCCTTCGACCTTTCAGCTGTGCAAAGTATCTACTGTTGTGAGGTCAGTTACGGTGAAGGAAAGGAAGCCAGGGCAGACGACTGAGAGGGCCCCTAGTCTGAGTCTTCACTGCTGCAGTAAGAGCTGTCGCAGCATTCGGCCATGTAGAGGAACGTATGAACATTGGGATTTAACTTTGGCACCCAGTGGCGAGGTATCAGGAACGTTGCCAGGTTGAACAGATCCACAAACACTTTGTAGCGGTCACTAAAGGGAAAGAAAGTAATTTATTAAATATTTAACTCAAGTACTCGTACAATTTAATTGGGCATCTGTTTCAAATTGTACTTTCTGAAAGACAAGGGCTAACTAACTGCTGAAATTGAATGGACACTGAATAAAGGACTTGTGTCGTAGCTCCTTTTGAAATTAACTTTTAAGTATAGTTTGTGCATGTCAGGTGGAAGTGACCATATGACAGGTTAATTTAGATAAGCACAGAGTAGTAGTGTCCTGCCCTTATCTAAATTAACTCTGAAGTGTTTAAGATACTTGCAGTGTAAAGTGTTTAATCAGTAGGTTAAAGTTTATTGCATACAATACCTGACAGTAGATCTCAGGTAGTGGTAGCCAGATGAGCCCCCTGTGCCGGCTTTGCTGCCAATCATACGATGCACCATGCATACATGATTGTCTAAAACAGGAAACAGAAATATCCTTTATGATATCAGCAATGTTTTGGCTCTGCATGTTTCATTTAAACTGTAAATTGTGAGTAAGACATTCCATGGGAATAGGTTGTTGAATTCTTCTGCTTGAACAAACTTTTAGCTGTGTAACACACATTTTTCTGTTCTTGTTCACTGGTCAGCATATGCAGCACCTGACAGGAATGCTACAGTACTTACATCTCCATTTTGTCATGAGGGTGTCAATATCCATGAGGGATGTGAGCAGCTGGAAAGGAACCTGGAACCTCGGCTCTTCCCTAAAAGGTAAAATACGACTTTAGCATTTGAGGATACCTTGTACAGATGATCAAGTGGTGCATGAAAATGTGTCTAAGTGGTGCGACTGACTATCACCTTCTCATGACCCACAGTGCAGTTAACATCTTTTACCCAGCAGTTTCACATTAATTATCACCATCCAGTGACAGTGTCACACCACTCTGTTGACTCTCATGGAGCCTTAATGAGTCTCATGTGACGTGTCCTTACTACACAGGTTTTTAAAGCGTGGTTACCACACCTTTTAGTAAATCTGGCTCTCAGATGAAAGACGAGAGATCTCAAAACTGTACAGCAAGTCCAACTGCTAGTGTTTCTGACCTGGATGACTGACAGGGTTTCAGAAACATGCTTGTGACATGGGAATTTTAGGTTGGAATAATGAGAATAAGTGAGTAATCCTGCCTCGGGAACTAAAACCCCAGTGAAGCAACAGTAGAAGACTGTGTATGCTGTGCAGCTCTCAGGTGTAGAAGTGTAGAACTATATTAATCTGAAGCAAACATAAAACAGATGCACTGCGTCAGCAGAGTTTCACTAGGCAATTAAAGGTGAGGGATCGCAGTAAAAACCACATACCTGTAGAAGTAGATCATCAGGGCACCTTGGAGAGCCTTGTAAGAGAGCCGCCTCTCACCTTGTTAGCAAAATTGAAAATATATTACTTTTAAAGTAAAACAAATTGTCTTTATTTATGTGGTTTTCTGAGCTATAGCCTAAATGTTTAAGTTCACAAAGTAATATAAAGCATTGCTACAATGTTGAGTCAAATCTAGACCACAAATACAGATATGTGAAGCCCTGACAAACACTGGATTATGACAGTTGATTAATCGGTCTTATTTTTCAATTTGTAGAAAGCACTCACCTTTGCTAATGAGATGGTCATGGCGCTTTTCATCAAACAGAGAAGTGAACAGCTCTTTCTGTTTGACCAGCTCAGCCATCAGTTCCTCCTTCTCCTCAGAATCTGGCATTTTCTTTTCAAAAAAAAAACCCGTAAATAAAAATACAGTCGCTGTCAGTCATCTGTGCACTCCAGGGGGAGCAAAGAAAGATTGTTCTGAAAGCTGGTGTCATCTCCTACCTCAATTTTCTCCTTCTCCTGATTCAGCCCATCAAATATATTGATTTCCAGCCTTTCCCAGAAATTGAATCCATCCACTTCCAAACCAGGAGTTCTCTCCAGCCACTCCTGAGAAGAACAGGCCATTGTTTCTATCACAATTATACCTTGTTCAGCAGCAGACGAGCTTATGCAGAGCAAGATACAGACAAACACAATGTTGAAAAAATAATAAAATGATGCCTGCTTTAATTAACTCTTGACGAAGTTTAAAAAATCGATGACCATGCGCAGGTGTGTGGTGGTTGTAAGACGTACCTGGACTAGTTTCAAGAGTGTTGGCTCCTGTTCAGTGGCGAGCAGCATCTCACTGTCATTACCCTTGAAATTGTCCCTGTAGTGACGTCTGTTGTACGGAACCCTCTGATTGTCCGGGACACCGATTTTGTTCTCCAAGAGCCGAAACTGAAGGCTTTGAAATCCAGAGGCTGGAGACAGGTATTCCCTACAAAATAGAAAAAAAAGCAGACGTAAGCATACATGCACACAACACAGACAGAGTGCACTACCATTGAGGAGAGAGCATCTTATAAAATTTTTAGCACTGAAGTAGAGAGGGCTCGACGTTATTTATAAGCTTACCTAAAGTCAAAAAAGTCCAAGGCTGTCATTGTTTCCAAAACCGCAAACTGGTCGACCAACAGTCTGAAGATCATAACAATCCTGTGGATGCGAGTGTTGACTTTGAGCATATTGCGTTCGTCTCTGACCTGGAGGAATAGTAAAATATTTAAGGAAATAAATTACTAATCAATAGTAAAGCTTGTAAGTCAAGATATCCTGGCACAGGAAAACAATCTAATTACTGAAATAATTAGAGTTTTAGATTGTTTGCATCATTATTTCATCAACCTAATGTGTGTCTCCTCTAGGAAAAAAAGTAAAAATGTAATGTAAAACATTACAACAGTTTTTTTTAGCCAGGGTGATGCACAAAATGTCTTATTCTTCCCTGACTGAACTCCAAAGCCAGATTGACTGAATAAGACAAATAATTCCTATTGAAATTCCCTTTGAAACAGAGGTACTGCGAGATCCGACTATCCTAGTGTTCTCCTTCATGATGATTTTGTACTCTTCAATTTATTTCAATTGTTCTACTTTGTGATTTCATATTGTGAGCGTTTGATATTCAACAGACAGTTCACATCTAAAAAATTTGAATTTCGTGATACAAAAAGTTTTTTTCTATTTCAGAATTCTATCTAAGTGAGGGTACTTGAAAACTAGAAAATGCAATTTTTTTTAAATTTGATTCATGCTAATTTTCCTTCTGTCTTCATAAACAAGACATAAAAACACAATCACACAACCTTTGTAAGATTCTTTCACTCCAGAAATGTGACTTACATGCCCACTGATGAAGATCTCTCGCACTGAGTCAAGTTCAAACAAAATCTGTTTGAACCACAGTTCATAGGCTGAAATAAAACACAAACAGTTTAAGCATCAGAAACATTTTAGGATAATATTACAAGGTAAACAAATCGGTCAGTAAGCAGTCAGGGCTAATTACCATTTCAACAGGCTACTCTTTTGTATTCAGCTTTAAATACAAGATGAAAAGAACAATTCTATTTCTGTGAGACAAGTACAGAAAATGCTCTTAAATACTACAAAGCTATAGTAGTTTTACCTTGATGGGTGACGATGAAGAGGTGCTCATCATGGATCTTATTACCCTTTACTTCACTCTGCAACACCTGGGCTGAGACTATTTTGTCGAGCTGAGAGTTGGAAAGAAATGAAGCACTTAACTTAAAAACACACATTCCAGTACTTGAAAGCGGCTACAAAGACTGATACGTATTATAGGTGGTGTTTTGTACCTGCAGGTAGTCTCCATAGATGATTCCTCCTTTACTGGCCTTGTTAACCCCTGCCTGTGAGGCATCCTCCTCTTCTTCTGTTTTGGGAGGCTTGTTTTTGAATAACCTGCAGTGCGAAGAGAGAGCCTTTTGTTACTTGGTGTTTTCTCATCATCATTAGCAATGAATGAGGGCTCCATTTAATTTAATTTGAAAAGATTAAATAGAAATGGAAAAAAAAAAATGACAATTTGAACGTACAAATGCCTCTTCTCAAAGTACGGACATCCACTCATGGCTTGTCCAAATCAGTAGTAGCAAAGATGTATTCTTCTTCCTCGACTATTATTTACTAAAATTGTCTTCAACGCAAACCAGATTTTTAAAGTTTCACCTCATCCAATCACTCATGAGAATACGGTCACCATCCGGCCCGCCTCTATTTGCCCCATTGAGCTGTTGTTTACCTTGAACCAGGACCACCTTCTGGACTTTGTTTGACATGCTGAAAGAACAGTCACAGCACCCTTTTCAAATAATAAAATGGAAAAACAACAAACACTTTCATGCAAATAATCAACTTAACTGGAATATCAAATATATTCAACATAAGAAGATTTTAAATGCTCAATTACAACCTTTATAATAATGGAAAAAACTGTATATTCAGGACACTTCTCTGTGGACGTTGCTGTTTCGGTCACGGGGTGTCTTCAGTGTTTACTCTCCTGGGTTTGCTGTTTATATCTGTATGTTTTGTCTCTTTCAAATGGTGGACTTGGTTATATAAGTGTCTGACTGAGGCGAGTGGAGTTACGTATATATATGTCCTGTCTGGCAAACCTGACATGCACTCTCTATCTTTTTTATTTTGACATGAAAGTTTCTAAATGATAAATATCATTTTAAAAACAGGAAGAATATGTAAAAAATCTGTTTTACTTAGAAAAGAGAGCTTGTTTTCAACCACAACCACCCAAGAGGTTTGATTTCTATTTGATTAATACTAAAAACACATCCTTGAATTATACTGTAAGATGCTCAAAGAAAAATAGATTTAATAGATAGATTAAATGGAGTTAATGTTAACTATGTTGACACTACTGTAATTTCTAACCAAGAACTCTTGTGACAGTCTTTACCAACTGCAAATGCATAAACAGTCTTTCAGTCTTTCTATGACAAAGCTCTCTGGGAATCATGATGATGATCACTGGACTCATCTGTAAATATTTGCCATTTGGTTAATATTTTATTTACCTCAGTGAACATCATTGGGGATGTGTGGTTCCGAGGTTATTGAGAAAGTGTGTGGACTTTACATAATATGTTCTTAAAGTACACTGAGCTCATGTTTGTGTATGTTCCCGTGAATTTGATGAATCAGATATACATACCTTTATAGCTGGAGCTTGTGACCACCCTAAGCTTGTGTTGTCCTGTATCCTGTTAGGCCTGTGCTATCTGCTGTCACATGAAGTTCATGGGAAATATCTGTTTGTTTTCATTTACAATTGGCTAAATAGGTTAAGAATAGTCCCTCCCTACCCCCCTGAACCACACCACAACACACTGTCAATCGCAACTAGCAAATTCTTTTTGAACTTTTGAACGAAACAGTTAGCCCATATTCATCAGCGTAAAACTCAGAATCCACAATAATCCACTCTCTCTAAATCTCTCCAAGATCATTAGTGCCCTTGTTTTTCACCCACACCCTTTGTAGACTCCTCTAGTACAGTCCCAACAGCCTGTGCAACTGTCCTCAGAAGATCAGAGGGATGATAACAAGCAGCTATTTCTGAATTGGGACATGGTACAAGCCTAGCAATATAAGGCTGCAGACTGAACACGAAGAGCAGAAGCAGCGCCAAAATGCTTTGTTCTGGTCCCATTTAGCTGGGATGAATGCGATGTTAGTGAGGGGGGGGGGGCAGTGGGTGAGACGCTTGAGACAAGATGAGACAATCATTGTAAATCTCGAAAGCTTTTACAGACCTGTCCATCTCACTGATAGGACGCACGTGTCATTACACATTATCTCCAAGGTCTGAGTGAGTCATTGATTAAAAGAAAACAGGGATATGGTCTGTTTTTGCCTTACTGTCACGTAAAACCCCCAATGAAAGTTGAACTGTTTTCCTCTGTGTATGCCCTCTGTCCTTCAACTCTGCAGTTGTGCTGTAGGTGTGTAAACTGTCGGCTGACTTCATCTCCACATCAGTTTTGATTTTAGACTTTTTGTACTCTCAAACCATTATTATAAGACCTTCAACAACAATTAAATCCAAACAGAATTAATATATTTAACACTGTATTTATTAGCAGGTTGAACTATCTGGGACTGACAATGCTGTTTTGTTGTATGCAAGTTTAATGAAAGTTGAATTGAATTGAACAGATAAAAGGCAATCAACTAGAGATGTTATATGTTTTATTTTTTGCATTATATTGTAGCCTAACTGGTTTACATTATGTGAATATTATAAAGGAATTACAATTTGGTCACTAAAACTCACACTATTATGTGTAAATATTACAATATTGCAGCAACCTAAGCTACAGTAACATTGTGTCATAATGAGAAGCAACATAAGTGGTAGAAACTGCTTAATGTCTGCTGCTTATACATGATGACCACATCAGAATGAATTCATCATTGTACTCATCTAATGTCATTTTAGGTTATGTCAAGATCACAAGATTGTAACTTTGTGTCCACAAGCTTTGTTCTGAGCTTTGACATAAGCTCTGTTTTCTCGTTATGTCGAGATAAAATAATTGTTCTGTGATCTCCAGAAAACAAAGCCTGCTGGCACTTTTGTGACGTCTGTAGTTCAAACATTGTCCATGTGTTTGAAGAAAATGTCAGCAGTTTGTGTAATTTTGGCACCTGCACGTACGGCAATCTCAAGATAGAAAAGTGTTTTTTTGTCCTTTGCAGTGAATGTACAGTAAATTGGTTTGTATAGTGCACAGAATTGAACACAATACTTACAAGGTCACGAGTGCCGGTGCTCGATTCATTGTAGTAGTATCATACCTAGCCTTTCCATTGTCCATAGCAGATTTCTTCAGATTTCTTATTTTTATATTTTGTACATACTTTTAGTTCTACATTATGCTACTTTCTACTCTTGAATGGGAGCACCGGTACTGTACAATTTCCCCCCGGGGATCAATAAAGTATTTCTGATTCTGAATCCTTTTGCTTTTGGAAATTGTATATGCATTGTCTTCTTAATTTATTGCATCCTTATTATCTGGAATCATTTGAGTCTCAGAGAGTTTTGTTGAGTTTTCCCTCTATAAAATCCCAGGTTTAAGAGTTAAATTCATACTGTATATATTTTGAAATCCTGCAAAGAAATAACTTCAAATGATTTAGAGATGGAATTTTGGCTTTCTGTCACATACCTCAAATTTAATTTACCTCGACAGGTCCTTCTGATTTTGTGTCGAAGAGTAAGTCCGCAAGTTGTCAGCTGAAGGTGAGTAAAAGCTATAATGAACACTTTCACCTCGTGTGAATATGAAAATCGAATAACTCTGGTTGGCAGAAAAAGCAGGTCTGGCAAAAGTCACAGAGGGACATCGAGACTGAGATGAGTTTTACAAATTGACATACAGAGTATTTGTTGAAATGTATACCATAAGAGGAGGAGAATGACAAATAAAGATTGTGTAATGCCTTTGGAGAAGCAATCAGCTACACTCTGTTATTTTATTTACTAGAAGCTCATTAGAGAGCTCAATCTGTTGACTATTCCATGTGTTCATAATTATCTAATCAGCTCGGTTGATGCACTCGATCGCACATTTCTAATATCTCATCACAGTTTGCTGTATTACTACTGTAAATTCAACTTCACTTCAAATTACTGTAGCATTCCTTACTCTCAGCTCTGCGTCGTATGATCTTAATTCAATTTGAGTGGCTTTTAAAAAATGCCAAGTCCAAGCATGTTTTTTAAATCCCTGCGCCCACCAGATTTAAACCTGCATGGATGCAAAATGTATAGTTATAGATATTGTTTCGCTTCAGTAACCATTTTGACACACATCAAAAGTCAAAATCAACCCACTAAATAAATCCAAGCTGTGTGACGTCAAACTCAAACATCATACATGATGTATAACACCCTCTTCAGTGCTGTATTGCTTGATCGTGCCTCCAAGATGGAATCGTTACATGTTTGATTCCATATGGCTACCTTTTGTGTTTTGTGCATAAAATGAGGCTCAATTGAATTATGAAACATGCCTCATTTTTTCGATTGCTCTGATGTGGCTATTGCATGATGCTTTTGGGTCTTTGATGTTCTTTGCAAAGTTGAGCCGTCTCTTTTATATAAGCCTTTGAAGTAGCTTGAGTTGCACTGCGTAGTGATACGCCGCACTGTTGCTTTGGCAGTGCCTACTGTGGTCACAGTGTGATACTGCAGCAGTACTGCGGATCATTTTAATATTACTGGCTTATCTATTCCATTTGATTTCTCTTTAAATTAACCTGCAGTATTGAGACGTGATTTTCAGTCATTTTCCCCCAACATCTGCTGCACTAATCATGAGAATTCGACTGAATTATTTGAAGTTGGAGCTCAAAGCAACAGCATTTCCTGACCTCTCTGACAGTACAGTGACGTTGGCTGTTATAATTTGTGTATTGCCACATGGTATGTAGATAAACAGTCACCTGGATGACTTTCTGAACTATGCACTTTGTGCCACTAGGGAGCATCAGAGGACTTTTAAGAGAATGACAGATTTGAATGCTTTATATTTTGGAGAGCTGAGTTTAAAGATTTGAAGATTTTTCAACAGGGTTTTGGTGGGGTGTGAAACTCTTTGTATGCATATATCAAAACAAATGGGGGGTTCACTGTAATTTCAGTGTGAAGGAACAATAGGCAATGGCTCACAGGGAAACTTCAATAAGACATTTCATTATAGGTTGGTGGTGAAGGAGGGTGGTATACCCTAAGGGAGTCTGATGAGAACTTTGAAAACATGTATTTCAGATTTTGAGCTGAGCAACATTCAAAGAGATGCCACTTTGTTGAGCTCTATACATCATTAAACATTTTTAAATTTCTGAAACCATATAAAGAATCTGTGGGATGCTGGAGCAGCAGAGAGGAGGTCAAAAACAACAGCATAAAACAACCTCCCGTTTGGTTTGAAATGCTGTTTGAAGTTTACCATGAAAAAGAAACCACTTTCATATGAAGGTGTTATTTTCAGAATGATGCATTCCATCGTCAGAACTCCTCTGTGCTTTGATGAATAACACCTACCATGAATGTGGAAAATGTAATTTTAAAAATTGAGCTATCAAATGTTCACACATAAACTTACCTAAAATCCTTTTTAATTATGATTATTTAGATTGTTTTCTGTTTACATTTCAGTTACACTTAAAATTTCTTCAGCTAGAATTCACAAACCTCATTTAGAATAGCTTCAAACAGCCGATTTAAAATGAATGTTGCATTTGTCTCCTTTGGCTTTGTAGCTCAGATGTATTTTTAATCATTTATGTACTTTATGATTTTGATATTTTTTGGAATATTGAGGCCATGCATACATAACTATTTGGAAAGACTTTAAGCATCAATGATATCCAAATTAGTGTCTAAGTAACCTGCTACCAAATACCACATTTTCTCACTTCTCTCGTTCATTTAAAACAAAGCAGTCGATTTGTGAGATGACAACAAAAAGCAGAACTTTGTTTAGTTCTTAAAAAAACAACACACCAAAAAGAACCCCAATATCATTTTAATCCATGAGTGCATTTGACATTCAAAAAAAATTATACCTACCGAGAACATGGATGTGATCTATATTTGGATCCACTGTAACCTTGTTTATGTGAGATGGGTTCATGAAATATTTGTGTTGATGAAATATTCATTGGACAGGAAGCCAGGTCAAAAGGCATTATGCCCAATAAACATTAAATTTAGTGGAAATAATAGTTGACTGCATGTTATAGATACATCACCACTTGTAAATACTTGTCACTACATGCACAGGTTTCTGTTAATTACTTAAACAGAGCATTGTGAAAAAGCCTCACATTAGCCATATTAGGAGGAACGTAGGCAAAAAAAAAGCAATGCATGTTTGAAAAAAAAAAAAATGAAAAAAAATCAAAATCAGCTGAACTTTATTTGTCATGTATAAACACAACATAAATTACTGTTAATATGACTAGTACAGACATTTATTCAGTTTCTTAAAAAAACAACATAAAACTCTTGCATAATTTACAAAACATGGTGTCCCTGTGCTATCCAAGACACATATGTGCCCCCCCCCAAACAGAGTTTTCATACCTTTACTGTCCTTTTTTCACAATGAATATTGGGTATTCAAACATGGAAACTGTGTCATTTTTTCTGTTTAAAAACATCTCAAAGAGAATAAGACAGTTGATATTTTGATGTTTACAGTGCTAAATCTGGTATACATAGTGGTTGTTTGGTGAGGATATCTCTAACGCCAGAAACAAACATTTGCTCAAGGACGCTGCTTGCTCTCGGAGTGTGAACTCTCGAGCCCCATACTTCTAAAGAAGTGCAGATATGCATAATGTAAACATTTCCTTTGCTATTATACTACTTGCTGTTGAGCTCAACTTTTCTTGATGAAAACAAAAGAAAACAATAAAACACCTAAATTAGCTCACTGTTTCCCCAAAGACAGCACTACTCTTCCTCTGCTTCAGAGTCCGGAGTCCAAAAGGCTTGTGCAACAGAGGAACTGACCTGTAATTGCCATGTTAAGGCTTGGTGTAGTTATACATTTACTCTGTAGTCCCTAGGTCACAATGCACAGCATTGCTTTTGACCCCGTGTATTTTTTCTCTTTCTTTTTTTTTTTTTTTTCTTTTTTACAAAAACACATCGACACTCAGGGTACATAACCGCAACCTTTTGATTACAGTTGCTTTTCATTTTGTCCACTAGTATGCCTCTACCAAAACTAAGTCTCTTTGGCAGAAAATGCACCTCGTATTGTTACCTCTTCCCGATTTCACTTTGCCGAAGAAAGTGGATGTTATTAGCGCTGTCTGCTAATTCTGGGTACTGCTCAATGGAGAGCACATAGTATCCGTCATACCCCAAAACTTTTCCACTACTCAGAAGCTGCCTCTTCTCCCCCTCTGTCCAGGGGCGGACCCCCTCCTCGCCATCTCGCACTCGCTGCTGTTCTCTCGCCCAAGCACCTGCGAGGGCACGCTGACGAGCGAGCTCAACGACCCGCGCTTTCTCCTCGTCCACCGTGGATCCATAGCGGATATGAAGAGCTAGAGCACCGGCACGAATCTCCACATCTGCAAAACGCCGAGTCCGACTATCCATGACTGTGGTGGACTGGGAAACAGTCACATTGACACCATTCTCCAGAGTCTTGTGTCCACTAGTGAGGTGCAGTGCAGCAAGGTCGGCATCTGGAAGGCCTGGTTTGACAAAGTAGTGTGTGTCCCGCCCTTCTATAGTGAAGTGGAGGTCTTCCAAATAGAAAGCGTTGTTGAGTATTGTTGCAACCTTGATACAGTCCTCACTGGCCACGTTGAGTGTGTGAGTGTGAACGCTGCCCTTGTAGATAGCAAACATAACGGCTCTTCCGATGGGAGACATTGCAGCTGAGAACCACAGCCAAGACTTTTCACCTCTGCGACCTCGACTGAGATGGACCTCTGGCAGCCGCTCGAATGACAAGAGAGAATGCGCTTGTCTGGTTACTTCCTGCTGGACCCCCGAGATAGACTGTAGGAAAAGTGCAGTGAAACGTTAACGCCTGAACATGGCAGAACCTGACTCTCCAGGCCATTTAGAACCAGCTACTGCTCTGCTTCAGAGAGTTTTTCATCCCCGTCTAAGATAATGGTGTTTTCAAGCTGTGTTCTTAAGCCAAAAGTAGATAAATCCCCCATGACAATTTTACAGCAACACTTTGTGTTAATGCCTTAGACCAAAGACGACCTCGCATAAATAGCTTCAAAAGATAGTTTTAACAGTAGCAATATTACATAAAAGTTAGACAGTTTTAAAATGTGTTCAACTGGTAACTGAAGCAACGAGACGGTGGAAAGTACACTCTGTGCTTATTATGCGTACTATTATGCAATTGTTATGCAAATATGGCCCAATTAAAATTGATATTCTATGAAATACATAGCAATCCAATTAAGAGATGGCAGCTTCAAAATACTGACGTAAGAAAAACAAATGAAGTCATTTTTTGTTGTCTTGTCTGAACCCCTACACTTTCAAAAGCATGTTGTCTGTTGGCTGAAGGAATATAACAGTTGCTTCTTTTCTTTTCTTTTTATTTTGTGTTTAATATGCATGAGAGATATTAATTTTACCCACCGGCAGATCATCCCAGCGCTGACTCTTCCTCAGTTCATAGGATGGCATGCTTAAATCAAACTTTGGGACCGGAAACCCAGGAATGGTGTTGTGAAGATGAAAGCCAAAGGTTACAAGCCAGCTGTTCACATCTGTGCAAGAGAAATAAATGATATGAATATCTTTGTAGCGTACCATACATTTTTATTAGAAAACCTTTTTTTTTGAGAATTTTGATAAAACCATTACACTGTATATTGAGGCAAAAAAAGTAAAGCCAAGTAAATTATTACAAAATAAACTCAATTCAATAAGTTAAGAAGTACAGTTACTAAAATCCTTAAATTTGATAACATCAATAATGATCGTTGGACTCATGGTCAGATAAAAAAAGGATTTAATATGCAAATTATAGTGGAACGTTTTTCATTATCACAGGTTATGGATAAATGGATTAATGGAGAAATTAATCTGCAGAAAAATCGATAACAGAAATAATCATTTGTTGGGGCCCTAATAATAATCATCAACAGTGCCAGCAGATGCCACTGTGATATGTCTTACCTGCAACATATTCTCTCACTTCATGGACTTTGCTGATGGGGTTGTTATTTCTGAACATATATAAATTAAAAGGAGCTGGCTCTTTGCCAATTCTTTTCCAAGTAGAGACATCTGGTACAGTCCACCTTCCAGACATGATATCATAATCTTGCTCCCCGAAGTGCAGCAGTTTGGTCAAGGGTTCATACAATCCTCCGTGAAACCCGAGCACAAGCTGGAAGTCTGGGTTTGAATCGAAGTAGACCTCCCCGTATGCTGTGTACTGGAGCTGTTTGACCAGGAGGCCGTTGCTGGTGAAGACAGCCAGAGGTGTGCCGGTGTTATCACAGGCGATGTAGAACTCCTCCCCGCTGCTGATTTCCATAGCAAACAGGTGGCCTTGGAGGTCATAGTAGAGCGAGGTGATCTCTGAACTGGAGTGGTTATATACATGTGTAATCCTGGCTGTGTAGCTCAGGTCTGCGTAGAAGTATTGCAGGTGTTGGCCCAAGCTCGTCTTGGTAGACACTCTACGTCCGAGTCCATCATAGCGATACTGAATCGTCCAGCCACTGCTCTTGCTGTAGACCCGCACCAAGAGTCCTTTGGAGTTGTACTCAAAGATTTCTGCTCCCCTCTGACGGAGGAAACCGTCTTCATCCATTCTGTATTGGATATCTCCAAGGCGGGTGATGCGGTCTCTCAAGTCATAGCGCAGAGGAAGTAGTCTGGCACTGTTTCCTGCATTCAGCAGGTGCAGATTTCCATTAAGATCGTACGTGTAGCGCCACATAACTTTTTCGTTCAGATACACAGTCTGGAGCTGGCCATCCACGTCATACTCATAGCTGTACTTAGTGGTGTTGGCAAAGGGGCCGATCTTGATCTCTCGCTTGGTGACTCGGCCCACATCATCATACTGGAAAGTGATCCAGTACATGAGTGAGCGGAATATCTCATACTGGATCTCCTTGATGCGTCCATGTGCATCAAAGTGCTTGGTGTAGGTCATGACTGCTGTGGATATGATCTGATTTATATCATAGTAGATCACCCCAAACTTCCCAAACTGTTCAACCTTTCCTGAGATGTCATCAAATTGGTATAGATCGATGGGTAGTGGTGTTTCGTTGATGACGCCTTGCACACTGGTGACACGCAGGCTGCTGTCATAGGTGTAATCAAAGCGTGCATTGACCATGCCATCCTCACTGAAGCGGAAAATCTGACGATCCACCAGGGGACCCACTTGACGATAACGAATGGAGCAGATGAAACCTTCATTCTGCAGGTTGACGGTCTTCAGCACACCTGCCGTCTCGTCGTAGGTGAAGCTGACCCTCGTGCTGTCATACAGGATCTCTGACAGTTTGTTCTGCCGGCGGTACCTGTACAGGACCCTACGGCCCGTGCCGAGGTGAGCCACCCTTTGCAGGAGGCCATCTTCGCTGTAGTCCACAGCCACTGAGGCGTTGCTCTCTGGGGGGTGATAAAGGTTCCTGTAGTAGCCCACTGAACGGATGGTCTGCATGGTGTAGCGGGCTACGCTTGGCATCGTGACAGCAGCAAGCCGGTCCAGAGAGTCGTAATCAAATATGTACTGCCGCTGACTGTGGAGCAGGAGAACCATGGACTAGAGGGAAAAGAGCAAAATAGCAAGTGTTGTCTTAAGTTGCATAATATTTATACATAATATACAGTACGTGTAATGTCAGGCGGGGTTACTACAGGCAGGGTGAGCAGAACTTTCCTGTTTGAGAAAAGGAGAAAGAGGGCAAATGAAAAATGCACTAGGTAGTGTTAACCATCACTGTCGTGAGACAGCAGCTACCAGCTGTGCTGCCCATTGTTTAATGTTTATCTATTATCACAAGTACTTGAATGATATATTGATGTTAAATACTACATAGAGCTCCTGTCAAGAACATTTACTAAGAATGCTGGTTTGTTCTTTTAAATGTTCAATTGTTGATGATGGTCTAGTAGTTAACATACACAATCTGACACAAGAAATGTTTACTTTTAACACCTATTACCCACATAGACTACTTTAATTCATTTAAAGTATATGCAGTTTGGAGAGTGGTCTGTCTTCTAAAGGTTTGCCACCCTTTCTGTTAAAATGTCATGCCCAGTCATCCGTTGCTACATAGAGGTTCCCTGTGCTCCCTGAGCTCTCTGTGTTCCTTATGTCAAGATTGTTGACATGGCCTCTCCAGGTCACGCAATGAAAGGACGCGGCCAGGAGTGACTGAGGAAATCTCTGCATGGGTTTTATAGCTGAGCATCTCAGTGCAATCTTAAATACACTCTACAAAATAACTAAAGGATATTTTTGCGGAGGAGATGGATGGAGTGATATGTTGCTTTTTGACATGATGGAACAGCAGCATGCAAAAGACCAGAAGCTACCTACAATCTTTATTTTTGCGGAGTATATGTGTGTCATGATAAACACTACGTACATGATTAAGCCTCAGTGTATTCTTTGTTATTTAGCAAGAAAGTATATTGCTAGAATTTTCTGTAAAGCTAGAAGCAGACCTGAAGACTACAGTACAAAGACTGGACAAATCACATAACCACGATTTCCTCAAACATTTGCACAGTTTGAGTTGTGGTGGTCAGAAAGGAGCACACATTTGTGTAAATACAGACATTAAATATGTGAAAATTGTGCATTCACAGGATTTCATATAATCAAAGCCTGCCTATCACCCAGTGTGTCGTCTCCGTTTTTACTCAGTCTTTCAATTCGCACTCCTCTGGCTTCTAAGACTGAAAACGGGTGGAAACAGTCATTAGGTGTGGGATGTCCAGTCTTTGTAGGCTATTTAATTAAGGTACTTCATTTTCTATTTATTTATTTATTTTATTTGTAAGGGACCATAAACAATATTAAGTACATATGTTTGCATTTGATATACTGTACCAGAGTTAGCTTAAAACGGATTTTCATCTTCAGTCCCCTGGCAGTGCACAATGCGCTTAACAAACTCCCCAGATGTCCCCAGCTTTACACACAGTGATTTAAAGAGTATACTGTTCTATTGCACATGTACTATATACTATACACTGCTGCCAATTTATTTTGAGTTAGTTCAGGAAGCAGAGTTGCGGATATTGCCATTCAGTTCAACCTACCACACATTTTCTAGGACAAGAGATATGTTACTAAGGCAGAGATGGTCATCCGCTCTACTGTTTAAACCATTTTTGGGCCTTGGTTAACCTTGAATTACTGTAGAAAAGCAGTATTCAATTTTTATACTTACCTCCTCAGTCTGCCGCTGAATTTTAATTACTGGGTAGAGGGTGAGGTGTAGCTCATGATTACAATCCTTCAAAACATTTTTATATCTAGAGCTTGTAAATGATGCTCATTAATCTGCAGTTAGTGTAAAATGATTACTGTGTTTGCTAAGTACCTCTATAATAAGCAGCATTATATACATGGAGCTGGTGATTATTGCAAAATAAGCCTCTTGAGTGTGACCTCTGCTACATGTCAGGGTCTTTCTTCACCCTGTGGTGATAATGACAAGCCTGCTGTACAATATAGCTTACATATTGCTTCCTCTGGTCATGTTATTTTCTCACCTGCTCCAGGTAGGTGTAACTCCATATCTTCCCATCAGCAAACACCCTGGAAACCAGGCGGCCTTGGCTATCATACTCGAGTCTCTCAGTGGTGGGACCTCTCTGCAGGGCACTGATTTGCCCACTGCTAGTGCGGCTCACATTAACCGGCAGTAGCTTACTGCTGGGCACCCAGAGTACTGGGTGGCCTGCTGTGTCGTAAATAATCTTTAAGAGGAACTTCCTGTGGTCATCATAAATCTTCTCTGTCCTCAGGGTGCGATCATAATCGACAGAAAGAATGTTCCGTCCGTTCACCTGTGGGAAAGATTTGATTTAAGAACATGTCAGACAAAAATGACAACTACTCCTACAAGTGACAATAATATAACAGGCAGATAACACTTAAAAAAATGACACAACCAAATGCACATTTACTTACACACAACAGTGCGATATTGAGAAGAAATTCTTGGTTTTGATCTCCCTGTTCTTTGTCTGGATGGCTCTTTAAACTGTATTCACATGGATTTTCTCTACAGTTGTCACAGAGATTAACACCCCTTCCCGAGGCTCATTAAACTGAGAGACACTCTGGCGATTGTTCAGGTGCACTTAAATCACAAATTTAGTGGAGACTAAAATTACTCGGAGGCAGAGTAACCACCCAAGTTAAGTTCATGAAGTACTGTAAATCATAAATCTGAGTGTCAGATTCTAAGAAGAAGGAATAAGAAAAGGTGGACATGTGTACAGTACTAGAATATTGATAACTCTCTATATCAGGAAATAAATGTTGATGTGACTCATAAATTTCAATGGAAAGAAAGAATTGCAGACATATTTTTGTATGGCTGCAACAAGGGCAGTGACACAGCCACAGACATAAAATAACATCTGTCATTTTTCGGACAGTTTGATTTAATTTTTGCATAAGTAACCTGCAAGTGATCCCTGTCCCAAATAGTGCCACTGCCATAATCTATCTACCACTGAGGTAAGCAAGGCCACAAGAAATACTCACTTTTGTATGCATCATTTGCGTATGCCACAAGGAAGAAGAAGAAGAAAAAAATCAAACATACCCTAAGCTTGCGTCCAAACACGATAACTTTCCCTCTGGCTTGTTCTTTGCGGAAGCGCCACTCAACCAAGTTTTGCCCACTCTCCCCTGGCAAGCTCATGTTGCGTCTGGCTACAGTTGGGTTGGCGGCGCCTGCCAGGATGTGGGGCTCTGTCTGGTAGTGGGTGTCCATCCCGTTGGCATAGGTAATCCTCAGCGAGTTGTCAAAGCCCACTTGATAGCTACTTCTACATTGGTCTGTTGATAGTAAACAAAAAATGAACAAAATGTGCAACTTAGGACAAAGCTATAGGTCACACACTGGAATTAATGAAAGAGTCCTGAGGTAATTACATGTTGTACGTCATTATGCTTTATGTCCTTTGTATTTCAAATTAGACATTTTTCAGATGAAAAGAATCAACATGAATGATGTGCTGAAATAACTGGACCATCTGGCTCTGGCAGAGAGTAGAAACCATTTAGATACAAGGTTGATGCGTCTCCCTGACACCCCAAACTCGTACACTGAGAGAGTAATCATTTACACTGTCGTCTGTCAGACCCTCTGAGCTGCAATGATACACGACTTAAGCTTACTCAACATTGCCCCGACGACCCCTGAATAACAAATAACCGCTCACAAAATAGCTGCCTGAGTTGGGGAGATGAGTGTCGCGGCCTTACCCTGAGACAGAGTGTAGAAGGCACGAATGGTTGAGGTATTCGTGGTGATGCTGATTTCTTCTTCAGTCATGGAGCTTTCAATGTCCACTGTCAAAGTGCTGTATATGTCTGTGTACAAGTTATTCACCATTCCAGTGGGGAACGTCACATTCATTAGCCGTCCTTCACTGTCATAGCTGTTTGACAAAAAGAACATCAAATGACAAAGCATTGATATGTATGAGGGCTCTCAGTGCCACAGTGCATTCAATTATCAGCTCTTTACTTGCTAGTAAGAACATCGACTTTATTGTAATTTAAATGTCTTTTTTTTTTCTTTTTCTTTTTTTATATGTTCAATTTTCATTGCCAGAGTGAAGGGGCGTCTGAAACAACCCAAGGGGCAATCCAAATATTTGTAATGGGAGAATGACACATCTCATCAGCTATCAGTTTTACATAAAAAAAAAAACCCAGACTTGTAATGAATTCAATTATTTGGATGATTGATGTGTCATTATAATCTCAACTGAATGCTTTGCTTTTTTAGTTATGGTGAGGATATCATTCATGGCATAATGTGACATGACAGGGAATTACACAAGGGAGAAAAATTCAATCACAGAGAGGCAAAAATAAAGTGCCATATGATAGAGTCCAGGTGGCTCAGTATAAAGTCATTATGTTCAACTTTACTTTTTTTTTTTTTTTAAACGTATGCATGTCAAAACAATGTCCTATTTAACCAAAACTTCTGTAGCTCCTCCTCTGCTAACTACAACATAACTGCTAACTTCACACATCTGAGGCAAATTTTATAATTAGGTTTCAATTAAATGTGTAGCCTAAAGCAGTTTGCAGGTAAGTACGGTTACCAATTATAGAGTAAACTTGTACTGAGCTGTGAGATAAGAAAAAACACAGACAGAGTTACACACATGCAAGTACACACAGGGAACATTTTTGTCTTTGTAACTGAGGTTTTAGCTTATAATTAAAAAAGGGATATAAATATTTGTGTCAGTTACAGCCAAACAGTAGGTGGCAAGCTCAAACAAAAGCTTGTTTAATAAATTCTTACACTGCAAGGCTGTTGATATTGCCTCCTCATCCATGAGAAGCAGGGAATACTTTTGTTTTTATAACTAAACATTAACTGTCAGAATGCAAAGTGCATTTGTTTACATAATTTGTATTAGTATGCAAGAAGTAGGAGGTGTTTAAATTTGTACCATGGGCAGGTTACATATGCAAAAGGCCTAAATAAATTGCATTCATTCATTCCTAAATCAGTCCGACTTTGGCAAGTGATGTAAAGATTTCCGCAAAATGATTCCGCCAATCTCAATTATACTTACTCGTAGAAAGTTGTCCAGCCAATCTCTGATGTCTTTGTAGCCAGCAGGCCGTTGTTACCGTGGTAAGTGAGAAGCACTAGCTCCTCGCCCTGCGCTGTAAGTGTTTTCAGTCCGCCATTGGTGCCCATGGTCAGCCAGATCACTTGGTTGTCAGGGGCGACGATACGCACCGGTGTGCGGTTAGGATCTCTGCGGATTCTCAGGGTGTTGCCACTGCTGTCAGTTACAGCTGTGATATCATTCTCTGTGCTGTAGCTGAAAGTATATTTCAAGTCGCCAGTCAGCAGGCTTGCAGTGTGTTGGTGGGTGCCATTGCTGTCAAACACATACAGCTCCTGGGCATCAGGGGAGGCCACCTCAAACGTACTGGCACTGGAAGTCACAGTTGGCCCATTTCTAGAGATGGCCCGGATGCGGATGTTGCCCAGGTCGGCCACGTAGAGTGTTCCATCTGGAGCTGCCACTAAAGAAGATGGCGCATTGAGCCTCGCATCTTTGGCATAGCCGTCCCCTGTCTGGTAACAGTCACAATTGGCATCATTCTTGCAATCGCAGTCGGAGGGAGCCCCGGCCAAATGAGTTATCTCACCATCCACAGAAACCTTTCGGATCCTGCTCATCTTTCTTTCATCTGTCTCTGCAATGTAGATGGCCCCATGATAAGATATGGTGATGCAAACAGCAAATTCTAGAGGAGTTAACTGCGCCCTTTGACCACCGGCCACACCGCGCTCCAGTCCAGCCAATGGGCAGTGGATAGGTCGGCCAGCTGCAATGCTCACTTGGCCGTTCTCTGTGATGCGCAACACAATGTTGTTGTCCAGGACATACAGCGAGTTGTCCATGGGGCTAACTGCTAGGTCCGTGGGCCACTCCAGAATCACCTGAAATACAAGACATAATTAGTTTGTTTTTTGTCACAAGATCAACATTATTATCCATTTGAAACAAAAAATGTAATAGCTGCTTACTCAAAGTAATCATGACTCATAATTGATTTAAATAAATACCCATTTTGCTAGCCCTTTTTCTGATTAATAAAATGCAGCAGTGACTCAAGCATAAGCCCAGCTCATGAACAGTAAAACACCTTCCAGATTTTCATGGTGGGATTGTCTAAAATCAGCAAGCAAAGAAAAAACAACAACAATGTAGTGACGACTATGATGAGGACATTTTCAGTCTAGTCTCGTATAGGCTGATATTCAGAATGACTTAGGCTGTGAGTAAGCTATAAACAAACTCCTGCTCTTTGAAGCTATCCACTGTTTCACTAGCCTTAGACAGACAATGTATTTTATTATTATTACTTTATTTTTATGCATCTTTCTTAATCGGTGAAATATATCAAGTTGAGGATTAAGACATTGGCTGGTGTGGAAATCAAACATGACATTTTAGTTGCAGGGTAGTCTCTCTTTCCATTATACTAGTTTGTTTATTTCAGTGAGTCAGAAATAAATATTTTTTTATACCTTTGGGGTATATGATATAGTATAGCTACATTTCTGCTGTACTAACTGGTGCTGCAACCTGAGAGAGGGGATCCCCATTGGGTGATCAATTAAGTGTATCAAATTAAATCAAAATGAAATAATAAATATTTCACACACAAAAAAATGGAAACAATATTAACAGCACCTTGAAAAAATAAAAAGTAGATATCACAATCCAAAGCTTTAACCCGGGCCAACCATTACAGTCTGCTTGTCAGAAACGTGTCAGTGGATAAAAAGCTTATTTGTAACGGCACAAATGACTGGCCTGGTCTTCAAATACATAAATGTGTCATTAAAACTGTCAAAACGCTCCTGAATTGTGCTTTTCCACAGGGTGATTAATAATAAAACACACTGCCTTTAAGGCTGCCACTAGTTAAACTGCACTGAGCCAATTCTCGAGCTGGGATGCCTGAGGATCATACCGTCTCGCCAAAACCATGTCTTTATTGGCTCAAACCAAATGACTTGGTTAATTAGCAAAAAGTGACAAGCTTAATCCTTTGTCTTCATGTTCTCTTATGTTCTTCCCCCTTCATGTTCACCACCCACACACACATACACACACACAAACACAGATTGCTTTCTCTTCTGTTCACATTAAAATGTTCTTATGCTGCCAAAAACGCCCTTTAATTTTCACCCTAGCTCCTATTTCTGTTAATGCATTTCTATTGTTATCTAACCTTTCAGCAAGACAAGAATATTTGTGATATCTGCTGTCGGGGTCATTTGGTTTTGACTGTTGCAGTCCTTCCTATCTACTTTTGAAGTGTTTTGTTTGTAGTCTGTCTTTTTGTAACCTGACCTGCATTAGAAAATCTAATTAAAATGTAAATTGGTTAGTTAAAAAACAAACAAAAAAAACACTGTTATGTCTGGTGTACACATGTAAGAGGTGGGAGAAGGTGGAGATCCTGCGGCAATTTCATTTTCAACAGTCAATACGCTTACAAGTTCACTTTCTGCACAAACAGGATATCGACACTGTGAATGCATCCATTTTCATATGATAGATGATGTGATTTTCTGTTTTTTATTTTTCTTCATTATTCATGAAGTCAGATCTCAAAACTCTAAAGAATGAAATGAGGAGGGATATTAATGTTTAAGTGCAAGGAGCTGCACTTCTGCTTTGAAAGTGTCAGAGTATTGTAATGTTATAACCTATTGTGTGGGGTCAGGACGCTGCTTTTATGTTTCCTCATTCGCAGGGAGTTGGTATAATTTTGTTGGACAAATCCAGCCGTTGTCAGGTGCTGCTGAAGAAAAGGTTTCATGTGCGGTGAACTCGCTAACGAGTGCTGCTTCATTATCATGTATGGTGTAAAGTGTCCTCAATCCTGAGTATTTCTAGTGGAACACTAAACACTAATTCAGCTCCAGCCACATCAAAACAAGCCCCCCAAACTGAGTAATTATTCTTCCCTCCATATCATCTGCCGTGACCTGAAAACTCATCTCCTCAATAAACACTTCAAGTCTCCACTTCCTGCTGAAATCACATCTTCCTCCTTGCACATATTTTCCTCCTGTACTTTCAGAGAAAATGCTCTGCTCTTGTCGAGTTGAGAGCAAAAACACAAAAGTATTTTTCTCTGTTTTTTCTTCACGAAGCACCTTATAATGTTTGTGTTCTAGGAACTGGAGCTTATTCCACTAATGTCACTATATGTTTCTCTGGAGATCTGTCAGTTAAATGTCTATTTTGAAATTTAATTTAACCAGGAAATTCTCATTGAGATTAAAATTGTGTCCTGGTCAAGACAGGCTGAAATAATAATGTTACAGACCAACATCATAAAGCAGACAACAGAAAAGATCTCACAAGATCAGAATTAAACAAAAACGGGATTATAAAACCATAAATACAATTGCCAATAAGAATCATTTAAAAGACTATATCCTTGAAACATACTGAAAAGGCTCTTTAAAAACAGCCTAAGGGCAATCTAAAACCATCAATATAAATAAGAATAATCTAATCCTATCGAACATAAATGAATTACACTAAAACATCCCGATTCTAATATTCTCTCAAATAGCAGCCAGAAGAGAGAGCATACACAGTTACTGCAGCGTTGATTTAAATTCCCAGAAAGAGACCCGTTTTTGCAATTTTAAATTTAATTGCAGAAGGTTCCAGACAGAGAGAGCAGCATGCCAAAAACCTCTTTTACCAAGTTCAGTGAAGAGTTTGGGGACTGTTGATAATAATGTAGACTGGGAGGTAAATTAAAAAAAATGCCCCTTGCTCTCACTCGAAAACCAGTTGCCCAAAGAGATTATCATTCATGAAAAGATGAGTTATACTGCATATGTAAAATATATGCAGTTATATAACACTGCATATCAATGATGAGTCATGTGTGAGCAAACTGAAAGAGGGTTAGAGGGGTGAGGGCAGAAGGTGGCGCTGTGACATGCTCTGTGTGAGCATACAGGCAGGGTTAACAACTGTCTGGCACTTGTGCATATAAAGTCACCTGATTGATGTCCATGCTGTTGTCACAGGTCAGAGGGCGAGCCGATGTCAGGTCGTTGGAACCGAGGAAAGTGGAGATGATGCCGTTCTGGTCCACTTTTCTGATTGTGGTGCCGTCAACAAAATAAATCAGGCCATTCTTGTCCACGGCGATGCCTGTTGACATCAGGTGGGGTGGGGGGGATAACAAAAAGAAAAAAAACCTGTGATAACATGAAAACATGGTAGATATGCGGCATCTCAGCTTGCATGACTCAGTGGACAGAACAAGATGGTTACATGTGTCAAGCTTGCCTTCCTATTATTCAGGTCACTGCAAAAAGCACAGCCATCAATTATTCACGGGCTGCTTTTCTGGTATTAAATAATTTCTCAGGCAGAAGTGGGAAAGGCTGTATTCATACGGTATATATGCACTTGCCGCATCTTGTAACCCTCCTCTCTAAAAAAAGGACCTCAGGAGGTGGGGGGTGTCAATGAGTGGTGAGTTTGAGAGATTTTTTGACATCGGCAATCATCAACAATCTGCACACCATTTGAGAAATGAATGAGCGAGGGAGCGGAAATGACAGCTTCGGCCAATTTTAGATGAAAGGGGTGAAAGACAGGCAGTTGCCATGGTGACAACTGTGGACTAAATTGTGTCAATGATTGAGTGTCAGCTCAGAGTTGTAAGTTGCAGCCGAGCCAGTGTGGAGTTGCAATAACCATTTGTCCCAAACTGGGAAAATACATTAACGGGCCACGCCAGCCTCCACATCGCTCTCCGTGTCACCGCGCTGCTTAATAGAGACCAGCACCTGTGGGAATTCAATCACACCTCACATGCAGGGAGACTAGTTTCCATTCTCCACATTGGTTTTTACATTGTGGTTTTAGGTTTAACTCTAAAGACTGATGTCAGGAACACGTATGTACAATGGGAGATTGTTGTTTAGTTTTTGGAGGATTTAAAGTGTTTTGAATGAGCTTCAGCTTCAGTTTTACCTCCAGAGTGTGATTTCTCTTTCAATGCAGTCTTTAAGAGCTTCTATGGAAGGTGAGTGGTTTGGTTTGACCTGTGGCTAGGTCTGCACAAGATTGCTTTCTGCTAAAACATTGACGAGCCGAGGGAGCCCACGGTGAATCCTTGGGAGCTGGCTATTTGACAGTCTGAGATTCTCAGACAGATGAAAAGTGTCACATTTGAGCAGAGTTCACCAAATGTCTGGGAGGAGAAAAAAATGGAGCCATCTGCTGTTTCTTCTCTGGTCTCGGCTTCCACCCACTCCATCATTAGAGTCGCTCCCTCAGATTGCCTTCACTCAAGCCTTTATCACCCAGCTGAAGCTGAGCTATTGCAGTTGGCATTCAGAGTGGGCAACAACTATCGCAAAACAATTCATCTTAGCCTTTTCATCCAGAAGAATTTATGGAAAAGTGAGCAATCCAACCACAAATAGCACAAATGGCCATGTGCTATTTGAATGCGGACAACTGGTTGTGCATAGCGGTTATCAACTTGTGGATAGCTGTCACTTCAAGCTTTAAAGGCCTGGAGACTTTCACACGAGCCGCTTGAGAAACAATCTTGAAGAATCAAGTATACATTTCAAAGGATATTTACAAGAATATCCAATTATGGAAAATAACAACAATAACTTTTTGAAAGGCAACAGTACACAGCCTGAATTTACAAAGCGTCTTTTACTTTTTCTTTTTTACAGTTAGCAGTCCTGCTTACTTTTACTTCAACACATGACCCACAACTCATCCATTAAAATAAGTAGAGTTGGCACAGACCCCAATGGTGCACATACATTTAAAGTTAACAGTTGCCACTCTTGACTGAGAAACCCATCACTGTGTCCCGCCCCTCCATTTGAGTACAACATCTTCATTAGTTTTAAACGATACCTTTGGGTCCAGTGAGAGAGGCCTCTGGAGCTTTGCCTCCATCGCCACAGTGGTTCTCATCAAAGGGCAGACAGTGCTCCCCGGTTCCTGCCACCACCTCTGCGTTCGACTGCAGATCCTTGGTCCCCGTTAAGGTTTTTGGACGGTAGATCCTCCGGGAGTTCGTGTCTGACACGTACAGCTGGCCAGTTACTGGATCAGTTGCCAGGTAATACCGGTGTGCCGGGTTGTTACTGCATTCAAGACAATATCTTAGTTATACACTATACACTGCCCTTTTCTTTCAATGCAGCCAAATAGTCCTTTAATAGTAATATAATTACAATCAAATCAAATGCAATAATTTGCAATAATGTGAAATAGTTGAAACAACCTCTTAACCCCAACTAACCCCTCATGAATTTTTTTCCCTCTAAATAAAACATTTAGAGTCAACAATATTAAAGAGATGATTCAATTATACCTCTCCAGAGAGTTAACAAAGTTGTGTAGATAGAAAACCCATTTTAGAAAATATTCTCCGAACATTCAAGGGACTGTAGAAAGGTGTATTGTTTAAATACTAACAGCAAGTCCTGCGTACTTTCACACATGTTTTAAAGTGTAATGGAAATACTGAACCTTCTTCAGGCTCATGTTTTGTTTTGTTTTTTTAATTGCATTAAAAGAGATGACAGAAAGTTAATGACAATGTTCAATCAGGTTACGTTCCTAGCATTTAAACTGTCATTAAGAACGTTATTTTCTAAAACACACACCATAAATGGCTAATGAAGCGTAACTGTTTATTTCCAGTCCAGTCGCAGCTTAAAATATAAATCTTATTATCAACTTGTAGCATTGTCATCACTAATGAAGTGAAGACGGAAAGAAGGTCTATTTTTAATGTTGTGGAAAACTGTGTGAAGAATTTCCACAGCAGGAAAAAAAAAAAAGGTAGAGCCTTTGTGAATGAAAAATAAAAGACAAAAGACAAAAAGTGAAACAGAGGAGGTTGAAAAGATGGAAGTCAAACAGAATTGAACAGGATACCACTGCAGTGGGCTTCCAGTTTGCAAAGCGAAAATGACAACTTGTGTGCCAGATCATTTCATTTGTTATCACTTCCCTGTGGAGAAAAGCCTTTGGAAATTACAGAAATGACTGGCTTATGTTAACAAAGTGCAACAACTAATGGCGTCGCATCTGGCTCTGCTTCTTTGCATTCTTGTCTCATAATGGAACCAACCCTTTTTAATTCAGGGAGCAAATGTGTCAAGAATTCAGAATAACAAAACTGATATTTAGACTTGAAGAAAGTCAATTAAATTACTTTTTTAACAAATTAAAAACAATGAAAAACGGTTGAATTAACCTTTTCTATTAAGTCAGAGTTGATCCATAGCAGGTGCTCAAGTGTCATTAAAGAGCTAAAAACAGAGGCAGTTAACATGAAAAATTGCTTGCTTTACAGTGCAGTCATAAATATGGCTTCTCTGGTTGTACTCCAGCGTAATGGTACCTCAGTCAATACTGGTTGGCTTTGAAAGTGGGATAATGTGACGGCAAAATAAATGTGGCAATGAAACATCTTTGTAAAATGATGAAGATGGAGTCATAAAACCTGACAGCTATTATGAGTCAAAGTAAATGCCCAAAATAGGGGGCTGCTATCAAGTTCCTATAAAGAATTCAGCAAGACGTACATTTGTAACCCTTTCTTTTACAGTCAACCTTCAGGGGGTGGACACAATAAATGAAACACCTGTATAACATTATGCAGTCCAATATAACAGCCCTGCAATAAATAATAACGTTGTGAAGCGTCCGTTGTTAAGACAGATAAGACAGGTAAGCTCTAAGGCTTTATTATGTGATCTGGTATATAATATTTTGTTTTATAACAGTCTGAACAAAAACTACATCTCAAAGGTTCCATCATACCTGTCCCAAGTTGTGGTCCAGGTGCCAGTTAGACTATCACAATGTGCTGTTTGCTGGCATTGCTTCTCAGGCAATCAGAAGCGTCCAACTGATCCATAATTCAATTAAATTAAAAATCCAATAATGAAATAATGCTTCTGCTAAGATACACTTAAACGTCTCTGTTAAGCTGCACAGAGGAGGGTAACGTGGGTAACGGTAGGTAGGCTTGCAGAGGAGCCAGCGCACACACCTCCCAAATCTCAACAATGTGTCGTGCCGACGTGTGCGTCAAGCAAGCTGATTGGTTCATTCAACTCTTTTGGGAGGCGGGCTCGAAACAGAGAAGAAAAAAAAATGTAAATGAAAGAGGCAGTTTCCTCCGTCATGTCTTTCCTTCATCTAATTCTAGCTGCTCAGATCTCACGCAGTACAGTTTTGATCAACGCCTGTATCAGAGTGTTTCCTTGTAGAGGAGATATATAAAGCTTTCCAGTGCAGTGAAGTGAGACATGACATGTTATCAGTCACCAGAATAAACTGTGTTTTGATTCTCCTCCAAAGGTCCATGTGGCTCTGATGATGACCACTGCTCAGGTCACTGTCAGTCCATGTGACTTATGTTTCTTTTAGGTTTGTTTTTGTGAACCCTAAGTGGACTACACCTAAAAGGCAACAGCAAATCTTTTTGTTTTTATTTTCTTTGGTCCATATCAAAGGAAACAAACTACAGGTGTGAACACACTCATTTAAAAAAACAGGAACTAAAATTAAATTAACTTGGCTGCATGAGCTCGGGAGTTTGAAGATGCTCATAACTTTTTTTCGATTTTAAATTCAAACAAGACTCACATATTCATATCACATACTCCCGTTCTCACAGCAGACACCAGTTTACTCTCCGTGGCACCTCTGGCCCTTATGGTCAAGTTTACCACTGGGACAACCTAATTGCCACCAATGTGCATCTTCACTTGATCTGATGCAGTTGTCTTAATCATGAATACAAAGCGGTTGTGTAAGAACCCTCTGGATAACAGCATCTGCTGAACACCATCACTATAAATGTAATTATTCACAGTGGTACCGTTTATTGCAGTGCTATTGAATTGGACTGCTATATTTACCTAACTTCCTTTTCTATGTTTATACCTTGAAATACTTTAAATATGCAAAGCAGTGTATGTTGTAGCCATTTCATGTAATTGTCACATTGCACAAATTCCGACAGACTGTGCACTCTTCCTCTTGTTTAGATGTAATCAAGCCATAATTGGCTTGTTATAATTACACATGGTAATCACTGGTGCTAAAGGCGACTGTAAAAGACAGAGTTATCCATATACTTAAAAAGAGAATGATAGAGATGATGATGTGAACAGAATACTAAAGCAACATGCACTGAGATAATACACCTACCTGTGTCTAAAGTCTTTATTTCTATGACAGGGTACAGAGGGAGCAGGGAAAGAGGAGAAAGAATCAAGACAATGAAATTGGTAAATCTTAAGGGGCTACTTTTACTTCTCATTTTCAAGGTTGTTACTTGCCCAATCAGACGGTTTTCTTGTCATAGGAATAACTTATAGGCTTGACTTGATTTAATGCTGAAAGCCTTCTTATTCCTCATTGAAACCATGAAGAGAAAGTGCTAACAAGGACACAACATTTAGCAATAACATAAAACAGCCTTTTTTCCCCCTCACAGTATCTACTGAGGAAAAAAACAAACAGCTGAAACTCAGAGAGTCAAAGTATCCCCTTGAGGAATCAACACAGCCACGAGAAAGTCGCAGGCAATGACAATCCGTCATCCAATCCGTTTGGCAGGAATCAGAGAGGCGGGACTGTGGCTGAGAGTTACAACCCACAGAGAGGAAAATATGCGCTCCTATCTCCATAAAGCCCCATCCTGCATTACCATTGTTTATCTCAGTTTGACCACTCATATTGAAATATTGATTCGGCCACTTGTTACTTTGGCCACTGAAGCCAGAATCTAAACACAGACTTCACGCTAACAGCACTTGAAAGATGTTCAGGGAATCCCATATGGAGTGTTTGAACACTTACATAAACAAGCATGCATTATACATACCACAAACTGAAACCACTTTGGTCTTTAAATGTTTGGAAGAGACTAACATCAAATTCAAAATAAGACAGATGTGGTACGTTATGCAAAGAAACTTGCACTTTTTCTACAGTACTAGTTTAAATATGCACTGCAACTGCCATCATGTGAACAAAAAAAGTCCTTAGTGTGTCTTTTATGTCGGACTAAATTTAATTTGGCAAACACAACAAGTCTTCATAGCAGTGCTTTGTGTTTCTCCTTGTAAACAGAGTAAAATAGTTGTTTGGAGACACAAACCATTCCTTAAATCATTATTTATCCAGGAAAGGGTTGCTGAGCATGCATGGTCCTTTCCTGCAGCTCCCTGCCTCCCATTCACACTGTGCACACATTTCCCCACATTAGAGAGCCGCCTATAATGGCTGATTACTGCACAGGTACACTGGCAGGTTCACAACATGGAGAGGAATGTTTTTCAATCACTTACCCTCTTAGTTTTTTGATATTTGGTCAACATCCACACGTGTAATCTTAACACTAATTTACAGAGTGCTTGATGTACAACTACCTGCCAACTTTAACGTCCTTATAAGGCAGTTTTCATATGTTTGTCATGTATGTGTCTCATGGAGGATGATAGCCCAATGTACATTTAATCAACATCTGCCACTTTGAAATAAGCCAACTGGCCGAATCAGAGTCATTGCTGAGAGACGCCAATTTGGCATGAGGGCGTAAATCATCCCAATTACATGCTGAAGACAGGATGTTTTTCCTAATTATGGAGACGGATAGGGAAAAGATTTCAAATTTATATGGGTAGGGGAGAGATGCATGTGACTGGAAGTCAGTCCACCATGCCACTTTAGCGTCCCTCTCCACACTGCGGACTAAATGTAGAAATGTAAAGTGCGATCCAAACTATTTAAATGTCCATATTTTCCATGTCTCAACATTTTTAGGGGTCAGCTTCAGGATGTTGCATGTTTTTGTTTGTTCTTGTTGAACTTGAGTTGGAAAAAATATATACAAATCAATATAATACATATAAAATCACTATAATGTTAATACTATAACACAAAACATGATGATATATAAGTATCATCTTTTTTCATTTCATCTTGACTTTATACAAACTCCATACAAATTCCAAGGTTAATAAAAACCTTGGAATTTGTACCATTTGATGATGGGACAGAGGTAAAGAGTCAACAGGTTGCATAATATCGACAAATCGACAAACTAGGTGTAACATGCAACCAGGCCTTGATCTTACCTGAGCTCCATGATACTTGTGACATTGCCAGATGGGTAGATGCGTCGGATGTAGTTGAAATCTCCGACGTACAGACTTCCATCGATGCCCCACGCCAGAGCCACCGGCGCCAACAGCTTGTTGCCTTGGGCCTGTCCATTACAGCTGGGGCACGAGATGCTTCTGCGCCGCCCGTTCCCCATGACAGTGGAGATCACAGGGGGCTGGAGAGAGATGAACTGGTTCTCCCCGCTGCCTTTGTAAAGAATGCCTGGGAAACAAAACAGCAGTTACTTCAATGATTGGTGTTTGTCACTGGTAGCAAATACTGGACATATTCCTCCAGAGATGCAGCTTCTTTTTTTTTTACAAGATCGACCTCGTCAAAATGAATTACACCGGAAAGGAAAGTACACATATTCAATTCACAATAATAACATTTAACATTAAAGAGATAGTTTGACATTTTGGGAAATATACTTGCTTGATTTCTTGCCGAGAGTCACATGAGAAAATTGATAACACTTACATGTCTGTGTGTTAAATACAGACCTGGAGCTAAGAGCTTAGCTTCACAGACAGGCAGCAAACAAGAGGAAATGACTAGCCTGGCTCTGTCTAAAGTTCAAATGTATGCCCACCTAATTAACGTTGTGTCTCGCTTGTTTAATCTGTACACAAAATGACAAATTGTGGTTTTAGAGTTATGTGCTGTAACTATTTCTTTCCCACTGCTTCCGGTCTCTATGCTAAGCTAATCTGGCTCTGGCTCCATACTTAACACTTAACTGGTACAGATCGTCTCATCGAACTCATGGCAAGAAAGCGAATGAAAGTATTTTACAAAATGTTCAACCATTCCGTTAAAGAAAGACATGGAATAAACAGAAGCCTTGCCTATTTAAATAACAGCATTCATCTACGAATCTATGAGGTGAATTAATTTAACTTGTGAATTCTCACATATACTGTGTAACTAATTGCTATTTTAGGGCTTATTAGCTTAATATGCAAGAATATCTTAAGACATTTATTTCACTTCACTAGTTCTTAATATCCACAAAGTGTGCTGTAGCTGACTCAGGTTATTGCAGTCTAAATGTCATTTCACCAACTTGGAAACAGAAGTAAAACTAAGGCAACTACATTCCTTTGGATCTGCAGTAACTAGACACTTTTTTTTTTATCATAACTAAAAAAGATTAATGAGTGAGGTGTTTATTACACAATTCAAGGGTGTTTAATTAAATGTGCTTAATAACTTTTACTCCACCATAATCCAACATTCTGTCCATAAATAATTTAAACACAAATACATCTATGACAGCTTTAAAGTATTGTAGATTGGGAATATGTTTTTCATAGAAGTTAAGAAACGATGACTTAAATTAGTTTTGTTTATGTTATTGTGAGTAAAGATCAGACAATGATTTACACACAGGAAACCTACTGACCATCAGTCCAACTGATATACCCTAATACTTCACTCCCTTGTATTATTATAGAACTGCTTCCTGAAGTGAAGTCAATTTCAAGTAAAATAATGTTCTTTTAACTTAATAGGGAGATGCTTTTCCCCCCCAAGTAGCAGAGATATGGTAAACATAAATACAGTGCAGTGTACCTCCCCCTAATAACAGTGCATACCTTTTCACCGAGGACTCACTCAAATGTGGTGAGTCACTACAGATTAATATTTTAACAAGAAGCAGATATAACTGGCTTTTTATGGGGGGTACTGATATAGTGCGACTCTCTTCAAAGGGGGGAAAAAACACATCAAAGGGAAGAAGTGCATGCTGGAAGCCCTTAATTATTCACATCCAACAAGTTGTTTGAATTCACACTGCCTCTGTCCTAATTAGTGGATCTATGACACCACTGAATGGCCACATAATGTCGTTCTCCCACAGCGTTATCCCATAAGCCATCGTAACCCTGGATGTATGTGAAATCGAGCATGCGGCCGCGCTGCTTGTCCCTTCTCTGATTAGTTCCTTTCATTGATTTAATTGATTGAAGGGCAAATTCAAATGAAGGCACGGTCCGGCGAGGCTCTTGACAGGACGATCTGACCAATCCGTCTTTTGTATTCGAGAGCATTATACATGAGCCTCTAACAAAGACAAATAGGTCCGGGGGACGGCTTTATGCGTGACGCCATCAAACGCGCGACCTTGGGACTTTAATTGAACTGTGATCCATGTGTCTGCTCACTGAAAGAAACGCAGTGTGATGAGAACTCTCACTGAGCTGAAAGGTTGACGCTGCACCCAGAAACATAGCTACAAATAACAAATAAGCTATGTAATGACTAGAATTTTAATGTCTGTTTGTGTAATAGCTCCTTAACATCCTCTGGGAAAACAAAGACGTTTCTAATATGCAGGAGCCTAATGCAGTGTGTAGGACATGGATCAGTTGCAGCAGTACAGCAGTTTGGCTGACGTTCAGCTTAGAAAAAAAAAAAAAAATTAATGGTGAGGTCATTTTGGCAAGCCGCCGTGGTCCTCTCTATTTACACTTCCATCCCAGTTTACTGTACACTCAAGTCTTACCATAGGCTATTAGACAGCGTAATGGTATGGATTAAATACACTAATCAATCATTGACTACCCCCCACGATCACTCCACACTTAGCATGGACGCTATACTCTTTCACTTTCATTTTCTCACACAACTTCTACCGCTCTTATGTGGTTCAACTTCGAGTGAGTGAGCAGATTATGGTTCAGTTTTCTTCCCTCAAGGACACTTGGTCATGACACATTACTGCTGATGATTGTTGCGAGGATCAAGCTTGTGACGTCTCAGCTGGAGTGCTGCACTGATGGGAATTTTGGCGTCTGACTATCCAGTGCCCCAGGCGGATGTGGGGGACTCCTACAGTGCCCAGACTGAAATGGCTTCAAAGTCATCCAATGTATTTAGAAATATGTTTTACTTTTATTTCAATCTGTTATCTCTTTTTGAAGCAGAGTTTGGGCAAAATCTTTAAAACTGTAAACATACTGTTGTTATGTGAGACAAGCAAGTTCTGTTTTTCTGCACAGACTGAAACAAACTAGTGCTGCTTCGACAGATTTTGCAGAGGAGACAAAGTCAAAGTATAAGTATGGCAGCTGAATGGATCAACCATTAGGGATGTGTCTGCTCATTGATTAGCGAACCAATGTGTGGAGGCGTGTTTGGGTTTTGGATAGAAGTTGGTGAAAGAGAAAAATCACTAAGAAAAATCTCTTGGCATAGTGAGAAAAGGCTTTTTAGAAAGTCTGAGAATCTGTTGTCTCTCTTGCTCCAAGATCACTCCAACAGTGCTCCATCCAGCTAGCACACAGCTCATAATGTAATGTAACTGCACGTCATGCAGCTTTTACCACATTATAAAACACTCAGACCCAGTTAGGCTCTGACAGTAATATGGAATTTGCCATATGATAACCGAAAGATATTGAAAACAATCCAAAATACAAATGTGTATGAAAATAAAAGACAGTGAATGTGAATGTAGAGACGTGCATCAACCGCGAAGGCCGTTTTCTATCATAGAAACTAAAGCAGAAAAAAAAAAACCTAGACAAAGAGTCCTTACAGAAACATTTGAGCAAGCAGAGGAAATTTCCGTTGTCCTTTTGAGCTGATAATTTATTATATGCTGTCACAAACTACAAGGCCACCTGTGAATATGTGTATTCACTCATTGATGACTATTTTTTCAATTGATTCCTTTATTAGAATCATTATAGAAGGTGATAATCTATTTGATAAAAGGCTAATTTGAGTCGTGTACTAGGAAAGAATGCCAACATCACAGCTTCCAAGATGACTAATGGTACAAATGCAAGGCAGAGCCTCCATACCTGATAAAAAAACTGGATTGCCCTGAGCAATGTCACCTTGGTGACACATAGAGACTACATAGATTGGTAGGGGAGGAGCAGGAGTGTGTCTTAATTGCCCCCTGTCCTTCTTTATTCTCCTGTGCACTGTGTCATTCTCTAAGATACCACCCAGGCTCCCACCGATCCACCATGATAGAGGCTAAAAGTGGGCAGGAAACCTCTCAGTGCTTCAAATGCAGCATGCATGCGAGCTGTACAGTAAGTACAGATCCGAGATACTGAGTCGCTGAACTCTGGCTGTGTCCAACAAGAATCGGCTATGTTACCCCCTGATAGAGACAGGCTGCAGATTGTGGGGAAAGCATATCCACTTGTGCTGAAGAAAGGAGGGGCAGGAGGACATGACTAAAGCACAGACACCGGCAATTTGCCTTATCTAGTTTGACAGACTCTGGAATGGAGGCAGACAGCTTTTGCTCGGGTCTTTTGCCACAAACGATGAGAGAAAAAGTCCTCAGATGTTAGAAGTGGAGCAAAAATGAAGCAGGAGTCATAACAAAGAGCGATAGCAAGTGTCTAGAGTTAAACCGCTGTGCAGCTGCAGAGGACCACCGCTTGCTAACATGTTGGGTGAGGACATTAGTCAAGGTTTACAGCATTAAAGAATCAATACTGGAGCAGCAATGAAGGCAAACAGTGATATTTGGATTCATCTTCGAGCCAACCGAGGATATCGAACGGCATTCCTTGCCCAAAAACCCATGTGGGCCATAAATCTCAAATGTCAAAAAGTGGCTGAATGCAAGACTGAATAATTCAGTTTGGATTGAGAAAATGCAGGGGGGAAAAAACTAGGAGCCCACTCACAACCTGTACGGTAAAAAAATTATATGTGTGAGGGCAAAGACAGATAGGATTACAGATTGGGTTATGATACTTTGGTATGCTAGTTTATACTGTTCACATCAAAGTCGCAAACAAATACCTTTCACAGTCTTAAAAGAGCCCACTGTCGTTGGGTTGAGCCAATAGGATTGTGGCATGAAACCCTTTTGGCAAATTGATTGAGCTCCTGTCAGACAGGGGTAAATGAGACAGAACAACACCAGTTTGCTAAACTATTTGTGAATCTTTTAAATTTCGTCAGACTTGATGCAATTTATTTTTGGGGCGGTGCTATAATAGGACAAGTGAAAAGTGTGAAAAAACCTCAGGGAGGCTGCAGCATTTGCTGCATAAGAAAAACTCGACACCATCTGGTTGTTGTTTTATTTCCGTCATCACTGTTTCCATGTACACATACAACACTGCACATGATTATTTTTCATGCACAGTAACATCCAATTTTCTGATAAATCCAGACACCCAGGACAGCTCAGTCTAATAAAGGATGTAGCATACATTAGCATATCACACGTACTGCACCTATCTGTTGATCACAAACGCATCTCACAACAACTACAACTCCAACTGTGATGCTGCCACAGTGAAGGCTTTGGAGATGGGTGTGCTATACTTTGAGACAGGTGGGATGAAACGCAAGCACCAGAAGCAGTCAAGCTAGAGGCATATTTCAGTGTTCTTTTACACACTTCACAAACTTCACGTTCTGGACGGCTTGACAGATTGGGTACGGCAATGGGCCCCTGTGTCTGTTCTTTTAATGTTCAACAAAGAAGCAGGACAAAGTAGCATCAAGGTTTGAACAAAGTAAAGGAAGACTCAGTTTCAGAAACTGGTTCTATGTCATGTTTTCCAGAACCGCACCCGACAAAAGACAGTTTGTGCAATCTCTGAGATGTGAGAAGACTGTTATACATGCAGAATACATGGATGATATTACTGTGCAAACCCACTGAGCATTGTGGGATGAATAGTGTTGCTCCTGCCAATTGTGGGTGTGCATGTAAGATGCTATAAAAGACTATATTCAAGAAGTAGGCATAATGGAGTTCTAGTTACATAAACATTCCTTGTTGAAAACACACCTCCTCTTGTTGCCAAAATATCTGGTAACAGAAATAACCTCTGAGGTTTACTTTGAGCTCCATGGACCGGGCCAAAGAGACACTGGCTGAAGCCAGATTTATAATTTTGTGTCAGGCGGTTGCGGAGGATAGGTAAGGAGGCTCTGAGGCTCCACCAGAGCTCGTGTGAACCTCCTCATAAATGTAACTACACATCTGAGCTGCAGAGACACCACACAGAGAACACAAGATCTTTGATTGGTCAGCTTGCGCTTGCATTTTCTCCTATTTGTTTCTAATGCCACTACAGATTAAGAGAATACATGAAGCAATTCAAAGTCGATATCAGCACCATGAATAAATATAAAAGGGGTAGTCCATTTTCACGCACAATTAGCCACACAAACACTTTAATAGTGTGCTGTTAAACCAGTGAACCTCATTAACCTCTTCAACCTCACGGGACCCGCTGGTGGTGCCTTATAAAGTACTACTATTTATTCACACACTGAGGTTGTGTCATTTAGGAACCAAGCCTTCGCAGAACTGCAACTGCAAAGCATCAGACATTGCACTTGAACGAAAATAAAGGAAATGTAATTTTTAAAGCTGCTGAACCAACCTGTTGCCCGATAAAAAGCTCACTTAAAGCTGAATTTGTACAATTTTGCTGCTTTTTGAGGAATTAACCTTATTTCAGCTGATCAGTACGACCTCTGAGTGAGTGAGTATAGGTGTTCAAAACAACTCTGCTGGGTGGAAGTTAGTGCAAAGGCATACTAGGTAACGCTCAGTGTTTTTGTAGGGGTGTTAAAACTGAAATCATTGCATATCAGGTCACATTGCCCCCTCGTGATCGTCACATAAAGAAACGTTTCATCTTAAAATGAGATTCTGCACTACAAGAAGGGAGGTTGATAAATTAGCACTTTCTTGCTCAATCTCAACATTTAAATGAAAAGTTACGTTTAAACATTTATCTTCCTCAGAGTGATGACATTGGGTTTATCTTTTCTTCAGCACAATGACCTCTAAAAACCTGATGATGGCTTAACAAAACACTATTTCAGGACAGTTCAGTCAGCATGCAAACATGCCTGCCTGAACCTGCTCTGTGACTGTCTAGAAACTGAGAATAGAACTGGTCCACATCTACAAATTATATCATATATTATATCTGTAACATTTGCACTGATTTACATTTTCTCTCCCTGAATAATGAAAATAAAGTTGAATCAGAAGAAAAATCAATCCTAACCACGCTAGGCTCCTCAGCAGTGATGCTATCGCTGTAGGGAACATCAAAGAAAGTCCCCAGACTCTGTGGCTCAAAGACACAAGAGTCTGGCTAGAACCTGGAAAACCATTACAACAGGCATAATTACCAGTTTCTCAGATGCATTTGTTTTTTCTTGCAAGATGTAACATATTCTGTTAGTGGCCAGTGAAACAGAAGAAATCATTTATTTATTTCTGGGTGCCATTTGGAAGTATCTAGATTTGGTGATATCTACACTATCTATCCATCCATCCACCTATGTATATATGACTTTGCAAATGCAAGTGGTTAAGCAAGTTTTATAAAGGGACAAGTACATTTGATTTAGCAAAGACACGCTCTAAATGCCCACTAAAACAAAATAAACATGCAGAAAACAACCAATAATAATAAGTATCCAGTCACAAACTCCAATCTGACAGTGTGAGACTAGAGACTCTGCTGAAGCCCATGACTGTAACCTTGACTATTTTCGAGATGAAAGGGACACAAATTGTGTTGGACAACTAGAACAACGATTGCGAACCGGAGTGGGTTTAATGTCAAAACAGCGGCCTGGCAAACTGACAATGCACACTACCCTGAGGCCCCCTTCTTATGATTGCAGTCATATTACTGCCTGCACAACTTAGCACTGAATTCTTCAGATTATAGAGAGTGACCCTTCTGGTGCTGTAACCCAGCAATGACTCAGCCCTGTATGTATATTTGATAGTTTCATTATGCATGTTTCACTTTCTCATGTCTCTGCACCAGCACGACAAAGACAAACTCATGTCCATTTAATGTACTTGGCGATTAAAGCGATTCTGATTGATGACGGAGCAAGAAATTAATTTAGTTTATTTAATTAATGCGGGAATTAAACATGACGCCTGTTCATCAAAAGCGTGAGCCTTCATGAGCAGCAAAAGGCCGTCTTCTTCCTAAAATAGCTGAGTTGTGTGGAATCGTATCGAGCCCCGCACCCTGGTGACTTAGTCACTGATTTATTCTGTCATTACTGTGAATGATCGGCCCTTCAAAACTCTCCTCTATTATCTGTAGATGGAATGACGAACCATATTTCATTTTGATTCAAGTATTTATGGCGGTGATTCAGGGTAAAGACCACCTGCCTGTAACCCTAAGAGGCCACCTATCTCTGCCCCACATGCACACACAAACACATATACTGTATATATGAGCATTTCCTACCGTTCTGAACGTCCAATATGTGGTGTTTGTCCAACATCCACCCTCCCATGTTGGAGGCATCCAGTTCATAGCCTTGTAACACCGCCGTCCTCTTCTCCCAGAGCACCACATCAAGGCAGGACTCGTATTCATATCCCACTGACACTGAAAGTAATGATGGCAGATGCCTATGGTGAACAAGGTTGCAACCTCCTTACCTGACACTTATGGCAGCAATGAGGCTTGTAGCCTATCAGACATTCAGCACACATTGTGGCTGTTTTCTGTATTTGCTGGTTCTGCTTTCGCTTTGACTGTGTCATTTTCTCCAGCTGGGATGATTTTACAAGACCCGCGGGGTCTCTGTGTCTCACCTGCACAGTTTGTATTTTATGTGCTCTCCTCTCATTTGTCTGTTTTATCTTGTGTAAATGCAAATAAACCACAAAGCAAAATAGCGTGTAAAGTGGCATGAATTATTTAAACAATAAGGACTCAGATGGAGCACATTATAGTAAATATCACAAACACTGTGATATGGTCGCAGCCATAAGCCATGAGTGAATCCCGTTGATTGTCAGGGCCGTGAGGTTTTTTTCTCTGTAATATATAAGCCGGAGTGCTCTAACATTCATCCTTCTTAACAAAATCCCTCAGCCCCTTTTCAGATTTTGAAAAGTTTTTCTGCAAAACATTAAGATGCAAGTGTTACTGCATGTAGTTCTGTAAATATGAACACACAGTAAGTGCATCCTAATGCAGTATAATGCTAATTAAGATATTCTGTAATGTATGATCTGATCAAAAGATTCTGTTATTATCTGTGGTGAGTTTTTCTTATGACTATTGACTCTTGCTGGATTTCTTTTCAAGCCACTGCCTCATAGGCAATATTTTAGTCGGCGCACTGCTGCTGAAATATCATACATGCAAAACAAAGAAGTCAGCAAAAGAGCAGTGGCCTTCAAAAATGCAGCACTGGGGGATTTCAGAATTTCACACCACCTGCTAAATCACATGGTAACAAAAGCAAAGGCAAAATAATCCTCAATTTAAAAATAATAAAATCAATCTTCAGAAGTTCAACCAAGGTTCATTGCCTGAAGGTAGCGCGAGCATCTGACAGTGAACCTACGCTTACACAACATCTTCAGTCGGCAGCTTCACAGCGGGTACTCACCCACAGCCTCTGCCAGGCCAAAGACCTTCTGATTGTAGGCGTCTGTTTTATCCCAGATGAAGGTGTATGAGAGGTCGGGGAAGGCAGGGAAAGACTTCTGGAACTGACGGCCCATGACGGCCACCATCAGGTGGACCTTCATCAGGCCAAAGGGGAGACGGTCCTGGGTCAGGAGCACCTTGAGGATGGGCTTGTAGCCAGCTGCCCTGGAGCTCAGGTACACCAGGTTGAGGTCACTGCCTGGTATGGCCACTTGCTCATGAAGAACCTATGATTTTAATTAGCAGTCAGACTGGTGCCAAATACACAGTGTGGAGTATAGACTTAAATAACAGGAGCAACAGGAGTTCGCCAGTATTCACAGTATATAATACATAATAATAATTCAGCCACGTAAGAGAAATTGTGTTTGTTGCCAGGGTTACACAGACATGCAGTACAGGGTAATAATGTTATATTCCATGCACTGCAGTCATACTCACTTTAATAATTGACAAGTTCTTGACCAGGTTTCACCTCAGACTGCCTCTATGCTCGTACTGAAGCATTTTCCAAATTCAGATTTTTGTTTCTCTCGCAAATGTTACACAGATCATTTTTTTCCTTATCAGTTTTAACAGCAAAAGCTGCAGAGTCACATTTTGCATTTAGGGATTTTCAACTCTGTTTTGAGCCAAATGGATACAAACCAAATCCTGAGGCATGTAACCTCCATGCCATGTGCCCCAGAATTTATCAGTATTACTGTGAGACAATTTATGGCTTAGTATTTGGGGAGACGCCTCAATTCAATCAAAGCTCAAAGGCAAACTGAGAGGCAAATCGGACTGTTTAAAATAAGCGAGAGAAGCCATGGTAAAAGGAAGATAACAGCATTATCGTAACTCTGTGTTTGTGTGTTTTCAACACTGCTGCTTGTAATGTTGGGATCAAACATTGGTCAAATTATTCAACACAATCAGATATGAGCAGAAATTGCAGAATTGACCATAAAAGCCTATAATGTGATCTCCCCAGGTCACCTCTGTGACAGCAGTCTCACCTGGGTTTCGGGGATGATGGGACTGTCCTCTGGGGAGGTCTTGTACAGAGTGGAGAGGGGCGTAGCCAGGATGAGGGGGTTGGGCCTGATCAGGCCAGTAAGGTAGCAGCTGGGTATGTCGTTCTCCTCCCGTTTCATCACCACTGTGTCCATCACATGGAAAACGTTCCAGGGCAGCCACACCGTACGGTACAGTGTCGGGAACGGGGCACGCTCGTAACTCAGCGTCAAAGAAGCTCCGCCGTTGGCCAAGAGGTCAAACCTAAACACAATATCATGACACCAAAATAACTGGATATTTAATTAATTAATAGCAACAAATAGACTGTATTTAGTACCATCTGCAGAAACAACTTATAAAAACTTGGGTTTTTATTGTCATAGTTTTGTCCATCTTTTCTATTGGTTATGATATCATTGTGCTCACTAAAGAAACGCTGAGCTCTGGGAACATGGTGTCATCACTACAATGATTTGAGATGTTCTAAACCATTTTATTTTGAGGTAAAACAAACTAAAAAACGGTAGGTAGGTTTGTTATTTATTAATTTTGTTGCTCACATAGACTTATAAGACTCTACACTGTGTTGTTTTTCATCAAGTTTGTAATTTAGGTTTGTGCCAAACATCAACAGACAATCTTTCCTTGTTCATCAGGAACAATTTGCGCTTAGCATCATGAATATTAAACTGTAATCTGTTATTAAAAAAATAAATAAAAATGAAGAGTTAACCTCACTAATCCAGGGGTGACCATGCAAAATGTCCCAATTAAAGATCTTTCTAGTGAGCCGCTGTTCAGGCATATTCACAAGTCTGTTTGAAAGTCAGATCATCTCATAATGCCTCATTTCACACTGTGTACACGCAAAACTGCGGTAAGCGTATGAGCCCCTTGACTTCCTTCCATTGAGCTCTATTATTGTATGTCTTTAACCATGATGTTTCAATTTTGCAAACAAATAAAGAATTAACAATAAAGGCTAGGTCACATTGGAACCCGGAAGGGACGGGGGTACGTCTGAGTCCCGGCTTATCTTCTCACTACTCATGTTTCTTGCTCCATCTGACTTTTTATTAAGCAACATTATAATTTAATTACTGAATGATGGTCAGAACTATGAAAATCAGGCCTCAGGTTGTAATAAACTGGAGTTTGCCTTTAAGTGCAAAGTAAATATTTATTACAGGATTAAGCCTGATGATGCTTTTTCAATGGAAGAGAAAACTTTCCCTTATCAAGTGTATTCCCTCTCTACAGGCTCCATATATCATTATCATTCACTGAATCTAATTTATGACTTTTGTTTAACCAGGCATGGTGTAAGAAGACACTTTATGGTTGGAGTTTGGTTTGGAGTCTTGAGTCTTAGGAGTTTCCTCTAGTGAACTGGTTTTAATTAGTACGACATTACTCAGGGAAAAGTTACTGGTTTGGAAATGAAGGGCGAGTCTTTGAAGTGCTGCTCTATATATTCGGCGAGCTCCACTACCCAGGGGGTAAAGCATCTGTGTGGTGACATTGCATGCATTCACATGCACAAAAACACACACACACTCACACAGATTCTGATGCTTATGCACGTCTCTCATGCATGCACCCACACCCACAATGACACACACACACACACACACACACACACGTTAACAGCCAAGCTGTGCAGCTGACCTAAAACAGCTTCCTTCTCAAGCTCTCTCCACTTTGGGCAGTGGGGAGCTCACAGCTGCAAGAGGCCAGGCTTTGATGCTGCCCCCCCCTTCTTAACACACTGAGCGGATCTGTTGGCTAACCAAGTGTGATTATCCCCAACCATTTATCACGCTCCTTGTCAGAAGAGTTACAGGGCGGAATATCTGAAGAAATCAGCTAATCCTCAGCTATCTGGGGACCCGAGGATTGTGCTTCATAACAACAGCTGTACAATTCTCTGCCACTCATAAGCCTTTTATTCCACACTGGCAACACATAAACACAGCCTGTATCTGCTGAATTTGAATGAAGGCCTGGTTCACTATCTCTGATGACCATCTGCAAAATAAAGCTCCTACCTGAGGTGAACCCCACCTGTAAAATATATGACATACGTTTGTCTTGTATGTGTTTGCACTCCCATTATTAAGGACCCGTCTGCGGTAACAGCAGCAGAAGGTCAGACAGTAATCCCATGTTTTACTACACTGCAGGCAGATTGATTCTACCCTTGCTGATTCAATGCATTTTAAACAGCCTGGTTCAAAATGGCCTCCACCACTGTGACATTTGCATGAGGAATTGTTCTAGGGCACAATGTGCTGCCGTTTCAATTTGTTTTGAGCGCTTTTTGGATAACTGCCAGGACGACTCTCCCACTGTTGGACAGCTTTTTCTGCATTTTTCCATACTGGTCTGGGGACAGCAGTCTTTGCCACAAATAAATCGTTCCAAAGGCAAAGGTTGAACCTGAGGGCTGAGCTAACTATGAGAGAGTGCTCATGTTTATTTGGACATGTAAATCAGTGTTGATAAATGCAGATGGATTTCTGTGTGTCCCGGCATGCCGCTAGCTGCTGATGCATGTGTGCACAGAGAGTCTCCCTTACATGCCATCTTGCCGTGTGATGGTGTAGCCGTACTCCCGGTAGTGCAGAAAAGACACGTTGACTCCAATCAGCGGCGTCCCATCTCCCGTGAGGACTTGACCCCGGATGACTGACGCCAGGCTGTGTGGGCAAACAAACACAGAAAGGGCTGAGTAAACAAACAATGCCAGCCGGCGTCAACACGCGGCCACGGCAGCGACGCTGCAAACAACTGTCATCCCTTTGCCAGCCGCACCAGCAGGGAGGTATGATTTACTGACCGTTAGGAACACACACGTCAGTGGTTGTTATTCATGAAAATGCCACCTTACAGAGCACCTCTCTGTCTCTGTTTACTGCTTTTAAAAGCCCATAATTCAGTGGGATGAGGTTTTCCAGACATCAAGGACTGTTAAGATTTTGCAGCATCTTGCACATGTATTGCAGCATTTATATTCCACAAGGACACAAAAATGGATGCAAAAATGGGTTCATTTTTTTTTCCCTCACACTTGAGCGCTATTTTCATTAAAAGTATTATTAGTTAGAGACAAAATGTGACACACAGAGCCATGTATAGCTCTGAGGGCAATTCAGCACAGAAAACAGTGGGCATCAAAGCTAAGAGTGGAAAACACACAGCACATTAACTGGCCAACCAGATTCACAGTTAAATTATCAAGTCTACTAAGCAAAGTCAACTTAGTAAATGATGTGTACAATATATTCGGCAGTAGGCATTTCAAATGAGGTTCATGAATGAGATATTCACAATGTTGTTATCACTCTGACCTCGCTGAATTAAGAATTTCCCCTAAATTGTATTTTTAAGAGGGTGTGATCCAAGCATGATTATTCTTGCAAGTACTTTTGCTTCCAAAAAAGAGCCTCTTGTCAGTGTCATAACCGAGTCTGGTGCTCGCGAGTGTGATAAATGTCTGTGGTAATACTTGTGATGAAAGATAATATATCAACAAGAATTGTGTTAGAACAAGCTCTTCAACTCGGTTACAGATATCCTCTTGATGTGTGAAGTTCGACGGCTGCCATGTCAAGAGCCACTTTATAGGAATTCAAAACAACAAAATGCAATGCTGGAGGCAAACTGTCACAAAGAAAAAATAAATGAAAAGGGGTTTGAAAAAAGAAATGCAATGGTATAATACAAAAGAATCGCCACAGCAGTTTAGAAAGGTGAAGTCATGTGAAGAGGAAATGCAATTTCAATAAAGAAATTACAAAATGTTCAGCAGTGGAAAAGTCAAAATGTGAAGGTTTTTGTTGGTTTGAAGTCTACGGAGGCAAAAACCTGCTCCCATTTAAAAAAAAAAAAAATGTAGGAGAGGTTTTCTGAACAAAGATCCTCTTATCCACCAGAATGTTCCACGTACATTCACACCTGGTGGCTGCCTTATATAACCCACCTCCTACTGCTGGCCAAAGAGCAGTGCCACCGGTGCAGGTGGGGGGGTTAAATGCTTTACTTAAGGCCCACCTCTATGGTAGTTAGTGTAGCATGGGAGAGCATTACTCATTCACTTTGCCCACCCAGATTTTCCCTGCTGGCAAATGGATTTGCCTCTGGTCAAAAGGCTCTCCACGTCCAGCATCCAACTCCCTGCTTTCACCTATAAAAAAACTGTATTTTCTTTGGCATTTTTTGCTTCATAAATCACAGACACGGAAGGTTCATACATGATTAAAGCCTCAGATATCCTCTGTGATTATTCAACGTGACTGCAGGGCCTTCAGGTGAAACTTGCCTGACGCTGCTTCTCGTTTGTATATTCTTAAGTGTGAAGTAATTTGTTAAGTCAGTCCTTTGAAGCTAAGAAGGGGAGACAATGCGATATTTCTCCATCAACATTTAATCATTCCCTACCTCTCAACCATAGAGCAGAATTTTAAGTGTTCCCTCTGCATTTGTCACTGGTGGGCAAAAGATGTCTCATTTTGCCACTTTATCTCTGGGTCATTACGTATATGAGACGGGGATGATCAACAGCTTTAGCCTCTCTTATTTCCCTCCCGCTCCACGCCTGGCACAACCATCTCCCATCCTTTATTTACCGGCTCGGGGAACAAGGCCACTTAAGAGCCCCGGCGAAGGTTCACTCTCTCTTCCCTGTGTCTCTATTAATCTTTTGAGAGGCAGACGGATGCCGCGAGAGCCGAACCCCCAAACAAACGGCAAGTCACACCACCTGCTGAAACCCCAGAAATGAATCATATAATTCATGCATTCTTATCTGTCTTTGTCTCACACTGGCTGTAGAAAAACACCATCTGAAAACCCAACGGGAGACTTGTGTGGGGACATGTGATACGGCTAGGGGACTAGTGTGTGTGTGTGTGTGTGTGTGTGTGTGTGGGGGGGGGGGCACTAAACCACAACACATGTTTTATTCTCTGTGCTATACAAGAGACAAGTTTACTGCCGAGTTCTGAAACCTGACCGCACACTGAAATCTGCTCCCTTTCTCTTGGCTTACACAATGGCTTCTTAAAAAATAGAAGGACAGGAGTGACCTCTGTTTCCCATCTCTGTACCGTTAAGACATCAGATACTCTACGACTAAGCATAACAGTCACCGCTGCTGTTGGAAGTCCTGATGCTGTTCTGGCATTGTTCCAGAGCCTCAGAGACTTTTTTTATAATGTATACTCTGCAAAGGCTGTCAATAAATTATTCAACCTGTAACCTCAAATGAATGAATGTTTGAAAAATATGGGTCTCCAAATAAACTCTGCCACCACTAAATTCTAATTCATTATCTGACTCTTTCAAAAAAATATTTCAAGTAAGCAGTGTTGATAAGATAAAGTAAAAAATTTAATTTTAATTTTTAAAAAATTAATTTTGTCAAATTTGGTGGTATGTATGTTTGCAGAGCCTCGTGATATTTTTGACCATAAAACTAACTTCTACAAGGAGATAAAAAAAAGGCAAATGGATATTTTGAGCAAGAGAGCTAATGCCACTGCCAGACATGAAATCGACAGTAAGCTGAAGACAATGAGGATGAGGATTACTGAGAACTCGGCTGGGGGGGTGGGGGGTATGGCCTCATTCTATATTTTCAGTAAAGCATGCTATTTACATAAGGATTACTTTAAACTATTGGAGGAAATATTCCCAAAGCCTTCTGCACACAGTTGGCAATCATTTCCCTCTCCATCAGTCACAAAACAAACTCTACTCTGATTCTGAACAGATGTGAGAGGTTTTGGTGAAAAATGTAACTCTTTCTCCTCAGTTTGCACTTTGATGTAATGTATTCATTGGGTATGGTATTCTCTTCCTTTACATCAAACCTTTTTCATCAGTGTCTTTGGATGATCACCTTAAAAGTTTCATTCTTGCAACAAGCTGAAGAAAATGCAATGTCTCGTGGCAAAGGTTTCACTATGAATAAAAAGACACCAGAAGGTCACAGGTTTTACTCAATGTCAAAATGTCTGTGAAAGACATAAAATCTCTCTCTGCTCTGCAGGTAGCTACTGTGGTTAGTGTATCTACGTTTTTTTGAAAGAGATGAAAAAAAGAGTCTACAGCCATGCTAGCAGCTCACACGCCAGTATTGTCATATTGTTTACCATGTTCACCATCTTAGTTTAGCGTGTTAGCATGCTAACATCTGCTGATTGGCACAGAACACAAAGTACAGTTGATGTTGATGGGAATGTTATTAGACCAAAGTATTGGACAAATTGAAATTTTGACCTGATGATAGAGCGAGATTGGAAAGTTAAGGGATCAGCATCGTTATTAAAATTCATCATGAGGGGAACATGAATGTCTACCAAATTTCATGCCTGCTGGCAATCCATACAATAGTTGTCAGGATAATTCAATGAAATCCAAAACAGGGGATCTCCAAAGTCAGTAGAATTCATCCTCTGGAGACCATAATTGTCTGCAATAGCTGTTGAGATATTTCAGTTTGGACCAATGTGGACTGACCGACAGACTGACATTGCCATCCATAGAGTCATGCCAATAGCACTGTTAAAAAGTAACACTACTGAGTCCTCAACAGACCATCAAAACAGAAAACGGGACCTTTATGAATTGTGAAAACAAAAGAAAGCACTAGAGACTGTAAAGCAGAAAATGTTTGTTATATAATACCAACAATACTGTGGGTCTAATTTCTGTAAATGTTGTACCCATTAATAACATAGGAACCAAAAATGCATTCACTCTAGTTTGATGTTAAAGTGCAGAATACCATTAACTTGTTGGCTCTTTGCTGACTCGCTGTGATGGGACGGATTTAACGTGGTTTTCTGTTGGAAAATAATTTCTAGAAAAAAGACCCTTTCAAGGAAATATCAAAGAGAAGTCTATTTAAGTGTGTCGGCCTCCGATATTCAAATATACTGTGTGATGGGCGGCCCGCTGATGATCAAAAAAAAATGGTTCCTGATAAAAGATATACATTAATGTGCAGTGAAAATGGTCTCTTCAGTGAAATGTTTGCTGTGCCTTCCTTTCCAATTCAGAAAACCACATGGTGGTTATCTCAGTGTAAGAAACCTACTCTTTATGTTTTCACAGTCACAAGTGCTGTTTTTAAGCAAGGGAGCAAGCTCGCTCTTGAGCTACTTAATCTTGACTGGTAAAAGAAATAAGCGCTCCTGGCAGCGACACCAACGTAAACACACTTGTCACTGTGACTGCGAGACAAAGAGATGTGGGATTCTTTGACGTTTTTGGAGTGGCTGCACAAACACAGGTGTCTCTCTCAACTGGTAATGAGACAGCAAACAGCTAACGTGACCCAAATAATTAAAGAGCCGTCAGTAATTCATCAAGCCACTTACCTGCTGTTGAACGGGTTATCCCAGGGTATCACGTGACTGCCGCTGGGACCAATCAAGAAACTGACGCGATCATAAAAGCCCTTGGATGTGGGCTGGGCTGAACTCTGGCCCTGGCCGGCGATGGCAGCGGGGTCAGGCGATCCGCGACAGTAGGTCTGACCCTGGCAGGAGATTTGAGTGCAGCAGTCTGGGTCCATGCAGTCGACGAGCCCATCTGGAAAACAGGATGGACAGTCGAGACAGGGAGGGAAAAGCATTGTTGACCTGGATGCATTAGGAAGCGTGCGAGCGTCTCCATTAGTGTGTTGAGCTCTAGCGCGCACGGATGACTCCTAAAGTGAACTTAAGTTCATTAAAATGACAGCAGAGATCCTGAGCTGACATGAAAGCATGAACTATTTCAAAGTATGTCATCTACTGTAATATGAACCTCAAAAGTTCTGGGCTTGTTGATGAGGCTGAGGAGCAGTTTAGCTCCAGAGTATTAATATATAGTCTCAACTACTCTTTATAATTGATCTACTGTATATTTTAACGCATGCTGTTTAACAATCTGCTTTGCTACAACATTTGCATATTCTTTCCAGTGATGTTTTATGTATGATTGATTTGTTTTGTTTGTTTGCACTGTCACAGAGGAGCCACATCAAAGCCAATTTTCTGTCTTGCACAATAAGAGATACACAGACAAGTTTTTCTGAAGCTAAAAGACTATTTGTACGAGGCTTTTACTCCTTCCTACCTCCCTCGTTATCCTTGCCATCTGAGCAGAGCGTTTCGGTCGCTACATCGCATCCCAGCCCTCTCCATCCTGACTGGCAGATGCAGTGCCAGACGTTCTGATCCAGGACGCACCTCCCGTTGTTGTTGCACAGCCCGGGGCAGCCGTCTGTCAACACATCATGTACGTGTCAAACAGCCGAGCAAGTAAGAACAAGGAAATCAGGAGGAGAAGGAGAGGAGGGGGGAGAAGACAAGAGCGAAGGGGGCATTTAGAGTGGACAGGGGCAGAGGAGGGACAAAAATGATAAAAGACAGTATTGAGTGAACATACAGTACGATACACCTCTGACAGGACTGAGGATGTAGGGGAGGGTGTGAGGAGTTACAGTCGTTTCACATGAGTTTCAGGAGCATGTAGAGCTACACTGAAAAGTGAAATGTTTGGAATAAAAGAGGGGGGAAACCTGCTGAGCTGTTTACTTAGTGTTAAAAGGCCAATGGGAGGCACTGTGAATGCATGTTGAGTCTAATCCTCACGGCAATTGGAGTTTGAATGATTCTTTATGAGTTCAAGTGACTTGTATTTTGGTTGCATTAAGTCTCATAGTGTGATTTTCAAATCAAGGGCTGCCTTGGAGCCAGACCTTTGAGTTTTCTTTTTTTTGGATTTGAATCAAGATTTAAAATGGAACCCTTGTGAGTTCAAAGTTGCACAAATCCCATTTAAGAGGCTGAGCATCAGTGGCTGTCTTGGAAGTTCATTGCTTTCGCCTGCAAATAATTAAGGAAGGAATAGCCCATTGCAGATGTTAGAAACACTCATGTGAAGTAACAGCAACATCAAAGGGAAAGGGAAGTATATATGTAAATAGGGGAAGAAGTGTGGGAAGGAGGGGGGAGGATCTAGAGCCTTCATTTACAGAAAACAGAGCACTTGCTGCCAGATCGCATTCCTTCTAGTGGAGGGTGGAGACAGGGAGCCGAAACATGACTAAACCACACCAGTTTTGGGCGTTTAATCTGGCAGACACAGGGAATTAAGACAAGGGGGGGAGAAGGGACCGTGGAGTCTGTGTGAGACTGGTTAAGACGGACAGGAGATGAGGAAACATATCGGGGGAGCAGGATCACAGCAGAAACATTATGATCGACTTGGACATAGAACAGGTGTATAAACGCCGTGCTAGGAAAGACAGAGAGCAGGGAGGGATTGTTCGTGACAATCTCCCTTGGGGGGGTAGTGGTTCAATTTACCTTTATATCCTATCTTGACTGCTCCTATTACACAACCGAGGAAAGGGAAACATTTGGAAAAGAAAATTATTTATCTCTGAGGAGGCAGAGAGCTAAGACTGACAAACACATTTACTTATTGTAAACTTACAGGGAGCACAAAAAGTGGAAACGGTTGCTGGCATAAAGCTGATGTACCTGCCAACTTGGTTTCAATATTTAGAGAAAAAAAAGCTTTGCAGGTAGTTTTTTCCCCAAGATTATTGTTGTCTTTGCCACGTTTTAGCTTCTGCTCTAATTTCAATCTCTGGAAATCACAGAGTGATTGAGCTGAACAGCTAATACTAAGCATGAGTGACAAGATATGACTGGAAAGCTGCGAGCTCACCCTTTTTTTTTCTTTTTTAACAGAGTTCACATATTTTAAGCAAAATAATGGTGTTCAGCTGGATCAGAAAAAAAAACATCTTGCATGAAGAGTATAATTCTCAAGCAAAGTGAAAAGTGCTTTTTTACCTGATACTCTGGAATCCAGGGCTATACATGTAAGCCAAGAGGGAGTTGGAGAGAGACAGATAGGTAGGCAGACAGGCATACAGACATAAAATAGAAAAGAGAACGGATATAAGTAGGAGTCAGGCAGAGAAATGCAAATAGAAAAACAAGTAGAAAATTGGTTTGAGAGAGAAGAAGAAGAAAAGAGACAGAGGCTGCAGATTTAGATCAGTAGATTTGTAGTTTAGTTGCAGTAAGGGGGAGAAATCCAGTATTTGACAAACGTAGAGAGTAGATGTTAATTAAAGCAGCAAGTGATTAATCAGAATTATAGATGCTTCCATGGTCAAAATCACCCCATCTTGCTGTTAGATGATGATTATATATAATTCTGTCCATAGGAAGCAGCCTAAATGAACTCAGCATCTTAAGCTCAGTAAAATATTCATTGTTAACACCCTCCATCTGCTTTGCTTTGCCAAAGCAAGACAGGCCAACACAAAGAAGAACACACTGTTTCTCTTGATATCCGAGTGTTATAACACTCTTTGTTTTTCAGACTATGTGAGCCTGTTTCATCTGGGCCTGCTTCAAAACATTTTACTGTCTGCTTGTCAGGGGATATGTAGCCTCACCCTCAGTCTAATATGAACGCATCATGAAGCAGCATACTAAACTTCTTCTTTTTTGTTCTTTCAATTTTGCCGTCATCTCCACTTCAGTGATTTCAACAACTGCACGGCAATGGAGCAGCAGTACACTAAGACGAATCAAAAACACCTTAGTGGTAAACTGCATTGCTGAGAAAGCAGTGACAATGGGTTAAGCCTTGCATATAAAACAGGATCTAGATGCTTGTGACAAAAGAATGGTCAAGGAAGTCCTCTATTCAAGCTCTGGCCATGTAATGTGATTAAAAGGCGCTTTGTGCAAATGCCGGTTATTCAGGGTTTGAAAGACAAAATAAGCTCCCGGTTCTCCAAGAAAAGGTAACGCACTGCCCATTCATCCCCGCTGCATCCAATGCAAGGAGTTACTTTCCTGACAGGAGCCTTAAACAGGAGGAAAGAAAGAGAAAATAGATGGTGCACTGTTGGCCCAGAGGAGGGAAAGATTAATAAGATCAGGAATGTGACCCCTCCAACAACTCCCTCACTGCAATCTCCTCTCCCCCCAGAGACGAATCCACGCTGTGGACCGGGGATTGCCGATGAGAGAACTTGTAAATACATAATTAGGGTTCAATAGTTTGGAGTGCCAGATCTTTGTTTCACAGGGAATATGTCGTCATTGAGAGGTTGGAGATGACACTTGGGGGAATGCTGTTTGACGCGGCGTGTCAGGGTTTAACTACGGGACCTTTGACGGGGGTAAGGTGTCGAGGAAGTTTGAGTTAAAGGTCAATAGGAAGTGACATCTCAGAACTCATTATCCTCATTAATGCCGGGTGAAGCACTGCCATTTCAGAAAAATGATATTCCAAGGAGGCCTACCCGTGGCTTTCCGGCTCCCTAAATACCTGCCCTTGACTCGCTAATACAGGAGCATCTCTTCAGCAGTCTAAAAGGTGGAATATCTAAATGGATGATAGAGAAATTACAAAGTGGATGAAAAAAAAAAAGATATTTTCAACAGAGAGGAGAAAAGTGAAAGGTATAGCCAAAACCAAGGATATGTCACGTGTTTTCATCATTTCTTTTTAACAGTTTCATTTAAAAAAAAAAAGGTAAAAAAAAAACAAACCCAAAAAACCCCAACCCAAAAGAAAAGAAAAAGAAGATTTTAACATAAATACATTTTTGTGTAGATTCTCTAAATTGCCACAATTAAATATTGGTTTAACACATACCCATACCATTTCATTCAAACTTTTACATTTACCGCCACAGTGTCTGGAGATACTGGAGCACTGGCCAAGAACAGGAGGTATGAAATATGTTAAGTAATAGTGACCACGGCGAGTACTCAAGGAAAAACAGCAATATCACAACATAAATATACTCCATTACAAGTAAAAGTCCTGTAATTAAAATATGAAGTAAAAGCACACCAATATATACTAAAGTAAAAGTACTTGCAAAGTAAAAGGATGCACAATGGCCCCTTTAGGAGTGTTATATTATTATATATATTATTCAATTGTTTTCAATGATGAAATAACGTGTAAAATGTTATATTGTTGCATCTGGATGAGGTGGGTACAAGTACAAGTACCTCACAATTGTCACAATGGCCTGGCCACAATGTTTGATTCAGTGACCTCTGGAAATTGAACTGCAAGAAACACATCAGTTTACTCCTACAGTAAGCACTGAACATACCATCAGAAAGTACAAAGGTACTTGTTTGGAGTAAGTGGGCGGCAACAGAAGTGTGTCATGATCTGCTTGAAACTGCTCGGAAAATACTGACATTCACACTCCAAAGTTGCCCTTTTAAGTCTGTCCGTGAATGCATTTCCTCTGTAGTTGGTGCCCTTCTGTCATGTGTGTGTAGGTGTACAGTTCTGTATGTGTCACTGTGGCTCACCGATGGTGCAGTGTTCACCCGTCCAGCCCTGGTGGCAGTCACACTTGCCCTCTCGGCAGACTCCGTGGTCGATGCAGCGTGGGTGACAGTCCCTCTGCTCACATTCTGGTCCTGTCCAGCCTTCCTCGCAGTGACACACACCACTGATGCACGAGCCGTGGGGACCACAGTCCACAACACACACCTCTGTCGCAAAAGAAAAAGCCATGGAGACATGTAGCTTCTGTTCTGTGAAAAGGCACTTTTTTTCTTCTGCAATGGTGTATTTTTGTATTCTGTGTAGATGCATCTGCCACTGCTGAAAAATGCTCTGATGTCTGCTGAGAAGTGTTGACTCCCTCGGTTAAAGTGGGCCAATAAGTTTTTACTGTAAACAAGAAATGTTTTAAACACTATTCCTGAAAAATGTGTCATAGAAAATCGTGTTATTGTAAAGGCAAAAAAAGATGCGATGTCTGATAATATTTCATGTGAAGAGACTCCAAATAACTGCCATCTATTAAAGGGAAATTTAAGAAGCATTATTGTACATGGGAAAAATATCAGGACTTTATCGCTTTCTGTTGCTTTTATGGATACCAATGTACTTGTCAAGTACACAATTCTTTTTTAAATGTGTGTAAAGCCAGACATATAGTTACAACATGTCAGAGCATTGAAATAGAATCCCCAATCAACTTTTATTTGGCTGCCAATTTGCCCAAATAACACAATGGATAGTTGAGAAAGAGAAAAAAAGAAGATAAATCTTCCTCTAAAAAGTATGAAATGAATCTTGATAGATAGTGTTATTACTTTTATGGGTTCAGGAGATAATAAAGTCCCTTAAAGTGTCAGTGCTTGACATTTAATCTATAAACCATGTTCTCCACAATGCAGCACAGCAACACACTGTCAGCTTGCATTAAAACCAGTTCACACGTAATGAGCGCATGTTAGACGGCACATTTAAGAGATAAAACTTTAAATAACACATCTAAAAAAACACACTGTGCATTGTAATGTGTCCTTATGATGGCAGATGGGTGATTTCTGATTCAGTTTACATCTATTCTATGTCAAATTTATTCAACAACAAATTCTGGAGGACTTTAATTAGCTTATCAGCAAACGGATCCAATCAGTGTAACAACCACTTTTTTTCCCATCTGAAATGACATCAAAGCTTATCACACAAAATGTAAGTGTTTCTCTGAATAATCACAGTGGAATAAAAGAAAATACTTTTCTTTCCATGCCCACGCAAGAGCAACACAGGTTATTATTGTCAATTTTTGTTTAACTGATATTTATCAAAGAATCCAATAATTTCGTAAGCCACTTTATCTCTCCAGACGCCCTAAAATAAAACAAAAGCTGTCATCACTCAAAAAGTCTGAAGTCAGAGCACAAGACCAGTAAAGCACAGCAATTACTTTGTGCATCTAAAAACCTCCAAAACAAGCACTTTCCAGGTTTTACATATTCTGGAAGCTCATTTGCATGGAGCCTTGGCAGACTGAGGCGAGAGTTATGGATTTAAGCAGGTTCTTATGTCTGGACTCTGAGAGATGTTAGATCAACATGCTTTCTTCAAGTATGGAGCATCGGAAACAGCAGAGCAGCTGTTATGAATCTGTGTTATCTTCAGAAAAATAAAATTCAAAAGATTGAATCCATGGGTGGTAAGTAAGTCAGGTCTGTACTAGGCTGAAGTGAACGCTCAACAAGCTGTGGCTGCTCTTGTGAGAGAATAAGAAATGTTCATTTACTGGAACCAAGAGCTTCTATCAAAGCTTTTGAGCAGAAGAGCCATAAAGCTTTCTGCTGTGACAATAGCCGTCAGTGTGCTAGAGGAAAGTAGCTCAAGTATGTCCTCAAATTTTAAGTGACGATGATGCTCCAGGAAATTTATATAGCCCCATAACCGAAAAGTTTGTGACTTTTTAAAAACTTGGTATTGCCTGCAGGGAAAGCAAATTAGTCCAAGAGATATAATTCTGCCAACCAAAATGTAATAAGTCATGGATTAAATATCTACTCATTTTGTTCATGTATTTTTTATTTTTGTTATTTTTTAAGCCAATCTACCCCCACTGCTTTGCCCAGCCTCTACTGAGGCTCCTTTAGCTGTCTGTTTCCAGCTCTCTGAATAGAGTTTTTCTTCGATTGAGAGACCTTGGATGGTTCTGATTAAGTCGAGCCGACACTGTAGAATATTAAGCATTCCTCTGGAGGGGAGTCATTCGATTCCAAAGGGATACCTCCTTCCCATAGAATCTATGCAATCAATTTTTCATTAGTGCAAAAGTGTTTATCTGCCTTTAACATGCCCCTGACTCGAGCTGGATAGGGGTTGTGGGCGGTCGATCCATGCTACTCGCTTGTTAATTAAAGTTTATTTAATTGAAGAAGAATCGCAGCATTAATTAAGAGGGAATTCTCCACCCACCCAGGTGGGTAAACTTTCTAACTTTCGGACAGCACCGAGGGTAGCCTCGTCACTTCCATTACTGGCAGGCCTGAGATATCTTGCTGAGTGAGGGGATTGCGTCTGGAATTTTGAAAACTTTAACAGAATAACAAATTGTTCTCTTTTAAAAATAAAATAAGGTGAGACACAAAAGGGAAAAAAAAAAATCCCTGTTCACCAAAATAATCATTCTTTCTGCTTGTGCACCAACCCACCCCGCTGCATGCTGCTTCAAAAGGTCTGAACACCCATCTATCATCTGAAACGCACCATCCAGCCTCCTTATGACTTCATTTTCAGTTGAATTTCAGAGAAAATCGTTTTATATCGACAGGAACAAACTGCAACTTCTGCTTTTAATTGTGCGACTCAGTATGCCATTGTGTTTCCCTCTGGGTTTAACACACAAAGAATGAGTCTATTCTGAGCGGCAAAACAGCGCATAAATCACCTGAACCTCATGCACAGATAACAGATGGGAGGGGCCAGCCTTTGAACTAACATGTCACCTACCTGTGTCGAAAGACAGACCCTGTGAATACAAAGCTGGTAACAAATGAAGAAAGCCCTGCTGCGAGCAGATGGGAATAAATGATTGTCTCCTCTCCTCTAAAAAACCTGAAGCTGCTATAAAAGGACACTGGCAGTCTGAACAAATCTATAAGTTTATTGTAGAACAACACACATTTGTGTTAAATTTCAAAAACAACATATGCTTGGTCGTAACGTGTGGAGCCAAAGCTTTGTTGTTAACATATGCACTGAGTTAAACCAACACGTGCTACAACAAGTGTTGATTACCGTAACTTTAACGTCGTGATCACACCCACAGGTTGATTTATTTAGTCCAAAACCTAATGAAGCAGTTGCATTTTTGCAATTTGTTCATTTAGGTCCAAACTAACAAAATGAAGGCAAATCAAAACAATTGTCACAGGGATTTGCACATTGCTTGATAATAAAAATCAGGTCTCGTAACTCCATTTAAGCAAAATCAGACTCAGTTTTTTTATGTAACTTCTGTGGTGAACATACGGCAGTAAAGAACACAACATGCATTAACTAAATATGAGCAGCAGTCCAGACTGAGGTTTTGGCCTCAGTCCTTTCTTTCGTTATACAACACTTTCCAAGCATGAGTGACTCCTTGCTATCAGATGTCAACATCCGTCTCCTCATACGCGTGAAAGCTTTTGTTTTGGGTTTGTTGTATGTAGTGGGTTCAGGTTACTTTCTTACTCCTACTTTGAGGATATCTGAGACTTTTTGAGGCATTTCAGCACGTTTATGTTGTACAAAAAGACAGTTAATGTTCTCACATGGATACATTAATCAAATTGCTAAAAAAACTACAGAGTGCTTGTTATGAACACACCCTCCTCATCATAACAACACTTTCTTTTCATTGTGGATTTCTTGTATTAATGATAATAAATACTTCTGTCCAATAATTTCGCCCCATCACACCAAAGTAAAGCTTTACTGAAGGTGATGTAGGAGAGATGTAACCTAGAGCTCATAAAACACAGCGCTGACAGTACGGTAACATGTATACATAGCTCATGAGATGAAACACTTCTGTCAGTCAGGCTCCCATTCATCATCTTTGGAGCAAATCCAAACTTTTCAATGAAGAATTTTGTTTCCTTCATGTGTACCTATGGGTGGAAGCTGAACGTTACTGATTTTTCTGTCTGTATTATTCAAAGTGTGACATTTTAATTTAGGAAAACAAATTGTTCGGATGTTCACTAAATGAAATTTCAAAAACTAATAATTAATTACCTAAAACCTTTTAAAATATCAGATTAATCATATATCACATTGTTTTTCTCATATTTACAGTTTCTTGGATCCCAAAGCTGAATTATTATATTCTTTGTTAATAAGACACCCACATGTAGACAGAATGTTCTGTATGAGAAAGAGCTTTTATTTCAACTTAGTCTTTAAATATCGGCTTATATATCTGCTGTTGTGGACACCTGGTGTTTGTGGTGTCTGTGCACGGCAAGGGGGGAGTTTATTTGAAATAAGTACAGAAGAAATTTGGTGCCAATTACTTGTTAGAGAAAATCAAACACTACCCACAAAAACAGTGAAATAACAGACATTATAGAACTGACTGCACTGTTGGCAGGGATTTGTTAGTACAGTAAAGATAACACTGCAGTAATGGCATGAATAAATGAATGAATGGAATAAAAGACCTTCCACATTACAACTCTAATCAGATTAATATGTCCTTTAATTCTTTTAAAGCCAATGTGTAGACTTTTGGCGGCGTCAGTGATTGTAGCAGAAAAGACACAGATTGGCGCATTTTTCTATAAACAAGAACTTATGCCATCAGAATACTTATAATCACATTAGAGCTGAGACAATTAGTTGATTTATCGATTTGACTAATCGAAAGAAAATTAATCTGCATTTATTTTGATAATGAATTAATCATTTGAGTAATTTTTATTAATTAAAAAGCCAAACATTACCTAGTTCCAGTTTCTTTGTCTTATTGTGATTGCTACTTTAACATATTTGGGTTTAAATTTGGGACAAAATAAGCAATTTGAAAATGTCAACTCAGGCTTTGGAAAGTGTGTTGGTCACTATTTTCTGACATTTCATAGACCAAAATGTAAAATGAGAAAATGATTGGTAGATGAATCAATAATGAAATGAATCGTTACTTGCAGCCCCATGAAAAGGCTACACAGCTTTGAGTGATGAAAAGAAAGTGAAACGTGTTCTGACCTATGGAGCAGTCGGCCCCCGTCCAGTTGGCCTCGCAGATGCAGGTTCCCGAGTCGGTGTTGAAGGTGCCGTGACTGGAGCACTGCTCTGGACAAGTGCTCTTCAGGATCTCGCAGCTGATCCCTCCCCAGCCCGGGTTACAGTGGCACTCACCATGATGACAGGCTCCGTGACCGGAGCACATCGGGTCCACACAGTCCACTTAAGACACACAACGAGGACAACGGCGGTCTTAGTTTACCACTTCTAGACAGGACATCAAACCTACTTATTCACCCCGGCCACTTTGACTCTGCTGCCAGCCAAAACCATTTTTATGTGAGTGAGTGGAAGTGCTCTAGTGCCAGATGATGGCTGGTGAGCCACAGCTGAACGTTTTGGACTGTTTAGTGGTGGCTGATAGTAATTTTCCACCCTATGTTCAACTAGCTCCTCTATGGTATATTATAGGGTACTTCCCATATACTGACAGCATAATTATGCTCCATTATTGGCTCTAGGAAAAGGAGCACAATTAGTGTCTAGACAGATATAATCAATTACTATTAACAATTTGCAGACTGACTGGCTGATCCAGGTTAATAATTGGCAATTATGACCAATATAATCAACCCATTACTAACAAGGGATCATTTGCAACATTACAACAGCTTCCTCTGGAGCTGATTGCTCTGTGTGTTTCCATATGTACTTGGACACTGATATCGATCATTTACCTGAACCAATTCATCACACCGGAGCCCTTACATGCAAGCTTGAAACTACAAATGCTATCTTCTCTCGTCTATATTTCCTCCCCATATCGCTTCACTTCAAAAGAAAACCGCAATGCATTCATTTAGTGAACTCAATAGCTTTTTACACGTAAGGTCAACCGTACATGTAAATCTGAGCTGATAATTGCCTTTTGTCTGCATGGGGATCAATAAAGTTAAATGCACTGAAGTGAAGGGGGAGGTGGAAAAGGTTGACAAGAAAGAAGAAGAAGCTCTTTCTCAATAAACGGAGGAACAGATGCCATTGACTGATCGATCTGAACAGGTGTCTTCAGCTGTGGAGCATTCCAATAGGTGACTGCATCAATGGGCACCGCGCAATCTGTTCCAGCTTGTACCCTCATGTGGTCTGAGCACTAAGAGGGAGTTAATTTATACACACGGTATCAATATCAACCTCAAAAGCATTATCTGCTCGGTGGAGTTGAAAACACCGATTGTTTCACCAATGGACTGTGTCGATTCCCCCGGAGCTTCACACAGAATTATGTTGCATCTAGCTGCTTCCTTTTTTTTCATTTACCTTGTTCACAGTTAGTCCCTTTGTGGCCGGTGTTGCACACACAGTTGCCCGCCACGCACAGTCCGTGTCCACCGCATTGAGGATCGATACACTGGGAGGTAGGAACGTCACACTCAGTGCCCTTCCAGCCGCTGTAGCACTGACAGCGCCCCCTGGTGTACTGGCCATTACTGCTGCACAGGACCGGACAGGCAGCTGAGGAAAGATGACAGCTTTAAAGAACTCATCTCCAAATTGTAAAATGTAAAAATGTAACATCAGGGGGCTTGTGGTATTACTTTTTAAAATAAGATTTCAATAATATGTCTTTTTTAATAAAAAACTTCAAATACTGTGGTCCAGCCGAGAGTTACGTATGAAGATTGTTACCGCTCTAACATCTGTGCGGTAAATATAAAGCTGGAGCAAGTAGCCTTAGCATAAAGATCGGAAACGGGGAAACAGCTAGCCTGGCTATGTCCAAAGATAACAAAAATCTGCCTCCAAGCTCCACTAAAGCTCTCTAATTAACGTTGTTTCTCTTTTGTACAATTAGCTGCTAACCCGCCATGAGAGTGGTATCCATCTTCTTATTTAACTCTCGACAAGAAAGCATATTTCCAATAATGTCGAACTATTCCTTTAAACTCAGTGGTCTACAGCCACAATGTATGATTCGTTTCTAAAGGGTCTCTTCACGCACATAATCTTCAGTAGTATCCAGCCATGCAGATAGCTCTGGTTTTGTGTGCCCAGATTTCGGCCATCAATCCTATACAACGGAGGTGAAAGGAACTTTTTTTTGGTGCTTAGAGCATTTTCATGAGGACAATTGTTTTTGGTTTGAAGTAGTTTCAATAAAAACAGGTAGCTGAGACAGTAGTGCCCGGCTGATAGATGATTTTTAAAGGCAGATTAAAGAGTTACATCCAGGTACAATTTTCAGCCGATATTCTTTTCTTTGTTTTTTTATTTAATAAATACATGTTATTGATAAGGATCTCTTCATTTAATTAGTTCTACAATTGAAAAATAAACTCAGTGCTCTCTGGTGGACAAACTATGTAATGTTGAGTGTGTCTAAATGATCTCAAACACATATGGCTTTTCTGCACTGGCATTTCTTGTTACTTGGCTGAATAAATATATCTGCTTTAAGCTAATATTGGCCAATACATCTGCCCAGATAATTTATCCACATAGCGGTGTGAGACACGGTGATATTTTTTTTATATATATAACCATAAACAAAATTCCATTAACCTTCACTGTGTTGAGGTGGCAGCAGAAATCTCAGAAACTTGGCAAATACAACCACAACAATCTGCATAGCTGGATACCACATAGATAGAGATAGATGTTTTGTAATTTGGGGTAACTGACCCTTTAAATCATGCCCTAAATTGACAGAATAAGAGTAATATATGAGCTTAATAATTACCTCTGGAACAGTACGGCCCTATGAATCCTGGGAAGCAGTGACAGGATCCCGCCACACACTCGCCGTTCCCATAACAGTTGTGTGTGCACTCCGTGACAGAATCTGTGGGTAGAACAGCGAGCAAATCCAACTATTAATAACTCATCAGATTGTCATATTAGAGCAAATCTGAAATTCCTCCTTAATATAACATTTGACAACTGCACAGTTTAAGAAATACTGCGAGACAACCAAGATAGTAACTTTTCTTTTCTTTCTCCCTGCATGAATCTAGGCTTTCTAAGCATCCCTTATCTGCAGTACTCCTGTCAGGCATGGCATACATTTACAGCTATTTGTCCATGTGCCACTAAGGTCTAAGCCTCCATAACATGTATACTGCAGATCGACTGTTCTCCCATCTAAGCCATGTTAAGTAAAAGCCACACAGGCATTTTAAATTACACCAAATAATTCCATTTCCATGACACATTTTCCTGTCCTCCTGTCTCCTCTGCTGCCTCCCCCTCCCCCCTCAACCCCTTGAATGACTGATCATGCCCACACAAGCCATGCAATCTCTTGAGTGTTTACAGCTCAAATCCTCTCTCAGTTGAAGTTAATCTGACATATCCTACAGACAGATCTTGTGTTCATTCAACAGACCATCGCTCATAAAAGGCACCCCCAAAAGACCAGGACCCTCATTTTGATCTGCGTTAAGAGGGCAAACTTTTTTGTTATTACTCTGGCGTGTATTGGATGTTCATTGAGCCTGTGTCGGACCCAGGCAATTTTGACCTCACACATCAATACCTTCGTATTTGTAGGGCCGGATCAATGGAACTCCCCAAAGGAAATAGAAAAAGAAAAACGTTAACTCAACCTTAGTGTTTTTCCTACCTCAAAACCCACAAGGAAATTTCACAGACTTCAGAACACTGAAGAGGTTGTTAGGAGGGAAGGATCAATGCCGTGTATGGTCTCGTACTATAGTGTTGAGCACAATAATCCACTACCCTCCAATGAAAACCTGGTGCTGCCTCCTAGGTGGCTTAAAGTTTGAAAAGCTCAGCTTGTTTGTGTGGCAGCCAGAATTTCCAACAACTTGACTGTTTGTTCATGCAGGCGCAGCTGTTTAAGGAAATTAAAGTCTTCCAAACATGTCATTACACATCATTCCAATCACACTCATCAGCCATCGCAGCAGATGCGTGTCCTCGTACCCTGGATGATGGTGTTGTAGGACACCGCCTCCACGTTGCGTCCATCATTATAAAACGCCAGGTGCCACACTCCAGAGTCCAGGTACTGGATGAATCCAGCTTGGTGGATGGTGACCGGATGATCCAGCCGGGACCTTGTCTCTGGTTCACTCAGAGTCCGATGCTCTTTGGCAATAAGCCGGCTGCCATCCAGCAGCTCCACGAAGTCATACTGCAAAACAAGACCCAGGACAGATTCCTACAGATGAAGCTGATTGTTATTTTAATGTCGGTCTAATTAAATCAGGCAGTAAAGAGGCAAGAGAGTTCAAGAAGTTTACATTTTCCTCTACTGGATGCTTTGTATGCAGCTTCTCTAGTGATTTCCCTCACAGGCTGAGAGGAAAGTCGCAATGCAAAAAACTTTTTTTCAATGACATCTATACACATCTATATTATTTATCTTCTTTTAATTAAAGTCAAACCATCATTGGTCTACAGACTGTGAAAACAGATGTTTGATATGTTTTAATTGTTGGAGTAAATTGGATTGAATTGAATATATTATACCTACAGTTAATAGTCAAAGCAAATATGTACTTGTTGGAAGGTCAGAATTTTTCACAAGAAACTAACAGATGTACAGTAACACTAACCCAGAATACACAGTACATACACGGTATATATAAAAATAAATGTAACATGGTATTCCACCTCAGGCTTATTTTTCTTTCCTTTATATTGGGAATGCAGCATAACAGCCTCTCTATTTTTTTTTTCAAACAAACATTGATTTACAGGGTAAACAAGGAGTAACGAGTCATTCCTGCCAAGTGAAACGAGTAAAGCCGAACCTCATTTTGACTGAAGCTGTAGGGTACGGAGCACTGCAGCAGAAAACAGTGTAACACATACCAGCAATCCCCAAACAGGCTATAGGCTGCAGAGGAGCACGGCAGATGCAGACAGATCCCCTGGATAAAGCAGTTGTTAGCTACACAGATGCACTGAGCCTATAGTCAAAACTCAGGGTGGAAAAGAGTCTGTGGGGTGCTTTGGAGCGTGATGCATACATATTGGCACTGTAGCCGGCTTTTAAAAGAGCTTGGATTTAAATCCAATGATGATGTGAAATGTAATGTTCCCAAACATCAAAAAGTTCTGTTTCCTGCAGCAGGAGGACCCTGGACACTGTAGATGACAACAATCACTGGGCTCACATGGCAAGAACAGCTCTAAACATCCATCCAGTGATAACAAGAGAAGAGAAGGAAATGGGGGAACCTGCAAAATAGCTCATTTTGTTGCAGTCCCCCCTCAAAATCATAAAATATGGGAAAATTCCAGAAATATTTTTAATATTTTATTTTTAAAGCTGCAATAATCAAGATTTTTCGATAGTAGTATTCCATCAAATGACTGTGTAATACGTTTTTTTTTACCCAAAACCTAATTTCAACCTAAACATGCAGCTCTATTGAGCTTTTTGTCTCTTTCAGCTCATTGTATTGGTTTTTAGGGCCCCATAACAAATCAAAACAACCCCTCACAAACCCCAATTCCAAAAGGCAGCAGAAAGCCATTTCCAGCAAAAGAAAGCAATGATAAGCCGACTGTACACCACCTGCTCAGCACCAAATGGCAGACAAAGTTAGCAACTGGCTGAAAAGTTCTAGCCACTAAAGAGCTGGATAGTTTTTCTCAGGAATTGTTGGGAGTCCAAACCAGAGCTAAAAGAAGAGTAAATGTTGGATTTACATCCATCAGGTGGCTAGAAACAAAACAAATGATGCTGATGTTGCTCTGTTCCTGTTTGATGTGTAAGTCGGTAACAAGTTGCAACAACAACACTACAAAAAAAACAACTTAATAAGTTGGTCATATGACAGCGCTTTGTATCCGTCATCTTGTTATTGTTCTTCTCTGCCTGGTGGCCAAAAATGCACTAATGCAGCTTTAAATCAATATGTGCACAACATCCAGCCTCATTGAAACACAATGGACTTCGAAATAGTTGAAAGAAGGGGACAAGAAAATACATTAAAACAGGATTTAGCAAAGGAATGTCTCAAACATGGACCCAAGCAGCCTTTCTGTTGACTTGCAAACGACAGGAAAGAGAGCATTAAGCGAGGGGCAGGTGAAGTCAACACTGTGATTTAAACCCCTTTGAGTAGAGCATGGGGGCAGGGGAGGGATATTAACCTGGCGGAAGTTGACTTCTTTGTGTGGTTGGCTTGAGGGGAAAGTAATAAAACAGTTCATCCCACGAGCCCTAAACCTCCTGGCCAAGTGCATACATCTCGATTAGCCGGTGTGAAAGCCCCCCCCAACTCATCTCAATCCAACAATACCAGTGAATAACAGGCAAGAGACCAAGCGTGGAGAGACTGCCGGATACCCCATGGACAGAGGGGGAACGCTCAGAGCCTGTACATTCTTCAGCCTTTAGATTGAGTCAACTTAGCCGGTGCAAATTCTTAAGAAAATAACCTACAAAAGTTTGTTTCTTCAAACTTGTTTGGTTTGTTTGTATCAGCGCAGACAGACACTCAATAGCAGATGGAGGAAGTCTATATGTGAGAAAGGTGGAAAGGCTGTTGCACTTAAATGTTGTCTTGTCTTCTAAGCTGTGAATACGACAAACAGTCAATATCTCACATTGGGGTCTTTCATGCTCAGTTAAGTAAATGCATTGATTTGTGCCCCCGGTCCCTGAACAGTATGTAATTTAGAGGTGGCCACAATGGACACAGTGTCCAGCATTGACAAGCTTGAGTGTCTGTACAACAATTGGCTAAGACATAAAAGTAGTGTCTTGTTAATTAGTACCCTTTGGTCTTTGATTTTGTTGGGCTTCCTTTTTTCACCTTGAAAGTGCAACCCAGCTCACCTGTTGTCACTCGCATCGGACTTTGTTCCATCAAAGAGGGGCCCTAACTGTCTACACTTGAGTGAAGCCCATCTTTACTAAGAGAGAATGTCAAGAAGGTGAAGCTAAGAGCTTTTGCAGTCAAGTGTGGTGGAAAATGGCCATTGTCTGAGTGCTTCCATCACTATCACCAGACATCGGACATTCGGATGCCCAGAAATGTCATTCAAGTGACACATCAGGCATTTTGGAAACACTTCAATTTGCAAATGGCAGGCATTTAGTGGAAGTGAAAGATGTACATGCCCACACACAGGCAAACAGAAGCTGAGAGGGGATGACTAAACTACTGCCCGGATCTAACTCGCAAATGCATACATGCCTGGAATATAAATAAAAGGATCTCATAAGGGCAGATAAGGAACCCTATTAAATAACATGTATTTACATTGTTTAATGCAGTTTTTTCTTTTTACTTTAATGTACAGCTTTGATACCGCTTAAAACCAAGCTTCTTTAAGACACAGTGAAATGGCTTCTTTACATCATTAAAGCTGTTATAATAATTTCCATATATTAACAACTGCTATAATGTGAAAGAGGTCATTGTAATGATTGGCACGCAGAGAATGATTATTATTATTAACTCTTCAGTTCCCCTCCACTCCATGGAGCATTTCAGCCTGTTTTAGCCGACAGCCCGCAACTTTACTGTTTTGGCTCAGTCTCACCGCTCTCACCAGGGTCATTTCCAGACACAGCAGGTAGCTGTTTCTCACCAAAAAGACAAAGAACCCCACTGCACTCTACCTGCACAGAACCAAAATGGCAGACAGACAAAGTTAGCGACTAGATGGTGAAGATAGTGGAGCATTTAGCAGCTAAAGAGCCAGATATTTTTTGGAGTTGGTGGAGGTAAATATTGGACTTACATGAGGTGATAATTATGTCAATGTTGTGCTTACGGCTTTTAGTGCCCCCAAGTGGCCAAACGAACAGATAAATAATGCAGGTTTAAAGATTTTTACACCCCTTAATATGATGTAATTCCTGTAGAAACAGGAAGTTGTACAGGACATAATGCAGATAGAGATCATTTTCAAATTAGTTAAAGAGAAAAGCTGTTTTGATTTGATTATAGGGGCAAAGGGTGGATTTACCAAAGAATTTAAAAATGTATTCAAACAGTAGCATAAGTATGGAGACCAGAGACTTAAAGCCAGTGAACTGACTCAGTAACGTCAGTAAGACAGCAACAACTATCTCAATTTGCTTAATTTGCTTACTTGCTAGCAAGCTACTGGTCATGTCAGAGCAAGTGAGGCAGTTTCTGCAAAACCCCTGAACATTTTTATCATTATCATATTCATCGCTGCTCATCAATTTGACTGATTTAAAAACATTTTCATGAAAAGCTTTACCTGAGTGTGAGACGGTGCAAGCCCCTTTCGTCCATAGACTCCAATCAGTGCGTTCTTCTGTACCGAGATGTTGAACTTAAGGAAGCGTGGTTGCTCCATGCTTAGTTGAGAACGCCAGAACACCCCTGGTGGGACGCTCTGACCGACCCTCTTTCCTATGTCGACCTGTCCGGTATCGATGGAGTTGTTTTCCTGATGAAGCACGCTAGTCCTTCCTAGAAGACATAAACACACCCCCACCCAGATTATGTAAGATGTTACAGAATCAAAACAGCACAGTTACGGTGATGTGGTATAAATCAGTCATCACAGAGTCTTTCATGCCATCAGCTGAAACCTTCACACTCACATCTAAAATACAATCTTGGCTTTTGTGTCTTTGATCCCTCGATTTCAGTAAATGCTGCATTCTATCTTTTGCTTTCCAGCGTAATCTTATTCAAGCAGAGACTTAACAATAAGATCAGTCATATCTTTTCCAAATGAGCAGCGAGCAAGCAAGACAGGATTAAAGGTTCCCTGTGGTCCATGATGCACTGCTTCCCAAAGAAAATAAAAAATGACTAGATATAATTGGTTTTTTATAACAATAATGATAATAATAATAATAGTAGTAATACATTTTATTTATACAGCACTTTTCAAAGACAAGTCACAAAGTGCCTTGCATGGTTGAACCAGGATCAAAAAAGCAAAATCAGGCAATTCAAATATTATTGAAATAAAATGGAATAAAACCCCAAGATAAATACTAATATTAAAACAGATAAGACATGTTGGCAATAAAATGGTGTGCTAGCACTGATAAAAGGCCTAGACTACAAAAGCCCGGTTTTATAACGACTGGAACAGGCGGCATCTCCCATCTTTTCTCTGGTCCTGGTGACTCAGAGTTAGGCTTCATCTCAGATAAGGACTAAATGGAATCTGTCAAATATACTGAGCGTTACCTTGCCAGAGCAATAACAGCAAATCAAAACAATTGTGCGAATGATGTCCTTAAACTGTGTCCTTACAGCGCCAAAGATGGAGAGATGGCCAGTTTTAATATGAATCATGCTCACATGAAAAACTGCAGTCTGCAAGGTGCTATTACAAGAACAGATTTCATTGTTACGAAGTAACATTTGTAACATTTGTAAAGCATTTTCAAGTCCTCGCCATCAAAAGCTCTATTGTAGAAGGAACGCTGCTGTGCTCTTCGCAATTTACTGGCAATGGCTTGCCAGGTGAGTGATGCTGAGTTGTCCAACATAGCAACAACTCATCCTTTGCTGTATACTGTAGCTGTGAGTGTACCTGCTTGTGCCAGACCTCCATTATTTGCATCTCTCAGTGTTGTGTGTGTAATGAGGCCATTGCCTGTCACTTTAGCTCCAGTCAAAGTGAAGACTGGAAGCCAAGTTTACCTCCAGGGAGAATAATAGCCGGCTATTGATTGCCTTTAAACAGTCCAAAACCTGCCTCATGCTATCTTAATTAGCAGTACTTATGAGGATTTAAATCTAGCCGAGTTTAAACAATTGAGCTTTTGCCTGGCCTACTCAACTCAATTAATGCTTTCGTGGCCATGCATTCTAAATACCTCGGTGTGGTTAAAGATTAATTTGGTGGCTTTTGTTGTAAAGGTGAGCTGAGATCGCCTGTTGTTGAATATGCAATAGTCCAAGTAGCAGTACAAAGCTGTCTGGAATCAGTCGATTAATATTCAGAAGGTGAAAGATCTCAATAAACTCTAAAAGGCTGACTGGGCGTCGAGCACCAAACATTTCATTCTGTCATTCATGAGGCCAAACGCTTTGCTGTTGCAATTTGTCAGTCTTAGCCGTCATTGGAACCTTTACTTTTATTTAATTTATTTGTATTTTGGTGCTTTAAAGATCCTGTAACCTTATCCTTTTTTTTAATTAGCATTTTATTTCATAAAGCATTAATTACAGACAGCCTTGTTTTCTTCATTTCTATTTGCACATTTTCTTTGTCAGACAACTGGTCGACACCCTGCTTTTGCCAAGCCATTAATTTGTTTATTCATTTCATTTCTGAAAAGAAAACCTTGATAGCCGGATATATATTCAAAAAGCAATGCCAACAACCATAACCAAAATACATTTCTAAGATACAGGGAAGCCAACAAAAGAATGCATCTTGTAATTAATACTGTTAAGGCTTATTTGAATGTTAAATAGCGGTTTATTCAGATGTCAGTCTTTTCCTCACCGTCAGCAGCCAGAGCTGTCACTATGCTCGACTGAGTGGGCCCTGTCTTCCCAACTCCTCCGTTTTCAAAAGCCGGCTGGTTGTCCAACTCTTGGAGCTGCCAGTTGAGGCCGAAAAGGTGCATTGCTGTGAAATACACAAAAAAGCTGCGTGGGCTTGTAGAAATGGATAAACAAATAAGCAAATACTTGCAGAAAAACAATCAAGCCACTTAAGCACAAAAGACCTGTGGGAGAGCACAATGGATGGATCCAATGCAGAACAAAACAACAGTTTAACTTCCAACTTTCAGTTCACTGTCTGTTTTTTGAGGCTGCTCTGCCATGGGCGGTTTTTGTTTAAACACAGCACTGATAGAGGCCAGACAAAGTCGTTTCAAATCAATACTTAGGAACCCTGTTGCTCTAGTTTCTGTTTCCTTGGGGAGTGCTGTTCATTAACGTACCACAGTGTCTCCACACAAACTGATACTGTATCAACAAGAGATTTTGACACAAAGCTTTCACTTCAGACAATCAGACGAGATGCACGGGAAAAGTCTTAAATCCTCGAAGTTTAATACAAAGCAGGAAAGACAGAGATGCAGCTACATGTGTGAAAGAGTGTGATAGAGGAAGAGCCAGAAAGACTTTTAAGAAAGTGTAAGGCAGTTTATTGAGACAGACAGTGTCTCAGCAGGAGGAGGAAGTGAGAGGGTAAGACGCTGCAACACCCCTCTAGTTCTCTTACATAACTAAACTGTGTCTGGCTTTCATTCAGCCAACCTGCTTTATTGTCACAGTATTGGATGCAATCAAACTGTGGTCTTGTTGTTTTGGGAAACTGAGGTGCTTCTGTGAGCGCAGCGAGAGGGCCAATCTCCTTCAAAGTCACCAGCCGGGGAACATGCTGAGGAAGCATCTTGATTTCCGACCGTTTGATCTGCGAGAGGAACTTTTCTCCAACACTCGTCGCTTGCTGGGAAGATGGATATCGACTGCAGCAAATAACTTGAGAGGTGAGCGTGGGGTCAGAGAGAATATCAAATGTGAAGGAGACCAAAAGAGAGACTGAAAACTGGCATGGACAGTGTATCAGTCGGTGCTTTGTTAAGAAACCGGGCATGTGTTTTGTTTAAAGCCTGCTGATGAATATATTTGGCATCAGTTTAGTGAGAATACACACAGGACTGTCCTTGGTAGATCACACAAACAGGTGCTCCGTAGCCTTGAATTCCAATCAAATAACGGAGATTTAACATTGAGTGATAATGTTTGGCTGTCCAGTACAGTCAGGCAGCATCACCCTAAGTGTCAGAATACATTTCAGTGGCAAGTGATAAAAACAGCAACAGAAATGAATGCTGACTGGTCCATCAATATTTTGTCCGACTTTTCTAAACATTGGACTGACAAGGCCTCCCAATGTGAAAAACCTGCAAGATCTGTGCACTTTTGTTTCCCATATTTATTTCCCATATATGTTTCCTGTTGCTATTGATATCATGGTTCTGAATCTTTCTCCTTCTTCAACCAGATTCAGATCAATCTCAGTACCGATGTACAAATTCACTGGCAACACAGACAGACACAGAATAAATCTGAAACATAACATAATTTGCCAGACAAATTCTCTAAAAATGTTCTCATCTGTCCCCAACAGTGAATGTCCAAACGTACAGAACATTCTCCTTGGTCTAGTTAAACTGTAAAAACATTTAAATACCAACTTTTTCCAAACTGCAAACAATATTTTCATTTCTTAGGCTAACATTTGGTGGCTTTAAACTGAGGAAAGGCTTGCAAGGATCAACTGAGGACATGGAGCATTAACTCAAAGTAAAATACCCTCTGCCTATAAAAAAAGGGACACCTACTCTTGCAAAATGATTGACAGCATGAAATTAAAGCAGGTTAAGGTATTACTTAGAAAATAAAAGGGAGCATAATCTTTTTCTCAACAAAACCGGTATTTACAAAATTAGCATTACGTATTTGGAAAATAAACCTTTTTAATGTTGAGAGAAAAATCTCTCTAAGCTGACTGGCAGAAGACAGGACATCACACTTTATCAAAGGAGACATGGAATGATAGACAGTGCTCTGAAACACAAGGGGTTGTTGCCTTATAGCTGAAAACGCAATAAAATAATTATAATTTTATTACTAATGCACATATAAAACTACAAGTTTACAGCCGTGCCAGCAGATCTCTGAGGCTGGTGAACATCAGCATGCTAACATGCTCGCAGTGACAATGCTAACATGCTGATGTTTAGCAGGTACTATTTGCCATGTTCACCATCTTGGTTTAGCTTGTTAGCATCCTGACATTTGCTAAAAACAGCTGAGGCTGATGGAGACGTTATTAGATCTGCAGGTATTTGGTTATAAACCAGTGTCAAATTGAAACTTTGACCCAATGATGGTGCTAGATGAAAAGTCAGGGGATCACCAAAGTTGTTAGAATTCATCCACTATAGACAAAAAATATTTCACTGCATTTCACTCTGAACTACAAATGTCAGCCTCATGGTGGCGCTAGAGTCGAAGTCAGAGTCTAAAAATATCTTGACTGGCTTTGTTCCTGATTGTAGACTGCACTTCATTTAACATGATAAGTCCAGACACTCTCCACAGCTGAACACTGTCCCAGTATCACCAACTTTCCACCAAAGAGGAAACTGTGAGTGGCAGTGGGCTCTTGTGTATCAGACACGCCACAGAACCACCAAGAGCATTCCCCTCTTCACTGCTCTTGGTGCACCAAGGCCTGAATCCCCACTTACCTCATCAACAAATTGCTTTGAGGTGAATAGCCCTCAATTTATTAATTTGCATAAGTTATTCCTGCAGCCTAGGCCAGTTCAATTAATACTTATGGGCCATGAGCAATTCTCTTCCTGAGCAAGAAGCTGGAGCAGCTAGCCTCTAATCTCTGAAGTCAAATTTGCCCTGTGGAACACCTCCATCGAAAATGAATGGGCAGTTGAATTTGTTTACAACATGTTCGCTCGAGCTCTGACATCAACATGGTATTTAGTTTACAGAAGCACACACACTTCTGCACTAGAAAATGCAACATGAAAATCCTCTGGGCTGCTCTCACAGCAAATTTCTCATCTTGTTCACATGGTTTCTTGGTGGTGTTGTTAACACAGTGCTAATTATGCTACAGGTGAATGTTCTATCTCGTCCTTACAGGAAAAATAAATCATATTATTCAGCGAAGCAACTTGAGGCATTAAACAGCATAAATGAGTATAAAACTTCTTGAGGGTTCCCTGTTAAAATATGCAAAGGATGCCCTTCTGATGGCCATTGTCACCGGGAATAATTAGTCCATTTACCAGAGAGAGAGGTGGCCCATCTGGAGTCACGGTGTGCCAACAACAACTTGGAGCTCAACAGCCTCAAAATCATCGAGATAAACATTGTTTTATGCTGGAACCTGGCTGCACATCTCCCCAGAAACGTCCCTGGGGGACTCCTCGAAAATAAGCCGCACAGCACAGAGCATGGTTAAGATGTTTCTGTTTTCTGAGATAGTGTCTCCAACAACCTCAAATGGAATGACAACATCTCTAACACAAAATCGACCAAGACAGGGTTTGTTTTTTTGGTCCTATGGCAATTGAAGCAGGCTCAGTGTCTCCTTCTGTTAGTCTCTGTGGGATTTATGGAATTTCTTATTTGTATTAGATTAGTATCAGTCTTTTTTTCCCTCAACACTGTACTCGTCATGAGTGGATCCACCTGTATCAGCCACTCTCCTCTGATAACTGATTAAAAACAAAAAAACGTGCCGACCATGTCAACATTTACAAGAGCCATCACTTTAATCAACCAGCCTCCACTGAAAAACACATGAATAACTCCTTGATTTTCTCCTTTTCCGATAAATTACATTTTTGTGGTACAAGGTTTCAGGGAATTAGTTTCTTCCTAAATTATACATCTGTGAGAAGCACTTTTACAAAGCAACTGATAACAGAAAATAATTCATGCTTCATTTAAAGACACTTTTAATTAAAATATTCTGTATATATATGTTTGCATTCAAAGGCAAATGTCAGACAAAATAAGTATATCGTCTTCTCCTTATGAACGTTTTGATCAAACATTGTTCACATTTGGTTTTGTTTGTGTGGTTCAATTTAAAGTGCATTTCCAAAGATCCACATGCTGTTTCTGCATCCAATCAGAGCATCAAAGCTGGACTCGGTCCTGATTGGCCTCCCTCTATCTGAACAATTGCTGAAATCCTTCCAATCAGGCTAGTTTGCAGAACTGGAACAGGAAAGCCTCACCTCAGCAGTTTGCCTCATTTGAATTACAGGAGCTGCTGTTGTCGGTCAGCCAGGTTCCAATTTAGTTGCACATTATTCTTCAAATTAATTCAATAAAGAAACATTTTATCTGAACTATTTGTTTCTAAAATATCATGAGGTGTATTAGACTTAACCTGAGCTTCATAACAAAAACATTGAGTAATATGGTACTGCAAACTTCCCATTTTAACATATATCAGATGCAGGTGTGGCTGTATTTGTCTTTGTACTAATGGGACTGTGCAAACTGACAGTAGGAAAGTATGAGTGCACATTGTAGCTATTTGAGTCATTGCACCTGGCAGGTGAATTGGCGGTGGATGAAAGAGAGGAAGTGGTGGAAACACTCTCAGACACCTGAGGCAAGTGGCAGAGGGCTGCATCTGTTTAACTCACACAGAGAGACACACATACACACCAAAGGAGCTGAAGCACCAGGCACACACTCTGGAATCAGACCAAAAATACAATTCCCAAACATCCGACAGGTCTACAATTAAACAAGTCGGTGATTGTTGGGATGAAAATGTTGTAAATGAATCCAATCTGCTACAACTGTTAGTGACAACAGCTGAACAAATGACCTGCTTCTGCACGTTTTTTCCTGTGTAAACTGAGCAGATCTGTCATGAGCACAAGTACAAATAAAAACAGCAACTGATTCTTACACACAGAGGAGTAGCTCAGTTACAAAAAGTATGTATACATTCACACTAATTTTATGATACGAGATCATGTAACAAACAAGTAACAAAACAGTTAAGTCAATAAAGGGATTGTGAATATTGATATTGATATAGTGCGTTTATGACCTCTCCTCCAAGAGAGCACCCGTCCTCTCTATACACCAATAAAACACTGGTTATAGGATCTTCCCAACAACCCCATATTTCTCCTTATACAACTGTGTCACATTTCCCCTGCCTCCAAGCTGGATGAATACTTATATATCCGCTCGGGGAGAAAGCCACAGTGTAAAGATTAAGGGCTTGGATGACAAGGCAGGGCATGAGCAGAGATGAATCTGTAACAGGTTTATTGCTGTGGTCAGGATTCTAAAGGTTAGCAAGAAGTCAGCTTTGACAGACGCTGTAAAAAAAAACCTGCAAAAGCCTTCTCATAGGAAATAATGCCCAAAGGAGGGGGGAGAGGATGGGCATTAGTTTATCTTCCTGACCGAGATAAAAGTATTTCCTGTTTGACAGAATATGCTAGGTTTGGTTCTAGCACAACAAAGACTTTGTGGACCAAGGTCTTCTTTAAAGTTCAAGTGTTTGGGACCGCTTCCTTTGTTACAAGAGTTCAGTTCCTCAACTTGTGTTTCATTTTGACGTTGCCATCTGTGCTGGCCATTTGAACCTCCCTGCCTGTGTTTTAAAAGGAACCCCGGAGGACATAAATTGGATGTCGTTCTGTGAACTGGGGATCAGAAGTGCGGGGATGATGCACAGCCCTCTGTCAAAGGGAAACAGACAGGAATGTCTTGTTGGAAACTGTACTGGGGCCATGTCTGCATATCTGACTGAGCGCTTAGTCAGACAGATGCTACTGAATCATATCAGGACATCTGCAATTTCTGCAAAAAGAAAAAGGCAGTGAAATAGAAATACTCCTGGCAGAAATGAAACTTCTAGGCAGCTTGTCTATCATTGGTTCCATTTGACCGAATGACATGTCTAAAGATTGTCTAATGGGACCGTAGATAATGGAGTCGTGTTTTCTCTCCCGAGAATTCAAAGAAATACGTCGCTTCTGGCACGAAAACTACTGGTTTTCATGTACACGGGTGACAGCTTGTGCTGCACCTCCACATTAGACAATAACAAGTATTCACTGACAATATCTAAGCCAAAGCCTCGATGTATAGTTAATTTTGTCTGGCTAGATGGTTGATGTGTTTAAAATGCACAGGTTTAAGATGTAAACATGTCAACAATGTCCTCATGCCAGGCTCTGGTATTAAGGCAGATCTTTCCCTGAATTGCCCCTCCAGAGAATCAAGGGAAAAGTTCTCAGTCGGTACAGATTATAATATCTGGTAATGTGGGCAGTTTACAGATACAGACTTTCACCTCCTGAACAGCTTCGAGACACAATCAGGGACTGAACTTTCTAAGTGGACCAACATGGGGAGGAAAAGAGCGGACTTTTTTAATTGCTACCATGGAGCTGGTGTAGCCTGCACATTTGAAGGACAGCTGTAGATAAAAAGGCAAGCAGGAGTGTGGCCTTGAACTGATGAGGCTCAAGTGTGGTCAACTGTACAGATTAAGAGTTGAGGAAGCGTGGGTAAAAGCCAGACAGGAAGAGTGTGTCTATGATTGAGACAGGAAGAGAGACATGAGCAGTTTTTAAGTGTTTTAGGGTAGGTCCAAATCAAGCTTCAACTCCTTGACAGCAAGTCCAAGTCATAAACAAGATTGCAAATCAAGATGACCATTAAAATGGCATGGTTTACGGTTTTGACATTTTCCCTTCAGAGCTGTTTTAATTGTGTTTTTACCATTGCTGGGACCAAGTCCCTTCAACACATAGGTGCTGTTGTGTTAATTTTTTATTGTTACAGAGTTTTGCCGAAGTCTCAAATCCAAATTTGAGTCTTGAATGTTTTTGCTTTCAATTCAAGACTTCAGGGAGTCTGACTCTGGAGATGTGTGTGTGTTTAAAAGAGACAAAACTAGCTGGTATGTATCTCTCATTAATATGATAATCCTATTAATGTCCCTTAATCTGTCATGCACTGTTTTTTCTAATGTTGTAATCTGGCTGTGTTTGTGATTTGAGAACAGATAATCAAGTGATAATTCTCCTCCTCCGTATGTGATGCAGCTAGATTTCAAAATCAAACTTCAGAACTCATACAGTCTGATCTCAGCCTTACCTATGCAGTAGCAGAGAATGATGGACAGGACCACAGCTATCCCCACAGCGATCAGGGCGGTGCACTTCCAGGAGCAATGTTTAGGTGACTTCTTGAACTTGAAAGCCCCTCTGGACAGGCTGTTTCTGGGCAAAGGGCGCGCCGGTGTGGAGTAAACCGTCCCCGTTGCCATGGTGTAACCAGGGGCCGCTGCGCCAAAGAAAGGTGTCGTTCCTGTGCCCGTTTTAAAAAGAAAATGCCTGCAGCAGGGGAAAAAAAGAATTAGGAGAAACGGTATGGTACAAATAACTGTAAAATGAGTGACGGTTCAAAACATCATCCACGAAGTCAAAGGCCTGATCTCTGAAACTGCTCACTGTATGTGACAAAAATACATTTTACCCTCCAATACCAGTAACCCCCATGTGTATCACACTGCAAGAAGAACTGGGTTATATTCTAATATTCAGTATCCTGACATTGGAAAAGGTGAACAAAAAGTACCTCATAAAAACAATCATCTCCCACTTGCCCTTTTACAACTGGGCCTTTGCTAATAGCCCATTATACCTGGGGTAATTAAGAGGGTTTAATCAAATGCACTACGGAGTGATCGTCCTATTAACTTTTAAACCCCACGTGAAAAGCTCTTAAGTAAATGAATTAAGCCTTGTTGCCACTCTTGCCACTACTTAGAGATTAATACCCAAATGCCTTCAGGCTTATGGGGACGGCCAGGGAAATTGGACAGATTGACCATGCATTGCAAATGCCATTCCAATCCTGAACTGTGGAATTTGTCAATTTTTGCAATTTAAATTTAAATCAAATTGTCAAGCAATATTTTGTAGATTAACTACTCGTTTGTGTATTTTTTTCCAGATAATAGATAGCTCTAAATCAAAGCCTTAAATCCTTCACCAGGATAACTTAAGGAGTTGAGCAATTGCTTGATTGTAAAACATGACTTGTGCTAATTAATTACACTAATAAAAACTAGAAAAACTAGTTGTACAACACAAACTTTATTATTCAGTTGAGGGTTCGCTCTGCATGAATCTCTCCTTGACACTCACGCACAAAATTACACCTGAGAGTACCTGCCCAGCACCACAACAATAATATATTTTCAGCTGGAACAGTTGTGGGTTAAGTGACTTGCTGAAGAGCACCTCAACATAGAGTAAATAAAGTGGGGAAAGTGCTACAAATTCACTTCCTCATTCTTTACTCTCCTGTGATCTGCTGTTACCAAAATAAAAGTTAAAAGCACTTTCCAAACTGTACAAGAGGTGAGGTCAAGGGGTTTAAAACAACCATTTACAAAGTAATCTAGCAACAAAATACAGACAGCCAAATGCGGCAGTAAACAAATGCTTGAATAAAAGTGAAAATATAGTTATATAAATTTAATATGTACGAGATCATGAAAGAGTCAACTTTCAAAGGTAAGGGCCAGAGAAAGCACAGTCGCATCCTCGACTTTCTGTAAAAGTCTTACACAACGTTTTACTGTCTTTTATGTGTTCTATAGATCCCAAGAGGAGCGGGTTGCCATGGTAACCGCTAATTCAAATACACCAATAAACTGATAAAGCAGTGTTTGCTCATCAATTATTTGTGCGGCATCTGTGAAGTCTCCTTGTAAGTTTTGTGAAGGCTTTTTTAATCCCGACTGTGAATCTGTACTAAAAGGGCTTGAGAACGGCTAATTGAGTGCATAATCTGAAGCTGAGCAGTTAAGGACCGAAAATCCATGTAGTGACACAGTTTCCTGATTATCTGATAGGAACGGTGGGTCAACATGCTTTAGGGAAGCTGTATTATAGTTAATGGAAACAGTTTAATTAACGCTAATATTTTTTCAGTTGGACTAAATGTCGTTTCTGAAGACTTTCCACTCTCAGTGGTCCAAAAGCACACTAATGGAAGTTAATCAGGTAATTGTAAAATAGTATGAACAGACTTGCTTTACAAAGGACAAATCATAAACCCACACCATAATGCATTGCTCAAATTTCCGCCCTGCCGCTGATATTTCAGCTACTTCCCATCTCCTACGAGGATATCTCTGGGCTAAAACCTCCTCTGATCAATTCTTGACTAAAAAGAACAAATGTCAGATTTGGATCGTCTGGCTCCTCGATGCCCCGATTGACACGTGCGGCCGCGGACAGACAGGGATTCCATTTAAAGGTTACAGCGTGTCACTGCTGGAATGACAATGCTCTGGGCGTCTGCAACCTGGAGAAGTTCAGATTCTTCAATCTGGAACAATCTGTACTGTAGCGGCTCCAGACTCTGTAATACGCAGTTGGGTATGAATTGAGGTCAAAACTTGCACAACGTCGGAGGCGGCAGACGTGTAGTCAGACACGCAGGCAAATAGACACTGCTATCTGGGGAGTTAAGCGTAAGTGGATGCAGGCTGATGAGGTAGACAGACGTGTGAACGTGTGAGTTCATGTATGTGGGGAGGTGTATGAGGTGACTACCCATTACAAGTTGCGGAGATGATGTAGGGACAGTTTTGCTTGTGAATAAAGGTTTCAAATCTACCTGGGCTCTTATTTATGCAAAGATATGAGTACATAATGTTCACATGGCCTCAGTGTCAAAGACACCAAAGGCACATCAGTAGTAGAGTGCTACAGAGCCTTTAACACTGAAAGCTATTCGAGAGGCCATAATGTTATATCTAGAATAAAAACATATGTAAACAAATCATAAAATAGTGTTTATGTGCACAATTTAGTTGACTTAACAATCTGCATGCACATATAATTACCAGAAAATATTGCACGACGTGGGTGCTTTAAAACTAGAAAGTCAGCTATATTTCAGTCATTTATATCCTTTTCGCTTTGTACGAGAGAGTGAAACTGAAAGTTGTCAGAATCTGTGTGAACCAGCATCACCGAGACAAATTCCTCCGCTGGACATTTATTTGCACTCTGCGTTTAAAGTAATTCTGGTGCTCATGTATTTCATGTCTGCCTTTTTTTCCCCCTTTTTTCTAAAGAGCAGACTGAAGGGGTCTAAAGATGAAATGCTGTTGGACATGATTAACAAACAGCGGAGCAGTGTAAATGTCTGCAGCTATACACACTGGATGACCGGCTGTAATTGATTACAGCCAGTGTGATGCAACAAGGCACATTACTATGCTAATCCAGTCAGCCCTAGTGATAGAAATGTGGTGTGCTGAGAGTGAGAAAGAGAGAGAGAGAGAGAGAAGGAAAAGAGACAATCAAGAGAGTGTGAGACTGAGAGAGAAAGAGAGTAAATGAATGGCTGCGTGTCAGTGTGATCGCAGTGCGCTTGTGTGCACGCCTGTCTGTCCCATTGAGAAGCCTGCAATACAAAAGCAGCAGCCAGCCTGGTCTCCTCTGCTCTCACAACATTGCTTGTCATCAGGATGACATTTGAAAACATCCTCACAGAGGACAAAAGACTAAACAGTGAGTGGGTGGATTTGTCTACAACTAAGCTCCAGCTGGAAGGGTGAGAGAGCACACTAGAAACAATGCGAATCGAAGCCCCCAGAATATGTAATCTGTCTATTAGTCGCTGTTCTGTGTTAGCATTAGCATTTCAAGGTGAGAGCTGGAATAATCAGGCCGCTTTAATCCATGACCGCAAAAGAGACTACAGATGTGGAGGGCATCGCAGTAGCTCGTTTTCACACTCGCTGCCGTCGCCGTCGCTCTCCCCCAGATCACCACCTGCCCTCTCGTCAGGGGGCCTGCTAGCAGGTGCTATTCTGGTACCGCTAGCTCTGCAACCGCGTGATGGTATTTCAGGCGAGCTTTTTTGTGCCATCCTGCCCACGGAGATCAGCGTGGTGCCATCTTGAGTCGCTCGCTCAGAGTGCTCAGATTGTTTGCACATGGAATTTATCATATTTAACGAGTTTGATTAGGTTTGGCATAAGAGGGGCTCAGCTCTTATGTACATACATTTAAGATGTTTTTTTGGATCTAACTCTGGGCTCGAGACAGTTACTCTGTGGCTTAATCTTGAGGGACAACTGTGGTGTGGACATGTTTCACTGCAAGCCAAATGCTGGTGTATTTTAGCTGCTGCAGGTTAAATTTGTCACGTGAAATGACTTTTTATATGAATAACTATTTACATTACTCTTCACTATTCATCCTCTGTTCATGAAAGCTTTTGCATTTGCTGGCAAAAATCATCTGGAACAGATGCACTTTGTGTTGCCAGCAGCAGCAGCAGCAGCAGTTTATACAGTAGCCTAAAATAAGAGGAAAATATTGCAGAACTCTGGAATCACCACAGAAATGTGTGCTTGGCACTGAAGATGTTGGCAAAATAAATGAAAAGGAAAACACACGAGAAAAAGAAAAAAATACGTCTTGAGGATTACCACTTTGTCTACACCGCCATCCACTTTGGCAGGTAACCAACTATCAGTGCAAGCTCCTTTCTATTCCAAAAGGCTAGTTGGCTGGTATCTTACACATGACTAATCAGTCCTGGTGCAATCCTGACACCGTGGCTGGTGTACAAAAAAAAAGTTCAATTTTCCTCCTCTGATGTGAAGCATGACTGTCTGACTCATGATTTACATGTGCATCCCACACAAACAACGACACACACTCACGCGCACAAAAACCAAATCCTACTTGGATTACCTCTGCTATTCTTTTTTGCCCCCGAGAACAATTCCAGCACATTTTCCATCAGGAAAATGTACTGTCTGTGGGACACTGTACCACACGATGATTTTAGAGCCGAGACATAATTTCATTTCACCAAAGGACTTCCTTGACACATGACTCCAATGGGGATTGACAGTACATTTATAACTGCAACGTGTGGCTGGGCAGGCCTTCAAAAGATTCATTCTGAAATGTCATCGACAGTTCTAGCTGAATCTCATTGAATCTAAGTGGAAAAAAAACGCTGAAGTGGGCTCCAAAGGACATACATATGTAAGAGCAGACATCTACCTTTATCTTATCCAGTGGAGCACTTATTGTGCTTATAGCTCTCACCATAAAGGCGGCAAAAATACAAATTTCACACATACTGGTAAAGTCTATTTTAAACAAAGGATTAAGTACCGCTCAAGAATAATTACAGTATATGTGCATCGGTCTCTTAAGGGACATGGCAATCCATTTTATAATGAAATTCAATGGAATATTTCTAATTGAAAATATCACAAAAATCTATTTCAGTGAAGACAAGCAGTTAGTCGGAGAAACCTGGGGGCTTTATTAAAAGTACTCCACACACTTTAAAGACCTGAATGTCTCCTCGGCACTTAAGAAAAGCAACAAACAACTAGTTGAGCCCTTAAACGGAGCGGTCTTAGTCAACATACAGTATAGCAGAACACAAAGCTGAAGTAGAATAATTTCATGGAATTATCTGATGTGTAAAACCAGCATTTCTCACAGTAACAGGAAACCGTTCAGTGGACACTGATCCATGGTCTGCCAAGGGATCAGGACTTCTCCTGCCATCGTGTTACTCAAGTTTGTTTCAGTTCATGAGAGACAACTTATAAATGTTTGTCAGCATTGCTGGACTTTTTATACATATAAAATTTGACTGACAACTATGGACTAAATCCGAATCAGTTATTCTACCCGAAGTTGCTCGTTATTATTCTGGGAAAAAAAAGAGAGCGAGAGATGAAAAGTACAGTATGAGGATGTGAAAATATATTTCATTTTTAACTATATGCCAATATTAAATCAATTTGATGCGTTGAAGGCACAACTGTTTTGCCAATGAACATTAGGTTGGAAAATACAACGTTTGCCCGATTTAACATGACTTCTGGTAGAAACCATGCCCACTTCCAGTCTTCCATCCGAATACATTTGGTTTCATTTTTCTGAGCTGTAAAAGAAGGCTTCATTTGTCTGATGCATATATTGGCTCTTTTTAAACTGCAGCAGTAAATGAGCCAAAATCAGACTGACAGTATGATCACAGTGAGATCACTGACTTCATTCACTCACCATATAATAATGACCAGTCGTTATAGTAGTAGTTACTGAGTGCAGCACTTCACTCATTTAGAAGAACACTGAAAGCTATTCACAGTGAAAGCGAGTTGGTATTGAGTCAAATTAGCCCGCTCGTGCTTTGAACACCAACACTTCTATGAGAGGCTACACACATATAATTCATTACTGCTAATTGCTGTAAAAGTAGCTAATGCTGTCAAATGAGTGCTTTATTTTCAAGGAGGTCAAGTCACAGGAAATATATTAAAGAAGATCATAACATTGTGATATAAATTTGACACTTTTTTTTAATCAACTGCCTTGTACTGAATAAATTACTGTCTGCACACGTGACAACGTCTACTGGCCTGCGGAAGAAATGAAAATCCATGTTGATGTTGAGGATTTAAAAGAAATTAACCTCCCTGCGGTACCTGAGGACACCTACATATGTGCTGTGCCAGGACTTTGCTGGCCCAAAACCCCCTGAAGGCAGCCTAATAAATACTTTCTGGAGCTTCTGTTTACATTTCCCAACCTGGTGGTTTTCTTGACATCTGCAATTATGTGGTGAACCGGGTCTTCCCTTTTGGCCCCGTTGGTTCGCAGCAGCCCCCTGTTCCCACCCACTGACAAGCACTTGATTTAGAGTCCACTGTGGTGATAGTGATTTATGCCTCATCTGATGATAGGTGTGCACATATTGTTTTGTCGATACAGCTAAGACAGCTCAAGGTCATTGCGCGGTTAGTATTCAATCACTGCATCTTCCCCAGAAAGCCAAACTGTCACCACATATCCCAATTGATTCAGTCAGATCATAAGAGGTTGTTACTCCGTGCTGCCACAGAAGAAATTCAAAGTTTACATTCATCTAAGCCTCGGAAAGGGTACGCTGTGCCAGGGAAATATCAGCCTAGAATGCAATCATCTACTCGAGGCCATTTCTGAGTCAGAGCGCAATGTACCACACTTCATTAGCCAGGATATTTTGAGCTCACTGATTAAGAGAGATGTAATTGATGTTTCAGGAGGAAAACTTGGCAGAGGCTCTTATGACAAAGTAGAATCTTGCACAGCACAATTTTGGTATAGCACACAATCCCCTTACCAAGTTCCTTGTTAAGTTATAGCTTCTTTGATTTGAACAGGCAAGCTCTCTGATATTCACATAGTTCCCTCTAATCATGCACCGTCCTTCTGTAGAACTCAGTAATCAGGCCTTAATCGCAGGTGCATACAAGCAAAAAACCTACGGACACTTAACAACATTATTCTCAACAGAAGAGAAACAACAACCATATTTTTCAAACTCAGCAGGAAACATATTATGCCATGCACAATTTGTGGCATGATAATTTGTCCTGATGAGGTGTAGTCCTTAAAATAGGCCTGAAAATCATCCAATCTGAAATATATTTTAAATCATGGAGTGTATTATGGTTTTATTATCCACTCATGTTTGGAGGAGTAGCACTAAAAACATCAATAAAATCATTAAGTGAATTATTGTTTACTTTTTTCTTTCCTTTCCACCATTTAGTCAATTCTCAGTGTGTTCCACAGTACCGGTTATTGCCAGTTGCCAGTTGTCTAGGATGTAGACTACCACGAGACTCATACACACTGATCTCCCAGCAGACAGCAAGAAATGTCACTGCTGGAGTTTAACATGTGCTGAGGGTCACGCAATCTAATACTGAGCTTCATCCTGCCTCGACGGGTGACACTTATTGTGTGCTTTCCTGAAACCTCTGCAGGTCGTACAAATGATAAAGGTGTGATGGAGCCACAAAAGTGCCAGTATTAACGTAAAGCTGATGATTCATGTTTGTCAACAACAAACACACTGCTCATTCAGTCACGACTGAGTGAATCCTGACTGTGAGTCTCAAAAACACATCAAACAGGCCAGTGGATTCAGCAGACAGACCAGATTTTGGGGTAACCAAAATGAGGCAAACAAGCTATCAAATGAAATGAGTAAAATATAGTTATAGCTTCTGTTTCCTTCCTTGATTGAAGTAAAATGTATGAAATTCAGATATGGGATAGGTCTGGGAGCACACTACAAAAGCTGCTCAAACTGAACTGAAATTAAAATAAACATTGTAAACAGCAGCTTGGCCCCCGCTCACTTATTTCACATCATTGTGTTTTCTGAGTCAGTGAAAATGGCTTCATAATAACACCTGGACCTGAATTTCCCTGCTCTGTCGCAGGTCCTTGTGGGTCACTCACCTGCTCTCCAGGGCCACATTGCTGCCCAGGACCCAGCTGTCCTGCAGCTGGACGCATTCCGCCGTACTCTGCAAGTCGGCCGCCAGGCCGGCTGTGGGCGGAGGGCTCGGGCTCCTCTGATTGGCCAGTGAGCTGCGACTCAGGGACGTGATGGACGGATGCTGCTTGTGTGGGGGCGGGGCTGGCGGGAGAGGAGGTGGGCCTTGCTGACTAGAGAGATGGTCACCTGGTGTGAAGCAGAGGGAAAGAGACATCAGAATATTAGTTTGTATATTCTTAAAAATCAAAAGCTTAAGTAATTTGCTTTGCTGATTAAAATTACAACCAAGAGCGTGGATTGCTAAGAGACAGCAGATGGATAAGAGTATGCATCTGCCTTGTATGTAAGATATGATAGCATACAGCCACCTAGCAGACCCAGAAAAGTAAATACAACCAAGAGCAACACAGCAAGACATTAAAATGAGATGCAACCACTGCAAAAAGAAGGGAAATAAGAGTTGCTTTTATGGCGACACACATAATAATTGTCGCAAAACGCCACACGGCTGACAGTTGGGTTGTCTTAAACAGAAGGTCACTTAGAGAGGCAGCTGTTCTTTTATGGGCGCTTAACGCAATGTTTCACATTTGATTACAGCCAGAGAAGACTCTCAAATAACTAATGACCAGAACATCCATTAGAGCTCTGAGAGAACAGGTTTTCCAATTTCACACAAAGCTGTGTAATTGGCCCCCAGAATGGCATGTGGTGATTATCTATCCATCTTCCCTGTTTAAAAGGTAAAAACCCACACTGCTGACAATTCTGATTTGCTCCAATGAGCCCCAAATGGGTATCGTCTTTCTTGCCTTACAGAGGCTTGGAGTAGATTGAGAAAGCTGGGAGTTGCGTCTTTTAGGAGCTGTTGTTTTTGCATTGACAGCATGAATTTTTATGAAGCCTAAAGGAGTTAAACCTGGAGCATATGAACACTGGAGGTCGGTTCTGGTGCATGATGTACCCTTTGCTTTCTCAACCATGCATAAAGATCTTGTGAACTTAGCCAGGGATCAAAATCTGCTCTGTGCTATTGGCTAGACAGAACAACTTCATTGAAAGGACACGAGTCATTGTTTTGAAAAGAGCATTTAATGACCATGCAATTTTTGTCCTTGTCTATGAGCTTATGCTTTTCACTGTGCCCTTCTATGCATGAAACAAGCGGTTCAATGCAAGCAAATGAGCTTTGGTTCCACGGTGCAAGGAGGAAACATGTATGCCATTCAGATCCTGGAAATCATTTCCACCACTTTGAGTAAAAAACCTTCAGGCTGCTGTATATGCAAGCTATTGGAACGGATGAAGATTATTTCTCTCATATTCAAACGAGGAATACATCAGAAATATACTGTAAGGAATATTGTAATAAGAATGATTACAGAGAGTAAAACTCTTCTCCATGAGTTAATTGCTAGGGAGAGTGGCAGCTGTGATAAAGTTTGGCAGGGGCAGGTTGAACCTATCATTTTTGTGACAAATTACTTGCATGGATTTATTGTTTTTATAACAGAATACATTTTTAGAACATCTGTAGAGACAGACAGACAGCTAGACAGACAGCTAGACAGATAGATAGAAAGATAGATAGATAAATAGATGAATCATGAATGATGAAAAATTAACGGTGTGGAGCAGAATCAGAAGTGACAAGAGTGCACAGTGCTGGTGCAGAAGGCCATTCTACGATTAATTAATTCCCGATTAGAGTTTGATCAAACCCAATCAAATATGATCCCCTCATCACCCCACACCACCTTGTTCAAAGTCAATTCTGAATCCTAGCACATGAATTACCAGTGATCAACTTCAGTATTGGCATTTGAAAAATATAAGGCTGCCATGACTTAGTGATAATGAATATAAGACATCCCACTCATCTCCTGGGCTAGACTGTGAGCCCTATTAGAAAAGTGCTAAGTAGGCTAATAGAAATGTGGATTATCTACCAACACTGGCTGGTTTTACTTCACCTCTGGGCCTCATTCCACTGTTTGAGCCTGTAGCAGGCACGAGCTCCACTTCACTTTCCAGCAGAAGCATTTTTCTCATTATCAAAGCACACTAGTGCAACAGTACAATGTCAATGAGGGTGTAAAGGGAAATGAAAAACAGGAAATGATCTAACACGGAGGTAAGCGGAATGATGGCCAGAAAGGATTACTTTTAGAACATTTGAGGAAAACATTTTTTTTTTATAATCAAATGATCAAAAACAAGCTCAATATCCATTTCAAGTAATCAAATGAAATCGGATTTCACTTAAAATAACTGCAGCATCCTCTTAAATACACAATAAACGCTCCTCTTTTGCAAAGCACATAAGAACTCCTGTGCAAACATCGTCTTATTATCACACCCACACATGCCAAAGTGAATCCTAGTAAACAATCCACCCTCTCATTACGCATTACAAATAAAGATGGGTCAGACAGGCATTGCACAAATCAGTATACATTTATCTTCATGTCTACATATTGATCTATTGGCATATAGTGCAAGTCAACATCTTGATTGCCCTTGTTTGGTTCACAGGCTTTCCTGCTGCAGCACTGCTCACACTGAGAGTTTGAAAATGCAGCATACTGTACAGTCATTTAAAAGCCATAAAAATATATGTGGTGCAGGTGCATTTCGGTTGACGGGAACAGTCCCGGCACAGCAAGTCCAAACACTCTCACTATCACGACTTCATGGTCAACCTTTAATCAATATCTGTTGAATCAACGTATATAAAAAGGCATGCCTGTACTGCAACACGAAATGAACCGTGTTTTTAGGTGAAAGCACATGCTGAGCATAACGTTCTCAAAAGACAAAATCCCAAATACCTTCAAAGGAGATTTGACATGCAGCAAATCTGACTGCATAATCCCACAATGAACTAAGGGGACATAAAACCCCATGAACTGAATTAAACCTTCTGTATGCATACTTTGCAAAAAGCACTCAAAGCTTTTGGGTGTAAATAAGGTCTTCCAAATGCTGCGTTTTGAGTGAGTTGGCTGTAAAGCAATGAAGTAAAACTGTTTTGGTTTTCTGTAAAGCTAAAGAAGCAAAACAAAAGTCTAAACTACTGAAATAAAATGAAAAATAAAAAGTCTGAGAAAACAATGTTTTAAAACAGAGAATGTACAGTTGGTCTGAAACATGAATCCAGACAAATACTTTTTTCTTCATCCTCTGAAACGTAAAGATGCAGTGCTTCGCAGACAGTAACAACAATGATCCAAAGCTGCTGTTTATTTAATATTTTCAAATGACAAAAATTGTTTTGTTTTACTCTTATATAAGTGCCATACAAACATGCCAAAGTTCAGCAAATGTCCTGGATCATACTGAGGAAGAAGCAACAGCTGTGAGAACTAAATTCTAAAATGGCTTCCAAGGGGTAACTGCAGTGATCACTTAAACCTCTGAGATATTACTTAACACCAAGTTATGCCCTTTTAAGTATTTAGATGTGAAACTTGACTCCCTGTGGATTTTAAGTGATTCATTATGCAAACATTTTTCTCAGTTAAAGGGGTGTTCACATCCCCTTAATCTTTATCTTTGTGAGGTCAAGATCAAATGGTGAAATAGCTGCTTTTTTTAAAATTAAAAATGGAAGTTTGTTTATGATTTCTCAACAACAAATCAAGTAAGCGCTGACTTCACGTCTTTTTATATTAGAATTAACGTTTTATTTGCATGCTCCATTTCAAATACTCGATGTACATCAGCACAAATGTGAAAGTCTGGACTGTATGCTGGTAATTTTTTTTTCTTTTTTAAGTACGGACCCTTAAGAATATACGACACCATGTGTTTTCTCGTGTACTCAATTTCCCTGCACACAGTAGGTGTCAGTATGTCTGAGTGGTGTAAGCTGCTGTGCTTCCTGGTCTCCAATTTGAGACGTGGGTTTGAATCCAATTTCTGACAAACAGTTTTACGCTCAGGGAGTCTCCCTATGAGGAAAACCTATGAGTGATAATCTCAATGTGATTCCATGTAACTCAGCGAGCAAAATGTAGCACCAGCAGTGCAGCGGTTCAGTGTGCATTCACTGTGTACTTCACCAGCAGAGTTGGAGGTTTGAAAGCCACCGGGGCAAACCATGCTAAAATATGGATTTTTGGCACTGTGGCACTTAGAATTAGATTATCCACTGCCTCACATATGTTGGATTGTGTGTTTTTAGAAAAAAAAATAAGCACACTAAACAATGAGCCTTTAAGAAAGCTTGGCATTGTCTTCCATCAAGACGTGCAGGGAATTAAGCTGGCCTTTAATGTGCACGCTCAGTGACTGGGAAAGCAGATGAAACAGCTGTGTGGTTTATGGAGTTTGGCTTTGAAATCAGATCAAGACGATGCCTCCTTTCCATAATTCCTCAATGTCAGCTTGTCATCATCTCCATCAGCATCATGCTTTAAAAAAGGACCTTTGTGATTAATACTGCATGCCAGCTTCTGAAATGACAGACTCATTTCCTTCTTAATGATGTTTGCAATTTCTATCAAATGATGCTTTATGAAGCCTTAGTGGTTTTACAGAAACATTTCCAGGAGTAGATCTTTGTTTTAGTTGCTCTTAATACTCTGGTTTGTGGTCTTAACATTGACTCATTACAAGAGAAAGTAGCACTGTGCTGTATTTGTCAACCAAAAATGTCAATGAGCAGGAAAATACCCCACACTATACAGTTTTCTAAGAAAACAGTTTTTCTGATATAGTCAATGATATATAAAATGTTTTGGGCTTGTCCATTCATAGACTTTAGTCCATTTCGAAAAACTGTATCAGAGGCAATCACTGTGTGCAAGCTGAGTTCACATTGCACCACATTTTTCATGAACTTCTTGATGCCATGTCTTGATAGTCTGATGTTTAGGCCTATTAGGCTTCTTTGATGTTCACTCCTTTGAAAATATCTTTTTTTGATGGAAGCATTGACAAGCCTTGAGTGCTGCACATAATGTTCCAATATTGAGTCGGGACACAATTAAAAGCCGTTTTGAACTCACTAAGCTTGGCAAGCTTGGTGAAAGCCTTTTCATATGCATTGTGTAAGTACTGCAAAAGGTCTTGTGCCATTTTACTCTCCATTAAGAGACTGATTCAACTGCTAATGGAATAGAAAGGGCATTTGCTTTGATTGGCTTGCCCTTCACCAATAGGAAAATTGCAGTATGTGTGCATCACAAGAATCCCATCAAAATAGATCACACCCCTCATAGAGGCCACAGCTTTTCTATTACCACTTATAGTGTTTATTTTTACATAATTGCGTAAAAAAATGTCGCACCTCCACTCTGCAAAGTTCGAATTTTAGAAAACATACTTAAACAAAAAGCGAGACCTCTAACAAAATCCCTGTTTGATTTTATATGAAATTAATAATGGATGGATTCCATGATAAAATGTGCCATTTGGACCAGGTAGGATGTTTATATATGTCAAATCAATAAATTCATTCTCATCAACGCCTGGTTTCCCATTCACCTCAGCACAGCTCTGGCGCCTGGTTGAAGGCAGTGGGAGTATTCTTGAGTTGAAAAAGAGACAGCAGCGTCTCGCTGTGAAGCCCTGGCGGTGGGGTGGGGGGGTGGTGTTGAAGGGGAGGCTGTACCCGGTGGGATTCGGGACCATTTGAACAACCTTGCCCTGGGTGAGTTTTGGGGATTTACTCTGCAAAGAGAGTTGGCAATTTTCAGGGGCTTGGGGTTTTGAGAAAAAAAAAGTAAAAAAAAAAAAAAAAAAGAAGCTGTGTGATTTCCATCATATTTCCTGCCAGAGTACCTTCACTGCTCTCACAGACTTGCCCACTCTTCTTCTGACTTTCTATCCGATCAAAGACAGACATTTCTTTTAAGCTTTTTCTCTGCAGGGGAATGAGGATGTAACCAATATTTCAAGGATTACGTAATCATTGCGTTATAGAAAAAGACATCATTCCATTTATCCATACATAACATGTTCCTACACACTCATATCGAGGCATTCATCAACTCACATTTGATGCAAATCCTAGCCTGCCATTCATCTAAAATGTATGATTTGTAAATACACTTACACAGTAGAACCCACTGAAGATGTGCTGTGAATATAAGCAGCTTCACATTACTTTTGTCCATCTCTCTCTCTCGCACTCTCTCTCTCTCTCTCTCCCCCAGACATTGCTACAGATGGCAGATCATCATACAGATGATGACTGCTTAGCAGTTCTTTCTGACAGCTCTCCGATTACATAGCAATTACACTCCTTCTCTAAAGCTGCTTTGACAATTAGCCTGCTGACAAAACACTTAGTTGTATTTATTCATGTGTGGACAGCTTTGGCTTCCTTGTTTGTCCAGAGAGATTGTGTTCACACCTAGGTAAAATGCTCCCGTTTCTAACTTCGGCACAGGCAGCACGGTTTCTACTGTTAAGTACTGACAATACATGCATCACTGTATTCTCTTAAACCTGCACAGCTAAAAAACCTGGCACAGTCCACGGGGAAGTGTGCCAGTCTTCACTTTTCTGAAACACATTTATACTTGATTTGTGTTCACACAGCCATCAACTTCATCAACCAGTCACCATAAGTTAAACACAGCATGCATTGATTTTAAACATGCAATTACGAATTGATTTTCATTGTCTGACAACAGCTAAAGACTGCCACAGGGCTTATATTTAAAGGGTGTCACAGTACAAATTTAAAATGTTCTTGACTACATGATGACAATATTTAGCTGCTTATAACAATATTTCCACTTCCAAATCTTTGTGGCCACATGACATCATTACAAAGGCACACACAAGCACCATTTAACATATGTGATAAACCCGACCAGTCATCAACCAAAGTGTAAAAAGCCGGTTATAAATAAACAATGAGACAAGCCATTTTAGGACCCTGCAGAGGAACATTTGTAGATTTGATGTTTGAATTTGGAGAGAGATACTTAATGGATTAATGGAGTTTTTTGACCACTTGAGGGCAGCACAACAAGCTGCAAACACAAGATTGACATATTATGACCTTATAAAAGTTGTCGTCTCAAACGTGTTAGGAAATGGTTGCCTAATTATACATCCAACAGGGACGTAGCCCCATAAATATCAATTTAAAGTCACGTGTCTGGCCAACTGGCAAATGTAAGTCCTCCACTGCTCCAGTACGTTCACCAGCTAGTCGCTAACTTTGCCTGTATGTCTTTATCAGAGCTTTTTTGTGGAAAGCAGCTGCCTGCGTCTGAAAGGACGTCATGAGACTGAACTTCTTTCACATTATGCTACTGTCAACCAGTTACATTTCTCATATTATATATGTATATTGAGAAACTAATGAACCTACCCAGCCTCTAGTTTAGGGCATAAATTTGCAATCCCAGCCGGCAGTCCTCATTGCAACATTCATGTTGGTTACAAATTCTTGGCCCGCCAGTTTGTTTGCACCTTTGATGTGCTGTTATAATCGCAACAACAGCAGCAACCTGCCACATCCTGTCAATGCATCATCCTTTTTTATCCTGGAACAACACAGTAGGCTACAATGTCTGAAAATGTATAATATAAACAAATCACCAACAACGAAGTAGGAATTTGAGACACTGGAGACACATGCTCTCATCCAAAGGTGTCTCTGCTCAACACTGTGTTGTCAATCTGTTTTGAAAGGTTGCTTTGGCATTATTTTTGAAAAGAAGCTGCCAGTTTCAATCTTTCTCCTGTGTGTGTTTGAACTGGACTGGCCTTGAGAGTAGTGATTCACTCCATCTAAATTGTTGTGGTGGCTTGAATGGCTTGTGCCTTCAGTAACAGCCAGTAGTTGTGACAGTGACTGGCTGATGGAGCCAACATGAAACATTGGTTAAGGTGGTCCTGGCCACCTCAGGGAAGCTTTTGAACATTCAGAAGCTTTCTGAAGGATTTCCAGCTATTTATTTCCAACTGCAGTGTCAGGAACAACAACAAACCACCATTATCCAGTTCTACTGAACTGTGAATCACTTCTCCGAATAAAGCAATGTATATTTGAATTAGTAATTGCACAAAAAATGTTGCCTGCATCATCTTAGGGGTCATAGAAATGTGACATGTGTACTTGGGAAAACTATTCATATGCCTCCCCATTCATTTACAACTCGCTTCCCCAATCACTTGAGAAAATGGTTGCAGGAAAAAAACAAACCACTCATCGTTGTAGTGGCACAGTCTTTTCCAATGGCTGTTATAATTGCATTTCCTGTGCAAATCGCTCCGTTTGTGGAGAAACCAGACAAAGGAAACAGTATCCATCTAAAAATGGGAAAGCCCATCTTTTCCTGATTAATTGTTGGCATATTGTTCTCAACTGGATGCACTCCACTTGCACAGATGACTAATCTTCACCTCCATTGTGAGAAAACTTGAGGAGAAAGAGATTTATACAGCGTATATCTTTCACACCACATTGAATAAACAAATAGCACTATGAGACATATAATATTCCACAGAGGTTGATGTTTTTTATACTCTGCTTTTTCATAAGGATATAAAGTTTCAGCTAAGTTTTATTATTTAACCATTATATACCCACACGGTCCTATGACGATGAAAACTCTTTCACGTACTTTCAAGGGAGACACCGACAAGAGTAAAGTATTATCACAAACACAATGCAACAATGTGTTAAGAATTACACAAAATCCAATGAAATGTAAAAGCCGCTAAATTGAAATTAAAAACGAATGTGGATCTGTAGGTTTGGAGTAAAGAAAATTGACTGACTTCTTAATTGGTTAATAAAAAAATCACCAACTAGGTGATCACAAGACTCTACCAGCAAAACTAGCATACTTGCCTTTTTGATATCATTTCTTTATATTACTGCAACTTATGATTATTTTGACTATAATGCTCTACTGTATCATTTTCTCAATTGATCTATGAATCGCTTTGTCTATCAAATGTCAGAATATCTGTCTAACTTTCCCAGACTTTCCCATATTTAAGTAGCTTGTTTAGTCCAAAACCCAAAGACAAAGGAATGCAGCAGATCCTCGCATGTAAGAAGATGGAACCAGTGAATGTTACTGAAATGTTACAATGAAAATTACTCAAATGATTAATGGATCATCAAAATTGTTGCCAATTAATTTTCTGTCACTTGACTAAGCTAATCGTTTCAGGTCTGAAAGAAACATCATTTATAAATCTCAGTGTAGCATTTATCTCCAAACACAATAAGATAAACTGACTACCAACTGTTTAACACATTATGAACCAGTTTATAGGTCAGCATAGATACACTAATTTGCAAAACAATAGAAGATGTCTTGCAACTGATAAATACATGGTGGTGCCTTTTACTGTGTGCATTAGTTCCAGATTCTTCATTTATGATTGTATTACTCATACAAGTCTCTTTTATCTGATGAACTACAATGAACAAACAATGCATGCTGGCTCCTTTATATCTCCTCCTGACTGACTCCTCCAAACATTCCCACATATAGTTCTCCAAGCCAACATTTCTTGCAACGTCTGGCTCCAGCTCACAGGCTGAAAATCCCTCTGCTTTCCAAAGAGTTTTCCTGAGGCCAAGGCTATGAATTGATACCCCACTGTTGCATTACTCTTGGCCACAGAGCAGAGCACGGGACCAGAATAACAATAGGACGAATCGTTTGTAATTCTTATACTGCTCACCAACTAGTGCGTTATAGTGGTGAGAAGGGTCGTGCTGGAGATGTCAATATCCCCAGTGGGCATAAACGATAAACTTTTACGTCTGCAAGCACATGTTAGGATATATAGTCCATGCACGTGCACACACACACCGCACACACACATATACTTTAAAGCTCACTGAGAAAAGCCTTCCAGCACTACTGATGTTTTAGAAATTTCCCCCAGAACACCCTCTGCTTCTCTCGGCAAGAAGAACTAAGATGCAACCTGCGTACCCTCTGAGGCTTGGTGCATGCTCAATCAGCAACATGATATGGCCCACGGCTCTGTGCTGAGGTCACTGCTGGAGTCTTGAAGACTGATCATGCATGAGGTAGCAACACAGTGTTTCCCCACTAATGTGCCAAGCTAGCCATGCTGCTTCTACAGCTACTATTCCGCTGCATAGACTGAGCTCCACCCCTCAAACTCTGTGCTCTGTGCATCGACATGGAAAGTGTAAAAGATTTCAGGCATGGCCACTGAAATTATAAGCAGCTCAGCTGTCAAATATCATGACTTGTCAGAGAATTTTGGTCATGCTATGAAATACAGACACTGTACAGGACCAGTCCACTCTAATTAAGATGACTTTACTTTTGTACAATCCCGGTTGGAGACAAGGTCTCTTGAGTGGCCCGGCATTACAATCAATTAGTGAAACTGGTCTTCAAAGTTTAATCTACCGTGTAGCCAGTCTAAATTTTGAACCGCATCCCCCTTAAATTTCAGAGTGGCTCTCACACATGTCTGCAGCATGTTAATCAATATTAAAACATAGTCAGGGAAGGCAGCTGTACTGTCCTTCAAAATCACTATAATGCCGGTTTACTTGACAAAAGCAGACAGGGCTGCCTGCGTTCCAGTCTTCATTCACCTTAGAAAATACCACCCTAAGCCTCATCTGTCATGTATCGGCTGCAGCCTAACATTTCACTTTGTTTGGCAGACATTGATTTTTACCTCCAAGGTGTTGTCAAGGAGGCATCCAACTCATACATACCTCCTCTGCTGTCTCTCCAGAGGCTGCTTTAGAAGGAATTGCAGGAACACACACACAAAGGAAAGCTCAGAGAAATGACTACATTTGAAGGTAGCCTAAAATATTGCCAAATCTGCTGAATACGGACTCTGGTGGGGATGAAATGTGTTGGTGATAACCCGGGGCTTATCAAAGAAGCATTCTTCAGGGCCCATTCTTGTTGTGTATTTAAAGGTGTCTTGTTCATGTACTGTAATACGCTTGGCAGCATGTAATCCAGATTCAAATATATCTTGTAAATACACAGAGAAGCAACCTGATAGGACGAGGATCAGTGTGTGTATCAAAGCATATGAGATCTACAAGTGAGGACCTATTGTGGTTTTATGGGTGCTGTTCGTGCCAATTCTCTCAGCCAAAAAAACTCTCAGGACATCAGACGTCACCAAAATGCCTTGAATCTATTTCACTGGATTTATCCAATCCTCCATCTCATAAGTTGAGGGTGTTTTCCACCACAGCAAGTCAGATAGCAACAATTTATCAACCGCTGTCTAACCACAACCTCCACCCGCCCTCTTCATACACAAACACACACACATTTGCAACGTAGTTGAGCAACACTTTATATTCATTAAGTGTCAAAATGTTATAACAAATAGCTGGCTTAAAAGAGCAACAGTATATCTTATTTAGGAATTATTTGGCACCAAAGAGAAATGATCTATGAGGTAGCCTTGAAGATAACATCCTTCCACAGTTTGATAATAATATATAGAGCAACACTAATTATAATAGAGTAGGTGTGCTTTTCACTTTTATTTAGGTTTACAAGTTATAATAATAATATAACTTCATAAAATGCAGAAACCAAATAAGAACCACAACAAACAAAAATGAAAAGTATTACTGCAGCAAATTGAGAGCTGAGAACTAGTTTTAAACAAGACTGAGAGTCTAAAGCCAAGCTAGTGGTTCTGTGAGGCTGTTCACCATCGTAATTTAGCATATTAGCATGCTAATATTAGTACAGCATGATGGCAATGTCATTAGTTTTGCACATCTTTGGTCATAAGTAAGTATTGGACAAATAACATTTTGACCTGATGATGTCCTAGAGGAAAACTCAGGGGGCTTTACAATCTGTGCAGCATACCACAACCTCTGTCCTAAGACCCTCGATTCTAACGAGAAAAAACTCCCCTACAAACACTATTAACAATTGAAGAAACTTCGGGAAGAGCAACAGAGGAGAGATCCCTCTCCCAGGACAGACAGTCACGCAATAGATGTCGTGTGTACAGAATAGATTCACAACAGAAAACCATAGCATATACAATTATGATGACAAAATGTAATATCTGTACCAAATTTCATGACAATCTATCCAATAGTTGTCGAGCCATTCCACTCAAATCCATGAATGTCAACCTGCTGGTGGCGCTAGAGGAAAAGTCAGGACCTCACCAAAGTCATAATGATACATCGTGTGGGCACAAAGAATGTCTGTAAAAGGATTTCATGGCAATCCAGTAAACAGTTGTTGAGGTATTTCAGTCTGGACCAAAGTTGTGATCAAACCGTACGCCATCGCAGTCACTGGAGCCACAATGCTAGCATGGCTAAAAATAAGTTTGAGATAAGATCTACATACACAAGAACAACTGTATAGTCTATAGTAGTGACAACAATTTTCTGTGAAAAGACTGCAGAAACAGACAATTCTACTTTCTTTTAGTGCTACAGTGATTTGTGCTCTGAACAAGCCTTCCCTCTTTTCCCTCCAGATTCAATCTCTTTCTTCTTCTCTCTTTTAACATGTGATCTTTGTGTGGTGTTTTTTTTTTTTTTTATTTCTTTACGCTATCAGCAGTTCAAGAAAAGGGACAATAAAACACATTTTACACAGTTTTGTACCTTTCGTTGAAAAAAGAATCCCTAATGATGACACAGTGTCAGCATCTCTTTTTCCAAATGGGCTCCATGGAAAGAGAAAGAAAGACACGGGCAATGTTCGGCTGTGCGTCTCACAGCCGCTTATTTCTTGCTAAGAGCAAGCATCATAAAACCTGCTGCGTTTTTAAAAGTGTGTGATAAATATCCTGAATTTTTATGTAAATGAAAGAGACCGGGGAGAACAACTTCATCATGCAGGCGCACAGCAGACTGAACTGTTTCCTACAGTTGACTGGCTTATACATTAGAATTCCTTTCCAAAGGAGGTCAAAAGTTCAACTCCTGCAACAGCTAAATCTTTTTTTACTGTGCAAGACACTGAATTGTAACATGCCTACTTATTGTAACTCACTCTGGAAGAACATCAACTAAATGTTTTATATGCAAAATGTATTTTTTACTGCATGCTAATAGCATAAGTAGCCAAAACTATCATTTAGGCTAATGGTTGCAAATGCAATCATTGCTATTTAATGGCTTTGATGAGTATATGTGTAGTATACTAACAAACCTGATGAGGAAACTTTTGTCTCCATAATGGAAGTGAATCTGCATCTGTCTCTACTGCAGCTTCAGCACATGATTTCTGTAATACATTATGTTTTTTTTCCTGAACAACAACAACTCTGCAGATTTATTTAGATACATTTACACAGACAAACAAGCTTAGGTGAATGCATGTGACATTATGCTGCGTGAGTGGGCAAATGGTGTTAAAATGATAAGAGCAACAGAATAGCAGGGAACAGGTAGCACTCGTGTGTCGACAGCATCCATTATGCTTCTCTGTGCACATTCTCTATTTAACCTCTTCATATGATTCCACAGGGCTGTGCATATCTGCAGTTTGGTTGCTGTACTTGTAAGCTATGCAATTTGTGTTTCATGCCACAGCAGGCATCAATTAGCACCTCTCTCACGCCTCTAGATCTGAACTGCATCAAATTTGGTTCTGTGCTGCTTGGAACATGATGTGAATTTGTCATGACTCGACTGAAAGAGAGGAAATGTTCAACACCGAGGAGCTTGCTTACTGCTCACCTTGGGCTTTTAAATCAAGAGTAATTGTCAGCCATTGTGCTTCATGATTACAGATTGAAATGGTATTCATCGCTGTTGCTCAATTATCTGAAAAAAGGTGATAGAAAGAAATAAAAATATATTTTGTCTGGGATGCACCTGGATATTTTAATTACACAACACCTGTGTAAAGCAAAGCCTTATTTGCACAGATATTTAATAAGAGTGAATTATCCCTGAACCATTGCATTTTGTTCACAAAGATTCACAAAGAATAATGCTTTTGTTGAAATCACAGGGTCAAGACTTCAAAACATCAGATTTCTCATCATATTCCACCACTGAGGCTGAAAGTTAACCTCACATTTTATTACACCAGGGAAATCTATCTTTACCAAGTAATGATGCTGTAGGTAATTTGCCCATTACTTACTACTTATTCCAAATTACACAAAGAGCAGATTCACATATGATGAAAATCAAAAAATTGAAGGACATCCTATGGCAACATGAGAGTAAACTGTTTAAAACGACGTGTGTATGTTGTGACACAGCAGGAAGTGGTGTGGAGATCCGGGAGGATATTTGGGTGTACAAGGTGACTGACTTCGACAAAGGAGAACAGGATCTAGGTCCTATAGACCCGAGAAACCATCAGTGTTTGTTTATGTTAGCCACAACTGAGATCTTTCCATAACTTACTTAACTTACATATCTTACTACTAAGTTTCAGTTGTCAGTTCAGAATTTAGTCATATTTTCACCGTGGGGGTTAAGATCAAAAACCACTCAGGTGTTTATTTGGATAAACAACCAAGTATTTTGTTTGGGTATGAAGAATTTTTGGAATGAATGAAAAGAGAAAAAAAAGTATTTTGCAGTCGTGTCCTTTTGTTGAAACAGCAGCTTGATACTGTCGTCAAACTGTGCTTCCCCGCCTCTCAGCAGTGCAGGCAGCAGACTGTGCATGACTGTGAAACGTCTCTGCGGTGGAAGACACTGATCGTCCTTCGGATTGGGCCTAATCATGTTTGCTATGCCCCAATTAGATAAGGGAGGTGTGTCGTCAACACACAAGCTTTCTCATGTCTCCTCTGATGGTCCCTGTGCTTTTCCTCCCGCTCACCAAATGGTAGCAGTAGGAGGCAAAGGATGGTCCACACTCACACTCGGCTAAGTCATTTCACACTGGAATACATCCATCAGAATTAGGATCATAAGACTGACAATGGAAACTGAGAAGTGAAATCTGAGAGAGAAGGCGGCAGCGGGCAGCATATGGCTTAGTGAAACCATAAGTTGTCAGTTTATAAAAAGGTAGCAGCTGGCTAAGTTTCCCAGCTAGGATTAATATTGTATGACCACACTGTATGTTCTTTACTCTTGACCAGATTAAACAGCGCAAGGCGTATTGATACAGCAGCAAACCCACAGTTGGCACCACAGTCTGCAGTGTTGTTCCCAGTATCACGTTCCAGCCATAATGAACAATGGACTGTCATTATTAGCATAAGCTTTCCCCGTGTGCCTTGATAACATCTTAGGCATCTGCAATTTCCAACCCAGTATATGAAGCCGAATCAAGACAAGATACAAGACTTCAACACAATCTGTGCTCAAATAATTCGAAGAAGCTGAAGCTATGTTGCAGTGTGGAAAGGCCCAGCAACAGAGACGATAACAAATCTGGACTAACATGCAGCACGGGCAGTGAAATGATACACTTCACACCCAATCTGTAATGCTGGACACAATCTGATACCACAGCTAATCACACAGCAGTATCCCTCTCCCTGTCAGCGCTAAAATCATATCAAGATCTGATGTTTAACGTTGAATTATGATAATTTCATTTTATAAAATAACTATTCCACACGAATGAGATATGCTTTAAAATCCCAACATGCTCCAGACGCTGTGCAAATAAAGAAAGACAATGAATTTTGACCTCATCCTGATGTTTATTCAAGGCACTGTCAATAATGTAATCCCTATGATTTAGTTAGAAATCACATCTGCCACATTCAGGTGAAGGCCACTTTGTCTCCTACATATTCATAGGCAACAATATTGACTAAATGTCTTGTCTGGCTAAGTATACAATGGGAAGAGTGAGACTAGAGGATCAGTTAGTGTGAATATAAGTAGAACAGAAATGCATACAGGAGATTCTGGGATTAGCTCTGAAAGCTAGTATGCTAACGCAGTCTCCTCACTCAGGTCTGGACACTGACTGACACCGAGGACTTACTGTAGCAGACGTTTGGCAGACAAGCTAACAGGGCAGTACAACTTCCTAAGGAGTGAGGAGTTAGAAAGACTTTGAAGTATCCCGCGTTGTTAGTGCCTAGCGGTCAAAAACAACAGTCTCCGCTCTCAAGACTTCACGCTGTAAATCATACCCGTAGCAAACAAACCTGCGGCTACAGTCGGACTCTACAACAGAGGTCAATAACTATGGCGAGGCACATTTACAGAGAGTCTTTGTGTTCCCAGAGTGACAATAGAATCTCATTGTCAGGTGTTTAGTCAGATAAGGTCGCACACCCGCAGGGATTAGCGTCTGCTTTTCATCAATGTAATGCTTTAAAAACAGGTTTAGCAAACGTGCAGAGGATCAACCAATTTAAATGCTAAACCTCTTTCTCTCTCAGAAGATTGGGGCCAGGGGCTAAACACATACAGATAAACAAATCAACCTAGCTGTAAGGACTTGGAGCGAGGCAAAACAAATAAATGACCCTCACACCTTTATTTGTACAGGGAGTACTGGGGAAATGGTGATATGGCTCGCAAAGTGTTGAGGTGAGAGGCTGATTCCCTTGTTTGGCGTGATAATACTTCCAGTGTCAAGTTCCTCTGTTAGACAGAGCCGTCCTGAGGCACTCTATTCAACCCTAAATATGCATACAGAGCTTCAGGAGTTTGTGATAACACCAGGAGGCGGTGATTCAGAAATGTCACTGGTTCTGGTTTAACATAACGCTGTTGTAGCCACTTGTATGTACAGTAACAATATGCACCACAACTGCTCATATGCTACCCACAGCAGTAGTTGAATTAGAAGCTGGCTGGATCATGCTGGGAAGGGACATTACTCTTTGAGAGCAGCATAATGATCACTATCAATCTCTTCATTGTCGAGTCACATTAGTGAAATATCAGGGAGGAGTACTGGAAAGGGGAAGGAGACCGCCGAGAGACATCCTCCACCACGGCGGCATGGCAGTGCATTAATCACAGTGGCGGGACCCTCTCGGTGTCCAGGCTGAAAACTGTCAGGGTAAACACTTCAGCCGACAGAGATGCAACTGTTATGCCGGAAGAAAATTCCTTGCTGGTGTCCCACCACATTGGCAAACAGTGCCAGCCCTCTTTTTGCAACACATAACTGTCACAGCTTTGTCATTACAGATTTACATTTTCCTCTCGGGCTATTTCAAAACGTCGCTGCTGATATCTTCAGTCATCTTTTTTTTTTTTTAACAAATACAGAGGCAGGCAAGGAGACAAAACTGTCATTATTTCATAATCATCCAGGCTCAACAAAGACTTCTTGCTGCTAGGTATTCAACTTAGTCATTCTGAACGTAATAACAAGCAGCAAAGATGCTGTATTTAAAACTATAACACCACATTTGACGTGCACCATGAAACAGCTGCATGAACGCTTCATGACTTTCAAAGGAAATATAGAGAGCAATGCCGGAGACCTCGCAAAGACTTCATCCATTAACTCCATCAATCTGAGTTTGCTCCATCAGTTTCAGTTAATGCTGACTGTCTCAGCAGTCTGTGGCAGGGAGAGCTGCTACAAGTGTCCTCGCTAGGAGGAAAATTTGGGGAGAGAAACTTTTTTTTTTTAGTCTTTCCGTCTAGTATAGCAGCACACATGTCATAGTCAAGTGGTTTATGAAACCACCCGTTCCCCGACTCCGCTACTGCCATCTAAATAATGAATACTCTGCCACTTGCAGTAATCCTCCAGCAGCCATCCCCAGAAATAGAACAAAGTCAGATAGAGCACTCGTTCTCTTCCCTTCACTTTTCAAAACAAATACTGCTGATTCCTGAAAAAAAAAAACATTCAAATTGCTGCCATTCCAATCATACTGCACGGTAATGATGTGCAACACTCAACGTTCGCAAACAAAATATTTAGTGTACTGTTCGGGTTATTGCGGTGATTCGACATTCTCGGCCACATCTAGGTCGTGACTTCAAAGTTTTGCTTAGTATCCATTTGAAGGCAACATCAAAGCGTGGGTAAGCCAATGATTTCAAAAGGCATCAAGAGCTAACCAAAAAGGTACAGTAACTGCGAAGGGCACCTTTGGGCTTCCTATGATGGATGATAAGAAAGAGAAAAGACAGGGAAGGAGAGAGAGGGAGAGAGAGAGAGATGCGGGGGAGAGAGAGGTAAGCGAGATGGGCAAAAAGAGAAATTACAGGGGAGAGAGGTGAGCTTATATGAAAGGTATCCTTAATTAGATGGAATGTTTGCCCTCTTCCACAAATTCCTTCATGTGGTGCCAGGAAAAAAAGACCAAAGCTGATGAGTCTTGGGAGAACTATCTACCTAAGTGGCCTTTTATTGAGGGATAAAAAGCTCCTCTTTGCCTCTGTTCCCATGCACTGCCCCTGATTATGGAGGATGTGAAGGCGGATGAAAGGAGGGGCCAAGGATGTCTGACGTGTCCTATTGTATGCAGATGTGATGACAGGCCTGGCATTTGGCAGATGAAACCTATGAACTGCCTTCTGAGATTTCAGCCAATTATGACGTGAATAAAAACTAAGGGAGAAAGCACAAATCTTTTACCAATATTCTATAAGAAATACTTTAAATATTTGTGATGTTATGCAGATGAACTAGTGTTGCCTGAAGATTACTTATCACATTCTTGTAATCACTGTTTTGGCAAATATTTTACACTCGTAGGAAAAAATATGCCAGACAGCATATGAGAGTTATTACTTTCCTGCGTTCAACTGCCGCCAAACTATCATTATAATGTCTTAGTGATGTCAACTGTGCAGCATGCTTATCCAAACTCATCTTAAATGTCAGTTAAATTAGACATAATGGGAATCTGCAAACAACAATGATGGCGTAAACAGGTATTATGGTTATGTACTTTCATCTAAAAATGCGTCAAACTTTGGCACTCGCAGCAGTGTTGATTGATCAAGTGCTGCGCTAATGAAAGCTGTGAGACTGAGGGAGATTAGATGGCTGCTAAGCTTTGACCCTGGATGTGAAAACAGCCAGGGCTGGGGATTGCTATCATAAAGCAGCTAAATGGCTTATTTCACCTCCAGCTCTGGTAGCCACCCACTGGCATCACTGTTTGGATAATGATACCCGTAAATGCCCACAGTAAACAGCTGAGAAACAGGGGCTCTGGCCCTTCCCCATCACCATTACATGAGGTAGGGATGATCATTATGGGAATTCTGTTCACTACAGCAAGACAGCGACATACAAAGTTATGTGTTACGAATGAAACATACACACAGACAGACACATCTTAAAAAACTTTCAATTTCCTTGCTTGGGTAGAAAGTTTTTGCGATTATTTCAAAATTGTTGCCACCCTGCTAAGTATATGATACTGGCCCAAACACTGAATACACAGAACATAAAGCTATAAAAAAGGAGAAAGAAGAATAAATTGAATATCAGACCTAAAAAAACCCAAAATGTTACTCCTGTCAGTCAAACTGGGAGCAAACTACACAATTTAAAGCCAAATTACTGTATAACCACAATTTGGTGATTATGACCGATTTTCAGGACAGTGAAGAGTTTGCACTGGTCTGCAAAATACGAGACAGGTCACAAGCGATGGTCAGCAATGACGTTATCTTACGGCATGCAGATATTTAGGATTCAGATATCTTGCCTTTTGACTATCAAACAGGTTAGGGCCATCAAGATTACAAGAAGAGTACAACCTGAATATACCAAAAAGTAATCCTGTAGTTTGAGATGATTGACAGTGTACAGCAGTGGAATGTAACTAAGTACTACACATACAGTACTTTAGTATGTTACTTTATGCTTCTACTCCACAACATTTTAGAGGGAATATTGTAGTTTTTATCCCACTACATTTATCTGACAGCTGTAGTCACTAGTTACTTTAAACATTAAGATTTGACACACAAAACATTGGATTATCTTTTAAAATATGATGTATTCTTATAGATAAAATCACCCAATAGTATATGAAGTAAAAAGAAATAATAACACAATAATACTATACATACTGTAGTAGTTAATGCCGAATTTTTGCTTTTAATTGAGTACTTTCTTCAGTGTAGTATTGCTACTTTCTTCAGTGAAGGATGTGAATACTTCCTCCACCAATGACAATGGAAATGTAAAAATAAATGTGCTGTGTGAATTTACTTGAGTTTTTGAAGGTGAACACAAACCACCAAAAAGCAATGTCTAGCTTTTGCTTGGAAGATATTTGACCACAATCCATGTCAATACTGTTCTACTATGACAATAATTAATAATACTAAACCTCACTCAATTAATGTTGACATAAGAAGTGAACAATGTTGAATGTGTATTGTATATGTTTATTTTGTTATAATTCTAAACAATCTAATAATTTTCTATTGTAATTATATTTCATATTTTAATTAACCTTTCCCAATAGACTCTGGTTGAAGCTTTCAGGTGAGCTGATTTCCCGTCCACATTATTTGACTGAGTTTTAATTAAAAACAAGGGTTCAGTGTCTCCCAGATGACATTACTCTGAGGACAATTTCACACTCACATGCTTTCCAAAAACCTTATTAAGATTATTTCAGATGTGGATATGAAGATAATGTATGAAAAACAATGTTATCTTTGTCTTTTGAGGAAGCAGACACAAGCACTTCTTCAATCATGTAATGATCCACCTGCATACCTAATTAATATGTGTACAAAGAAATTACAGTATGTACTATATAAATATACAGTAAGTATATATATTCATGTACAGTATGTATGCATCTATCTATCTGTATGTTTTTGGGAGAGGATTTGAATGCAACACACTTCCTTATGATAAATGCTATGGAGTAATCCCAAAACTTTTTTCTAAAAAAAGAAAAATTCTTGATTTTTTTTTCTTTCTTTTTTTTGTGTAGAAAATAAAACGATTAGTGAACTAATGGGATTTCAGGGATTAAAAACAAACCAAAAAGTATTTTGAGTATTTTTTGCTTAGAGTTTTGAGAGCTAAAGCTGCTGACGTGCTTCTGAAACGGATATGAGTTGAACATGAACACAAATTCAGAGGTCCACATGGAGGGATCCAGCATTGCCCAATCAACAGATACAAATAGCCCTCATTCAGACATCACATAAATTAAACAACAGTTTATCCTTTTATTACATAAATTATGGAACGGTTCATCCAGAAACCACATCATAATGCACAAAAGCCTTTGTTGGCTAAGGCTCTCGCTGGCCTTGAAGTCCTGACATGTGTTTGCCAGTAAGACTAAGAGGAGAATAAGGCTGTCAGAGCTGCCTGGTGAAACATGAGATAAGAAAATTAAAACAAAAATTGCTCAGACCTCACTGTTAATGTGAATGCCGAGCAGCTTAGTCCATTGAGAAAACCATGAAACAAAAGCAAGCCGGAGCAACCTATTGATAGTCCATCAGCCCATTATGTTTCATGATATTAAAGTTATTATTCCTATTCTGATTGCACGTGTTGAATGTCACCATTAAAACTTCACCCCTCCTCTAGCATATACCACTCAGCCTGTATGGAGTTATATTCGCTTCTTTCTCCAGGGACACAAAACTACTTTCTCAATGTAATTACCACTGACATATATAAAGATGGCTGGATCACAATATACCCACCTCCTCAGCAGCATGCCCACCCCCTCAATTACCCCTACACACCAGTGCACAGGCAAACATGGCCAGAGCCCAGCTATAGAAAAACTAATACCACCACGAGACTGCAGCAAAATTATACGACAGATGGATGTTAAAATGAACAAATAAATATACAATGTAATTAATCATTTCCCACTCATTCAGGCAGCTAAAAATATTCCTGCTTTGCTCCACAACTAACCTTATGGCCCGCCGAATAATTCATTGTGATGCCTCATAAGATTCAATGCCCGCGGAGGGAAGGCTCATTGCATTTACCTGCTCACCTGCTCGTATTTACCCGTCACCTGTAAATGTATGTGGGACTGCCACTGTATGACCCTTTGCAGCACTCTCTCTAGTCCACTGTTGATGCATCTGCTCTGCTTACATTGGCCACCACTCGCTACACACCAATTACTCTTTGTCTTTGTAGCTATTGGTCTGCTAAGCACTTCAATCCATCTCTGTCTCCGAGGCTGTGACGTCAACCCGAAATGATTAATCAAAGGCAAGTCAACGCCCAAAAGCAACACCTACAGTACTCTATTTGCATACATTACCCATAATACTTCATGGATGTCATGTTAAATATTGGACATGTGATGATTCTAAAAGAGAGCAGTAGTTTCTTGTGAAGCACGAGCCAACAAACACAAGTATAATGTCTTATCGCTCTGATGCAGTTCGGAAAGCTTAAGGCAATATACTGTAATATTGTATTTCATGCAATATTAAAACCCCTTTTTTCCATTTGTTCCACATAATCAAGCAGTGCTTCTGATGATGTGAGAGAAACTATAATCATAATACCTTGTGTGTTTATGTAAAATAGCAATAAAATTCACCAAAAAAACTCTCTAAAAATGTTTCTAGGTGACCTTAAAGCAACTTGACCCTGCTGAAGTCCAAAATGAGCTTTCTGTTATTCCCTAATGTAAACATTCTCAAGCCTGTGGACACTGTGGACACTTGGGCAAGTGCAAGACACTGTATTATCAATTTACACGTGTTAGGCTGCAGTACCATTTTAAACACAACACGCACACACACACTCCCGCCCCCTCTTAAGGAAAAGAAGATCCACAAGGGGATTGAATGGAATACAATAGACTGAAGCTTTCTGCAGTAACAATAAGGCCCAGGCTAACAGAGGAGCTGCCGGCACACAGCCCTCGTAATGCATTAAACATTATTTTGCCACATCCAAGTTGTAGACAGATGCAATTCATGTCCAGTCAGCACAGATGTCCAGCAAAAAAACAACAGTAATAAAATTCTGTACAAATCAGAAACTGGTAATGTAACCCAGATTAGAAATTGGGTTAATTTTTTTTATGCTCATTATAATAGGATTACAAAGAAGTTGGTGTGTTACCTTAAAGATTGCCTGTAGCAATTCCCCAGTGAGGCTTTGCTGTAACAAGGTCCACTTCTCAGGCTGCGATGCTGCTTTGTATTGGATTTACAAACGCTCCAGATTTCCTCCTCTTCCCACTGTTGCTACACGAGCCACACACTGCACGAGCACACTATCGCACTGACACATGGATGGCACTCAAGCGATGTCAAAAGGGTTAAAACCTAGTGGACCGGAAAGTCACACCAGCATCGTTCTACTTGCCAGCCACCGCTGCCGCACTCTCCAGCAGCTCTCCTCCTTCGCTTTCTTCTTTCCTTTTTTTTCTTCTTTTTTTTTTAACTCAACCTATCTCATGGGCTTCTCCCCCCTCCTTCTGTGAGATGGTAGACGAAAGCGCTGGGCGATTTGCACCACTCTATCATAGATCGTGTTACGCTGTCTGGCTGTAGCGGCGGTCACAGATGATAGGCTGAGGAGCTTTGCGTGTGTGTTTACCCCTCAAAGAAGTAGCGGGAGTAGAGAAGAGACAAGGGAGGGAGGGAGGGAGGGAGGGAGAGGTGGGCTGCCACCCTTAAAAACACAAACATCTGGAACGGTATCCAAAAAGATTACTGAGCTAGGTGACAGGCTTTGACATGAAACCTTGATGTAAATTCATGAGTGGTTAGACCTTAAAGTGACACTTTTAAAAAGGTTCTCCATCAGTCATCATTTGATTAATGACATTAAAATACAATCTGTGATTTATCTTTGTTTTGCTGACATACATAATGAATAATCCTTTGTCTGTCTTATTATTTTGACATATATATAGAATAGATGACATCTTAAGCTCATTAGAACACATCAGTAATGTTTATGTGATACATGCTGCTGCAGACAAAAGCTATACAGAAACAAAAGCCACATTCACACAATCTCGACAGTACACGCTCTCATTATTTGATTACAGACGAGTTTGTACATCAGAACAATGACAGCACCAAAAAGAATTAACACCACACTTTTAAACTGTCTTTGTCAACGCAGAGATGAGAACTAAAGCTATCCGGTCCTTGTTTTGATCTCGTCTAGTTGGCAAGATTGTCAGTGTTGTTTGTTTACTTTTGACAGACTTTTACAAAGAAGGCAAAATATTTGACTGTGGCTCCTAATCAAAAGAAAACAGTTTATTTCATATAGTCCTCTGTGAACTGGAAATGGCCGCGTCCTCATTAGCCTCTCAAAAAAAGTGCTGGATTTTGTTTAATGCAGCCTAAATAAAAGGGGCATATAAATAGTAAACAGTATCACTATGTCCCTCTGTAAGAGCTGTATCTTATCATTTGCTGCTTCCATGCTGCACATTTTTCAAAAATACCATACAAAACAGCTATCAAGGAAAATGTTTAGGTTGCATAGCTTAACTGATTGTGACTGCATTATATTATCTCTGCCAAATATCATAAATGTAGACACTGATTGATCAATAGAGATATTGGCGTGTCCAGGAGTTTTTAATTAGCCTCAATGAAAAAGATTATTCTTTTCCTTCCTAATGAAAGTGGTATTCTAACTCACCTCCTGCTCTGCACATTTCATCCAACTCTGCCCTCTATTAGCAGTTCAGAAAACTATCAAGATGTTGTTTATCTGACAGTCATGAGACGAGCTGTGAGCAAATATGTTTTCCCAGTTTGATGTTTTAGACATTGACAAAGTGAACTTACATTTTTATTAAAGTTGCAATTTAAGTTCAGCTTTAACTCCATAGAAATTCAAAGAATCTAGATAAGCATAAAATATTAGCCTGACTTTACTTAGCTGAGCTCCCTCATATTACCATTACCTAGCTTAAACAGGTACTCCAGTGATTTAATATTGCATTTCCATAAAGCTGGAGGACTCACAAGAGACAGATTAAACAAAACAATGGTTAAAAATTGAAGTAGCAGAGGCCGAGATATCCTGACTTTTAGTCCCTAGCATGGGTCAAACACCAGAAATGCTTTCATTAGACCCTCCCTGCTTTCTAAATGCCCACTTTTTTCAAACCACACCCCCAGTTTGTAACTCAGGCTTTCTCTTAAAAATGTTAGCTCCAAAGGCCAATCTGAGATAACCCTGATGGCATCATTAGGATAAACTATTAAACTGAACATCAGGTTTAACATCTGGAGTGCCTCCTTAACTACAGTGAATTTGGTTAAATGAGCTGTTGAATATCCAGCCTGATGATTGCAGCACATCTAATAGTGGGAAGACACACAATTCCCTGTTCTGTCAGAGTAATGGCCAAACAACTTGTGTACACAAGCAACAGTGAGCAATTTGTGAGTCTAAAAAGACTATTGCTCATATATCGCCATTACAAAATTAATATCTGAGTCGCATTCTTTAAAACGTGAAGATGAAATGTTCACCAATAGCTCTTCAGTTGGTCATAAATAGCGAGCTGGTATAAATCTCGTACTGTAAATTATATTGGACTTTGAGCCCACTCTGCTAATCAGGAGGTGGGCATTTTATCTCTCTATCTATTTAGGATATCAAATTCAGTATTTTTAAAATCACATATGCCCAACTGTGTCAAATTGTGTGATACTAATACGTAATAATATGACGCACATGAAAACATTTCTCCACCCAGTAAACTACTTATCATGGAGAAGTCTAATAAGTCATACAGTGATGCAGTGCATCATATCTCATTGCAAAATCAACTGGGCATTTCATTTTTATGAATTATCATTTGGGCGCAGCAGTCTGTAATACTCCGCTTTCATTAATGACCAACAACTAAAACAGCAAAGGACTGATAAGACTCCTTTGAAGGTGGACATCAAAAGTGGTGCCTCTGGGGTTGAGAACAAGGGAGTGCTTCTTTGACATTTCCCCAGTGCAACCACACATTGACTCAAAGAGCTTGGTCACGCCTGTAGGCTCAAGTGGGGAAATATGTTATGAGTTTGGGCCGCAGTCCTTGTAATCCAGGAGTGTCCCAGTTCCGTACGGCTTGAGTGAAATTCATATTGAGTGGCCCAAATTATTATATTCATCATCCATCCTGAAGAAACGGTATTTGAGACCTGGTATAGGACAAGCTATTTTAAGATGGAAGCATTTCTACATTAGTCATTTTAGAACACCTTGGAGATGATGTCGATTTCTATTCTTTTGGGAATAACAAACGGCCTCATTATAATTCCCACAGGGTGTGTCTTAGTGAGGTGGTAGAATTAAAACTAGACACGGTCACGTGAGCTTGTTCACAATATCCTATTACAGGACAAATGTTCATGTATCAGATTTCTACAACTGTATTTTTAATGATAACCCACAACAGAGCCAAAATACAATCTTTGTGCATGTTTTACCATGTTGCTTGTAATGGGCAACAGGGCACAATGGGATAACAGTGTACAGTATGAATGTGTAAAGAGGGCTTGGTTAGGAACACAGTAATTGGGGTGGGGAAAGTAAGCAGCGGCAACTGAAGAAGAAGTGGCCTTGGGTTTCGCCTGTTCAGGGAATAAATATGAATCTGTTGAAATACCTGCCTTTTGACAGTCACCCGTCTCGGTTTATCCATCCACTGTCAAAGCAGGATTACCCCAGAAGCCCCCACGGATACTGAACCACCTACAGCCAAGTAGCTCATTTTTACTACAGCACCATGTGCAAACAAAGAGGGCGGGAAAAGGTGGGGAAAAAAATGGTATCTGCACTGGCAAAGATGCTGCAGTAAATTTCACCCGAGTAAACAATATGGGAAACGGGCCAGGGTCTTCTTCACATAATATGCTTAATTCTCCAACTAAAGGCTCTTATTTCGACTAAAGAGCGGTTTCTAAATGACGGCTATTCAACCCAGTTTCAATTTTGACATGCCAAAGCTGTCTGAGGTACTCAGTTACTGGGAAGTGGGATGTGGGCGGGGGTGGTAGGTCTCTTTGCTCTCCTTGTGCTCCATGGTCTCAGTCCAGCTGGCCTTTAGAATATGGATTATGTGTTGCCGCGGCCAGGCTCCCACTCCATGGGGGGCTGGACAGGGTGCCCAGCTTCAGCGGACTCCCCACCGAGACCCCTGGGTGAGAGGACGCCGAGAGCCCCCTCAGTTCATTGAGAATGCGGCGGGTGCTTCCCACAGCAGCACCATACGTCAGTGTGTGAAAGAAAACTAGCAAAATAAAAAATAAAAAAAGACAGTGAAAAGGAGGATGGTGGGTGGGTCAGTGGGGGATCGGCGTGTGGAACGTTGAGGAAGAAGCAGAAGCAACAACCGCCATTGTGGCACAACTGCGACACTGCATCACTGCCAATCACAATGCCTGTTCTGTCAGGGAAAAAGAAAGGGGGTAAAAAATAGAAAAAGAACCATGGGAGTGCAACTGTGCAGCAGATTTACCTTTCAAAAAAGTCTGGGGCGATAATAAGTATCCAAATGACAGCTCTGTGCCCCTGCATCCCAGAGTAAAGTTAACCAGAGGTCCTAATGTCGAGTGCCAGCAGCAGACACAAAGGTCTGAACAGTGGGGCGCCGAGGCAGCTAGCGCAGCATGGCTAAATGGGGCAGGTGATTTCCCATCTCCTCCACTGCCCTCAAGGCACAGCCAATCACTGCTGGGGAAAAGTGGCGCCCCAGCCTGCAAGCCAGGCAGCCAGTGAGTGGAAGGGCTAGAGAGGGAGCTGGAGTCTATCTGGGACCATGCATTATTCACATGCACCGCTACGGCACTAAGACCTCCACAAAGGAAAGGCCTCAGGTTCCATCAGTGCCGACTTGTTTCCAATCTATTATTGATGGCAACACTACACCCTATACTTTTCCCTGATTTACTGGATTCTATCATTGTTTCTATAATAAAGGCTATTTCCAGTAAAGTCAGAGCAAATGAGTGGAATATTTCCAAGCTCGGTGCCAGTGAGTGCCTCTTTCACTGGAATCTTTTAGAATTGGCTTTAATTACACAAATCGTGCACAGTATTACTGTATTACTACTAAAATGAAAGATTTTTTTTGCCACGTAATTGTGTAAGTGTGCGCTCACCCTATACTCGGCAAAACCTGAAACCTTTTTGCGAATCATCAATCATGTCAAAGGTAGGTTTCCGAGCAAAATTAATTTCAGCATGGAGACCTCCAGCGAGACCTAAGTGAAATAAATGAGCTATCCAATTACCACATTATGATCATGTGTAGCCACCGTAAAAAAACGGTGTTTATTACTTTAAGTCAGTGATGATCTCCTTTTGCCTACGTAGAGGATATACTGTCATCTATTTTTGTTTTATGTTAAAGGGCAAGGGACACAGACTGAACCCTCACACCACAGGCAAGGAGCTATTACTATCATCATTTTTTTTGTAACATCAGAGCCCCCACGAAAATGTGCTCTCATCTTGTGAAATAACACCAAGAACTTTCAAAGGAGTAATGTGGTGCAGTGATAGAGGAAGGCTAGTCGTCAGATATGAAATGATACACTATCAGTATGTTTGTGTATAGTCTTGCATAGTATCACAAAGCTAAATTACCCTTTAAATTAAGATTTTTATCAGAATATGTTAACAAGATGCAGCTCTTGAACTTAGAGGCTTTGCATTTCATGGCAATGTCCACATTATTACCATGCACACATCAAAGATTTCCCCTAAATCTCTGCAGGAAACACAATCAATCTGCTCAGTATGCGTGGCTGGGACAGTGGGCCATCTCTCCCTTTGAGGATGTCGACGCATTTGACCGATGTGCAGTCGATCCCCCAGATTGTGGCTAATCATCATTACCGGCTGCTGAAACAATGACTTTCCTTCAGCCTGCTCGGCTTCGAGAAGGACACAAGGGATCTGCCGGTTTTTCTTATGGTGGCTTAGCACTTGAGTCTGGATTTGAGGAATTAAGGCAGACTTGGACACAACATAATGTGCACTCTGATCCTCCATCCAAGTCATCAACTATGGCCTGGCTCGCACTGTAAATCTGTTTTATGAATTACCCAAAATCCAGCAATAGGTATTGTATTTTTGGGAAAGTGTGATAAAGTTACAGTTCCAGTTGAGCAAATTTCATTTTATACATTTGTGGCCTGAAAACAAATGATGACTGCTGCACATTCCTAAAAGGAAATAAGAAATATAAAACAATAGGAGGGAAATGAGGACAGATGCATAGAAGGCAGTAGTTGGGGAATTCTCCAAAATGGACAGCAGATTATGAAAAATGACTTCTTCCTTACAGTGCTTAAAGGTTAGGTCTCTATTACACAGAGAGCAAAATGTCAGCAGTATCCCCTGAAAGAGTGGACTATGATATTAATGGAGAGTCCAGGGAATGGGCTTCCCCTGACTGAGTTTCCCCTCTACCAGACACATTATTCATTTAGTTGTCAGCCAGCACCTGGCGCATGTAACACTAACATCTACAAACTAAATGATGGAGAGAATATGGCCCACCCTGGTAGGCAGCCAGTGGTGAAATGAATGTTGTTCATGAAGTATAATGGAGAGTAAAAGTAGTGCTACTAGATAATCCAAGAGCTCTTCTCCTGCACAACTGAAGTTGTCGCCCAGGATGTATTAGCATAATGTTCCATTTTCTAGCTAATATACTACTTTCATTTGGCTCTTAGCTACCTCGGAGACTATAAGGATGGGGGTAACTAAGCACAGGGGCCGTGCAAATGTCGCCACCAGGAACTGTAGAAAGAGTTGGTTTATCACCTCACTTTAAAATGGTGTATACACAATTATTTTTATCTTAAAATAGAAAAAAGTGTTACATCTCCAGTGGATCCCGCATCAGCCGAGGAACTGACTCACCACCCAAAATAAACTGGTGTATAAAAAATTAAAGAAGGAAACAAGTTATCTCTTGTTTGACTTGGTGTAGGTACGGTTTTATATTTAGTCCTGACCGCAGACACCCTCATCAAATTACTCAAAGCAATCATCAAAGCATTTCTCCATGTAATCTTACCGCACAACATCACTTAGAACCTAAACGACAAAGAATGTTGTGTTCTATGGAAATGTGATAGACCCGCACAGAATGACAAGATGACTTAATATATTACAGAGCGAGTCATCAGTCACATAGCCACCACTTTATTTAAGATGCAAAATGGCTTCTGCGTGAGGCAGTCTGTGGCGGTGGATTATTTGTGAGTAATATTCTTTTGCCGTGGTAAATATATTGTGTCATGCAGCAGAGGGTGGAAGAAAAATCCTCTCTCAGGCTGTTTTAATGAAGTCCCAAATGTCATCCTCATACTTCTTTCAAGAGCAAACTCCCAGCTACTCCTCTAGAAGCCTGGCTGTCCCTCAGTGCGTCTTCAAGTGATTTGAAAACAAGCAGCTTCACTGAAAGGCAGCCTAAATAGCAAAAAAATAAAAAATACATACTATAGAAAGGGGTCAGAGGTCAGCAGTAAACAGGTGGTTTGGGCTATTAATGTCTGTCTTTAAGATTGGAGGCGTCTGATGAATTGTTGAGGCGGCGGTGAGCTCTGATTAGAGTCGGCTAGGAATCCCTTTTATGCTGGAAAACTAGTTAAGTAAAAGAATAGTTTTTCCAACCCTATTTCAAATCATCACCATCTTATAAATTATTTGGAATTAGCCCTTACTGCTACATCTTTACAAAAGCGCTAATAGAAAAAGAGATTTCATAGTAACACCATTATAGTGGAAAACGTCAATATAATTTAGTATTTTTGGTAAGTGCAGCGAAGAGGCTGAGTTTAAATTAGAGCCAACACATTTTTCTCTCAACAATAGTGAGGAGAAGAGAGAGGGGGGAGGGTGGGGAGGGTGTGCATCCAATTACTAGAGGACTGTGTGAGTGTGTCATCTTGACACCACGTTTGGGTTTCTCCTACGATGTTTCAACTAAACCAGACGTAAAGGCTGCACTGCAGTAATGATTGAAAGACTGAGACTTGCCATTGTAGCTGTTATTGGAGGGAATCAGTGAGCAGATTCACATAAACAACTCAATACAGTGTCAATATGTCTATTTTGAGAATTTGTGTCATGCATTTAGTCACTGTTTTTACTGTATTTAAAATCAAGCAGAAACAACACACTATACTTCCTCTTCATTCAAATGTGATTCCATTTGATGAAGCATTTTGAGTCAAGTAACAATTTCTTACACCAAAGGAGTAATCACCCATATTCCTCGTTTCCTGTGTGTTCTTCTATTCTTAGAGGAAGTTAAAGTAGATTAGAAACAATTGACACTGTCTTACTTTGCTATTTAACTTGTCTTAAATCTGCACTGGGCAACTTTGCACGTTGGCAGCTCCAAATGGCAGCCAATGCTGACATTCAGCACCCAGAAATCATATAACATGACATAAGCAAACTGTAGACAGCAAGCTCATGTTTGCCCAGATGGCCTGTCTGATCACTTTATACCAAATGATACCAAAGAGATACCAAAGAGATCAGCGAGGCATCATATCAAACTTTGGTAAGTCAAGCTTTCTCTGGATGAAGACTCAACGAGTTTGTTAATAAGATAATTAAGTTTGTACAGAAAATGAATTGCCGCCTATCATTTATGTCAGTTTTTAGTCATCTATGATAGTCAACTGAATATCTTTGGGTTTTGGACAAGACATTTAAAGATGTCACCTTGAGCTTTGGGATGGGCATTTACAGACAAAACAATCGATTAATTAAAAGAATAATTGGCGTATAAATTGATAATGAAAATAATTGTTAGTTGCCATCTTTCAGTTTTTGAATATAATAGTAAAAAGCTATTTTTCCGATGAGTTATGATTGATCAATGCCGTTTAGCAGAGATCAGTTTTCCACATAGTATTGGTGGGTGATGATGGCAGGATGTACACCAGGTTTTAAGCTATGCTGTCACTGATGAACATTGTTTTATGTGAGCTTGAGTAGGGGGTATTATGCAAATGTGTGTTTTCCTCTGACACCAATGTCCCTTTGGGACAGTAAAGTTAAAGTTTAAAGTTGAAGTTCACAGGTGAGAAAAGAAACCCTACGGGCTAAGAGGGTGAATTTACTTTTCTTGTTGTTTCAGGTGAAAAACATCTTGGAGACTGAAAACACAATGTGAAGGCAGGATGGACATGTGCTACAATATTGTTTTGCTATATTCACTTTGTAAAAGCATTCCTCAGACAGTCACCCAGCCCGTTTCCATCTTGAGTGAATCTCTCCTTCCAAGCCCTCCAACCTTTAGAGCTGCCATGCAAAACTCTGCAGACAGCTCCTTCGGGTAATGTAGAAAAAGACAATAGGTGGAAACTGCTCTAACCTATTTGCCAAATGGTCTGTCATCTAATGCCCCGGTGCTGCTTTATTGTCTAATCCTACTGCTGAGGCCTCTAAAAGGATACATCGGCCTAATAAGATGAATGGGCTTTGACCCTGGAGCTGCTAAAAGCCAACCTGGCCAATTTATCTGAGTGACCTCTACTCTTGGCAGACACGGCCCTCACCTCTCTTGGAAGGCTTTAGGCAAGATCAATACCACAGAGGCAAAACAATCCAAAACAAGGCGTGTGTAGAAGTTGGGATTCAACTATTCATAGCCTTTTATGACCATGAAACATGTTCTTAGGGGCAAAGACCAGAATTTTGGTTGTTTCTTTACTGTATTTCTTAAGCTGTGTCTGTTCTGGACCAAAACCCAACAACTGCAACTCAGTGTACTGTAATATCTGAAGGAGGAACCATCACTGAAATGATATACATAATGTGATTAAAGTGAGTTTTATTTTCCCTCAAAATATTTACATTACAGTTGGGCTGCTAAATCAGCCCTAATTCAATCAGGTACTCTCAAATCACAAATGGCTAATGTAAAGCAAGATGAGCAGAGTAAAGAAATATGTCAGCTCTATACTGATTCAACACTAATTTTATTATGCAAACCACAATCATGGCTATTCCAGGGCCCGGATTGTAATATTGAGAAGTGCATTTTGAGGGAAAATAAGACTTTTTGTTGACTAAATTAAGGATTCTGTTTCATGTTCTGTTTGTTGGTGTTGGGTTGTTGGAGATAAAAGGCCCGGCTCGGTTAGGTCGAGGGAGGATACGAAGAAGAGACGCTTTTACAAAAGAATATGTCTCTTTTCTTTGAGCATGAATCAGTTTACATGGTATACAATATCAATCGTTGGCCTCAAATCTATATCTGCAAAGTGCTTAGGTTTGCATTGGTGATTAGATGAATTGAACTGAGAACAGTCTGTTATTTGAGTATCCCTTCATAGTCCGGATACCTAATGCCTTTCCCCTGCCTCTGAAGTGACCACAGTTTGAGGATGCTTTGCTCTGGGCACTTGGCCAGAAAGCTTTATGTATTCCGATACCATTCATTTTTAATCAGGACCAGAATATCCTTCCAAACCTCTTGCAAGCTGCCTTTGGCTACAAGACATCAATTTTGTTATATTTTAATTGATTTGGCAGTTCTCCTCATTGTCAACCGTATAAGTTGATTGTTAATATTCCTAATATCCCAAGCGAGAACTGCAGCACCACTCATTTTAAAATGCTTTCTCTTTTTCTGTATTTTCAGCTGCTCTTCTCTTGTTGCAGAATTATGCATTTTCCCACTATAGCATTTAGTTTAGCGACTGAAAATATTGTGTGTGTTCAGCATATTTCCCTCAGCTTTCCACTTCAACGTGCCCAACTCGTCTCCGCATGCAGTGAAAGGGATTCTTCACATGACTGCTGAGGAGAAAGGACATGAGAGCAGGGGAGGGGAATCTTCTTCTGTGGTATAATGAGTTTGACAATGAAAGTGACACTGCGTCCTCCCTGGACCTTGCCATGTGATCAATCATAACAATGGCTCACCATTTCCTCCTCTGGATACTGACCTTTCTCCCTTAAGGAAAGGAAGTGTGTGTAGGTGTTGGAGTGTGTGTGTGTGTGTTCCTCTAGATTTCATTGTGCCATCACCTTCTTTCCAATCAGCCCTTTAAGTCCTTCTACACAGCCATAAGTGTGTCCTTTAGAGGGGGCCTTTTTTCCCCCAAAAAGCAAAAATAGCCTGAAAAAAATGCACAACTTAGGGAATACTGATCTATTTTATTCTGTCGTGTAAACTATTTTAAGCTTGGATAACACACTTACGCAGCATTAGGCTTATACATTTAAAATCCCATCACCTGAAAAGCTTACAAGGTGATTTGATGCAGTTACTCGAGTGAGGAGAGCTGCCAAGATTTCATGCAAATGTCAATGAGTGAGATTATTTTAGGCTGTTTCTCTCATAGTTCAGTGCCCATAACTAAAGATTGACAGAAACGGGAATGACGTGTGGAGATAGCCGTAAGTGTGAGGTGATCGTACAGGGTTTTAAGTGGCCCCGTCTCCTTGCCCTCGTCTCCCAACAGGACGTCTCATCAACAGCCTACTTACTGTATTTTTATGAGGTTCTGTGTCCATTCTGTAAGCGCAGGATATTAACTTGACTTAAATAAAACATTAAAAATAAATCTCAAAATATTGGTACTCTCAAACTCTCATCTTAATATGCTTCAACCACACATGTCCCATGATGGCAATAAGGTGTCTAGACACATTTTTATAGCCATTTTTATGCCACTCTTAATTGTTGTTTTATCTGCACAGCAGAGGTATACACTCTATATAATGTCTTTAAACATAAAAGTATGAATCAATGCACAGCTTCATTTGGCAAAATGTTATACAGTAACTCAAGTAGACATATTTTCAAGAAAAGCCTGTGAATTTTAGATTGTAAAATGTGACCATTGTGTTTTTATGGAGCTACTTTCATGGAACGGAGAGTGATCTTGGTATTAATCTAGAAGGTTAAATGGTATATGAAATAAAATGAATGCCTAAATAAGTCAATAAACAACAGTGAATGAACAACTGACAAAATATATACATAAATATACATACACTGCCCGTCCTTAAAAATAATTAAAATGATTAAGAAATGCCCCTAAAAAATAATGGTTTTATATTATATTTTACAAGAACATAGGTTTAGTTGTGAGGGGAATCAATGAAAAAATAAATAAAATAAAATAAAGTAAAATAAAATAAATAAATACGCTGCAGTTTGCTAAGCTTACTACTGTGAGTGCTCGGTAATAATTTAAGGCGACTCACATGAGCATATCAACATTTATATATAAGCTCCTCCGTTCTTTCATAAGGACTACGGTGGATGGACACACTTCAATATAATTTTAGAAAGAAAATCCACCAGAAACTATAAATGTGAGGGGGACATGCCCTCCAATCCCCAATGAAAATGATGGTCTTGATAATTTATATTTGAAACTCCTCTGTGTACAGGAAACAGCACACTGCAGCTACATTCTGTGTACGAGGCTCCATCAACATCTTTCACCTTATTAACTCAGGCAAATGTTAGACAGATTGAAACCCTTTGATTGGTGCCATTGTTCGAGCTAGATGAAACGCTCACATGACGAAAACTCCCTGAAATCCTGACTGGAGTCACGGCCTTTTAATGAAACATTTATTCGTGTGTATAAAAAGACTCTTAACACATTTCCACTGCCAATGAAAAGATCCTGTGGTATAATGTGCAGTTAAAATGTGGCTTTAATTGCGTGTGTCAAAAAGAAAATTAGAGCAGCCCAATACAATTAAGACAATGCATTTTAGCACATATTTTCATCATTACACTTGGTCACTTAATTGGACTATTCCAAAGTGTTGAGTTTAGATTAGTGTGGTTTCACTTTGGTTTTACAATTAATACGGTCCTTAGATTGCTTGTTAACATTACTGCAGCCTATAGCATAGAAAACTGCTCCAGAATGGAGAGTTTTAAATGGTTTAAAGTTATGAATCGATGTCTTGCTCAAGGACACGTTGGAAGCAATGGACCTTTTTCAAACACATTTTAGAGTAAAGACAAGCAAGCACGACCTGAGATGATCCTACGAGTACTACAACAAGCAAAACAGAGACGTTTTCTACATTCAGATGAGACTGCAACAGAGGAATCACCTTGACTTCCAACTTTTTGATTGCTAACATCCAGTAGTGAGAAGCACAAAGGTCAAAGCCACAGCGCCATGACTATAGATATAACAAATATCCCTGTGTCCCACGATAGGGGAGAGAAAGGATGTCGTAAAAGGAAGAAGACATGAAACCAAATAGATTGGTGGATTGGTGCTGGTCTGGGGACGACGTCTGAACACCCAGCGGCGCTCCAAGAAGAGAGAAAAAATCTATTTTAGCCAATATGAAACAAACAAAAAAAAGACATAGATACTACAGTATATCTTGACTTCTCGACTTCTGTCTGTCTTTGCAGGACTAAAGATTTTTTTACTACTTATTTACACTTAGCATTGTAATGCTTGCAATAAGTGCAAAATATAAGCAATGGTTTCTTTCAAGCAATCAGTGTAAAGCGTCTTTTCCTATATGTCTTGTTTTTTTCTCCCCACATCCCAGGAGACTAAAAGGTGGATATCTGGGTCTAGAAAAACATTGATGATTGCTGAGGAGATACAAGTCATACATGTAATGAATAATGAACAACACCATTGGACCAACATGCCAATCCGTGTTTCTTCCATTGATATTCATAGAGTATAAAATGGCTTCCTGACTATTTCCGTATTGCATGGTAATACAATCACTCAATTAGGCTGTGTGATGAAGTGAAATGAGCCATTTTCTCTTGAGGACAGTAAATAGTGGTCCACGTAATTGACAACTGCAGAGTAATTCCTAATCGTAATAACATGTCCTGCAGTCTGGCACCCGCGAGTGATTAGACCGACCCAAGTACGGGCTAAGGCAGCGTCGTCAATGATGCTCGGCAAAACTGGGTGAAACTTAAGTTGGAGAGGCAAATGTTGATACTCAATGATTAGGTGATAGAAAATAGATCTTGGACAGAGTTAATAGCTTTTTGTGGTGCAGCTGCATCTCTGCAGACTCTGTAACACTAACCCTGACGGATTAATCCAAATACTCATTTACACAAGTGCTCCACTTGAAGCTGCACTTTTTATTGGAAAATGTTAGACACAATATAGGTGTCAACCTTTGGAATAAAGCTGAAACAATTTAATTGATTAAAAAATTATTGGTTCCAGCTTCTGAAATGTGTGCCTTTTTCCGTTTCATGTCAATCAAATATCTTTAGGTTTTAGACTGTTGGTTGGACAGAACAAGATATTTGAAGGCATCAGCTTTGGCTCTGAGAAGTTGTGTTGGACATTTTCCCAATTTTCTGACGTTACTGGACTAAATGATTAATGGAAAAAAAAAGAATCAGATTAATCACAAATAAGCATTTGCAAAAATGCCATCCCTATTTTGAACTTTCCAAATAGAGAGAGACTGAAAATGCAATATATTTTGATATGTTGATGTCACACAATATCCAATTTCTGTATTAAAAAGAAATTCTAAAAAAGGACCTTACATCAAGCCATAATCATCTTTATGGATAAGTTATGCCAATTATTTAAGATAAGGAATGCAATAATTAGCAGGTATTTCTATATCAACATCTGTGTCTTCACAGGGATGATATTAGTATGAACTTTAAAGATGAAGTATTAAAGGCATATAGTAGTTTCAAGAAAATCAGTTTTCCCTCATTAATATGCAAATTTATACAGCAAGACACTCCAGAGTCTAATCAGATCATCCACTCTGTAGGGGGTAGCTGTGGCGCGAGTAGGACGTTTTTCACCATGCGCTGCTGTTGTGTTAATGTGTTCACAAGAATGTGTCTACACACAGATATACTCCACCTAAAAAGACAAAAGGACTTCTCACACATACAACGCATCATGATGTTGAGCCGTAAAAAGGATAAATCGAAATTCCGATATTGGTGGTCAGCTTGTCGTTTGCTTAGGTGAAGGTTCAAATGTCAGCGACCTTTCATCTGCACAGAAACAGGGCAATGACCTCCTCCAGGCTTTGCAAACTACTCCAGAAATAGAAACCAGAAATCTTTTTCACAACACTGATGAGCACAACACCTGCCATGACACCTTGGCACGTCACCGCCGTATCCCACATCCCCTGTCACCCCGAGCACCAACAATATGAGCACTTAACGTGTGACAGCACCAGCAAGCAGGGAAGTGATGACAATAAATGATGACAATCAGACTGCGCCTCCTCTTTGACGAGGCATGAGATAAAGCTCAGACACCTTCCCAGTTCCTACTAACACATGATGAAACTGTTTTCCCTGCCAGTTTTGGAGTGATCTTCAAAAACATCACAGATGGCCAGCCCTTTTGACCACAAAAAAAAAAACTCTCTGATGTTATTTATTCTTTTTGTGGTCGGCTTGTGCCATATTGAATTATGAAAGTGGCGAGGGAGGATTTCTGCCTGCTACGATCAATAGACTGATTCCACTGTCACAATACAAGATGCAGATCTGAGACAGGAGTTTGACAGATGGCGTGTCACCTTCGTCAGCATGACGTCCCGCGTGTGCGTGTGCATCTGTGCGTGTGTGTGTGTGTGTGTAGATGCCTGCACTTTTGCTAGATTTTTCTAATCTTAGAGAGATATAGTGTGAGAAACAAAGTGAGATATGCGAGTGTGTGCGCGCACATATGTGTGTACGTGAGGCAGAAGAGAGGGAGAGAACATGAATACATGCACACAGAGAAGCATGTTAGAGGGTGTCTGATACGCTTTCATACTCCCACCCAAAAAGCCTTTGGTGCTTGCTGTGCTACAGCACACTTTGCTGTGACTCCTCTACTGATTTAATTAACCTTTTACTGGCACTGTTCACACAATGAATCTGTGAGCTATACTCAACTGTAAAATGTGTACGACTGCAATGTGGACCTGTGACTTGGACAAATTGAAATTATTTTCTGATGCATCCCCTCGTAAAACAGTCCCGGACGTGAACGTGGCAGTAAAAACACACAAAGTACTTCTACATCCACACTGGCCACCCTCCATGACAACATCAAAGGGACACATTTTTCCCCTCTAAAATTACTTTGTTAAAGAAATATCACTTGCTCTTTCCTGCACCTTCTGTCCAAAGGATGACAGGCATCTCAGTGGAAGTCTCTTTCTCCTAACCAGGGGTCAGCACACTTCAAGCCCCCTCCACCGAACGAACCCGTGTTTATGCAGCCAAGGAGAGCTGTCACAAGGTACTGCAGTGCTGTAGCTGCACTACCTAACAAGTCAGTGCAAGCTTTTTCACACCCTATTAGGAATACAACTCAACTGGGCCATGCTATGTTTCTGTTTCGTGCAGTCATTCATGTTTTATGAGGGGTATAATATTGATTCTGAAGCTTGCGCAGTCGACATTAAGGTAGAAAAAATCTCCATGGCTCCGTTCACTTTTACACAGCAGATAAACATTGACCCAACAGCCTAAAATATGAATATTTATATCACAACAATACTTGAACCTAAACTATAATTCGATATTAAAACATTAAAAACACATTGCAGTAAAGCGCTGCAGTGGTCTGGTAACTGCAGAATGGCGACCCCCACTGAAAGCTTCTACCCCACAGTTCTCTTTGTTTACAAAGTGATTTGAGGACATTTTTTGTCCTCATTTAAAATTCATTGTCCTTAGTGTTTGTTACCAGAACTGGCAGTGCAGCGCCGCTAAAGATGAGTTCACATGTATTTTGAGGCTTTAAATCTTTTTTTAAAGGCATTTAAAATTATAATGGGTTGGCTTTGAACTGCAATCCATCTATTGCAGGGTGTCCAATTCCTGTTTTACAAGAAAAGCAAGAGTACGTGGTTAGTGCCATTCTCTATTTTCAATTTTCTAAGACATTTAAACAACTTCCACACATTTCACTGACAACTGCTTACCTGCATGGAGCTGAAATACTCAAGGACATCAGGTGACCCACATTCCAACCCGTGCAAAATCTCCTGTTCATATAATTTTTTAATCTACAATTTCCAGCACAAATACTGATTTAGAAAAGACCAAGGTCGCCTTATGAAACCAATTTCGTGTCTTGGTATTTTCCATCTGTAATTAGTGTTTGAAAAGCAGCTCCATTGTATTCTTTGTTCATTGTGCATTTCTCTCTATCATTAAAAATACAGGAACATTCTCAATACATCTTCGCCACTGAATTTGCTAAATTATAAAGTTACAAATATTTTAAAAAATGATTCTACAAAACTAACTGGGGTTCATTTACTACTTCATAGGAATGCATTTCACATAATGCAGATGTAATTAATGAATTGCATGAAGTTGCTATGTAATACTGTTGCTGTGGGGTTGGTTCTGAGAAAAATTTCAAGAATTTAACTTACAGTAAATTGTTTAAAGCTCCATTTTGTCGCACTTCAACCGCTGAGTGCAAACATTTCTTTTTTATCAGGGTGCCACTTATAGCAGAGTTACACTCTGAGTTACACTCCCTACAGACACAAAGTGCCAACACTATACAGCTGGTACATGTCACAGCATAATGTAACAAGAGACAGTAAGTGAGCATCTGTACAGTATGTGTGTGTATATAATTGCATGTGTACATGTATGTGTGGGTGTGTGTTCGGTTAAGGCAAGCTATCACTGTCAGGTACAGGGAAGCGATGATATTAAATAATGTCTGCATGAGTAGAAAGAGCATAGACAATTCATTTCTTTTTTTAAATAAAGTATATCACTGTAAGCATGGAGATATTCAAAAGGAAAATACTGAGTTACTGATGAGCATAATAATTTTAGAAAATTACAAAAGATTTTCCACATGTGAAATCAGGAGTTTTATATGCTCCATGTGCTTTTTCTAAATAAGGGAAATAAACGATAAATAAATAAATGTCTTTTGAAGGCTTTGATCAAAGCAAGCTATGGTGTATGCTGTTCATGTAGTAGATACTATATATGTGAACAGGACGGCGTCGTCTATGGAGAAATTGAGATATGCATGGACTGCTTAAGATCACAGCTAAGTAAGCTAGTAAACCAATAAAACGGATGCTGCAATCAATCAATTTTGTTTTCAAGGGATTCCATCAGTAGCAGGGGATTATCTTAAGTGTAAAATCAATGAAAGCTGCTTAATAGATTTCTTCTTTTCTCCCTACTTTTTCATTAGAAATTCCAACAACTTCATGTTGTGTCATAAATAATCCGTTATGATTGATATAAACTGTTATGTTAAGGGTCGCTATAATGCAATTAGGGCTTGGCTTTTAAATAAACGTATTAAAATGCAAGACAAGTAAAAATGTGGATATCAAACATTTTTAAAAGTTGACACATGATCTTAAAAATCATTGACTGCCCAAAACTGACAGCTGGTATACAGGCTGGGTTCTCTCTATTCCAGAGAAATTGAAAAATATACTTCAGTTAACGTTATTGATGTATCACTTCACAGGACAACCGCTCTTGTTCTGTCTCTGTGGCTGCACTCAGTGGATCATTTAAAGCTGCAGATCGACAAGATGACCACTCTGGTTTCATCTTTAAAAGGTGGACCTCGTTCTCTTGGATCACAGAGGTTAACATTTGCTGTGAATGTGCTGAGGCTTTGGTACTTGTCTGTGTCGAACACTCTGTAGAACAGAGCGAATTAGAATGAAATATTGAGTTCATTTATGAATAAGTGGGGCTGAACGGCCCCTTGTCGGAGCTTCTGCATGCATATTCAGTTGATGGAAACCTTTGGATGGGTCATTTCTCTTAGCTGCTTCATTAAATAGTGAAAGTCAAAAGTGCAATGCCTCCTGACAAAAAAAAATAAAAAGAAGACCAAGATCTATAGAGGTTGAACAGTGGCAAGGTTTTTCTTTGCTCCGGCTCAAAATCTAGAGTATGAAAAAGCACTTGAGCTCCAAAAATAGTTTGACAAAAAAAAAAGAGTTGGAATTTTAAATTACACCACGACTCACATTGTTCTTCCTACAGAACAGTTTCAGCATATTAAAATGATGCCGTTAAAAAGAACAGAAAGAGATAACACACACTTAAATGAATTAGGTCTTAGGTGTCTTTGCTTTTTGTAACACTAAAAGGCATTTGGGCATGGCACATGGGATAAAGATCTGGCAGGTATTGTTTATTTTCCCTATAATGAAACTAATTGAGACAATAGTGATTTAAATGAAGTCTCAGTGGGACGTTGTACTAGCTAGAGCCAATCAGCAGCAGCTTCTTAAGACGTTTCCAAAAGAAACTCCAGAGGAGGTATGCCAGCATGGTGTGTGTGTGTGTGTGTGTGTGTGTGCACTCATGCAGTTGAAGTGGTTGAGGGCAGGTGCAATCAAAGCTCAATAGAGAACCTATTGAAGCTAGACTCCACGTTGTCTTGCAGAATGGAGCAATGACTGGTGATAAGGTTTCGTGCTTAGCATGTACAGCAACAAATATGACTGGAGTCGATCGCTAAGGAGGTGAGGGTTATGTTTACCGGCACCTCTGCGGTTAGGCTAGCTTTTAGTGACTCATGAATGTATACAGTGTATTGGGCCAAAGCAAAGGCCAGACACTGGAACAAATACATGGGTTTGAATTCTGATGGCATTTTGAAAAGGTAAAAGACTTACTCAGCCCCCCCACCCCCCGAGACAAGCTCACTATGATGAATACTACCATTAAGAAAATGACTTGTCTCAAATGTCAGACTGTAGCCAATGTTTTCAGAATAAAAATTGATAGCACATGAACACAAGCCATTTTCCTTTTTGCCCTGTCTTTAATGTTCTTGCCAGAAAAGTGTAATCAACCCTAATTATTTGAACTGCCTGCCACTCTTTAAGATCATTGGTTTCTTCAAATAATTAGAGCTTTACATTGAAAGTGTTGTAATGGTGATGGCTCAGACTATGATGATGATGAATGGCGTACAATGTCAGGAGCACTCAACATCAGAAAATACATTTTAAAGCTTTACACTAAAAACATGCAGCTGAGAGGATAAATTCAATGATAGTACAAAAAAAAGAAAGAAATACTGTCGAAAAAAAAGCACTAAATACCATTTTAAAGTAGATTACAAGAGATGTAAATGATTTTCCATACTGCAAACTGACCTTTCAGGCAGTAATGGTGAGAAAAAAAAAAACGTTAAATGTTACAGTGTAAATTTAACAACAATACAAATATGCAGCTATCTTACATGCATTGCCTCCATTTGACGCAACACAGATTTGCCCTCTTCAAACAGAGGACCTCAATCCTCCGTCTCAGGTTTCCAGCATGATCAAATTTGCACTTCAAACCATTGCACCCATTTAATCAGTCATTGTGCATGCCCAGTCAACCACTGCAGAATTTCTAAGCAAAATCTCAGACTGAGGCACACAAAGCTATCTTTGATTATACGCTAGCCCATGGGGAAACTTTATCAAACTCCTCTGCTTCCTGTGGAGAAGGACCAGGTGACTAGCAACTACTCAATCGGAAGGCCAAATTCTTTTCCGCATGCGGCTAGGAATCACGCCTTTGATCCAAAGAAAGGCAGCTGCAAATGCCTCTCACGATACCAGCCCCACCAATCGCGCCTCCACTTCCTTCCACCAATCAGGGCCTTGTCTCCAGCGCCAACCATAATCTACTGCTGCTTTTTCTACACAGTGGTTTCTCCCTTTTGAAAAGCAATGAAAGCATGAGCCGCACACAAACAAGCGTTTTAAGATAAAAGAATGAAAAGCGTGCCCTACTCACCCATCTCATTGTCCGATTTATTGTCCATTTCCGTGTCAGTGAGTGTGAGCGCCGAGTTAGAGCGACTGGAGAGGCATGAATTCTGACCAGACTTTGCCCCCGTTCCCCAAAGAGTCATGGTACGTTCCGGTGATACAGGTTCATGGTTTTCCGTAGCGACCGGTCCCCTGGAGTAGCTGCTGAGCGGGTGGGAGAGGCCCGTCTCAGGGCAGAGCGCCAAGCCTCTGCGAGCCGATGGCTCACAGATCCCGAGTTGCCTCAGCGAAAATGTCTGCCCTGTGAATGACAGAAGTTGTAAAGTTAACAAACCAAGCAACAACACCGTTAATGGCCAATGCAGGGCTACTTAAAAAAACACTTAACCTAAGAGCAGGGTGGAAGGGGAGGGGGTAATTGTTAAATTAAAGCCTTAACAACGTCCTCCCAAGCTACTTAACACTCATCAACTTATCAAGATGCTCAAAAGCATTTTCTTTCACTTAAATCACAGTGCAGCTCAAACTAGACTTTGTAATATAGTTAGATTTTTAAGATGATGTATTTTCATAAGACTTTTAAATCCAAAAGAAATCACCTAAAATCAAGCTTCTTGTATTTGCAGAATGGCAGAAAAATGCTTTTCTCAATTTGTTATTTATTGTTTTCAGAAACTGCTTCAGACACAGCCTGTTTCACAATAAATCATTACCATAAATTGGTTGTCTCTTCATTTGGAATTACTTTAGGCTCTGGTGTTCACTGGAAATAAAATAATAGCCTGCCATGCCTTCAAAGACACTGCGCTATCTAAGCAAAATAAATTAATAATTCTTTTTTTTTTAACAGAGGCAGGAATATTGCCAATAAACAAGAATACATCATGTCGACCTCATTAGAAAGCTCCAGAACTAACAAAGAAATATGTGTCACTCACTGCATATCTGTCATTTAAAACCTATACCTTGTCATCCACATGTAATATTTTCTGCCACCTGGTCAGAATGACACGATAGCCAATGTCAAAAAATATTACTCTTCATGTGATCGACCTGGAATTGAAATTATTTTAGCTAAAACTCTCCTGAGTGTTCCTTTTATATATTTTTATTTAAATGTATTTTAGATGTAAATGACATCAGGTAAGCTCACCTGAAAGCATGAATATTTACCATTTATTCACTTACAAAACAGAAATCATTGGTGCTGCAATTTAAATTAATTTCAAGGTCAGACGTGTCAACATTGTTAAGATAAACAAACAATAAATGCTGCACAATGTGAAAGATGTTCAGGATGATCTGTGTATATTAAACAAATATAAACTGTCAAATATGAGGTCACAGAGTGGATTTCGTCATTTTCTTTCTGTCCCTTCGTAATGTATTTTGTGTTGTTGGAAATGGTGCAGAAAAACAGTTTCAGAGGAAGTGCACCACAGAATCTGAAAATGTTAAAATGCTACAGAAAATAGATATCTTAACATTAGATTCCACACCATTCAAAATGATCATTCGATAAAGAGATTTTCATACACCATCACACACACACACACACACAGCACAATGAGCAGATATAGTATCTACACTCATCTACACAAAATCTGTTATTCCTCCACTTCCAGATGAATAACATTAAATCTGACATTTACTATGATGATGTAAGAAACAGTCGTTAACATTAAATGTCTGCATTTTAAAAAGAAATAAAAGGAAAAATTGCATTCTTCCCACAACTTCATCATAATCCCATTAATTCTAAAATGGGCACCAATTAGCACCAAGAAAATGTAAGGGAGTAATGGATAGATTTTCTAATTGCAATCTTATGAGCCAAAGGAGTGCCATAAAATAGAATAAACTGCTCAAACTTTTTAATTACAGAAATTAGAGCAGTTTCTAACAGCCAATTAAAGGAGAGGGTTATTTACTGAGCATTTTTCCTTATTATTTTAACATAGTCCAGGGTATGAACATTTTATAAGGTCAGTGTGACTCACTGTATCACACCCAATGTAAGTGTTCTCTGAAAGTTTGGGAAGATCTAACTAACTAAATGGTGCCTTTGTTTGACATTATTTAATAGTGTTTACTACTGTTTAGCATCCTGGCATCGCACAGTTTATTTCTTGTCAAACTTGCACAGTCTAAGAGAGTCTAAAATTGCAAAATGCGAGAATTTAGTAAACAACAAACGACAAAATCCCTGCATCCATTTGCTAATAGTGTTTCACACTGTTAACATCAGCAAATGAACATGGATATAAGGATTTTGTTGTTTGTCATATTTATAAGTCTAACAAACTGTAATCTCAGTTTTATTTCTCCAATTCTGAAGAGGAAATGTGAAGATAAAACTTAACGATCCTAAATGAATACAGACGATTTTCAACTACTAATCATAATTTAAAAAAGGTCATCAAACTGATAATGCAGGCTTTAAAGTAACACATCATGGTCTTCTACTTATCCACGGCAGCTTCAATAAGCACACAACTTAGCTCATGTTATAGAGATTCAACTGCGATTTGTGAAAAATCATACAGTGAGAAGCCTCGAGTAAACATTTGTTCTTGCTAACCTGGCCTGCTGTACTCTGCTGGACTTTCCTTGTGGACCATCTCCTTGACTCTGCCTCCAAACAGCATTCGTGAAGGGTCATGATCAAAGGCCTGGAGCGTTTCGCTAGAGCTGTAGGATTTCTGAGTGGGTACGCGGCAGGCTCCCTCCTCCCGGTCAGACGAGGAGGCGGTGTAACGGCGCTCCCGATCTTTGTCTCTCTCGCAGTATCTCTCTCGGTCTCTCTGGCTCTTGGACAGCGAGCAGAAAGGCCGCTGCTCCCTCACCCGTTCCATGCTGCCTGCATGCTGGGTATCCAACTCCCTCCCCTTCACCACCGGCGCTCTCCTGAGACGCTCGCCACTGGATTATTTCACTGTCTTCGCCCCCTCCTCCTCCTCCTCTGGTCGATTTTCCCCTCCAACTCCCCTCCCCACTTCTGTCGGTCACTTCTTCAGTCCAGTCAGTCTTCCACACACTCTACCTGTAGAAAGAGAGACAGAGGAAGAGGAAAGGAAGCAAGGAGCTCAGATAACACTAATCCATCTGCTTCATCTTCAAAAGCACACTCATATCCCCTTCTCACTACCCCACCCCCACCGCTGCTTCCCCACCCCTGAAATCTCACCTATGAACTCTTGCCATAGAGTGACATGACTTCCCCTCTTGAAAGAAGGCCACCTCCTTATTCTGCCTGCTTTAGCCTTCAATATCAAGTTAATTTTCACTGCGTTGATTTTTAAAAGCTGTCCTTCAGAAACAAATTTTTCACATCAAGCTAAAGCAGTTTTACTAAAACGAGTGGTAGTTTCACAAAATAGTTTTTCTTGGCGAAACATTTTGAGCTTTTCAATTTTCCCATGACAATAGTCCAAAATGAACATCAGCCAAGAGTGAGATGCTGGTTAGATGACAGATAAATCAATAAGTCACACGTCCCGGCAGCCAGTGACTTTTTGACATAATCATATCGTGTTTTAATTCTTAATTTAAACTGTAACTCATACAGAATTATAATTTTGACCAATTATATGATGCATGTTAACCCAGAGTCAGATTCTATACATAGAATAGCAGTGATGAGATGACATATGATGAAAAATCCATACTGTGCGGCTGTATATATTGTTCTCAGTTCACCAGCCTGTGACACGGTGAAAAAATTAAAGGGTTAGTTTGCCTAAATTATGAAAGAGTACTATTCTTCTCTTGCCTCTCGTGACATCTACCCACATAAATCTGGGTTTGGTTTTCAAGGTTTTCATATATTTGTCTGAGATGTCTGTGTCCACCCCGCTATAATGGAGGTGAATGGAACTTCATTTTTGGTGCTCAAAGCACTGAAAAATTATATTAAGAAAAGTGTCTTACTTTTGATAATACACAGAATAGGCAGGCAACAGTTTTCACAGGGACTATTTCTTCAGTCGAAAGTAGTTCCAATGAAAACTATTCATAGTGAGCTCTGTGAATCTGAAAATAAAACTACCTGCATGGCACGATACCACCAGAGGTAAGAGGTACCTCTTCCAGAACACTTATGATCCCAGTGTCTAATCTTATACTCAGAAAATTGCTTGTACGCAGCCTATGACAGTTGAGAACATAAATGAAAGGGTCTGTTGATCCAAAATATAAAGAAAACACATTTTCTCACATACTGTACTTCTATTGGTATCTGGCTGTGCAGATTGTTTGGTTGTCCATATTTTGAGATGTGCGTCTGAGATGTCTCCCTCTTCACAATGGAGGTGAACGGAACTTTTGTAGAGCTCAAAGCATTGAAAAACTACTTTATGAAAAAAGACAATTTTTCCAGAAACAATACCCACAGACCCCACTGTGATCAGTTTCATTGAAACTAATTCATAGCAAATAGTTCATAAGTGTGTTCAGTGGATTATTTGAAACATATCTATCTGCATAGTGTAGTGAGATTTGTTTGTTTTTTGTTTTTTTCTTTGGCTGAACTGACCCTTTAAAACTACTATATAGCTCAAGTAAAATTTTGCATTTGACCGATTACACAGTATGTGAGTCCACAATTTACCCAAGAGCTCAAGTATACAGATAAAACGGCAAGAAAAACAGCGATATGACATGTTTCTATCAAAAATGCAAACCTGTATTACTTTTTGATCTACCAGTCCATGACAGCAAAATAATTAAAAGGTCACACACTGCGAACACACACACACACACACACACACAGACACACAGACACACACACACACACACACACACACACACACACACACACACACAGAGCTATGTATCCCGACCTCTCTGTATGAACTGACTGAGTATCTGCATTGCATTTGACAAAAACAGAATTTGGCTCTGAGCACTCAAAATTTAGATAGATCAGTGTTAAAAACTTTAACTTGTTGAAAATTCAAAGAAGTCACTCTCACAGATGGAGACAGTTCTCTAAAATGTGGACAAGGGGGATGCGAATGTGACTAATCCGCAAAAAACCCTTGAGTGGAATGTGGATGGGAGCCCCGGTGTGTTTATTACCAGCCATTTTCCACTGCCTCCCGACACACACACACACTCACACCACACTTTCATTTCTCTCTTGGCTGAGCTGTAAGACTAGAGTATCAGACTCCTTCTTTCCCCAAATGAGATCCACTTCGTTTCACATCAAGCATCAAAACCTTCCAATGAAGCCAGGATAGCGTACTGTCCCGCTGCAAGAAATCACCAGCCCCGGGGAGAATTTCCAAAAACTGAGGCAGTCGCGGGTGGAGTACAGGATGCAGGGATAATGAAAATTGTTAGCTGTTCTAGGCCTCTTCAACTTATTTTTTTTCTCTCAGAGTTGCTGGATATCATTCTGTTCCCCCCGATGAGCTGAGATGCAATCAGTGACACACTCTCTTGTAACCCTGTCACTCAACTCTCAACACTACCCCACACACACTTGTTTTACGAGGCCACGGGACATCTCACTCACATCTCATCACTTTCAGGAAATTGTACACACCCGTCCAGATTGGCAGATTAATGTACAGGATGAGTGCAAGCAGACACGCCCAGAAGCCTCCCTGATTACGATCCCCCTCTTCTTTATGGACTTGTAAAGAGATTCGCAGTCTGAAAAACAGCTAATGCTACAAGTCCTACCCACTAAACCACAAGCCCCCACTATAGGAGGAGTTAGATTTGTGTCCTAATCAGCTATAAGCCCTTGAGTGACCAGGCATGTCCCCGTATAAACATTTCTGCATTACCCCGAGGACCTGAAGATGCCATCTTTTTTCACAGCTCATCAAAGTGTCCTGCTTGTACTCAGGCACTGCACATGGGGACACTATCAGGATACAAGAGAGACATTCATGGCAGTTTAAATTATGTACAAAAGGTCATAGAGGCTCTTGGGGGAATTCTATTGTGTTTCTGCAAGCTTTCAAAGGTTCTAACTACAGTATGAACTAGACTACTTTAAGAAGAAGAATAAAAGCCAAGTCTCTCTTGCCTTGATTATGCAAAATCTGCTTCTAGTTACCCTACTGAGAGTACACACCAATGTCTAAAAAAGGGACAGAAGCGCAGAAAAGTCAAATTAATGCGAAGATGTGTCCGATTAACTTTTTCTGTAGGTAAAGTCATTAATTCTTCAGTAAATCCGTGCTCCTATTTTTACTTTTCCGGTATCACTCACTTCTACATTCCCTTTTCACCTTTGATCATGCAGTTGAGTAAGGACAGTCAGTCACCCATGACCGCTCAGTGGAACAGTCGACACTGCAAAATTAGTGTCACACAGAGATCCTCTGGCGAGCCAGTGAGGCACGGAAAAAGACAGTTCACGATCTACGCAGCGCAGCTCCACACAAGTCCAAACTACTCCCATGCTAGTTGACTACAGTCCCCCTGACACCCTGTACTGTCCTACACCTCTGCACTTCGTTCAAGCATAAACCATAAACCATCTGTATAATATGGTGTGAAGAAATGCGTCCAAGTCAATTGGCTCTTCAGGGCAGTTGGAGAGGTTTCAAGGATCTAGGTGAGATTTACTTTCATGTCTGACATTCAGTTATTCATCAACGATGAGAGCGGGTATGTTTTATGCTTCTGACTAGGGATTTGGAAGGAATGACCAAAGAGGGGAGCATTATTTTTATGATGTCCTGGAACACCCTGGGGTGGGTGCTTTTTAGTATTTTCTGACATGTTATAAATGTTTGATCAATTAATCAAAAAAAAAAAAGAAAGCAACAGATGCATAAAAATAATGGTTAGCTGCAGTTTATCACTCAGAAACTAATTTAAACTGCTTCACCAGGCCTGTGTGGGTATGGTTGAATCAGATTTAACTGACAGTGACTGTCATCAGATTCAGATTCAAATGTTGCTATATCCTGATTGGTGAATGGAAGTACATGATATCATGGTCTTTTCAACCGAGCCCCGCCCACTTCAAACCAGTTAGAGGAGCAATGAGAGAGAAAAGAAAATACAGAAATCTCTCATGTGAAATAAACAAAACTGTTGTAGCTTTGGCAGAAAATATACATAACCCTTACTTATAGTAAGAAGCTAAAACGTTTTCAGGACTTTTAAAGTCATTTACTGAGCACACATTCGCTGGTTCCAGCTTCTCAACAAAGAGGATTTACTTTTTTACATCATTATAAACTGAACACCTGACTGTTGGACTGTTGGTAGGACAAAACAAGTAATTTGAAGACATCAGGAAATTGTGACGGACATTTTGACTGAACGATTATTTTTAAAAATCAATCGACAGTTTATTACTTTCTTGGATGTCTTGGACCTGATAAAGAGTTCCATGCAAAATTAACTTAATAAAACAAATACACCGATGAAACTGAGCCGGCACACAATCCTGACTTCAGCACACAAAGCATTTTGCAAAACCGGAGTAGCCGCCGCTGGCCAGAATGCTGAAATGGCAACTCTTCACTAAGCCTTTGTTCGGTAATTATATTTCCGCGGGGCTGCTGTACAAATCAGCTCAGATCTCCCTGTCGGTGACCTCCGTAAATAACGGTAATAAAGAGCGTACTTGTCGTTGCCGTTGTGTCCCTCCAAGACAATCCACCTGTCACCAAGTGGCCTGACCCGTCCCCCCAACCCCCCCACCCTCGTCTTGTTGTTGGCCATTTGCCGGAGCACAGATCAGACGGCTCTCAGCCATGGGGAGTGGTGAGAGTGGTTGATGGAGCTGGTGAAGATCAGGACTGGCTCCCTTTAACACAGCCAGCACCTCCAACAATAGCCGCCTCTGACAGCTTTGCATAATTCATCTTGTCGAGTCGCTCTCCCTTTTCCTCCTTGACGCTCCTCTCTCCCTCTCCTCTTTCAGTTTCTCTTCAGTTCTTCTTCTTCGTCTTTTTTTTTTTTTTGTTCGTGCCTCCCGGCGCTTGGAGAAGGGGAGAGGGAGAACCAGGGCAGTGTTCCATCAGATGCTGCCTGTTTCCCCCTGACACCAGTGATTTTGGAGACACAGAAGTGTTTGTCTGCAGCACGTTGCCCAGACTCTGTGAATTCTGGATGCCATCTGAACCAGATTGTGTTCGTTCTTTTATGAGGCTCAATGCCTAAATCCCTTGCTGCAACATGAAGTGTGGAACTATTACCTAAAAATACACAACAGTCAGAGTCAAGGTGATCAATTTTTGATCAGCTGATCTTTCTATACTCGAGTTTTCAAGGGGATCAGATGTAATGTTGTTTAGAGTTGTATGGCCTTGTCACATGTTTTTGTTTTTGTAGATTACGATAATTTGAGATTTCACAATCTTCAAATATGTCCAGTCATTGATCATATAAGAGAGTGTCAGGTAAAGAGACGGGGACAGGAAGTGAGGGAGAGGGGGAAAAAAGAGCAAACTAAATCATGACAGCATTTACCGACAATTAAATTTCAGTAGCGGCTACATCCTTAGCACACTTGGTGACGGTGAGCTTTCTACACTCAGTTAGACTCTTAGGAAAGATGATGAAACTCCTCTCCATCCTAAGTTTCTTGTCTCAGCGTATGATGCAGAATATTCACAAGTGGAGTAAAGTGATGCAAATCTCTGATACAGCCACTTCAGATTATTCCACGCCCGTGGAGCTTGAAGCTTCATCCCTCATAGTTTCAGCACATTTAGAAGACAAACAAAGCTACTGTGACTATGAAAAACAAAAAAAAGAGATGAGCTGATGTCAGTGTTTTGTTTTGTTTTACTTTTCTTGTCTGTCACTGGTAAATCATAGCGGTCAACATCTAATCCTAACCATTTTATTGTTTGCTTTTTTGTCTGTGTGAATTAAATAATAATAAAAAAAAAGGCATCTGCCAGCGCCAGGATACAACATAATAAGCTGAGCAGGGATGTTTACAAATCCCCCAAATAACCCTTCACCAGTGACAGTATGAGTTATATATTCATTGAATCTTTAGTGGGAAAACCGCAAGCACAGCCAAATTCATTTTTTTTAAATGTAATTGCTAGGTGTGGACAATTGGAATATAAAAAAGCAGGGGTTTTATAATGTTTCCTCTGCAGTTTCTTCCTCTATCTTAAATGGTAATAGCAGGTTATTCAGAGCATTCATACATACAGGCTCCAGCGTTCATCTGTATCCAAGGCTACTAGTATTGAACCCAGCTCTTATCAAAATAGGCGCTCCCTTCCATATCACACACCCAATTACACCAGACGGTCTTAATTCAATGGGCCACAGCTTGCTATTTTCCGAAATTGGTATCACAGTGGTGTTATTTCACACGGCGGATCTAAGGAAGTAATGATGTTCATGTACATTGGCTTAATTGAGAATCTTGCAAGACGGTGTCAACAATTGTCATCTAATGGTTACCCAAAATGAATTGACTCCATGGTGTGCAGAAATAAAATCAACTCCACAGACCTGTGGCAATTTACAGACAAATCCATGATCGACCCATTGTTACCGAAATAAATTAAATTGCGGTGATGCAGCTGCATTGTAATGAAGCTGCAGAGCAATCACAATGCCACGGAGGGTGATTGAAAGAATGAAACTCACATCATATCTGTCCACAACATATTTGGTAAACAAGAGAAAAGATCCTGAAAAAAATTATAGCAGGTATCTTATTTATTTAGATCAACAGCGGTGCCTTTTTAATTACAAACTCTCAATCAAATGTCAGTCTTGCTTGACGGTCTAATCTGGACATCTGGAGACGTTATTGTAGCACTACTGTAGCCTGTCAACAAAGCACTCGGAGAGTGGCTAAAAATCATTACTTAGACTACATTTGAAATGCTGGGAGCATACAAACCTGGCTACGAGATAAAAATTCAAACACAGAGAGATATTCTAAAGTGCTGACATTGGGTGTCATTCAAATGCATCTCACATGATTGTGCAACAAACTAACCCTCCCTATTTTAAGCATGTGCAGGGGGAGGTGGAATATACACAGCAATCACATAATGGTGGCAGACAACTGAAGTGTATGAGGGAAAGCTTCAGTACTGCAATGGGAATGCAACACTCCAGTGCTGCTGTGATCGCTGGAAAATATCATATCTGACCAAACAGAGACCTGCTGTTGCTGCTGTACATCTGCATAAGTGTTAACAAAGGAATCAAAACACTCCAATAATTTGAAATTAGAAGAAATACAAATTCAATGCACACAGTGAACACAATTTTTGCACTTTACAGAGAATAATATATGGAGTGTGTTTTCTCTTTAGGCATATAGTGCTACATAAGAAAAAACACTATACATAAAGTAACGGGAGGTTTTTATTCTCTAGTTGTCAGCGTTTTAAAGGAGTATGTAGGTCATGATGGCATACTATCAGAATACTGAGAGACTGCAGGCCTTATTAAAGAAACATCAATCTGAAAATTCACCAACATCGCACTGGTTTCTCTACTTCTCTACTTGGGCAGCCTACCCTGTAGCGATTGGCTGAAACCGACTTCTGAATGCTCACCGCTCTCCACTGGAAGTCAAAGATTGCTGACCTGTATACCATTACACTGACACTGAGGCGCCAGTTTTACACTCTTCAATGGTCTGATATTCAATATTTTCTTCTTCTTCACCCTGCTGACAACAAAAAGACAGATGAGGTACTGCTGACTGGCTTCCAACATGAGCCAGCGCCTCCTCCTTGTCCCCATCATTGCTTTTTGTCACCCGCCAGACCCGCGGCTTTCCGCATTTCAGAGGTCGCGTCAACAGAATTATTGAGGCCGTCAAGCAGCTCCATCGACAAGCATAGCTGACGCTCAACTTCCCACTGGGCTGTCCAGGGGCCACAAAAGACCGGACCCGAGGCCCTTGGCAGGTTGGGGCTATTCTAGGAAACCTCCTACCGGGCTAATATTTGTGAAATTACAGCAAAAGAAATCCAGCTCAAGAATTTTGGCAAGTAAATGAACCATGAAGGACAGAAAAATAAAACTACTTCTCATCAATATTTCAAAGTGAGCTGGACAAAACATAATGATGACTTTTAAGACAAATGTGTTTGCGTGTAGTATTTAGTGAGAGAGGATCTTTGCTTTGTAATGTCCTTTAAATATGTAACGTTTCCTGACTTTGAAAATAATGTCTGTATTTCACAAACGCTGAACCTGGAAACTGCGAAGGTATTCAACTCAGGGCAATTTTCACAAGCAGAGAGCACAATGCATTTCCATCTTGTTCTCCCTACGACAGAACTAAGCACATTTCTATTTGGCTCTCCCCGACAGGCTCAGCCCGGCACACACAGGGAGAGTTGTACTGTTACAAAGTCAGGCCCACTCCTCAATCTTGCCACTTGGTCTTGACCCAGAAAGTCCACCAGAGCATGCTGAGCCATAAATGTTAATCTGTAGGTTACAACAGTGTGAAACGGTGCTGCTCCCAGAGCTGGACCAGCAGGACAGCATCCTGTGGCTAATCGCAGGTGGCTTTCATCTCAGACTGCTTTGACTAGAGAACAGCAGTAAATGTTCGAAACAAAACCAAGAGCTGACGTGCTTTGAATCTTCGCTTTTCTTTAAATAATCCATACGTACCTACAGAAAGGCTTCCTTTTCGTCGACAACAATTACCAGCTTGGCTGTTTTGTCCGTGAACACCTATGAACAGTGCATCACCACCCACGCATTTGCACTTATGTGCACAATGAGATACAGGAATCAATTCATGTTATGCACAACACATTAGGTCACTCAGTGAGTCTGAAACAGCCATGACGAGGCTATAGCAGTTGTTCCTTTGAGAACGCGCCACTCTCCTTTCCAATCAAAATGCAATGGCAGGTATCACATAAAACTGAGCAGATATTCAAGATGGAAAATACTATGTAAATCCATATGTTAATATAAAGCTATTTATATTCTTAGCTGTAACTCAAGAAGATGTTATGAAGATGATATGAATTGGGGAAAACAACACAAATGTGTTATATGAAGCGATTTCAAAACACACCATCATGACTTCAGAGACATAAAGCACATACAGTCCTGAAACTGCTCACATCCAAACCATGTTTTTTTTTTTCATGGCATTTTTTTTTTCTCTCGTGCAGCATACAATGTAGTTAAGGACCACAGTGGTAATGCATCAAGTGCTGTCACTAAATATCCCTACTCTAAGCACATTTCAAGAGCATACAATCCCCTCCCCCCCAAATCCTGGGGTGACTTTCAGCAATTATTTGGCAACTTGGAGGAGAAATATTTTTTTTTGCCAGGGTAAACTTTGCCTCAAGTGTCACACCACTGTGCCAACCCCAAATAATCCTCTGACTTAAGGTCATTAAAAGCAAATATGCGAGTCTATCCGCTGATGGAGGTTTCGCCATCCCGATGCCTGGTTTGTTTAAAAGTACTTCAAGATCCTAAACGCATCATGGCATGCTTTACTTTCACGCCAACTATTTATCATGATGTCTGGCTATTCTCACGGGAGGAAAGGGAAAATGCACTGAGAGAGAAAACAGGTAAAAGAGAGTGCAGCAGACAATAGCCGGGCAGGCTGTGTGTTAATAGTAACAGATTAGAGGGCAGCAATTATGTAAAGTAAATATGACATGGAACCGATCCGTCGAGCTCAGGGAACTGTGGGTAGTTTGTCAGGCTGCATTAACCTTCACATGTTTGCTCTGATGTGTTGAAACAGGCAACTCGGCCATGCTGTTTGCCATATCAAATGCTATAATTCATAAGGTCATCTTCTGAGCCACTGTCGGCATCAACAAGTAATAAGGTGAGATATTACAGGCGCAGGTCTGAGCATCGACTCTCCCTCCATATCTCTCAAATCTTAGAGGAGTAATTTTTACAGAGGGAGGGAAGTCATCTTGATTGCCCCTTAATCTATAAAACTGTTTAGGGCCAGTATTCAAGCCGGCATTATCCCTAAAGGAGGCAGTTCTCAACACCCAGAATATTAAATTCTCCACAGGAATAATGAAAGGGGAAATTACTTAAGGACAGGAACATGGAGTGGCAGTGTTGTGTACACAGTTCTTCTAATATTTCTGAATTAATTAGATGATTTTAAGCTCCAAGTGTAGTAAAAACCACCTAGAGAATTTCCTGCTCTCGGCTGCATCAGAAATTGTAGTCACCTGCGTTGATAAGAGGGATTAAAGGGCAATGAAGTTTGAAGCTGAGGCATTAGGCTAAAGCCTCAATAAGGGGTCACAGCAGCAAGCTTAAATGTCTCCGTGGTAGATGTGCAATTGTCTGCTACATTATGGCACAGTGTCCACCACACAAATACACTGGGTTACTGATTTTCACTGTAGGGCTGTGCAAAATGGTTGATAGCCTAATGTTCACTAGAGCACTGTTCTCACTCCAGGTGTGTTTCTGACAAGTGTAAACAGAACACACTGGATTTATCAGGATTGTGTGACAGTCATTAGAACACTGGTACCATAGATTGTGATGTCCGATTCAGGAAAGTCACTTTAAATTATCATCAGTGCCTTGAAAATCTAAGCTAATACAAGCTGTACTCGTGTTCTGGTTCCCTGCTACAAAACCGCATGTTCAATATCACCCAATAAGTGTCACTGTAATGCCTTTGCATGCTGGCACAAGGAAGACAGACTGTCTCTGGTAGTTTGGAGCTGTTTTCTGTTCTTATGTGTCTCACCACACAGCCAAAGGCTGGGATGGGGAGGGGGCAACAAGCCCTTCAGCTGGCATAAGTCACTGCTGAGGCCTGAAGTGTTGAAGATCTGTTACTTTACTATTCCAGTCCTTGTCAGAGGAGGAATATGAAACAGAAAATGGCTTCAACTGCTGCAGTTCCTCAACAGCACCCCGGACAATAGCCATATAAATCAATTTAGCTGGACATATATACTTGTCCGTCTGGGGTATCATGTGGACTCAGATGCGTGTGTTTGCAGATCGCATATAGCCTGATCCATGCCACAGTGAAATCAGATCAACGTTTCTCTCTGGCTCATGCCAAGCACTGAGACAAGCCACCATGTTCTGTAGCGGAGACACAATAAAAGGAGGAAATGAACCCAGCTGATGTCTCAACCGTTTTGTTTAATTAACAGCCCTTCCAAAGCTCCTCAAATTACACTACTACAAAAAACACTAAATGAAATCACAAATTGAACACTGCATACCCATCTATTGGTTGTCAGGCAACTGCCCCGCTCTCCTAATGCAAGAAAAAAAAAACCAAAAGTTGCGCCTTCCGCAGGCGCATATCTGACCCAAGAGGCTTTGAATCCCTGTGCCAAACACAACCTTCCTAGAGGCCTCTTTCAAATTAATTTAGAGTGTCCGATGAAATTTCTCAACCTCCTGCACCTGAGGCCGAAAACCATAGATTTGGTACAGTTTAGCAAGTGTGAGTGTAAGCTCATCGACACTTAAATTATCGGTGGATTGAGCGGGTTATCTCTGCAGGTGATTTACACCCCAGTGAGGCTTCCAGGTTTTTATATCGCATTTTATGTGCAGATAAATTCACTCATTGGAGAAAATCCATCCCACCATGTCAGCTCTTGGTCAGACGTCTCGAGGAGGACACTGAGGTGAGAGGTGATGGAGACTGGGAGGAAGACTATGTTCTTATTGTCATCACGAGGGAAAAATGACTTCAATGTAACCTGCAGAAAGCAGCAACACAATCCATTAATTTTTTCACAAGACGTTTTTAAAAGATCCAAGACCTACAAAATCTTGGAAAGCACAGAATTAGGTGACTTTTAAAAAAAACGGCATCTTTTTGAATGTGGAACTTTATTATGATGGACTTCATCTTGTCCAACACTTGCACTCATTAAAGCAGCAATTTGGCTAAAAATCCTCAGGGTATGATCTATTTCATTTCATCAAGATAGTGATGGGAAAAGGGGGTTGGCAGCCCGGCAGGTTTCGGCTCCACATCTTGTCAGGGGACTCGGGATATTGCAACACAGCGTTCAGACCAAATTAGACACCATTATTGAACAAGGACCACCGATTCTCCCATTTGTTAAATCACGCGGCTGAGATCCATGTAGAGGCGAGGAAAAGCATAAAATACTAACAGCACACTGACCTGCATGAAGCTTCAGCGAGCCTGTCCGAGGCTGAGGCACATAAACTTCCAGCGGTGCGCTTTTAGTCCAAACTTGCAGGCAGCAGCAGGCAGAGTGCGTCGCGGTGCCTTTCTCACAATAGCCGCGTGTGCAATTTGGCACAGACACCTCTTTCTAATCTCCACAGAAGCCGCTTGGTTCGGTTACGCGCCGATACCGACCGAGCACGCCTCGGAACGGCGGACTTGTGTGAGGATGTTGTGCTGCGTAGTGGTGTCAGGAACAGAGCGCTTCAGCTGCCAGCTCCGTGTGAAACGTGTCTCTGCTGTGAAACCTTCCCGGTCCTCCCCGAGGCTCGGCACAGCCAAGACTTCCCAACAATGCAGTTGTCCCCTTTCAGGAGGTAACACAGTTGTGTTTCCTGTCGCCCAGCAGCAGAGCGGGACGTTTTAGAAAAAAAGGAAAAGTCACTCGGTAAGGATGCGGAGGCTCACGAGCCGCTCAGCTGCTCTTTTGTCCGTTATGCACTTGTCAGCTGATAAACTGCGCATCCCGTCGCTTTCCTGCGTCGCTTCTGGTCTTCCTATCAGCTCCGGTGTGGTGCTGTAGGCCGTAAACATAAAGGAGGGTCAACTATGACCTCCAGCCGGTGAGCAACATGCAAACATCTGCAAGTGTGCGACAGAATAAGTCGACAAAATACTATTTACCTTAAAGGAGTGTACATGAACTAGCAGCTACCAGATAAGGTCAGTCACAGTCCCACACGTGTTGGCGGTTTCCTCTCAGCTCTCTCCTCGTCTCTTTTGTATTGAGAAGATGTTCATTAAGCTCACCTATGGTCGCGCGCGCTGCCATATAATTGGCTGGCTCTCAAATCTGCAATTTCTCACCTTCAGTCTGACAAAAGGAAGGAAAGGGAGAAAGACAGGCGGGTGTAAACAAACGCGTTATTTCTCACAGACGCCTAGCAGCTAAGGGTTATTCGAGCTGATAATTATTAATAAAGTTATTATTATTATTATTATTACTGTTAGATAAACAAGAAGGCCTGAACGACTTGGTGTTGAAATTAAAATGTTGCTTCTAGACTGGCTGTCGAATGAAGATTCATATTGTTTTGCTCCATCCACCATCTGTAGTGGAATTGATCAATTGCAGCAGCGATGCCAATAAATATGCACAATTTGGGCTCTATCAACACAAACCATTAAGAAATGTTATTCTAATGCATATCATTTTCAGATTTTGTCCCCACGCCTTTCACATTACAATACAATAGAGTGTGAGCATGCTTTGAGGGTTCTGATAGGCTGATTTCATAGACAGAATTGAACTTCTTCAGCGTTTTGTAAGTGTGAAAACTTCATCTTGATGAGCTCCAGTTACAGAGATAAGTACACTTGCCTCACGGCCATTTTCTGTCCCGGTCTTAAACCAAAACCACATTTACTTTGAATTAGCTTTGTGATTGAAGAAAACATGTGAGACCCTATCTCATAGTCTTCAAATGATAGCATTTAGAGGATAGACCACAGAAAGCAGAGTTTCATTAATTACAAAAGCAACAGCCCACTAATCCCACTAGAAAGGCATTTCGAGGCAGAGTCGTTTTGGTTCTGAGGGAGAGAGAAGAGAGAAAGACTAACAATACCAATGGCAGATCACAGACCTTCAAGCTATGGTCTGCAGGCCCCATGGCTCAATAGGGGGCCAACTAGTGCAGCTCTGACTGGGCAATTTTTTAAAATCCCCTTCCCCATGTCCGACCACATGCAGTGATGAAGTTATCACTGAGGACAGCTTTTCTCCAAGCAAAATCGGCCCTGGCCTTCGATGCTTGATTCTTCTATTATACAGAGAGCACATCAAAAACTTGCCTCCATCAAATGGCATTATCTGCATGAAAGGCAACTGCCCAGCAATCTATCTCCAACTCTGCCATTCAATCTTCAGTCAAGGGCATGCAAAAAAGAAGGGAAAGAAGGAAAGGACATAAAAAAGGAGAGGAATTTTTGTAAAAGCTGCTGAAGCCATTACCCCTCCCTCTTCCCTCGACTTCAAGTCAAACTACTTTTTTCCTTGTTCTGTAATATTCTTGGGGGCTTTTCAGAGAGACTGAACGTGGAAGTTAGTTACTAAGCAACATATTCACACATTTTATCCACATGAAGGTTCTGAAGGTTTGTGACACCAGAGGGTTAATGATAGATTAACAGTCCTTCACTTTCTTGAACCAAAGAAAATAGCTCATTCTGCTTCACAAAATGTTCTCTTACAATGACCCGTCTTTAGTTTCCATCCTTGATACCAATTACCTTTTTTTGTGAGACCTACAGCAAGGCTTTAGTTTCTCACTCACGCTCAGTGCGTGTCCGTGCAGTCAACTGTGCCCTCTATTGGAGGCCAGTCACTTTCAACATCCAAATTCAAAGACTAAAAGCACGGTGTGTGCACTGCTCACAGTAAACTGGGTTTTGCACCATGAAAAAAAAGCATTGAAGGAATTTGAAACTAGAACATGAACATGATGGCGATGTAAGGATTCAACAACAAAAAAAAAGAAGCTTTATATCAAACAAATGACCCACACACAAGTTATAGATTGAGTCTCTAAACAGAATACAGTTTTATCAGTATGAACACGTAGTGCTTGATTCATGCATCCTGTAGTGCAGCGCCTTTTTTAGACTCGTAGATTAAAGTCAGGAGTAGTCACTAAAATTAAATGCAGGAACATACTACCCTATTATTTGCTGCATTTGCTTCCCGGGCTACCTACGGCTTGCAGGGAGTGTGCCTGAATACACAAAACATGAACCAGAAACTTCACCATTGAAGCCCAAGAGCATAGCATACATTAAAGAATAAAGTCCCATATCTCTCTTCAGCGCCGTATGTTTTACACATGTTCAGTATCAGCAGAGAAAACAGATGGGCCACACCACGGGGACAGAGAGACCTGTGGACATTATAAAAAAGCAACATTGACAAATTATGCATACACGCCATTATTCTTCCTGTATATACAGGAATTTGTCCCCAAGGGTCAGACAGCAAGTCTGATGTGTCCAAAACTGTGTCTTGTCTTGTTTGATGTATGTTAAAAAGCAAAAGTAACAATAGATGTGTGCTCTGTATATGTGCTGTGCATTATATAGACACTGTAAAGGGTATTGCCTTTTGTTAATCTAGTATTGTGTTAGGCAAACTAAACGGACATGTATAACGGGATTGGACAGAACTTCCTTTTCATGTGGAAATGAATCCCTTCCAAAGGGACAAAACAGCTTTCACCCTGGGTTATACAGGGAGGATTTTAGGGAAGAACCCTTTTTCCATTACATCTGAGGGGAAGGAAAAAGGAAAAAAGGCAAACATCTAATGCCCAAAAATAAAATTTATGTCAGGCAATATCAACAATTTTTAAAAGTAAGAATATTTCAAGAGAAAAAGGAAGTGTTAGCTTTTGCAAATGAGTCTCACATTTATTCAGAGGACCGAAATCTTTCACAGTCACCTACAGTAAAGGAGGACGGAGATGGATGCCTCTCTGCCAAGCTTTCAGATCTCAGAGGACACTTTGAAACGAGGTGGGAGGGCCTTGGTTTTCTTCTGAGGCCATTCTCTGAACATTTCTATTGATTATAGTGGGTCGCTATAGCACCACCAAGTCGAAAGAGGGAACTAGAAAACCTGAGAAACCAGACAGCTAGAAAACAACTTTCAGGCAAATAAAAGGTAATTAGAAACACTCCTACCAAGCAGATCAAAATGTTAACCTTGCATTTTAATAATTTGGGATTACCTTGAACTTGTGTTCATGTTGTCTCAAATAACGAGCTCTTTACATACTTGATCACAAACTTGTGCTTTTGGGTCATAGAAAATACTTTTTTGCTTTTGAATTTTCCTGGAGAAAAAAAATCTGCCCACAATTTATTTTGAATTTGGTGTTAAAAAAACAAACAAAAAAAATCCCACAACACTTTAGACTTCAAGGTGACAGAAATGGAGTTTAGATTTTTCAATGTGGCTAAAAAAAGGACTTTTGAAATATCAAACATGCTCAGCGTCGTTCTAAATTTTTCAGATGGCTGGACAACCACAAAGAGAAGAGACCTGCGGCAAATCAAAGCTAGTGGTGGGAGACCTTCTGAACTACATTCAGTTAATTTGAAAAGATTAACTGGAAAGCAAAGAGGACAGCGTCCAGAGATAAAACACACTTATTCTGAGCATGAGGAGCATGACAGACAGTAGCAGCGTGGGCAGGGGTTGTTTTATTTACTTTTTCTAACTGGTAACTGGTTAATTTGAACTGTCTGTGTGTAGATTTATGGTAGAAAGGGCATGATGATGAGAACAAACCAATTGCTCCTCAGCACGCAGTATTCCACTTCATAAACATCAAGTTTTCATGTTATCTTCTGAGTAGACATTTTAGATGGTCGTCAGGGTAACACTGGGAGTTATGAGTTCATAAAACCTAATCTAACTCTGGTATAACATTTCCAAAAGACAGGATCATAATGTGGAAATAATCCATTTGTCTCTACAGTATATTCCTCTGTACGTTAACTTGGGTAAATGCAGTGAATTTCCTTCTACAGCAATCACTTATTAAAAGAAAAAAGGCAAACATTTGATTTGCTTTTCTGCTTAATTGCTACATTTGTTGATGTAGATTTGCTCATTGTTTTAGACACATGAACAACCTGGTCAACACATCCCCTCCTATCAGTTTGTAAACGACAGAGACATTTAAGACACTGAACAGCTGCTGTTGTCTGTCAAGAAAGTTATTGCTAGTCCACATGTCTCACTATAATCACTACCATTCTGTTGATGAAGGTTGACTTTCTGTAGGTGGCCCCCTTTTCAGTGTCTGTTCAGACATAGTGGCTGTATCACTGACTTCACTAAATATCAAATTATGTTTTCTATTTACTCGAAAGACACTTGTGTCTCCTGTTGTAACAATGGAATACCTTAAAGCTTTATAGAACGCAATATAATCCTAATCATTGGCATGTTAGATCAAATGATGATACGTATACATTGTTGAGCTAGCATGATATATATATATATATATATATATATATATATATATTTATATTATATTACAGATATATTGGATCAGTGTTTGTCAACCAAAGGAGGAGACCATAATAATTAAAAAAATAACAAAATAAATAAATATACATATATTTATATGCTAATATTTAAAGAAATAACTTCCGTATGTCGTTATCTGAATGCTTACAATGCCAAATATCAATAGTCAAGTTACTGGTGCCCTGACAGCATGCCCTGTTAGCTGCAAGAACATTGGACATTGGTGGATACACAGATGGTTAGATGTTGCACAAGAGACCAGTTTGATGCATGTGATGAACATTATACTAAACCCTTACTATGTCCCACAAATGTGTACTTTTCCACCCTGGCCTGTCAACCTTAGAGAAAAGACAGTATTGTGTGATGCCTATTCCTGCATTGCACGTGAGACCCTTCATGTCCTTGTGTGCACAGTGTGTGCTTAGTACTGTATACTTCCACTCTCCCATTGTTGAATTGTAAGGCTGTCAAGCCCATCTTAGCTGAGTCCAAGTCAATTTCAAGACTAAAGACCAATATCCGAGTCCTGTTCAGTGCTGAAATAGGCAATAAGTTGTGCACTTGTTCGATTGCAACATATTCCTCAAAGTCACACTTTTAGCCTTTCGACATTCCCTACAGCTGTTGGACAATATTTGTCAAACACCCAAGTCAAGCATATTTTCATGTACTTTGACATCAAAATCTTATTACCTTTCCTTGAAGATAAAATCATAAGTGATGCCCTGATTGTAAACTAGGAGGCATACATAAAAATTAAAACCAGTAAAACCATTACAGACTTTTGATCAATCCAACCACTGGCAGTTTTACTACGTTTACATTTTACACATTTCTGCATTGTTATTTTTTACATTTGTACATTTCTTTAGAAAGGACTTCTGCTGAACACATATAATCTTGGTTTTGTCCAAGATAATTTATTTTTTCTTTCAATTATTTGAATCACAAATTACAAGGTAAATTTTTCAGACTAGTAACTAATTTATTTATTTATTTGGGAAAACACATTAAAGTGGTTGCTTAACTTAATATATTAGAAAATGGCACTGCAGTGTATTATTCTAGAATTGCATACTGATATTAAAGAATACTATGGCCCCCCCATAACACTTGGGGATGCCTGTTTTCTTCCATTTCCATCAAATCAGTCTCTCCTTAACTGATATAAAATCAGTTTATGGATCAAAATGACACCATCCCCGACCAACATCCTGGTTTAATCAGGGGCCAGGGCTGCCCCTCCCCCTGCCATATTCTGAATATAATAGCTAACTACAGTATCTGGTCAATATACATGAAGCGGAGGCATGGTTGTATCTTTCAATAACTCTCTCAACAGCTTGAGGTGCATTACTTACTGTAATACTGCCATTTGATTATTGTAAGTGTTTTTGCTGTGTTTTGAGTCTGTTCCCCTACAACCAATTCAAAGAGTTCAACAAGAAATATCTCACATTAAGAAAGCAAGATGCTCTCAAAATAATTGCACATAGCCACACCTCTGTCTCACACCTATGGAGATTTGCAGAAATTGTTCTTAGAAAAGGTTGGATAACAAGGTCTTTTGGAACAGGAGGCTGTTTTTTAATTGGCTCTGGGTTTAAAAACACACTCCCCCGGAAAAGACAACTCCGGTTTGTTTTCCATCTGGGTAAAAACAACTTCCCTTTGTTAGGTTTGTTATGGTAATGATAAATTGGATGAAAACTCACTATTCAATAGTGTGTTTACAGTGTGTTTACAGCAGTAAACGTTTGATTTACTTCAAACCTTCAGACTTCAAACCTGACCAAAAGCTTAAAAATTTAAATTACTAGGGGGTGAGGGGTAGGGAGATTTCCTTTGTTTGTTTGTTTTTAAAGAAAGCAAGGCCCTTTCCAGCAGTATTAATATATTTTATATTTATATATATTTTTGGACCCCCCTTTGACTGAGAGAAAAACTGCATCCCGATAATATCTCAAAGTAATATAACACTTCTGAATTGGTAAAATTAATTTCGCCATCAATAACCAACAGGGCACAAATAATTTAAGGTGGCAGGCTCCAAGATGTTAATGGAAAAATAGCTTTTACAAATTGCACAATATAAGTGGAATTAGCAATTGCCAAAATTATGGCAAACTTGATGCATCCTGTTCCAAATATTGCTGCCATTCTTTATTTTTGAACCAGGAGCTGTCACTGTAAATAACACATTCACTTTTTTGACACATTTGACTTTACTGCAGAAGAATAGATGTAGAATAAAGTGAAGGTGGGAGCTGCTATAGGATAATGACAGATGATGGAGTGATAAAGTTCAGTCACTAAAGAACCTCCCCCAATCTCCCCAAAAATGTAGATTACCCTCCCCTCAAGAAAAAGAAACCCTCCCCCTTTTCACGGGAGGTTTTTGACAGAGATGTCTGCTCTGTAGTAAACATCTTGACATCCAGCAAATCCCTTCGTGCTACTGGTTTGAACTTATCAGTGCATACAATCGTCCACAGTACTAAATCCTTGAAATAGTTTGTATTGCAGGGGAGAGATGAAGGTGGGATTTAGACTCTACAAATGCAAGACCACCATGCAATAAAACCCTGCTTTACCTAAACAGCAGCTGCGCTGTAGTGATAGTAAAAGTGATTCTGATCTAATGTTAGCTAAGTACGCCATTATGCTCTCCCTGGCTGGTTATTGCACTTAGTGCAATAAGCAATAACATTCACTCCGAGAGGACTTGGTTAAACGTAGGCAACTTTTGTGTGCTAAAAGTGCCAGGGTAAGAAAACAGCACTGCGTTTATCAAAGCCTGAGTGAACGCTACTGTACTCCAACACAAGGCTAATGAAGAGATATGTCCTCCATTACGGGGCCATATTCCTGCTGCAGCGATTAGAAAACTCTCCAGAGGGGCTCTATCACAGGCTTTCATTGAGTCTGGACCTTTGCAAATCTTCATATCCTGCACAATTTTCATAAATTGAAGTCTAATGAGCGCAGTTGACATAACTATGATTTATTGTCTCACAGGGTTACCAATTTCACCAGTGCACTGCAAATTATGAATGTCAAGGGTTTAATCATATTCATATATATTCTCAACAAGGGGAATATGATGTGTCACGTGGGTAAAAGGGCCTAAATGTCTCTCTCTTTTTATTGTAGGTGTGTTATGATAATACTTGCAACCATGCAGAGTACTAACAAGCTCCCTGAGGTGGCCTGATATTGTTGACGGCGAGCACAGAGCAATATCTTTCCAGGGATCTCTTTGGGACACACTTCAGTGTGTTGTGGCATGTTGCTATATTACGACTGCTCTGTCTTCAAAGACATAATTACCATGACAACACTGTTAATGTTATGTGCGTAATTTGTGGTTGAGTATTGACATTGTATTTTGGGGATTGATTTTAAATTTTTCTATATGCTGTAGGTTGAGCAGGTCGTATTATTAACTGCTGAACAGAGAGATACAGTCAAAAATCCCACTTTTGTTGTAAAAAAAGAAAAAAAAGAAAAAGAAAGAAAAGCACTGAGCTGCTTTTATGCCATAAGTTTGATCACTTCACAAAATATTTTTAGACACAATTACTTTTCCTCTGTGAGTTATTAGAGCTGTTTTAAATCCAGGATTGAGTGAGATTAAGATATTGGTTTTAAGATTGAACTCCTCTTTTACAAGTTGAGATCAACATTGATTGCCTTACATCTTCTTCCCAGTCTATGACCGCTCTACGACAGTGACCGCTCAATTTTTCAATTAGCTTCCCCTGTCACCTTATGAACTATCAAGGGGGGGCTGCTGTTGAAGTCCGGATTGCGATGGATGGTGTACAACAGACCTACAGTGCTCGGCCATTGTGAGAGCAAAGCAAGCATTGATAGCAGCCCGTAGAACTATTGACATTATAACATTTCAGTCTGCTGGGCCACAGTGGCACCGAGCTGCAATAAATTGAGACGAATGATCAGTCGATGACAATTTCCATAATCGTTATACCTTCCGTAATTCATCAAGGTAATGATACACGCGTCCCTAATGTCACATTTATTCCATTTTGTGCTCAGTGGCAGGCGCAGAGCGAGCCCCCCGCCTCACTCCCCTTCCAAAAGGATTGATTACACACCACCCGCTTTTTGCTCCTGCTTGTGAGTGGAAGAGCAATGTGTTATTTGACCAAAAATAACAATGAAGGGGATGGGAAATGCAATCTAATTCCACTCATTCAACTTCCTCTCTCTCCTCCAGTGACAGGCAAACAGGAGGCCATTACAGTTCAGCGCTGGCACCGTTTCCAAACCGGAGGGAGGAGAGAGATCTCTGCTTCCTGGCTCTGTGGAACACATCGAGATTCATCATTACCACATCTCTCGTCTCCTTTTTTCCTCCTCCACTCATTAATGACATAGTTTCTCTTTGACAATTATTCGTCATTATTGGCAAACGATAGCACTGTGAACGAGCGCTGTGATTCAATTACAGACGTAGTCATTCAAGATTAATTTCCGGGCCCCTGTGTGTTGCCTATCGCTGCAGACATGCGCAAGCACACCTTGACGAAAATAACAACTCCATTCACATCGCCGGTATCCAAGGTCTGAGAATGTTTCAAAATATAGTTTCTGCTCTGTTCAAAACTCCACTACAACACAACACTGCTCTCATGTTAAAAAAGGACTCCTGCATGCAATATCATGTCATCATTGTTGAACATCCTCTTTAAAGTGACTGTGATGTGCAGCACAGCTACACGACAGTATGTCAGTCTGTCAGTAACAGTGAGCGGGTGCTTTCATTCAAATGGTTTTCCAAGACAGTAAGAGTCTGAGCATCAATAATAAACAGACACCACTGCTGTTTAGTTTTTATTAAGCTTTCTACAACCATGTTGAAATCATCAAGGCTGACAATAAAATCACTGAACTGTAATAGAATAACCTGGTTACATTATACTCACATTATGAGAAACCTAATAGAAACGCCTGACTTAATCTGAGATTAATTGAGCTACTGTGAGAAACATTTTACTCATTTTACGTTTTCACGACCAGAGCAGAATTGCATGGGTACATTTTGAAGGACAAACAGGGAGGTTTGTTCAGTGGCTGTGTATTCTTAATTCTCTGTTTTCATAGCAACAGGTCCACTCAATTAAATAGGGTTGGGCGATAATTCAGTATTATCATTTCGAAACATATTGTGCTCACGTGATCATATTAAGTTATAATTTTACAAAATTACATAATTTAAACGATTCCAAACTGTGATAAAAACAAAATAAAAAAGTTTTTGTTGTAGAAAACAGTTAATTGCATTGACTATCAGATCAGGTTGTATTAATATTATATTATAGTTATATTAAAAATTGTGATATTGATTACAACCCAACTGATGCTGGATTTTTGGGGCCGATACTGATTTCGATATTTGAAAGTTTAAAAATCGAATAATGGTATATCGGCCAATATTCTTTTTTTTTGACAATAACAAATAATATGACAGTTACATAATAACTAAATAATAAAGTATAAATAATTTTGGTTATTGGAGAATTGTACTGAGCAGGACATTTTACAGTTAGTGCTCTCTGGTGGACAAACTATGTAATGGCATCACGGTTTCTAAATGACCTCGAACTTAACTTCTGTTTTGCCATTTGTTTTCATTTCTCTCTTATCAGCTGGCCGATACTGATATATGTGCAACCAGCTACTACTATCTGAATTAAAAACCGCAGGGCAGATTTGTCTTTATTATCTTTAATAGGATATTTTTCTTACAAATATTGTGATATTCATTTCAGCCATAAGTCCTTAGAAACTTATTTACCTCAAATAATACCTTAAAGAATGAGCAATGTCTGGATTAGTCGTGTTTTATATGTTATATGTAGTGGTTGTTCAGCATTATGTGCATACTATAGATCGCTGTTCAGTAAGATTATTTCATGAAATCGCTTATTCTCTCCTACACCCCTGTGTGTCAGTTACACAAAACTCCCTTCTCTTGTATATCCATTTTTCTTGTGGTTTTCCGACTTGGTTAAAATATAAATTTATGGATCTTCATTATCACCATCTCCTGTATCACATGAAGTTACACTGCAGAAGTGTAAATTCCCTACACACCTCAAACCATAACGTGTCACACAGGTATTAAACTATTCCTAGCCCCTATAGCATTCCACATCATGCTATTTTCATTGGGTATGCTGTGCGTGGGTGTGTGTACATGATATCTTCCCCTTAGGCTCAAGCCTTCACACAAACACTTGATTGACATGGTATCGACTTATCTCTCCAAATCCCAAGGCAAACTGTCAATACAAATGTCTCAGGAATGCCAAGCCGCGGTCAGATTTGGTAGTGATGGACAAGTTTTTGGGAAATGGTGGACAGCGCACGAGCCATTTTAGAGCAGCTGATGAATCCCATTAAAAATAAGCAGTGCATCATGAACTTAAGTTTACTATTAAGAAAAATAATTATCCTAACATCTTTCAAAGATGAGAAGAACTTTCACAGCGGCTTGGTTGAGCACTACAGAGGGCACGAGCAGCGGGGAGTGGATATAATTGAGCTGAAATTGGTCTCCCATGGCAATGATACTTTGTTCAATCTAAAGCTCTGCAGTGATTGGACGATCTGCTCTCTCATTCCATCTCTTGAAAAGGGTTGAAAAGAGGCCCATCTATTAGGTTGCCTACCATCAAATCTTTGATAGAAGACATAATTCTTGCCTTAAGGGATAACAAGATGTTTTTATCGGCTAGACACAGAACAGACCTTAATGCTTTGAATATTATCTGATACAGCCATGTCTTAAACAATTATTTACTGATGTACGGACTGAACTCTTTAAATTTTGCTCTGACATTTAGAAAACACATATGAATGGATGTAATTTTAAACACAAAGGTACAGGAAAGCGAACTGTATATACCCTAAAAATGTGGAGGACTGTGTTTCTGTGCTGTAGATTGTACTGTGTGTTACACTAAAGCAAGCTTAATGTTCTTATGTGAAGCAGAAAATCAAACTTGTTTATTTTCTCTGACCTGAACCAGTGTTTGAATAGAATAATCGATTTCTCATGCATCTCTTTTGGATCAATATTTACATGTGGGAGAGCAGAGAGTGGAGCTCGCAGGGGTTCCACCGGTGTCTCCAAAGATACAGAGGCATTTAACAGAGAGAGGAGATGAGCCTTCTAAATAAAGGTCTTGATCTCTTTCTGTTTTTTTTCGTTTCTTTTTTGTATTAAAGTAATGGCATAGGTTTGGCTGTTAAACCCTGCGATAAGCTCCTCAACAGCCTTTCAATATCAAATGTCCTGGCATGTAGTTTTGACTCAGTAATCATCAACACTGTACGGATTTTGACAGATCTGTATCCAGTTAAAACGTAACCAAATTCCAAGGCCACATGCTATTTTCAGCGATTGTAGGGAGGTTAAATGTAGCCTAAATGACATATGCAGTAGTGTCCAAGTAAAATCACTGTAACAAATTTTATAATCTGGATTTAAAGGATTAATACCCCCATAGTGACACATTGTTATCATTAGTCCATTATGACTAATGCATTCTGGGAGTTATTCTATGATGACATGTTTATGTAATGCACGAGGTGTACATATAGATATAGAAAATAATTATAATTTCTCCGCACATCTTCCAGCAGTATGTAGCTGAATCAGATGCTTCTCGGTTCAAAAAAGGATTGGAGGAAGCTGACTGATTTGCAAACAGACCAACGTTTCAACAGACCAACGTTTCAACACTACCGTGTCTTCATCGGAGTGAAAATGCACAAAAACATGAGGCAAACACATTTACAGTCAGCTTAGAAAACAGGCGTACAATTGCCATTGGATAATTGGTTGAACAGGTGCCATAGCCAATGTCACATGCCACAGCCCCGGTACTATAATCACATCAGAAAAAACAAAAGAATGCAGATATATCTGAAAGTTACAAAGACAGAAGTACTGCGTCCATCAAGTGTAATAAATCAGAGGAAACATGACAAATTCAGTTCTTCATTTAGGCCAAAAGGCTGAACTGTGCAAATCCAACATGCCTCTTTGCAGAGCAGTGAGTTGATACTGTCACCACCTCTTGGAGAGGCTGAGATCTTTTCTGTTCCCCAGAACTTTAATGACGCTGCAGAGCCACAGATAGCCTGCATAATGTCGAGCAATATAGCATAATCCATGTTTTGTCTGAGTTTTGCAGTTTTGTGTTCAGATATGCAAATCTTTAAAGCTCTTTTAGTTTGTAGAACATAAACCAGACCACAGGGACATTTCAGCATGTAGACAACTTGTGTGCTGCTGAGTTTATGAAGGATTTTATGGTGTATTTACTACCAGTACGTGGATGCGTTTGGCTGTAGGTTGATGAGGCCGCCAGGAGACAGTGTTAGTTGGTTTTCTAGTGTCAGAATGAACCAGTCTGTCTCTCAGATTGCATTTAAACGTTTAACCGTGATGAAGAGAGGCACTGAGCTGATATTATTTAGAGAGGGATCACTTTGAGGACATTGCAGCGTTTAAGGATAATGTTTTTTTCTTTTTTGCTTGCCGGAGGAGAATACTCTGAGGAGAAAGTGATCCATGAGGAGGTAGTGGTAGCTCTTGTTTTGTTAACTGACAGGGATTCCCCATCTGTATGCAGAGCCCTCTGATAGGCCGAAGAGATATATGCTGTGGGGTAACCTCGAAATGCTCTTTCATTTCAACATCTTGAGACTTTGCAGAAACTGCAGTGCGCATTAGAAACTGCAGTCTTATAAGCAGTCTCTGATTTCAACTCGCTAAATATTGGATTCACACTCTTTACACAGTTGAGCCTTTTGACCTAAATGAAGAACTGAATTTTTTCACATTTCCTCTAATTTATTACACTTGATGGATGCAGTGCTTGCGTGCTCCAGTCCCCCTTTTCAGAATCAGAATCAGAATCAGAATCAGAAATACTTTATTGTTCCCTGGGGGGAAATTATAAAATTTACAATTATACATTTTCTCTTGGTAATTATAATTTTTCAAGACACCTTGGAGTGTATTATTGTGCTTATGGAAATTTCAAAAGGGAAACAAGGAAGTTGTGTTCAAATCATTTTCCTTTTTAGTGATAAAATGCAAAATTTGTGAGTTCAAGGGAAAGTGAATATCTGGTAAAACAGAATCCAGCTGATGTAGTGCTGCTATGGTTACCTGCAATTGAATATACCTTAGACACTGATTTAGACAGTGGTCTAAACTTTTTACTTGCCATTGTTGAGGTGTCCTTTTATACGATTTACCAGCCAATCAGAAAAATATTTTACATTTTTTCAAGGCCTTGGCCTTTTGGTGAACGACCTTTGACCTGCCCCATTCATCTCTGTTTTAGTCAGTAATATTCTATATCTTCTCTGGACAACTTGATGATTTTGATCAAAGGTGTCAGAATCAGGCTATAAATACCAATAGATAGTCAACCAGTCTATGAATGAGTGAATGAATGAATGAATGAATGATTGCAGCTGCACACCCTCTGGTCAATTAAGGAGAATTGTGTATATCAGATATTGATACAGATGACAAATTTCTGTTTTTTTCTTCAAAGAAAAAGTCGATTTGTGTGTGAAAACCAGTAAGTGGCGGGATTTTCTTTATTTATCTTCAGTAACCTTTATTAGAGAGTATAGAGATTACAAAAAAGGAGCAGTGAGGAAACAAAGGTCCCTGGCTGGAGTTGAACCAGGCATGTTGCAGTTCATGGTTTACACCCTAGGTCACAAGGGACCTCCTTTTTCCCCCTTTCAAGGGGTACCCACGATCCTGCAACTATGCCTGTTTTGCAAGTGTACTAATTGTATGAAAGTGCAGATGGATAACTACAGTGTGCAGACACAGGGACCTCTCCAACCGCAGTAAATCGTAATCCCCCGACAGGACGTTAAGAGGCAGTCTCATGAAGTTAAATGACATTTCAGTCATGCCATCAATACTTATAATATACTGTACTGTAAGTTGCTGTGTTTTTTGGCCCATCATATTTTTCTGAATTTTGGTGGATCCACAAATTTTTTTTAAAAGAAACCAAACTTATTCTTTTTTGTTGTGACAGAGAAGTACATTTCTCAATCATTCTGCCACAGAAAAAGAACAGTTGCAAAAATCATTGAAATCCTGCCATGACATAAATGTCACAAACATGTAAACGTTTGACTGCAACTGTATATGGTCAGTCGGCGGTAATTAAGAAGATGTAAATTTTTTATGTTTGTGCTCTTTGTGATGTTTGACACACAACAGATTTTTTGTGCACTGAGGAGAAGGTAAAAGAGTCAGATAAAAAAGTGCCAACTATGCTGCTGAGTCTGTCGCTTGACTGACTGACATTTCTCATGATAAATTCATGGCAGTGACAAGGCTGAGTGACTCTCGGGGCGTGGGTTAATTTGTCAGGAGGCCTACAGAGCTATGAGTGGTGGCACAATGACAAAGCAGAATGTCACCATTTCATTGTGGGAGAGAGAGAAATAGGCCGTGAAATGGCTGACTCTTTTGGACCCGGCTTACATGATACCAGAGATATGCCATGCTCACCAAGCCATGTCTTAAACAGCAGGAGTTCGGGTTCATCTAAATCTATTTTCAGCTAGACTCAATGTAGACTTCCTCTGATCGATGACAGTATGAGTGTCAGCAGGGAGAGAAATGTCCTTGCTCAGGGGGCCACTGATTGATAAATCCTAAATATTTTACAGTCATATTGACAATGGAGGAAAGTATCGAAGTACATTTACTCAAGTGCAGTCCTTACAGGAAGTACACTTCTGAGGTACTAGTTTTCTATTTTATGCATCTTTACACTTCCCTTTACAGAGAGAAATACTGTACTTTTTACCCGCTACATGTTTGACAGCGAGTTACAAGTGACTTTTCAGATTTTTATCAAAATATATGATTGTACATTGTTAGTCATAGTAGTGAAATTAGCCTTAAACTCTGAAAGGGGCCATTCTTCCTAATGAGTATGTTTACTATTGATACTGAAGTACACTTTGCTACTACTGATTCTGTACTTTTACGAGTAAAATTTTGAATGCAGGACTTGTACGTCTAACAGGGTACTTTTACATTGTGTTATCGCTACTCCCACTTAAGTAAATAATCTAAATACCTCTTCCACCAATGCACTTGAGTATATTTCTATTACTTATTGTACCAACACTGGTCATTGAAATTTCTGTCAGACATTCAAAAGGAAACAAGAGGTCCTGCAATAATCACCATGACACATTAACCGTGAGCCGTTATGCTAATGAGGCTTAATATAACCTGTTATGTCAGTGATTCCATTAATTAAGCTTATTAATTGAATTTTTAATTAGCAGATATTTCTGCCAAAGTACTTGTGGTCACCTGGGTGGTAATAAAATTAGCTGAAGGGATAAAATTCCTGGTGAGTGACATTAGCTGGTGAATTAACTGTGTAACCAGCTTTTCATTCTCCTGTTCAGGTAAATACAAGCAAAGAGTTATACTTTCTCTTGAGTACTTTTATTTTTAACACCATTTCCTCCCATTTAGTTGCTTGGCAACCAGAAGTGCATAGCACATACTACGTAATGCTCCTTGTACACCTGATGAGCTGTCTCTATTACCAGCAATCCTCATGCTTGCGCCTTGCATTCGAGCAGGAGAATGATTGTGTCCTGTATGATCGTGGCTTTAACCTGACCTTAGCATTTAAACTTATAGCTGGTGTATTTTTTCCAGTTACTGTTGGCTTTCAACCCCATCAGCGTGGGTCAGAAAGCAGGAGCTTTGAGGAGAGCGCCTACTAAATTGAACATCAAGAGCCAAGTCACAATCCATAAAGCACAGGTCCACAGTGTCATGGTGTATTCTTCACTGAGATGGATGAGTGCTCAACCTGAAAATTGTTGGAGTGGACCAGATCTCCTGCCTGTTCTCAATTAGCCATCCCCAGCCGTAGCCACAGACGTCAGGTTGCTGCCGTCTTGTACAAGCTGGCCACCCACCACCGCCCCATTCCCGCCACCATATGTGAGGTGTTGCACCACTCGCCATACCAGACCACCATATCTCCACTCCCACTCATAAGCACACTCCTCGGACAAAGGTTTAATCCAAACTGCTGTCCAAATACAGAATAGCCTCCCAGAGGAATGTGTTGGACAGATAACAGACACTGGTCTCCAGGCCTTTAAGGGCAGATGAATAGAAAACCTCCTGACCACACTGTTAACAGAATTTGACTGTTGAACGGCAGTGAACCATGTGATTGGTCAGCCAACAGACTGTATTTGTGCATTTCGCTTGGTTATTGATCAAAATCGCAATCAATTAAAAAAAAAAACTCCCAATCATACTGTATGAGCTTATCATATAGTATGTTTTGCATGCTCTGCAACTTTGAAACTGATAAATGTATTAGAGGAAAAAGTACAATATTTTCCTCTGGAGTGTTGAGGAATTAAAGCATGTTGGCGTAAACAGAAATACCTAGAACCTCAAAATCGTACTTGAGTACCAGACATTTGCCTTTCAGTGCAAGTATGAAGACTCTACTAAGAACTGTTCCTGGGTTATTTTGGCTATTTGTCACATCGACAGACACTGTAACAAAATGTCCAGTGTGCCGTGTAGCCTTCCATGCAGGATTAATATAATAATTGCAAAAATAAAATAAAATACACTTAAAAGGTTCACTAGGCATGTTTGGGCCTTGAAAGTTTACATTCTTCAGCATGGTGGCACTCCCTAATTACAGCACATTCACAATGGGCAGCAGAGGGGTCAAATGCCTTGTTCAGAGACATACTAATGCTCAGGAAATCTGAATGAAAAAAGGCTTAAAAAGTTATCGTTTGTTAGTGATGAAATGCCCAGTAAGTAACCCATGTCATTGTTACGTTGTACAGATAATGACTCGAGTCAGAATAATATAGGCCGAGTCTCTTTTACAGTCAATGAGACTTGAGACTGAGACCGTCTTGTTACTCATCAAAAGAAGTCGTGACAGACTGAATCCTACTAATCCATCTTCACAAGAGTTCAGAGGAGTTGCACAGCCATATGCAGGGAATCAGAGAGCAGAGAGAATGTGCTGTGATTAGGATGTAAAAGAAACTGTGGAGGTAACGACCTCCCCGTCTGTTTCTGTAGCCAGGTTTCAGAGTCAGCTCCTGTCTGTGAAATCCATGTTTTTTTTAGCCTTACACTGAATAAATATAAGATTCCTACATATAATATGATACCCTGACATCCTCATCCTAAAACGTGAGATCTTTTTTTTGTTTCATATAATTACTTATCAAAGGAAGCCTTGAGGCTGAACAATGTTCATTAGTACAAAATAAAAAAGGAATCAGCCAAACAATTAGACATGATAAAATATCTCAAGATTAGATTACATGAGATTTCATGTTCCATTAATCATCCTCAGACCCCGAGGACCCAATCACCCTCCAATCCCCTCGAGGGTCCCGACTCTTAACTTCACAGCTACCGCCTTCAATGCTGCCTAGGCAGTTCACAGTGGGGTATTGTAACAGACGAGACACCTGTACAATTAGTTGCATAGATCGTCTCAGCCTCACCCAAACGGCATATTTTTAGGTGCTTGTTAATCCAAGACGTGACATTTATTTAGACATCCTTAGACTTTTTGATTATGTCAGCTCTGTTGGAGTCTGCTTATTTATTCTCCCACCTGCGACAATGATGTAAAATGTAAAAAATGATGTTAACACAAGTGTGTGTGTTGATAATAACAGACTGTGGCTGGCCTAACACTGCAGCTGTATCCCTGAAGTATCAGGATGGTTCATCTATTCGATCACTTTTGTCAATTATCAATCAAGCGTGATGATTCCCTGCTGTTGTACAGGTGAGGGGTTGTGTCGAGGTTATTACATAGTTTTAATGAGTGAGATGAGGAGGAAAAAGGGGAGGACAATTGTAGAGAGTCTCAGAACCTATGAAAGTGGAATCAATAAGAATAAACAGTGAACCTTCAACCAAACAGCATGTTTATTTTTGAATAAATGAATATCACCTTTTCTTCTGAGCTGCTCTGAATACATAAAAAGGGAGACTGTATTCCAAAAGCATTCAAATTCTGAGGCACACCTAATGTACCCACAGCTCACATTCACTCTTTCTAGCCTATAATCGAGTTAGCACAGACATAATCACGTTATCGTGTGTTCTCTTTTTCCTGGTAGATTTACATGCAAGGCTGTTGTTGCATATGTACGTTACATATCCTGTATGCCACTCTTTCTTACTCTGTTTCTTATTGAACTATCCTAAAGAAGAAAAAAACAAACACGAAAACTGTTTCAATCCAGCCACTATTATACTCCTCCTACACATGCACAGACATTGATTATGATTATACAGTGATTATGCATTCTGCATGCCAGCCACGCAGCAGAAGAGTGGAGGGGAGCATTAAGGGGCTTGGCGACTGCGGGACCCCCTGCTGAGATGAGAGGGGAGGTAAGAGCCAAGGAGAGGGGAGTGTGGAGAAGGCTAACCAATCGGCTGTATGCTGGGAATGGGACCAATCATGGCTACAGCTTGGGGCTCTGTTGCTCCCTCTTTCTCTGTAATTCTGCCTTTTTTCTTACATCTCCGTCTTATTTACTTCTCTCTTCCTAATCACTCTTTCTCTCCAACTCTTACCCCTCTTTTTTTCTGTCTGCCTCATGAATCATGTGATCGTGCCTCACACACCTCCCTTAGTCTTACTTGAACCTCTATACTCCCGAGTGCACTCCTCCAATTCCCCCTTCAACCCCACCTTGGATTTTCCCCCTCCTCCACCCAACACTTTCCTCCCCAGTTTCTTATTCACTGGCCACCCTGCTTTACACAGTCCACTCCCCTTCGTCAGATTATTATTCTGTCTGCAGTCACTAAGGAGATGCACACACCATCCATCACAATGTACAAATTCTCAGTGCGCGGATTCGGTCGGGTCCTAATTAAAAAGCCTTTCCACTCGTTTTCTTGAGAGATAATTAGACTTTCATCTCACCAGGATGCCACATCCATAGATCCATTATCTTCTTCCAGGAAGCCTATAGGAGAAAAAATAAATTCAAGGGTCTTTAACCACTCTCCTTCAGGGCAGCAGTCAATAATTAAAGATATCTTGCGTTACAAAAAGTCAGCCTTGAGTGAAAAAAAGAAAAAGACTAATATCTTCAGTTCTTAGAGAAAAAATTGTTAAACTGAAGAGGGACAATAAGAAACTTTCTTTTAAATAAAGGTTGAGCGGTGCAGCAATGAACCTTATAACAGCCTCATATAGCAGTTTAAGACAGTGATTTAAGTAACAACATTAGTGTAAGGGTCTTCTTATAGCTAGTCCACTGCAGTGCCTGGGTATAACTCAGATGTGAGCTTGGAGGCCGTGGAGCTTTGGGCCTGATATGAGACAGCTGGAAGGGTTGAATTATTGAAGAGCACGGACCAGCTCTGAAACACGGGCCATGTCCTCCCAGCTGCTCCGTGTGCTGAAGCCGACACTTCAGCAGTCGTCAGACGTGTGCAGTTAACAGGGTCCATCTGTTATTGAGGCGTAATGAACACAGTCAGAGCCATGGAGAAATGAATCACTGCCACTTTATTAACGTACGACAATAGCAATGATTGTGCCATCCGCACAGTCGCAATGGTAATAATTATGATATCTCTGATTATAATTATGATTAGAATGCAGATGATGGTGATAATGAAGGTGATGTGTGTCTGCTATGATGATGACGGTGCACAAAAACAAGGTTTGGAAAAATCAACATGGTGACAACATTCCCATTTATGCTCATTATGCATGCACGAACCAAAACTGATTTGCATATCTACACTGGACGGGAGGACCTGCAGGACTGGCAGAAAAATAACAAAACATTAAAATCATCATTGCTATAATTGTTGACAGTTTCATGTAAACACCTGCCAAATTGAAAACTCATCATTCTAATGTAGAACAGGCCTGTGATGAAAAGCATGCAGAGTGTAACCTCCAAAATCAATAACCAGCCTGCCTTTCATTACATAAGTGAAATTTGTATTCATCTCAGAGATATATATTTATCCCACTTATACCCTTGGCTGAGGAGCAAATTCATTTAGTAATGATTACCTGACTCAGGTAAAACCAATTTCCATTCACTTGTTACCCAGAGTCGGCGACAAGGGCGCAGCCAGGGTCACTTTTCAGCAGTTTTTGGTTGCAGGAGCCCCATCAGCACTTGATGTCATTGACTCTGTATATGTGTGTGTGTGTGTGTGTGTATATGTGTGTGTGTGTGTGTGTGTGTGCGTGCGTGCGAGGGAGCATCCATTTGCTTTAAGACCGTCAAAGTAGGCACGTTGCAATGACACAAACTGAGGTGGTGCTTCCTGGCTTCAGTGCTGTTGCTTAGTTTGAGGGCTGTCAGGGAGGCTGTGTGGGCGTTCAGTAGTCTCACCCCCCTCGAGAACTGCATTCAGATAAAAATACTCAAACCACTCATAGATGCCGAAGGGGTTGTGGTGTATATACAATATGTTTCGACTTGAAACTTGGGGAACTGTAGAAAAGTATATTTTTCTTAAAGGGGAAATAGTGCTTGATTTAAGAATACACATTAATGCTACAGCAAGGAAAAGCTGGAGTTATTTCTGTCAACATGAAATACTTTAGCCAAAAGGTAGACACCATTGCTTTATGTCATTTTGAAGGTACCTTCCTTCCTCCAGGATATCTGAACCTCCTTATGTGACTGTAAGGAGAAGAGAAATCAACAATTCCAGATATGCTCCCTTCCTAGGCAAAATCCTATGATTGTAGTTTGTGCTACACTCTGCCGAAAGCCACTACGATCATACCAGTTAGAATTAGAACAGGTGATAAATATGTTGTGTAAATTGAATAGACACATACATTAATAAGGTGGATACTGCACAGTTCATGAAAGTAACAGACTACTCGGTTTAGTTTAATGTGTTTAACATAATAGACTCGACTAGAAAGTCTAGAAGACTAGAAAATTATTCCTACTACCAATTTTTACATGTGCTGGACTGAAAATCATCTTATTGATTCCACTTTCTTATGTTCTGAGACTCTCCATAATCCTTTTCTTTTTCCTCCTCATCTCACTCATTAAAATGTGTGTGCCGTTGGATAGGTTTCATTATTTTACGCTGATGAACATGGTGCCTTAAAAAGACCCTCTCTGTGTTTGAATACATTTGAAAAGATCAAGACTCCAGTCACTGATGTCAAGACTGATATCTTTAGTTTCTCAAAACAAGAACTTTCTGCTTTCTGCAAATTCTCTGTTAACATCACATTACACTCAAATGACCCAACAATTGCGAAACAGAATATAAATCTATAATTTTCAGTGAATCATCTTGAATAACCTTCTGGCTCCACGGCCTGCTCAGTCATGTTCTATCAATAACATGCTGCAATAACCTGCAGCAGTGTTTGGTGTGATTTAAGTCTAAGAATTCATCACACTTAATGTAATGGACAACAGCAAATGACCCCATTGCCATTCATTAGATAACAGACTATACATGTGTTTTTGCTTTCCTCAAACGATACAAATCTAAACAAAAAACAAAACCACTGAAGACTGTGGCTGCCAGGCACAGCGCCAACCCCAAGAAATTGGAGGTGGGCTATTTTATTGCCATTTTATCCAAACATATTCTCAAGCCATTCAAACAGAGCTGAAATGGGCCATAGGGAAAACACATTTTAATACAAATTCTGGGGTGTTTTATTTTAACTAAGGCACTGATTTTATGGTAGGGTAAAGTGTGCAGGGAGTAACTTTCAGCTGTATTCAGCTCTTGTAGAAGTAAAAAAGGCTTAATGAAGTTTATTTAACTCCTCAGGCTGATCGAGATAAAAAACAGTTACCAGCTGCACCCCACGAGGCTACATTTGGAATTTCACAGATCATAAGGTTTGCTCGCAGTTTCATTTACACAGCTTTTCAATTTGTTTCTCTCTGTTGCAATCCTAACTGTAGCTGACGCCATCAGCAGTCATTTTGTCCATCGATAGGATGTCTATTTGTATCTCGAGATAGTATAACACAAGTTTGGTCTCAAGTTCATGTAATTACCATCTGAATTAATGGTTCCTACGCCTGTGATCAGCACTTGCCATCATTAATAACAGTTGTTGAACTCCCAGTAGTGTGAACATTTTGCACTCTAGCAGTGAGGGCAGAGGCATGCTCCTACATGACATCTTCTTCCCACACAATTACCGGAGATCTAGTACCTGATCATTCAGCTAGGCAAGTGTTTACATGTGTAAGCCAAACTTTCATCCTCCGAGATGTTGCTCCTAAGATGGGAGTTCTCATTAGTGTTGACATCAGTAGAAGTAGCTCAGCATCATATGCTTGATCTCCATCAATTTACTTTACCTTCATGAGGAGTTCTGTGACATACGCTTTGACTCACACATCAGTTTCTTTGGTTTATACTTTATGAATTCTTTATATAAGTATATATTGTTTACAAGTCCACTGACTTTTTTTTCCCTTCATTAAACTACCTATGGCAATGGTATTGGTTCTCTCAAATCGTAGTCCCTCTCTAATTAGCTGCTGTGAGCATCTGACAAGAACAACAACATCTTTGTTGCTCTGCGGGGGGTAGCAGAGGGTCAGATAGTGCAGGGCTGGAAACAGCACAACAGCAACACATTCCAGCTTAACAGCAAAATGTTCCACTTTAGCAATTTACCACTGCTAAATTCATGCAAATCTGGAGGACTACAGTTGTATAGTGTACATACGTAATAATCGAAAAGTGAACATGTATCTACCAGTTTGGAAAACCACAAGGAGCAGCCTGTTGCCATGTCAGACATGCAACTAACCTAACAAGGATTTGTTATGAATAATGAACAGTTCGAGACAATTTTGGCTATGGAACACTGTGGTGCATAAGGCGCATTAGCCTTTGCTTTTGATTCCTGTCCTGCTTTAGGGAGAGATGTTCAAAGCTCTTTCACGGCAAAATGCCGCCCGCTTTCAAAGACCCCCTGCTGCTTGTGTCAGAGCACCAGTTCTCTCTGTACTCCATAAATTAAAGTTTTCCCAAATGTCTTGTGGCATAAATGGAAGCTTCAATCCTCTGCACGCATTAATTAGGACTATAGCACCACATCGCTGTATCCTCATAAACAGAGGAATGTTTTGTAACAACTTCAGTGTCCTTTCCCAAAAAATGTGTTACCTTTCATTGATCTACATTACAATGTGTGGAAAAAGAGCTGGTTATGAGCCAGTTGCTAAAGCTATTAAACTAAATATCACTATCTGTTATTGTTTATTATCATCATTATTTTCCTCACAAGTAACAGTAATCAGGTGCAATCAGAGAGACTTTTCACAGATTGTGTTTTCACAAATTTCTGTTTGGGTGATCTATAAAAAACTTTGCCACTGGTGTATCTATGATTGCAAAAATCACTGCTTTGTTAAATAGAATATTGATGAAAATACTGTCCCGCGGGAATATACATTATTGCATATTCCCACTACAGAAACCCCAGAGGTGAGAGGATTGATTACATTTTCCTGTCTTCTCTTGCCCTAATTAAAGATCTAAGGGATAGTCCCTCATGGGAGGTCTAACTCAACTGTTTCATCTGTATGCCACTTCATCCTGGTTCATCAAACAATCGCACACCTCCTGTTTTACCTATGGAGATATACTTAAGCTCATTTGTGTAAATGAGTTCATTGTGATCTGACCACAGAGAGACTCTATATTTGGCAGGTTGATGGGAGAGCACTGCCACTGTGTGTAAGTGAGAATAAAGCACACAGGGAGATCCAAACATCTACATGATTTTCTGCAGTCTCTACAACATGACATTAGGTATCATTTCATCCGTGTGGAGAACTGGAAATGACATAGCCGTACACTGAAAAATATGCTCATTTAGGCTCCTGAACTGTCAGAAAAGATGACAGAGGAAAGGAATTATCATAGCTTCTTCCCACTCATTCGTACTGCACAACAATAAAACAGATGGCGAGGCATAAATGTTAGTCAATTCCATTGATTCGGCGACAGGTGCCAATCAAAGTGCTGTTGCTGACGACTTTGATGATGACGGAACGCAGAGTTAACATGCTTCATTATGCCTCCTCATTATCTAGAGTGACACACGCCAGCGAGTTTCGACAAATGGACCTCTCGCCTTCACCACAGCTTCATTTGAATCCAAATCAATAATTCTCTCTCCAACCTGAAAGAAAACAATGATCAAAACAGGGACTCTCAGCGCTCCAGAGGACCTTTTCTTTTGCTTGGCAAGAAATTGGCCTTAAATTGAATTTGGAAATCAGCATGGCTTAAAAAAATCTTTACTAAGCAAATGAGCGTACATTGTCTTTTGGTATCTGAAGTCAGCAGGGAGAGGAGAGGTGTCCAACCCTGATTGGAAGCTCTATTGCCAACAAAACAATTCAATTGCGGTGCACAGATTGGGTATTTGTCTCAATCGTCCAAATAATTCCTCCTACATTCATTCTAATTAACTTCAATTGAACTGGTTGTGTTGTAGGAAGCAGTGGTAACAGTGGTCAGTGCTCAGAAGATACTGAGGCTGATGTGATTACTTTGCCATAAATTCTATTCAATATGCCATCCCAAGGGTTTTTAAACACCCTGTGGAGTAAAAAATGACTTTGAAACACAACGTTTGAGCCATTATGTTATCTGTGGAGATAAGACCACAAATATCCCATAAAGGCTGCATTCAAGAGGTTTGTGCTCAATACAGCAAAAGGCATTTCTCCTTCTCTTTCATCTCAGAAGTGTGTCGAGGTGAAATGGCACGAGACAAACAACGAACACCTTCTCAAAATATGAAACAGTCACACCTCTGACTTAATCAATGGCAGTAGCTTGATGAACACTAAAGAAAATTCTCTGTAGTCGACTATGAACAATCAATACTTCATTTAAAGCAACTATTTCTGAAAGGACGACCATGACAGAAGAACCAGTTCCATATATATATATATATATATATATATATATACACACATATACTGTATATACAGTACATACAAAGACTGCAAATAATGGTTATTTACATTTTTTTCTATAATATGTAAAAAAAAAAAAACAATTACAAAAAATATCAAGCTCCCAGAGCCTAAAGTGACATCTACAAGGAAAAGAAAACATTTTGGGAAATGTGCTTATTTGCTTTCTTGCTGAGAGTTAGATGAGAAGGTTGATACCAGTCTCGTATCCTTTAAATAGCTGGATTTGTCCAACTAACAGTATAAAAAGCAAAAACATTTAATTGATGATGCTCTGTTAAATAAAACAATGATATAAAACAGGGAAAAGCAGCATGGCCTCACATCTGAGAGGCTGGAACCAGAGAGCGTTTACCTTCTAAACGACTTAATCGAGTATGAAAATAGTTTTTTTTAATCAAATAATTGATTAAGAGACTACATGATTGAACACTAGTACACACACACACACACACACACTTTAACTGTATTTGCCCTACAAGCGATTCCTCTCCCAAAAGAGAAATCCTCCTACATGTCCATCACTCGAGTTTTAGCTTAGACCAAATCAATTTCCCATCCACAGGACCAGTCCTTTAGGACGGGTCAGAAATTCATTCAGTCTTTAGCACCACATCTTGACTCATTGCTGCCTGTCTACTTTACAAAGCCCGGACTGACACTTACATTCCTCTATTGCAGAATTTCTAGTCTAAGTTGTCAGGAATCTTGACAAATTGCTCCGTAACCAGCCAGTCAAAAAGCAGCTGTTGTCATAGCTGTTAGGCATCAGCATGAATAGCAGCAAAAGAGCATCTTCTACTGTTCAGAACTGTCCACAGACACACTGTAGCTTGCCAACAGCCTTCCTGTTACATTATTATCACTACCTGCACACTGTCATATGTTGACAGGGTTCAGAATACAAAACTTCTCACGAAGACCTCTGTCAGGGTTGATACACATTTTACATTTCTGCTATTCTTCCTGATTTAAATTACTGGTATGAATCTATAATGCCTAGTCACAATTCAGTATGATACCAGGGCTCGTCGGAAAAATAGGCCCTATCACTCTACAGCTGAAAAGTATATTTCATAAAAGCAAGTCATGTAAAACCGACAAAGAAATTACTAAATATAGTTATACGTGTAATATATTGAAATATTCTTTCTCCTTGGTTTTCCAGATATTTTGTCCATTTATCAAACCCCCAAAAATTGAAATTAATGTTTTATACAAAATTCCTCAACTGGGAGGCAGCATATTTTCCCTTTTCTCATAATTTAAACATCAGAATTACATCCAGAAGGAAAAAAGGTGAGCAGATGCACTTGCTTTAACACTTTCTGGTGGTGTGTGGCATGAACTGCAATCATGCTTTTGTTTGCTCTGTTTATTCAACATTTGAAACATTTATCTAAAGGCTATGCAGCATGAACATAGACTTTTGGCATCACTAGTCAAGCACAAACACTAAAGAAATGATTCCCTAACCCTTATATTGTTAGAGAAGGCCCCCGAAGTATTAAAGACAAGCATTAAGCTTTAGAGGACAAGGATTAGATGGTTTTACATTGCCAGTGCAAGCATTGTTCTTGCTAATTAGCACATTTTACAGCACAGTTTCCCTCTAAGTAGGTTATTTACAAACCCATTGATGGTCATTACTTCACCAGCTAAATGAAGTGCAGATTGTATAAGACGAGAAGGTGATTGAAACAGATTCACTACTGATAATAGTCAGGCCTCTTACACGTTTTCTACTTAGAGAAACAAGGTCATGTAATCTAAGCTGTAGAGTAGAAAAAAATATTATATTATTAAAAAATATTTGACATTTTTATTAACTGGTGTTTTGTTACTGGCAACTTGAGCTGCTGGCAGTAGACATTACCACACTGTGTCACACTGTTCCACCAAAATCGTACTGAACTAAAAACAGGCTACTCTGTCCAAGGCAATATGAATAATGTGAAAGTTATTCACTCCGACTACAACTTCCCAAACTACATTCCTCGTATTTTGACAGACATCCAAACGGCACCAATCTTCTCAGAGGGGCACTCTCAACTCAACTGCACAATACATCTACTTAAAAGACAAAAATTGCACATCCATTTCCTGACATGATAAACTGCAGAGGAACACAGCTCAGCACTGGCAATAAATGAATGACATCACCTCAGTGCAGTGTTAACAAAGATAGCAACTTCATAAAAACCCTCATTGATTTTTAATACATCAATCACAAGTCAGCTATAGACAAAGAAAGACGAGTTATTGATTTGCGATGGAAAGAGGAATGTCTATTACTCGCTTAGCAAAGAGCCACTAAAGCTCCAGAGAGCTGCTCAAAGTTAAGTTACTAGAATCACCTGTTTTTCTCTGCTGCTCATTATAGTTTGACTCTGCGGACTGATAATCTATTTAATCACTGTGCGTGTGATGTGTTTGTATAAAAATAATAATATGAATTAGTTTTCAGTAAAATTAATGAAAAGTGGTGTGGTGTAAGTTTGAAAGTGAAAACAAGGTAAAGTAAAAGGAATAACAGCGAACAACTGAAAGGAATCCAAAAGTTTCATTTATCTGTTTGTACAAGTTCTGAAAGATATTTAAATTGGATGTACTTTTCCAATTATTTGATAACAATCCCTTGTCAAAAAGTCTTTCGACAATTCTTAAAATCCTGAAGGAATCAAATTGGAATTTATCTTATTTTGGAACCAATCCTCCAAGATTTATAGCCCAAAGAAGGATCTTTGGGCCAAATTCTCCCCTGCTCCAAATTCGTTTTGGCACTTCGAGGGTTCAAGAGTAATTTTGAGATAACTTCCCATATTAATAAAAGACATGATGACATAAGACCTAAGAAGCAATTATTTACTCATTAAATGGGTTAGCAGGTTGGCCTAAAGCTGCAAAGGCTAATTAATAAGGTAGTTGGCTCAATCCCTAATGGGAGGCTGCATTCCCTCTGTGAGCCAGTAACTGAGGGCTTCCAAGTGTTACTTCCTCAGTGCAGAAAAACACTGATACAAAGTCATCGACAAAGGCCCTTGACCCCAAACTCATCAGGACATAATGTCTTAAAATGCAAATAGTGGATATTGTGCTCTAATTAAGATTCCCCAACCACAAAAGGATTACATGGAGAATACAAAAAGGTATTAGTTTGATGTCAGAATAACGTGTTGGGAAGTAACACTATTGATAGTGGATGAGCATATATATTTTCCGTCAACTGCAGCAACCACAGTCCAGTTTTTAACTCTAATGTCTTATCATGCCTTCTCAAAGTTGTTGTAATCTTGTCATGCGTACTCAGTGCGCTGTACTACTCTGCACTTTGCTGTTGATGCATTCTCAAAATTATTGAGATTATTCAAAGTACTACTCTGTGCTGAGTAGTACAGCACACTGAGATTCAATACAAGTCTATCAAAATGAAACCAGCTGCACAACAACTGGTGGCGGAATAAAGCATGGTCTATCGTAGAGTTGCATGACTGTATGGCTCACTGTGTTTAAAGATAAGGCTGAAGACATTCTATACTAACCTAACATTTGATTGATTGAAGTATTGTCTGTGTATCCAACACATCAATAGAAACACTGGGCTGACTGGGAGGCACACTGGATGACATGTTCCTTCAATACCATGAACATGGCCATTGTAGTTTATTTTGTCAATCCCGCATACACCGTCCTACTGCCTTCAATACTCACTAGTGCATCAAACGTCCCCAACAAATGCACTATTTACTCCCATTTGAGTAACGTTGGCTAAAAACTATAGTGCCCAGCTGTTATTTAGCCTTTTTTTAAACATTAAAGTATATATTTGTGACCTGTGGGCTTGGGGGTGAGTGCAAGACACTCAGAAAATATCAAGAAACAGACTAACACATTGTTGAATTTGGTGTTTTCACGGGCTTTGTTGACAATAAGATAAATATAGAATGTCAGGAGCCTTTTCCTTTCATATTGATCAAGATGTCTCTTGCCCTTGAAAGTTCTTCTACCTTACCTTTGTGGAAATGCATACCTATCTCATGCTATGGTCACATAATCGTCAATAGTGAAAGAACACAGCTTTTATATAATTCAATAGCTCATCAAATAGTATCTAGAAAACACATACAAAAAACTTTCATTTATGTACATTAGCAACAAATTAAAAGACTTAATTTAATCTAATTAAAAGGTCTCTTGTCGGACTTAAGTTAAAACTGTGCTCCCAATTACAATGAGACAAAAAGAATGGGGATATTTTAGTCAAAAGTCACAATTAATGCTGTTTGATTTTTTGCTGCAATCTAGTATAATGGATTACAATATCACATATGTTTAAAATGATCAAATTCACATAGATTTTCTGCAAAAAAATAAGTTCTCAATATAGCTCTGACACTTCGGCCTTGAGAATGGCCGTACAGTAGCTGTGCGTGAGAGCAAATGTGTCTGCTAGTACAATGACCGAAATAATTTAATCCCTACCATCATACACAGCGGCTTGGCAGAAAAATTGTAATGGCACCACCACCACAACTTCAAAGGCTACTGTCCCATAGCAACACCAGGGAGTTAAAAAAAAAAATAAATGAAAAAAAATAAAAAACAGTTAATCAGCCACTCCATCAAACAATTTGAATCCCACCTCAGCATGCTGAGGTTACTCCTCCCAAGATACTTGTGTGTCTTATCAGGACTTCTCAGGCAGCAGGGAATACATAGAGAAAAAGAAAAGACAGCCGTGCCCCTGCCAATTCTGGAAAAAGTGCCTCTTCTTGCTCTCTTATGCGTGAAGAGAAATTTAAATCTCCAGAGTAATACCTGTGGTTTTGTGATACATTTACCAAGACATTTTCTCCTCTAAAGACATCTCAAACCCCCTTAAAACATCTTTTGAAGATGTTTAGGGATCAGGTTTTTGCAGTAGTTGGATCCAGTGTATTTGAAGAATCCTGGAGTTTTCCTTGTGGCGACACTGCGTTTTCAGGAGAATAGTCCAACATCCACCTCATTTATAGCATTTACCATTTACCACTATTCAAACAATTCAGACATGGCTTGTGTCTACCCGGCAGTAGGCTGTCAACTAGACCTTAGCCACTTGGAAATCTGATTTAAAGTATCTTGTAGCTTGATGTGAGCTGCAATTCAATTTACAATTAGCCTTGTCATGCGAGCACAAGACTTCAGCTTTATCATTAGACACACTGTGTCATAAACAGGGCAGCAGAACGGCTCTGTGTGGTTAATGCTTCAGCCCCATCCTCTGGATCAGAGGCACAATTACATTGTGATTGACTTAGCTGGATCACTAAAGCTACTGATGAGCACTGTTCTGTCGCTTCCCTTTGTCTAAACAGCGTTTTCCCCTCCCAGAAGAGTGACTTTAATAGACCCGCAGTATGTGGAGTGCATCTAAATCCTTTACCAAGATGTTTAAATTCATCAGTTGTGACAACAAAAAGAGCAGTGAGGAGTGATTCCGATTAATGGAAAGAGCAGCACAGGAATGTACTTAATAGAATTAAGGGGCCTTGTCCCAGATGTAACTTTGCTGGAGACTTTAAATGCATTTTTTTCCTAAGCTAATCCCCAAGTCGAATGTTTTTCATTGATGTGCTTGAGGGCCTTCTTTGTTCAACTTTCTTCAAATTGATTCCTGAGAAATGAATCTCCTTTAAGTGAAGTGAAAAATAAATAAGAGTAATGCTTAATGTCCTGTTGCCATTTTTCAGATATTGAGTAAACAAGCTATTGAGTAAACAAGCTATAACTCATTGTGTCATTTATCATAAAACTGCAGCATACAAAAGAGAGTTCATTATACTTTATTCCATAAACTAGAGAGTACAGTGTTTGTACAGTTTGAGATTATACATTTCCTTGTATTGACAGATGTTGCTAATATTATGGAAAAAAGAAAAATATGTCTGGACTGTATGCCATTAATGTAGTAGAGTATTACTCAAATACTACCAATTATCGAGGACATGATGGTAGTAAAAACAGATCTGGCAAAGGTATCCTGTATAATGTAAAAAAGAAAGAGATCCAAGGTTTGCAGCTAAGGAAATATGGGAATGGCAGGAAAGCTTTAGCATATTTCATGCTACAATTACCTTAAGTCATACTTGAAAGCAGATTTAACAGAGTACACTGTGCCCCACTGTACACACAAAAACTGAGTTGTTGTAAGTTTCACCCAAGCATTCATCCACCCACAGACAGGACTGGATCATGACAACAAACCATGATGTGAAATATGAAACGTGCCTATTTCCACCCTGGAGCTGTAGCACAGTGTACATGACATCTAACTGGGCACCGTCTTCCTGCTTGTTAGAAGTCTGACTGTTAGTTCGAAGTGCATGCATGGATTTATCTTTAATCCGGCATGTCTGACAGTGTGTTCAGCAAGCTCCAACTAAATGAAAAAGCAAACACTGAATGGACTCAAATCCTAGTTTGCAGGAGACTCAAACATTCAATCACAAATAATACAGCTGTATCTAAGCTCCTGAAGCCTCTGTAGATGGCTGACTGACTATGCAGATTTGCTAACATGATCTCAAGAGCTGACATGACTGGATGTTTCAAAACAATGAATGGTTTATACAATGGATGTATGGCAATGAGGTCTTGTTATTGAATGACACTGACATTTTTAACATATGTGCATAGTATGTAAAACTCTGTATAGGACAGTGTATTGACAAGAGGGATTTTACATACAATAAAATGCAATGTAGGTGTTTGCAGGATTTCAGAGCTGCCTGAAAACATGAGCATATTGAAAAGCCAGCATCCGCTGCACTGAATAAAAGCCAGGGGGCGCTTTTTTTTCTTCCCCTCAACATTTCTGAGCAGAAGATATTTGCAATTCAAAATTACTTTCAGAATCAGAAGTAAAATTGATCATTCCTTTTTTAAGACTTACTGGCTGTATAACTTTTTTGATTTTACACACTCAAAAAAGTACATAAATAATAATTTTGTCCATGGTAAAAACTTTATGTTTTTATGTTATTTTTCTCTGGAAATTCTTTATCGGGACTAACCCCTTGAGATGTACCATCTCGTTTTCAAGGGGCTATAAGACTAAAATGAAAATATCAAAATCAAATGATGAAGTAATGAAGGGCATATATTACCGCTGCAATACTGTATTTAAATGAATTACATTTTGATTCACTTATTTTCTCATTGACAAAAATTTCAAAGCTTATAAGTAACAGTCATCCCAACAATTGTTTCATGCATGGATAGTGAAAAGTTGGTCACTAAACGCGAGAGAGAAGTTGTGTAAAATAAATCAGCAATTAGCTAGGTAATTGGGATTTCTTGGCTATGCTTTAAAGGGACCATGGATAATTCCTTCAGTATCTTTTGTAACTTCATGAAAAAAAACTTTTCTGGTCAGAGTATATTAACTGATGTTGTTTGATAGATTTAGGTTATGTTTTTCTCTGAAGGCAGATCTGTTCCGCAGAACACTTCGTCCTGTGCCAGCCATCAACTGAGATTTTTTTCTTGTTCTTGTGGCTGACAGCTGGTATCGCAGCTTACCTAGCTGGCATTTTACCCCATTCATTGCCTTTGAAAGTCGACTTGTCTTTCAACAGACCTGTCAATGCTACCATCTGAACTTCTCCGTTTGCGACTGTGTTACAAAGTCAAGTCTCTGGACAAACCTCCGTACCATCTGTTTTGGACACCAGGGATGGACGTACAAAAAGAGCTAATTGACTTTGCTGGCATTCAAGATAATTAGAAAAACTTGTGGGATTTCAGTGGACTTTTTTTTGTTTGACTTCATTTTCTTGTTCAGAGGATGAATTAAAAAACGCTGACTTGCTAAGTTTTGTAGAAAATCTAACAAAAGATAGTTTTACTGAGATGGTATTCCATCAAGTAAACGCAGTCATTAACTGGTTGTTCTGAACTTCTGCAACATCAACAGCCCCATGAAGAAGTTCAACTTCAATATCAAAATGAATAATGAATTACAACTTTTTGTTATGCGTTTCAACAAAAATAAAGTCCTCCAAATCATGCCCAGATTATTTTCTGACATTGTGTGTTCAATTTGTTCACAATGAAACAGCAAGACTTTGTGAAAAAAAAAACTAAATTTATAGGATAAAATTGGTTTATTTCTACTCCTACCAAAAAAGCTGTCCCATCATTTATATTCAGAAACAACAAAACGTAAACGTTACCATTTGTATACAGTCTACTGTATCTCTCTGGGGTTAAACATTGCGCAGTGGAGCATTTTTGAAATATTAAAAAAACCAAGACAATGCTCTTTTTCCATTTCTACTGACACACCAATGCATAAAATTATAAATATTAAGTCAATGAAACAACCCATAAGAAACATATTATTGCTATTTGATAATTATGCAAAAACACAAGATTAATTAGGAATAATTACTTGTTTATACAATATCCAAACGACTCATACAGCAAGGTAAGGTAAGGTTACGTTTGGTTAGCTAATCATGTTACTACGACTTCTACATCTTACTTTGTTTTTTAACCACACCGGCACACCACATCCAGCATTAGCATTAATTAACGCTACAATTGGAAAACACTGATTCATGATTTTAACAGGATTTGTTTCTATTTTGGTTTTTTATATGCTTTGAGTCGATTGGATGAACTTCACTTAAAGTTTTTACTGTGGTTTTTGTCCACGTTGCAGACCCTGACTGAAATAAGATGCACTTATTCTACTAGCTAGGGGTTTATAATACATTTTGGGTTAGTATTCCAGTGACAACAATGTCTGTTGCTACAAACTAGTTGCAGCTTCACTTCTGTGCAATGTTGTCAATTGCACGTGTTCAATAATATTTGGATTACAGCTACGCAAATAAATGTGATGCGCCGATACATGTTTGCCGATATTGGCTTGTTAAAGATACAATGCATGGACGTGAGTGTCGGTGTTTAAGTCAGCCGCTGGTTAAGAAGAAACTGCATTACAGAAATTACAAAAATATGTTTTGGGTCATTTAGACAGTTTCTCCTCTACATAGTTTGCCCACCAGAGAGCACTGGTGAGTTTATTTTTCAAATAAAAAATGTCCTGCTTACCACACTTTGTGGTTGCAATTCGTAAATTTTTGTTTATGTTATGTATTCATGTAAAAAAACAACAAAAAAACAACAACAATTGGCTGGTATATCATTATTGTACTTTTCTAAACTCTCAAATGTCTGTATTGGTATCGGTCTCAAGTATCCAGTATCACTCGGGCTATAATGTGAATCACATCCTGTACACTGCAACAACATTTTGCCAGCAGCTGTCGATCAGTAAGCAGACATCGTCCATCAGGTATCATATACTGAAGCGTAGTGGCTTGGATGCCATTACACTCACCCATACTGACATTGTGTATGCCCTCTGAGACTGTTATGAAGGACATTATGAAACAACTTGAAAGGACATTGGTGATTGATGAAGTTATTATTAAAAAGCTTTTCTTTTAGCTGCTGTTCTTTAATTTCGATCAATAACACACACAGGTGAAAGTAATAATACTCTCTTTCTCTCTCATCCATTTTCTCTCCATCAGATACCCCTGTCAAAATCACACTAGGACTTCCCATTGTTTAAGCAAAAACCAATGAATAAAATATAAGTGAAAATTGTATTTTTCATATGAATAATGTAAAAGAGGGCACGCTGTTGGCGTCCACGTCTCAAGGTTAGACTATATTGTTAGTTTCCCCCGCCTGGCCCATGCTTTGTTCTTGTTTGGTAGGAAATGAGAGGATCCAATTCTATCAAGGTTTCTGTTCTGAGGGACACTTTGCCTCCTCTGCCGGGATACGTTATTCCAGGAAGTTGAAAGAAAAATTCCACACCCAGCATGAGGTATGTAGTGTCAAGGCAGTGCCATATGGTATGACTTGGAGAGTATTCCAAAACTTACCACAGCAGGTTTCCCTCATTCTGTCACAATCAACTGCTTCTTACTAGGAGGTAAATCAAAGGAGACAAAGAAAGGACTGATGGAACATTGGGGTAGATTTATATTTATTATATCAAAAATGGCACTTAACTGATGACTTCATGTCAAAACTGTTCTCAGAGGGAATTTTAGTTTGATGTGTGACTCGTAATCAAAATCCAAACCATTAAATCTAAAGGTTTACATTCATCATGTGTTCCTTCTTTGATAGGCCAATAATCTCTCCATTGAGCAGCAGGTATGAGTGAACTGTGTTAGACAGTCATGCAATTTATTTTTATGAACAGAATCCAGCAGGGAAAACAAGGGGTGGAGCGCAGCTTTGCACAGGACTGAAACTGAACTGCCACTGTATGATACATGCACAGCAAAAAAAACAACAAAAAAAAATATCAGTGAGCCCGTTAGACTTTTCTAGGCTTCTGTATTGATTGTCTTCTTCTTATTTATAGCATACAGACAAATAACGTAATCAATCATGATACATTTGGGCTACGTATACTCCATTACAAAGGGGTCATCTTCTATTTCCAAACAAAACCTTTAGCTATATGCCTCTTTCAGAACTGACATTTCTGTTTTTTGATGATTTATATCTAAGGCATGATATGAAATTCTAACTGAGTCACAGAAACGTGGAGTGATTGATGTTATTCTATGTCAGTATTTTATGTGCTCTTGAAAGTATTTTTAACTCACCGACGTAACCTATTTTTTAAATTATTATCATCATCAGCTTGTTGCACAATTTGTCATTTGTCCATCATGTGTTCTCGTGTCATAATTTGAACTCATCCCATTTTATCACTGCTACGCTCTCTGTCCGTTTCACAGCAACTGCCTGGTAGCTCACTTGAATTTCTTTCACGAGGAACGCTGCCGGAATGTACAATTAATTTCGGTCTCTGGCTAGACCATTTCATTTTTGGAGAAGAGGTGCAGGCTCAGTCTAGACTTCAGATCCTCTGAGGGAATAACCTTTGTGGAGCACATCCTTTGGAGGATCCAGTCTCTGAATTGGGAAACAGCTTTCATCTGTTTTTGATGTACTTTGTTAACATCAGTTCAGTCAGACACGTCAAGCAATTGCCTGATTATTGTGGTTGTACAGTTAGGCTCTGATCTTTATGGAAACTTCACACAATTCAAGCAGCAAAGCCCTTCTCATTTGAGATGAAGCTCAGTAAGCGTACCGACTACTCTCAGATGAATATGCAGCAAGATACTAATAGTGTCTTCATACAAGAAAAATATGCTTCAACTAAATGTAGATGCATACAATGCATGTTGCTCTTAGAAGCCATCAAGCTGCTCTCACCTCCCTGAAAACTTGCCAAATTATGAAACCAATAGTTTGAGTAAACATATATTCTGAATATTTTTTTGTGTGGAGAAAAAATGTGAATGCGACTATTTATTGTATGCGTGACAGTAACCATATTTTCCATGAAGCCAATATTACACATAAATAATGCAAGATAGTCATTATGTCTCTAAACCAATACACAGTACTGTCCTCTACCTGGTTTGCAGTGAGACAATAGGAAAACCCCAAAATAATATCAATAACATGAGGGATAACTATGCCTTAGACTAAATTAGCACATAAGTATAATAATGAGTATGAATATTCAAATATGAAATAGCTTGATAGAGAATCAGTCAGAAGGCGCTGTGACATCAACTACAAGCAGATCTGCAGGACAACAAATTCATGCCTTTAACAAACAGAATCTGTGTCAAGCACACAGCACAAAAACTGAAACTGGACTAAGAAACCGCCAGCAACGAGGGCAGCTTTGTCAGCTTACTGGCATTTGCCAGGCACCAACACTCTATCCTGGGCAAAGACATCCACTAAAAACACAAGCAGCGACATCTACTAAAAGCCCAAGTGGCAAATACTTACCTTGGTTTCCCTGCTTCTCTGCAGTGAATGGACCCCTTGAGAAAAGTCACCACTGTCCCAAACTGCCAACAGCACAGACGGGTTTCAGCTTCCACCCTGAAGAGGTCAAGTGTGAATAATGAGGGCAACCAGTGAAAACTGCCAGGTTACAAAGGCCACCCCACCACCTGTATGAATGATTGGATGTTACCAGTCCAGTAAGTGCTGTCCAGTCGACCCACTCATTCAAGTTATATAGTGCTCATTAAGTCCTTTAATGGAAGAATGTTGAAAATACAAACTCACTGGAGGAAAACTGAACTTCTCAGCAATCAAACAGGAGGAAAAAAAATCAAATGTCAAACGTAAAGCAACATTTACTCTGATAAGGTAAAAAGGTAATTTCCATTAAAGTCAATAGACCTTTCTGACAGGAGACACTTTGACTTGTCACAGCAGGAAAAGCACAGGTGAAATTCATTTAGTTAATGAAGGCTCAGTTCCTTTAAGTGTCCCAGGAAGTCATACCAATGAGCCAGCATGCACAATCGCAGGGCCATGCGACCGACTCACCTAAATGGAATGCAATCCATGATGGCGTTAATTAAAGCTGTGCTTTTCCTGCTGTGACATATCAAAATGGCTGCTGTAAAATCCAAGATGCAACATCATTTCTTCCATACTCAGTGCTGCCACTAGTGGCTGGAAACCATAATGTGACAGTCTATGGTCCTCCAATTAGCACAACAGCTATTTATTAGCTATTTAGCATATAACGTTTAGCATGATGGCGGGAATTAGCCTTCCTATATAGCTGAAATCCAAAGCTGTGTGTTTAGTGAGTAAAGTTTAATCCTACAAATTGACCATAATGTCACTAATGATTGTAGGCTAATGACAACACTAATGTGGTTCCTCTCGTTTGCTAACAAGTGGAACATGCCCCCATCAGTATGAAATGTCTTTGAAATACACACATTTTCTGTCTAATTAGCTAGCTTAGTCCTTACCGAGACAATGATAGCTTTTAGCATTAGGCTACATAACATTGCTGGCCACTTCAAAACGTTATTTCAAAATAATTCAGAATGAATTCCCTTGATATTAGTTATTTTCCCCACAATTAATTTTTCCAAATTTCCACAAAGACAAAAGTGTTGGTATAGGTTACTGCTGCATTGGTTAGATAGGCCTACATTCACGCTATTAAATGCACCTTCATTTTTTTGCTATCACAGGTCCTTCGTATCATAAAGTCACTTACCATCAGTGCTGTGAAGTATGTGTACTGTCCCTTTAATGAAGAACCCGCCCGTTAACCATGTGACACAACAAGGAAGTTTAAATGTAACGTTCAATGAAAAGAAAGTGTTTCTTTTCTCTGCAACAAATTGTCTTTTATAACATATCAGATGTAACAACCCGCTGTGTTTGTGCAGTCTTATATATTCACGGCGGCCTGAAAAATAGCAATGAATTGGAAATAACGGTAGCGGTCTTCTCTGTCGTTGTAATGTTCATGCAACGTTTTGTCAGGACAAAATGTTTATATCGCTCCTGATTTCTACTTTAACGTTGCTGTTTCCACTTGGACATGCTTCAGTTCCTCTCGTTATCAACACCTGGCCATTCAAGAATGCAACGGCTGCAGGTAAGTTAGGCCATACGGAACTGTGTCTGAGTTTAATTCAGTCTCGAGTTCAGTCATGTGACATTGTGGCCGAAACAAATATAATGCTACCCACAAAAGCTGTGGTGAAAGAAGTATTTAGACCCTTACCTTTGTAAAAGAAGCAATACCACACTTAACATACTGAAGTGCAAGTAAAAGGCCTGCATTCAAAACCTTACTTAAGTATGTAAGTATTAAGAGTATTTACTTGAAGTATCAAAGGTAAAAGTACTCATTCTGCAGAAAAAATGGTCCTTGTCAGTGTTTGACTATGATATATGATGTTTTCGGATTGATAATAATAATGTGTATGTTGCATTTTACTGCTGTAGTTGTTAAAGGTTGTGCTAATTTTAATTTCTTTACATACTGCTGGGTAGTTTTAAATCTTACATGATCTCAAAAGTATTGGTGTCCTAATAAAGATTTTCTTTGGATGGGGAAAATTCCCACAGTGCTGGTTCACAGTCGAACAACATGTACAGATATCATATGCCTTCCTGTCGACACTCTGATGTGACTTGTTATTCTAGGATGTCATCTGCTTTATGTTTTGTGGTATGAATCCACTTCTTAAATAACAACTACATGTCCTGTTAGTTGCAGTAGTTCTCGTTCTTAAAGTGAACTTATTAGCATATAGTCAAAGCTGTGCCCACGGTGTCATTAGATGACTCAACCGTTGCAAGACTCATCATGCAGCTATCCATAGCAAGACTTGTAGTGGCTGAAACCCAGAAGCTAAAGATGAAGGACACTTTATAATTCACTCGGCTGAAATGGCCATGATGGGTTTTTTTTCCTTTTTTAGTAATTATGATTATTTATGATTTTTTTTTTCATGTAATTCCTGATTAGAATTTTGATCTATCTAAGTGTTTAGAGCTGAAACAACAGAAAATGTATTGGCAACTATTGCTGCTTGTTTCAGTCATTTAAACATGTCAGCCATTCTCTGGCTCCAGCTTCTCAAAGGTGCTTGTCTCTGTTATATGCGATCTCTTTGGGTTTTGGACTGTCAGTCGAAACAAAAAACATTTAAAGACATCTCCATGGCCTTTAGGAAATTGTGCCTTTTTAAAATCAATTAGTAAAGGAACTGATCTGCAGATGATAATGAAAATAATTGTTAGTTGCAGCCCTTGAAATGTATTTTTTTTCAAATTTTAACATTTATTTATGACTGCAACATTGAACTCTATGACCAATTTTCCATCATCTAAGGAGACAGAGAGCAAGTGTGCGTGTGTGTGTGTGTGTGTGTGTGTGTGTGTTGTGTGTGTGGTGGAGTGTAATCTCTGGCAGGCTCCATAACCAGTATTTTCGGGATTTCCCCTCATACTATTAAATGCTTTTTTCTCACTATACTTGTGACTCCACTACAGCTTAACCGTACAGGGGTATAAGACCATCAGAGTCGTAGATGTGGACAGAAAATGGGAAGAACCCACTAGGCTTTATAACTGCCATTGCCAGGTCTGCCTCCACTCTGATTTCCTTCAGGATGAGACATGTTCAAATTGAAACTGAAAATATTTCGGCATTGCTTGTGACTTATCTGTCAAGTGGATTTCCACCAGGTGCACAGCTCAACACGAAACAAAATGATAGAAATGGTGTTCAAAACATCTCAAGCAACACATCAAACCTGCCGGTGATTAAAGTTAACTTAAAAAATCTCACCATTTGATAGATGGATACCCTTTAATTTATCAGATGTACAGCATCTCTCTTCCTTGAGGTGGCTATGAAAATGAAAAATGTACCCAGCTATCTGTTCTGCAGGTAGATTTTTAAAAGTGTAGTCTGTGTGCCACTACTATTGATCTGCCCATGCAGATCTCTTTTCCTTTGGGGGCTTACAGAAGCAGCTGACAATGGCAGGCTAATCTCCTCTTCCATTCTGCTGCATTTTCTAAGTGAAAAAGATTGTAATGCTGAGTTACACATCACAAAAAAATAATTATATCCTGAGACAAGAGCACTTACCAAAGATGGTAGACGAACAGAATTTATAGATGGATAAGTCAGAAATGATAAGAGTAGGAATTTGTGGTTGTATCCTGCTGAACACAGTGCAATGGTCTGAGAATTTAGTGGCAAGCTGGTGACAGTGCTACCAGTTGGTATTTTGATCCCCCATGGGCACTTGGGGGATCAGTGACCAAATGCTTGTCAGCTCACATTCCCTGTTTATTAGCAATCCATCGTACTGGTCATCTTATGATCACCTGAACTCGTAACTCATCTGCCCAGATATGTAAATTGTGCAAATAGATTTTATAAATTAAATTAATTACCCTATATATTCAACACAATTTGAAATCACAATCTCCAAAAAAGCATGGGTGAGGAGAGATTATTGTTTGTTCAGTATTTATAGGATAAGAAGGGATTATTCTTTTGAACCCAAATTCGATACAGATTTATTGCATATTACATATCACACTCAACAGAAGCAGTATCTAGTTTGCAAAATGTGTTTTGTGGTATGAGATAATTTTATATTAGCTGTCAAAATTGCTGTAAAACAGACTGTTAAATTGTGTCACAGTAAAGTTTCCTCAGAACAGGACACAAACTTTCTTTCTCAGTGTGGTTGTGAGTGTCAATTGCAGCCTTTTTTAGTTGAATCTAGATTTGCAGGTCAATGACCTTAACCTCCCTCTCCCAAGATGAGGACAAGCTGCCAAAATTTTTAGTAGAATACAACAGCGTGGCCAAAAGTCATTGTAATATAATTTGACTGGTGGTCAAGGGTGTTTACTTCCTATCCTGGGTGTTGTTTTATACTGTAGCGTGGAGTGCCCTGCAGTCCGGTGGCTCCGTGTTGGATGCAGTGGAGAAGGGCTGTGCCCGCTGTGAAATGGAGCAATGTGATGGCAGTGTCGGCTATGGCGGGAGCCCAGATGAGTCTGGAGAGACCACGCTGGATGCCATGATCATGAATGGGTAAACCGTAGACAGAAACAGCGCTGTTATTAAAAGCAAAAAAAAAAATGCTCTCATTCTGAATTCCCTAAAATTTTGTATAACAAAGATGGCAATAAATGAAAGGATAAATGTTTGTGACTATTTTAGATCAGAAATGACCTACATTTAATTGAAAATGACCTAGATATTGACTACTCTAATTAGGCACCTGCAGCTGTCAGCATATTGTGTAACTGTCTTACAATTTGTGCTGGTGCTGTCTACGTAACCTTAACATTTACAGACATAACTGGTTGACCTTTCCAGCCAGTCTTTCTTTGATAAAGCACTAATTAAGATTCTCATTAGAATCTGAAAGCTTTCCAATTATTAAGTCTTTTAGTACAAACATTTACACACTCAGAAGTTATCATGGGAGGCAAATGTCAGCTCATGATGACAGACAAAAGGCAAGCAACAAGCTGGGTGTTATTACTCCGTGCAATGTTTCTTCTTCATTTTGCAGGAAAATTGACTTTTTTTGGTTACATAGCCATGAATACATTGTGGGGAGAGGATAGTCTCCCACACACTATCCAATATAGCTGCAAAAGAAATACAGTAGCTATCACCGGCAGACATATTGTACACTTTGCCTGAGCACAAGAATCAAAACACCTGTACATTTTAATGCAATCCAATAGAACTGCCCCGCAATACATGCTAGCTCTGTAAAAGCTTTAAAAACTTAGTATAATGTTCAATTTTTCATATTGTGTCTGGGAGAATTTGACTCAACTTTATGGCAATTGTATAGACTTTAGTTTGTTGTGGTGGATAACTATTAGAAACACCTCTCCACAATGCATTACCACAAACTACAGCCTCAAAAACTAGATTACAAATGTGAGTGAACTTCACTTTGACACACAGTCAAACAAAACTGAACATTACACTGTAGGTTTAACAGATGTAGCATTTCTAGTAAATTGCATTACACTGTAAAGGGGGGTTTCCTGTTAGCAGTAACCCTACTCATGAATATAGTAGAGTAGCATTTTATGGGCTTGACTCATTGTGCTAAATAGCTAATCTCAACCACAATATGTGAGAAATTGATCTCTCAAAATACAAGTTAACTTGGAGAATTGTGTGTAACAGTCCGTGCTTCCTCTCCATTGTTACTGACAAAATAATTGCACTGTTTTCATCCCATCTTTGGTCTGATTTGCTTAATCATCCATGTTATGGAAACTATTTGTGTTAGTCACTGGCTAACTATTTATCAAGGGGGGTTAGAGGGGTGGGAGCAGCATCACAGTCATGCAGCTGTTGTTGCAATTTGTACTAGTCACCAATAGTGGTTTGTAAAAGAGATCGATCACTTGCTGCCTCTTTAAAGGTTCCCTGTGGAGTTTTCTTGTAAACAAAGAAAAGTTATGCTCACATTCAGTGTTAGCGAAACACATTGTGTGTATCCTCAAGGTCTAACAAATGGCATGAATGCCTCTCCTCATAAAACATTTGCAAAGCCGATTTTTCTTAAAAGTTTGTAACCTGCATTGTTGCACAGTCTTCTTCTTTCCTGCTTTTGCTGAAGCATTGCTGTGTCTTGGCACATCACCGTCACCTGTAGATCTGTGGAACAGTGTGACCCCATTGGCAGGAATGTGTATCGCGTCACCCGCTACTCCACAGGTTACCTTTAAACAGATACTACTTGTGTCCAGTAAACCAGTTGTAATGTTTATTTTCTATGTATTCTCTGTGACCAGGGATACAATGGAGGTGGGTGCAGTTGCAGACCTGAGAAGAATCAAGAATGCCATTGGAGTAGCGAGAGCGGTGATGGAGCACACTGACCACACACTGCTAGTAGGAGAGTCAGGTTTGTGTGGATTAAATGTCAATCCAGTCACTTATTTAAACATCATACGGTATGTAAATTCAATTCACCGACCATCAGAGATCGAACACTTTCTCCAAGTTCTTTTTAAACACAAGATGTTTCAAGGAGACACCTTGATATCCGAATTTGCATTAGTTATCTTCATCAGGCACTTAGTCACAATAGGGTCAAAGCATTTTAGGCACTTATTTTTTTTACAACACTTGAATGAGCTTTAATTCACACATCACTAACATCAGCAGTTAGCGAAGAATGCACGGGTCACAGCTATGTATAATGGAAACATACATAAGAGCGTTCTTTTAGTTTTTTCATGACTGCAGTAAATGAGTAGAGAAGGAGGACATCTCCCTGCAAGTCATTTAAAGGAAACTGAAGGCCAATATTGAAACTTTTCATTCTACTTCTAAATCAAATAATTTGGCTCATGTGTTAAGAAATCCTAAGAAAGAAAAACTTCAGTGAAATTCAATTCAACTGCACCATCGTTCTTATGGCAATGGTAAGGTCAGTGCTGTAGCGATGCAAGACTTGTCCTCCCTCACAAGCCAAAGCTACAAACCTAAATGAGATGAGATTAGCTCCAGTCGCTCCTTTGTTTGTGACCCTTTGTTTTCTTATAACCCAAGGTCAGTGTGGACCTGAATGTGTAACTTGACCTGAAAGTATTACTTCTCTCTTTATAGCCTCTGTGTTTGCTGAAAACATGGGCTTCATTGCAGAAGACCTGACTACCAACAAATCTCTGAATATTTTCTCACAGTGGCTGAAGGGCAACTGCCAACCTAATTATCGAAAGGTGTGTGTGTGTATTACAGTGTGTGTTTTTCTCACTTGTATTGGCTACGGGCATGCTGCTTCTAAAAGATTGATATTAAGCAGGGAAATTGACAGGCATACTAAAGTAGTTCATAAAAAGTCAGCTTTTGTGGTAGAGGTGATGCCCTACAGTGCTGGGTTGTTGATATTCTTTAAAACTAACTTGTTCACTTCCTCTATAGCGCCCCAAAATCTCCAGATTTCTTTTTACCTTTTAAGTCAGCTGTTATCATTCCAGCGAGTATGAAGTGCCCTATTGATCACATTTACACCATTTTACACTTGGGGCTGTCCAGTACAAGGACAGTCCTCCACTGATGGCCACTGAGCCGCTTCACTACAAAACTTAGGAGTCAAGTGCCGTGTTCAAAGTCATCTCGGCAACAGTTGAGGGACAAGCTGATAAAACTGACAAAACTTCTACTGTCCAAGTTTTCCTCAAAGTTTTTCGTTTTATTTGTCTATGGATTTGGTAAAGATGCATAGAAATAATTCAGCAGTAAATACTGACAAATGGTATAAGACAAAAAACACGAGAGAACTACTCTTCAATACTTTGATGAATTGTAAAATCCTTTTGGCAGTTTTTTCAAGATTGTTGCTGAGGTCACAGAACAACTGTACCTGAATTTTTTATACCTAAAGAGAGTGTTTTCAAGGGTTTTACCTTCACCTTCATGAAATGGAATATAACAGACTTTGCTTCATGAATAATGTAAAGGCACTTATATAAAGCAGACTGGTTGATCCCAACTTTGGTTTATTTATGGCATGATGGAAACTCTGTAAAAAGGTAATGCTAATACAGATACACATTCTATATGAAAATACCTTTGTTTTACCATTTAAATTTACCTTTTCATGGCCCCAATTCCACTCATCTGTAACATCAAAGGAGAAGAATCATCTTTTCACAGCTCCCTGCAGGTCAAGCTGGTACACTCAGCCACTCATAAGAGCAGAGAAGAGGTAGAGAGACAGGAAAACCTTTTGTAAAACTACACTACACTCGGGTGCAGTAGGTTGTCAGTCTCAATAAAACATGGTATTCGACTGCTAAAGGACACATTCCGGCTGCAGCAGGGGTTTAAACTGGGATGTTTTGTTTACATGACGGTTCAGTCACTGGAAACAAGATTTTAGAGAGATCCCAAACCAAATAAGACTCCCCACTGTTTGTTATTAGGTACCAAAACGCTTGGTGACACTAGTGCTGAGAGAGGAAATCAAAGCAAATGCCTGCAATTTACCCCATGTCTTCCTTGTGTGCTATTACAATAATCAAGTCCAAGGATAATGGCATTGTGCAAGCAGTGATGATGTTTTCTTTCCTGTCAAAAGAATGTGTTTCCGGATCCTTCCAAGTCCTGTGGACCCTACAAGCCCAGGGGTACATTAACACAGAACAAGAGCGCACAGCATGATATTACACGCTCCCATGACACAATAGGTAGGTTTTATCTGTTAATACAGGACGTGAAGTCAGCTTCCTCTGGCATTTTATACAGTTTAGTATTTAAGCACTTACTAGACTAGACAGGGATGAGAGGTTTAGCAGCATAATGTGCCAAAAAGGAATTAGTGTTTCTGTCCAAATAGATAGAGAAAAGTGAGGATTAAATATTGCTTCTACACAAAACTAATCTTACTTGTCCCTTTTTTTTTAATGTGGTCTGAGCTAGATTTGTGTACTGATTAGGGCACCTGTAGTTGCTAGGAATTTAGTGCTATGCTCACAAAAACGAAAAGCAGTAAAAACACTACCTCACATGAGGGCTTGAAATGACTTTGTCTAGTTTTCTTTAGCTACTAGGATACACTAGTGATGGCTGACATTTCTATACCACTTTTGTTTTTGCACCAGGGATGATTGCTCTTGATCGAGATGGTCACATGGCTGCTGGAACATCAACCAATGGACTAACTCACAAAGTTCCAGGGTATGGAGATTATGTAGATTTTAAGTGTCAAAAATGAGCAAAACATTTAGTTAGTAAGTTTGAGTAAGGAGGTTCATTCATTTGCCTTTGGGAACATGTGTCTAACTGTTTTCTAAGTGCTTAATTTTCCCCCTCATTTGGTTGAAAAGGTTCCGTAATGAATGCAGTACCAAACAACATGATGCTGTGTTACAGTTCAGTTATATGGTTTTTTATATATTTATATATATATATGGTATTTTTTGCATCTTCAAGAGAGACAGAGGCATTGGCTATTATATGTGATAATTTGATACAATTATTAATTTTTTTTTAATTTAAAAAGAGTTCAACTGTTTCTTCCTTTTGTGTGTGTGTGCGCGTGTGGCATTGATATGTTTAAACCCTGGTCACACTGCTGTCCCGCAGCCGTGTTGGGGACTCTCCTATCGTTGGAGCAGGGGCCTATGCAGACAGCTCAGCTGGTGGTGCTTCCGCTACTGGAGATGGAGACGTTATGATGCGCTTTCTGCCAAGGTACCTCGCCCATCGTCCTTTTATGACAAAAAATTCCTATTTAATTAAAAATGCCTTTCCTGTGTTATTATCTTGTGTCACTGAGTGCTCCACTGCATGGCAGAAAATTACAGTCTCAAAGGCATCAAATAGGACATTTAAAAAGGAATGTCAAGAATCTTCAAACCTATATGTGAAGCTTTTCTTATTTGTCTCAGAACAAAAAAGGGATCCACTAAAGTATGTAAGTAATATGAAAGAATTTATCGTGCTTTCTTCCAGAGTTCAAAGTTTGTATGATAACAGTTCCCTATCATAAATAATCCTTCATCAGAGCTTCTCTAACAGTGTTTAAAATTTAATGAGAAAAGTTGACTGGAATACTTCTTCATGCACCCTAAGCAGGGCTTATTTCCCAGCCACCGTTTAGAATAATAGGATTGTTACATGGCTTTTTCCTTGACAGAAGAATTGTGTTTCAGAGAATATTGACATCTGTGACACATGTACTTTTTAAACAGCCAATTTCTGGTGTGAGCCTCTTGCTGCAAGTGCAACAATAGTATTATAAAGAGTGGAGGCATGACTACATTGCCCCAAAACTGTCATTTGTACATTCTACAGAAGAGGCAATATTTCACTTAAGCTGCTGTTTGTTTCCAGGCTGTGAGAATATGGCAGTCTCAGAAGGGTTTTTTTTTTCTTTTCAAAGATGTATTGGATAGTTTGGTGAGGACACATACTGTCTAAGTTGCATTCACAGTCACACACAACCACACCTCAGGGCTACCTATTTCAATCATAGTTTTCTGAGTCACTTCCTGGAACTATTGAGGGTTTGCGTTTTTCAAGAAGACCTTGCTCCTAGTGGACTGAAGTGTTTATCATTCATTCTCCGTGGCCACATTTCTTCCAGCAGTCCAGCAGTCCTTGGTTATAAGCCTTCCTGTGGACTCTCAAAATGTAGCAGTAACACATCATCACTAGCAATAGGCCGTTTTAAAAATGCATCTGTCATGTATGTTGGAATGGTCCAAAAATCCTGAATCTTCCCTTTAATGAGCGTTATGCTATACAATCATGTGTTACTATCCAAAAGGGGAATTTTACAAACCAATTTGGCTGCTATTTTTGTGTGGAAAACAACACCTAACAAGGTACACCCCCTGCCAGAAGTATTCACTGGAGGAATTAGGTTACTACTCATGTTCCACTTTAAATTCCAATTTTAAGAAATTGCAATGTGTCACTCATTGTTTTATACATTTGACCTCAGGCTCATTGAGTTAATAGCAACCATAGTGTCTGTGTAGAGCAAGTAATTTGCATTGCGGTGATGGTAAATTACTACAATTACTGCCCATTTGCTGATTTTACACACTTGTAAACACCTCAGAAAGTTGTGTCACGACTCTCTTGCATACCATGGAGTGAGGCTGGGAATATTACTATTTTTTAATCATATTTAATCAGCCTTATTATTTTTGTTTGCATCAGATTTATCCCACACCATAATAGCAAGCACATCCCCATCATCATCCTGGTTGGTGGCCCTGACAGCACTCGTTAGTTTGCCTCATGTGTACTACGTGTAATCCTGCCAACAGTTACTTGGCCGTGGAGCTGATGAGGGCCGGGGCAGATCCCTCGGCAGCCTGCAAGACGGCCATTTCCAGAATCAAGAGGCATTACTCAGAGTTCTTTGGAGCCATCATCTGTGCTAACACAACAGGCCATTATGGTGAGTGTGTAGGTTCACAAATACAGACCGTTCAGCTACTCTCAAAAGGTACTGAGAGACACACACACACACACATATTGATAAGGGCAGTCTCTTTTAATTGCATTTGCTTTCAATTTCAATGAATATTCACCTAAAAGCATGTTAAACTTCCATAAAAAGAAATAATGTATTCAAAACATTTACATGAAAATCCAGTGTAAATTAGGCCTGAACGGATTAAATATCTGTATGAAAATAAAACTGCTTCCTGCTTCTTTGGTTGTCATAAAAATATTGCTGATTACTGAGTTTAAACATTTTTATAGCATTTTTAGGCTTTAAAACAAGGCTTAATGTAAAATGTTTAACCAAAAGAAATCTAAATTTCTAGTATCAATTAACCAATGTGTCTTGCATAGCCTTGCTACAGTAATACCATGAAGAAAATATTTAACATTGAAATTAGGCCTGGACACTTTGACAATGAGCATGAGAAGTCAAACTTTATGTAATTTAGTGATATTTGAATGCGGTTTCACAGAGGTTTTCAGAGGTCTGTTTACACAATCTGAGGAAACCAGTGTAGAACATTTGCAGTAAAGTCTTTCTGAAGTTGGACATGCGGTCTTTACTAGAAGTCTAGCACAATCTGTGTCAATCTAACCAGTAATTTATTTGTTCTCATGACAACAGCTATGTTTTTAATCAGTGGCAGCTTAAGTGACTCCCCAAAATGCATTGTGTGTATCCTTGAGGTCAAGCAAATGTTTTGGACGCATTTCCTTCCCTTTCAACTTAAAATAAAAAATACAGGTTGTTGATTATTGTATCTATAAACCCTTCAACCGAAATGTTTTTGTTGTCACTTCCACACATAGTGCCTGCTTTATGTGTTGTGTTTGGTCAGAATATAATTCAGACATAAGTACATGTAGATAGAGGAAAGCAGATGTGATTAGCGTTTGAATGGCAGATGTATAAATTATTATTATAAACTATTAATACCAGTATTAAATGGGTCTTGATGAGAAAGGAGTAAAACATTTGTTTCACATTCAGAGTAACTTTTCTTTTCTCTTTGATCTCCTCAGGTGCGGCCTGTAACAAAGTCCCAGGCTTCTCCCAGTTCCACTACATGGTGTCAAACTCCGAGTCAGACACACCACTTCTGAAATCTGTGGACTGCTTTTAAAAAGGTGTATGATTTTGTGCATCTCTTTTATATACTTAAATTAACAGTCTCCATACTGTATTTTTATGCTGATGATTTTAAAAATTAATAAATGAAATGTAATAAAAAAATGTGTTTACATTCTTTATTTATCACTTACTTTTCTTTCTTGTGATAACTTTGAAACAGACATCTTTTAAAAAAGGACATTGATAAGATCAAATGCAAATAGAAACTTGATTAAGTACAACATTTTTGTACAATCAAGATATTCTCCATTAACTTTCTAGTTCAATACAAATCTGCGTATTTCCCGAAGATAATGACGATGAGTTATCGGGTCCATTTCTATATCCATTTCTTTATATGAACACACAGGCATCAGGGTTTCATTTCCAAGTAATGCACTGTGAAAACCCATTAACAACCAGGGAGGATGGACACCCTCGGTCCATTCTCTGCCCACTGGAAAAAGCCACACTGTTTACCCTTTTGAAAGCTGCAGGTGTAGAAATTCCGGCCATTGTTGGGTCCTAGTTTCAGAACCGTCCTCATTAAACAGCGTTTCCCATGGTGACAAAAAGGGAAGTGCAAGTCAGCCCACTGCAACAGAGAAAATAAGGTTGTAAACTTTTATTTTAGGTATTTCAATTTGCTAATATATTACAGTGTTTGCAGATAGGCTAAAACTTAAGAGACTTAAAAAAAACAAAAGAACTAAGTTATTTATTTTTCAGGCTACACAATGCCATAGAGATAAGAGATGTTATTCACCTCGAAGAAGTTACACTTGGTCTCTCTGGGAAGCGAGCAGGCATAGAACTGTCGTCCCTTATTCTCCCCCTCCTTGTGCACCACTCTGAGGACAGCTGGACGACGATGGGATGCACAACAAGGGGCACTGGGACTGGAAGAAATGGAGGAGCTGCGGCTTGTCGCTTCTATTTTGCACATACTGACAGTGGTGAAGAATCAGTCTTATTAGTTTGAAATAAACTGAAAATAAAACACCAGCATACCTGTCACATCAACCCTTATTAGCAAACAAACAACCTCTCTTCAACCGTGTGTGGTGATATGTAGTGGTAATAATTGTATTTGCATGGTATCCTGCTATGGCTATTCATAAAAATGAACTTTTTTTAACAATGTTGCATTAAAAATTCCACAGTCAGATGCTTTTTTATCCCACTTATCTCCCTAAAGTTGCAAAAAACTTCTCTTATTATAAACTTCTTCATGAATAGCCAAGCCAGAGATTCACTCACCGTGAGTTGGGGGTTCCATTTTGAGCATTGTTACTGGGAAAGGGACTGTGATCAATTCTCATTTTCTTGGATGGGTGACTGTAGGAGGCCAGTGATTCCCCATTGGAGAGCTCGGCACTTTGCTTCTGCCAGCCACCAGAGGCATAATTGGGGCTTGTTGTCCCTTGGCAGACGTTGTATTTATATGAACCTCGCTCTGCCGCCAAGGAATTCAAATGACTGCCGGCTGGGGAGAGTGGGGAGTTTACAGGCTTTGGCTTCTTGCTCAAGTCAGAGAAAACAAGGGTGGAAGTCCCGAATGCAGACCTCCAGTTGACTTTGAGCTCTTCTTGTGGCTTCTTGAAGGCAGTGCAGGGGTATTTAATCAAATCAGTGGTGAAGGGTGATGCATCAGTGCTGATGTCGTCTTTGTGGACTGTGGAGATGGAGCCAGGATGAGAAACTAATTTCATGTTCAGCAGCCGCAGCTCATTCTGATGCGCTGGCTGCTCTCATAAAATGCAAGTTGTTGTTAGCTTTAAGAGGTTAGCTTGCCATAAAATGTAGCAGTAAGTGGCAGACTGCTGTGCTGTGTAGTCAAATTAAATGACACACAATCTGTTGGGCTGAAGATGCCGCTATACAAAATTCTATGAAATGAGCTCCCATATAATAAAACTTTGAAAATGAGTAAATGTTTTCAGTAATGGTGAACTACAATGCCTGACACCAGTCATTAAATGGGAGCTGTGAATAAGTATTACTCTCCCATCCCTCGAAAACCACCATTAATGTGCCCTTAAGCAAGGCACTTAACCCCCAGCTGTTTGAGTGGAGCAGCTCAGTGGTCGACAGTAGAAGATGTTAATGTATAACTGTATTTCCCTGGAGTAAAAATAAATGTCCACTATTCATTTCCACAGATTTTAAAAGGAATAGTTTATCACTACTTGCAGGTGTACATTTGTAGATATAGTGGACTAGTGGAATATTTATACCTATTTTACACAGTTGAGGATAACACTGTTAAGACTCGGGTGGTTACAAGTACAGTCCCTGTAAAAAGTCTGGAGGTTTTCATGTCTTATTGTTTCATCAAAGGAGACTTTGATGGCTTTTTTTTTTCTTTTTATAAGTACTGTAAATGCAGCTTTCTGTCCTGGCCAAAGGGTTGAGAACATTATGTGAACCAACTGGAGGAATCAATGCCAAAATCAAAGGCTGACATGCAGTATGATGGTCAGCAATTTACCCATGCCTGGAAAGCTCTGGAGTCTTGAGTGCTTCGACTACAGAGTCACTTCAACAGCTCGGTGACTGGTGCCTTGCTCAGAGGTACTTAAGTATCAATGGCAAATAATTTAGCAAAACTACAGCTACTATGATTTAAATTATACTTTATTTTACTATTCTGTCACCCAATTAAATTCACGGAGTGTAAAAACAGAACATTTCACTCACCCTCCGGTCTTGGAGTGAGGCAGGCATCACAGGCTTTTGCTTCTGGCTGGTTGATGAGCGTGCAGAGTTGACAGGCCCACTCTTCTTCCTCCTTCTTGGCCACATTATCATTGGTTCTGTCATTGTAGGCCCAGCCAATCAAGCTGTTTCTGACTGGGAGCTTACTGGATAAAGGAAACACAACGGAGACAACGTGAGTGACAACGGTGATCCTAATCAACCTTTGTTGCTAAAAAGTGACTTGCTAATGAATGAAACGTGCACAGAAGCAGAAGTACTGTTACTGTGTAAAAACAGAGCTCCGGTTCCCTTAGTTACACACACACACACACACACACACACACACACACACACACACACACACACACACACACGTTTAGTACATTATTATTAAAACTTGACACACACACTTGTACCGTACATATAAATGAGGGAAGACAAAATGTTTTGAATATTTCTACATTTTATAATATTTTGTCCACCCCATTTATATCAATGATGGAAGACTAAATATTAGAAACACCCCTCAGCATAACACAATACAAACAACAGCACAAACTACAGCCTCCAAAATTATAGAGTTGAATCAACAACTTTTTAACCCAATAAACTGGCAACTGAGTATATTTCCATCTTCCATACATGGAAATGTGATATGAATTACTATTTCGTTTTATTACTTTACAGTTTAGGCAGTTAGCTGAGGAATACTTCCAGAATTATCTACAATGTGTGCATATGTAAACATTAATTTCTTTGATTACTTAGGCTATATTACAAGCAGTTAGAGCTTGGAACTGCGAGTGCAAAATGAGCAACAAATATAAATAATTCAACAGCTGTTATTGTAACCCGATTACAGCAAAAACAGGCAAAGAGAAAACTTAAACTAGACAAACATTTGCAGTTCAAGCAGAGGATGAAGATGTGAGAAGGCAATGTGTTTCATATAATTGCTCCACGCATACATGTCAGTGCTCTGACATGAAGCTCGACTATGTTTGACAAGAAGGCAAATCTGCAATGCCAACAGTCATGAAGGAGGAAAGTAGCAGCGGCTTTCAGGAAACTTTCCTCACAGATTGCTTTATCAGCTGTGTAATGCGTTGTAAGGGCTTTAGGCTCTAACCCCTTGCAAAGCTTTGCTCAAACACAACCCAGGAGGTGTTGAGCCTGTGCCCTGTCTGGCAAACACAGCCTTATATGCGCATTAATTTCCCCCCATAACACTTCCCACTCCCTGCCAAGCCCATCTGCCTGCAAACATGGCCTCTCTAAATTTGAACTTATTATCTAAAAGGCTTTAGAACTTTCTGCAAAGACTAGGTTTGGAAAAAAAAGACACCTAGCTTTACCGTGTTGCTTTTTAGTATTAAATTAAAAATCACTAAAATGTATTCAAAGAATTAAAAGCCTACAAAAAGGTTTTTATCCTATACTGGAATGCTATTGGGGAAAAACAATTAAGCATCATCTAGTTAATTCTTAAAATGTAAATACACTAAATGTAATGTAAGTAAAACAATAATTATCTATATAGAATTGGGATATACAGAATGCATTCCCTTTACTGAAAAGGGGCATGGTAACTCCCACACCAAACTTCAGTGAAAACACTCCTTACAAGAATGCAAGACAATACCTTTTCAGTCAAAGTGCCAAAGGTCTATGAGGATTTCTACCTGATGTCAACCCCGCTGGGATCTGCCTTCTGACAGCACTCGCAGAAGTAAGTCATCCTGCCGTTGTCTCCAAGACGACAGACTGTGATGACATGAAGGCACTGGCCACACTGAGGACGCTTGTAGACTTTGTAATGTTTGTAGAGAGGAGAGCCAGATTTGCGACACTGATAGAGACGAGGAGGGCAGACAAGAGTGAATAAAGAGATGAGGATAAAGAGAACAAGAAAAAAAAAAAAAAACATTCACTTTTTCTTTCTTGTCTATTATGCATGGACAGGAATATTTGTTTTGTCTATTCTCTAGGCAGTGGGGCTTTGGCATTTTCTCTCCTTCCTCGGCCATACAGGATTTTAGTGGAAGTTATTCCATTATTGCAAGTCAGTCTTAATGAGGTGTCAGCTAAATACCTACAAGCAAATGTGTATCCATCTTAATGTGCGCATATAGGTCTAGGATTACCACCAAAACTATTTTAAATACATATGTTTTTGCTATTGATGTGCAAACGTCGAACCTTATAAAACAGAAGAGTGAAATCACGCGTCATCTTCACCAAGTGGTGGATCTGCTCGTCTGTCAGCTGCTGAACCTAAGAATGAAGCAGCACGGTTTAGTTACAGTTCACAGCCAGAGAGTGAATAAACCTTATTTGTATAGCTCTTCATTTCAAAACAGAGACGACAGGCGCTTCACAGTCAGCAAATCAATAATACAAGCACATAAACAATAAAAACACCAGACATGAATGAAAAATTAGATTTAACATGATGCAACAGAGAAAAATTACATACAATGTATTCCCAAGACTTGCAGCCCAGGCAGCAAAGACCTGGCTCTAAAAAAAGATGTAAAGCACAAAAACACACACCACTTGTAGCTCTTTCAGGACACCTAGGGGCTCGATAATGGAGGAGAGGCTCATAAAGATTCAATGGTCCCAGAAGAAGGGGCCAAAAGTCTTAGATTAATGTTTTGGTTCAGTGTGCTATATTCTTAAACCCCATCTAATACTTTCTGAGGGGAGCAGAGCAGAGCCCCGGGTAACACTTGAGTAATAGAAGTATTCATGCTGCAAAGTGTCTCTTAGTGGCAGTGGATAGGTCACTCTAAAACCACACTTTTCTTCTTTAGCTTGCTTAATGAAAACATTCCTGGAGAGAAATGTGAAGCATTTGATCTTTAACATTTCACATGATATGATTTCCAGATCAGGAGTACAAAATATCTGAGTGATTTCTTTTTTTAAATTTTTTTTTTTGATAAATGTGTTATGAATCAGAGGGAAAACTCCTATTTGAGTCTCAGAGACAAAAACATTCATAAAAATAAAAGAAAAACATTTCCATTTCCAAACTGCACAGAGGGGAAAGCATATCTGTGCCGCAATGCGCTTGTTTGTCTTTTCCGTGTTTCACTCTCCTCATTGCAATACATCACTCAACAATACAAGGGCTTAAACCTGTTCTGTGAGAGTTGTCTTGCATTTTTACCCTATTTTTTTTTTGTTCCTCTGCTGAACACAATCCATCATCTTTTCCATACCTTCACGGCTGGGTGGAGGCCCGAGTCAAACAGGGCTTCGTTTTTAATGATGTTGCCGACTCCCGGCATGACGGCCTGGTCTAGGAGAACGTCACAGAGCATCCTGCCATGTTGGCTCCTCACTGCCTCCTCGGAGCGGGAGAAGCTGAACTTAGAGGAGCACAGATCCAGACTCTCCATAGCCCTCACCCTTTGCCCACAGTCCTCGGTCAACCTGCAAGCACACAGTTTCACAGTACTGGAGGAATTTAGAAAATATATGGCGGCTGTTACTGCAAGTGTGCCACGAGGTTAACTGGTGTGTGCTTGAGATTACGCATTTCAAAATTGTTTCTTTCATATATTCTATTTCAGTTTGTTTCTTATAAGCTAGGACGACACAGGTGAAATTTTCAGACAGTAACAATAAATGTCTGGCTACTGAACAGTACAGCAGGACCTTACAGCCAATGAACAGGACAAATGTCAAGCCAAAAAAGGCTGTGTTTTTCATGCAACAATAGCCACTGTCTTCAGACACAGCCTAATGTAGGACATGCTCACTGAATGGGACTCATACCCCAAGGTGAACTTCTGTCACCTCAATCTATCTAGGCTATGCTGGTGGCCCCGTTACCTTATTTCCACAGTGCTGTCAAAGAAGCACACAATGTCGTTAGTCAGGTGTATTTCCAGCACTGGCGTGGAGCCGGTCCTATCTTTCCTCTCAGCAGGGTTTATACGCATTGATCCATTCATACCAAAGTGGACTCTAAAGGATGTGGGCATGAAAGAAAGAAAAGACAAATTCCATTTGAGGGTAGCATGTCTCAAGTTATATAAGACTTGACAACAAAAGGACAGAAAGGTGGCCTGGTGGTTGGAGACTCGATTGTGTAATAGAAATGTCACAGGGTCCAACTTAGCAATAGCTTGTGTGTGTCTTTCAATCACCATGTGAACTGCTGAAGTTCACACAAGGCACTAACACTTCTACCTGAGGATGACCCTGACAGTCTCCAGATTTGAGCCATACATTTACGCAAAGTGGGCTATTGAAGGGGGCATGAGATGGCACTCAGTCATGCCTTGTAAAGCAGAGATGTGAAGTAGTACGGCTGTGAAACCGCCTCATCCAGTTTACAGAGGTAAGGCCGACCAAAAAGATCTTTAAATGGATTAGAGTACACATTTCTCCATGGTCAAGTGAGGCTTCTGAAATGTTCTCACTGTCTGAATTACGTTTTACTTTCAGGAATAATTTGCAGTGTAAAATAAATACAGTCAAATAAAACTACCAAAGATCCATGAGGAACAATGGAAGAAGGAGATTTGGAAAAAGCCAAAACTCATTCACGTTCAAATCAAAGAAGATTACTTCACAGAACCATATGTTTAAGTTTAATTTGCAGAGAGGGCAGAGGTCCGTATGTGCTCAGTTAAGCCCTGGTACCACACCAGATGTAAAAAGGTATTCCTGAAGAGCAGCGTTTATGTGTTTTGAGAATGAATTTAATTTTGTGATCTATGCACAGTGAAAAAAATCAGTTGAAGGACCCTGATTTGGTTTGGTTGTCTGAAGGCAATATGTTGAGTTAGCTCTTAAATTAGGAGATTGTGATCAAAAATTCATGGCAACTAAGACAGAGAACACTGTATCCAACATAATAGGACACTCAATAAACAATTCAATCAATCCTGTTTGCTCACAACAAGCTATATATCTATAAATTAATCCGTCTTATAAAGTGGACTGACTGATTTTATTTGATGATTAAAATAACTATAACTCTCTCTATATATATATATAAATAGTCACAATTAGGATTGGGTTATTTGAAGATATATATACTGTTAAACAACATACATTTGTCAACTGTTAAAAATGATATGATACTGTTTAATACAGTTGTAATTATCACTTTTATGTCTCTGGCTGAATTAGACTAATTGTATTTTTACATATGACATTTTTTGTATCGACGTAATTAAGTATCTGTATTTCTGGGGTATTTGATTCACTGAATTAGCAAAAAAACAAAAAACAAAACAGACAATCCAGTCTAGTTATTTTGTTATTTGACAGTTTCTCAATTGACTTTCCAGAAAATGTGCTTCTATCTATCTATCATGAAATACATTGCAATATAAAATTACATATAAATAGATAGGGAATTTTACCAATATTGGCCACCACTTCTTACAATCATCAATGACGAAAATCCAAAATGAACCTTTAATGGCTTATTTCCATTATGGTCCTCCAACATCCACACAAACAAATACATTTGACAAATTAAGTGAGACGATTGAGAAAAAACATCAGTCTCCAAATGCCTGAGTGAGTGTTAACAGGCATTGCACCAAATGTTGTGACCCACTAGATTATGTGACCATACTAGGAGTCGATCAGCTTTATTGCAACTGCATTTTTATCACGTACTTTATTTCGATAGCAGCTGTTACCACAAAATAAACAGTTCCTCCATATAAATTTGGCAAGGTCACAAATGTTGACACTTGATGAGAAGAACTGTACTGTCTACGCATGTCTGTAGAAACCCATCAATGTCATACATTGATAAACATCAAAATGTGTGACTCTATGTAGCTTAAACATGATGGAGGCACCATGTTTGACAACAGCTATCACAATAAAATATGTACGATAGAAATGTTGCAGTAGAATATAGCTGAGATTCCTAATCAGGTCACATAATTTGACAGGTAGCAGAATTTGGCCTAACCCCCCGGTAGCTTCCTAGGAGAGTACACAGTCTACGTTACCTCAACGCTCTTGGACCAAAGTACATGAACAGCTCCTTGCCCAGGGTTTCAACGCCGGTGTACTGACAACCATAAAAACAGTGGAAGGCATTTCCATCGGAGTTGTTTCTCTGTAAACAGACAGATATATATATACACACACAATAGTTAGCTTGCTAACAAACCCCAGCGCTAACTGTGACATCACGTAACTTACGGTGGACGTTGTCAAACTGCCTCTGATCTCTTTCACTTTCTGTCCTTTTTGCACTTTAGCACGGACTTTCTCCCCGTTTAACGTGCACCCCGGACCTTCAACCATCTTCCAGCTCAGATTAAAAAAGACACATTCAACAGTAAACTGTCCTGCCGCGGTTGAATGGCTGATACAAGTTTGTTGTCGTCTTGATTCCCCGCCATGAGATTCAATTCTGCGCCTGCGTAGTACGGTTTGTATCCGGAAATAGGCGTTGCACCTACATGGCACATTAAAGGCGAGTAGTACTTTTGACTACTGTCGACTGTGAAAGGTGCACTCAATAAATAACTCTTCAATTTTTCATCTTGCAGCCTTATTTTAAAGCTCACTCCAACTATAAACAAAATTGACTTTATTTTTGAGAATGATTCTTTATATTGCACTTTTGACTTGGATATTATTCATCTTAATGCATGTTTGCTCTAGATACAGATTGAATATTGTATTTCTGAAAAGTTCTCTGTGTTTAATTATTTATCAAGTCAAGTTCCCAGCAAGTGATATCAATTCTTATGGGACTAACTTTCTATTTATTCACACAATTTTTCTTTTGAGTGTGAATACATGCCAAATCGATGTTTCCATAATTTGTCATTCAAACTAAATCACTTCACTTGTTATTTTCCAATGTCATAGAACATTAATAAATATCAATTAATAAAAATGGACCAAGCATTATCCCCCATAATGTGCTTTTGTTCATATAATTTGTAGGAAATCCTTTGGTGTGTGTAATTTATTTTATTTTCCACTTGAGGGCGCCAAAGCACCATTGTTGGTCCTGTAGCTCACACAAAGACATGTCTGTGATGTAACCTGGAATATAATGTTTTTTCAGGATGTAGATTGACAGACACACAGACAGACAGACAGATAGATAGATAGATAGATAGATAGATAGATAGATAGATAGATAGATAGATAGATAGATAGATAGATAGATAGATAGATAGATAGATTTTATTGACAACACATAATAAGTAGTTAATAAGTATAAGTAAGTACTGGAGCACATTCTGACTTTCATTTAACATTAGACGGTGAGTTAAAGTTTCCCAAAATGTCCTTGAACTGTCTCCCTAACTCCATCCATTATACCATCACTGAATTTAACTGCCAGCTGTGAGCCTTATGGCCTAGCCATACTACCTTCTATACCTCTATCATGTTCATTTAAGGTGTCCCGTCTGGCTGAAAAAAAATTCAAAGGAATTATAATTTGCATTATTGTCAAAAGATTTTCTGCATGGCTTGCTTTAGTAATTGCAACAACTTGTTTGCTCTGCAGTTTTACCATGCAGAAGCCCTTCTGTGGGCCCAGATAAAAATAGATAGACTACATGTTCTCCAGCCAAGTGTACAGCCATGCCCTCCTTCAAAAAAGGCAGCACTCAGCAATAATGTGTATTAAAATCTGAAGCTGCTCTCACACATTGGCTCCAAGGGAAGTGGAGCACTTGAAGCTGGGTCTCACCCAAGGAATTATAATGTAATTCAATCCAAGTTGCTAAAAACCGGATTGTGCCCTCTTGCAGTCCTCTCTCTTGCCTCGGGACCTACAGTATCCCGGGATAAAAACAAAAATGTTCCCCTGTGTATCTGCAGAGTACGGTTCCCTCCACAGAATGAGACATATTAAACATTAAAGGACAAGCAGCCATGCCATGACGTCTGATGGAGCTAAAATGGTACCGATTCAGTTTAAACGTTTTGCTTTTACAGTACACTACATGAAAACTCTTCAACTTTATGTTGAAAAAAAGACTTAAAGATCAAAAAATAAAGGCATCATTAGCAGGATTGTGCAGACTATAGGATAAAGGATTCATATACTGTGTGTACATTCATACTGTATTAAAGCACTGTCTTGCATACACTTCAGCAAACAGAATATTACAGTATGGGGTTACTACTTAACTAAGCATGTAGTCCAGTTTTAGTTGTGTACTTTGCTGTGCATTGTGCTTGTAATAATCTTTGAAAATGACCACAATGAGCAAAATGAAAAAAGACAAATCTATTAATACATATTTTCCTTGTTCATATTCATGTAAGTTTTTATAGTACTTGCAGGCTGTGAAGTTCTACATCGTGCTTGCATCCAAAGGTAGCACAGTGGTTGGTCAAGGTTAAAACTGGGATAAATTTGAAGGATATGTGACTTCTTTTGTAATGTTCTAATGTTGGAACTAGTGCTTGTTATTTTTCTTTGCATTTAAATGAAGTTGTATCAACTGCTAAGGACAGACGGATGTTTATACATTGTTTTATTTCACTGTATACCACTTTAACTACTTCATGGCAAACTAGCTCAGTGCATTGAACTCACCGTATCCAACTGTTATGTAACATAATATATGTATGGAAACTACGCAGTTTGCCATGTTTTCCGAGCGTAAACAGTGCTTGATAGCTAATTTGTACTGTGATATTTTTAGCCTCCTATCTATTGTACGTCCTTCACTCTCCCTTTGCACTGACAGTGCGTTCTGTTGTCCCTGCTTTGCTTTGTGCACCAGTTTGAGCTATGAAACTTTTAGTTGTTGACGTGCCCCCACACCAGCCCTCACCAAGAAAACCCCTTGTTCATTTTGTGTTGCCGCAAGATTAAGACAGTGACATCTGCTTTGACTTAGTACAAGAAAGGGCATACTGTAGGCTCATAAACATCCTTAAAAGGATTTTTGCTCAGTAAAACCTCTGAGACTAAATTCAACCACAGACTCAATGGAGCGAGCAACACAGAGTATGCAGTTTGTCAGCTAAAATACAAAAAGTGCAGCTACAGAAGTACAGTATTCCAGGATCTAGATGATCATCCAGGCGTGGCCAGCAAACTGATGAGCACTGGGGGGAAAAGTGTCAAGGTGTGTCAAGATAAATGCACCGTGCTCTCAGGTGTGGCACACAGAAAGAAGACAAAGTGGATCCTCAGAATGTGGATTTGGAAAACTTAACCTGCGTGTACAAACAGAGGTGTTTATGCATGTGTGCTGACTGCTGAGCGCAGTATTGTACACCCGTAATCATACTCTCATATTCTTCTGCATGATGTCAGAGAAACTATTCTCATATCCCTCACAGAAATATGGCTCAGTTTGAGTTAAACTGTTTTGGTTACAGTTGGATGAAATAAATTGTCTTTGGTCATGCTTTGGTTATTTTCACTTGGAAAAAAGGCCCAGGTTGAGTGAGGTTGAGTTGAGGCACAGTATCTACAATTTTCATACAAATAAAACTTTTGTACATGTAAGTACCAATTTCCCTTTAATCAGCCTCCCATTTGACCGTGTACTTACGTAAGAGATTGAAGTACTTACAAAAAATCACATCTGGCCTTCATTCAAGTGCCCAGTGCAATAACTCCTGCCCATTGAGCTCTTGAAGTTTGAAAATGATCTGTTGTTTATGTCCGGAAAATACAATGTTGACATACCTGATGGGAACTCAGTGCCTAGCTTCAGGATGCTTTGACAAACTGGTGATTTTCTTGTAACAAACAACTCTAAACTTGGACTTCTGCTAAAAGCTGAATTAAGAAAGACGGTATAAGGTATAAGCTTGCACAGCAACTCCACTCCCCAAAGTTCATTGAATTGAACTCCAAACGGATGAAGCAAACTGTCTTGAGACTTGCAAACATCTTCTAATTCTCCTAATAGTCTCCTAATTGTTAAATAACATTTGGGGATTGCAGTTGCTGTGCAGCTGTCACTCTTTTTATGCACGTGTATGTATCTTTTGGTGCACCTATCTGTGGACACACGTACGCATGCCCTTGTGCTTTCTCACAAATATGCATGACCCACTAGAAGTGTGTGGCGGCGTCTGTATCTGAAGTGACCCTCCCTCAGAAGGCTACGAAAATGGCGGACACAGCGCACGCCTGTTGAGCCGAGAGGGAGGGGCCACCTTTGAATGTCGTTTTTACAAACCTCAGTCAGAATCAGAAGCATTCAAGAGTAGAAAGTAGCATACATTTAGAAACCAACAAATCCTTCTCATGCTGCCTTTAATAAACTGCAATTCTACCTGTGTAGGTTGCTGTTTGATAAATACTTCAGGAGGTCTGAAGTGGAAATGAGATTTAATTCATTAAATGAGAATCAAGACCCTATTCAACTGCTGGGAAGTGGAGCGTGAAGCAATGACCTGGCTATTCACTTCCAGTTCATAATTAATTAGTTTAACACTGACAAGGAATGTCAGTCAAGTGTGTGATTTTGTGTGTCCTCTCCTATTTCTGGCTTAAGGTATTTTTTTTGTAAAAAGACCTTTGAAATAAAAACATTTTCTGAGGGCTTTGTAAATTACAGGGCCTTTATTTCAAGCAAGTAAATATTATTTTGAAAGTACAGATTTTTCATGGGCTGTACAGACTCTGTGGTTGTTAATTGCTTGTAATATTTATTGCATTGAAAAAGACACACATATGTGTTTCCAAGCTAGCTACAGCGTCAAGATTTGTGAAAATGGCACAATGTCTTTAAGAGTGTAGAAAAAGAGGCCCATACACTTCAAACAGAATGGTGTTTATGTTTTTCTCTGGAAAAGTTTTATTGTATAAAACTGTCTGTGAAGCAAAAATGACAGTTGTTTTTTTGGTGGAGAGAAGCTTAACTGCAGATGGAGATGCGTTGCTATGCAACTGGGATTTCAAAAGTACTTGCAGCACCAGGGTCACATTTCAATGTCTGTCTCCACCAGCTTGGCAGGAACTGAGGACTGCTAATAATGCTATTTTTAAAGCGTCTCATTTGCAACCCTCCAAACGTGACTATTCTATAGCATATATAATGTGGCAAGATTGTGTACTGTTTCCGCGTATCATTTTCTGGAAAATAACTTCTGCCTTTTCTCCCCGGGTTATATCTTACACTTCTCAATCATTCTTTATTATTCCATGGACATGCTGCAGTGGCACTGTACACATTCATATTGCCATTATTCAATGCTGTCAATAATGTTGGTTATCTGGGAATTTGAGGTTCATCAAATGTTGTTTCTGTCAGTTGCAGAGAATAACACCTTAAAATAAACACCTAAATGAAAATGTAGAATGTGATCGAGATAGAAAGTCTTAAAAATCTGTCACACCGATGACGTTCTGTTTGTGAGCGTCATTTTATTGACTTACAGTTTCCTGTTATCTATATTTCCATCCTCAACAACCCCCTCTACTACAAAGTACAGTCCATTTTTTTCCATAGACACCCACACCTACTCCCTTATCTACAGGGTGTATTAACATCATATATAATATGTTCCTTGTGTCATCTTGCCTGGAGAATTTTTATTATTGTTCCATCAGTGTTTTCACTGGCCAAGGACTGTGAATAGTAGCACACATTGGGTAAAAGGGAAAAAAAACAGCTTGTGACTCCACCACTCCATCCTGAACACGTGCACACACTCACAGTCCCTCAATACCTTCATAAGAAAGTCCCTCTTGTTTGGCCCTCACAGCTGGAAACATCCTGAAGAGTGCTATTTCATCCATGGTCACACTACTCACTGCATAAAATGTCCATCTGTCTTTTAATCTCATACCTGGTTTTATCTGTTATCATTTCGGTTTGTTTTGTAAAAGTACATTTAAAAAAGAAAATTTCCAGAGGCAAGAAATAATTTGACTGGTTTCTGATGCAACTTATAACCGATGCATCCTTGAACTTGCTATGAATAATGCAGAAAGAGTGAAGAAATTATGCATTTCAAGAAAATACATGAAACAAGTTAAACTGCTCAAATCATGTCATGACAAAAATAAAATGTCTGACTTTTTGTAATATTTCAAGAAAACTTGAAGAAAACTACTTGTTAAGATGGATATTTTTTTGCCATCAGCTGCTTCCACAGTCTTCCACGGCCCAGTTCACCACATCAAACCACATCCCAGCCCTCAACTCACACACGGCACCTTTCAGACGTGGAGGCCCACTGGGAGATGGAGAGGTCAGCTGAACAGGGCGGGTGAAGCCTGTGAAGTCATGTACTGAGTCCACCATTGGAATGACCTGGAAAACAAGAAACAACTAACCCTGTTTCTTTTAATGCAAAATCAGTCACTGCAACAAAACACACAAACACACACACCACAGAAACACTGGTACACACATGCCAGAGGCAGTCAAAGGGGCAATCTGTTGTCAAAAAGGCTAAAACAGCAGATTCAGACACCCTGGACCGCTGTCAACAGCAAGACACAAAAGCCAAGTTAGTGGCTGGCTTTTGACATGATTGTGATGAATTCATTCAGAACAAAATGGCTGCAAGGAAAAGCTACAGTTCAGTGTTAATACATTCCTCCTCTAGGTGGCAGTGTTCCCTTCTTCATCAGTGAAGGAATTGGACAAAACCACTCATTTCTTCCCTGCCACTCTCCCCAGGCTGCACTTGTCACTGGGAGAACTGTAACTCGAGACATCAAAATAACTGCGTTAGTTTAAGTCAAGACATCCAGCTCTTTAATCGCTCATCCAAACGGTGCTGTTTAATTTTCAGTTGACATCATTACTGTAATCTCTATTACCCCCATACAGTGTGTAGCCTACTGTTAGACTAATTTGATAATGGCGCATTTAATTAGATGTAAATTATGGCACTTACAGTAATGGGCATGAAGATATCTCAGTGAGCAAGTCTCAGTATAAAGTTGTCAGACCAGCCTAAGATCAGGGTCAGGGTTCGAACCCGAAGACCTGAAGTGTCCTTAACGAGGAATTTAACACCAGCTGAAAAGCAGTGTTTTGCTGCCCTCTTGGGTTGAAAGTTTCGAACCTGTTTCATTTCTGACCACACCCAGGATCACTGACACGTGTGGCCTGTGACCACATCCAACAGTGATGTCACAGGGTCCTGGAGCCCACCTGTACAATCACCACATCACGGTGAAACGTTAACCCACTGGAGGTCAGCAAAGACAAGATTTTCAGGGGGTGTTAAGTTACTCTTTAAGCAAGACATGGTCAGGGGTCAAGGAGAAAAAATGACAAAAATATTTACAGATGATATATTTTGAGGCACTTTTTCTCCACACTGTCCACAAGTCGAAAGTTTAGAAGCCACAACCTCAAAAGCACAGTTTCCTTTCATTTAAGTCTAGAGCGAGGAACATCCAACAAACCCCGATCAGAGGACCTTAGAGATCTCCTCAGTGACATAAGGCTGCAGTAGTTCTCAGATGTGGACCGGTTCCTGTCCATGCAGAGTTTCACTTATGTTTACTAATGTTCCCTGTTGAGCTTCCATGAGCTTCCATGCTCAAATATTAGTCTTCCTTTTCATGTATGCACTCCACCAAGAAAAAGTGGTCCCATTTCCATTTTGCTATTTTTCTACCAACCTTGCGTGACACTGAGCAACAGTAAGGTTAAGTCTGTATATTAGTTTTAGCACTATGTGTTGCCAAGTTAAATTCCTGTATATCTATTACACTTGGCTATTAAAATCATTGTAATTATCTAGACTGTAAACAGTAAATGCCCTTGATTAAATTTATGAATTTGACCTTTTCTCAATCAATCAGCAGAAATGTCTGAAAAGCAAACCTACTGAAAACTATCAAAAGGGAAAGGGGGAGATGCATAATGTAATTCTTCTTGCCAGCAAAAATTCTGAACATGCCTCCCTCTTGATTTGAGTGAAAACACCATGCGTAATTACATCTTGTCTCACAGATAATTTTGCAGAGCCCCCTGTTTATTAATTCCAAACAAACCAGCTCTTGCCAAATGACACTGAATGATTAACTGAACATTTCCTGTGAGGCTGTAGAGATGATTTGGGAATGTTAATACTACAGTTATGACAGCTTTAAGCCATTTCTGTCAATTCAAAATGTAGAAGTCTGCAAAAGATGCAAATTGCAAAAATAAATAGATAAATAATATCAGACAAAGCCTTACTTGGGAGTCATCAAACGGTAACATGTAACCAACACAAGCCTTATCGCCTTATAGATTTCACGATTAATACTCAATAAATTCATACAGCAGTGTAATAGTACATGTATACTGTTAAAAAGCATGTTTCTTTTTTTAACATGTAAATTCCCTATGAAATCTTCCTTCAGATACATCCTGCTCCACGCGTATGTCGTATGTCAGTAACAGCTAAGTATATTGCATTGTAATTTTACTAAATATAACTTAATTGCTCTGCAACACAGTATCATTACAGCCAGTCTAACTACTATCTTTAGCATATTTAAGTAAACTATCCAAGCAGGGCACCACTAGCCTGTAGCAGTACCTAAAATTTGCTTTAAACAGGCTTCATTTCCTTGTTGGTGGATCTCTCTCTCGAAATTTCTATGACAAACTGCAGTCATCAGAATTGGAGTTTAGCCATGCGCATAAATCTTCTTCTTGGTGCTAACTGAGCAGAAACATATTCACATCTTTATTAGTGAGAGTACTGACATGCAGAAACAACAGAAGTTCAGTTCTCAATTAACTTTGATAAAACAAAATTATTCTTTTTTGCACTTGGTGAGTGATTTGGAGCAATTTGTAGAACACTAGAGACTCCGTTTGAAGATATGAACCATCCTGCTTGACTGAACGTCAAGCAGGATGGTTCATATCAGACTGATGCAGTTGATATTGATTTGATCATACGTGCATATTTGATGTTTTCCATGGTTATGAGAGATGAATCATCATTTCATGGAGTTAATGGTACCCACGCACTCTTTGAAATGTTCCTTTTGAAGTAGATACCACAAAAGGAATGTTCCAGAGGAATTTTGTGCATATTTCCAGGCACTTTCTCTCAACTCCACTTCAGTTTGGTGTTTGACGTTCACTCTGTAATAGCATTTTGCTCTGCTTCCTTATCCAGCCTGAACCTGCCTTAAAGAGAGCTGATAACAAAGATGTTTCAATCGTCAGCCCTTGATAATTCACAATTAGTAGCAACAAAGTGTATGATCCAAGTGCTTCTCCACAGAGAAAAAGTTTCCAGGCTGTTCTCAGGAGCTTACAGCAGACTTCCACCAGTCATTCACAACCACATGAGTCACCAGCTGAAAAACCTCCTACCCGACGATATCCTTATGCATTTTTCATCTCATCCTGTTTGTCTGTTTAGCAGAAGAAAGATTCCACCTAAGGCTTGAAACCTATGAGGTCAAAACTCCCACTTAAGTGGAAACCTGAATCCCAACACTGCGTTGTTCTGACTAAGTGGAAGTGGTCAGTAGGAAAGTCAGGGAGGCAACTTGTCAGCCCTGCTCTTTCTGTCTTCTTCCTTAACATACATATTCTTATAGAATGATCTCTATTAGGGCCGTGGGTATCCACAAATTACAAGATGTACAAAAACAACAACAAAAAAGGGGGTTGGGGGGGGGGGGCATAGCTGGTGAAGGTTCCCAGGGTTAGGGTTAATAATCCCTCACTCCTCCTCCTCCTCCTCATCATTACCACCACACGCATACACAAACACACACAAACTCCACCCTCCTAGCACGTGGATGAGAGTCATGCATGAATATTATCAGCCTGTATCACATTTAAGTATGATATGATAACAGGCTGACAACAACAACACAAGGAAACCAGTCGTGACTCAATTAATGCGACAGTTACACCTACCATTTTAATTCTGTCTCTCTCTCTCTCTCTCTCTCTCTCTCTCTCTCTCTCTCTCTCACTCATACAGTTCTGAGATAAACACACTCCCACACATACACACAGCCGAAGCACACGGTCATTACTTTGCCCGGTGCATAGATTTCCACAACTAATCCTTTGATCTGAGGCCTTGATTTTTGGGGAGTTGCCGTGTTCTCGTCTGCCTCAGGCTTGCATAGAACTGCATTAGAGTTCTATTATTTATCACCGAGTGTCACGGGACCTGGTAGGGAAGGGAAGACGAAGGAAAAACAAGTCTCATCTTCTCTTATTCTTTGATGCACCTCCTCACTCAACAGACACCGAAGCTCGTGCGCTCAGCGTCAGTGTGAGTTTTAATTGGTCCGTCTCAGTGAGCGTCATTGCTTTGGCATTGCTTTAACACCTCTCACTGTCCATTGTTTCAACACTTTGGACGAAATAAAAAATAATTAGGAGTATTAAGTTTGAGTTATGAAGTTTGCTTGTCAGCTTCAACACGTGCTATATCTGCAACCTTTCTTTGTCAAAGTGTAATTAATGGTGCAGTGTATTACCCTTTTATATTAACAATGTGAAAACAATGTGACAACGTGAAAGGGGTCTCTCAAAGTGATGAACCTACAGAGAATTATCACCTGTATCTGCAGCTCCCCCTACAGTCCAAGATATGCGTGTCATGGCAAAAAATTGCCGTAAGTGTGATTGTGAATGTGAATGGTTGTCTATGTTAGCCCTGTGATAGACTGGCAACCTGTAGGCTACCTTGCCTTTTGCCCAACAAGGGCAGGAATAGGCTTCAGCTCCCTGTAGCTCTGCACAGGATGAGTGGCTATAGGTAGTGGAGTTATGGATAAATGTCTTCATTGTTAAAGGAAACTTGACTTTTAGTTATGGAGACAAGAAGTCACATGTGTTGAAGTCAAACGCTGTCCAACCACCACACCCAGGTCACACTATTTCCTCCTTTGGCACTGAAACTAAACATACTGTAACTTACGTGAAACATTTAGTACTTTTAAATCACAAAAACTATAATAAATAAGAAAGAGGCTATGCTTGAATTAAGAGAAAAGTGTAATTTAGTCCCACAAATGTTCAGTTTTGAGTGCGTGCTACAATTCGGATGCATCCAGACATAACTATTCTCCTCAGTCTGCAGTGGTAATGACTTGGGTTAAGAGAGTAAACAAGTCCTGTGGTGGGCTGACAAAGACAAATGACAGACTTCCTCTCCTACCCTTAACCCTTATGCTTTTCCTGTGTGTCCAGCTGGGCCTACAGCAGAGACGGTCGCAGTTTCTCATGCTCGAGCTTAAAATTCCAGTGCTGAGCTAGAGAAGGAGAAGCAGGGAGGAAGACATGGAGAAAAAGGATGCTCTAATTATCTAATTGGCCACTTGTGGTCTTCCCTCTGTGGAAATGGCCTTGTAACGGCTCTATAATGGGCTCTGTCTCACACAGGTGCTCTCCCAGTGCGACTCCAGCCACCAACACAGATGGAGGAACTTCATCTTAGTCTTCCTCCCACAGTCATTTGCCATTTTTCTTTTTCCTCTCCTATCATTTAAATGATTTATTAAAACGCCTCATATGTCTCCAGGCTTTCATTTTTTAAATATGGGACAAATATTGAAACAAACATACCAGGCATGTTTCTACAGCTTTAACCAAGCTTTTTGCTGTCAGCTGTGCTTTATGCACTTCAGTTCAACATATGGAATGAAAATGCAGTCTACTACATTCATTTGGTCATTTGAGGAGAATTGAAATAAAGACAGAAACAGATTAGAGGCAGGTAGACAGTACTACAGAATGTATAGTGGAAACACTGGTACATAACTCTGATCAGGGAGAATCAGAGAATCTGAGCTCCTTGGAACCACCAAACCTCTGAGAGAGCATGATTACAGCGAGATAAAGAGGAAAACACAGAGAAGAGGGAGGCGTGGGTGGAATTCATCTTCTGACCAGACAGCAGGTCTTTAACGAGGCCTGAAATATCGCTAGGCGTTTTAATGGGCAGATTTTTCCAGGTCTCAACACTCACAGGGACAACAGTGTATAATGTCAGAGACAAGTGCAGGAGAAAAACATTCTAAACTAAATTTGAAGCATGATGTCATTATCTCTGAGCAATGGCCTCATATCAAAAGAAAAGGTACTTTGATAGATTAAAAGAAAATTGAAAGTCAGAGACTGGGGCCAAATTAATTTTGGGTCATCTGTCATAGTAAAAACTTGAATATTGACTGAAATAGACTGTTTAGTGCGACCAGCCACTGACAGAGTCGTTTGAAGCTGAAATATATCCACAGCAGATGTATTGCTGTTCAGAGAACATGGAACTGGAAACAGAAATGTATACCTCTTGCCTTATTTTATAAAACTATCCAGTTACTGAAGTTTTCACCTGAATATCTATGTGATTAGAACTTTTCAGACCGAATTATGTGTATTAATATCACATATAGCACACATAATATATATTGATTGCTGAGCTTCTCTCACATTTTTCATACAACAGCGACTAATTGTACACAGATATGGATACTCTGTCAGAGTTCTTAATGTTGTTGCAGACAATCATAGAATTCATCCTTTTTCTTAGGGATGTCTAATCGAAACTACACAGTGTTTCTTAGATGCTCTAGTAAGAATTGGTATTTCGCAAAGGCAGAGACATATATTCGCTTGAGCAGTTATTTTCTTTGAAGTAAATGAACTGCATAGGACCCAACAGTACATCACAAAATGGGTCGACCACTACTGTACCCACTTAATATATGGTCTCATATCCTGACAGCAGAGTTTTAAAGTGCTTTAGTCAAATGTGTTTGTGTTGCGTAAAGTTAACCCAGTTTGTTTCGGGAAGACAACAAATTGCATGGCCTTGTGGGATTGCCTCGGTGTGCGCTGTGACTTGTTTGCTTCACCGTTATTCAAACAAATTTGACCTCTTGACTATTTTTGCAGTCCAAGTTTATACGCCTCAAACAGCCAATATACCTACTGTACGAAGGCGTGTGTGGACAGAGTGTGTGTGTGTGTGTGTGTGACTGATCTCAGAAATCACCAGGAACTCTGATTCTTTCCATTGTTTTTCTCCAGTTTCTTCTCTTGATGAAGAGGAGTCATAAAGTGGCACTAAGGGCGAATTTGTGTCTAACACAAACCTCTTGAGTGCTTCAGTAAATGTGACTTTAGTGCACATTGTTAGTGAAATATCTCCCTTACCCTGATCTTCTTTTAAGCAAACATCAGCACAAAGATTATAAATGTCTGTTGGCAAGGATAAATCCATTTTACTATCACTGGTAATATGGAGAGTTTGCTGTTGGACCAACAACACAGAAACAGCATCATATAACTGGCTGAATGTGTGTATCTGTGTGTGTCTGTTCTTAATTGCCTTTTAAAAATCCAGACTGACACCATGTTCATCTAAGTTGTTTAAATGAAATGTCTGACTTGTGTTTGGAAGGCTTGAAACCCACTGTGCAGGAAGGGTTTAGCTGAACAGACTTCAGCTCCAGGAGCTGGCAGTGCGGTTGCCAGGCAACCAGTTGTGTAGTCTCAGACCAGAGCTGCAGTCTCAAAAATATAAACCCACTCTTTTTTAAATTACCAAACGAGTTTCCTCTCTCGCCTCCTCCTCTCGCCAAACTGGCATTCAAGTGTCCCTGTAGCTGTGGACTATTTCATTTGCCTCCATACGGCTTTTTAGCGACGTGAGATCCATAAACAAAATCTGTAATACACTGAAAATGTAAAATCAGTTAATTGGTGTGATTGTCGGCAACAGTAACACCTATGTCTTTTTGCTCTTTATGGCTTTTTGGCACTCAACCCCTCTTTCAATCCCATCACTTACAAACTTCACATTACAACATTTTAAACCGATCACAACACCTTGTACTTTCTCACATTACTTCATCTTTCTTATACTTTTCACAGTTTTCTGTATTCACAGTAACTTTGTGATGTCACCACTGTGTGGCACAAGTCTGTGACGCTACCACGAGTTACCCCTAATACAAAAATAATAAGCTCAAAGATCCACTTACTAGCGTGTTTTACCAGGATTCTGTGGCGCTGTCAAGGCACAAACCTTCATGAACCAGAGCTGCACTGGATAACTTCCAGGGCTTCAGGAAGGAAGCGAGCTGCAAAGCAAAATTCAGTCTTCTTACTTGCAGTGTCTGTTTGAGGCTAATGTGTTTTGTTTATACATACATGCCTTGAATATCTGAAAAGGCTTCTGTTGAGAGGTGGTATTTCTTTTAAATAATGCCATTTTGTAGTCAAATTTAATCCTTCGTGAGGAAATTTGTTGATGGTTAGATGTGATCTCATTTGTTGTCCATGCAATTCCACCTCATTCACATTTTGTATGTGCGTGAGAGAGAGATGAAAGAACTTCCTATTCACTACTGTCAACATATGAACCATTCACAAGTAAATCCTGCCATGTATGTTGGCATTATGACCGTTTTTCAATCACTGTGCCCTCAGGCAACTTTTCAGGCTCATTTATGCGTTGCCTGAGGGAGATGTTTGCATACAGTAACTCTGCTTATAGAGGCAGTCTCTCCTGTGTACTAGCTAGGGTGCCTATTTCCATAGCAACGCAATTTCCAAGAAGGCTAGAGAGGGGCTTTGAACAGACAAGCAGGCTGTTGCACCATCCCCGCCAGCCGTTTGCTTCTATGCCTATCTGTTCAAAGACAAGGAAGACACTTTTATTAATTATAAATGCACTTACACAAGGGCATGACATCTCTAATGTCCGATAGTGCACAGATTACTGCACAGATTTTTTGTTTAAATGCGTAAATAATCAAGTGTTGCTGGTGTGTTAGGTAGGCATTAGTGTATTTAAGGGGGTTATATAGAGAAAACATGTCCATTAAAAATGATTTTGTCTCACATTCAGTGATTAAATCATATTTTTCCAAATTAAATCTGCCAGAAATGTGCGGTAACTGCACATGCTTTGTGTGCAGATTCAGTGGTTTCAAGGTTTCAATATCTGGTTCATATTTTGAAACATGTCAGCAAAGGGTGGATCATCCCTCAAGTATGTACAAAAAATGCCACTTGATTTGCATGAGAAACAAGTGTTTGTAATGCTCACTGTAAGAAATTACTTTTCCCATTCTGCCATTGCTATAAACATGTCAACAAGCTGCAGTATTTTATCTACTGTATTTCAGCTGAAGTGAACTAAGAAGACCCACATGACTCAAAATCTTTGTGCTCTTTTTCTCACGATTAAGAAGGCCATTCTGGGTTATTTTCCTCTCAAACCAGCACAGATGTGGACACAGAGTGGTCAGAGCTCCAGTGGTCAGGGGTGTGGCCGACAGCACAGAGGAGTTTGTTTTAATATGTCCACTTGGAAAATCCACGGGGGAAATATCATGGATTCTGCTGCAGATGTTTCACTGTGTTTGCATGCTTGGAATTGGGGTTGGGCCCTTTGATCTAAATGAAAACGCACCGCAGAGGTTTGCAGCGCGGGATAGTCGAAGCTCTGCTCAGAGAGCAAATCAGAAACCGTTCCCAACTCCGGATTTTCCCAGGTTCCCCTGCAGAGTCTACCTTCTGTGATCAGAGACATGGGAATACCACGGCCCGTCGCCTTGATCCATCTCTCACTTGGCACAGCCTGCAACCATTTGGCATCTTCAGTGGAAACACTCTGAGTCGATGCCAGCAGTGGCAGACCATCAATGCCTGCATACTTCCTCCCACAGAGTTCATTTTTATATCGACTCTGCTCAGTCTACTATTATCAGTCTGTAGTTTCACCACATACAGGATTCTCTTTCACAATCAACCAAACAACAGTAGATTTACTCGAGAAAAAACCAGCAACATCACCCTGATCTTGTTGCCAATGACAAAATAAAATCTAATAATCTATAACCGCAGTGGGCGTCAACTTAGAATGAAACTGCATTAATAATTACAAGGCTTTTAACCAGATTTAGACATATGACACAGATTCTCCCTTAAGATTAATCTAGGTGTAGCTAATTGCTAACCTTGTAGTGTTGCCAAACACAAAACAGAGAGAGTGTGTGTGTATGCATCTAAGTTTAATGTAGTGGTTATGGTAACACTTGATAAATTTTGCATTTATAAGCAGTATAAACATTTAATACACCATTTATAACACACTAAAATGTAGTTGTATGCAGATGTAAGGACATTTAAGTGTTTATTAATGTATTTATCAACAATTATAACATCTCCCATAAAGACACATTTTGTATTATTACCACTGTGTTTTACTATATTGTCTCTCATTGCCTGTTTACACACCAACCTCCACTTATGGGTGCCCACAGGAGTTATAGTTGTTGACAAATACATTTAAAAAAACTTGTCTCTGCTTACAACTGCATTATAGTGTGTTATAACCCATTTATTAAATGTCCATATACTGCTTATAAATACTAAATAAGGAGACTTAAAGTGTTACTATGGTTATTTGACTCCATGCAGATCTTCACTGTTCCCGACTGACCTGAGTGATGCTTGGAGAGACTGGTCTCCCGGCAGGTGACTGCGGCCCATCTGGCTTTGCCCGCAGTGGATGTTCTTAAACTCTATTTGACTGCTCACACACAGCGCTGCCTCCCCTCTGTCTCCACAGGGACGGTCAGAAACTCTCTTTTATTGTTTTAACTTAGGAAACAATTACTTGCAATTACCAGTATACGTATTTTTTCACGGAAGGCAGAAAATGACACTTATGCTATACAAGATCCAGTTGCAATGGCAGCAGCATGAGCATATACTGTAGTATACAATAATGATCAATTTGTTTAACATGGCTTTTGTATCAAACTTGTAAGAATGTAACTAGAGAAGGAAATGAAATATATATGTATATTTCAGGGGGTTTTAAATAATCCGCAAGAACTGTCTGAGCTCTTCCATAAAAGAAAACAGTCAAAACACACAGAAAGAAACTTGTCAACAAAATGGTGTGACTGACAGTACCAAAATCCTTGGACACATATGCAAACAGTAGCGCACAATGTGGCTTTTAAACAAATGTGAAGTCTATTATTGAATAAAGGTGTAGTAGTCTTTATTCCACTGAATGGCTCTATATGCAGCAGAGTTCCCTACAGCACCTTCCTGAGAGTTGGCAGAGTCTAGCAGTTATTCTACTTCACATTTTATGATTACATCATAAAAGTTTAAGTATATTTATTCCTTCGCCCACCGGTAATATTTGACCCTGGTTTAGACATCAGACAATACGGTACCACCGTGACAGTTCATTCCTGATGTCTCCATGTAAAAACACGTGGCCAGGATCAAGGAGGATCATGAGGAACAGCTTCCTCAGGGTGAACTATTCTCAAATGTATTTCACATTTCTGTTATTGAGTGTGGATTTGGCTGTTTTCCAAGGCAGACATTTATGTTAGCAGGTGTAAGACATTTATGAGGCAATAAGTAATAAAGCATTTCAATCCATAACATGCAATTGTTTAAGTCATTTAGGAAATATATGGTTTGGGTGAGGTGAGTCCCAGGCCTTTCCCTGCCAGGCATTTACATCCCAGTCCAAGCAAACAATGTAACTGCAAATGAATGACACTATCATTGCACCATTATTACAGTAAAGCAACATTTATAACAGAAATGGCCTGTGTGCTCCATGTGAAATTGGAAATTGTTTAAAGAGAAAAAGAAACATTTTGCTAAAAAGCAGTTCATGTATTTGTATTTGCAGATCTATGGCGCATGTTGTCGTGTGGAACTGTGGATCTGAAATGTGCTGCTGCAAGTGGACATCAACCACACACAATTTTAATCTTTCATAAAATAAATATGTTTCTTCTCACCATTTCTTCAGTTATTTATTTTTATTTCCCATGTTGACTGTTGTTTCTTTCTTCCTTATTGCTTCCTAATCCTTATATCATCCTGTATTCAGAAAGATGTGTTATATTAACAAAACAAAACAAAAGTCAAAACTAGGATGCAGGAACAATTGTGACAATCTGGAATTAATTTGTACATATAAACTGATAAAATGAAAATCTGCCTTTCATAAAATATAAGATGGTTTCATAAGAATAAAAGGTTTAGTCAACACCACAGTTTTAACACCTCCATCTACAAGTGAAAAGTATAGAATTTATTAATAAAACATGAGTAATCCTGTGCTAGTCATGTTGTATGACATTAAAAAGTTGAATTCTCTATTGTATTTGATTCTTCTTTCTTTTCTCCTTTCTTATCTGTGTTACTTAAAACAAACCTATCTATTTCATGTGGCACAATCCCTCGAGCATCTCTATGATAGCGATGGTGACAGCTTTGATGTTACTAGTCAGGATCAGTGAACGAGATATAGGCTGACAGTTTTGCAATGCAAACCTCACTTTGCTGAAATGGTATAAAATGCTGTGAACCCAGGTATTGTCTTTGTCCCATCTGAGATATCTACAAAGTGTGCAGAGACCTCATAAGCCTTCTTCCTCAATAATCCTCAGACTGATCCAGGTGTCACGCATTGACAAGGTGAAAAAGTTTGATGTTCTTTGCCTTCAGGCAACTTCACATTAGAAATGTCTGCAGGGGGCTTTTCTATAGAGCTTTCTGTACTGTAAGTGTCATGAGATAAAACTGCTGCATGGTAAATGCACCATTCACATCTTTTACACATAAAGCAACAGGATCTGACTTACACTACCCTGAAGCTATTTTCTCATTAAATACTGGCTCCTACCACAGATGCATTAAGTTGTAAATGAGGTAACTGAGCCTTCTTAAATGAAAAGTCCCATCACATTTGCCACAGTAATATTCAGTGGGTTCGGGGGTATGAGCTAGTAGCACCTCGTGCATCATGAAGTGTTGTAAAAACCCCAAACACATGTGGAGGTGAAGCTTTTATCAATTAGATGGAATGTAAATAATTGTTTCGCGGTTAAAATAATTACAAAGCGACTCACTCACTCGGGAAGTTGAAAGCGAAGTCAGGACCTCACAAGCTATTTAAGACACTGCGGGCTATGCCTGCTCAAGCTAAACTCTCCATGAGCCAAGCACTAAGGAGCCAATAAAAACAGCCTCATTTAAGCTGCAGTTACTTGGCACACTGTGCTTTTGGATGAACAGCCTCTACGCCCCGTCAACTTCATGTAGTACTGTGCATGTACAGTGTGCAAGCTGGGCAAAAACCATAGTTAGATGTAAAGTGAAGTCAGTACTTGTTCTTTGAACAGTCAATATAAATTACTGGAGGCCTCGACTCTGTTTAAAGGATTTTGCCAATGCCAATTTCACCACCGTTAAGAATCTATCCAACAACTATGTCACTGGGAATTAAAATACAGAGTCCTACATAGCTAGAAAGTCAATTATTTATTTGCCATGCCGTTATCCAAAGCTTGATGACAAAGGAGGCTCAGCACATAGAAAATGTTGTGTTGCTACAGAAACAAAAGCACTTATTTCTTTTTTTACTTGAACAAATTGCCAGTGTTTTTGTGACATTCATTAACTTCAAGCTCTTTAAACTTGTAGAATAATTTCAAAATCACACAGCCATTATAGAGAAACTCTTTCTGTTTGTGAAAAGTTGACTTGTGTAGGAGATATGTGACTTTTGTACATCACTGATGCTCAAGTCCTGTCCTGCTACTTTAACCTATTCAAGCCAATACCTGGGGGAGACATGCTTTGATGCCTTTTCAGACAAAGAGTGGGTGGATATTTTTTTTTTAATACATTTTGTATTTAAAAGTCTGTAACAGTTCTATACCCGAATGTTTGATCTTATCTGAATCAGACTTCAAAGACATGTTTATTAAGAAAACGTCAGCAGTTGAAAAAAACATGCAGACATCAAAGGTTATTCTTTTACAACATACTGAATATTGAATATGTCTTCATTGGAAAATGGAAGATCACTTCGCAACAAAGGATAGCATCAATTTACTGAAATGATCATCTCTACTGGATAACTACCACAGCTGCGCCACATCACAGACCAAAACATGATGCAATTGTTTCAGTAATTGCAACATGAATTGTAGTAACTGTGGACACAGTTTTCATTTCAATTATATTTCAGCATTTTAAAAAAGTTTCCAGAGAGACATGAGGGGACAAGAAGAGAGTCTTAATATTGAATTCAAAATTCCTACTTCAGGACTGTCACATATATCCCTGTTCTAGCATCATTCGTTTTATTTATTAAGAAATATGTAATTAATTTATTTATTGTGCAGCCTTGATGTTCACAGTATGTCCAGAGATCTAGGGAGAAATTCGGTCCCAGAACATGGTGGATTTTTAGCATTCGTATCATATTCGTATCATTTGCAGACAAGAACAATAGCAAACACTCTCAGAAGTCTCAGTTGCATTTGATGGAAAGAATTTTCACTTAAACAACATCTGTGTCCCTGTTCAAGTCTGCATTTCTAGACCGAAGACATCATAACAGCTCGATAAGGCCTGTCACATTTCAAGACAGCTACAACGTTTGCCAGCCCGGCCCGCTCTGACTGAATGGATTTAACTGATCGCAAAAACACTGAACTTTATAAGGGTCTGTAATAAGTGTGATTAATGTGGGTAGGATACATCATGGCCAAAACCCAATCTGCCAAATAAGGTCACTATCGGCATCGATACCAATCTGGTGTGCTGCGGCGTGGTCGTTTTCTGACTTAACAAGGTAACAAACACTTAATATTTGAGGTTCGGCTTGGCCTTCCAGTAGCCTTTCAGTTTCAGGTAAAAAAAGGGTCTGTACACTGACCTTGGTATGATTTTAAAGTTTGATACCATAGTACAACTTCTACACACCTTCTGTACTTTAACAGAAGCAATAAACTAGTAAAAAATAGAATACCTTCTACACAAATGTGCAGACAAGATATTAGACCTAAAAAAATACAAACATGAATGAAAAGGGTCAGGTAAATGAGTTTACACCACACACTCCTCACAGCCTTCAAATAATCGTGGCTGAAGATACAGTATGTATCAACACCTGCAATGTCTGTAAACTCAACTCCCCTGATAACCGCTTAGAGGAACACAGCTGGTGATCAAAGTCAAGCGCACCTCTTAGGACCAGACTGGGCATTTGAGGATAAAAATGCGACCACAGAACATAAACTGAATTGGGGAAAATGTATGCAGGCAAGGAACAGAGGAAGTGGTGGTAGTACTGAGTTTGAACATGTAAAAACTAGAAAGAGGCTGAGTTTAAGAGATTGGCAGGAGAGACAAACACTTGGCATCTAATGTTGTCTTTGGTCTCCCTTTAAAGTACATGTTGCCCACCATCATGTTTCAGAAATGGTGGTATGTTCAAACATTGTTCTTTCTTCCTTAAAAGGAGACTGGCTGGTCTATGCTTATAAGGTCATGTGATGGGAGCGTTTGTTTTAGCTTCACTCAGGACTTAATTTGAAATACTTGTCCACATTGTTAGCAGGGAGAGGAAACACTGAAAGGGTTAGGGTTAGGGACTTATTCAGAGCTCTCCTTTGGTGTGTGTCTCATTAAATAAAACAGAATATTGAAGGACTACCTTTAGTTTCAAGTTTGTGCAGTGACCTCGACTGATTTGAGACAAACATTTGTTTCAGATTAGGGCTGCGCTGATGCTATCAGTGCTGAATGCGCTGATGTTGGGTGTTCACCGGTACCTCGTATAATTTGTTGTGTTGAGATTTTCCAGAAGGTGAATGACTGGAAAGTCTGCATTAAAGAAGACGTCCTGTGTCATCAGCCAAGGCTGGTTTCCTAAATTTGTACACCTTCGCTACCAGAGCGTAAACTGACCCCGTCCGTTGTGTTTTTTTCCCAGTGACCACATCAGTCGGATAGATTTTTAAGAACTGGCACAGCAGTGCCTCGACATGAATGGGACATTTAGAGAACTGCTGACTGGGACCTGTGTTGCGCCTCACATGTGGTCTGTGACCCTCATTTCAAACAGTGTCGAAAAAAGAAAACAGGATGCGTTCTTTTGACTCAACCATTTGACTCGGCCCATTTATGCGTGTGACTAAAAGTGAGGCAATGGGGCAAGTCCGGGCTTGTAGAAAAGAAAATAATTCATTGATGGTCAGAGTTCCTGTGCTGCTGCACTTGAGCCATGATATAACTTTAAACCAAAACCTTTCTCACAATCCTGTATATATATTTAACTCTTGCTGTGAAACCAACATTCTTGAAGACAAAGGGGTCTTTAGTGAATTTCACAACAAGATACTGCAATTAGAAACACTTATTATAATAATATTTATATGCCAAATATTTCTCAACAAAGTTTTAACTTCAGGGCATTTTGTCACTGAGAACTTTGTAGATAACAGCAAAGATTAGTTCTATGAATCTCTTTTATGCCTTGTAATATCTGTTTAAGAAACACATGCTTGAATAAAAGTTGAAAATACTATGGTATTGTGCATATTTTTCAGAGATCATACATGCTTGCATGTGAGGGCAATGCAGCTCAAGATATTTGTACGCATCTCTAAAATAACACAACCTGGAAGGGTTTAGTTTACTTATGGTCAGATGTCACCCCTTCACCCCCAGAAAGAAACATAAAGTGGCATTAGAAACCATCAATCTCTGTCTGGTGTGTGACAGAGAGCCCTTGTGTTTAGTTAATACTCAGATGTAAAAGCTCTCCCTCTCTAAGGATCATGTCCTAACTAGCTGAGTAAAGGAGGCAGTCACTGTGGCCACCTTAAAAAGACGTGGCAGAATTTGTACACAACATGAAACTAATGGTTTTATTTTTGTGAACTAACTCTATAAATTAAATTAAAAAACTTGTTAGATTCAATTATATTTTCGTGGCTAAATATGAGCAACCACAGACTCTATGTTTTATGTTTGTGATCAATGTCTCAGGGTTCGTCTGGTCCATTTGCCCCACACTCTCCACTGTAATTGTACCTTATATGATGTGACAAATAAACTTGATTGATTCATTAATGTGTGCCACACTCATTTTAGCCATTTTAGAGAGGTTTGGCACACAAAAAGATGCCTAGGTACACTGCTTAATAATTACCCTGTAAAACCTTAGTACTTGTTCATCAACCTGTAATTTGGTACACTTATGGACAAGAAATGTGGGAACCTGAAAATCTAAAATTTAAACAGTTAAAAAAAGGGTATTCAATGTCATAGACTTTCATGGAGATTAATAAATTCAGCAATTAAATAGAGGGGTTAAGAGGGAGAGTGATGAAAAAGTTAAACTTTTAAACTAAAATTCAGCTCTCCTTTGTATGTTTGACGTGCAAGATTCAAGCTTCTTTCATTAACCTCTAAAACGTCCTTGTTTTGAATATAATCACCTAATCAGTCAGTACTGTTATCATTTCTATAGCAGCTATAACACAGCAGGTAGCACACAACACAATTATATGCTTTATGCAGAGAATGAATCATTCTTCCCACCATTTAATCCACATCAATGTGACTCATTTTACAGTGAAACATATGATAGAATATAATTCAAACACATATTAAATGTCCAACATATAAAACTAAATAGTCTCTGTGTGTATTTTTGGTTTTCAGAAGAAAAAAGGAAAACACTAATCAGCTCCATGTACGTCATGAAGTGTCAGGGAGAGTCCGCTTGGATATCTGTCAGTGTCAGAGGAGTGTTGGGAACCAGCCACTGGGAGCTCAGTGTGAATGACTACCCACAGACCCCTGGGAGATCATGTGACCTTTACCGCCTGGGGTCATATGGAGCATGCATGTGTCACCTATGTCCCCAAAACATCTTACCTGCCATGACATCTCCAACTTTATATGCATTAATTTCTGGGATACAAACTCTGTGTATTTTGCAGGTATTAAAGTGTGCAATTCTAAAGGACTCAGTGAGGGAAAAAAAACATAAATCCAGGCTGATAAAAACAGTGTGTTTGAACATTTTAGCTTTTAGATATGTGGATAGCTGTATAGGCTTTTTTTCAGAGAAGAAATTTTGACTTATCAGGCAAATCAAAGGTGTGACTAATAACATTAATGATGCCTTCATCCCCAGGAAGCCATGTGAATGAGCCAGCATCCACATAGCTCGAGCTCTGGAAGTGGCACATCTAAATGAAAAGCAGCCATAATCATGTTATTAATTACACCTGTGCTTTTTCTGCTGTGGCTTTTTCATAGTTAATTCTGACAATTTCACCTTAATTACCACGTGTGAAGCTTTCCACTTTCATTTCAGTGATTCTTAACCATGACCAAACCCCTCAACCTGCCTTTTTCTTGCAATATAACCATTAGCTGAACCTTTTCATGTGATCTAAATCAAGTGAAAAACAACATTTCTTTAATTCCCTAGAATGTTGTTTAATACTTTTATTTTTGCCCTTCAGAATATTAAAATTGCATACCAGAGACTACAAAAAGAGAGAGCTGCCTTCCTCTTACTTTGAATTCATCATTAGAGACCCACAAAGTATTCCTCCCGGGTTAGCAAAACACACTGCCAATTAACTGGATGACACAGGAATCAGTGACTTTTGACCTTGCTTTCTATTAAGGGTGCATTTGCCTTATGGCCGCTGGCGGGGTTGGATGTTTGTGAGTAATGGCGTCAGCTGTGAGAGGCTTGTCAGAGCTCATCAGTCCTGGGCCCTCGGTATATCCACAACCCTGCTACCACGTTAAGTGTGTGTATTGTAGGAGATATGCTATGACATGAATGTAGCTCACAGAGTATCACTGGCCCAGATGTGCTCGGGGACAGAGTAATGAGCTCAGTCTGATGACATTTGCAAAGTGATTTGAAACTGACATGATACAATCGAGGCAGAGGAGGTGACAACTGGCCGAATTCAAATATGATTCACACCTGATGACTGGTTTTGAAAATCGTTGATGGTTGCTACAGAATCTAAATGTTGAACTTTCCAGTAGTTTTAGTCCTATCAGGTTGAGTACTCTACTTGGCCTGTGGTTTCTCAGTTTGGTAAAATTGTTGTATATACCATACACTTATGTATTTGATTCATGGCAGGATGTTTAACGCATAGTGTATTATAGAGTTCAGAGTAAATGTAAAAACCTTTCATCTTGGTGTGGTAATGTGGAGTGGTTAAACGTTAGACGTAATGAGGAGATGAAGGCTGAAATGGGAGACATCTGTCAAATGATTCAACCTACAGTATATTTAACATGGAGCTCTCCTCTGCTGGGCTGCTTTGTAAATGATTTCCTGACCCATGATTAATACTACACTAAAGTCGAGGACCTTACATTCCCAGCAACAACAGCCGGTTTTCCGAAAACCACAACTGGAGCACCCTATAATTATCAAAACATAACATGCACCCGTCAATTTGGCCTTTCCATCCATATACCGTGAACCAATTAGGGATGCTGGAGATGTCATTTGGATGGGGCTGCCATATTTTCCCCATCAGTCAGTGCTCAAAGATCCGGCACAGTTATAAATGACCTCAAGTTGCGATCGATTCCCAGACTGCATGTTGAAATTTATAGTGAGCTGCCAGTTACAGGAGATGTGAGGGCTCTGCAAGGGCTGTAGTGAATCTTCCAAGATTTCCTCTTGTAGATACAACATTGTGACTTGAAGGAAAATAGGACAGGGCTGTAACACTTCCTTTTCTGGATCACATCTCCTGTTTTTATGCAGCATAGGTGATGAGGTTTCAGACTGTTATTTTGAGTGTGTTTGCAGGATTACTTTGACATTTTCAAATGTAGTTGTTCATCTTTTTCACCAGATATCTGTCACACTTGGGGAAAGAAAAGCTTCCATATCTGTGCTTTATTGTTCCTACAATGGCATCATTAACATTCAACATACAGGCACAGCTAACTATGCACTTGCAGCAAGGTGTGACCCATGCTTTTATCGGGGGCATGCTAACAGCATTTGCAAGCCACTTCAGGGAGAATAGATACAAAAACAAAAATATCCCTTGACTGTTAGGTGAGTTAGAATCAAAAGTCAGCTTGAAGGTATGTTGAGATTAATATATTTGAAGGTAGTGCATATGCACACACAACATTGTAGTCTAGGAAGAGTTTGCAGTGATGGAAAAAACTGCAACACCAGTGTTGTGGCTGCCTTCGGCTAAAGTGCTGGTGGCTGAGATTTGAGTCAGGGCGAGAGCGTTTTTAAGCCCTCGGGAACAGACAAATGTGACAGATGGAGTTTATTTTCAATATTCTGCAAAACAAGCTGAAAGACAGCAAGTGAGCAAACATTCAAACTTGAATGTGAAGGGGAATGCCATCCTTACGTTCCTAACCCTACAAAGTCCGTTATGGTAACATTATGTAATATAATTCTGTTGTAGACAGAATGAATGGAGGGCTTAAAGGAATAACTCCACATTTTGGGGAATACAGTTATTCATTTTGCTTCTGAGAGTCAGATGAGAACATGAATTTCACTCCCCAGTCTGTATGCTGAATACAAACACTCCTTATACTAAGCTAGGCTAACCGCTGGCTGTAATTTCCAATTGAAGACGGACAGCAATGAGCGTGGTATCAATCTTTTCATCTCACTCTCGGCAAGAAAGTGAATAAGCTTATTCTCAAATCTCAAATCCTATCTTTAAATTAACAATCTAATTAACTAACAAAATATAACTGTCACACTCTATATGCTATATATATGCTATTTTTCAAGGAGTTCTCAAGCACACAGTGCACAGGTAGGAGAAGAGGCGCAAACAGGTCAAAGGCTCATTCAAATGAGACAGCGGGAAGCAAGTGGTTGGTATTTTGGTCAATCTGATGCCTACCTGATGATTTTGTCAACAAGAGCAAACAAAAATACTTATAGCAACAATATAGCAATAAAACAATAATAAAGACCAAAGAAGGACAAGAAACCATATAAGATTAAAAACGATGCAACCTCCACACTGTCCACTGGCTGAAAAATGTCAGGGACAAATCTTACATCTGTGACGCACCGCACTGAGTTTTCATTTATTATTTTGTATTTCTGTATGTGTATAGAAGTGCAGGAGGCTCCATCTTTTGAGCTATTCGGATATATAGAGGAAAGGTCAAAACTGTAATGTATTAGAACTGAGATTTAACTGAACGAGTCTCTGTAGGAGGATATGTTGGAGCTGAGCCTGTTGTCGAGATGATTCATGTGTAGAGGCGGCAGAAACGAAAGAGACTGTCATTGTGGCTCAGCCTTTGGTCAGAGCAAGTGTCAAATTCTAAAAGCATAAAAAGACTTAAGTCAGTGAGATTCTCTGCTTTTTTCGTTATTTGGTAAAATCTCTGTTGCTTAGTAACCACTGGTTTAGTGTCTGCACTACCTTGTGAAATGTACTGCACAGTGACAGTGGATTTCATGTTAGAAAAGTTTCAGTTTCTGCTCTTTCTTTTGTCCATATGGCCCACAGTGGCTGTTAACACTCATTACTCACAGGTTTAATTTGTTTGAGCAAAACGTTCGGTACAGGTTAAGAGTTTGTTTTTCCTCAGAGACAAAATTAATTGAAATTGTTGCTTCTTGCGTTAAGTAGAGACACTTAAATTGCATGATGATGCTGCGGTCTAGCCTGACTGAGGCTGCTTTGGTTTCACAGCGAAGGAGGCAATGAGCAGAGGGGCATGTGGGTGAAGGGTGAAAGCGACAAGTGCTGGATTGTAGTTGCACACATCCACACTCACGCATATACAAACACACTAAGAGGCAGACCAACTGCCCATGCTGTGTCACATCTTGTGCCAGTGCAGTGAGGTTTCCTCTGCAAAGAAACGCTGCACCAACTAAAGCAGGCAGTCTGTTTAATATTACAAAAACCACACTGGGAGCCGGCGGGTTTATGCAGTAGCATCTGGCGTCACCGCAGATGCCTGCCAGGGCGCACATTAGATCAGAATAATTGGCCAGGACAGCAGCGTGAGATGGACAAATGAGAGCCTCCTCCTGGGTGACCTGATGGCCGAGGATAGAATAAATAACACTGCTCAGTATCTGATAAGGGGCTTGTAAAATAAAGAAAAAAATGATAGAAGTAATAGAAAATAGAAGGCTTCAGGGAGAAATGCTTACTATTATGGTTACAAATATGGCAAGTGATCTAAATCATTCTCTCTAATACAGTGTCTAAGCCCATAGATAACTGTGTATAGATGTGAACCAACTTCTTCACCAACACACTGAAGATGAAAAAAAACAACTAACTAAAGGTTTCCTTTAATTAACATTTCCTGATGGTTTCACTTACTGATTGTGATTAATGACTGTTTACGTATATGCAATTGGGCAAATCAGAATCATCTTTTCCCTATAGGGTCACACAAGGGGGCCACTTGTGTACCCCTTTGGTGTGACTTTGGTACAAAAGTAAGGTATTGAAGAGTCCCATCAGGACAAATCTGGATAATTAAGTGGGATGCGCCAACTTGGAAACATCATTCATTTTTTTCACATTTCTATGCAGATGATACCATGTTAAAAGTTCACTTGACAGAGAACCTCTAGGCTGACTTTATTTACCAATGGTCTTTGAGGTTTTAGCATATTGGAAACTACAAATAGTATCCTTTCCAAATGTCAACATAATTTCTGCTAGTGACGTCTTTAAACACATGTCCAGAATTGGGTATCTTTGCTTTGGGACTCTGGTAAATGCAACAATTTGGAAATGCTTTTGCTATTGTTTGTTATTGTTTTACATCATATTCTCTATCTTCTCTCTTGAGTTTGTTCACTGTTCACCAGTCTCAAGTACTGTACCTCCAATTAGAAATGGAAGAATTTATTTTTGATGTTCAGTACAATGAAATACACAAACAGTTATTGCAAAAGTAAAGATAAATAACTTTGGCATACAGAAAATGAAAAACACCCATGGCACAATGGCTATGTAAAATTAGTAACAATGAAAACTGGAGGATAATACTACTGTACAGTGACACGTGTAGCAAACAAGACGTTTTGGACCTAAATTTCCCTTTAATTAAACAAATAAATATTTAATACGAACAATCTCAAATGTAGCAAGAATTGCTTGACGCTAGGCATTCCTGAAGCAAGCAGATTTGACATTGTTGAGATGGATTGAATGAAGAGTTGTAATGAATAACAACCAACTGATTCTGCATGTGCAACTTTCATCTTCTCCTTGAGAATCTTTGGTAGAAAAAGCAGGGTAGTACAGAAAATAACTGTAAATGAAATATTTACAAATAACACAGTCTCATTAGCAAGGCATTTCAGCAATGCCACGGCTGTGTTTCACCATAGATTAAATCTGTGGTGAAACAAGAGGGGAGCAAAGTAAAACTGCTCATGAAAAGGCACCTTTCTATGCCTTGATGGTAATAATAGAGGGGTGAGGGGGTAAGGCAGCTGGAGCCAGCTTACATATAGAAATAAAGTACTTGAACAAAGAAGCTCCCATTTTCCATGACAGTATCAGCCCACGCTGACTGAACTTTAAAAAAGACCTCAAGAAGAGGCAAAAATACCTCAATGTTCTTATCTCTGAGGAGCTAAAGAATATAGTCTTCAGAGCACACAGGTGATAGTCCAGATCGGCTCCAGCGACTTTATGTCTCTCTAAAACGCACTCAGAGCACACTATTGGTATTCCACAGCAGGCAAATCCATTCAGGAGATTTACTAGATTCCAGTCTGTTCTCCTTAATCCAATTAGCAAAAGGACAACAGGAAAAAGGGAGAATCTTGTTAGCTTCCAGTGGAAGTGGATGAGATACAGAACATTGCAACAGCGACAGAGGTTCATTTCTAACGTCCTGTGTGATTCCAGTGGCAACTATTACACATGTCTGAGGTCAGTCCCAGTCATCTTTACACACACAGGCACACTCCTCATGGTGCTCCAAGGGCACATCAGTCATGGACTTCTGCAGGCCTCTGCCCCCGCTTCTGTGTTTCAACAGCAAAACCTGCCAAAAAGGAGGATGCTGTAGTTAACAGCTGGCCGTCAAGTGGGTTATTCAGTAATGAAACCAGTTTGTTTGGTTTTTAACATGTTCCAAGGTTTTCACTGACTTTTCTGGTCCAGTACAAAAAAAATGTATGTCTAAAGAGTTATGATAATGCTAGTCTCATAATCTCATCAGAAGCTTACAGGGAAGCTTACATTTCTGGTTTTCGTATGTATGTAAATGTATGCAGCTGACAAAGAAATTAAATTACTATAGTATTTTGCACTGTTGCCCAATTCAAATATTGCTTTTCTTTCATGAATAGTTATCCTGTATATAAAGTTGATAATTTGGTTGGTGCAAGGGTGAATATTAAACAATACAGAGGGATAAACCAACATTGCTAATCCTAGTCTTTGCTGCCAGAGGGGAAAAAAGTTCTAGATTCCTTGAACATTGTAAACTGCAACATCCTCATGTTTCTTTATTTTGGCAATATCTTATTAAACTGTGCTGTGATTTTGTCCTGGGTTTCATAAGATCCGTCTATAACACTTGGTGATGCTACATAGTTTCTTTGATTGGATAATCTACTATTGGTTTTCTGGTTGAGTTTCTGTGGGCTTCACTTTTCTCTGTTTTGCAGACTGCTCAATTCATATACCCCCAAATCAAATTTGTTTCAGACCTTATGTCAGTTGGAAATATAGTTTAGTAAAATTCTTAATCAGTCATTTCATAAGGTGACCTCTGAAATGTTTGATTCTGAACTGGCATTAATAAAAAAATTCAAATACTGTAGATAAATGTCTCAAAATGATAAACAGATTGCATGTTCCATGTTGATATTCACCTCATGGTATTTCTTTGTGGCCCTGGCGGGAACACACTGGCAGTCGTAGCAGCGGTGAGAGCAGCAGGCACAGTTTCCGCCGCAGCGTTTCACCAGGAGGCAGCTTGGCCAGAAAATGGCATCTGTCCTCTTCAGCTCCTCACGCAAGGATACAGAGAAGTTGCGTGGAGTGCAGCTGTACAGTCGCACCTCCTCCCTCAACAGATTGAGATCAGCTCCTCCTCAAAGACCCAGAGAAGACATGATCAAAATCACTTCCTGTCAAAACTCACATTTTCTATGACGCAAATAACCCTGTTAGGTAGATTGAGCTAATATTCAATGTCACTTCTAATATGACAAGTTTTACAATTTTTATTTTTTTATGATTATGAGTGACTCTTGCATCTACCACAATTGTAAACGATCATATTGTAATCTTAACTTTTGTAGAGGTTAAGGTTTATGTACACGTTAAAAATGTCCTACCTCTGGCTTTCTTATTATGGATGAAGGATTTCCCCAGCACATGCCATGTAGGTTTGTACAGCTCCTCCATATCCACCTGCCATCGCTCTGGTTCCAGATACTTCATGACCTCCTCCACGGTGGTCAGCCCCGCCACAGCCTCTGACAGCTCCTCAATACCCTGCAGGGATGGAGGGAGAACTGCAGGGACTCCAGGTTCTGATACACTCTGCAGGAAAACCAGCAGATGAGACGGAGAGAGACGAAAAAGAAAGGTAATTTATTCAGTAATTCATCGATAAAGTTACAACAGGAAAATGTATTAGATGTGGACTTTTCATTGACCTGTACACTGAAGATCAAGTACCAATAAAATATCTATTGCTTCCCATTGGTACTTAAATGTAGGTACAAGACAAGACCAAGGGGAACAAGGGAGTAACAATTTGGCATTTTAGAGGAAATGAGAAATAAATTATACTTAAACTTACTTCAGTTTTGTTTTTCAGTACTGTACCCCGAAGGCAACCAGTATTTACAAAAAATAATTTATTTCTCCTTTCCTCTAAAATGCCTAATTGTTGCTCCCTTGTTCCCCATAGTCTTACTATCTTTCACTGTGCCTACATTTAAGTACCAGCATAAAAACGGTAAACATTTTATTAGAACCTGATTCATACAACAAACTGACCCTGCAAATCTGGGCTGTATTATAAAGTGTTACCAAAAAAGAGCAGTATACTGCTTGTGTGCCGATCATACAGTGCTTGTGTGATAGGCACATACTGTAGCTTCCACACCCAAACTGCCTCATTGCAACAACTGCCTCAGGATACAGAGCAGCCACTTTTTGTGACATTTAAGAGCTTGTAAGCTTGCTCTAGGTTACGCATACTAAAACAGGAAAATTACACAGAAGGAACAACTTTGTCAGCAGTGACAAGATGTGTTTTATTTCTACAACGTGAAAAACTGTTGAGGTATAAAAAGAAGGGGAGTTTGACTCTGCAATGGTACATTTTATGTCATGGTAAAAAAAAAAAAAAGAGTTTAAATTGGGTTCAGGCTCATTAAATGCTACAGTGGTTTGGACTTCAGCTGAGTTAAACAGAACCCATTACAGTCCAGGACAGCTGGGGGCTAATTTAAGCTCTATATGTTAGACCTGGTAATGTGTGGAGGAGTTGTGACTGGAGCTACTAAAGATTACAGACAGACTGATGTTTGGCAAAGCATTCCCACACTAGCCAATGCATTGGATATACACTTTGCCATATATAAACCTATTCCATTTCCTATTCCAATTTTTATTGGCAAAAGATTTGCAACATTAAAAAATGACAGTAACAAAAACAACCTTTTTGGGAAATTATTTTGTAGATTATTGGCACATGTTTTTTTTCCCATCAAATTGGCAGTTTATGTACCATTTCTCCCCAAAAATGTTATTTTCTGATATTTCCAAAAAATATGTGTTGGTAGATGGCACCAATTCACAGACAATCATTATCTGAGATTTCAACATTAAGCTCTTTTACATATTTATCTTAGAGGGCTTATCACTAATGTTCAATCCTTGATATGAGACAAATGGATATTTTAATCAAATATTCCACCTGGCAGCTCAGTTTTCAACTGCAGCCAACACTGTGGGAATGTTGGATCTGTACCTGCCTCAGCTACAGTCTGTTATCCTGCACATAAGGACGGGAATTCACTTTTAATCCCTGGCTATATCTGAAATTGTTCCATGCACTGAAGTTGAGAGGCAAATGTGAATTAATGGCATAATTTTTTAAGTTGTCAAATATGATCACATCTTCCGTCACCTCCTCTGCCAACTTTGCATAACAACATTTGTCCCTTTAGCTCCCGTAGGCAGCAGTATTATTTGTTTCAAGCTCCCAGCCCTCCAGGCTACAGCGTGCAGTCACAGAGAAGATTGATACCTGGGGTGTCGGCCTTCCCACGAGAGAAGAGGCTAATCTGTTAAACCTTTCAGTCCTGTGATGCTGCGTTTGTCCAACATGTCAGCTCGCTGGTCTCTCTAATCTTATGTGACTGACAGGTAGAAGGCAACATTGTGACACTTAGAAAAAAACGCAGCTTGTGGAACATTGAAGACATCGGCTGCTGGCAGCTGGGTCTTTAAGCTTTTGGAGAGGCAGAAATGTTTGAAAAGAAAAAAATGATTCCAGGAATCTGTATCTTCCCTTTGATGACTTATAGGAGTGAATTAGAAAGGAATCCAGTGAGAAATGGGGGTTGGAAGAGGAGAAGTTTTCCTTTCGTCAGAGGCCAAGGCACTTACATTACAAGGATTTGTGGTTTGATTTTTATTTACTACTTACAACTTATGCTAAAAACGTCAGTATTCGTGGCACTTTAAAACCACCTGGACAAAAGTTATCCACCAAGTGGCTTATATAATTTTATTTCACAAGAATACAGATATCAACCGCCAGTAGAGCCAGCTGATATTTAAGATGGATATAGTCGTTTTTCAAGCTCGACTAGACGCGAGGGTCAGGCAATGAATCACTAAAACAGATCAGTCGGTGTATTGGCATTTTTACACTGAATAATAGGAGCAACACATGAAACACCCATAAGATTTAGTGACTGTGTAAGTCCACCCGATATACTCAAAATCCAAGTCCCTTTGGCGTAGACTTTAAAATAAGATGCCAGTGGTTTGACATGGCTGCACCACAGGCTACAAAAATACAGCTGATGCGCAGCTGTGCTCATGCCTCAGATTTGACTCATTCTAATGAGGCTGCCTTCATAACCACTGAACATATCTTGGTTTATTTGACACCTACTGAGATAAACAGACACAAATGTGAAAGGATTTTTTGTGGAGAGAGGACTGGCCATATAGCGTCATCGAAGAGTAAGTGAGAGTAAATTGAGCAGTCGTTTCTCTGAGCTGTATTTCCAGACAGCAGAGGAAAGATGTGATTCTTATTAGTTGAGCCTTGGCAGTGGCTAACAGCGTGCACTGGAAGCCATTAACAGCTTGTGAATGTCGACGGTGCAACACTCCCCCAATTAGCGGCTCTCTGCAAGCTCAGCTTCAGATAGAGAAGCCAAGCAATTCTTCAGAGACACATCAAGATGGTGTGAATAAAGCTATAAGTAGCAGATGAGAGCTCCCATTTAAGACATTCTCGAAAAAAAGTACTTAAATGGACCACCAACTTCTAGCTGGCATCAATTCAGAGCAGTGTCCATGTGTCCACACATAAGGACTAGATGCATGAACACATACAGTATTGGATGGAATAACGTTAGAACAATCATGATGAACTAGAGGACAAGCAAACAAGGCCTTTGAGTTAGGCTCAGTGGAGACCCAAATTATTTGCTGTAAAATAATCTTTGATTTGACATATTAAGAGCTATGATGAATGGCTTTTAAAACATAAGACTTTTTGGTAGTAAACATAAAAAAGCTGTTTTTAATCAACATAACTCAATTGTTGCCATTTTTGTGATGATAAGAGTTTAAAGAATACATAAAAGGAAAGGATTGAAACTGTGTTCGTGGAGTGACATTTAACAAAGCCTTGGAATAGACAGGATGTTGAGATGACAGATGTAACTTTGCCACTGAGGCTCCAGGTCTGTCCAGGTCCTGTTGCAGGTATTTTCTTTGTGTCTAGGTGTCTGAAAGTTATTTACCAAAGGCACAAGCTTGTTCCTAAAAGCTGACACTGACAAGGTACACAGTGAAAAGAAAGTCCTGAATCCAATAGTCCCCTACATAAATAAAGGCTGTGATAGTGTAGCAGTGTTGCAAAGGGGGAAATTATGTTGTTATGAAATAGGCCTTTTGTATAAGAAGTCTTGCAGTATGTAACAAGAAAACGAGGTTAAGTACATTTAGAGATTACACTCCTTATGTCTACATGATCAGAAAAATTCAGGATTCTGATGATGTTTTGAACGATCTAGGACTAAATTAGAACATTTTCTTCCATAATTCTGCACAAAACTGGATGTGAACTATATCTGATGTGATACTAATAAAACTACAACTGAACAACTTGCTGTTGGGAAATCAGACTAAAGGTATTAAACTCAAACCTACTTTGGCATATTATGTTCTTCATTATGTTCCTGTTAGTTGCAGTTAATGTGAATCTTTTATGAAAAAATAGCTGAGCCAGCAGACCAAGGCAGGCTTAAAGTAGAAATCAGAGACTCAATGAAGGTAATATGTTTGAAACAATGTTCCAAAATATGTGCAATTGTGAACATAACAATATAAGCAGTTACATAACATGCACAGACAGGCAGCAGTAGTATATTTAACAAAATTGCAATGTCCAACTCTGTTGAAATAATTGAGTGTTTTGAAAAGAGCACTTGCTTTTTAAATGCTAAAAGCTGAACGTGTTTTTATTCTTCTAGATGACCGAAGACAGAGTCAAACTGTGAAAGCTTGTAACGTCGCCCCCCCTATCGCTGCCAAACTCTGAACCCCCTACCCCTCAAGAAATAACCTTGTTTTCAAGCTGTGATTGCCTCATTTCCAGCTCTCTTTGTTCTTACGCAGCACAACCACAGGATCTTATATCTGGTAACTAAAATGACAGGTTCAGCTAACTATGTTGAGATGAAAATTCTGAAATAGCATCTTGGGAGAGCTCTGGAAAACAATACCTTCTCTTTTACATGGAGTTGCAAACCACTTCCTTGCACAAGAGAGCTTTGAGTAAGCAACAAGGTCTGTTGTGCGTGAAAAAAGTGTTATTTTCTCTCACTATACGCCACACACTGCAATTGAGGTTGGTGTAAAAACAGACCTCAATTTCATCATGCCAACGTTAAGCCTCCTGCATGGCTTTGCTAGTCATTACCATCTGCTTTAACTAGGATTCATATTCCTTACTTCTTCTGTCATATCTCCCTCTATTCAAGTCTGAGTGTGTAAAACTCTCTTCACGCCATTAAAATAAACAGAGCTGGTATGGCGATCTTCGTGCCTTGGTAGCAGTTGGGTTTAATTGTGAGACTGGGACCTCACAGAGACAATGATGTATGTTTTGTTTACTCCTTTAACCCACCACTCAACACCCCTCATGCTCAATTCAACAGACTCCTTCTCTTCTATGATTTAGCAGCCTCTTTGCCTCGCCCCTTTCACTTTTCCTAAAATCTCTTCCTGTGAATTACAGACCGGGTCTTATTTTTTTCCCCCATTCCATTCCATGGAAGTGGTGGGGAGAAATTATTGCTTGCTTAAATATAAACTAAAGTGCTGGCCCCTGCGTGGCACGAGGTTCCAGTAGCTGCTGGTTGACCACAGAGGAAACAGAGTGCTGCTGTTCTAGCGTGCTGCTCCTCTGTCAGAGGAAAGTTCAAAGGGAAGCCAGACTGAACGTGCAGAGGCCAAAGCTTCCTTTTCCCCCCTCATGGTTTCCGCACCTTCTACATGAAAGACAAACCCGGTCTCATGTTCCATCATATAGTTAGTGGCAGACATTTGAACACCACAATAGTTTCATTCTACTGCAAAATAATTAAATTTGACTTTTAAATTCCAAAACATCCACAGTTTTGTGGGATGTTCAAGTAAAATAATTTCAGAAAATGTCGTGTTTTTTAAAGTTATAACTTACAGCATAAAATGACATAATGTAGTCGTAGTGTAGTGAGTATGAATAACTTTTAAATACTAAAATCTGACAAACAGTATTTAAACAACATTTAACTTTTTTTTCTTAAATGAAGAAATTAGTTTTGTAGAAAAACAAGTTTAAAGTAGGGCATGAGAAAAGTATTGTTTTTGCTATCGTTTGGCACCTGGAAGTTGCCCGATGTTTCCAATTTATCCACCTAATATTGTCGTTCTGTTTCTCCATAGTCTGATTTTATCATTGTCATTCTATTCTGTCTATCCGGAGACTATGAAATCCATTGCATGTCTGTCCATCCTGGAAGAAAGTTCCCTCCTTTATTGCTCTCAATAAGATGTCTTCCTTTATCTTTCATGTTAAAGTTTTGCTGGGGGAAGTTTTTATCCAAATCGAGGGTCTCAGGATAGAGGGTGTTGTATGTTGTTCTAATTATAAAGCCTTTTGAAGCTAATTTGTGATTATGGGCTTACTTGGCTTGATGGTACTGAAACTAGGTAGGTATTGTATCAAGAAATTCTAAATGATATCCAACCTAATAATTAGGATGATTAATGTGTAAAGTGTCAAAACAATACCAAGGAATGTACAAGTACCCTTTGAAGACTTTACTATAGCACAGACTGCTGCTCAAGTAAAAAGAACACCAGCGGAAATTGATCATTAGAGGACACTTGCCTCCACTTCAGGGATTTTGGAATCGAGTAACTCCTTGTAATAGTGTCTTATTGGATTAATCCATCTCCATTAGATAAAGCAAGGCCTTGCTTGTGGCTCTAACATCACCATTTACTACAGTCTATGGAGGCTAGATATACAGCACGGTACAATTTGAAACAACTCATTCCTAACATGAAGACAATCATTCCTGGAGACTGACTGAACAACCTTCTTCTCAGTAACTTAATGGTCTGCAATAATTCAGCTAAATGTATTGACTCTACCTTGGGGAGCTAGTATATGTGATGAATGACTTTTCATTCTTATCATATCTGCATTTTGAGAAATACAGCTTTGATTCTCAGCACGACAGTATGTTTAAGCATATCAAAGAGTTAGTGGTGCTATCAACAATGGTGTTTTGGGTTTTAAGGGTGAAGAAAGAATGCAATGATTAGGTGTATGGGGGAAAAAAGGACAAAAAAGCTTTTGTTACAAAGAGAATACAAAGTGCCATCAGTGACCTCAGTTGACTATTTGTGGTTGTCAGATTTCACAGCACCGCAGGCCATTAGGGATTAATGAGGAGCGGAGATGTTTACTTAAAGCAAGTGAACAGAACTAAAACATGACAGGTTAAAACATGGTAGTTGTCTCTTCTGTTTATCTCTGGGCTTTTGTCAGTGAAGGGAGCAGTGTGTGTGGTCTAAAGACAGTGACAGGAAAAAAGCAAGAAAGTGAAGGAGAATGAGGAATGGGGAGAGGATAGATCGAGACAAAGATGGCTAGAAGTACACAGGCACAGTATTTTCTTCTCACATTTCTCCAGACATTTTTCCAGTAGCTATGCAAGCTTTTGGTGGAGGAAGAACTGCCCTATCTCATTGTTTAATTTTAAATTCAAAGGATGGAGCCAAAGAACTGTAGTTTTTCTGGTAAGGTAATGTCCAGCTAGCTTAGCTGCTTCTTGACCACTGCCCACATTTTCAGTTTGTTCAGCAATTCAACTGGTTGTAAAAACAATTGACCAATCAGAGCTTGGTAGACAGGAATAAGCTTGGGGATGTCTAGAGAGCTAGCTAGTTAGCTAGCTTTATCAATGCAACACAGTGACAGAATGGCCACAAAAATCACGTCATGTATGGACAGAATTGATGCAGTTGTTGTTGTAAATTGACCTACAGGAATTTACAAATGTCAACTTTTGAAATGGTACATTTCTCTGATCGTTTGGAAAAAAACATTAAAGTTAACTGCCCCTAGAAACCGCTGCTGCAGCTTCTCTGTCAAGTGAAAATGAAATAAGCAAGACGGATAGTCACTCGCCACTGATTGGTTAGGGCGAAACAGAACAAAATAATTCAGCCTGATTATCAGGCTAATGCCCGACTGAGGTCAAGCGAACAGGTCATGAGGCATGAAAGGAAGAAGCTGATAAGAGCTTCTGTCTTTGTCATTCACTTTGTACTTAAACTATGCTCTGACAAATATTGGTACTGTCGCTCCACCCATTGATATTTAGATAACATCTTTTTTTATCATAAACCATCGCACTTGTGACACACACACCTCAAGGCTGCAGTTGTTGCTTGAGTCTTGTGCTCTCCACTCGTCTTTAGCAAAGCTGGGATGTAGCAAATGAGTTTAGGCTTATGCTATGCACACACCCTAAATTTTATTGGATAAGTATCTGCCAAAAGTCTAAAATGTGGATGGAAACAAAGATTAGCGAGGAATGGAACTTGTGATTATAGTCTATGATACAGGCAAAGTGACAAGTGAAGGGGAGAAATAACAGAAGAGAGCTGAGAGAAGGACTGGTTGCGTTTTGTTGCCAGAAATATATTTCAGTCCAAAATAACATGGGTATCTTTGTGAAGTGGGGTACTGTAAAAACACATAAAAGGGGATATGACTTTTGAACTGCCATATGTGATGATAAAATGCGAACAGAAAATGAAAGAGACAGACAGCAGCGTGACAATTTTCCCCAGAAAAAGCACTTCTATCTCTTAATTCCTACTTTCATTTCAGAGGCTTGAATGAATCCCCCCCGAGGGTCAGAGGACCTCTTTGTAAATGTGTAACCACTTATTTTCTCCATCTCAGTCTGAAGCATCACCATCAGTGACACTAAGACACCTCAACTGTCAGACTCATCTGACTGGATCTATAGATACAGTACAGGTTCAGAGGGTATGTGGTTTTATATAGAACAGTAAGATAGATCATAACAGTATGATCGTTTAAAAATGGAAGCAATACGAGCCAAGAAAATGAGAAAATCACAGAGTTTGAAACCATTTGAAGTGAATATATTTTGATTGGTTGTGTCCTGTCTGACGTTTTAGACCTATTTCAGGAGCCTTTACAGAAAATTCCCATTTTGATCCTTGAAGGGAAACTCAGGTACTGTTGTAGTTTTGGTGAATATACCTTTAGGTTGGCAACTTGGTTTGTACTCACCGATGTCATCGCAGAGGTTGTGCTGTGTCTGTGTATAAGTGTATGAGCTGTTGGCATGTGTGTATCTTCAAAAACTAAAATAAATGATAGTACAGGTGCCAGATGTTCCAAAGTGCTTAAACATAATTTCTCCCCAACGATGCTTAAAACCTCGGGTACACAAAAGCAGAAATGGATGATTGCAAATTACGACATCATGTTATGTAACAAGCAAATTACTTTAATTGTGCTTGCATGCAGAGGCATTGCTTACTGCCACGTGAACTCCCTGAAGTTGGAGTTAGAGGCAGAGAAAAGCTAATGACAGCTAAGCGCTCAACCACTCACAGCGCACATTGATACTGTACGTACCACAGGCAGAAGGGAGTAGCGGATGCAGAATCCCGGCTCAGAGGGAAAGTACTCATCAGAGATGAAACGGATCCTGATCTGACTGTCTTTGGACGTGTGACTAGCTGGTGCCGACTGTGACCCACACCAGCGGCCCAGGATGGTCTTCTCAGTCGGATCCTCTATCTCCACGAAGTCGTACCTGGTAGAGTGAGACAGAGGAAGTGCAGAAACTGATTATTTTAGTCTCTGAGACATCACCAGTTATTGGGCCCACTCTGAAGACTTCTACACATACATGTTAGTGTATTAGTGTTTAATTGTATTTTGGCTTGTTGTAAGCTCATCAGCACCTTTCATGTTTGCCATGGTGCTCTCTCCTCAGCTCTGCCTGGCCCTTCCGAAGCTGAGATTGTTAATACCAGTAAAAGTGCCCGGGGAAATAAAGGTTTAACCTCATAAAAATAATAAAAATATAAAATATATTTAACAGCAGGTTACAGTATCACAGCGATGACAGCTGATATTTGTTTCTGTTCATTACTGCCTGAATTATGAACTGGATATTGCCAGTGTATTGAGCACAACTCTCAGGTTGGTTGCCAGTGCCCCATAAGCAGCTGTTCTTACTATTTAGCGGTTATGGCTGCTGATGCTGCATTTAGAGAGGCCTATTACACTACTGCTACCTGTCATTGAAGTATGCTTGTTAATTAAACCTTGAGCTCATTATAGTGTACCATGTACTGTATGTTGACTGTGGGGGAGCTGCAGGCCTCTTTACTTGAACTCCCACCATTATATGCTTTTATCTTTTAACCATTATTATATTGAGTATTCAGAATCGTACGTCAGTTTTCAGTTTTACTGTAAGCGACTCCTCTTCGATACCCACAGAAATAACCCACATAATTGGACTGCAACAGAGTTTAAAGTATACAGTGTTTTTCTGGCTTTACACATAACAATCACTGAAACCAAAAAAACAACAAAAGCTATTGGTGGCTGAAAAGATTGTATCTGATAAAATCCCATGAATTTTTGAAATGATATTTAGGGGTTTCAAGGATTTAGTGTCATGAATTTCACTAAATAAAGTGATAATATTAATTTCATTTGAGGAAAATAAAAATAAAAGCACCAATTTGCTTTTTGCGGGAATCAAACTTTGCGACCCTGTAATTACAGGACAGTCTGTCTATCCACCGGCCACCCTGCCAACCCATAATACCAGTAAACATCACGAAGTGCAGAAGCATATGGCAATGCTCCAGACTCTGTGCCAAGGCTAACATCGACCAACCTCAGCACTTAAGACACGCAGTTCAGGAGTTCAGTCTTTATTATTTATACCTGTGTGCATAACCAGTGGCTGCACTGCATTCAATACAGCCTTGTTTCACTGACTCTTCACAGTCTGGGATTAATCACTTTGCCATTTGCGTCAACAGGCACGCTAACCTCTCATTCAGTGCTGCCAATTCGGATATTTGGATTTCAAGGACATTGTTTACATTTTGCACAGGCTTGACAGATTCAGTTCAAGCTGGTTTCAATAAAACAACATGGAGGGACATGAGCAAGACTAAAAATGGATTTTCTGTGATGTTAAATAAACTGAAGGGGAGGGGGGTCGATAAATTTACTGACTCTGCTGCCTTTGATTTGGAAAGTTATACAGGAAGTTTGTAATCTGCACAAACACACATACTGGGACAGGTAAAACGGAAACTGTTCTTTTGCAAAACCATACATCCACAGTTTAAAAGTACAAATGTTAGACAACTGCATGAACTGTAAAACATTCATTGATATGAATGCAAACCAGGCTGGCATGAAATGGTTTTGGAAAAGGATGAAATATCAGTTTAGCTTCTTTCTGCCTTCTCAGTGGAGTGGAGGTCAGTGAAGAGAGAAGCTTTCCTCTCTAGAAATCAGCCCTCAGACAGCTCTAGAGCTTTGACAGATGGCTCATCAATAATGCAGGATGCCCTGATCATTACACATCGCCATGTGTTCAGAATCACCATGTCGAACAGCGGTTTCTCAGATTTACAAATGCTCTGACATACATACCAAACTGTACGTACAGTCACAGTGAACAGGATCAGAACAACAAAGGAACCTTATACACAGCATTACCATATAGGATAAGGAAACTGAGCAAAGCCTTCTCCTGCGTAGGTTTTTTCCTCGTACATTATTAATAGATCTACCACTGAAATGACATAGATTAGCAACACAAATGCTGTTTTTAGTCCTCTCTTTTCAGACTAAACACAGAGAGCATAAATGCCTCTCTGAGAACAGTCCTGTCTGTGAGCTGTCAAGCACGACTCTGCTGCCATGCCAACCAGCAGCAAGACCAATCCCCTCCAATATGCCTCTCCTCCAGTGGATTTGGTAAGAATGCTTTTCATCGTGCCACAGACAAACAGAATAGCCAATGAGCATCTCAACCATACAGACTCCCTCTCATCTTAGCAAAGACTTCTCGCTCCAGGCTTGCAACCAGAGCCGAAGACATCTCCCACTGTTGTTTGTTTTATCCCCTGCCATTTCTGTGAATCACTGGACAGGAGATTACAGTCTTGTTTATTTGCATCACATTGTGCAGCGACACAGGGGTAAGAGCTGCATATCAGTAACATTGTTTATGAATGTTTTTTTTTTCTGTAACACCAGTAGAGTGAAGGTCCAAGGGCAGATCTTGTGAATAAATTTGTAAACACACATGAAAGATAAAGCAGATAATATGCAGAATAGGCCAGAGGCGTGAGGAGTGTGTGTATGAGGGACAGAGAGAGTGTGTGAGAGGAAAAAGGAGAGAAGGTGAGAGAACAGAACAGAAGTAGATAGACTTGTGACTGTGTGTCTGTTTCTGCTTGCGATTGCATGCTGCATTCATCTGTCTGCCAACACTGCCAGGAGTGTGTGTCTTGGGATCTGATCAAAACCTGTTTGGAGGGGGGGGGGGCCGGAGCGGTAGACGTGGCGATGACTTGCATGACCCTGGAAAAGGATGTTGTTATTGTCTCTCGCCCCTCTCCCTGAGGACGCCAACTAGTGCAGTCTTGTAAAGGCAGGACGGCACAAAAGTTGTCAATCTGCACCCTGCCCCACTGTGGAACTTTCCCTCACGGGGTTTCAACAGCAACACTAACCTCATTCGTCAACGTGCACCCGGCCCACCACAGAGGTGTGCTGGTGGGCTCGAATTACCTGCACTCACATACTGTTTCTTCACTCTCTTTCTGATAAGCAGCAGCCAAAGACAGGATGCATAAAGTATAATGTGGAACAGAGGCATGAATCCTGGATGGGAGCACATTAGACAGTTACATCAGCTGCAACCCATATTTAACTCTAGACCAACATCTGAGTCAGAATCACAAACTCCTCATTGATCAATGAAGTTGAATGCCCAGTAACTGTCACTGGATCAGAAGCATACTGATTTATGGCCATCTCTTCTTTTGATATCCTGACATGTACAGATCATTTCCCAAAAGATACATGTTCATCTAGTGCTGCCATGTCCAACATCTAAACCTTGTCAGCTCTGTAGAGAAGTGTCATTCAGCTTGTCATCCATTAGGGGGCTCTCCAGGAATGACTAGCGAGGTCACCCTCCCCCAGCTCTTCTCCACCTTCCACTGATTTGCCTCCTTCATGCTAACCAGTCAGTTGTGATATATTAACAGCAAAGCACTGAGTATAATGCACAGAGGGTAAATCGATAGTTGGGGCTTGGAATCCCTGTTTAAATTGAATGGCAACACAGGCAAACCCAGGTAGTAATTGAAAGTGGGCTCCTCTATAAAGCAGAGGATGTACTGAATGTATATGTGTGCATTTGAGTTGCCAGTCAGAGGGTGAGGCGCTTGTCTACGAACAATCACGTGAGCAGCTAAATATATATCGACTACATCAAGTAAAACATGTCGGCCTGAACCACGTCATCATGGTGTCTTGGGTGAAACAAATCACTCTGCTGCTGGGTTTTCAATATTCACGAGCTGCCACGGCAGACCAAAGGCAATTTCACAAATGGCCACACTCTGACTCTAAATCTTTAAAGATGGACTACAACACAGGCAGGACACGTCTTTACCCCAGCCCAACACTTATCTGGCATGCCAACTGGGGAAGTCCCAACTGTGCACAGCTACCGCCGACTACTGAAGGAGGTTATCCTTCTCATCAAGCTTAAAGGACCACATTGTCATTTAAACAATAAAAGCTACTTTGTCTTATCTTTCAAAATTATATTCATAAACCACTTAAAGAATACACTGAGTTTGGTCGGTGAAAAGGATCCTGAAAATGATCCATGTGTCCCAATGCTTTTGGTTCATGCTAAGCCTTTAGCACACATTACACTGACTATGAAATCCTGTCTAGTTGACAGGAACCAAGAAAGGAGAGGAACATCTTACAAAATAATGTGATACATTACAATACTCAGGCATACTTTGTTACAAATATAAAGTTAACTTCAAATCAAAAACAACTGACAAGTCTACTGCTATCAATACGGATGTTAGCATGGTCTGTTAGCATTGTCCCCCCAAATTAAGTGCATTCTTCTTTAATTATCTACTACTATTTATACTGAGATACTAGTATAAACTGTATGTTCTTACTTGCATATGCCATCTTCGGGGTCCTCCAGACCAAACCTCTCATCAAAGGTGAGCTGGATCCTCATGTTGCTGGTCGCCACTAGTCTCCAGACCAACACGGTATTCCTGGGATAAGTGTTTGGGAAGTCTGGGCTGTGGAGCATTCCCTCTCCAGACACTGTTATGACCTTCTCCTGATGGGAATCGTGCACTCCTAAAACAGAAAACATAATGTTATATGTTTTGCATATACTGTGGCAGTTTGATTGGTTCAGATTAAAACAGGGGGCCATATGCATTATTTCACTGATGAGGGCTTGGTTTGGAAAAGACATTAATCTTATGATTTGAAACATAAACATGTCAGGCACCTTGCAAAGAGGTACTCTGCAATATGAAATATTGATCAAGTGTCCAATATAAAAGGTGAGATTTTAAAGAAGGAACACCTGATTGACGCTCCCTTAATGTTTTATTCACCATGAGACAGTCTTGTCGGGGAAGCCCTGACATATCTGGCTCCTTCCCTGTATATTACCTTATTATTTGTATGTGTATGGTCTGTTATGGTGTTTAATTGTGTGTTGTTATCATAACTTTACAAATCTAAAACATTTGCTCAATGCAGAGTACTTCAAAGGTAACACTGCCTGATTCACCAAGCTCCTCTCATGAAGCCATTAAGGTCCACTGGGACCATTGGCTGCAGGATTTAATCACAGTGAGGAAGCTCGTCACTCAGTCCCCCGGGGCTCCATCAGGCCCAGTCACTTTCAGGAGAAAAATTGGTTGGATGCTTCCACCAGCCTGACAACACCCTGAAGCTGCTGATTGCAGGACTGTTTTCAATTCACCAGGTCAAAATAATAGATCAAATGTAAGTACAGGCAGAAGATATTACCATTTTCATGTTTTAAGCAATCAGAATAAATACAAAGAAGCATCAATGTATAATTCTCCAAATAACTTATAATCTCTGAGTATAGTTGTCATGAACAATCACCTTCATCACCATTGCAACACAAAACTGAAACACTAGACAAATAGCCTATAACTCAAATACTCTTTTCAATACAATGGCATAGCACAAGCACTGAACGTAGGAAGAAAGAGCTAATCTTAAGACTAGGGAAAATTATGCCTTTCTTATTCACATTTTGTATCTTGTTAGCTAGCATGCTATAAACCAAGTGTCAGTTGGGTTGGGTTTTGTTCAGAGTTATGAAAGTATGCAAAAATGATCAAATTCACAGTAAGTGCCGGACTGAACTGTTGGGGAAGAAATAGCTTTAATATTTAATATGTGCACATATTGTTAAACTAAGAATGTTTCAGACAGCGTTCGAGTTGGTGGTATGCACTTTTGGTGAAGCTAGGCTAGCTGTTTCCCACTGCCTCCGATCTTTGTGCTAAGCTAGGCTAAACCTGCCATGTAGCTATTTATTGAATGTACAGCTGAAATGAATACTAATCTTCTCATATGACTCTTGTTACGTTAAAAAAAGGTTTCACAATATGTTGTATTGCTGTAGCTGCATTTGAGAGAGCAGCATATTGTCACAAATAGAAATGAAGTGAAATGCAGTACAGAAGCCAACAGGCGATAAAACCCTGCACTGATATTTTATGTGATTACAGTAGACAACTTGTAGGTCAACACTCCAATAGAGATTTTTTAACAACACACTTAAACACTCACTCAATATACTGTTATCAACATGCTGTGTTGAAATGTTGATAACTTTCTTTCTCTGAGATTACACTGATACATGTATCCCATCCCCAGCCATTCCTCAATTTGTTTAAGTAGTATTTATTTTAGTATCACTGATGATCATCAGTATTCACAAACCAATCCAATACGTCTAGCAGTCAGAGAAACCAGCAGGGGTCTAATGTGCTCAGGAGAAGGAGTGTGCTGCTGGAAGTTTGTCAGTGCATTAAACGGATGAGTAACCATTTCCCCAATGCACCTTGTATAGACAAATTTATATTTGAAACACATTTGGAGCTTGATTAGCCGACTCTTTATTTAGCCATAAATTTGATTTAAGGATGTGATTCATACCCAGCAGTGTGATTAATTCTGAGGTTATTTGCTTGCAATAGAAACAAAAACACAGGCAGGTTAAGTTTGTGCCATGTGCTCACCCTGTATAATGTCAAAAAGCTCCACAGCAACTCTGAGTTTCTCTCAACGGTTCCAAGCACAACAAGTCTGTCTGAAGGAGTGGTCACTGAAAATGAGTGAGTGAAACCAACTTCACCAGGGTACTGTCAGTTTTTCACTTTTTCTGATCATTTACAGCCAGTAACAATTCAGAGACTTGACAGTTTGCCTCCCCTGTTCCTACGCATGTCAAGCTTTCCATCCTCACAGGGCACATATGTGGTTTACAATGACAGTGATAGATTTGCCAGTCAAATTACTACTTACTAATACTTTTTAAAAAATGTATCCTTGATTTCAGACGGGTAGACAAAAGCAGGCAGAAATGTCAACTATCGCTGGCAGGTTTTATCAGCTAGCTAGCTTGCTAATTTGGCGTTTAGCTTCTTGAGTTAGTTGAAAATGCTGTCTCTGGCTGACTTTTTAATGTTTCCAGCTTAATCACACTGTAAAATTGGTCTTAAATATGCACTTGATGGCTACATACATGATTTTGTGCTAAAAGACTGAAGCTAATGCTGCAGAAGGTGTGGTTTTCTATTGTAGTGTGGAGAAAGTCATTGTATTAAAAGTATGATAAAGAAAAATGAAAGATCAGAAGTTTATGTGTTCATTTTAAATGTTACAGGAGAAAAGACATTTAGGATGAAGACTAACCAGTGTGTTACATAACGTAACCATTGGCTATGTTCCTCAAACTCAGTAAGGAAAAGCACAGAGCTGCTAGAGTCACGTTTTGGGGTTTTGGAAAGGCAATTAAGAAAAGAAGCAACCTCCAAACTCCTTAAATGCTGAATATCACTCTTTCCACAGCCTCATGCACACCGCTTCAACATGTGGAGAACTCCAAAGCTCGACAGGCCTGCTGTACCTAGTTACAGTTGCTCAGCTATGATTGGACGATCGTCGTTCAGTGGAGGGGTTTAGCAAACAGTCAATTTTGCTAAACAAATGCACATCAATTATTATCCATTTAATAGTTGTTTGCTTTTCAGAACTATAATATTTTTAATTAGTTTTAATAATAAACAATTATCATAAGATAAATTCTACCTACACCAGAAACTGGCATAGCATCTTAATCTTCTTCATGGATGTCCTTTTAATTTTGTGTTTATTTTTTTTTATTTTTGATAGAAAGGCGTCTCTCTGATTCAATAAAAAAAACAGCATTTTTATCAAGATGTAACTTGATCACATCCGGACTTCCTCTACTGGCAACCCGACTGATGCTGTCTATCAAATAGAGTAAGTAGATAAAACACCAATGACACTTTCTTTTAAAAAACAATTACTTCAGATTGCAGATATCCCTTTGATGTTTTCATTTGGGTTTGGTGGTGAGCAAGGTGGGAACAGATTGAATGACAGCGTGCCAGATGCAAAGAAAAACAAAGCCCAGGCATGACTTCTCAATGAACAGGCTCTTTCATAACTGTGAGAAGAGTTTGGCCTCAAGTACAAACTGTCTCACCAAATAAGGGCCACCTTCTTCGGGCAAATCAAACATTTTGCAAAATAATACTTGCACTCCTTGCGGACAGAAAATAGACATTTTATTTAGGGTTGGATTAAAAAAAGCCCCTTGAAGCCATATTTTGTGGTTGAGGACTACACCTTCTTCATGAGATTAATAACAGCATGATCATATCAAAAGAAATCTAAGTTTTTTTGTCCCTGCTGTCAATATTTCTTTGATTTCTTTGCAGAAACTACTGAAAAAATGGCTGATTACTCTTTTAATCTTTGGTGCAAGTAGCAGCAACACACTAGGTTTGATTGACTGTTTTTATATCCATTTGCTGGCTCAGGAGGAAACAAGCCGATAGCTTTCATGCTATTAAAGCTTGGCCCTCCATCACAATGACATGTTTTTAATTACATCCCCATTATTGTGGGCTCCAACATACAGGCTCATAAAGTAAATAATGAATAATGTGAAAAAATGTGATTCTTTAATATATGAGTCCAGATGTACTGCATTGCATGTGTGATAAAAGTGGCAAAAAAAACAACCAAAATTTACTTGCACAATTATAAATAGATGTCAGACTTTTAGGGCTCTCTGGACATAATTCCATGGGAAAATCTGTTAAATGATTCCTGGTATGCTTCTTTATTAAGACTGTAATTAAGGGGAGAATGGGAAAATAAAATCTGAGCTTGCTGTTGCAGAGAAAGGGGAAAAAGAAGAAAAAAAGGCCTCCACATGAAGGCATTAGGTCCTGATAAAAAGGTATTCCAGAGATGTGCGTGGATGAAATCATACTTTATCCAAAACGTCAGCAAATATCCTGCTTAATCCTTGCACACTCATCACAAGTAATTGCAGTAGGTGGGGGGAACAATGTGTTTGCATTCCTCTTCGGTTCAGGTCTTTGTGCATGGAGATCAAGATTGAACCATCCAAGTGATTCTTCGCCGAGAATCTTTTGTTCACTTGCATCAAAGCAGAAACTCCTTAAGAGTGTGCTCCTTCAGAGCGCATCAGCTGAAAACCAATATTTGATTAAAGCAAGATCCCCAAGGTCACAAACCTGCCTCCTTCCTTTTTTTTCCCTGAAGGTTTTTTTTTATTTTTTTTTACCTTTTTCTATAAACAATACTGTCTTTTCATGCTTCTCTCTTTTCAACCTTCCCATTGATATCCTCCCTCTCCGATTTACCCTCCGTGTGCTGTAAAATGCAGAGACACGCTACCAGTCGGGCTGGATTCTGGGTGTAACTTTGACTTGAAAATGACCTCACTCTCGGGGTTAACCAATGTCATCTAATGATCAGAGAAGCGGTCCCCTAGAGTGAATTACCTCAAACATGACTTTTCCTTGACCTACTTTTTTCCTCTGTGAGGAAAGTAGAGCCGACTATTAAGGGAGGAAGTGACTCTGAATAAATAGGAGCCTATACACTGCAGCCATTGTGCTTTGTTCACACATTAGTGGGTGAACCATTCATGCTGTTAAACATTAACCTTTCCCCTGCCAAAACAATACTGGAGCACACATGCAGAGAACCATGGACATGTGCGCACTGTTACATTAGTGCACACAAGCATCTATTACTACTACTACTAGTGATGATAATAAGAAAAAATATAATAGATTAAATAATGAGTAATATAAATATACACAGAAGACTGCTCAATGATCACACAGTACAGTGGATACAGTATTGTACATTAGTGTACACACAACTAAACCCCTACCCTGTCACACACACATATGCACCCAAACACACACAGACATACGTGCATGCACACCCAGATGCATTAATATATGTTAGATGCCTTCAAGCAAAGATTGACTGATGAGTGCAGCCCCTTTGTCCAGACTGCTGCATGTTTCTCATAAAAAAGGAGTGGGAGGAAGGAAAACCATTCATTCTGGCTTCTGTTAGGCTCACTAAATTCATCTCTCTTCACATGGTATCATTACAGTGTCTCACTACATCGGCCCTTAGCTTTGGAGTTTATCTGGTGGTCATACTGCATGATATAGTAGACATAACTTTGCCTTTCTTCTGGGAGACTAGGAATATTTAGGCCACACCACTATCCAGCCCTGAGAAAGCAGTAAATATTTCTGCCTGCCTCAAATATGAGGTCAGACTAGATACTTTTAAAGGGGAACAGCCATTATTTACCATTTCAAAGTGGTCCCGACTAAAATTAAATACAGTACAAATGTGTTAAAATTCTCATACCACTAGGGCAAAATCAAATCAGTATGGATTACACCGCCATGAGGGTTGTATTTGCTCTGTAAGTTGGCTAAATTGTAATTTTCACACATTATGGACCAATAAAGACTGGTCCAGTGCAGCCTAATGCATCATGGATAACCATTCACGACAGCTATTTCCTGTCCGGTAATCGACAGCCGAGTCACTGTGACACTAAATCCAAATTGTTTTTAATTTCAGCCCTGTTACCTTCTGATCAAAATGAATGTGAGGCCCTGAGCAACAGAGTCAAAACAGCTTTGGTCAGGTGATGAAACTGTGCCTAACAAAGAATCCCCTTTTTTCAATGCATGTGTTCCAGGCTCAATGCAATCACTCCAACATCTGTAGCTTATTAAGACGGTGCAGTGGTTACTACAGGTGCAGTAAATTCCCGACCCTGCTTAGGATATTTATTGCTTTTGGGTTTACAGTCGGTCGGGCAAAAAAGGGGCTGAAACACGCCATGGGAATCTTTCATACCATTAAAAAATTATTTTGGCTGCGTGGGACCCTTCTGTAACGATTTAATCTGCCAGGCATATGCTCCTGTGTGTTGGGCTGAAGAGGAAACAGGTTTGACAGGTCTGACGCCCAAATTCCCTGCAGAGGATGCTGAAATAAGGGTGAAAAGATAGCAGGAGCTGGTGAGGCAAAACAGACATGTGTCTCATGTATTTTGAAGTGCATAAAGTATATAACAATACAACATATACATTTGCACTCTATGTTAAGTCCCTGTGAAGGATCATTTATTCACTGCAGGTATTTAGTGTGATCCAACGCGAGCTGACTTTACAAATATCTTTATCGTGTGTTTGACAATGTATACATTTATACTCAATGTGTGTGTACGTTATGGTTTTTAAAAGTAAGTAAGAATACAATTCTTTCAATATTCGAAGGTTTTTTTTTATCCAATACAGTTTGATTGACAGCGAGAGCAAAGCTGCATAATCTTGCTTATCTCCACACATGACTGGCCCAGTGATTAGAGACCATCTCATGGCAGAAATTTCACAGATAATATTGATCACCAACTACACATACTGTCTGACCCGCTAAGGTGCCCTTGAGCAAAACAACAGACCTCTACCTCACTCACTTATTGTAAGTCACACTGGAAAAGAACACTGGACACTTTTTTCCCCGACTAATGAAATAAATGATGATGCTAATGATAATAATGTATAATCAACAGTCTTTCAGTTTCTTTAAGTAATTTCTAATCAGTATATCTGTTTTTTAAATTATATTATAGTGTTTGGTATTGAGCCAAATGTGTCATGAAAGCTACAGAACTAAAGCTATTAGACATGCAGAGCGTGTAAATGCAGTTGGGTCCAAAACCTCTAGGGGGCTCACCAATACTAACTGTCCAATCACCCACATCTGCAAAAAACCCACAATGGCTCCACATTACAAAATGTAGTCACAGTGTAAATACTATCCATTCAATAAATGTTATGGTTTTTAAATTAATCCACATTTGGGGGGGTTTCCCAACCCTTGAATACTGGGATTTTCAGCCTTTAAGGGTTGGGTGATACAATACAACCTTTTCAATCTGCTTTGCCTGAAAAGAGAGAAAAGTAGGTTTGTATGATGGAGGGGGACAGTCTGTGTCTGTGTGTGATGGGACCTATGACAAATATGGCAGTTACTTCATTGGCTAATGGAATATATAAGAGCATGCCAGCAAGCTTACTTGTTACTTAAGTGCGAATGTTTTAAAACCGACAAAAAGAGGCAAAACATCACACTAATAATTTTGCATTTTGCATCAGCTCCCTCTATTGTCTACTTCATCTTTTAAACCCCTTCAAGTCCTGTCGTCAACAGGTGGACAATTATGACCCATGAAAGCCCTTTAAGTGAAGAGGTCAAAGGTCACAAGAAATGTAATCAGTCCCAGCACTGATAGGACTGAGCCCCTTGGTTTTGCTGTGTCGTAACATAATAATGTAATACTTTATTGATCCCTGCTATGAAATGCTCCATTTCCATGCCCCTCTATCTACAGGGAGGCCAGACCAGTGACCCTTGAGGGGGCAGGGAGGTAATGACCTGCTCAGGAACACTTTAGCAGGGCAGATCATTTCCAGCAGGGGTGCTGCACTCAGAGGTCGCCTGACTGAAGGGTGGTCTTTCTCTAACCACGAGGTCAACCTGGCCAAGTGAGCCAGAGGGACATCTGTTGACACCTGCTGCAGAGGCAAAGCAAAACATCTGCAGAACATATCAGATGGCCCAACCTGATACCACTGGTGTGTGTGTGTGTGTGTATGTGTGTGTGTGTGTATGTGTGTGTGTGTGTATGTATGTATACACTGTCATATTCTGTCTACAGCTTTCTCACAGAAGGTCCATAGTGGGTAAATGTTTGTATGTTTATATTTACTTAAAACAGATTAGTAAGAGGAATTATTGGAATTAAGGTATATTTATTCAAAGTATATAAAACAGCTCCAGGAACATTTTGGAAAACTAACAAACAAATACATTTGTTTGTTAGTTTACCATACATTTTACATTTTTACAAACAAATGGTATTTGTTTGTTAGTTTACCATACATTTTTAGTGGTAAACCAGCATACAATGAAGATGGCAACATATTGTAAACTGTATCATAGTATGATATAGGGGGATCTTGGGAAAAGTTCTTGTCTTCCTGGAGCAGGAAACATTTAATGTGTAGAAACTTAAAATCTAAAAAAATCTAAAAAACTTGAAATTTATGGTGAAAATATTTCAAGAACCAAACATAACAAGCCTTAAACTTTGCTCACAGTTTCTAGAAAACAATTAAAGCACGAACCAACATCCAGTCAATTCTTCATTAAAAATAGCTTGAGTTGAATAACAAATGAGGCCCTCGAGCCCATGAAGGATTTAACTTCCAACTGCTATGAAATGTACCCTTAATGCTATGCACAAAGTGTTATCTGAGAAATGATTACAAATTGTGATAAGGTTTTATAAAGCCACAGCTGCAGGCTGTTAATGATAGCGAATGCACAGTAGTGTGCAAGCACATGTGTGTTGTGTGAAAAGCAGACACACCAAAGCTAAACTGAAGTCTTTCAGCCCCTCAGGCTTTGGCTTGTCCAGCACAGCGACTGAAACTTGTCACCACACAACGGCTTCTCCTCAGGTTACAATGGTTCCCCACCCCTGAATGATTTCTGGGAGCCTCTAATTAGTGCCTACACTTGTGTTTGGCATCCAGAAAAAGGAAGATTGAGTGTCAGTCTTTTCACTACAGCCGTCTATTTGTGTTGACCCTCTGGTATTCTGTGTCTGAGCCCCTGAGCCTGGATTTAGACATGATATCAGTGCCAAAATCAGCTATGAAACGAAGAAAACCCATCCAACCTTACTATTTCTCCTTTTCATTTATAAAGTGCACCAACACTTTCAAGCAAATCCAATGTAGTATTTCTTATTAGAAGTAAAAACCTCTTAAAATTATCACGTTTTGTTACTCTCAATTGTAATCTAATTTATGAGGCAAAATTTCTGTTAGCATCAACCTCGATTTGTTTTGCATGACAAAAGAGCGATAGCTACCACAGAAAAAGAAAAGCATGACACCACAATACCACTGACAATGATTAACAAGTGATCTCTAGGAGATGCAGTGCAAAAATACTACAGCGGTAACCAAGACAACAAGAAGAGTTTAACAGAGAACCAAGACAGTTGCTAAAGCCATCAATAAAGAGTAGGACTCTTATATGCACAAATGTATTTTGTGTAATTCATCTTTGCTTGATTGTAGATCTACGCAAGGTACAGCAGTGTATAGGCCTGTAAGTCTCTCTCTTCAAATTACAATCATGTCCTGCACCTTCATTAATGCAGAGTGCCCTGCATCAGCCTCAGTTTGCTTGTCAGTCGTCAAACTCAGAATCAATATCAAAGTTAATTATTGTTAAGTGGATGTATTGATAGTTTAGCACAAAAAAAAGAAAGTAAAAAAGGCTGTGAGATGTTTCTCACAAACACTGGGAGATGGGCCTAACCTCCCCTTCTGGCTGGAAACCAGGCGTTGACAGATGAACCACGTCTTTTTTAAAACTTCTCTCCACAGCTGTGGACGGCCGCTCCAGGCTGCCTTGTAGTCACATCTGTGAGCTGGACAGCTGGATGTTTGGAGAAAATTACAGTTTGATCTGTGGCGAGCCAGATTGGAAGACAGCTTTGCCGTACCAGGTCCAGACACTGCCATTAAGGCTGATCAAAGATGCAGGTTTTGCAATGAACGTAGCTGAGAGGATTGATAGCAGCTCACAATCCACTTTGTAGCTCCCTGGCCCCAAGACAGAAACACTCAAATCTGCAATGAACAGCTTGCAACGGGTCAATAATATTTTCAAGTAATGATTTCTAAATTGAACTGGGAGCGCACATATCTGCCCTGGAATCTCAGTAAAGCTTAGGTTGCAACTTGGATAATGTCCAAATTCACACACCGAGTGAGTTTGCCTTCACACCTCTTGTCCCATTACTTTAATCTTATCTTAAATCATGAAAATCAAAGTAACACAGCGCTCACTGTATTAAATTCCCTGGCTCTTAAAAATGAGTATTATAGCCACTAGCAAATATTCATCTAAACACAACAGCTGTGTAGAATTCCAAAAAATCATACAATTTACATGGCAAACATAACCTCTGAACAACCCTTTAAGAAGCTACGAGCAATGCAAGCAAATCTGGGTAAAGCCTTCAAAGGTCTGATGAGATTTTCAGCTGTGGCAAATCGAATGATTAATCCAAAGCAGCAGACAAGGAGACAAGTAAAATAACATTTTAATTGTGGCAGTTTAAGGATAAAATTCTCTGGTCTCTGGCTTTACTTCCAGATACAGATTGATTTCTTTAAGCGGGTTGCCCTGGATCTCTAATTACTGCCACCCAAACAAGCCTTCGTAACCTTTTGGCTCAGCTGTGTAAGGAAAAGGAGCTGCAGTGCAGAACCCAGGGTAGTGAAAGTATATTCCTTTCAACCTCTATTTACCAAGGGAGGGTTTGCTGAACACAACTGCTCTTTTCCTGTAACATCCTGCTCTGGCTCACACAGGCCTGTTGCAACCCACTACAGCCACGGTTTCCCGCTTTGGTCTAAAGCACTGTGACTGCAGTTGTTGAAAAAGGAGAGGAGTGTGTTTAATTTACTGCCTAACATTCTCACAGGATTCAAACTGACGACCCCCTGCTCAAAAGCTTGCTTTGCTACTAATTCAGTCACCACCATGCATCCACGCAGTCCACTGCTTTCTACCTTCAATACCAAAACCAAATGCATTTCCTCCAAACTCCAGGGAACAATGTCTGAGCATACATCCCAGTATAACAACTTGCCACAGGGCTGGCTTTGCTAAACCAAGCAAGTTTGTACCTGGATCCTCAGAGTTGACATGAGTAGCAATTTGAGGATTAGAAAATGGGATGATGATGTTTCTTAGGGGAAACGTCTGTAGGCGAGGGCAGTGACTTAGTGTCTGCAGGTTAATTCCCATAAGAGGGGAATACAATTATTGTATAATTGCAATGCTGCTCACAGAGCAGCTCTCTATGGATCCATTCATCCAAGGGTTTCCAAAGGATTTGTATTTCAATCACTGTGGCACCACTGTTTAAAGAAAGACACTGGAGTGTATACACATTTTGGAAAGCAAAGTTACAACTGGCAAAACTCTGAAACTTAAAATCTTTTTATTAATTGTTTCATCTCAAGTGTTATTTAGTGTTAAATTAGTTCAGTAAAGTAGTCTTTCAAAAGTTGGCCATATGTCAGAAGTATGAAATTCGAATCAAAACAACGTGTCGTCCACATTTCAGATTTGTTTTCAAATCTGCGATTTATTTAGGTCTGGTGTTGATGGCTATTCACCCCAAAACAACCAATCAATAAGTTAGAGAAACAGTTGACCTATCAGAGTTTATGTGAGATTAAGAATGGGGACATCATCTTCCTACATAGCTACTTAGCTACCGAGCTACAGTACATTCATGAAAAATATCCACAGAAAAATGCACACAAGCGTGGTTAAGAAAGTTGTTGTAAATTCACATCAATGTTAAATTACGTCGAAGGGATTGATTTGGCGCTCCCTACTGATTGGTTATGAAAAAAAACACAACGACAACAAAAACTGAATAACTCCTTCCTTACAAAAAATCGGCTAACATGGGTTAGGTAGCCCGGCTGAATGAATGAATTGAAAGGAAAAGGCAATTGAGTCTGATAGTCAAGCCACTGTCTTCTCAAAAACATGGAGGAAGTTTACTCCTTGATTCACTTATTGAACACCAAATGAAGATGAGGATTCAGAGACGGTTCGTGCTTCACCTTAGCTGGACCTTGACCTTGATTCTCATTTGAAACAAGCCTGCTCCATATTAACACCTCCAGCGACTAAATTAAAAACCTGCAGCTGTAATTGAAAAAGCAAAGTGATTATGATTTACTCACATCTAGACAACCCAGTGGTATGTTATCTAATCAGTCGCCCTCTGATGTAATTGTAACTCATCATGTCTCTTATTGCAGAGGTGGAAGTCTCTTTATGAACCCGAACTGCAAGTAACTCTTGTTTGACCTTCAATCACCTTTGCATCCAACCACGTTCACACGCCACCATGACTAATATGCTGGGGGCTGCTGTGATGTCACTAAACTCAGTGGGTCTCATTTTTATGAGCTTGTTTGGGGAATGGTTTGAGAAATGACAAATAAATGGAGCCGCTAAGCACTTAGCACCCAGTTTGCCTTTCTAATAGTCTACACAGGTCATTAAGCCTCTGACTGTCCACCGTTTGACAAAAGGCCTCCCAGCACTCACTCATGTCTGACTCTCTCTAACTGCTCATGAGAAAGCCTTTCAATCATCTGTGTCCATTTGGCTCTAAACATAACCCCGTTGTTTGATGCAATCGTTATCGGAAAAACATGAACAAGAAATGGAAGCACACAGCCAGCCGCTAAAAGCTTTATTTTATCTTTGGGAACAATTAATATTCATGAAGCTGCATTTAAGGAACAATAGTGTCATCAATAGTAATTACCTCCTGAGATAAATGTTTACAAAGCAGATGCCTTTCTCTCCGGTGCTTGTGGAAAGTGGTTTTGTACATCTGGGTAAATACTTCTTACTAAAACTTCACAATTAAATTCCCAATCACAAGCTGTGGCCTAAGCAGCAACCAGTAATTAGCATGTTTATGAGGAACTGCAGAGTTGGTTTCCCATAAATCAAAAGTGTATTACTGATTAGTTAATTGTTGGGTAAATGATCTGGAAAGTTGCTCTATATTAGACCACCAAGACTGAATAATAATTATATTATATAATTATATATATATGAGTAGTAATTGTTACTTCTGACTTAACAGTTCATGACATAATTCTCAGCACAATATTTTGCAGTAAATGACTTGATGAGAACAGATCAATTATCATCAAATAGCTACAAAATAGTTATATGTGTCAATTATAATTACTCATTTGTGTTGTGAATACATGAGCTATTCACATTACTCCTACTTTTAAAGGGTTATTATAGCTTCAGCCCTGAGAGGAGTGTTCATAAGGTCATAGTTATCTTACCTATCAACACACACTCAGCTAATAATAGCTCATATTTGGCAGTGAATGAGGTTAATCCCCTTTTTCATGTACCCCAAAATTAATTGTATCTCCTCCAAATGATGTCGTCATCCCTTGTTTGATTCCTTTCACTAGCAATCATTGTTTAGGACATTTAAAAATGGTAATTATCTACATTTTTAATGACCGTGTTTCAATGATGTAAGACCACGCTATTGTGGTTTTAGTAGGTTAGGTCTCATTGTTATACTTTGTATTTTATACTTGGTCACAAAATGCTTGTGTTTTGGAAGCTAATGTGCATCAGTGCTCTCTTTGAATTGTAATACCATGTAAAAGAAATGTATGATATGCAGCTACTGAGCTAATGTGGGTTTCAATTGCACTGCTCTCGCTCTCTATCTGTGAACAAAAATGCTTTGTAAGAGCGTAAGGATGAATTGACTCTGCTCAGCATAATAGAAATACTGGCAACAACTGAGTGGTGAAAATGGTTCATGTCCACAGCATGCATGCAAACATGCCAACGATCTGCCTGAGAAAAATCCATCACCACGAGCATCCGGTTCTGCAAACTACGGCAAAAACAAACCAACTCAGTGACCCTCTTTAAATCTCAGCTCAGGCCTGTCAACAGGTGTGAAGGCAGACAAAGTGTTGAACAAACTTTGGCTGTCAAGGCAGAAAATGAAAGATAGATTTTGACAAAGTTGTGCATGAAAGATCTGCCTTGTCAATGGCGTCTCATTAGTTGGTGTGCTTCCGGGCTATTTTAATGCTGTCGTCTCTAAAAGCCCTAATTAGAGGCAGCTGAACAGATGAAGATATGGGGGGGGGGGGGGGGGGGGGGCTTAACACCTTTTCTCCTAACTGGTTGGTAACCTGTCATACTCTTCTTACAGAGTCTGTCTTTCTCTCAGCATTATTCATTCACAAGGTGTCCTTTCAAGCTGTGATCACACAATCCTCCCTGTGAAGAAGAAAATGGAGTGAGAAAAGTCTTGAGGGGATATGAAGAGAGTAAAATGTTTAACATTCTGGTCGGTCCGTCTCATAGTGCTTCAAAGTATGAAGGTGTTCTGTAGAGGAACCTACATATCTCTGTATATTATCTATTTAATCTGAGCAGTTATTGCATGTCATGTTGGTACTGCAGCTCTTACAGATTGCAGACAAACATTTTGAATGGTACTATCAGGTCTTTTTCCTTGTTTGTTTTTATTTTTTATGTTTAAGTATATGTAGATTTGTAGATTTTGAGTATCTGTAGAAAAAGGTTGGTGTGCACACTTCGATGAATCAGCAGTAGTTGTTTACTGTGTACACTGATGCATTGGTACAGCTTCAAATGTATAGCGTGCGATTTAGGCCCGACTAAGGCAGATAAATCTGAAAATAACTTGCTTCTACACTATAATGTAAGACCATCAATTTAAGACTTAGCCACTCTGGAGAGCAGTTTTAAGCACCACTTTCCGTTGTGAAAAATGGCGGTTTAGTGTGGATGGAAGAGGAACAAAGAGGAATACATACCTTAGAAAAAGCAAAAATTGCATTGCCCATGTGTTTGATAACTGAGATTTAACACCAAACTGCTGACAGAACAGATAAGAGAGCAGCCGTGTGTGTAAAGTACACATAAACGAACAGCGAATGTGCCAAGGCTGAAACACTGTTTTCCTTTTCCTAATGCCCGTTACTGACGTGAGTGGCGAACTGCCCAGTTTATGTCATGTTAATTATCACCTGGACGGAAACACCAACTCACTCCACACACATTCCAGACCAAGATCACCATCGCTAACCACATTCAAGATTAAAGACCTTGAACTTACACATTTTTTTTATAATACTTTTTTGGGATTTCTGGACCTCTCTTGTTTCCTGTACACACTACGTTGTGTCACCAACAACACTAAATAGACCTTTCTCACAGTGGACATGTCAATCACAGGTCCAACTACTTACATTAATAAAGGCTGCACTGCATTAAGTTGTGCCAGTTCTAGGACCTCTGTGTTTTGCATTCTGGCCTATTGGCACGGCTTACTGGCATACCTAAATGGAATAGAGCCATAATTAAGGTTATTAGTTACACCTGTGCTTTTCCTGCTATGACAAGTCAAAATATTCACTGTGAGAAATGCCTATTAGCTAGCCACATCCCCTACGATTAAGATTCTCCATTTATTGATTTAAACTGATCCAGTGAAGGCCAGTGACGTTGTCGGGGTGGAGCTGGACTCTCTGACGGTGGTGTCAGAGAGGAGGATGCAGTCCAAGCTACGGGTCATCTAGGACAATGTCTCACATCCTCTCCATGATGTGCTGGTCGGGCACAAGAGTACCTTCAGTGAGAGACTCATTCCACCCAAATGCACAACGGAGTGCCACAGGAAATCATTCCTGCCTGTGGCCATCAAACTGTTCAACTCCTCCCTCTGAGTGTCAGACACTCAGAATGAACAGACTGATTCTGGACTCATTTCCCGTCGGTCAGCAACTACTACCTCATTATTTATTCTATATTTATATTTATACTTGAACTGTGCACTACTGACTGTTACTGACTTAAAATTACAATAATCTATGCAATAATTCACCAGTGCAATACAGATATATATACATACATATACATTGTCATTATATATATTTTTATTTTTCACTTAAATACTGCAATTGTATATATTTCTTACATATTTTTTTATATCTTATATTTTTACATAGTTCTCATTTCTAGCTCTTTGCTACTTCTTCTACTCTTGAATGGGAGCACCTGTAACTTGTCTAATTTCCCCACAGGGAAAGTATTTCTGAAAGTATTTCTGATTCTGATTATTATTATTTGTTTCTGAACTGTATAGTCAAAATGCATCCTACCTACAGTAGCTTCCTAGAGTACTTCCTACTTTGGTGCATCAACCAACTGGCATATATCACATTACTTCCAGTTCTAAGCTCATTTGACATCCTCTGCTAACCATCTTGTCTCTGTGTGTAATTCCAGATCCTTTTTAAACTTGCCTGTGTTTTCACCACTTGACTGAATTTGTCATAAGTGGTATGCCTCAACTGGTACTGAGCCACGCAACATCTGGGCATTGAGCCCTTTCCTCTCCACACCTCTGCACCATGTGTCTAACCACATCTAGAATCGGACTCCATTTTAATCATCCAGTCCGATACGTTTACAGGCATTTAGCATGGCAACGTGTGCAGAGACAAATCACGTACTCATAGTTCGCACTGGCACACAGTTCAAAGGACTTGTAGGAAGAGTGTCGCGACTTCAGCAGTCGACTAGATGTCCAAGTAACAAGAGAATCAAATGTGAAAAATAACTGGGCATGTTTAACTGACTTACTGGAAGGCTCTGTGTCCTTCGGTACAGGGCTGTTCAATGAATAAATGCACTCTTCCAGTAAATCAGTCAGTGTTGCCAAGTTATTTTTTACATTGTACAAGGACAGCAGCTCCTCGTGCTGCAACAGTTACAGATTGCACATTGTATCGTATTCACAACAAACGTTTCCTCAATGAACAATTGGGAACAGAAAAGGCAAAGCTAAGGGCCAGGATATTCTGTATACCCCTGCTCTTAAAATCATTGACTGAGTATTAAAGTGTGTCCTCTATTACCCTTGTCCTTTTTTAATGTCACAGCAGAGTAAAATTCCAGATCACCAACAGTAGAAGCTACCAGAGTGACATGGTACGAGGCTGTAGCTCCAAGACAAAACATTTTCCAGTACCGCAGACACAATCCTGTATTACAGAGGAGCTGGCTTGAGTAAGAGGTCATTTTACTCTATTTTATTAAATGGAGATTGGTGCAGATCCTGTTTGGTGTGCAGACAGCTACACACAAACACACACGCACACAGTTGGCAAAATCATTCCGGCAAGTCATACGACCTAATAGCTAATGTGCATTTTCATTCCATTTGGGCCGTAGAAATGGATACTCTCCCATGGGGATCCAAGTGTAAGCATGCCGTGGCAGAGCGTATCCAGTCTGCACCGAAAACCTATTTGTGCTTTGGGAAAAGCCATACATTCTCAAAATAGTATGTGTGATTGGGTTACCGTGTCTGTATTCCACTGGCACAGTGTCGTATATCACATCTCACCATGTGCAAGGTGACATAATCCAGCGAGCACGGGACGGCCCTGCGCCGATGATTACTGGGACAGGTGTGTTTTTTATTTCCCCACCTAAATGCATTAGAGCTGGGATATTTCACATCTCCATTTAATAGCTTCTGGTTCTTTTCTCACTCTCCTCCGATGGCACATAAAGAAGACACAGTGGTGTTGGATTTCCATGGGCATGCATGACTTATGAGTTAGTATTTAAGTATTTTAGGTAATGGGGAACTGAAAGCAAGAAAAATGTCTCCAAATAAACTTTGGAGGGAGACATATTTGAGTGACGAGTCAACGGCAGGATGCACTGTGTGCTGCGTCAACAATACATGGAGAAAAAAGGGTCTGTCAAGGTTTACATTTACTAGGCATACATGAGCTCTAGCAAGCCAAACAAGCCCAGTGTCCCAGTAGTATCTCAAACCTGAGGTACATAAGGCTGCACTGCAGAAAAGAGATTAACATAGATTAATGTATAATATAGGAGGTTAATATAAATATAATATACAGTAACTGAAAGGTCATCAACTGGAAAAAGGAGTGTACTGGTGAGTTTTGAAGTTACTATTACTGACATTTACTAGCAATTTATTCTATAGCAACCTGTCGTGTAATAAGTATCAACTCACACGTAAGATGTGCAATTTCAAACTGCAAAAGTCCAAAACAATATTTGGCATTATATGCAGTGAAAGATAAACCAACATTTGGCCGGACAAGCAGGTCACCATCTATACAACCTTGTAAGTCCTTACTGTGTTAAGATCTGATTGAGCACAAACCTGAGCAGCAGTGCACCATGAGTCTGTTCAGTAAATGTATAAAATACAAGAAGGGCTTTTAAATATGTTTTTGCAGTCACCGTGTTATTAGTTAAGATAATATCATCCAGTCTACCTCAATAGATTCTGTTAGTACGGCACACACTTTTGATTTGCACAATAATGTTTGGAAGTCAGTAAAATGTTGTAACAATTGTCACATCTTCATTTTCTTTCAACTGCTGATTCATGCACTGAGGTGTCCAATGTGAATTCTAAACTGTAGGAGGCTTTTCACACATCACTAACTCTCATTGCTGCTTTCTAAAATTAGCATCATTAATGATGGTGCTTGATAACCATGAAATGTTTCTGCTGCATCTGATGAATCTAGTAGCTCGGTTTCACACATGAGGAACCCTTCATATAATAATGAAGAGGAAGGGAGACACAGTAAAGTGGAACCAGTTGAGTTTGTTTCTGCCACAGTGATGGGTTTCATTACTGTGACCTCTGAGACAGTAAGGTTTTTGCTATCAAGCAATGCGGCTACATTGTCTAGTGTTTCTGTGGAAATACTAGAGAAATGCAACATAAACACATGATTTTATTAGAAAATATGGCCCCACGGGGAACAGACTGAAATAAGTTTTGGTAATTTCATGGCTACAATAATTGATATATTAATTATACTAATGCAGTTTTAGAATGAATCCTGAAGGATCTTTATTCAGTTATGAAGTTGTTTGATTGTTGGAGGTGTCGTTCATAAACAAATGGTGTATTACAAGTTAAAACGTTTCTGTTTATCACAAATGGGGACAGAATGGAACACAAATAATGACTAATATTGCACATAATATGGAATTAATGATTGCTTATTGATTACATTTCATTTGCCACCTAATATAGAACTAATCAGGGATGATTCATTTAGAAAATGGCCAGTATGTAGATCATTAGACACTGGTTCATTAAGTATCTGTTCTCAATTAACTTATATAGGTCTTGATTCAAAGTTTTTCTGGAACTCAGAGCTATTCATAAATTAGAATTTAGTTTCTGATTTGTTTCTTACATGTTCCTTGGTAACGACTCAGTATTTTATATATACAGGCAACTATTTCAAATGGTGGCATTTATATAGTTCTTTTATCCAAAGCGCTCCAACAATGTGGGGTTCATTGTCTTGCACAAGGGCACTGGCGGAGCTGTGGATCAAACCATTTTGTCTACCTTATTGTAAAGCGTTACCAAGAAACTCACAAAAGACACAGCTGTGGGATTCCTCAGCACTTGATCTGGGTCAAGCTCCCTGTCAGTCAACTGCAAGGTGATGCCCATGAAGCCCGGTGAACTGAAGACTAGAGTCATTACAGGACACTTTGACATACCTCTCTGATAGGAGGTGATGACATCTGCCAAGCTATGCAGACATGCCCTCCAGAGACGGTATCCAAGGTCAACTCATCTCGCTGCCAAGATTTTAAGTCCAGTGGAATTCCAGTTGCCAAAAGAAAACCAATACTCACAGGACAACTGAGGTCTGTATAAAAGCAGTGGCATACTGGCAATGGTTCCACCCTCACAACCTAAAGTTGATCCAAATGTTTTATCAATGGAAGCTTCTGTTTTAGAGGAAATCAGTTGTGTAACAACAAGAATGATAATCGTTCTTGCCAACATTTACAGGAGATCAAACAATCTTTCAGAGCTTCTGTTTTTTTCAGACTATCATAGCTTTTATACTAGCTTAGGAGATAAATACATTTACTTGCCTGGACATGCAAAATGCACATAAATTACCATTCTGATATACCCCTTAATGAAGATTACGTCATTTATGTAGATAAAACTATGGAAACAAAATATGTTATGCTGAATAGGTTTTCAGGGATATGTTGCTTGGGTTATGGTGAATCTACTGTATACATTTTCAATTTTGAGTTAAGTTTCATGACCCTTAAGGTCCTTCTGAGCGGCTAAAAAAGTAAGCACACGTTCCTTCGTAGATGTGTTGTTGACACACAACAGCAATATATTAGAGCAGAGCAGTAAAGCAGTTGGCCGGGACAACAATCAGCCCAGTACAAAAAAAACAAAGGGAAAGCTGAGGAAACGATGCTAGCTCTCAGTGAATGTCAGGTATTTGCTCTGACAAGTAATCTTGACTTCAGGCAGACATACTCCACCCTTCATGTTTAGACTGCAGCAGGCAGACACTTTCCTCTGCCCGTCAGAATCAATGTTAGCATTGGGACTCTTTAGAGTTCCTTGTTTAGAAGTCTAAAGTTATATACTGTACATTTTTCTGCTCTGGGAGTCTCAGAAACACGCACTTGACTTGACTCGCAATTGCTGATTTTCTCTTTTGCTTTGTTTTATTCAGTCTGCTTCATGTGGAGCTGCTTTGGTCTGTGCCAGCTGGTCAGACTGTAGCTACTTGAGTCATGGTGCAGAAACAGCTGATAATATTCACCAAGTCCATCCGCTAAGGAAGCTAAATTGCTTCTCAATTCAAGTAATTTCATTCTGTAGATAAGGGGGAAAAAAACAGGATAGAAATGTTATCTGTATTTATTTGGCTTGTGAAGGAAAGTGGCAATACACAATCTTTACAACTGCCAATGAAATGGCAGCTTTCAGAACAAGCATTTGCAATGTAAAAGCCAAACATTTGAAATGATATTGCCCGCTGACAATCCTTATCTGCAAACTGGTAATATTTCAGAAAGTGGCTTTCCTTATTGGAGGGCAGCCGGTGGAGAAAGGACAATGAGGCCACCACAGAAGCTGAGCCGATAAGAAACTGAAAGCAGAGAAACACAGTGCCTCATCAAAGGTATTATTTAAAGACGTTATTTATAAAGGCAATGTTTGCTGAGCATGAATGTGTTTCCTCACCAATACCCTGAATTCTATTCAGACACTTTCAGACACACCTGGGAGCTGCGAGTACACCCACTGAACTGGCCGCTCAGTAGCCTGGGGTTAAGTGCCTTGCTTAAGAAAACTTAAATTAATTTATTCATCCATTCATCCTTTATTTACACCCATGCATATACATTAAAAAAAACAATCAAACAAACTATCCCATGCCAGCTCACCCCCAACCCCCCCCCCCCCCCCCCCCCGTGTGATATCGTGAAACTGCACATCCAATTCAGAGCCTATGGGTCATATGGATAGATTAGAAGTGTATGATGCTGCAGGAGTGGTTACAATTTCATACTTTTTTCCTCCATGACAACTTGTCACCATTGGAATTGATGTGAATCCAAGCTGACAACAGCCAACAAGCATTTTACAGCCACTTTTCAAGTCTCCAGGGGAGGAATCTTTCATACTTGAAAATAGCTGATTTGGATGGAGCCCAAAACAGACCTAAAAAGAAAGTGAATGTTGTACTTACAATTATCAGGCGGTCAAAAACACGACTCCAAATAGAGGTAAACGCTGCTGCTGGATGTGTAAACTGTTTGCTAACACGTTCGACATATCAACTTGATAAAGTTGTGTTTACAGCTTGTTGCGTTGCCCTCTAGTGGCCAAAAAAATATATCATTGCAAGTTCAAAGCACCATGCTCATCCACTTTTTGGTCACTACTGCTTTTTTGCCAAAGCATTGACAGTAAGCAAAGAAAACTTCTCTAACATAGATTCAGGGCCCAGACAGATTTGGTGTCTGTGGAGGACATTTTCTTCTCCAGTAGAGCTTAAACCTGTGACCCAGATCCCTTGAAAACTCCCTTGGCTGCTTGAGGAGGTGGGGGAGACGGTGCTCTCGCTGCCTGAAATGACAAACAGCAGGCAGGCGGTGGCATGCTTTGCTTGCCAAATACAGCACTCTATGTTCAAATAGTGCTGACAGGGAAAACATAGACACTGTTATCCAGGGTCCCCCTCTCTGGAGTGAGATGTTGAGGGGAAAAACTCCTCCTGCCAGTAGACATAGACCTGCCTGTATTCAGAGGTCAAGGGTTTTTGCTGCTGCTATCGTGGAAAAATCATTTAACTGCAGATTTGGGGATTTTCTTTTTCTTACATACACTGAATGTTTACATGGGAACTGACGTGTTTAGTGACTGAATGGACACGGCTGTGAAACCAGTTAACAATCCATTGTTCAAATTAGAAAATACATTGGCTTCATTGAAAAAATCAGCGAGGGAAAACCATTTTAGCCATCCTGACAAACCTCTTTGTATATATGTGGTTTTCATCTGACAATAGTGATATACTCAGTGTAATTGTTGCCCTCATTGCGTCCGGCTGAGTTCATTGAATATTCGAGGCGTCCATTTTCTTTGATGCTTTTAATTCAGCCAAGCATACTGGCTGCTATTGCACTGCCCACTACAATGATTAACTGCATAGTGCTGCATTCATTCATTCAAGCATATCCATCAAAGTACAGCCTCTTCTAACTGGAAACAAGTTTTTTTCCCAGGGCAGCAGGCTCAGGAAACATCTGACCTGTATTAAAGAATGAAAGGAGATTCCAAGACCGGCCAGTTTAGTTTCACTGGTTTAAGAGGCGTATCGTAATTTCAAATTAAAACATAGAGTTAAGCACTATGGAAACCACTTAAAATAACATAGTGGAAACTTGAATGCCAGCTGGCCACACTTGTAGCTGCCAGTAGAAGAGTCTTGCACCTACACTATATAAATCAGTGTTTGGTCTACTCAGGACAGATTTGGTAGCAGATGGCTGAGAAGGAGAAAAAACATTTTGATTGTTCTTAACATGCATTTACAATATGAGGCAACATGAGGGTGTCTGACTTTGTATGAAAGAAAATATTTGTTTCAAACTATTTTACTACTACTACTTTTTCTGTTAATTATATTTCCTTCAGCTGCCATTTCTGAGGGAAAGAAGCAAATTCAGAATGCTCTGTCATTGTAATAGTTACTGAATTAATCTAAAATTGACCCAAAATCCGAAAGTGAATGAATTTAAACTGCTGAATGCCTTATTACTATAAGGTTTTATGTACAGTAGGGTTGTACCTTTGACATTTTATGACAGAAGCAGATATTTTCGAATGCACTTGCTAATCTTCACCTATTCAAACGTGAGAGTGCTGTGCTTATAGAAGCCTTAGCCTTAGTCAGTCACCTAACATTGTCTATGTAAATAATGAACAGGACCAAAATAACTCCTCCCACTATTAACTGTTGAATGAATGAGTGATGTACACTTCACACTACACTTGAAACAGTCACGATTCCTAACAAGGCCACCCACTCTCTTTCCTGCTTTTTAAGTCCCCACTATAAACTGCTTATTTGTCCGCATCATAATCTAATGAATGCACAATGCACCTCTGTATCTTCAACGCTTCATGTATGTATGTATACGTGGAAAATTGCACATGGTCCCCAAGGGCCTGTGACCCTTATAACCCCAGTCCTCCCCCTAATCTCGTAATCTTTAGCGGAACAGAAGCCTCTGTGATCATTGGCAGGTCTAGCACATTGCATACCGTCTCTTGGAGGTGTGTGTGTGTGTGGGGGTGTATGTGGGAATATTTGCAGGTAATCCGCATCTCCTACTAATATTTGCAGCCGGATTTTTCTAATAAGACCCGGGCCTGTGCTTATGGGTGGGCTAGGTGGGGGAGAGAACATGGCCTTCTACAGGAAAGTGAAGCCAGACCACTTAACTAGGAGAAGTGATGTGAAGAGGCGCCCCCTGAGATGACCTGTGTGATTGGGAAGCTGAAATGCATCTCCAGCTAGATGTTGCAGTGTTATACAACATGCGGCTCTACCAGCAAATCACAGCCTAATGGAAATAGGTATTGTAAACACTGTAGCATGAACAAAGGCCATCTCAGTGTAATGAAACAAACTTATATGGGCCGGTAGTTAATAAGCCTGAAGACAAGGTGCAGCTATAGCTTTATTGTGATATGCCTGAGCCTATTTGCTTAAATGGGAGGACAACATTGATTGAACTTTCTCTAAAAAATTCTCTATTAAATACACAGACTATAAATCCTGTAGTTCTATAACATATCACAACTCTGTCTCCTCAGAAATGTATTCATATACTACTAATTTGCTTTTCCAAATGCCTCTTGGAAGAAACATAATGCTGTCTGTGGTTGATGTCTTGCATCACGTTGTTAGATTTAGGCAACTTAAACACTTTCTTCAGAAGAAAGATTGCAGTTTTGGTTAAATATTTAACCCAGACTGAACCAAGTGCATTGAGTTGCCTTAACATAAGGTAACCAAAACAACGGTTAATCAGCAGTCTCCAGTAGCAAATATTGAAGGTAAAACAAAAAGTTGACATACGTGTTTTCTCGTTATGTTGATATAAAAACGTATGCAACTTGGCATTACGTTTCTTGCAAAACATATTTGCCAAAGCAATTAGTTGTATATAAATCTTTAGAAATCAGTGCGGTCAATGATGACTGCATAAGCCTTTTACCAATCGTCATGAATAACTGAGCCTGATATCCTGCAAATAACATCCTCTGTAAAAGGAGAAAGATTTTTTTCTCACAAGAAAAGGATAACTTATAGACACAAGCTATGATTGTGGTGGTGGTCAGGGTGGATGTGTACGTGCATTTTCTTTCAACCCTATTTCATTTCTAGAATCTTATAAAGCATTTCTGTAGTGCAACTGCAGATGTCATTTTTAGCAATGGTTTTTCTTAATAACCATGAAACTTTATAGCCATGTGGCGAACACATGAAAATGACATGTGCGATAAATGTTATTGTAACGCAATCCTCTATGGTGGAGGAAGGAAATGTTCACATTATTTATCACCACAACACCCAAAATTTACATTTCAGAGTTCATGCCCATTCTGTTAGCCTTTTTGAGACTTTTGTCCAAATCATTCATTGTGACAGATGGTTACCCCGCACAGCACCGGCCCTCGATGGGAGACGGCCCCCTCTGATATCTTATAGAGTCATCAGCAGCAGCTTGCCAAGTTTAATACGACTGGGGACTGTAACTCTCCAGGCAACTACTACTAAACATGCCAGACAGGCCTCTTTGCGCTCCCTCAGATCAATATCAAATTGTCTCACAGAGCATCACCAATCAAGAGCGCCAGAACGGTGAACACTCAGACACTCCAGTCAAAGGTTACAGAGGGGCTGGCCAGCATCTCCCTCAGCCAATGCGTGACCGTCGTTTTAAAGAGTTCTTTGACAGTTTAACATCTCTCCACCTCCCCCGTCCCCCCCCCCCCCCCTCCTCCGTCCCTCTCCCTCCCCTCTCTCCTCCTTATTGTTTTCCTTTCTCAGCCGTCCTGATTAAACCTGGAGATCCCAGCGGGAGGCTCTGATTTCCCAGCCCTGACTGTTACTGTAGTGAAGTCAGCGCTGCATGTCCTCACACAAGGCCAGTCAAACCCACTGGCCATAGAGGACTGAGTAATGAATGAAGTTTGACCCGTGCAACAGGATACAGGCATGCTGCTCCTTCAAACTGTACCCTGTGAGGTCCTGTTGTCTCTTAATGTTGTCAATATGGCAGTCCAAAACAAATGTTTGTTTGTTTAGTTATAAGCCATTAATGAAAAAACAACATACGATGGACTAAATCCATTGATTTTATTATCATATAACTTATTAACATGAACTTTTAAAGTGGTCAAATAGTGCATTGGATGGTTCTTCCTGATGAATTAAAGAGCTTAAAAGACAAAGCAAGTGTCATGCTGGAGGAGAATAGCAACCAAAAGGTTGTTCTTAACTGATCTAGAAAGCCTTTGTATATAGGATTTATTAACCATTAACTTTACCCATTTAAGTACAGTTTATAATCCTTTTATAAAGGCTGCATTATTACAAAGTGGTATGCACTTAACTGTAGAATGTGAAGCGATTATGTGCCTTGAATAAGTCCCATTTTACTGCTCCGCCCTTAAAGGCCTGTGCAGCATGCACAGGATTGGTTAAATGCCCATTTAAGACGGATTCATTTTGGTAAAACTGTCTACATTTCTACTGCCAGTATATCTTGACCTGGCGTTATTGTTCTTAATTAATTGCATCATATTGTACAGACTAAAACTAATTTGTATGATAGTATAATTATGTATGTATGTAAGTGAGTGTCTTGTTGGTAAAAGTAAAGAACCAGTGGAGAGTTGCTGCATCAAATGCATCACTAGAAATGTATTTAAGTTTAGAGGATGCTCCCCACTACACACGCTCGCGCCCACACACGCGCGCCAACACACTCTGTAACAACAAAGAACTTGATTGCCAAATTAGCCATTATGGAAAAAACGAATCATTGGAGGGTAATTATTCAGGCTACTTCTTCAAGGTAGACACACCATCAACTTCAGCCCAACGTGGACGAAACATTAAACACTTGTGAATGTGATAGTGCAGCTCAGTGCAGCTCAGACGGTAAGCAAATTACATCGCCCGGAGCCACTACTGCTGCATGAATGGACCCTTTTTTATGATCACAGGGAAAACTTCTCCCGGGGGACCTGGAATTTCAGAGGGTTTTCCCCCTTAAACATACACGGGTACACTTTAAAGGTACAAGGTAATTTTGCACTTCCTATCCTGGATAATGCTGTTTGAACCGAATGAAACACTCTCATTCATTGCAGTTTAAACTCAAGCAAGATGTGATTTTTTTTAAGAATGGCTTGAAGCCTAGTAAGAATAAGCATTTCGTTATGTGTGTGAGAAATACCAGAGTTCATGTTCAATTTAATGAATGTTACAAACAGCGATGGAAACTCACCGTTTTGCTCCTTTACACTTGGAGGGTGAAATTTGCTGACATGACTTGATTCAGCTTCCGAGCCATATTGTTGGAGAAGCGATGCAAGAAGGAATAGTAATGGAAGGATCATTTGGATGAGTGGTGGTTGGCGATCACAAAGCGCTGTTGACGGGATGGTTTGTATCACCACACACATGCGTCGTTTACAGGACACCAGTGCTGTTTTGGACACATTTGGAGAGGATAAACGCAGAGTAGAATCCACATAATCTTAATCATCAGTCCTTCTGGGAAAAAAAAGTGAAATTAATATCTCCCTAAATCAAGACAAATCCTCCTCCAAAGCTTCCAGAACTGCCGCTGCTGCGCAATGCAAGTGAGCACCTGTTGGTTCTGTGGAAAGTTGGATACTGAGTTGGACAAAGTTTGGCTTTAAGTAATTATAATCCTGGAATTAGTTGTAAAAGCGTCCTTGTGCAGTCATATCATCTATGGCACGAGATCATTTGAAGAGCACAGATGCATTTTGGCTAAAGCGCGCGTCCACGGTGCGTTCTCGACTCCGTCTGAATAAATCCCCGCAGATCTTTACGCATTACAGCAAAAGCTCACACACAGAGACAGCGAGAGAGTCCAGCAACCTGATACAGTCTGTACCCAGAAACCACTCGCAACACCGAGACGAGTTCTGTTGTCTGGCAAGGTCTTGAGTCATAACTTGGTGGAGACTGAGATAAAATATCGCTGCGCGGCCGGGGTTGGGTTTTTGGAGACTGCCAACTGACGGCACAACAGGTGCTATACATAAAGTACAACTTCCCAGCCAAGGAAACTCCCCGGCATGTTAACTATTCCGTTGCTGCCTGGTCCAATGAGGTGTTTCACCCACTGTCAGTCACAAATTGGCAAATACAGCTCCACTTATTGCAAACAGTTTCACACGTTTCCAGCAGTTTCCAGGAAAAGTGTCGGCGTCTTCAGATAACTATGAGAGGAAAGCAGATCCGCACAGTCTGTCGTGGAGAAGTGAGTCTTGATGCGAGGCAATTAGACAAAACAATAGAAGAGCTCAATACAAGAGACAGTAGAAGTTAGCAGAATTAGAAAGAAAATGAAGAATTTCACATTATGGTGGCTAAATTTGTCACATGTTCAAACAACAATTGTGTTTTCAGACTTAAGATGAGACGATGTGTATTTTTTCACTCCACACAATACAAAATATGATTTTATATAATTTTTGATCATTGGGTTAATCACTGTGAATTTTACTGAACTGAATAGTTTCGGCTAATGTCAGTGAAAAAGAAGGCTGTTGTAACAATTTGGCCTATTTGGGAAAAGAAAAGTAAATATCACAAAATCCACCCCCCTACTGTGTGTTTCCCATTTGCTCACACTGTGTTGTGCTCATAAATATCTTTCTTTCCCACTCTCTCTATTGGGCTACATCACTGTGGCCTTTGTGGCCCACTTACATTTTTTGCCCAGTGCATCATGGTCCATCAAATTTATAACACATACATGGTTAAACAATGAAGTCCACAGTGCATATTCACATGAGGAGCTTCATCGTTCAAGATTATGCCTACGTAAGCTTGTTGTAACCATGGAGTGATTGTTTAAAGCCTTGATTATTTTCCCCGTAGAGAGATGAAAAATAAAAGTGTACCCGCACAAGACTTTTCAACACGCCGCTGTGCATTCGTCCTAAATGTTACTGTGGAAGGAAATGTTTAAGGGCTTCTCAATTTGTCATATCAAAGCAGAGACACCGCTTGGAACAATACTCCCTCCTGTTCCCAATTTCCTTTCTCTCCGGCACACTGTTGTACCTCATCAACTGCGTTTCATGTGGTTCCTCCCATTCTATTGTTGGCAAAATCCACCAGTGTATCCCCCCACTGTATAGCAAGTCTGCTGCAGCACAGACACAACAATCAAAGGAGAGCTGGAGACATATTGAACCCATTGAGCCAGACACATGATGCAATGCTGCAGCAATTTACCCCCAGTCTCACATAGCTCAGAAACCACCACCTCAAAGGGAGTGCAGAGCAGCCATCTCTCCGGCATCAAGGTATGAAGGAAGGTTTGTGGTTTTAATCAAAGTTAATGGCTGGGAAAAAAGGCATGGGGCATTGATACAGTCATTTCATATGTGTGTTGCCCCCGTAGAGAGGGGCATATAGAGGTCTTCTTGTGCCTGCTGCAAGGGCCAAGGCCCTTTGTGTAAAGGAGAGTATCACATTCCAGCCCTGCAAGGGCCTGCAGCAGATGTCAGCACTTCACATTGTGGAATCCCTCTCTCTTTCGCACACACACTCATACACACTCAGTCACCCCTTGAGGTTTTGTCTGTAAAAGCTGGGTATTTTGTCTCCTTGTCCACATTTGATTGCAGCTTCCACGGTGGTCTTGTGAAACGTGGAGGCTTTGATAAAAGAATTATAATAAACAGAGGAAATTAGAAACAAGGCGGGTCTTTTGGGTCACGGCTAACATACAGAGACATGCCAGCCAGGAGGGCTCTGAGTCCTCCGAGCAGAGTGGAGATGGAAATGTATACAACGGAGAATTCACAGTTGTCAGCTCCCAGCTAAATCCCATTAGACTTGCTTGCCTTTTCGGGACATGTACTGTCAAACAAACAAATGTCCTCTCCCAATCAGTCTGTATTACACAACGCATCTGTCACAGTGTCTGCGAAACACCAGTTTTGTTCCAGGTGGAATGAAGTGAAACACAAGGGAGCGGACATGTTTGCTAAATCCAGATCGCAGCTCATTATTTGCACCTTGAAGGAAAAGGCCTTTGAGATGACTTCATTTATATGGTAAAACCTCCTGTAGCAGCAGGAGGATGTTTTGCTGTGTGGTCCTGCGAGGAGTCGTCTGTGGTTTGCTGAAAGTGGGAAATGTGCCAGCAGAGGAATTTAGAAAGAAATGACTCACATTTTCTTCGACTTTCTAACAAACTGAAGTCTTTTACACTCATTTTACTGCCTGATGGCCTTATCATTGAAAACACAGACACAAGGTTGTACTAATGCTTGCTCTAAGAGTGCAGTGTCCTTCAATATGTGGACACACTTAATGCTTAAGTTTGAGATTTGAAAAGTGTGGCATCACGGTGATTAATTGCCCCTGACTGCACTTGGCTTTGAAACCAGAGCCCCCTGGTGGTGCCCCTTAGGGCTACAGTCAGGCCTTTGCCCTTTGAACACTTGTTGAAGCCACTGTTAGTATTGTGGAACATGGCTCAGGTCTGGACAAAACAACGCTTGTTTTGATTCGAGTCTCTACTAAAGGAAAGCTTGTCATCATGTGATTCAAATAAATTCAAGGGTACAACCTTAACATGCTATCTTCTAATGGAATCATCCAACCTTCATTTTCCACCTCTAGAAACACCCATCATTAGAACAGCATAGAAGGTTATACCGTTGTTTTTCAGTGCCTGGTTTGTAGTTACGAGTCAGACCCTGACTCAGAAACCCCAGAACCCGCTGCTTCTCAAATGGTGCTGGACACCAAGGTCTTCATCTACCTTAAGAAAATAATCTGCAAGTGTTTTTTTATTGGCTGCTGATACATTTGTCTGCAGCCAGTGTTTCACAGCAGAACCTGAACTGAATTCATTTTAAATCCGCTTGTTACTTGTGTGGCCTCTGTCTGACTCTATTTGTTATTATCCTGGATGCTGTGAAAATGAGACTGAGGAAAGTCTGCACCTTGACAGTACAAGCTGGGATGAAAACAAGATACCTCATTTGAAGTTGAGATTTATTGTGCTGTTGAAATAGTATAAATATTATAATAACATTATAAAATCTAATTTCAAGTGGTGTTAATTTTTCAGGATTTCATCTGATCTCATAAACAGAGGAGCTTCTAATGACTAAGTAAATGTAGGTTTGGATGCAAAAGCACAACCCAGAGACCAAGTAAATTTTTAAAATACAGTTTACCTGTACTAAAAGTAAAAAAAAAAACTAGTAGGAGTCAGGAAACCAGGCAGACAAACAAAGAAAGGCAAACTTAACCAGGCGAGGAGGCAAAAAGGCAAAAGATCATGCAGCCAGGTAACAGGCCGCCAGATAAAGTGGCTGGACCAGGAACAGGTGGAAATGGGCTGGTATCCAAGCTGCAGGGATAGGAAGTGGGAACAGGTGAGCAGGTGGGTGGGCCAGTCAGGAGAAGGGGAATGGTAGGAAGACGGGTTATAACAGGTCAGGAGGGGGTGGCAGGGTCTGAAATGATAAGAGAGTTAGTGAGCAGGTAAATGAACAGACTAGGAGAGGAAACGGGCAAAAATCAGGCTGATATTGTGACAGAGATATTATGTTGCAAGCAAACCATTATTAGTTTACTATAAATCTCAACAAAAAACTCATATTTCCAGTCAGTGTAACATTAAAATCATCTTGGAAAGAACCTCTTGCTCCTTGAGGATTTCCCTCCTTAACCTTGAGTAGAGAGCAGAGTCCAAAACTACTGGGAAGGAGCTCTCCCGCTGAACAGCTTCCTGGCTCGATGCCTCCATCATAATCTTGGTCGGTGTTGCACTTATTAAACATCTGCTGACGGAGGGGAAGACTCAGTTTCCATAATGGCAATCTTAATGATCCAGGGGTCAAATCTACTACACTGCCAAACTTCATCAATACAGTATTGTACTGGAGCCCAGCACCGTGCCGTGATGAATAGCTTGAGGGTGAACATCTGCAAACCTGCAGCTCTGTGCACACGTCTACTCTTACCTATCCAATTTATAAAATATGCATACTGAATATGTGCAGTTTGGATTTTATGTACTGATATGTGTTGTGAAAGATGTTGCAAATCAGTCTTGTATTAAAGTGCTTCAGCATCTATATTAGGGGTCTCTTTGGGTTCATACATGTTTTGATACAGATAGGGGAAGCACCATGCAGAGGGGAAAGAGGCTAATCAATAACTAAAGGGAGAACTCAGCAACTTGGAAGATGTCGATACCTGATCATGTCAATGTCAACCTGCCGTTTACTGTGCTGCTGTAATGAGGGTGCTGATCCAAAAAAATAAAGGACTTTCTGTCTCAAGCCAGCAAATAATTACATGGTTTTGAATAGGGAAAACAGGTTCAAGTCAGTATCACTTATTTACATTTTTTATGTAATGTAGTAAATGTCAAAGAGACCAGGATCAGAACTATCATAAAAAAAGCTCAAGAACAGTAACCATTTTTATTCTGGGTCATCTTCAGACATAGTGCTAAAAAAAGCAGAGGTAAACGCGGAGGTAAACAGAAAAAAACAAATCTTTAAATAATAGATGTGCTGGCAAAGAGAAGCGGTTTATTGCTCCCCTTGAAGAGGAGGCTACACATCAGATAACATCAACAATATATTTACAGTCACAGCTAACATCATCGTACATCCCCACTTACCATTTAGTATTTCCTTTTTATTTCTTTACCCACAATAATGTATAATGTTATCATTCATCAAAATGACCAACATCAAATTCACTTTGCACACACACAATTCAACATATTCAAATTCCATGAGTCCTGCTGCCCTTTGATGATTTTCATCAGTCTCATTCGCTTTGACTCCTTCATCTTCCAAGCAATTTACCTTGATACTTAGATCAGTGAGATCTAAAGTTATGCCCGGGAAGCTTATCTGGGTTCAGTTAAAGAATCACCCATCACTTCTGAATTGAAAACAAACGTGTTGCTTAGCAGCACATCGAGAAAAAGATGTTTAGTAGCACTTGTGCGAGTCTGCCTTTGTCAAAAGCTTTATTTTCATCTGAATAAGAATGTGACAACACATTATAACTCATCTGAGCTACAGTAGTCGTAGAAATGTGCTCTGCATGCCAGGTATAAAACCACAGTAGATTGGTTCAATCCAGCCTGACATATTTCTGGAATGGCACATGGTTGTCCATCAGACATATGGCTCATATCCAGCCAGTGAACATTTTTGTAGACAACACAAAAGGATCCTTGTGCTCGATTGCAAGCCCCTCTTGACTGTAACACCAGAGCCGTGCCCTGTGACATAAATCATTAATCTCTATGCATATGGTGCTGATTAATTTGTGTATGCAAATTAAATGCCTTGTCAGTCAAAATTATCCTACGGGGATCAATTTGGAAAGGCCGCCCAAGTTGTTTGACACAAAGTGATGAATGAGATATGGATCAAAACTGTGGGAAAAAATCAGCTCAGCTGCGTTCTGCGATGGATTTTATTTTCACTGACAGAACAAAAGATCAAGCGTCTTTTAATGTGTTTCAACTAAAGTCACAAAACGAATGAAAAATGACACAGTTTGTAAAAAGTGGTTTACGTAGAAAAGTTATAACCACACCAAAATCAAGGCACATGCTAGGGTTTATAGAAATGAATGCCAAATCTGTTGAGCATACAAAACATTAAAAGTAATTTCTATCATCACCAAGCTTACAACAGTTGTATATGAGCCATCTGGACGCCAGTTAAAACTAAAAAGCTAAGGTGCAACTGATACAAACACTCACAGTAAGTGGCTGATAGCTGTTATATGCAAAAAAATACATTCATTGCCTTCAGTGCTTCTCCAGCGATTCCCCTAAACTGCACTATACTATGTTGCGACACAACCTCTGTTTTGAAAATGAAATTGCTTTAAATGAGGTACAGCAGATTACCCTGCCTGCTGTACCTCATCTAAAGCAATTTCATTTTCACCTGAACGAGTTTTCAAAGATTTCATCTACAGTGTGTGGCTGTCGACACTCCATCACATTAGCAGTTGTCGACATTATATCGAAGCTCATCTAAGCCTAATACACACACATTCCTGTAAACAAACGTTATGTTAGTTGAGCTTCCCAGCCTCCGATTTCTAGAGCAGAGAGACACTTGAATTGCTACTCGCCACCAGCAGAAAGCTCAGCTCCATACAGAATACTTTGTGCTGAAGAGGAACATCAATCATGTGTCGTATAAAAATCCTACACATGCTGCGTAAAATCCCTTTATCTCATAGACTGTATATCAAATTAATGGTGTGAACATATTAAGTAATAATATTTGATGAGCTCCTGGTCCTTTGCGAAACCTTTTTTTTTTCTAATATAAACCATTTATTCATTCATTCATCACTTCTCAGTTGTTCTTCAGTTCATTCATTGTCTCACAAGCAAGATGTAAACAAAAGGGGTCACCCACCACGGAGACATTTCAAGCAGCTAACAGCTAAATCTAAATCATTGGCCTCACGTTATCTTCATCAGAAGGTGTAGTTTGCCCAGTTGCCACAATTTAAAACCATTTCTGAGCACTTGACGGACTTTAATCTTCATCTGCTGATGAAGATCATGGGACATGATTGAAAGCTCCTGTAAGAGCAAGTTAATGGACCTTGTGGTGAGATAGTTTTTTAATCATACTAAATGTTTGTTTAGATCAGTAATAAACACGTCAGCATAATAGAATTAGAATTGCCCTGATGTAAGGTCATTGATTGTCAATTGATGGTGCATTGTTTGTTTCTCTCAGTCATTTACTCATTTACATTTAGACATAAAAACCTCATGCTCATCAGTCTGTAAAGCCTAGTCTGGTCTTTGAATACCACAGAATTAACAACAATAAATACCAATGGAAGCCCTCAGCCTGAGCCTGTATTGCCTCCATAATGTGCAGTGGGTCTCTGCTTTATGGTTTCTACAGCCGTCACTGTTCACGTCCATCTGTCGCTAAACACCACACGGGCGCTGGCATAAATAGTGAGGCGTTTGTGTCCATCACGTGAACGAGAGCGTCTCTTCCTGCCGTCACGTCACGTTTTCAGCGTTTAGCAGCGGCTGTGGAGGCGGGGAGCGGCTGTCCGTGGTGCTGATGGGAGGACTGATGCTCTCCGGCTCCGTGCAGCCGCTACTGCGCATGTTGCATGTCAGGTACACGCAAGCCTCCATCTTGGGCATCCCGAGCTGAGGCGAAAGGGCAGCAGCCATAAACACACTGACTCCAAAATAACAACAAACCGGGAAATAAAAAAAAAATTGGCAATTTGCCGAGATGTAACTTTTTCTTCTCCGAAACCCATTCAAGAAATTGCTTCAGTGAAGAGCGCGGAGAACAGCATGGGAAAGACAGACAGCGGCTGGTCTGTGAGGCTCTAACGACTACTTGCACTGTCAGCTTTACTAGGTCGAGTTTTCTAAGGCACTGCCGGGGGACTAAGCCTAACGGTGAGTGAGACTGCGTGACATATTTTGTGATAAACGACTTCCGTGTTATTTATGTTCGTAGCGTGCGCTCATGTGAGGTGAAATCGCATGCTCGCGTTCATATGTATTGGCGTCTTCTTCCTGCCCCCCCCCCCCCTCCCCCGTCATGGTGGATGCTGTTTGCTGTGTTGTTCTCCGTCCAGAGTCCCTCTGCTCCTCTGATGCTCAGGCTTTGGGCAAGTGTCCGCCTCTGTTGCTTACTTTTCTCTTGTTAAAGCGAGGTGCAGCCACAGGTTGTGAGAGCCCCGGTGGTCGGCGTACACCGGTTGTTTTGCATTGGCTGCATATCAGCATTTACATAAGCAGAGAACAGGCCTCTCCTCGTGGATTAAAGCATTTTGCAGTTAGATAAGGATGCCAGTTCATTGAAGTGTATCAAATTATTAAAACAAAATATTAAAATGTATACAAAATCACATATCTTCATTGTGTTACTGTTGACATGAATAGCTCATAAATAAATAAAAAGACACTAATTTACCTAAATATTCTCACCTTCTTACAGGATTTATTTTTCATTGACCAGCATGTTTATGGCCCAGACTCTGAAAATGCACTGCCTGAGGAAGCTATGTGGGCAGAGCAGAATTGCTTATTGACCTTGGACCCATGGGGCAGACCATGAAAGGCTGCTTGAGTCACTGTCAGCCTCTGTATGACAGAGCCTCAGCAGTTTTAACATTGCCAGTAGTAAAACACAGCAAGGCCAATGTTCTACACTGGTGGCACAGAGTTGACTCAGGCGGTACCAAGGTCAATTTATGGACTCGATCTCAGCTGAACCCACATTTTTTGCACAGGAATCAGCTTATCTTCCGTGTGCACAATGTCCTGGTTGAGAACACAGCAAGGTGCAGACAAGTGTGAGCTTCAATACAAGAAAAGCTAAATTAAACAAGTCACTCAAATCTGCTTTAATATACCGTGCATCAGTCACCCGCAAACTAGAAAACAGCTTCTGATAATACTGTAGGCTAAAGTTTGGGTAATGAAGCATAGTTTATTGCAGAGGAGTTGTGCAACTTTTTTAATTGTAAAGAACTTTCTCACTAACTGCATGAGGCATATAATATAGAACCCTGCAAGGGGTCGCAAGATAAATCTTAGGGGTCACGAGTTGATTCACAGGATAGGAAAGAAGAAGAAACGACATTTGCACAAATTTCTTATATTTATTTTTCTGACTTTTCAGAGTTTTCCTCCTTCAGGACTACTGAAATTTAAAATCTAAGGACGTTACATTTCTGATGTGCAAACCTGTTTATTTTTTTTCCCCCAATTTTCCTCTTTAGGACTTGAAATTTGAGAGGGGAACCACACTCTTAAGTTAATCTGCTCACATCTTAAAGACACATGTAACCTGTGACAAAGAGTTGAAGTGTGACGTTGTTTGACTATTAAGGGGTTACAAGCCAAACAGGCTGGGAAACAGTGACATAATGTGATGTATGTTCCAGCCAGTGGTTGCATTGTGATTGGCAACATCAAGATCTAAAATAAAAGTGTCTTATTTTGTGATGTAACTCATTTAATCTCTTCAGTGGCATGCATTATCGACCCATCCTGTGCTCCTTCCTCCTCCTTGTCAGGGAGACTGGGGTAGATGGTCAGAGTGGTCCTATAGAGAAATGCTAGAAAAGAGATGGGACGTAGGAATTGTAGGTCACAAGTTAAACTCTCCCCATCACTCCAGCTGCTGCCATCTGATATGTGTGGGTCAGTGTTGGCGCTTGTTGGCCATTTTCTCCTCCACAATGGGAACACCAACCAACCTTCCATTTTGCAGGAATCTTCCGACTCAATAAATTAGCGTTGACTTAGCTTGGGTGTTTGCATGGAGACAAAAGGCGCTGAGCAGAGCGGTGGAAACGATTTCCGCTGGAGAAGATGATGATCAATGTGCAGGCGAGGAGCAGTCGGGGAGTTACTGGGCCAAGGCACTGAGAAAGAGAGAGAGTGTCTCTGTCTAGACAATAAACTGCTTCAGTTAATATATAGTCGTGCTGGCAGGGTGGGGTGGGGAGGGGAGATGAGACTGTTGGCTTTGCTGTTGGTCTCGATGTCCCTATGCAATGAAAGGGCACCGGTTTCCTAGATGGGGAATGAATCACACAGGTACTAGGGCTACTAGCTGATTAATGGCCCCTATCAAGAAATGCAAAAAGGCACTGCTTGTGCACAGAAGGGTACATTTGTATAGGTATAGTTGTGTTGCCGTTAGACCTGGCTTTGGATTTTTTTAACAAAGAGATTTATGGTAAACAAACAGAACCACATTATCTCCTACAGTTTAGCATTTGTGGTGTGAGAAAGGATTGAACTATAACACCACAGCTATCATAGATTAAACCAAATGATATAGTCTACATAGATCACAATAAACAACGGTGGCAATAAAAATGGAAACCTACAGCTGCTTGCTGAAACATTGTTATTAAGTCTTTTCTCCGCAGGTTCTTGACTGAAGTAGAGGGTATTTCAGGTAATACTTTTTTTTCAGCCATCCTTTAGAGGTCACAGTCACCTGACGAGTCCTGAATGACCATCGTTATTCAGGTGCATTACTCCACTGATTGGATTTATGCTTGAACTTGCACTACTTGATTAAACCATGTCAGATTGATTAATTTACATTTCAGACATTCACTGTATGTGACATGCATCCAGAGTAAATGGGAATGCATCATGTCAGGAACGTAACGGGCAAAGTCACATTGTTCAGGAAATAGATAAGCCTTAATACTCCCACTGAGGGCGAAGCTTAAGTAGCTGCTGTTTTCTGTCGCATGTGCAAATGAATGCTGAGTTTTGAACGTGAAAAGAAAACATTTCAGTTTAGGTTATTCAATTGCACACCATTAAATTTGAGTGATTTAAAGGCTGTCGCTTCTTCTCTTTATTTAAACAGTTTGTTTTTTCCTCCACAGGCTCAACTCACATCAGAATGGGTATTAAGAGGCTCGCCATCTTTCTCCTGGTCCTCTCTCTTTGTCTAGAGGGAGGATCCGCCAAAGAAAAAGGAACAAAGAAGGGAAAGAAAAAAGGGAAGCAGGTTTACTGTCCATCGTAAGTATGGGATAAACAAGACCTTGACAACATGTATATTTCGTGTAGCATTTATTGCAAATACTAAGCACAGTAATGAAACAACGAGATCATGCTGTGAGTTAGTTTAACTGTACTGTTTCAAGGTGGCTATCTGCTCAAACGAATTTCTAACTAATTGAAATTATGACTCATTTTCTCAACATTTTATATTCATTGCATAACTTAACTTGGGTACCTCAGTGATTTAGAGTTGCACTTCTTTAAAGTTGCGGTGCAACTTTTACTCCCTATTATCAAGCTCCAAAAACACAAGAACCTACATTTCCCAATAATATCTTTTCATTGGAATCTCCTTGCCTGGGACTGATGTCTTTGAAACTCCAGGACCCCAGTTCTTAACACAAGCTTTTTGTTGTAAATTTGTAGTTTCCAAGTCCAAGTCGGATAACCCTGATGACATCACCAAGGTTGTTTTCTCAGACTTGACGAAGCTCCTCCAGAGTTTCCCTTTAAAGTCCTTTTGAGGCCCAAATATCGACAGTTAAACATTCAGTTAAAGCAGAACTTAGTCTATGTTACGCCTGATGGATCTTACTTTTCTGGTGTTTATCCACCATAAAGTCATGTTTCACTAGATCTCATCAGCTGCTTCACTGCAGAGCTACTCAAGTCTGATATGAATCTTTAACACAGTCACTAAGAAAAATGGACATCCCAGTAATCAACACCATATCCACCAAAAGCATGTTCTTAAAAGTACTAGATACTCGAAATGTTTTCAAAAGGTCTCAGTTTGCAATTGTTTAAAAAAGCCAGCTTTTTGTACAAGACTCATGTTACCTTGGTCACTGCTTTAGCACTTCCTTATTTACTCTTTGCTGGCTGTCTGCAGCTGTCTGGTAACATATGCAACCGTGTAAGGACGTGTTAGATAAACAGGGAAGTTGTCAAGTCATGTATAAACTAAAAAAGGTGAATTCTGTATATATGCCTCATAAAAGAATGGACATCAATATATCCTGACATGCCTTTGGACTGTCCGTTGTCTCTATTCAGTGGAGAGCTGCACCCTCTACTTCCTTAAATGGTAACAAATGGCTCGACAATGAAACGTCCTGAAATGAGGGAGAAACCGTTTGATGTAGTCCCAGTATTGGCAAGTGTAAGCTCTATGACATATTTCGTGTTTAGTGCTGCAGATGCCTTTGTGGATCAGGGGAACCACTTGGTTCCAGTTTAGCTGTTGTGCTTGAGGTTGTCAGAAGGGTCTGTTAAAAGAGAGAGAGAAAAAAGAGGTTTAGTGGATGGGAATTATGTGTTTCACTTTGATCAGAGCAACCGCAGAACATACACACACTGCACAGCATTCCTGTGGAGCACTTTAACTCATCCTCGGTGCATGATAAGGTTTACATAATGATATGTAAAGTGCTCTGAGAAGGGGAAATTCTTTGGCAGGAGAATTCATTGCCACCCACAAGGAGGCTTTCTGTTTCTCCTTTCTCTCCTGCCAGATCCTGTTCTCCCCTTTCCCCTCTCTCTGTCCCATTGTTTTTTCATCAGTCAACCTCAACAAATCCTGTTTGGCTGAACGTCTTTGAAAGTTGCCACTTTTATGTTATGCTGGTAATTTTGAGTTGACAGATGTTTTTTGATATTTTGCAGGATGTTTCAAAGGGACGATTTCACTTTGGGGTCAATAAAAAGTGGAAGTACACTGCAAGAAATGTCTTGCCAACCACATGGCAGATTAATTGACTAAATTCTTTTAGGAATCAGGAGTTTTTTCTCAGGGCAACTAAAAATATATTTTTTTAAAAATGGGGGAAAATAATTGAAAATAAATTTTCTTGAGAATGGTAGAGTTACTGTTTTGTATCAAACCTTTGACCCCTGTATCTTTACATATCTTTAGACAAACCAAAATCCATTTACTTAGCCTCAGCTTTACTATGTTTGGTGCTAATTAGCAAATGTTAGCATGATAACACGGTAAGATGGTAAACATGGTAAACATTACCTACTAAACATCAGCATGTTAGCGTTGTCACTGTGAGCTTGTTAGCGTGCCGACGTTAGCTTTTAGCTTAAAGCACAGCTACAAGTACAACCTCCCAGAGCTGCCAGCATGGCTGTAGAAATGTGATCCTAAATGACTTAATACATTAGTACAGATTTTTAGTCAAAAGCTGTTGTGTAATTGTCCTAGAGGGTTGAAAAATGTGTCCTCTGTCTGCCTGAAGGATCGTGTCAACTTCTGTCATGATCTGAATCATCTTAGAGTAGCACCACGTCTCATTTCTAAACATTCCCTCGCTCTAATGTTTCCCGCGTGGTCCAAATGTTAAAAGCTAATTTCATTCCTGACTGGTTGCTCTCTCAGGTTATAGTTTAATCAAAGAGTAGACAGAGTAGAAGTGTGTGCACTATGCAACTGCACTGTTCATCTGCCAGGAATTTGACCTGCTAATGTAATCGTGCCTACAGTTCCCTCTTTTTTTGCTTTTTTTTTTTGCAGACAGCTGTCATCCGAGGATCTGGCAAGAGTGCCTGCGAATTCAACCAGTAACATCTTGAACAGGTTACTGATCACCTATGATCCCAGAATAAGGCCCAACTTCAAAGGCAAGTCTCTTTGACTCTTCATCTGTCTCTGTCTATTTTTAATTTATATTTTTGCTGCAGTGCTGTCATGCTAATTAAAGAAATAAGTATACGATAAATATGTACCTCCAGATTTCTTCCAGGTTTCTGCATACATCTGGCTTGAGACATTAATGAAAATGACTTTTCTTTTGGTGAAAATGCTGTTTGATATTCTATTAACCTTATTACTTGAATTATAAACTTTTTTCTACAATAACAAAAAAAAAAAAAGGAAATGCCTGTGTTTTTTTCATTCTCATACAGTGTTTACAGTGGGCTGTAAATGTCTCCCCTGTAGGGAGTAACAGGCTTCACTCTCACAGAAACAGCCATAAAAATAACAAAGAGGTGCTTGGCGACCTCTACGTCTGACGGATGGTCTTACCAGTCTTCAGGTAGATCCTCAGTTAGTTTCCATCCTCTGGCACTTGGCAGCGGGAGCTGTATGTGGGACTCGATGTTTGATGTGTTGTGAGCAGAATCAGCTCCCTCTCTGACTGCCTGCCACTGGTCCAGCGGCCAAACATCTGCTCTTGATTTCAGGGTGGGCTGAAAGCTCCCCGTCCATTAACATCCATGTCATAATCTCCCAAATTACACCTTAAACTGTACCTTGTGCATGACTTTGTCCAGGCCTATAAAATGGTGAGCTGCTTTTATACACCATGTAGAGAATTTTAAGTTAACACCAGAAATGTTTTTTGAATATTAATTTGTTTGCTTTGGTGCATTAATGCATGGAAGACGTGAGCTATATGCCTCTTCCATGTTATGCACATTTATTTTGTGAATTGCTTGATATAATTTATCCTGTGAAACTCATGAGCCTCAGCAAACACCTCAAAGGAAATAATTTATTCAAAGCAGGATGAGCAGTCTGCATTCATCAAGGCTTCTATTAGTTTATGCAAAAGACGAGAGAGAGATGCCAGTTCATATGTTTACAATGTTATCTTTGCAGAGGGGATTACTTTGCAATGTTGATAAAGTCTTTCACAAATCCTGATCAGTAACATAATCAATTGAATCACCAGGTACAATATGTAGAAATAAAGGCATACAGGGTTTTATAAAGCATACTGACACTTATTGTGACATACAAACACAACAGTGCCTCACTTCCATTACAAAGCAGCTGTAAAACACAGTGGACTCAATACTACTATGTCTTCTTTCCTCTTTCTAAATCCAGGAATTCCTGTGGAAGACAGAGTGAACATTTTCATCAACAGTTTTGGCTCCATTCAGGAAACGACCATGGTAAGATTTCACTTCAATCCCACTTCAGCCTGACAGTATTGGGAATCAATACTTCTGCCAATCAGCAGCAGTGGATCCGAGCTGAAAACTGCTTTATCATACAAGTTTTAGGAAGAATGCATGAGCATGTTTTCTAAATCAGGCCATTTAGCAGTGAATCATTATGAAGACTGGGGTTTTCATGCCTCATTTATCTGATGGCTTAATTGCTGATAAAGAAGTGCAGTTTGAATGCTAGTGAGCAGATTAAACTCAAGGACGGCGCTGGGTCGAATCTGGATCACTTAGGAAACAATAAAGGGAACATTCCTGAAGGTTTCTAATGAGCCAGGTTTACTGGTGTGTTTTAATTTAAAGCTGTTGGGTGGAGCCAATAATCATTAAGTGTCCCTCTCAGTAAATATATTAAATCATGGGACAAGGTAATTGAAATGATGGCAGTGCAGAATGACAGAATCCACAGTTTGACTTGATTCTGTTTCATGAACTCCTCAATGCAGGTTACAGGTTGTAATCTGGTTTTATTCCAAAAGAAGACCCAAATTCTCACGGAATAATTGAAAGCACAGGAATAAAACAAGACTTCAACATGCAGGGACTTATTGGACTTATAAGTAACAAGATGGATCGTCAAGCATAATCTGATAAAACATCAACGTTCGAAATTTTATTTTGTCCTACCATTTGACATACCAAATAATAAACAACACTAAAACACTTAGTTTTACATAAATAACTGAACTAACTAACTGAAATGCAGTCAAAATCTAGTGTGTGTCTTCAAAGCTGTCAAACTGTTGTCAAATGCAGCGCTGCTGGCAAATTCCTTTTCATTCACAATGTGCATATATTAGCGCTGCCTGGTCACTGTCTCCAGAGGACCACAAATTGTGATGGGGAGCAAACACTATTTGCATGCTCCTTAAAAAAACAGCTAAACGTAAAATCATAGCAATGCATTTTAGCCTTAAAGACTTTCAAGAAAACATTTGGGTAAACGTTTTTCACAAGTTTAGCAGGCAAACCTGTGGCAGACTGTGTGGCAGCCAACATACAACTCTGTGCCTTTCGCTCGCTAAGAACAATCCAGTTTTAGTTATGGAATATACTGCCAACCTCAGCCTTCATAAGAACAGATAGAGTACCAGATTTTAGACCTTTATTTCCAGAGTCCTGTTGCAGGTCTGGACAGTGTCTCATTCCTAAGCAGTGATCAATGTTCTCCTACTTCATTACATGAGGAGTGATACTCTGAACGAAGCCTTAGATCCTATATCCTGGAACTGGAGCTGCATGAAAATCTACTCTGGAAATGTTTCTTTTGGCTGTAGATCAGTAGAGTGCGTTCTCTTATAAAATCTTCCAGTGGAGAGTGTCACACCAGGACCAATTACGGACCAGTTAGGGTGATACATACTGAAAGGGGAAAATCCTTTAAAGTCAAAGTGTAGAAGAAGGGTGCACGGATGGTGGAAGAAAGAAGAAGAGAAAGTTAGACAAAAAGGAAAGAAAAGGAGTATGACGAAGTTAAAGTGAAGAGGAACAGAGAAGGTTGGAGGAATAAGAATAAGACGATAAGTGGAAAGGATGAAGTAAGAGAAAAGCAGAGAAGATGCAAAGAGAGCAAGGAAGGGAAGAATTGAAAGACAGAGGAGAAGGAAACAGATATGATCGAAAAAGAACAAGTAAGAGCTAAAACTGAGAGACAGATGAGATGAGAGACTCCCAGGAGGCAACTCATGTCTTCCCACTTCCACCTGGACGCCCAACGAAAGACAGAAAGAGAATCAAAGTGAAGATTGTTCAAGACAAACCCGGGAGGAGAAAGAAGAGACAGCTGGTCACCTCTCCTCCTCAATTTATCGCTCTGTGGGGTATCTGATCTCAAGAAACCCTGTCTCATCATTTACACCTCCCTCTGCCAAACACCACCCCGCGTCCACTGTAGTTAACACATCTATTTTCACTTTGTGATTGTATTCATCAGGAGATGATGACTAATTTAATGTTGTGAGATGAAATACATTGCGGCTGTGTGTATGTTTTTTTTATTTTTTTTTTACTGCTTCTCAGCTTGAGTTTTCCTCGTTGATTACAGCGAGCGGTTGTGTTAAATCTCTCCGGAATCGAATGCAGTACTGGCAGCTTGATATCGAGCCAGAGGGAAGATAAATCTCCTTGTCTAGTTTTCAGAAAGGCGAAGGTGTGGGAATTGGCCTGCGTCTCTGTCAGACAGCAGTAGCTATTCAGGCTGTCGCTTGAGGACTAGTTGGACATTTGAGTCTAAAATTAGGTTGTATAGAAAAGACGGCTTGCTTTCCAAAATGAGATATCAACAATTTGACCACTGCTCTCCCTCCCAAAAATGTTTACTGACAGGAAAATAAAGCACATTGTGGGTTACTGCTGAATTTATAAACCATCCTAAGACATCTGTGTATAGAAGTTTTTGAAATAGTTCCCACCTATTCATAATTCATAATGAGGAAATATACCTTCTCATTTTACATCAACATGCACCAGAACCAAATACATGGATCAACCACATATCATATCTTTTCTGCATTGTTGCCAGGAAAATGAGTGTGTACTGTGTATCCTGGATGTATACAGTATGATATTTAGTTTTATATGAGAATTATATGCTCAACACTTGCACAATGCTGGGTCTAACTCTGAATAGAATTTGTTTTGTATAATTAAGTGTTGTGAATGGAGGCAGGTAGCATCCCAAAGGTTGCGCTGAGATGGACAAGATTAAGTAAGTAAGTAAAAGGATCACTTCAGTTTAAAGTTAGCCCCAAGAGACGGGTTTGGTGATTTATGTCACAGTGGCCCAAGTTGGAAGTGCAGTTCATGTGACCCAAACACATCCATGACAGAAGAAACAGCTGTAAAATTATAATGTAAGTTTCTTAAGCGACATATGTTCTAAAACTACTGACCAACTACTGACAATTTTAACCATTAAGTTCAATATTTTGTTATAAGACCACCAACAGCCGCATTAATGGATAATTTTCATATGAATGTTATCATGGTCCATTATGGGCCCTGCTGCTGATTTTTCATGAAAGCCTGCAATTCACTGTGTTCTCAGTATATGAGATATATATGAGATTTTTAATCTGAAAACAGTGCCGAGCATGAAGCAATGACAAATGTTGCCTTTAAGAAGACTCTACATGAGCTACTGCATCAAACAAAAATTTTAAGAATAATAAAAAATATCATAAAAATAGGTTATGAAGTTGTTTTTTTATCCAGGAGTGCACACACACACACACACACACACACACACATACAGCTGGTATTTTGGCCGCCTGATTTGACATGTCATCCATCTTCACCCTCAGCATTACTAGTGCTTCCTAACACCTGGTCCCAGAACAGCTTGAGGCACGCCACCAAAGCAGGCACAAAAAAAAAAATGTTGCAAATACTTTCCCACTAAAAGAATGTGGAAATTTCACTAATAAGCTCTGTAATGAGATGTTGTCTGTATCACATGTTGCTGTATTGATGACATTTGACCCTTGGACTGTGCAGCTTTCTGTATGTTGACTGCTTTAAAAGTGAATGTCAAGGGTGTTTCTGCTGCAGCTGTGAAATGTCACTCGGCACACTTAAGTGATTTGTTGAAGTTGAAATGTTTGCTGTGAGAAAATGCCGCTTGTCAATGAGTTAAAAAAAAAATCCTGTCAGTAAGGTGGAACTACTGTATACTAAAGCAGCACTTGTCTTAAAAAGCAGTGTAGGAAAAGTGCTAACTAACAGGAACATTTGCACGTTTTTTTCCTTTTAGTCTTATTTATTCTTCAACTTCTCTAACACGGTTCAGACATTAACCATGTTTGTGGTCGTCTGTTGTTGTGGCTAACAGGACTACAGAGTGAACATCTTCCTGCGGCAGCGCTGGAACGACCCCAGACTGAAGCTACCGCAGGACTTCAAGTCCGATTCTCTCACCGTCGATCCCAAGATGTTCAAATGTCTCTGGAAACCTGATCTGTTCTTCGCTAACGAGAAGAGCGCCAACTTTCACGACGTTACCCAGGAGAACATTCTCCTCTTCATTTTCCGTAATGGAGACGTCCTCATCAGTATGAGGTAATGAATTTTAATTATATTGTTTTCATTGTCTTCTTTGTTAAAATGTGATTGGCAAATTGCAGTCAATATTTAATATGCATGGCATCCAAAAATAACAATAGTCCTCCAGTTTACAGTTCTCATGGAATGTTTATAATGTTTAAATGTCACACAGTTAATTAAAAGCTCTGGTACAGTCTATGGTCTGCTGTTCAACCCATTAATGACTATTTCCTCCAGTTAGAGAAGCAACTCACCAATCAGAGCTTAGCCAGGTGACATGAAAGTGCATGTTTGCCAAATATAGCTTTAAATATGAGTGTAAACAAGAGTAAATAAACATGTCATATGATTTAAGGCCTAGTTGCATAGGACTATTACCTGAAGACCCTAATGTGATAATGTAATAATTGATCATTTGTAGTCTTTTTCCCATATTTGCAACGATTCCCTGGGTTTTCTATATTTGTATTTTTTCTTTCTGTGTCAAGAATTATTGAGGCTGCAGGCTGCTCGAGTGAAATCTCGAAACATAATGAGACTGTTGACATGCATAACATTTGGTAAAAAACATTTTATCTTCCAAGGGGCTCAATGTACACTTTTTGGGGCTCTAGCTACACTTTGCCGGGTTAGGTTTCAACCGTCTACAGAGATAATCCTTATGAATTTGTCTGTAATTGTGAGTATAAAATATTTAGTTCATCCCATACAAATGCACCTCTCAAAAAGGAGACATAAGGGTAAACCCTTGAATCCTATGAGATCTCAAGGTAATGCTGGTGTCATGTAAACAAGGCTTCTGTGTGAGTATAAGTGTACTTAAGAGAGTAACAAAAGCAGGACATAATGACAAACTGAAAACAGAATTTTCTTCATCCTCCTCCAGGTTGTCCGTCACCCTTTCTTGTCCTCTGGATCTGACGTTGTTCCCCATGGACACACAGAGGTGTAAAATGCAACTTGAAAGCTGTGAGTTTTCCTGAAATAATATCGCCTTAAACCACCTTATCATTTGAAGTCTATCTGAAATTAAAATGCATCTTTTTTGGTCTGCTCCAGCATACATATCTGCTCTGTATATCACTGTGGCCTGTGTTATCCTTTGAGAAAAAAATCAGAAAGCATAAGGGATGGCTTTCATGATGGCTCCCCCTAGTTGTGCATTAATTTGACAGAATATCGCTCTGGTATCCATCTACTTGGAGACCTAATTTCACACTGAGCCAGACAGCAACCTGCTACACAACACAAGAGCCACAGACTTTGAACAACAACCCGCAGTAGCTTTCCTGCCAAAGTGTCCTTCTTATCTAACTAACAAACATGAACACACGTCTTGTCCTGCACACTAGCTTTTGAACGAGTGACCAAACAAACATTCTCTGGGTAAAAGTGCACTGCAAATGTTTGCATGATAGATGGCTGCAGCACATTAAACAGCATATTAACTTACCTGCAAATGTCACTTTGGTCCAGTTAGATACTGGTGTGGTCCTTACTCTTCAGTATCACTAACAACATGCTGTTTGCTCAAGACATGTAGGCCAAAGCGCTGAGGACCTTTTTTTTCTTCCTTTTAATAGTAAAAATCTATTAACTTTACATTTAAAAAGCACATTGACATTATTTTTGACAACAAAAATGGAAGACTGAAAGTGATTTTAACACATCTGCTTGTTATATTTAGTATTTATGAGTTGGGAATATATTTGTTGTTTTTCTAAAATAGTTGTTTTGGGGTAAATGAAAGCTTTTTGCTTGTGTTTAGAAGCCAATTTCAGTGGCGAACACAGAAGTGGAATAAATCATCATATTTTAAGGTTGTTGTGAAAATCTCTCAGCTAATTGAGCTCGACTGTGGTTATTGCATCTTGTTTACAAAGCAGTTTAGACTTAAATAAGCAAAACTAACTAATGCCAAACCCGAGTGCTGAGAGTTATAGCTTTCTGCTGGTCTGTGTGCATTCACATTATATTTTTGTACTCTGATTGTATGTTTCTATTTGTGAGTGTGCTCAACGTGCAGACATATATTGTGGGTGTACACGGTACGGTCTATGTATATATGCATTTGTGTATTTGTGTGTAGGAGTGTTTAACTTTTTGTGTGCCTTTTTGTACCTCTTTCATCCAGTCGGCTACACCACAGACGACCTGCAGTTTATGTGGCAGACAGGCGACCCAGTGCAAATGGACGCCATCGCTCTGCCACAGTTTGATATCAGACATGAAGATATTGATTATGGGAACTGCACCAAATTCTATGCAGGAACAGGTACTGTCCTTGTTATGAATTCATTTTTTCTTACATATTTTTAAACAGCAAGTCATGACGGAAAGTAGTTATTTAATCATTCAAAATGCTCCTTTTAGTCGAGCCAAAAGTCGCTAGATGTCCCCTTTGAATTTACTGAATTTACAGCAGAGTGAAATATTTTGAACCAGTAAACTTACTTTTTCAAGCATTTCCATCAACCACAATGTCTCTAAGCTGAACAAGGTTTTGACTTCAGTGCTGTTCATCTTTCCTTTCATCCATTCATTAATTATTCTCTCTGAAATGAGAAAATTTTCTTCTGGGTAGGCTCAAAGCTATGCTGTCCTTACATTTAGACCCCAGAGGTAAGCTTGTGTGCCTGGTGCTCGTCCTGATTATTATCACGCCAAGAAGTTCATGTATTCACTCCTGTCCAATACGCTTTTTTTTTGTCATGACATCTCAAAAATTGTCTTTGGACACAATAAAAACGAATTGCTTTGTTGTGATCTTGACTACCTCATTGATCATGGTGATAGCGTATCAATTATAGCAGCTCCTTCTCATTATTGCACTATTATTTGCAATGACTGTGATTTTATGCAGATAGCATTACAACACCATAATTGATTTGTTAACATTATTAATGTTAGGCTGCTAAATTGTTCCACAGTTTCAAATAGCAGTCACACCCCTGGTTGTTATCCTTCTGGCTGTAGCCATCATACAAGCACTGTTAAAGGTTCCAAGTCATAGAAGTCAGGAGAGGATGATGACTCTTTTTGTTGAGGCAAGATTAGTTTGGTGCCGTTCATTGAAAGATGGAATCTTAGCAGACCAGATCCTGGGCAGCAGTGGGCAAGCTTCAATTACATGTTCTTATCTTACCAAAGGTAATGCTGTGTGACCATCTTTCTGGTAAAATCCGAAAGATTATTACACCTCTATCATCCTGCTTCCGTTTGCTCAAGGAAATTAAATTTTAACACCTCAGTAACCTACAATATTGTAAAGATGAACTGTGGATTATTTCGCAGTGTGGAGATTCAGTCTTTTGTAATACAGAGCAATGATGTGTATGCATTGTTGTATGATCATGCCAAAGGTGTTACTCTCTGCGCCTGTCCAAGTGAACTGATCATTTCCAGGACAAAAAGCACAGCACACAATAATAGTCTGAAAGCATAGACCTTTGTCGTGGCAGACATTTTGATCTGTCATTGCTGGAAAACCACAGGTGTAATTTATTATTGATTATGTTTCTATCACATTCAGGCGTGAGCCAGCATGAACAACCAGAACCCCCTCTAGCACAACTGAATGGAAATAAGTAATCGATAATGACATTAGTTCGTCTTTGCTTTGAGAAAGCTCCATATCAGAGTTATATCAAGTTAGAATTAGGGTTATTTTGAACAAACCTCTGTAAAAAAAAAAAAAAGCATGAAGCATAAAAAAAACCTTCACTCTTCAAATAAATATTTTTTTCTTTTTTAATATTTGCATAAGTTGAGAAATGCACGGTTCCCTGTGGAGTTTTCTTGTGAACAAACAAAAAATAGTTTCACATTCAGTGTTCAGTGTTCAGGTCTAACAAAGGTGTTGAATGCATTTCCTTCCTCATGAAACATTTGCAAAGCCGAATTTTTTGCCTACATTCATGTTTACTCGCTAGCTTCTTCCCTGCCTCTGTTGGCCCATCACTGGTTACCGCCACCCACTGTCGCTCAGTGGTTCAGTAGTTGAACTCAGATGTATGTACCTGTCCATCTCAACCTTGTAGTTACTTCTCGAGTGTGTCTTGGATTGTCAGGAAGCACAAGTCACTTTTTGCATGGAAAATCTGATTTACATTGTAAAATTGTACAATCTTTAGTGTGGCTACATAAGCATTTGATTTAAAGATGTTGGGTGGAGGTAGCTAAGATGAACTCTAACATACTCAGACTAATGTAAGACATGTCACACTGGCTTCTCCCCAGGATGCTGGCAGGGCTAAAAACACTGATATTACCATAATGAAATAGAAGACTACAAAAAAAAGGTACTGGTACTGTGCCATACAGCCACAAAATGACATTTACAATGAAATGGAAAATCATCTATCAGCCAACAGAGCTGGTATGACCTAAGTGCTCTCGCGCTTTGGAGGCACACTGCTGGCAATGAGTCAGCCTTTTAACGAGTTGCCATGACAACCTAGCCAGACACAAAGATCACCTCTGTGTACGACTGGTTCGAGCCTGCTCTGTGACACAGGCAGCCCTTATATGTTGTATAAAGCTCACCCAGAGATCCCCGGGCTAGTTAAATATTACTTCAGTCCATCCACTCCACCATCCCATTGGACCCACCGACCAGCCTCAAAGAGCAGAAACGCAACGCTGCCGTAGGGGGTCTGAAATGTATCGATGCTTATTCCATACCGCCTTAAGACCAACTGGAGACCATAATTCCAGTGGAGACGGATCGGTTAAAATGGATCATTTGTGAATGGAAATTTATGCTGTACTGTTAAGAATGATAACCTTCTGAGAACAGGAACATGTTCCTGTCCACTTAAAATATGAACCTATATGAACAGGTCTAGGTTTCCTACATTATTAATTGGAAGCAGTGCTTTTTGGGGTGGTGCCCTGAGTGCTCAAACAGGTCTCAGCTTTAACAAAGTTAGCTGAAATGATGTTAAAGTCCTTATGCCCATTGACCTTTTTCTTTCTCTTCTCTTTTGCTTTCTCTGTTACTAATGATGCACACAGCTGTGCTTTGCTTTGTGCCTGGACGAAAGGAGGCAGATCAGATATATGACTTCATCTGGCTCCTACTTTCCTCTAAATACCTAATACGGATTTAATAGAGCAAGTCAGTGTAGGGCCATTTCTCTCACCTGCTCTGTTTCAATTCAGGGCCTGGAAGTTCATATTTCTAGACAGAATAAGTCATAGTGAGCCAACATATTTGAATTGACAAAGATGGTCTGATTGGTGGTGGTCTTATTACGAGCAATGTGAAAAAAAAAAAGTTCACATCGGCCACCTTGTAATTCCAAGTTGGAGAGTTGGAATTTCTCCCACTTGGTGAAAAGAACTACAAAATCCAATGTTAACACCAATACGATGAATTTAAAAGGAGTTATACACTGTGTGTTTGTATCTGGTTTCACTCGTTTATGAATTGCTGCAAATATGTAACACAACAAAAGTAGTAGTAATTCAGAAGGGTGTGACTTCAAGGCTAGCAGGGGGTGTAGGGGTGTACCCTTCTTGCAATAATGCATGAACACTCCCAAATCAGAATAACAGAAGGTTTTTCTGGTCCTCTCATCGTGCCGACATTGCAAGAATGCAGCATGAATCATTAATTTTGGTCTCACTGTCTCCTCACGGGTTGTTTCATTTTAAATGATGCAAGAATAGAATTACCTTGTGTCTAATGCCAGTATACTATGTACAGTACTCTGTCTGCCTCTCATTTTTCAATCTTAAGGCAAACTGTGTGTTTCACTGAAGTTATTTAATCGTATTTGACCATTTTCTCCTTCCTCATGCAGGGTACTACACTTGTGTAGAGGTTATCTTCACCCTAAGGCGACAGGTTGGCTTCTACATGATGGGTGTTTACGCCCCCACGCTGCTCATCGTAGTCCTCTCCTGGCTGTCCTTCTGGATCAACCCTGACGCGAGCGCTGCCAGGGTCCCTTTGGGTACGGATTATTTGATCAATTCCACCATCTTCCACTGGCGTTTACCAATACACATGATCTGTAAATATTCCTTGTGACCAGGGTCGAGTGCATGGTTGGACATTAGATCAAAAAGAAGGGTGGGTGAGAGTGAGTATATTATTGAGTTAATTAGGTGTGAAAACTCCTGTTGGAAAAAGTCGTGCGGAAAACGATTGTGGTCGATCAAATAAAAATGTCTGTGTAGGATTTAGATGTTTTTAGTTATTGCTGACATTTTGGCCCCAGTCATCTCCATCATGACATCATCCATCACTCTGACACCATGAAGGACTTTATCTATCAAACATGGTGCCATGTCCAGTGTTGTTCTAGATGTGATAAATGACTGAATATAGCTGTAATTGACAGATGGGACCCACCGCAGTAAGTAAGTGCTTTTACGTACCTTTTTGCTGTGTGGTCCTTGTGAAAGTTACCAGTTTTTAGTCATATGGGAGACCAAGATTTAATCCATGACTCTTCCACGTCTATCACTGACCGACCAGGGCACTCAGGCACATCAATTCAGTATGTGATGCCTGATAAGCCACATACACAGTTTTCCACTGCCAAAATTTAACAACAACATTTTGGCTACTGACGTTTCGAATAATTATGAAGGTATAAGGCTTAGCTAATGGTAGGAAACAAGTTTAGGTACTTGTGTTTCTGATAAATCCTTATGTTAATCAGTGTGGGCAACAAGGAGGTTTCAGGAGACAGAGAGAACCAGGAGACACTCAGCTGGCCAACGAGGCACACCTGATCCCTATTAACCTAATTAATGAGGGTTTGTACTGAGGTGCAGGAGGAGCAGGGCTGCTTTTCCAAACCAGAGAAGCACAGAATGTGTCTTGCCTGAAGAAGGTCCAGTCAGATTACTAGACTATTATCCCGAGAGTACTGGGAGTGCTTAATTTATGTTGTGTTTTTGTTTATGTACTGAATTAATCACAGGCAAGAGACTCTAATGTCCCAATTGCTTACAGTGTTGGTGTTTGGCCTCACCCTGCATCATGGAAAAGGGACAGAAACTCTCAAACTATAGGTTCATACACTTTGTTTGGTCCAAAATGGAAGACAGACTGATGTGGTCATGATCTCATACGTTTCTTCGGCTTATTAAAGCACACTCTTCTCATCATTCATTTCTTTCTGTAGCCTTGAATATTTCCATTTGTTATAAGTCACAAAACAAAGTCATCAGTATGTCAGTATGTCCCTCTGTCCCAAAATTAGATACTAGTGGACTGATAACACTGATTGACACGTCTCACAAAAGTAAAATAAAACAATCAAAGCATAAATAATATTAATTTGTGAAAGCCTTCAGAGTGTCCATCATATTGTTTTGAACATGCCCGTGGTCTCCATTCTGAATGTATTTCCCTTCATACATATTAATATATTTCCCATACATGCAGGCTAACGGTGCACATGGCAGAATTGACATTGATATTAACAATTCAGACAAAGCTTGTGTTTGCTGGAAAAATGTCCATTCCACTTGTTACTTTTTCCTCCTCCTCCTCCATAATTCTACCTTTGTGTAATATGTCAGTGTCACCCACGTATAGTATCACACGGGCACCTCTGTGTGTGCAGGGCTGCATGGATAAGATAATCCATTGTTACCCCACTCCAGTCGTCCACTTCCTCCTTTTCTCCATCCTCCCTCCAGTTGTTTATCACCTCTTTCATCCCATCATCACTCCAACTCCTCCTGGAAGCCTCCTCCTGACTTCTCTCTAAATGGGATCAGTCCAGGTCAGTCAACACCCAGGTGTGGGACTACTCTCATTTATTGCTCTGTGCTGTGTGTGTGTGTTAGCTTGTGTGTCCTTGTACATGTGTGTATTTCCTTGTGGATATGAGCAAAATATAACAGTAAAAATTGGTTTACCATTGCATCACAGAAATATATGCTGTTCGTGTTTTTCTGTCTGATACAAAGGCCAGGTTTATTTTCTACATGCAGCTGTGTGTGTCACTGGGGAACAAGCAAATAAAGCTATTTTAGTATCGCCACATTTTATGTTTTTCCACTGAGGAAGGTGCAGTTTGGTTAGAAATCCTGAGCCTTTCACGAACTCTCCCCTGATGAGTGACCATAGTGAGGCCTGGAGGCAAAACCCATTGGTCATTCTATTGTATTTATTATCTCTGTAAAGAATCATTACAATAAGGGAAGGGGAGTGAGGAAGCTCTTCATTGGTGGTTATAATACCCTCCGAGGAGTCATTGTAATTCTTTCTGCTGTAGCCTGAATGAGTTGCAGCTATGTAGAGGAAATCTCTAACCTATAATCCTGTTAGCTATCAGAGATAAAAACAATTTGAAATTACTATCATTAGAGCCTGTCTGAGCACTTGGAGATGTCCTAATAAAGGAGGTAAAGGAACGGTCATGAATGTCTAATTGCAGTCGTGTTCTCAGAAACCCTGTGTGGATGTGAGCAGTTTATAACAGCTTTTGTGCACATTGAAATATTAATTTGCTCAGTGTTTTGTGCATTGAAGAGGGAATGCATTCGTTTTTTTTCTCTCAGAAGTAGGTAGATCAAATGCTTTTTCCTCACTGGAGACAGACATCTAGGCTACACAAGATGGACTGTCTTAAGTCAGTGATGTATGTTGACACACATGAGTAACACATGATTAACTGGAGCTGGGTATTGATCCTCAATACTTTTTTGGCACAGACCCAAATGTGCGCATATCACCAAGTATGTTTATATCCCGTAAAGCATGGAATCTAAAAAGTATTGTTTCGGTATCAATTCCAAAACTCAGGTAGTACCAATAGTACCAAAAACAATTACACAACGCAGCATGGAATTACAGGAAGTGAAGAAAAGATATAGATTCATAGATAGTGGAAAAGTCATAATTTAGATTTTTCTACTTCCAGCTTCTTCTCACCGCTGACTGACAAGGTCACTTGTCTTCCCTCTTTGTTTAGGCATCCTCTCGGTGCTCTCTCTGTCCTCTGAGTGCACCTCCTTGGCTTCAGAGCTGCCTAAAGTGTCCTATGTCAAGGCCATCGACATCTGGCTCATCGCTTGCCTGCTGTTTGGTTTCGCCTCGCTGGTGGAGTACGCTGTGGTTCAAGTGATGCTCAACAGCCCAAAGCGCATCGAGGCCGAGAAGGCCAAGATGGCATCCAAGGAGAAGGCTGCGGGAAAGAGCCCCACTGCCAAGAACAACACGGTCAACGGGACCGGAGGGACGCCTCTTCATGTCAGCACCTTGCATGTCAGTGGATCTGGTTTGCTAACTTAAGTGTGTTTGTTTTTGTGTGTGTGTTTGTCACTATTCATGGATTACAAGAGTTACTGTACATCCCTACTCAGTCAAACCACAAAGCGCAGACATCATACACAGAACGTACTCTTTCCAGTGATATCGGCATTTCCAATATCCATTGAGAGTAAAAGTCCTATTGAAATCTTTCCTCCTGATTATCAACAATTTTGGCTTTTCTGGGGTTTCCGTTTGGCCTATTGCTTGAGATGCATACCATATAATTGAATCCAGCAGATTGTCATCAGCACCTTTACAGTGGTAACAGTGCAAACCGCTGCAGCTAATGCAGCATGACTTAGTGCAACAAACTAACAATGGGGCTCAGGTGTAGCCAACAGCCTGCCCACTGACTTGTACCATGGCAACATCATGCTTCATGTTTGCAGCACCCAAAGTACAACGATGGTAACTGTGGTGCCAAAATGTATTGCACATTTTCTATACATTTTATACATTTTGACATTATTATGGTATGGACTCTCCCATTAACATGGTTCTTGTAACATTGATATTCTACTTTCTCCATTCATACACAAATATTTACTTTGTGTTTAAAACATTTGGACAAAAAATAAAACTATTTCAAATTATGTAAAATTAAAACCAAGCAAAAACAGCTTGGGGTCCAAAGTCTAGTTGTGTTTATGTTTCTGATTTTCACTGACCTTGGTAATGTGACATCATGCCTATGATTCCTGCTTGTAATTCTGGGTTAGGGGTTGCTGCGACTGCTTTTTTTCCTTGTGGGAAACTGCAGTCCTATGTATCATAATATATAGATATTACTTATCTATATAAATAATCTAAAGATAAGTATAAAGAATGTCCCCAAGGGTCTTGATAGTGTAATTAATCACCAAATCATTTCAGTGATGGTGCTTTTTTGTTGCTTTGTGTAAGTGTGCATGTCTGTGTTTATGTTTATGACTCTAAGTAACCTCCCACCGACAGTAACACGCCATACAATGACAAAATGCACATTCCAGATCCAGCGTCCTCAGGCAGGTTTGTAACAGTGAGGTCCAGAGATCTAATCAAAATGCAAAACACGGAAATCCAATCATAAAACATTGGCATTGTACCTAACACACTCACACACACAGCTCAGTCACGACTCAAGCCTGACACTCTCATGCACATGCAGGCATGCAGTATGGGTCTTCCAATTGTATGCCTAATTGAAATTAATTTACCTTACGTTCGTTCTGACCACATTTGGTTTGAGAGGATTACATTATTCCATTGAGGTTTAATGGGTTTTCTTGTCAAAACCAAATCAAAATAATGAAGCTTTAATGAGCTTAATGACTTCAGTGAGTAAGCATCCGTAGTCTGATTAGATCCTGTTCACCCTGCAGGCCTTCAGGGAAGTTGATGAAAGGGATTTTTTGGATGACATTAAACTACATCCTCCTGCAGATTGTTTTGCACTAACTCCACTTGTCCAGTGTGATAGCACGTAGAGGCTCTAGAGGGGTTGCAAGACCCCAGATGAGAGAGTAACCATATTAGGCAACATTGTAGAGCGCAAAGTAAATCTAATTTTGGCTCCACAGATTATTTTTTTCTCTTAAAATAACAGTAGTTTTGTTTTATCAGCATGAGTGCTGTCCAAGCGTCAGGATCAAACAGCTCCTTTACTGAGTCCAACAATCCCGAGCAGCCTCATTTAAATGTTCCCAACAGTTAAGATGAAACCTACCTGCAGCGTGGGTGTGATGTCTAGGAGACATCATTGCCACTGTATACACGCACAACACTTTTTTATGTGTCTAACAGTAGCCAGAGAAAGTGGAGCATTCAGTGGTCTTTTGCCAATGTATGATTGTAGAGTCGCAGAGTGAGGAATGTTTCCACATTGCACATGATTTGTGCAGTTTACTCCACAAGCAAGGAATCTATAAAGAGAGGACATGAATGTTAACCAAGGACAAACTGGACCACGTTTCGTATTGTAATAGATAGGAAGTCTATATCTAGTTCTTGCAGCCTGAGTCTGATAAAATATCATCTATCCTGTCAGAGAAGTTTACAATGTATGTTGTTTTTCACGCATTTTAATTGACACATTTAATTGTACATTTTAACCCTGTGGTTCAGGAAGGGCCCAGCCAGCAGTGGCTGTCTGTGTCATCTGTTGTGGTGGTGTGTGTACATATCTATCGATGTATCCATGAATCTATACATCTCTCCATCCAGTACACATATATATACAGTACTGTACATACACAGTAGATAGATACAGAGAGAGAGGGTACAAAAGTAATGTAATACAAAAGGGATGTGGTGTACTTTCCAAAAATGAATGCCACCATTTCTGTTCTATTCTGAGATGCAGGATGGTGGGATTTTTGTCATGCAATGTTTGTAGTCAGAAGAAATAAGAATGAATGGGTCAATGTCATAATGCCCTGATGAAGATCTTGCGGTTGAAACGTTTGATTGTGTTTCTGGTATTACGACTAACTGTAACAATTCAGCACCCAGATGTGCAGACTCAAAAGCAGAACTCAGACACAGGTCAGGTGAAATTAAAAAGATGTTTACATGGTCAGGTTTTGGAGCAAAGGTCAGTAACGGGTAGTTAATCAGCAGAGGCGAACAAAACCAAACAGGGAGCGGGCAGGTGACATAAACAGGAAGGCAGGTAAATAGGACAATTCCTACTGAGTGCAATAGACGATCTAGCAAAGACTGAGGGAAAACTCTGATGTAGTCCTATCTTGGTTTATATATTTCGGATAGATAAATGCATTTTGGAATGAAATGCTGCAGAATTTAATCATCAGTTCTGTTTGCCCTCATGTTGCTCGCTTGCACCCAGGTGGCGGAGACTCGCTGTAAGAAGGTGTGCACCTCTAAATCAGACCTGCGGACCAACGACTTCAGCATTGTGGGCTCGCTCCCGCGGGACTTTGAGCTGTCGAACTTTGACTGCTACGGGAAGCCCATCGATACCAGCTCTGCTCACGGAAAATCCCAGGCCAAGAACAACAAGAAACCTCCTCCTCCGAAACCAGTCATCCCCTCTGCTGCCAAAAGAGTCGACCTGTACTCCCGAGCCCTCTTCCCTTTCTCCTTCCTCTTCTTTAATGTGATTTACTGGTCCATATACTTGTGATTATCTTCACATTCACATCTTATATTATTAACCCCCCACTTCACTTTCATGAGTTCTTTAATTATCTGATTATATTCAAAAAGTTTAATTCCAAAGTGAATATTGAGAAATGTGAATTTTACCCACACAAAATGATTACTGAGAAGAAAACTATGTATTATTATTGTTACATTTATCTTTACATAAAAATAGCCACCTATCATCATTTGTGTATTAAACAATGATTATAACTTTCTTTACCTAAAATGGATATATAGCATCTTGTATTTAAAAACTTTATTTATTGATAATGGTACTTGGTGAGGCTAATACAGGATTGCAGATATTACTGTTGTGATGAATGGTGTGTAAACAAATCCACAAAGATTGATTGCGTAACGACCGAGCAGAAGATGCACAGATCTATAAAAGAGCATTTGTAAATAGCTATTTGATTTTTCGCCCTTGCCAAGTGAGAGTCTGTTAAGTTAAAGCATTTTATTTAAGCTTCAATGCAAAGTGTAACATTGTAATTACCTTGCATGTTAAAAAAAATGCATGTAAATGAAGATAAACAAAATATATATATATATACATATATATATATATAAAGTATCTATTAAAATGTATTATTCTTATTATTTGCTCTTGAGATGATAGTGGATATGTGAAACACTCTGTTCCTGTCCAGATGGTCATGTGACACTGCCACTCTTTCAACAAATGTAATGTTTGACACACTCTGCTCCTGTCCAGATGGTCATGTGACACTGCCACTCCCCCAACAAATGTAAAGTTTGTCATCCCACCTGTAGTGTGTGTAAATGGGTCACTTGTGTGCTGTGACCATGTGTTTGTGAAGTTTACAAGCAAAGAAAAATAAATTATCAAATGACTTTTCACCATTTGATGTGATTAAAAATTAATACACAGATTTGAATCCTTTAACGCTGTGCGTCATTTTTTTCGTGACAGTAACAAGTGAGAGTGAGAGGTTTGGATTTTTCACTTTTCTGGGCATCCAGACTCACCCCTGCAGTTTTCTTACATGTGTCTGTATGTTTGATCCTGGAGGGACTTGCAATAGGTGGAAAAAATCTGTATCTCCAGCATCTGACTTTTGCTCTTCCAACATGTAACCTGCACATCACACAACAACACAGCTGTTTCTCCACCGAGGCTCGACCTCTCCTAATCTGCCAAACCAGCCATCTATTATTCATGCAAACCCGCTTGGAAAATTACCCCTGACTATCATTGCGAGACTTCTCATATGAAATCTGTCTCTGGCTTGATGAAGCAAGATAGATGCTGACCTTATGTCATGACAACAGGGTCATATTAATGAAGTTTGAAGCAAATTGGCCCGGAATTGCTCATGTGAAGGAGAGCAAAATTGTCATTGCAGGGACCTTTTTTTTCTTTTTGGGTAGCACAAAATCAGAAAACAAGACTCTTTTTTTCCCCTCCCTCTCTGTGGCTGCCATGGTTACAGACATGGGAAAGATTTTTTGTCTGTCATTACGAACACCTGTCTGAGACGCAGAATGGGAGTCAGACTGAACTGAGACTCAAGTGGAAAACGCCTCTAAAATCACAGATGAAACATGAATCATCATGAGAAGAACATGTTTTCACCGATTAATGAAAAAATTATTTATTTGTGGTTCATTTTGACTGAGACTCGTTTCAGCTCTGACTGAGAGGGATTCTGCATTGCAGTGCCCTCCAATGGCCAGATCTATATTTGTTTAATAAGGAGATAAAATGCTCTCCTGGGAGGAAAACAGTTTGTGTGTGAAGTATGATAATGCACTGCCAGAAAAAGGAGTCTTACTTCCACTACGTGCTAATATAAAGGTAGATGCATTGAAATGTGTTCAATCTGGCATATAAACCATGAGGACTAAGACATTTTCAGTGGTGAAACTACATAAAATGATTAATTTCAGAAACCTTTGCAAGAAATGAAAGGATATTCAGCATGATAGTAGTAGCTTTTTCTTAAAATTGATTAAACAGTTCACATTCCTTGTTATTAGCTGTTATCTGCAACAAACATAACAAACATTTTAACATGCATCAGCTAATAGATCACCAGTGATGCCAGGAAGCAATCCACAGCACCAGGACAGTATAGCTGTATCAAACACAGCCCCTATCACTGGTGTGACTCATGTGTCTCTTTGTGTGTTTGTATGTGTGTGTCTGTGCACGCTCCACCCCCGCACCTCAGCACCCTGCTAGTAGCTCAGTGCAGTAACCTATATCACACAGGGTGCTTTCTAATCCAACATGACCTCTCACCAGGCTGCCACCCAGGCCACCAAGAAAACCACCATGACAGTCAGGGAATGATTAGTGGAGGAACAGTGGGGGAGGAGAGGCCCCAGGGCTTAATGGAAGCTCATTTACTGTGAACAAGGCTTTCACACATCAGTGTTGTGCTTTTTACAATCTTATCCTAGCCCCCAAAAATAAATAAATACAGGGTAAACTTTGCTTTTCCTACCAAAAGAAATTGCAATTGTACAACCATCTAATGTAATGTTATCTTCAGTGTTTTAAACCATGTTCTATTAAATGATCATATCATTATTTTAAAAGTTTAGCCACATCACACCTTTACCTACACTTGCAGTCCAGTGACTTGGGCACTCTGTGTCTGACTGTATCTGTTAGCTGGTTTGTTTGTTTACTCGCTGTCGTGTTTGTACAGCATCATGAGAGAATTTTCACGGTTTTATCTGAAGCCTCAGATATAATAGACTATTTTCCGAATGGCACAGTGGCTTTCGAGGTCAGCCACAATTTTTCACCCCCTCCCAGGCATGGTGGATGTTTGGTGGCAGATTTTTGGCAGAGCTTGAAATGTGGAAGTCTAGAAAGTGTGGAGGATGCCATTTCCTGTCAGAGGTCAAGCTCGGTTCCTGCCAGACTGAACCAATCTGTTACAAAGCCATGACTGTGGGTCCCATCATTACAGTTAGTTCTGCCCAAAACAGAGAAAAGATAGAGTAAAGAGAGACAGGGTGATGAAATGGTGAAGACAAAATAACATCAAGTCTGAAAAGCCTGATAGGAGAGAGGACGGTAAAAGCAGAGAAATGGAAAATGGAACTGATGATCAATAAAAGAGGCTAGATGATGTGGCCTTCTCAAATTAAAATGTTGAGTCTCCAATTCTAATTAAAATTCCGAGAATTGAAAACAATTGGACTATTTTTTATGCATCTTTTACTGTTTTGAAAGAGATATTTAGAATCATTACTCATGACCATAGGGTCATGAAACAACGACTGTCAGCTGGAAACATGAAAACCATGAAGCAGCGAGAGGTTGAGGGGAATGCATCATTAAGAAGAGAACGAGGGAAATGAAAATAGACATGGAATACACAATGCAGACAGCTGGAAACTATTACGCTTGTTGATGAGCGAAGATTTTTCTGAATGCTGTTTATCGGCACAACACATTTGCACAGCAACATGCTTTCATACCTGCTGATTGATGTCTCAGTATTTCATGTGATTAACTCTATGCTATTATGTGAGTAAATATGATTCATAACTAAGACAGGAACCCATTATACGTCTTGCCAGAATTTGTTTCAAAATGACGTCATAGTTTTTGGAATAAAAGTTTTGAGGTGTTCTTAAAACTCTGTGCACATGAATATTTCCTTTTAATAACATCCTATTACTTTGATATTACTTATGTGAGGATTGAATGGGTTTCATGTTATTAGTTTCAAACCTCATCTGATCAGAGACTGTGTTTTAGAGGACAAATAGAAAAGGAGCTCTGTGCAACATTGGTACAGACTGAATGCTATTGACGTAAGCTGATGCAGTCAAAGTGTCCGGTCTCAGCACTCTTTCTGACCTTGGGACCGATCCCTGCAGGTTTAACTCCCCAGAATTGTTCTAATGGCAGTATATGCTTGGCTTAGCAACTCCGGCGTCCAAAGGCCTTGTTATGTATTCACATCACCTCCTTACTGTACGCTCAAACAGCCTCTAAGACACTGTCACGTCAGCAGCAGCTGTAAGTCACAGAGGCGCTGCTGTTTTCAATTTCCTGATCAACTGACAGAACAAAGAGAATCACCAAAGCTTTGTCAAAAAAGAGCAGAATTATTAGTTTAAATGCTTTTGGTGTTTGTGCTGCATTTGTTTCTCTAAACTTTAGTTATATCTTCCAGTTGCAGTTCCTAGAATTAGCTAAAAATGTTTCAATCAGGAGAGAGTTCATATGAGTGAACAAATATGTATTGACACGTGCATAAAGATGAGAAAGATGAGAAATGTGAAGAGTCTTTAGCGTTTAGAAGGGGGGTAGTGAAGCCACGAGTAGTATAGGATACTGGTGGCGGTGGAAGGATGGCTGAAGAGCTGGACGTGATGAGGAGCTCAACCCGGACACTGGATGTGATAAACCGGAGGTGAATGGGGTGGAGGATGGTTGCAACAATTCGGCACTGACATGACGGCTGACAACAAGCGAGAGGAGAACAGATTTAAAATTTGACAGCAGCGATATGATTGGTTGATGGAAATTGTGGCAAAATCTGGTTGGATAAGTGAGAAAGTAAACGATGATCAGCTGACTGACATGATTAATGTTCATGATAGGACATGCGTTGCTACTTTCCTTGTCCTCTTTCTGTAGGAGTTTGTTCTGGCTGCAGGAGACATAATATGTTCCCCTAAAAGCATTTTGTTTGTGAGCGTTCTTGTACTCAGCTGTTTATTAGCATGGTGCACTTTGCATCAGTTGTTTTGCCTGAGGGTAATAAAAATGTTATTGTGCAATTATGTAATAGATCAAAATGTACCTTGCACTATCAAATTACAGTAATACGCAAATGTAATTGCTAATACATTATGTGCATTAGTTCCTGTAACATAATTCATATCTGCATTATTTTGTCCAATTGCTAATTTGGACTTATCACTCTATTTGTCTTAAGGGAGATGAGTGTTAAGTTTTTAACACTACATAATGTAGTGTTTCCAAAAATAATCTTTCCATTGACTTACATGAGCCTGGAGAGCAGCACAGTGGCTTGGTGGCCAACACTGATACCTCATGAGGTTTTCTCCTTAGAAATGCTGCTCAGCTGGCTGGGAATCTCTCGTGTTTATGAATGTAAGTGCCTGTATATCTATCTGTGTTGCACAGTGTTTAAGTGCAGACGTGCCTGAAATACAGTATCTTCCTGCTTCATGCTCAGTGCATGCTAGGACAGACTCCAGTCTTGTGCAACTTCCTGAAAAGGCAGTAAAGACAATTGATGACACAGCTACATATTATTTTAAATGATTTCTGACCAAGTTATTGGATGGAACCTACAAATGCTTGCTTCACACTGTATAGTCTCTTGGCCTTCTATTTTCTTGCATCCAAGCGGATTGAGTATTCACCTCATTTCAATTTATTTTTGCTAAAAACATGAAGGGTAGCAAATCTCTTGAGACTCTCTACAAACCCATTTTTGTAGGTCAGTCTAAACATGGAAGATAATCCCAAAATGTGGAATAAAACAACATAAGTGAGAAGAAAGTAAATTAGAAAACATGCATCCTTTTAGGCTCCTAATGGACGCAGAAACATTTATCCATTGTTTCTACTGCAGCTAATGTCAGCTAGGGAATCATTAGAATATGCATTCTGTTACTGAAAGGTCATGTGTCAGATCCCCACAACAACAGCCAGTGTTTGTCCATCACAAGCTAAGTGTCTTGTTGCAGAACCCTTGAGTGAGACACTAAAATGCTGCCCATTGTAAGTCTCTCTAGATAAGAGCACCAACTAAATGCCAGAAATGTAAATGCTTTCTAGGAAGCAGTCGCACAGGATTTCTGGAACATACAAACCTGAGTGGTGAAGCGGCAAAAGGTCATCGACTTGGTTTAACCGGCGACGAAGTGTTGGAATCTCCAGGAAGACCAAATGTTTTCATTAGCGTGTGTAACATTTCCATCTCACACTTTATTTGTGTAAATTGACTCAAAAGGAAAAACATTCTTAAACAGCCAGCGGGTTCATGATTTGATTATGAGTTACTCTCATTTCTCTCCTAAAAACTCATTAGAATGCTCTTCAGCAGTTAAATTATCTCGCAGGCTGCAAATTCAATACATCGCAGAATGTGCTCTAACTGAAATTACATTTCAATCTTGCAGGGGTAGAGTGAATCCACGTATGGCAGAGCCTCCAGACAAGGTCAAACAGATGAACATATGTAAGTCTGTGAAACACAAGCAGCTGAGCACGTAATTTACTCTGCCAGGAGCCGGATCTCCAATGAGAATGACACCAGAAAGCAGCAGTCTGGGTGTCCACTTCATGTAGAGTGCAACAGGTAGAGTTTGGCACTTAAATTCCCGGGTTCAGGGGTTAAGAGGAAATTCTGGTTTTATACAACATAGCCAAACAGTAAAATTATGAATATCTATCTAAGGCCCCAAAACACATGATCTCGATCAGCTTCTTACTATAACTGAGGGAGTCCAACAAAAACACATTATTCTCAGCAGAAAGATTTCTATATTTGTGTTTTTGGTTTGAGGTGAGCGGGGCTCGGTTGGAAAGAAGTGATGTCACATATTTTCTGTGCACCAATTAGAGTTTAGAAATATTTGGAACAAATTATGATGAAAGTTGCGGAGTTGTTTGCTTTTGTTGCCGGCACTGTCAATCAAATCTGATCAAACCACGTCCACACAGTCCCAGTGAAGCAGATTAGCTGAGATTTTTACGCTCTTAAGCTAAATAAATAACAATTTTTATTAATAATTTGTTTTTTTAACAAATTATATATCTTTTTCGAGGAAACGTCTCAGACATGATGAAGAATACATTTGGAAATTGCAGACTTAAAAGATAATTGACCAACTTTGTAGTCTGTTTTCCTGTGCGATGATAAATTATTACTGATATTTTAGGTGCTCTCTCTTTCTTTTTATTCGGTTTTATTTCCAAATAAAGTAGTTTTGATAACCTGACTACACTGTTGACTTGTTTGCAACCTATCTGATCATCTGACTGCTTGTGTTTCTTGCTGTCTTACCTTATTGTAGCAATGTCGCTGTGCTACCTGATTTCAGCAGTTACTTTGGTAACTACACCGTTATATCCAATAGAAATGATGACCATAACCTAAGTTATAATAAACCGAACAATTCCTTTAATTTTCCACCCCTTTGTGTACTCATGGAGCTCGAGATCTATTTACAGAGAAGCCAGTGTTACATGTGATGTGCTGTCCATGGTGCTGAAATCTGACACACACTGTTGCTTCTAACTGCCACCACCCTCAGCTTCATCAGTTTGCTTCCAGACTGCTATCTCACACCGTCCAATGATTAATATACATCTGCCTGTGCAGGCTGAGATATGCATATCATAAAACCAGGGGACAGACGTGCCATTTATTTCCTGTTGGCTGTGAGGCAGCTCTCCTCCATTTCACCCTGTTCAAAATGGCAGTTACAACCAGCCGTAGCTTTGCATTGGATTTGTATGCAGAGGGTGATAACAAGCGCGAGATCAAAGTTAAAGAGGAGATTCATTTGATGGTTATTCCTGGAGGGCATGAGTGATGGCCTCCAGCTGATACACTTGATGAGTTTTCTCAGTATGAAACATAGGCCTTTAACACGGTTTAGAGGAGACTTGTTTTTCAAGTGACCGAAAAACATTTGAAGGTCTCAATTCAAATAGTCTATTCAGTATGCTTGTCTGATATGTTGTCAATTATACAAAACAGTTCTTAAAGTTGCAATTATCTTCAGTCATTTTCCATTGTGCATTCAGGAACTATTAGGAGGAGAAAGGATTAAATCTTCCAGATAATTCAAATCTCTGCTCTGAATAAAAGTGTAGACTCTTGGCGAAAGGTATTTAGCACACTGAATCACTTATAAATTAAGATTAAAGCGAGTAAATCTTCAATGTGACTGTGGTAATGACATTTTTAAAATGTCAAATACGGATGTCAGAGGCATGTGTTCATGTACCTGATGGGGTAGTTAAGGACACCTTCACCCTACTTTAAGGTCATAAATCTGACCTCTGCAGGAGCCACATTGGGTTCACAATCCATACGCCCTCTTGAAGTGATCTTTAATGACCTTTCTCTGCCTGCTCATTCATTATGAAACTATTAATCAATTAGTTGATTGACAGAACATTTATTTTGATACTTCATTCATTGCTTCAATCGTTTTTTTGAGTCTCAGTTCCATTACCATTCTGTTCAATATATTCATCAAGCTGTTTGAATGCGTCACCTTGGGTGAATCATGACTGACATTTTTTTAGACTAATTGGTTAATCGAGAAAATAACCGCAGATTAATCGCTAATTAAAATAATTGTTGCCCAAATAAAGTCTGATATCTATGAACTGTTTACACTGAGACTAGACACAGTAGAGATGTGCTACTGTGCTGCTGAAGAGTAAATATTAGAAAATGACACTATAACCTATTCACATCTGTTTATTGGAATATTGACAAAGGAGACTCCAATGGGTTAGTAAGGAAGGATGGATCAGTTGACACAAGACTACAAGACAAAGTCAGTCTACATGAGGTTCTTGGTGTTGGGTTGAAGGATGTACTTCATATAGGCAAACATATGAACTTACAGCACACATATAATGAGCCTAGGATGTTGTGAATCAACAGTGTTCAATGTTTTCATGTCTTAATGCTTCTATAAAGCTTGTCCAAAGTGCCTACAACAAAGACATATCCCTTAGACCAGACGTTTCATTCCCATAGGTGGATGTGTAGTGTGCGCTCTTATCACCAAGTGGTTGCCGCTCGGCTCTTTTCGTCTCTGTCCGCTTTCTCATTAACATTCCTCACTTGTGGGTGTGATGCTGAAAGGATCTCCGGCGCGCCGAGCGGAGACGAGCAGTGTCCCTGTGCGTTTAGAGGAGGTATCAGCTGCCGGCAGGAGGGGAGCGACGAGGAGGAGCGGAATAAGAGACAACAGACCTACATCGCAGGCGACCATTCCTTCACTGCTGGTGTCCTTTCACTGCTAGCCACCTGCAGAAAATCTGTCCTTTGCTGCAGATTATTTTTGTTTTCTCCCCAAGGCGGAAGGTCTCCAATATGTGTCGGATCTAACATCTCCGGAGACAACGAGGAATATCAGACCCCCTGGTGGATGTGGACACCTAAACTGTGGACATGGAAAAGATAGTGAATTTATCCGTTTCGGTTCTGCTGGTTTTATGGGGATGCGCGCTTGGAGGCTCGCCCAGTGTTCAAATTGGTAGGTATCCATTAGTTAAAACAAACAAACAAAAAAAAAAAACGAATTGGCTGAAAAGCAACCAATGTGTGCGTAAAATGTTGAGAAAATGTGTGTTATCATAGGAAATTGTGCAAGTGTAACTGGTATTTTGTGTCGGTTTCAGGGGGACTTTTTCCAAGGGGCGCGGATCAAGAGTACAGCGCATTTCGGATAGGAATGGTTCAGTTTGGCACCTCTGAATTCAGATTGACGCCTCACATTGACAATCTGGAAGTGGCGAACAGTTTTGCTGTTACCAACTGCTGTAAGTGACTCAAATATACTCCCCCCTTTTTAAAATCTTTCCTACAAGTGTTCGTGTCATCCATACAATGTTGGTGCCCGTATTGAGCGTTTTTGAGATGAGTTTAAATACATGTAACGGCCATCACCATGGAGATGGAAATCATCTGAGCTGTCTAATCCATATGCCGTCGAGGCTGTGAGCTGGGTAGTTGAGAATGAACGAGCACGGGCAGGAGAAAGTTGGTTTCCACAGTAACATCAGTCACTCACATCCATCCCATTTTCATTCCTTCGGAGTCAGAGATCAAACAAGACTTCACTGCAGGAACATCGATAGTTATTTTCACCCAACAGGCTTTTTTTTTCTAAAGTAGTTGGAAAAACGAGAGGGAGACACTTGTACTTGATTCCTTCCGAACATCAACCTGTTTCTCGAATGAAATCAAGTCATTTCTACAGGCTGTTAATGTAGAGATCTGAAAAAAACGAAACATACACTTCAAACAAATAGACTCAGTCTATCTCGCCACCTTAATTCTGTGTTTTCTCTCATGTTTCGAGAAGAAAAAATCAGGTAGGACTCGTTTAGATGGACATTTTTTTTGCGGTGTGTACCGATGGCACGTCTTTTCTCAGCTCAGAAGGAGCGGTGTTCATCCACTGTTGGCTGCTATTAAACAGAGTGCACACACAGACCTCCACTGAGCGTCACACACGGCGGCTGGGCGACGCTTTCACATGTATTGAGGATTAATGTGATGAATTAACAGCCGAGGCACTGAAACGATTGACAGTCACTTGCAGAGGACGATATCTTGTGAATCACGACTCTTCAGTCATAAGACAGCCTGTCTCACCTCCAACTCCATCACTTCGTAGGTCTACACCGTCTTTCGATCAGACAGCGGGGAGTTTTCACATTTCCTTCATCAAAAGAACCAAGATGCTGACTGTTTCCTTTGAAATAGCCGCAACAAGAGGCAGCGAATATGTTCTGAAGCCGCTATTTTTAATAGCCACAGCTCGTGCATTTCATTAGACGGTTGCCAAGCGACTACTCCTCTCAACAGTCCCTTACTCATAAATCAAAGGCTTCTGATTGGTGCGCGCATCCCTCCAATCGATTTCATTACCATATAAAAGCTTCCTGCTTGGAGAGCCTCATTGCGCCCGAGAGATCACAGCGAGACCCATGTCGATGTCCAACATACAAATATCACTGTCCCCTGTTTACCCCCCTGAAAGAAGAGGTGCGTTGGCTGAGACTCCAGAGTTAGATTCGCCCTTTTACCATCGTTTGACTGGCTTGTTTTCAATGTGTCTCAGTGTGTCTGTTGTTACATCAATCTATTCTATATCGAGGCCTATAAGTAGATTAGGTCCAAACCTTTACAACCTGGAGTAACACTAACCTGATTGACTTATTTAACTTGGGCACTTGGGGTTTCAAGTCAGTTTTTCAAATGGCATGTGATGAATTAGATTTCTTGAAGCGTTTTGATTCTGCACTTGCTCCAGAAAGGTCAGGAAGTGAACCTGATGCACAAAATTCATGAAGTAATCACAAACAACAGCACGGAGCAGTTCTGGAAAACAGGAATAAAAAGCAGCAAAGTCGTTGTCATCTTCCCATTCTTATTTTATGGTACACATTGTGACTGCTGGCTTCCACATATCACCAAACAAATCACGTAACGTCAGAGTTTTGACGATATCAACGTATGCTGTGAGTTATTATTTAGGTGAAGCAGAGTATCTAATGTGTATGTAATTAACGGAGTGGAGCTCATGCGTGTTGTTTTATGCTAAGCAGCTGACACTTGTGATATTTCAGTCTGATGGGGTGACAGACTGTGAGGCTGCTTCACCTCCACTTTAACAACACAGCTTCAGTTCAGTTATTGTTCGGCCGACATTTAAACAGCAAAGGACTAAAAACCTGCACTCAGTTATCAGTGACCCTGGATGAACACATGATTGGATGGATGGAGATTTCATTTGTGATGCTGAGCTGAATGATTGATGATATTAAAAAAGGCTGCTAATAGTCTGAGGGGGTTTTTTTTGTCCCTCAACACAGCGCAAAGGCTGAATGTGTGCACATGCATATGTTTCCAAAATGTGTGTGCGTGAATTCTGTCTACCACCTCTAATCGACTACTTGAGTGGGAGTCAGAAGTAGGAGGAGGTGGCTTGGTTGAGGTGAGGTGTGTTGGGGGGGGGGTTTGCTTTTAAGCCGGTAGATGGCAGTCTGCCTCACAATCCACCTCCATGTGTAATTAAAGTGCAAACCACCAATCTACCTTTTGTTAAAGCGTACTTCATGAGACAGCACGCAGTGGAGAATAAAAGGAGAAATATGGCAGCTGACATGGCACACTGAAAGCTAAAACATTATAACTGCAGGTTCTTGTAAGCTTTCTGTTGAGCTCCAGGACTCCTCACACACTCCATTACCAAGAAGCTGCTGCTGTGAACTTTCAATTTGGATCCAGCAAAAAGCACATTTGTCTTTAATAAAGAGGGAAACATGAGGGAGAATGTGAAACGAAACACAGTTTTATTGAAGTGGACTACAGGAGCTGAGTGGCAGATTTGCCCTCATATTTTTACTTCCTAAACGGGGAAGGTGCAGATATTTTTACCAGTTATGAACAAAGGCTGAGTACTGAATCTCAATATGTTTGATTCCCGAACAAACTGGGTCTGTAGCACGTATCGCTCTGTTATTATCAGTTAGTTGCTGACTTATGTCATGCGTTAATTGATTTTATACTTTATTGGTCTGATGACATTTCCATGCCTGTCCAGTATGATACAGTAAAGATATTATTTAAGATTATGAAATAGGACTCGGAACATATGGATCTGCACCCCACAGACATATTACGCTCTGGATGTACTTGGCCTGTGCAGCAACATACTTCATCAATGCAGTGTGTCAGAGACAGTGGGAGGGAGGATGATACATTCCTCCATCAATAACAGTTCATCTGGACAGGCCTGCATCTGCTGCCAGGACCATGGGAGTCGTTGTGACTGTGTGTGTGTGTGTGTGTGTGTATGTACAGTTATATTGGTGTGCTGTCCAACCAGAGCAATATATTTAAAAGATTCTTGTTCAAAGTTCCTAGAATAAATGACTAATGCACCCTAAAACACGTCACTGCTGTTAAAAATAATAGGTATTTATGGCGGATGTTGAATTTCTTTTATTTTTTATTGTTTGGTGTATTATTTTTCATCTTTAAAATATACTTTACAAAAGGTTTATAAGTCCTAACTAATAGTTTATTAGTGCTTTATAGGTCAGCAATTATCTATTAATAAGGACAACTTTTGGGTTGCCAAGTTATGATCTATAATGCATCAATAAATTATTTTAATCCCATTAATAAATGCATTAGATACATCACATACGCCCAATATAAAGTATTTCTTGTTGGAAATACTCAAACTGCTAATGTAGACATAATGGCTCATACCGAGATATTTCCTGCACCGCTACATTGAAGATTAAAGGGGCGCTCCACCAATTTACATATGGAGGTCAGTTTACTCAGGAGAACAGTTTTATGGTGTCTTCTGTGGCTCCGGAGGGAAGTTTGAGAAAATAACCTTGAAGATGTCATCAGGGTTATCTCAGCTTGGCCTTGAAACTCTGCCAGCATTACAAAGTGGGAGCATTTAGTTTGAAAGATTTACCCGTCAGGGAAGGTCTAATCAAAGACGCTATCAAGTTACATTATGGGAAATGTCGGAGTGGTAGAGTGTTTTAAGAGCTTGTCTCATACTAAGCACTACAAGCCTCTGCTGCTTTGATTTTGACCATTGTTTTCCAGATTTGTATTTTGCAAGTCCCTTAGAGGGGGTCCAGGGGGTCTTGACTGGCCTCACAGTATTATGAAAATTATCTAAATGAAACAGTCCGAGAAAGGAAAATCACCCTTTGATTGAACTGCACTGAACTCATCATGCACCATGTGATGAGGATTCACAAGTGGACATTGCTTTGTATTAAGGGGTCACAGGTCTCTGTAAAGCATACATTTTGCACGAGCAGCTTGCATGTGTGTCATCGGCAGTGGAAAATATGACTTTTGTGTTTCTTAAAGGACTGAGAGACACATCACAGCATCATCCTCTCTGAACAAAACATCTACACAACTGCAGCACAGGATTATTGAAAGGCAAACTGTTCTGTTTTCTACACCAAAATGGACACCACTAATTAATGATCAGTAGCAGCTTAAGTGTATCTGTTGTCGGGACAAACTTTTCCTTTAATACAGTGAAAAGTGTTTGCATCACACTGTGCACCTTGCTATGTTCATGTCTTTGTGTTTGCCTGCCAAATTAAACTTTATATTCTGCAATAGTACGCTCCCATGCTTTTATTTCTGACAACCACCTCTTTCAAAGCAAAGCTCTCTTCCTCCTCTAAGAGCGACGGAGCAGTTTGAGGTCACTGACAGCTGGCTGGCGATTTAACACTTCAAAGTTCTAGTTTGTAACGGTTGAATCACGTCATACTGTAATTTCATGCATCTACATGCACAGTAGTATCTCGGGGATGCACGCATTCAGGGACCTCGCTGGATGATCAAAAGCCTCAACCGACCATATATGCGCAGCAGAGCATTGGTTATAGCCAATTTATTGTTCACACTTAATTAAGTGCATTCTCCTCCATTTCAGAGGGAGCTGTGAAATATTAAATAGGCCTGGGAGCTGGCCGGTCAGAAAATGAGGCTAAAGAACCCTCTGTGGATCTTTGCTTGCCCTGAATACAGCCCCCAACCAAGCCCTTACCACTCTGTCCTCAAAAAACACAAGACTGAGATAGCATCAGTTACAGCATGATTCAAAGGCTCTCAGCAGGAAGTCGGCTCCTGTCTTGCATCCACTGACTTAGTTTGCTCATTGCCTCCAAGCCAGATGGCTCAGATGCATTTTTGCCCTAAGCTGGGCAGGAAGCAAACTTTTTTTCCTCCAGCGACAGTAGCTAGTACACCTCAGAATTCACTAGGTACACTAGACTACATGTTGAAGCCAGAATAGGGCCTTCAAATTATGAATAATTTAGTAGATATACTGGGGAGAAAAAGCTAAACTGACTGGTGGCTTGTGTTTGATTTCCTCCTGGCTTTATCAGAGAGTCACCAGAGTTTGATGGATCACTTGAAAAATCTGTTTTTCATGGCAAAAACGCACCAAACTCACCAAAACTGTCAATAACACAATCTAAGAGATAACTTAACCTGTCACATTTTGATTTTTAAATATATACATAAGACAAAGGGAAAAAAATGGTCAGTTTTTCTATTTGACATAATAATCTAAAATCAAGGTCCACTTACATGTTGTTTTCCAGAGCCTTCAACTGCATCTGACAGACTTCATCAGTGAAAAGAGTTCATTCAGTTGTCATAGAATTAACTCAATTGTCATCACATAACCAAAGAGACTTAAAGTGATGACAACTGAGTCAACTTCATTCCTTGATGAAGAAGAAAAAAAAAATGGAAGTGATCCTTGATTTAAGATTATTTTGTTAAACTACTATTCCCAAGGTAAATAATGAATTTTCTTTTTTTTCTCACATTGGCTGTTAGGTTGTTTTTTTTTTGGTATTTAGCATGCATGCACGAGTATCCAGTTACTATTCATCACCTGTGTAGTCACAATGAAACACAGCTAGTTGATTGTAAACATCATTTAACATCAGAAGGTGAGAGAGGTTAAGCTTTCCTCTATTGTTGTGGTTTTGAGATGTAATCTGGTTAGGAGTATTAGCTGAATGTAAAATCCAGGCTATGACTCCTGTTTGGATTCTTCCTATCCAGAACTGAATAAGGGAGGGATGATGCAAAATGGAGTCACCTAATAGGTTTTCATTGCCAGATGGAGGGTCCCATTCCTCAGCTGAGCAAGCGTGTAGCACAGAAAACAGATTTCAGAACAGATATCCTGTTTTGAGTCACTAAGTAACAGTACTCTCTGAATCTCTGCACCAGTGCCACGAAAGACGTATTTCTTTGTATTTCTTTGGTTTGCAAATAAAGATCCAGAGATTGTCTGCTCAAAGCACAGACCCTTATCCTAAAAAGATGTAACCGAGTCTTTATCCTTGGTCCTCTATCTCGATGTCCCCTCCCATATCTTTTGTCTGAAAAATAAAAACAACTTGTTCATTCTTCTGCAGCCTTTTATCAAAGTCTAAAAGCGTGTACAGTGACAACAGCATTTACTCTCACAGTTTCAATATGTGAATAAGTCAGGTTTCGGAGTAGGGCTGTCACTGTGGCAGACGCTAAATCTATCATACGTGTCAGATGCTGTGTCTTGGAGATGCAGGGCAGCAAGAGTGATTATAGATCAGCTGTCATCTAGAGTTCATCACTGATATGATGAAGAGCATCATTTCACAACTGCACCCATAAAGCTTGTGGTTGAATGGAGTTTTGTGGGCAAGCTAGCTTGTCTAGCTTTGCTAAGTGTTTAGCAAGTCAAGAAATATTTTCTATAGGTCAACATGAGTCTGATATTGAAATCCTTTTGTAGTTAACTTAACTGAGAATGAGCTGAATTTCCTTTAATTCGCCGAATAACCTTTTCTGCTGAAGGGGGATGCTTATTAGCATGCATAGAAGAGAATCTGTCCTTCCCATCATCTTGGTCATTAAGATTTGATCCGGTTGCCTTGTCTGGTCTTACAGGGTGTTCTCGTCAAACTTATTAGGATTTGAGTGTGTGTGTGTGTGTGTGTGTGTGTGTGTGTGTGTCTGCGTGCAGAAAGAGAGAGACACAGAGAAAGGAAAAGATAAAGAAATTGGAAATGATGAATGAAAAAGACAGGGCCAGAACGACTTTACAGTGTGATAAGCAGGGCAAGAGTGCAGTGAACAGGCGGACGTGTCCCTGTTCTCTCTGTTGTTGTAATGTTATGTCTTACTGAGCAAAATGTAAATGTAATGTAAATGTAGGAGCGACTGTCTTTAGGCCGGCTGTGTCCTTTAAAAAGGGCAGGAAGACTCTGGCTGAAGGTGGATACAATCAGGGAACAAATCTTAGTGTTTTTAAAACAGAGTAGCTGTTTACCTGCTGCATAACCCAACAATAAGGATTATTAAACAGTTAATACTTGACTTAATTCACAAAAAGTACATTTATGCATATGGACAACTATAGGAACAATTCACAGTGCTTAGTTCAGCATTACATATAATGATTTCACACTTTCTAGTTAAGAAGCATAATTCATCCTCTGTCTCAGTCTGTGTAGTGTTGACTCACATCAACTGTTTCTCACCTGCTTAACCTTTTGTTAAATAATGTTTCTCTTTAAAACTTACAGTAAATCATCATGGAGGCCTGGTGAATACATTTCCTTGCAGTTCTGCTCTTTTCTTCAGCCCTGTATCTTAATTCGCTTTGTCCACTTTTTTTAGAGCTTTGATCCTCTTGAAACATTTCTTTATATTGCCAGCGGTGCTGTTAAGCAATGTCTGTTTTGCAGACGTTGCTATTGTGCTCTTGTAAGAACTTGTTCCTGATGGTCTGCCCGCTTAAACAAAAGGTCTCATCTGGACTGTAGCCAACGCATCTCAGCAGCTGTTGGCTTGCCAGTTGCATTTTCTACAATCGTACAGAAATGTTTTCATGCATCAAAAGATGCAAGCTGTGAAACTGATATTACACTCTCCATATTCCTTACTCATACAGAACATATTGAAGAAAAATGCTTTTTTACATGTGAACATTATGTGATGTCCGTTGCATTCTAGGGGTTATTTTGTCACAGCATTTTATACTGTTTATACTGATTTCCTACATTTCCCAGAATGACATTCTTCTGCAAACAGATCTGAACTGTTTGAATTGAGCTGTTAGGTATACATCTAGGTGGAAAAAGTGACAGCAATTCCAAAAGCAAAAACCTAAGAAACAAAGAAAACAATGAATATGTAGCATGCCTTGTGGCTGCTTTGCATTCTGGTCTATTGAGGCTAAACTGATGACTAATGAATGGTACCTACCTACTTTTGTTTCACAAAGTTTAGTGACTCAACTCACTTTGTTGCATGTATGGTAGATTTTCATTTTAATGCAATACATCAGCGGCTAGTATTATTTAAAGCTCATTCAAAGCCACTATGAATAGATAATGACTTGACAACGGCATATCATAAAAACAAAAAGACATAACAGGATAAAAAGCAAGTGAGGATATAAATTTGGAAAGATGTCAAATTCATATCAAACTATCATCAAATGTTGAGTCTGCACACTGAAAGCTTGTTTTATGTTTAAGTCTGTGTGTGTTCTGCGTTTAACTTGGCTGCAAGACAAATTTCCCCCTGGGAACAATAAAGTTAAAGTTGAAAAAGCTTCCGTTGCAGAAAACCGTTTATTGTCATTAAAAATGAGCGACTGAAGTTTCAAGTGTTTAAGAGTGACCTCTCACAGGGAGAGCTTACTTGGTTTTCAGCCATGTAGCGGTCTCGCTCCCCTACTGCCCGACTCTGTGATGATGTTTGTCACCATTATAGGAACCACAGGTGGTTCACCGTGTGAAGGCCTGTAAGGCCACAGTCTGAGGGCGGTTTCTTTGATCTGCCCCGTCTCATGGGTCAGTTAGAGATGGATTCAGTGGAATTCAGGGATTGGAAACAGGACAGTTTTGTGTCTTTTAGGGGGCTGAGCAGTGAATGTTTCGTTGTGTCAGGAAGGTGTGTGTGGATGTGTTTTTATGTTCTCCTGTATTTATGTTTTTGTGTAGTGTTTGTCTATTAGCTCTGCTGCTCAGAGATAAAAAGGAAAGAGAGACAGGCTGTCTCTAACTTGCAAGGTTACAATTAAAGCACCAAAGGGAAAATCAGACAAAGGGAACAATAACAGCAAAGGTGGCAAGAATGAGTCCAAAACCACCAAAGTGTTTTCCAAGAATAAGATTAGGACAGTGTTTACAACAGCAGCAGGTTAAAAGTGCTGCTCCATTTCTCTTTCAAATCTGCTTTGTTTTTGTATACATATTTGGTTCATATTTTTGGGTCTGAGCTTGGAAAACATTTTCTTTGCATCAGTCAGAATAATGGAATTGGAATAATGTTGGTTCTCTATGTATAGACAGAGAACTTATCTGCATCGCCTACATTCATTTCCTAGCTAATGTGTCCTTCTTATCTACAAGCAGGGACACATCTTACTCTGCAACAATGTACCTGACTGGTCAGTTTAGAAGTTAAATGGTATGGTCTTTATTTGGCTAACAAAATACTTGACTTGTAAGCTGCAGTTACAGTACAGCGAAACGTGTTTACGTTGTTTTGTTGCCCCTGCAAGCTCAGCTGTCAATCAAAGGAGCATTTTCTGATGTACCACTCAAAGACTCTCATTTTCTTTTTCCAAAATAGCAATAACTTAAAATTATTATTATCTTTGTCTGGTATCTAACCATGTCGAGATTTCTGGTTTTATTTGCCTGCTTTATATATATATATATATATATATATATATATATATAAACTGGTGTTAGCATGTTCTGTGGATTATCCAGATTAACAGGGAAAGGGAGTTTTTTGGGCTGTGAGCACCACAGATGAAATTACCTCCATTATTGGAGTTAAGGCAGAAAGCTGAACCTGAGATGGATGTCTCAAAAAACTTGGGCACAATTATCTGCATACTACTAGTAGTTGAGTGAGAAAATATGTTTTTTATAATGGGGGTGAACTGACCCTTTAATGGGGCATTTAGTAGTTTTTTATTTTTGTGGGCCTTGATTGGTAGTAGTGGTAGTCAGTGAAAACATTTAATCCCCAACTTGTCTGTAAGAGCAATTGAATCAATCACAAAAAATAAGGCACAAAACCCATGTCCAACTGAGTGCAGCGTACTCAGCAGTGTCAACCACACATAAGGTCAAATTCCCACCCACAAGGACGGCCAAGTACGTAATAGGTGCCAGGACAAAACCATTAAATGGACAATGACAATTAGAAAGAGATAAGAAAACAAATACCAGTGAAATATGACGAGGCAGAGAGAGATAGGACTTTGGCCAGTGGCAGGTCCACAAAAGCTAGGTCAGCACCCGTGTCCACTGGCAGGTGAGATCACTACATGTGACAGAAAGAAAGGGCAAACAAACAGACATACACACACTATTCATATATTCAGCCGCGTACACACTCAGGCAACAGACAGGCAGAGAGTACACTGGTGCAGATGGCAAGAGGAAACTCCAAACTGTTCCAGACTGCCATTTCCTATTTTAACACAGTGAAACTAAAGTTAGACAAGAGGCCGTTGTTCCTGAAGTGGGCAGCAGTAAGGTTGCTCATATACAGGAAGGCCCTGAGTTTGGAACATTTGGGTTTTGGTGTTGAGACCTACAGTACGATGTAGCAGTCAAGTCCAGCCCAAACATTTCAAGCTGAAAGAACAGCCCTCACATCTCTTAGCAGCTCCACACCCCCCCTGCTGTGATAAAACAGCAGGAGAAACACTGGGAAAAGGGGCCAGCAGCATAAATTATCTGACATTTTCTGATTTCACCATTTGCCTGCCAGAAAGAAAACAGAGTAATAGTTTTACATTCAATAAAATACATATGGATGCTGACCTTTTATTCTCTTAACTCTGCCTAAATGAATAGGACTGACTGACAGGGATGTTTAGATTTGTATCATATTGTTTCTACTTGTAACCTGATTAAATCTATGTATCTTTTATAAATGCTGTTCATGATTATTGTCCGAAAAAGCAAGACAGCAAAATCTTGGAGGACTTATCAATACATTAAAGTGGATATTGTTTGTGACAGGAGTTAAAAGAAGACTAACAGCTGTGCTAGTAGCCATGCTGACATGCTGGTAGGTAATGTTTACCATGTTCACAATCTTAGTTTAATGTTAGTTTAGCATTAGCATGCTAACATTTGCTAATTAGCATTAAACACAAAGTACAGTTGAGGTTGATAGGGCATTCAGTTTTGCAGGTATTTGGTCAAAAACTAAAGCATTGGGCAAATTAAAATGTTGACCTGATGATGGTCCTAGATGATGCCTATTACCGCTATTAGTTTGATTATTGCCATTTTCAGAGGACACTGTGAACACAGCCCGGTGCTCCGGACTTTATTAGCAGTTTTCTTTTAATTAGCCACCAGGGAGGGCCCTCATATTGGTCAAACAGGGACACAGCAGGACCAGAGAACCAGGCTCATTGTCTGTCTAGCTCTAGCTGTGGCCAAGACTTGCTATGCTAACAGTAGCTAGCTGACTCGTAACATTCAGCGAGAGTCATTTTACATGAATGACAAAGAGGAAATGTAGCCTAATATGTATGTCAAGATGGCTCACATTACGTTCTTCCTTCCGATCAACTTCAGCTTTTGCCGTGGTATTTGTTAGCGGTGATGCGGAGATGGTGTGCAGACCAGCAGGTGGTTCTAGTGGCCCAATATAACTGCACCATAGACCACCATGTTCGAATGTTCTGCCCTTTAACTAACCACCCAGCAGGAAGCAGTTCATTGCTCAGTTTGTTAGGTTTGATTAAATGTAATGTGAATATGGTGTATATAGTGTATGGTGGTAATTATTGTATTTTAGCTCTAATGATAGTTGGTTAATAAACAAAAGCTTGATAATATTGTGATAATACAGAAATATAATTGTAGCATGAAATATTGATACTGGTCCATCCCTAGTCTGCACCACATTTCATGGCAATCTTGCCAATACTTTGTCAAGACATTTCATTGAAAAACAGAGATGTCAACCTCATTGTGGTGCTAAAGGGAAAGTCAGGGGATCACCAAAGTGGGCTTCATCCTCTGGGGACCATGCCTGTCTGTACAAAATTTACACTTTTATCTATGCTCTAACATATATACATATATGATGTCAACAGAAGGAATCAGAACGTGGACGAGGGAAGATACTTATTACAAATATCTAGACCACAAAACAAGAGGATGCTGCAAATACTCATCACTATGGCAACTTGTTATCGATTAATTATCCAGCCCTCATTGCAGATCCTCCGCTCAGTTTACCATCAACTCGCTCACATTAAGCTGCAATTGCTCAATCAAGGGAAGTTTGAATGAACAGAGTTAGGAAAATACCTACTGAGAGTAAAACCATCTGTAATCCTCACAATTTCCACAACATTACTATCCTAATCACATTTAATACCTTAATACACTGATTTACTGTACATGCTATTTACTTTGCAGCCACGCAAAAAGATTAGCACTGAGCAAATATCAGTATGTCATGGTCCGATGTTCTGTCAACATAACAAGTTCTGTTTTGTGTTGTGCCTGCACAACAAAGCAGCCTTCTGTATAACAAGGTTGTTTGTCAAAAATAGTCAGATTTGCATGAAAATCCCCCAGTCAAATCCCATGAAAGGACTGCAGCTGCAACCTCAATCTTACTTCTTAACGCTCACTTTATTGTTGAAAACCGGGGCCTCCGGAAGGTCACAACTCTTTGCTTCCATTTAAAGTAGGAGTATTGTGTAATCTCCATCTTTTTCTACGGGACTTTTCACTGGCACTAATTCGAAGTGTGTGTTTTGACAAAGACGCAATGTCAAAAGTGTTTTAAACAGTGCAAGGAAGCACTGTGTATGAAAAATGAAGCCATTCTCAGGAGTTGCTGTCTTCCTCTCAGTAGGATGTTTCATGCAAATACCAGTCAGTTTGCATCTCATCATCTCCTTTTTGACACTCAGAAATGTTTAATTATGTCCTATCCTCTGTTACCCTAGATAATATGGTATATTATAGTATGCTGTAAATTCATTTATTTATCTCAGCTGCTGTATTTGAAACAGGCCTTTATTTCTCCTCACATTTTAGTTAGAAGCCCCCATGTTTTCCTTGTTTTCTGATCTTCTACAGTTTTAGTTTGTAGCTGATGCTGTGCTGTTAATGTCTGACTAGTATTAATTTATTAAATACCGGCTTTTATTTGAGAATACTGGTAGCAGATCACAACGCACAATCTAAATCAACTTAACATAGTATGATAGCCAAAGAGAACTCTTTGATTTTGATTGGCAGGATGATGTGCTCTATTTTCAAATAACCACACAGCCTCTTCACTGCTGTAGTTTCTACATGTTACGGTAGAAGTAATGTCTATTAAGACTGTATCCCTCACCAAACTGAATCCCATGTTCACTAAACCACGTCACTTCTGATTGTATTAATTCAAGTGATGACATGAAGTGATGGATCGATGGTTGTGTGAAGGTCAGGGACAGAGGGATGATCTAAAGGCCAGGGAAGAGGGGATGAGTCAGGGGTCAAACGGAGATGGTGAGCAAATGAGAGGGCTGGGGTCATCTTGAGCGACCCAGGGAGCTGATATTCAAGGCTGTGGCAACTTCTCTTGATGTGATGTCTTATGTCTCCAACCCCCATCCCCCTCCCATTGCTTTGCTCCACCTCTCTGAGTTGGTCCTTATTCATCTTCAGCAAACACTGAAGTGTCTGGTTGCTATGGCAGCCGCTCCCTCAGATGTTGGATGAAGCTGCATTTTTATAGATGTAGCTAATTTTGCTCTGGCAGGTTTCGAGATCATTAGGACATCTAACAGCAGATCCAAAGCTTGCTTTGGTATTTCCACCAAAGGTCAGTGGACGATACGTACACGATATGTTTTATTACAGGAGGCAGATGAAATGCGAACAAAGAAGCTGTGTGTGATGTATGGGCTGACTTCGCTGAATCAATATGGCTGAAGAATTCTGCATTGTGCTTAGTGGGATGGATTGGTGTGCCTGTGCACAGCAACAACACAGAGAGCCTCTCTTTCTTCAGATCTAAGATGTAGGACTGAAAATGAGTCTGTTTTTAATGTAGGAAATATGAAAGAAACATGATCAAAGCACTCAATAATTAGCTACAAATGAGCCTTTACAGACAACTGTTACTTGTTGGAGTTTTGTTTAATCTTTTTGCAAGATTAGGTGTTACATAATGAGAGGTTTGAGTAACTCATGTTTTACCAATAAAGGTTTTTTTTTATACATGCAGTGTTTGTAAGTGAGTGAGTGTCCTCCAGAGAAGCTGTCTGTTACAAGTTCATATCCAGATGAGTGTTTACAACGTTCATTAGATTATATCAGGAAAGCTAGATGCCACAAACAACACCACACATTATACCGCTGTTACATTAAAAGAGTCTTACTGCACTTCCATAAATTAAGGGGGTCCGCAAGAGACAGGTTTAAAAACAGAATGGTTTTAAATTGTTCAAAGAGCACTTTATCAGTTCCCTCTTTGGTGAACAAAAAAGTGCTTCTCAAAGACTGGAAAACAGCAATTTCACCCTGTTTCTAAAGATGGTTTCAAGAATTAATTTCTGTCCTACAATTGAAAAAAACTTCATGGGCACCTTTTTCTGTAATATCTTAAGACAAAATGAATGTTGGTTGACTCATTATAAAGAAAGGTATTGTCCATTCAGCCTGCTTTGTGTGTGTGCGTGTTTTAAATGATTTTACTTCACTGGCTGAATATATCTACTCAGGACTAATAAACTGACTTTGATGTATGAAATCAGTGGAGTTGTTTCAATGTTATTAATGTTATTGATTCAAAATTCACGGGAGAGATGCTGGCAGGTACAGTACATTGTTAGTGGTAGGTGATGTAGCTACTCTAGTCAGCAGTCAAACTTAATCAATAACCAGCGTAGATGACCTGTTTAGGCGGCTGCCAAGGCTTCACACACTGTCACTCCTCAGTGCATCCCTTCAGCTACTAGTGAAGCATTCAGAGGTGCATAGATAACAACAAAAGGCAGAGCTGAAATGATGATTGGGACATTGGGGGTGCTGTGCAAGGACATTGGGCCTTTAGTATAGAGAGCATTCATCAGACCCCGTTCTTGTGAAACCTCCATCCTCCATCCACAGCCATCAGAAAGCCTCCAGGAAACAGGTCAGTGAACAAAAGGAGAGAAGGAGAAAGGAAGAAGGAGACAGAGAGAAATAGGATGGGAGATGGTAGGAGGAGGGGGGTTAGAAGTTGATAAGAACTGAGCTGCACTGTTCTTCTAGAAACCAGCTGCCGGAAGAGCTGCTTAAAGGCAGACAAAAACACTTCCCAGTGCGCTTCGCTGGCCCACAGTGACACCTCCCAGAAGTCTTCCTATCGGCCACTCAAGAGCATGACTGCGAGCTGTCACCCAGGCAACAGCCTGCGGTGCTGCAATGCATGTGTGCATATCTAACCGCTGAAAGAATTTCATAATGACAAGATTTTCTGAAGTAAGTTTGTGTTGTCATATAGGAATTGTGAGTTTATATAACCTTTTTAAATCCAAAACTCCACATGTAGTATTTATGGTAATTTTAAGAAATGTCTCAAAACAAGTGGAGAGGGAATCTAACCCATTTGGCTGATTTCTTTGGTTGCTTTCAGAAGACTACATGAAATGATGTGCCGAGGTGAATATTTGTCTGCTGTGTAGAGAGGGAACATGGCTGAAATATGTTACCCTGGCAACAGTCTACAGAGGGAATGAAACCAGATCATGCCTTTATGGGCTGCAGACAAAGCTCTTAGAAGTTATAAAACACTGCCTACGCTCCGTAAATTTCATAGATTATTGATAAATATTTTGCTTTCCCCTAGTGTTGCAGACTCCAGCCTGGTGAAGCATATCAGGTCTTTTATAATCCTTTAACCTAAAGAAATCCCTTGGAAATTGTGTGAATAGGAATTCAGCTGAGGGCTAAACAGTGTATTAATTTAGATGAGAAGAAAAGATGAAAGTCTCAAAATTGTTCTTGTGTCAGAGCCTCAAGTCAAAAATGTCTCTGACCATTTTCTGTTTCTGAGGTGTAATGATAAGGAAGCAAATACATAGTAAAGAAACAGTCTGATATTACCAGAGCGTTCGGGAAGACAGCAATTATTTTGGTTTCCAAAACATCTTGAGTTGTCCTTGTTTCACCTACAACAGTGCAAGACAGACCTAAAAAAAAAGACATAAAAAGTGTTGAGATCACCCAGGAGAGCTAAAACATCATGTTTTTTTTAAATGCTTGAATGGTGTCTGCTGCCTAGGATGATGTATAGATATGCATGTAAATGTTATTTCTATTAGGAAAGTCAACATATTTTGTTACCTTTGCGGAGAGCCAGGGTAGCTGTTTCCCCCTGCTACAAGTCTTTATGCTAAGCTAGACTAATTAGCTGCTGGCTGCAGCTACATACTTAGTGTAAAGACATGAGAGTGCTATTGATCTTGTCATGTAACTCTTGGTAAGAAAGTGAATATATGTATTTCCCAAAAGGTTTGAGTTTGCTTAACATAACCGTTAAAACATTAATTGTGATTTTTAGATATTGCAGGATTAACATATTGACAATGAACATTTTGCAGATATGTTCAATTAATAAATGTAATCAGCCTCATGTTTCATATAGAACATATTTGCCTGTAGCAATTTCTTCTACATGAATAACATTTTCACAAATTTTCTGGAATATTCAGACCAGTGGAAGAATTAGCAGCATTTGCAGTTTAAGAAATAAGCTACATATGTTTTCATTTAGTATCAAAGGCAGAATAATAATTTGTAATGAGGCAAAAAGTCTTAGGAAGAATGCTGGAGATGTTGGTTGGGTATAAAAAGCATGTGACTGGTTCTCATCCTGGCAGTTTAGAAATCCCTCACAAGTTGTTTTTGGACCAGTCATAGAGTCGTTTTGGAAGGCACAGGCAAACCACCTGGTTTGTTTTTAGAGATATACAAGGTCAAAATCAAGCCGTGCAGCCACTATATCAGTGACAAAAGTGCTCAGGTTGCTCTGACGGAAGGGGTGGTGGCTTTAAGCTGCCTGGCCAACTGGTGACAGATCAGTTTTACATAAAAGTCTGAAAGTCTGGAGGCCTTTTCCCTGTGGTGAGAACAGGAGTGTTGGAGAGGGTGAGATATCTAACAGTCAGTTCTGTTAGCTGTGACTGGACTGCTGATGATCATCACCACAGTGACGTGGTCTGTGTGTGTGTGTGTGTGTGTGTGTGTGTGTGTGTGTGTGTGTGTGTGTGTGTGAGAGAGCGTGTTAAACTGATTCATCATTTTGCTGATGCATCGGGCTTCTGCTGGTCCTCTATTAAATATCAGATAGTGTCGTCCACTGCTGATTTAATGAATGTCCTCTCTGATCACCACAGCCACATGAAGACCTACTGCAAAGCCAGCTATTAAACATTGTCTTGCTCGTTTTAGTTAATTTTTTCCATGAATGGTAAAAATAGTTTGATTTTTAACTAGTTCTTGATTAAAAGGGCTAAACTACTGATAAAATAATGGCTATATAATCATGTTATGGTGATCAAACCTTGGTGTACACATCTGTAAATTTTGGGCTCTCATTTGGGATGAGCAAACTAAGTGAATTAGCAAAAAAGTGAACACAGAAATAAATATGTTTGTTAAAAGACCAAATAAATTAGCAGTATCTGTCATCCTCTCATAAACTTTCACACTGATGCAAGGCATATTAGATGTAAGCTGAATTTGGATGTTTTATTAGCAGTTAATTTATGCAAGTTTAATCTTTGATCAGTGACAGAGCAGTAATGTAAACAGTGGTGGAGATGCCTTCAGTGCCATGGTGGTGTAAATGAGGTCAGCTAATTGGGACGGCTAAATATATTTCACAGGGTGCACCTTCTCCTTGGAAGGTGATGCACAGTGCCAGAGTCACTGCTGCGACAAATTTAACATGCTGGTGATAATGAGGTGATTAGGACCTTCTGATGACCACAGAGTGTCCGAGTGTCTATGCATCTATGGTACAAATAATGTACAGGAACTGTCCAGACATTAAACTAACCCCTTTAGACGAGTCAAAAGGATCCATGTTGTTTTCTGTTTAATGCTGAAGTCTGTAATTTAAAACAGTATTACTTTGGAGGAATATAGATGGCAAACATTGCTTTTTTCCTTATCTTGATTAAATGTACTATTCTCATCAAAGTAACTTAATTAAGCATTTTCTTTTTTATTACCACAGATGATATATATGGAATAATAACATACAAAATTCTGCAAACAAAGACTGCATTTTTGACTGCTAGTCAGGCTCATAAATGAATTATCATCAAACAGTTAATTAATGAACAAAGTTAAATGCAAAAAAGATTTTGAGAGATAAATCTCGTAATCTGCTCTGCTAATGGCACCAGGTTTGTAGACACGTCTGTGGGAAATGTTTATTTACCCCGTGGAAGTAAGAGTAGTCACTTTGCACGCTTGTTGATACAGATAATCTCATTATGTTGGATTGAAAATTCAAATGTTACCTTTTAAAGCTGCTTCTGATAACCCAATTAACTAAAATATATTTTTAGCAAACCCCATCAATTTTACATGTATTTTAGTACAAAAACTTAAGAACGGCAACTCGATTTCTTCACTAAATGTGAAGGTTGGAAGTATCTTCTTCTTCACGGCACACCCTGTATGAATGAACCTCGCTCACAACCCTGATGCATACTGTGACCAGTTTCACCTGTTTGTGTGTGGAGAGAGAAAATGGTTCCACTTGTAGGCAGTGCAAGTTGATATAGAAAGTATGCAAGCATCATAGAAAGCTATTCTCCTGATTTACTCATTCTTAAATTTATTCATTATTTGACATTTTTAGTGACATATTGAATGAATTAATCTGAAACATACAGTAAATCTGCCCTGCTCTTTGTGACATCTTATGTTTTACATTATCCTCGTCAAAAGGCTCTTTTAATTTCATATGGTTCACAAATGAATGAATTAAATATTTCCAAGAGGATTTTGAGACCAACCAGCTCAAACACCCACAACCAAACACAGACAAACCAGACACACACACACACACATATATATATATATTATGTTCTATGCACTATTGTCTGTAACTACAATGTTAGGATTACAAGTTCCCAAATCGACAGTGTGTTTATCTTACTCGAACATTCCCAGATTAAGTGAGAATTGCATTTTTATTTTATTTTATCTTTTTGAACAGAAAGATAGAGTGGGAAAATGGGGTCCATACCACAGCTTACAGACACAGCAGTGAGCAATAATAAGATTTGTTTCAACATATTGCTCATGGTGCCTAATTAGGGTGACCTCGTCAACACAAAAAAAAAAGATTTACCCAGTCACTTCTTTTTTCTGTGCTCGTAGGGGGGATTTCTGAGGGCAAATACTCTCTGGTTTCATTGAAAAGCAGTCAGATGTGACAGAGGCTTAATGGCTTTTTCTACAATCCTCACTGTTTCTAAAAGTTACTTTTTGTGGCTGGCTTTTCTTCCTTAAATGAACATTTCTAAATTCCTTATTGAAGAGGCACACGAAGATGTCTCGCCCATTGAAAACCTCTTTCTCTTCATTCTTTTGCTGTCATTCCAGAGCCAGCAAATTCTCTGCGTGGAGAAATGAGTAGCGTATTGCTTCTGGATGTGAATTATCATATTTGGTAATAAAGTAACATGTTGTCAAACTGTTCGCTCCGGTATAAGCCGAGGCACAGCCATGGGGATATCCAGTCTCTAAGCACGAGCTCAGAGAGTTTTAATCCGGGGCAAACTCAGCAAGCTCACCAGCGAGAGAGTGTCAGCAAAGAAAGCCTTAGAAACATGACAATGGACGGACGTGACACAGAGACAGAAGGAAACTCTACAGCTCTATTAGCTTCAGAGGGTGGCGATGACGAGTGCTAGAATATATTTAATATGTTATTTGATGCTGAGATGAGATAGGGCTGTTTTTTTTCCCTTCTGAGAACAAATGTGAGCTTTTCAGCAAAAGCAAACGTTTCAGCGTTGTTCTCACTTGTTTCAGGCTTTGTTCAGTTCAGTCAGCTGTTACCCATGAACAACGTGCCATGACTTGTTTAACCTCTCCTCCGAGGAATGTTTCATCCTCTTCACTGAATTGTACAGAATCATTTTTCTATTAGATCACAGCAGTTAACAGATGACACACTTTGGGTTCTATTAGCTCCCAGTTAGACAAAAGTGAAATTGGATTAGTGAGGTCTGATCTCTCTGTGGCCACATCACCAGTCACTGTCGTCTGCTAAAAAGATTAGGAACGGTGCCACAGACTGATGGAGGTGATCAGACTGCTGTTAACGGTTTGTCTCGGATGACTGTGATGAACATTTGATTGCTCGAGTCGACGGATCCGTAAAGATTTTGGAAGCACATGAATACTGGCAGTGGATGAAAGCTGGCCGTGCCCCCGCTTATTTTGGCCCATTCTTGATGAGCTCTGCATGTTTCGGGGGCTCTGAGGGGTAAAAGGCAGCGGGGGGTTGAAGTAGCCTTAAGGATGGAGAAGTTTTTGTTTATGGGGTGAATGGTTTGAATATCTCAGACCAAGAAGAAAATCTGAGTTTGAAGTGAATGAATAACAATATCACTGCTTCACAAAATATTGCTTTGTGTACTTAGTTAGAGTAAGACATTCAACCTACTCTTAAACATCTTGCTCACTTGTCAAGGCATAGTACATTTAGAAAAGTAGCTGCCAAGTATGTATTAACCAGCAACAATTAATTAATATGATTATTTTTCATTGAAGAGCAACTTAACCCCTGAAAATCAATGTTCCTGCTCACCTCTTGTGGTTTAACTTCTCACCTTGCAGCAGTGATGTAGATCAGTACACTGTGACATCACTGCACACTCCAGAGGTGCTTTTCATCAGAGATGGCAGTGAGATGGTGTTAAGTTACTTTTCTTGTCTTTTTCTTTTTGTTTATTTTTTTTCATAATTATTTGTCACTATCTTGAATTACCATTAATGATCCCATCAATGTCCCTTAACATAGAAACACAGGAGTCTCCTGGATAATGTAACAATTCTATAGGTTTAGGTTATGGCCACTAGTTTTAATCATTTTAACTTTAATTGTGTTTTTTCATCACTTTGGTATGGCAAATGTTCCAAATACTACTATACCCATGAGCCTCAGCTGCCATTACTAGAGGCCTGAATCAGAGCTGTACTGAATTCAAAATGCATGTCATTGTAGTGGCAACAAACTTCATCCAAAATTTACCTAGAATCTGAAAGTGAATTGATTTAAGTTTTCTACCTACCGTACGTTTAGTTTCCGACCGTCCTTGTCGTTGTACATTTGACTTTTTACCAAAGAACCAGGTATTTTCTAAGATTGGATACAAAAGATGCTCATCTTTTGTATTGATGATTAAACCAGAGTTTCATGTCTATCCAAGCCTTTGAAGTGCTCCAACTGTCAGTCTCCTACTGTACCATTGTCCATGGAGAAAACAAATGGGACTTTGACTTTAGGAACCAGGGATGCCTGAGGCAACTCCTCCAACTTCACAGATCTATTTGAGACAGGAGGAATTAGTTTTAGTTTAGTTTAAGTTCTTCATGGTCCAAGTGAATCTGTCTTGTTCAGCAGGGACACCATTTGAGAATAGACAAAGACCAAATAGTGGAGGCTGCATGATTCATTCGCCAGAGACAAATTTTAATGAGCTGCCGTTCATTTCGGTCCGAACTTCACTAATGAAGCTGCTCGGTGCTTAACAGGACAAGAAAGTGGCTGTAAAGAGTACTCACTGTGTGTATGTGTGAAACACTAAAGCAGGTTTAAACCTTTCCAAGACATTCCCTCTTACCAGAAAGGCTGAAGAGCAAAGCTATGTGCTATGTGAATCTGTTGATAACATTGCCTCATTTCCACGTCGCTAAGACCACACCAGTTACTCTTTATGCTGCCCAGCATGTTTACATTTCATCAACCATATCTGCCACAGCCAGTGGGGAAGTGGCCATTTATGGACTCCAGTTCTGTTTGTCAGCAAGTCATCCCAGGTATATTCTGGAAAAGGAAATTACTCATTAGTTTAATTACATTGGAGGACACATATGTCCACGTCAATAAGCCTGATTAACTTACATTTGATCAATACACATTTACAAGCAACATACCAATCTGCTGACCCCAGTGCAATGTTTGAGTAATCCTGAGGTTGCAGGCTGTTTCTCAAACATTCAGCATTCATGTTTACCTTCAGTCCACAGTGCCCTTTTCTGGTCTGTGCATAATGAATGTTAGAGGCCAGCCAAGGTACTATACTGTATGTATCTGAGCATGGGTCATGAATTATTGAACAAAGATGATTTTGCAGAGTCAACAAGATGAGGATATAATGCAAATAATCGGATGCAAACACACAGAGTCATCATAAGTGCTGGTTGCGTACCCTAAAAGAATCCTAACAGAGACAATCATTTAGTTTTAATGGCCTCCAAAGAATATGTATTAAGGATGTTATATAATCTACCCTGAACACATCTACTGCTAATAAGTGGTGGTAAAGAAGTGCACTGTAGCATATCTGTCCTGCCATATATTCTCGTAGGAGAAGCCTGAAATGGTTTTCTGCCTGAGCAGAAATCAAACACAAAACTGCACCATTACAGCATATCATGGTACAGCCCAGATGGATATCCCATATAAAGAATTAATGTGCAGTTTTGGTGAATGCTTGACTCATACTCAACATCACTTATTCCCACTGTATCAAAAAGTCATAGGGTGGCTCATAAAAGTTTCACATAGTGACTGGCGTACAGTAGATGTGTTACTCTTGAATACGAGCGCTCCCCTGACAGAGCTTATGGAAAGCTAACCATTAATCAGCCGAAAGAGAAACTAAAAGAGACGTCCCTTAATAGTTGTGTGCAGCCCTAATGTGCACTAAAGGGTTGTAATAAAGGTCTTGGGTATGTACTATAGCTGTGAAAGCATCACAAATAAATGTCAGAAGAGGTTGTTTCAAAAAGGAAAAGTTCTGACAAAATAATTCCTGGGATGAAAGAAAATCTCAACTGCATGGAAGCCTTTACTCACTAGACATCAAGATGTAGGGGATGTTTGCTAAACATCAAGCAGCATGCCTTAACAAACCTCTCTCCTCTGCTTCAGTCTGTTCACAGTTCTCAAGAGGGGTGTACGCCATTTTCGGATTCTACGACAAGAAGTCTGTCAACACCATCACGTCATTTTGTGGGACGCTCCATGTCTCCTTCATAACGCCCAGCTTCCCCCTGGATGGGAATCAGCAGTTTATCATCCAGATGAGACCTGATATCAAGGGGCCCCTCCTCAGCCTCATCGAGTACTATAAGTGGGACAAGTTTGCCTACCTGTACGACAGTGATCGAGGTAAGACATGGGCACCATTTTGTCTCTTTCGAAAGCATCTTTCTGATCTGAATCCCTGAAAGTTGCCACCAATGTTGGCATCATTAAATTACCTTTTTTTCTGTAGCTGTTGATGTGCTGATGTGTTTTTATTGAGAGAGCATGGCAGAGTCTAATGGAATACATATGAGGGTATAGCTACACATGTAGAGCAGGCAATTATTTCTACCTTGATTAAAATGTTCCAATCCAAAGACGCTCAAACTGTTTCTTTCAGCACAAACACCATTTATATGCAAAACATGTATGCATGTAGCACAGCACAGGTAATTCTAGCAAAAGGGCATTTGGTTCATGACAAACAGCTTGTCACAAACAATCAACAATAGCACCTCCTGTGTTTGAGAGTCTGTTTTATGTAATATCAAGGGGAAGGGAGGCAGTCAGAGTCATTTTTGACATACAGTAGAGGAGATGTGCCCTGCAACTGTGGACTCACACTCCCACACCCGTTCTACATAGAGGTGTGATTTGTTTGCATTATGTGTTTATGATATGAACACTGAGAACTAGAAAAGATAAATGTACCTTTCTGTATGCAGCTACTCTTGAAGTCATGACATCTGAACCCTTAAACTGGAAATGATCTGGGATTCTTCTAATAGGCTTAGAGTTTGTATTGAAAGCGGAAACTCTCATTGGTTTCCTATGATAATTTTTCATAATATAAGTATAGTATAGAAAGATGCCTTCAGTGATTTCGTTTTTGCACTCAAAAGCAGCAACAAAAAGCATGTAGGTGAGTTTTGTTAACCATTCTCTTTTCTTTCACTGTTCTTTTTCAGCTCTGCACTGCTTCACACTCACAGTAAACTCTCATTCACACCTGGGAGCTACCCACTCTGGGTCAATGGTGCTTTTTAGTGAGGAGACAGACAACCCCACTTACCCTCACAACACAGGCACACACACACACACACACACACACACACACACACACAAATACACATACCCAGCTGGTTAGTAGATCTAAACTGGTGATAGCATCACCAACCTTCTGGTTTATTAATCACTCAGACATACAGACCTTCTCCAAGAGATGCTTTGCAGTTGTGGCCCAAAATTAAAAGAGTGCATGCTGAAAGATAGCATTAATTATTTATTAGCCTGCTCCATTCAAGTAAACACAATGTCAATACTACAGCAATAATAACGTCCTTGATATTAAAAAAATACTCTCCTTTATGGAATGTGTGAAAATGTTGCAATCAGAAGTAGAAGTGTCTCTAAGCCTGTGCACCTGTAATTGCGATCCCGGATAAGATCATGGATTGATTTTATGCAAGGCAGTCAAAGATGAGAAATTATCCACCCTCAAACTGTAATATCCAGACTTACTTCATATTCAAATATATTCTGTCTCTATTCTTTGATCCCTTTCATCAGGGATTTTTTTTTCCTATTCAACACTGATATAAGTCTGGAAATTTTAATATATTTAGCAAACGTTTTTCTTCCCTGTCTGAATGGTTTGGCACACAATACATGCTTTATCAGCCTTAACATTTTTAGTGTTTTTTCCACTCACAACTAGTGTCTGAATATCACACAACATGGCTCTTTAAAATGGCAGACAGCGAGAAAGCCGTGTCTAAAGTGTAAAGATGATAACGGCAGAAAGGTTAAAGAACACACGCTTGTGCGTTATCTCACTTTGCTGTGTCATGTAACTCATTATCATTGTGCCGGCTGCTAATTGTGATTCTGTGACTTGTACCCTTGGAGAACAATGTAGCCTCCTGCAGCACAGAGGGACCATCCAGCACTGAAAAGGAAATCTCTTCCACATATAGAGTTTCATTTTAATACTGTTACTGCAATGAAAGAATAGAATTTAGAACCCAATAGTATTCAGTAACAGTGGAACAACACTATCAAGTGTTTCCTGAACATTTAAATAACACACTGAGTGGCTTAAGGTAATAGGAAGTGAATCTACTCAGAGATCACTACTTCCTATACACTGGTGTTTAGGCTGAATACTGTGTAGTGCCAATGGCTTAGGGATTTAATGCATTTCTGCTCAGTATTACCTTTAACTCTCTATCATTCCCATCACTTAAACTCTCCAACTGCCCTTTTTCCCCTCACACACACATGCTCTGTCTTCACTTGATCTCTCTAAAGTATCTCCCTTGTGCCGTACCCTCCCTCTCATCTCTTTCCGCATGCTCTTCTTCCTCTTCTCCCAGAATCCATTGCTAATCTTCCCAGTCAGCCTCGCTCTGACTTACAGCAAGATAAAATGCTGTTCCTCTCCAAAATCAGAGGACAGTTTTCAACCAGCAGCTTTAAGATTGTCCTCATGCTAATGCTAACTCTGACCCGCTGTCTCTACTGTACGTCCGCGATGGCACTAAAGGGCCTGTTGTGCATATTTCATCATTGCATGGCTGTCTAATTAGGTCAGTGTGATCTACTCATTCCCATGGCAACTGAAGTGTGGAGAGAGACAGAGAGAGAGAGAACGAGAGAGAGAGAGAGAGAGAGAGAGAGAGAGAGAGAGAGAGAGAGAGAGAGAGATTGTAAGTGACTGAGCAGGTTGGTAAATGATGCAAGGATGTGTGTGTGGGTGTTTCTCAGTCAGAGAGGGAGCCGAGGGAGAGGAGGCAATAGAGATGCCACTCGTTATGATGAATTCTATTAGCACATTGAGACTAATGGATGAACCAACACCACCATTGTCAGCAGTTGACAGTAAGTCAGTTTAGATAATGGATGTATGTCTGTGGGCGGATAGGCACTCTGAGTGTTCTTTTTTGCATTCCTTTGGCTCACTGAATGCAGATTCTCAGTCAGACTTTTAGAAGTGCATTTTCTCACCAAATCTACTGCCAGTTGGATTAATAGGACGTGCACAAAGAAAGGGTCACCATTCCTTTTAAAGCAGCCCAGTATCCTTTGGTATTGCGTTTGATTCTGCATCTCACATTTCAAACGTATACTTAACATATACTTAACCTTAACCGTAACCATATGGTACTAAACATTAAAAAAAACATTGCCAGTCGTTTTCCTTATTCCTAGGAAATTATCATTAGCAGATTGAAGTTCTTTCTCTAATTGCAGCACTGCAGGCAATCATAAATAAACTGCTCTCATATTTTTCAAACACAGCCTATAACCACTTACCAATAGATTTAAGTGGTGCTTCAGTTGGTATTATGCAGAAAGTGGACAGGTATACCTGGGGGAAGGATGTTGGACCTTTACCACAGTGCTTGAGTGAGGAAACAACAGCTTGAAGCAAAGCGATTATAGTTAATATGAAGCTGCAATTGTATGTATTGAACTGCTTTCCTCTATGTATTATTTATGAGCCTTTTCTTGCCTCATTTGAATAGTTTTGCATCATGTTATGCATATGCTCATACATTCACATACATCAAGTCATTGAGATGTTCTTGATCATTGAGCATGAAGTTAAGCTTTTACAGCCAAGGCTGGATGTGCGATCACTAGAAGAGAAGAAATAGTCTTCTCACTTGAAGTTACTCCAGCATCACAGTTGTGATTATTTCTAGGCTTTTCAAATTGTTGAATAACAAAGTGCTACTTTGCACACTAGTTCATGTCTCCTTATTCTCCCCTGACCTTTTAAATCCAGGGCAACTGGTAAATGCGAAGTCACATAACATCCTTGCTCTCCGGTGAAGTGGTAGCACCATGTTTGAATGGATGGCATAATGTTGGCTGCAAGCCAAGACATAACATATGTCTCATTCTAAATAGCTGTGATAATAAGCCATTCTTATCCAAGGGGGATATGCATCATACAGCAGTCAGTGAACTGCAGAGGAAGTCACTGGAGCCAAGTCTCCGCTTGAGTTCTGGATTTAGAGCAGCAACAAAGATTTTTATTATACGAGTATCACAAGATTCACTGTACAGATAAATTGATAATATCTAGAGTAGACTGATGTGCAGCAGATTGGAGAGAGAAAGACAAATCATTTGAACTGTGTAGACAGTGGTGTACTGACCTTTTGATAATTTTGCAGGTATTAAGTCAGCAGACAAAGACAGCTATGAAACTGATAATACACCTTTAGTCCACTCCAGTCTATTTTCCTTTTAAATACCGTGGGCAGTAATGCATTACTGACAAATCTTGCAATCTTGCAAATGAGGCAACGCCCAAAATGGCTAGGGTTAAGTTCAGAGTTGGAGGCTGTATAAACCCCAAAGCATCAGGAAAGGACTTCTGGAGGGCTGTGCAGTTGCTGGGGCAAAGCTAACGTTAGCTCGATGTGTGAATCCCTTCAAATTATCGTCTCCCTGCTTGTTAAACCACAATGCCTCATAGTCTACATATGTTAAAGTAAAGTAATGAACAATGTATCTAATTACTTTTTCCAATGTGTAATTAATAAAGTAATTACTTTTTAATTGAGTAATACAAGTGATTGATCACACTTTTCAAGTAATTTGCCCAACACTGAAGGCCTCTTACCCAAGTTAAAATGTAAAACTTCAAATCTTCATCTATTTTTTAAAGTTTGCTCTTGGCTGTTTTCACCAGTGAGATTTAACTGAAGAAAAAGCAGTTGCTACTGTTTCCTTGTGCCCTGATTTAAAACACTGATTAAACTGTTGTTTAAGATGAAAAATAATAATAATGCACGATGACCCAAAGGCTGTGGCCCCACTGACACAAAGTTCTGGGGAATTTGCCTCTGTGGAGTGCATTTTGTTTTTTTAATTAATTTTTTTATGTTAAAGTGCACAATGTGAGTTGCTGATATCATGGCCATCTGACAGAGATAGATAAAAATATGTATTTATTCATGTATATTTTTCAACCTTGGAGTAAACACTACTGTCTTGCAGTTTTGTGGGAGAAACTATAGCTTTGTAACCACTAAAATGAGTAGCCACATTATAGACATGCATGATACAAGGACATCCACACCCTCACATGCAGTTCAAAGACACTAATCACGTAAAATTATAATTTAACCTTAAACACCATTAATGTAGAATCAACATTTACTTTAACATTTTCCTTTTGTCCTTGCTTTATCTTCACTTTAAATCGCTCTAAATTCTAATTATCTCATTTAACAAGCATTGATGAAACAGTCAAATTTAACCACGCCATAATGACCTTACTGTAATTATGATGTATAGTTCATTCAAGATAAAACTGCAAGCCTCCACTTTCCTCCCCACCATCATAAAACCTCCACCGTGTCGCATGGAATTGATTACATCTGTAATTCACCTCTCTGTAGCAAGGCGGAATGAAACACTCGACCCTTTTATCAAACTGCTCTCCAACTGCCGGCTGCAGACCGGGGATCAATATCAGCAGAGATTCAGCTGTGAAACTAGATAGAGAGGGTGATAGGAATATAAGTTCAAATGGAGACTTTGCCTTTAACACGCTGCACTTCAGTTGATGGACAGGTGCTGCATGTAATTGAATTACTCAGATATGACATTATGTATCTTTGCTTCACTGTGTCATTGTGTTTTACTGGTTTTGGGGTAAAGAATAAAACAATTGAGTGCATAAGGTGGTTTTGATGTAAATATTGTTTTGTTATCATTCACCCACTTCTACAAAGAGCAGGGGTAAGTTGCCTCCAGCCTGGCTGAATGCTTCAACTAAGCACATTTATTCATTTTCACTGGTGGGAAGACAGTGAGGGATGAGGGAGGGATGGAGGAAGCACTACACCTTCCCTAAAGGCCAAAAGAAGGGTGAAGAACAACGACTAAACTGAGCTTGACAGTTCATTCCTTTGAAACAACAGTTGTCGAAACAATCTCTATTCAAAGTCTGTTTACTTGCTTGCTCTGGAGCTTTTGACCATATCATATACTCTTCATCAGCAGATGAAGTTTGCTCAGTTGTCATGGAACTGTAGATCTTCAAACTTTCCATTATTCTGAACACTTTTAGGATTTCTGCTCCATGTTGGCTCAAACATTGAGCTCGACAGTTCATTCTTCACTTTGCAAAAAGTCCTTGGAATAACGAGAAGTAATTGGAAATAATGGAAGGTCTGAACATCTACCCCTCCATGACAACTGAGCAAACTTCATGCAGTGAAAAGCCTCAGAACAAGGGAGTAAGTGGAACTTGTGCAGATGTTGTTTTGTCAATGACTAAATTGTTTAAAAACATTGAGAGCAGAAACACACACAAACTTCTGTTCAAAAACACAGTCATAAATCAGCAATACAAAACTTTTGGTGTTGATGCAGTCAAGTGTATTGTTAGACCCACTTTCCTCCCACCTGTTGGTCAGGTTCATGCCAGAACACCTGTGACTCATCTTGATGAGCTCTTTACATAAGGCATTGAGTCTCTATAAAACCTCCACAGGGTTTGAATAAGCAGACAGTGAATGCAGCCAATCTGCAATAAAAGAACTATGTTCATGGTTTTGAATAAGTCTTGTCAGCCACGTAATTTGTTTTGAGTCTATTTTCAAAGTTTTTCTGCTTCTCCCATTGCTGTTATTGTTCTGTTTCCATGACTTCCTTCTTTGTGGCTACGTCTTAAGTTTGTAGGAGGCTTCCTCACAATAAGCCCACACAAATGTATTACAACCATTATTGGAAAGCTAGTTTCAGGGAAATCAGGAATTCAATGCATAGCTTGAGCAGAAAGGGCAACAAAGAGACAGATACTGTGCAGACATACAGTGCTTGATGTCTTCTTTACCTCTCCCAAGGTGGTAAAATGTTTTTGGTCCCATTTGCCAGCAGGGTATGAACTTCAACAGTTCTCCAAATGTCATCAGTACTAAAGGATACCATGGATAAGTCAGTCAGACAGAGAGTATGAATGTTGTTTTAATTCCACTTTATTTCCATCCTCAGGCCTGACGACGCTGCAGGTTGTTCTGGACACAGCAGCAGAGAGGAAGTGGCAGGTGACAGCCATCAATGTGGGGAACCTGAAGGACGAGAGGAAGGATGAGGCCTACCGCTCACTGTTCCAAGATCTGGAGAACAAGAAAGAGAGGAGGGTGATCCTGGACTGTGAACAGGACAAAGTAAAAGACATCATGGAGCAGGTAGAGTGGTAATTTTGAGCTACTTGATAAAGCAGTTCCTATTCATAGGCATAATGTTGTGTTAATGTGTCCCATTGGGGAATTTGACCCCCCTAGTGATTCAATTTCTACAGTAATATCTAAAATGTAGACACCACTATACTACAACAAAGAAACAATCATCACTTTAATGTGATGAACTATGAGAGCAGACCTGCAGACATTCATTGAGAACCTACAGTACTAGTGTTATCTTGACATGATTTGGACAGCTTTGTTACAATGTTAGCACAGGAGTTTTGGTGTTGTTGTGCTGTCTTTTGTTCATCTGACAGTAAGTGAAATAGTTTTTTATTTCACTGCTGACACCAGACTTTCAAGTGGGTTAGCTTAACTGGGACTCAGTTAAAGGAATACTGGATGCTTCTGCCATGTTTTCAGCTGTTGGAACAAATACTGACAGTCTGCTGTCTGGAGTCAGACTGTTGTTGGTTGGTCAGGTCCACTTTGTCTTCTTTTAACTTTTTCATTACACATTTATGTGGCTTCTGGATTTGGTGTTGAAATGGAATTTAATATTGCGGTACACACTGGGTGAGGCAGGCCTCTGGTTTGATAGCAACTCAAGTAAGTTAGTATCTTGTCTTTTCTTATGATCCTGTCTTTACTTTTGGGGCAAGTGATTATAAAAAGTGGAGGGAATAACACTTCACATGCTGTCTATTGCTACACACAACACACTAGTATGTTTTTAATTTTTGGAGGTATGGTTAGGTTCCATAGATTTTTAGTATTTACACTGCTGATAACACAGGCCCCTGGATGAGTTGTTGCTGATTTGATAAGATCTACTGAGAGGTGCCTGATTTCCCTTTTCCAAAGATTTTGTAGTGAAAATAATTACATAGAATATTGTTTGTAGTGTTGAGGGTTTGATTGCTTATTTTTTGTAATTTCCATCATTTTTTATTTTGTGTTTTGCACTGTTCCATTGGAGCACTATTATTAGGCAACACAATCTATTGATTGTGTTTTCGGATTCTCAATAATATGGTGAAATTTACAGGATGTGAATAGTAAAGAAGAGTCATAAAGTCAGCGAATGGACTCATTCATAGCACAACAGAATCTACCAAAAGTTTGCTAACATTAGCCACTGTATGCTACTGGTCATACCAGACCACATAAGGCTGCAGCAGCAAAACCCATGATTGTACTGGCCTAGGCATGGGTACATATTATTGCTTATGAATTGAACACATTACTTGTAAGATCAAGAATGTGTTTTCCCGTCTTTCAGGAATAAATAAATCACATCTCGGTCAAGCCAATAGACGACCCAAAACAAGACACTGTTACCGACTACAGATCATAAAACTGAAAAGAAACTTAAGCTTGATTTTTGAAAGTATTAATTAAAGGGAAAATAAGAAATATCTCAGTATTTGAGAATAGCATTGAGATAACACTAGGAAATTATCAGCAGTATTTTTATAAAAGTAAGTAAATGCAGGGAATGCTAACAACCTTATTATCCTTTGATTAGGAAAACAACATTGTCACATGGACCCAGCAGTCCAGCAGATGTAGAAAGGCACCATAACAATTACACTAATTGTTCATTTAGGCTGTAAACAAAAGTGCAATTAAAGGCAAAACAGATGCACATAAGCAGGTTATTTTTACTCCACCTTTACCCAAGAGAGAGGCTTATTGATTAGCATTTAAAGCATGTCAACGTCTGTTTAACCGAATGCTGAATGAAATCAATGCCCACAGCCTCTGTGCCTGTTTATCGGAGAAAAACAGAATCCGTTCAGGTGGAAGTGTCTTGCTTCATGTCAAAGGCATTTACGTAGGAGATACGAGACATTATTATTCAAATCTGCTTCAAGTAGCGGCCCTGACAAACGGAGGTGCCAGTCAAGCAGCGGGATTAGTTTCAGGTGTGTCATTTAGAGAGATACTGAAATGGTACGTAGCTGAGATATTTCTATTATTTTCTGCTTTTTTTTCTGTTGCTTCTGATAAGGGAAGTGGATTTGCAATTGGATATCTCTGTCTCGCAGTATTTGTGACTGTGAACGCCACAGTTCTTTTATTCAGTGATAATGGCCGGGACTGTCAGCCATGTTAGGGTTGATAGTGACAAATTATAATGTCTGAATATAATGGTATATTTGTGCAGTTTGGATATAGCTATTATTGCATTTATGATTGTCTTATCTCTGGTTGTCACACTCTTTGAAATAGAAAAAGCTTTGAAATAGCTGGCAGTCATATGATGAGTCTTTTTAAATGTATTAGCAAAGTCAAAATTGCATTGACAAACTTGTTAGGGAGACTTTTATTGTGCTATCTTATTTGCCTGAGACTTATTTCTTTATTCCAGTGGGAACTTATTCTTGTGTTTTATATTTGTGTGTCTCATAACCCTGCAGGTCATCACAATTGGCAGACACGTTAAAGGCTACCACTACATTATAGCCAATCTGGTAAGTTTTACAACTTATGTATACATATATACAAGGACTGTGTTATCACTTTACATGTTTCTAAAATCCCTCATATAGAGAGATAACATTTGGGGTTAAATTTGATGTTTTCAGGGTTTCATTGATGGGGACCTATCCAAAATCCAGTATGGCGGTGCCAACGTGTCAGGCTTTCAGATCGTTGATTTTGATGATCCTTTGGTGTCCAAGTTTGACCAGAGATGGGAGGCCCTAGAAGAAAAGGAGTATCCTGGTGCCGACAGTAAAATCAGGGTGAGTTTAAGCATGTGCACATGCCTGAGTGCTCAGGCACACAAATAAGTTCTTTTTCTTTATTTTCAGGGCAGGGTTGTTGGTTGAAAATGTCTTTGTAAGCACTTGATTGCGCCTGAGTTGCTCTAATGTCTTTGTAACCTCATTCTCCAGCTACATCTCCCAACAACGACACTCACACACTGTGTGCATTATTAAACACATGTCTGAGTAAAGATTATTATGCACTGCTTCACAAACACACACATACATTTTCCCATGAGCTGAGTGATTTTTATACAAATTATATTAGTTCATATGCATGCAATGTAAATTAAATCAGGTTGTTGAGAAAATGATTTATACTATTTACTGCCTATACTAGCCCTTTGAAGAAACTAAAATAATATCTGCTCTCTCAGAACTGAACTGGCCTCCCACTCTTCGTCTCCAAACTCAGAGACACTGTAAACTACCCACATTGAAATATTAGCCATCACCAAAAATATTCTCCCACTTGCATCTGCAAAATTGTCAAAGTTCAAGTTCTTTTTATTGCCACACAGCCAGGCTGCTGCAAGTGGTTCACGTCTGGGTGAAAAATCACTCTGACATTTACAACATAATGTAGCACAGAACATAAATGCAACCGATAAAAAACAAAAAGACCACCAGCACCAGACACATAATATGCACTCTAATTAGGACAAGATGCCTAAATAACAGGGAGGATAATGAGCAGGAGGTGTGAGTGTGTGTGTGAGTGTGTGCGTTGTTTAGAACTTCAGAGGAGGATACTCAAAGTTTTCATTCTCAAAGTGGCTCATGTTGGTCATTATTTGTTCGATAGGTTAATTTAAGGTTAGAATTACTTAATAATAAGAACTAATTATTCTATTTCTAAATGAGGCAAGGTTGTGTTCTAGATCCATGGTTTGACTTGAGGCACAGAGTTGACACTTACAATGCAGTTTGCCTCAAACCATCGCAGAATAATATTTAGATGCATGGATGCTGTTGAGTCAAGTCATCTGCAGTCGAGCAAAGCATCTCATTCCTGCTAATTGAGACCCCACAGATTTGCCCTTTTTGCCCAGATGGAATTTTGTTTTGGGGAAATCTGTCCACCCATAACAAGTGACAAAAATACATTTTGGAGAAAAATAACTACGTCCTGGAGAGTCTCACCAGCGTTAGATCTTTTGCTTCTCATCTCTCTGGTATAAAGCAATCTTTGACAAGGTGCACTGGTAAACATGGGCCTGCTGCACTGTCTGCAGTTTACTGACATCACCTTTCGTGATATCTTTGTCTTAAAAGTTCAAATATGTATAACTTTCACTGCTATTTTTAAACAACAACATGTTAAATTACATCTCTAAAGGATGAGGCTGAGAATAAAAGACCAAAACCAACAATGCACAAGTCGATTTCTTGTAGTTTTTAGCAATTGTTACTCAATCAGGAGTAATATGTTGTGTTTTTGTTAGGGACTATTTTCAGCCGTGGATTTGGAGCTCTCTCTATTTTTGGTAGCAGGACATGTGCGATATAATGAAGGAAAATGACACCTAGTGCAACTGAATGGCTCATTGATGAGTTTCAGCAATTGTTGGACAAAAAGTCTATCGGACTGGAATAAGGTAGGCATTCCTACCTCCCTGACCACCCTATTCCCAACAACTTTATCTATTGTCTTCCCCTAGTACACATCAGCGTTGACCTACGACGCCGTGCAGGTGATGACAGAGGCCTTCCGCTACCTGCACAAACAGCGCATCGACTTCACCAGGAGGGCCAACAACGGCGACTGCCTGGCCAATCCCGCCGTTCCCTGGGCTCAGGGAGTGGAGATCGAGCGAGCACTGAAACAGGTAACACATTGCACATACACACATCTTTTTGTTGGTGAAGACTTGTTGCCGTGGTAACAGCAGATCTCCCTTAGGAAATGCACAAACACCCACAAAGGCAGAAAGTACTTCATAGAGATTGATTACTGACTGATGTTTTCACCAAGTATGTGGACGCACACAGATATACTGACGGTTATTCTTCAGAAGAGATACAGAGGTCTACCCACAGACCCTCCTCTGAGCTTTGATGCAAGGCAAGATTAGCCTCACTCCTGCTGAGAAATGAAGCCTGACTGCCAAAGCGAAGCCAAAGTGGATTTTCTTCCATTTCTTTTGAGGTTTTCCAGGTTCTGAACTTGGAATACAAGTCAGAATTGAAGAGATTCTGCCTTTGTAGCCAAGAGCAACAGATAACAGATCTCAATAGAATCTCTGGACTTTAAGTATTTAGATTCAGAAAACATTTACTTTATCTGAAATTACACAATGGACACTACCTTCAATATCTGAGGTGATAAAAGTAAACTACCTGTCAAATATGTGTTCCACTGCTTTGTAGCTCAGCATGAAAGCCCATTTGAGGTCATTTAGGATCATAGCACTAACTTTACACCCATCTCCACTGGGTCTCATGGCCAGTATGTAAGAGTTCAGAGTTGTGGCAGAGACACAGATAAAAGGGAAGACCTAACATGTTCATTCTGTTAGTCGGTTGATTGCTCTTATGGAAATCTAAGATGGTGACATCCAGGAATACAGGCAGGGTCGCCATTGGGGCTGGAATGTATTTACTATTGAAGGATCTAGAATCAGTGACAGTTCAAGATAACAGAACATTTCTATTAACTCTTGAAATTGTGCAAATTGTCTCCTTCCACATGAACCCACATCCAACTACCTGTCCAGTCAGATTGCAGTATGATGCATTATACAAAACCCATCATGTGAGAGAGCAGTCTTAGTGTACATGCAGTTTGAAGATGCCATGTTGTTACAGTTTGATTTTCTGTCCCGAAGGTGCGTGTGGAAGGCCTGACGGGAAACATTCAGTTTGATCAACATGGCAAGCGAGTCAACTACTCAGTGAATATCATGGAATTAAAGACAAACGGCCCCGTAAAGGTAAGCATCTGGGTGTCCCCTTAGTTACATACATGTGTAACTGTTTTTTTATCCTCTGGATTGTTTGAATTTGAGGGCCAGATTATGTAAAGCAGCACTCTTAGCACTCAAGATAAATTATAAACATGTTGTTTTCATGGGATTGTTTTTCCTCCCGACAGATCGGATACTGGAATGAAGTTGACAAAATGGCTGTCACCAAATCTGATGTCTTTGCAAACGACACAACAGGAATGGAAAACAAAACAGTTATCGTCACCACCATCTTGGTAAATATTCATATAATATATGACTGCATAACCCCATTAATTGTCTTTCCATTGTCTCCCTTCTGATGTTAGGTAGGTGGGGAAACAGTTAGCTCCCAGTCTGACATATAGCACTTCTGTATGAATCTTCATACAGTTCAGATTGACAACCAGAATAACGCCAGGCCACTAATTTCTTGCTACAAGGATGTGCGTTGTTTATGACTAGTGCCCTCTTGTATTCATAATAACCTTGTCTTTGAAGTTGCTTTTTACATTGTAATGCAAACCTCTTGTGCTGAGCCGTGTGTCCTGTTTCTGTCTGTCCTTCAGGAAGCTCCATATGTAATGCTGAAAAAGAATGCCGACCTTTTTGTAGACAATGAGCGCTACGAGGGTTACTGTGTAGATCTGGCCGCGGAGATAGCAAAGCACTGCGGCTTCAAATATCAACTGAAAATAGTGGGGGATGGAAAATATGGAGCCAGAGATGCAGAGACCAAAATCTGGAACGGGATGGTTGGAGAGTTAGTGTATGGGGTAAGTTGTCCTTGATTTACACCATTTATAAGGGGTATTCTATTGCAAACCTCAAGAAAATGTTAGTTTTCCAGAATGGATAGCAGATATAAAATGAAATCCCATTTACATTTAATGCATTTTGTCCTGTTTTGTTTGATTTGTCCTTTTAGAAAGCAGACATTGCAGTGGCTCCTCTGACCATCACTTTGGTACGAGAGGAGGTGATTGACTTCTCCAAACCCTTCATGTCTCTGGGAATCTCTATCATGATAAAGAAGCCTCAGAAATCCAAACCAGGAGTCTTCTCTTTCCTGGACCCACTGGCCTATGAGATCTGGATGTGTATCGTCTTTGCCTACATCGGTGTCAGCGTGGTGCTGTTCCTCGTCAGCCGCTTCAGCCCGTATGAGTGGCACACTGAGGAGTACGAGGACGGGCAGATACAGACCAATGAGTCGACTAACGAGTTTGGCATATTCAACAGCCTGTGGTTCTCCCTTGGAGCGTTCATGCGCCAAGGCTGTGACATCTCACCTAGGTAGGTCAGAAAAATCAACCACTGCCGTGTTTTTCTCGGTTTAATTAGCCAAAAATAACCGGTGGCTTCATGCATTTATAACTTGGAATGCAAGTGTGCTTTATCACATTTCACAGTAACTGCTTACAGAGATTATTTGCAACTGCGATTTTGCAATCGCTCATTCCTGGCAACAAATAGTTTTTCCAATATTTTGCCTGTTATTACAGTGCATACATTTATAAAGGGAGTTCACTAATTGGTTCTTCTTTGTGAATTTCATGTCAGATAAACATTTCTATAAATTTAATAACTTGTGAGAGCAGACACTTGTGCTCAGCAGTCATGCTAGTAAGGTCAGGTATTCAACAGAGATGAGTCAACATGTCTTCTACATCTCATCCTGATGATGTGAGGGATGTCAGCATGACTCCAAATCAGGAGACAAAAAATGTCTTTCTCCAACTGAAGCATGGCTGTCCGTCCTCTACTTATAGGACGTTATTAAACTCGAGACAAACCTCAACATATTGCTTCAAGTATAGATATAGTATTACTTCACACTACAAAAGGTTCATCATCATCACAAGTCATTGTCCGCTATGATGATATCAGAGGAAGGAGTTTCTGTCATGTTTTACAGTGTGTAGGACAAAACTCAAAGAAGTGAAGCATCTAACCTCTGTGGTAACTAATGAAGTGTTCGTTGACGTGTGTCACAATTATAAGTCAATCAAGATGACATTTGTTATTGATATGGTCAAAGGGGGCTTAATTTCTGTTTACTTTAAAATAATAATATATACTATAAATAATATTTCAAATAATAGTAATAATCTGAGAACATCAAGAAACAGATTTTTTGGCAATTTTTTGTAGTAATTCATGGTGTATTAAATAAAGTGTTTTAACATACATGGAACTTCAATGAAATCATGTCCTCTCATCGTGACTGACTTGAATGATATTAAAGCACAAGTGAACATTTCTGTATTTGTTTTTTCCAACAGATCTCTGTCTGGGCGCATCGTTGGTGGTGTTTGGTGGTTCTTCACTTTAATCATCATCTCCTCCTACACTGCAAACCTGGCTGCTTTCCTGACTGTCGAGAGGATGGTCTCTCCCATTGAAAGTGCAGAAGACCTGGCTAAACAGACAGAGATAGCCTATGGGACTCTGGACTCTGGCTCCACTAAAGAGTTTTTTAGGGTAAGAGATCACCCTAATTCCAGTAGGTTGTGGTGTTTTGTCCCAAAACATTGACTGAAAATTGAGTTTTGGAGGCCAGAAATCTGCATCGGCAAAGCAGTCCTGAAGTGATATTCACAAAAAAAAATCTACCAACCTCCAAGAAATATATATTATAATGGTAATTTTACGCTTTTAGACAGTACAAATGATATCAACATCACATACAATGTTTGAAGGAAGCAATAATGTGACTGGAAGCTTTCATATCCTGATTGTATTAACAGCAGGTGCCTCTTCCATTGTC